>NC_138186.1:10144881-11344881 GCF_964194105.1 Spermophilus citellus
ACCGCTGACATCCAGAGCCCAAAATGTACATTTTTTGACCACATGCTGTGAAACTATAATTATTTTAAAGTAGAAACCTTTTTAAAAATTGAATATTGAAATTTTGTATACTTTGGCCTAAGAAAAAATAAATCTGGAGAGCATACACCAAATTGCTAGCCATGTGTTTTTATGATGACTTAAGATACATTTTTACATTGATTGTGCTTTTCTTATGGATAAAAGTTTTCTATGATGTCCATGCATTACTCATACATCAAAAACCTATTAAATATAAATAGCTGGCATAAAAATGAGTAGATACCATCTTTTAAACTCTGTCATAATGACAAGAATTTAGTGTGCTTTTTTTAATGGCTATGTATCTGTCAGCTTATTTGTAGTTTTTGCCAAACGGTTTAGAAAGATTTATCTATTTGTATTAGAAATATGGAAATTATAGAGATTTCACAATTCTCTCTTGATCTTGTCACATGTATTTTAGTATCACAAATTCCCTAACTCAATAAATAAACATTAGATTATAAATATTTAAATTATAGGTTTTTAGAAGTTTGTTCTTAGTCTTTATTGTTTGTCTTGAATGAAAAAAGGGTCTTAATCTTTAAAGATTCACCACATTTTTCTCAATTCACATTTAATAAGATGTTTACTGTTTCTCTTTTTACATTTTGGGTTGAAAATATTTTCATCAGCCCTCATCAGAGAGGCTGGTCCTGGTCTCCTTCACACAATCCATTTCTTCTCCGCCGGCAGTGTTGGGGGCCACTCTGTCATTAGAACCTCTCTTGGCAGAAGTAGTTCCTATAGTGAACATGGTGGACTGCTTTTTTAAAAAAATTCACATGTCTTGTGTCACCCTATGCCCCATTAAAACCTATAATGAGAACTGATCAGGTCATCTGTATTAGTAATGTAGTGTTTTTGCTGTAACTGTCTATTTGAAATTGATACTGGTAGCTAACATGGAAATTGTAGTCAGATAAATCGTGAGCAGTGATCTGGAGTTGAAATAAAGAGAAACACAGACCTGGGCTCCTTGGGGACAAGCTTTTGCATCTTCTGATTTTGTTTTCTTTCTTTTTAATCTTAAAACCATTTGTTGAAATTCTTTAAATCTTTGTGTTTGTCTGGTTTTCCTCAGTGTAATAAATGACATCTACTATGTGAACATGTCATCAGGTATCTTTCCATTGTCTCACTGCACCAAATATGGTGGTTTCTCTTTTGTGGTTTTTGGTGGTGGTGTTGTTTGGGGTTTCGTTTTGGTATCAGGGATCAAACTCGGGGACACTCAACCACTGAGCCACACCCCCAGCCCTCTTTTGTATTTTATTTAGAGACAGGGTCTCACTGAGTAGGTTAGTGCCTTGCTAAGTTGCTACGGCTGGCTTTGAACTTGCAATCCTCCTGCTTCAGCCTCCTGAGCCACTGGGATTACAGGTATGCGCACCACACCTGTCTGATGGTTCTTGACATCAGTGTAAAGGCTGATTTCAGGGCACGGCACCATCCGAGTGTCCTCAGCTCATGCAGAGAGGGACTCTCTCTCGGCTTTGGAGAGCAGTGTTTTTAAATGCATGCTGTGTGCTTTTTCATTGTGCTAAAGGCATAGCTGGAACCAGAGAGCTGGTATAGGTTGGCTCTGAGGTGCAAGAGGAGCTCTGAAATGAAGCATGAGCCCTCATGGGACAGTGGAGATGTTTCACTTAAGGAACAACATGTTTTAATACTTCAAAGAGTGATTTTTTTTCTTTCTTCTTTTTAAAAGTTATTTTAAGTTCCCTAATCCAAACCATCCCCAGCTTCCATGAGGTTGAGACATGATTGGATTTTTATCCCACTATAGAAAAAATTAAGATAAAAATCTGTGGGGCCAATAATTCAGAACCATGACACAGTTTTGAAACAGTAGTCTTGAGAAAAATGAAATGTCTTCAAGTTATATCTATAGAAAATCAAAATTCAGTCAAACAAGATATTCTTTAATTAAAACCCCTTTGATAATTTCTGCGTTGCTCTTTGATATTGAGCTTCTTATTCTGGAATTATTTTTTAAAGCAGATTAGCTGAACTTTGAAGTGTTTGAAACATAGGGGTGACTTAGTGTAATGCATCGCGGCATACACGTTGACAGCTAAAGGGAAACGGTGAAAAGGCATCTTTCTCCACTCATTTTTTCTTTCGATTTCACTCTAAACTCCTTGCAGATTTATTAAAGCCACTGAAAGGTAACTCATTCTTAAGTATCTGAGTGGGGCTCAAAGGGTGATTTTTCACTGTATACTCTAGCTTAGTTTTTATTAACATTTCATATCATAATGCTGGTTTTAATGTTAGCACTCGGCTATTGGCTGATGTGTCCCTGGTGATTCACATATGCTGTCTCACCTGATCTTGTCTACAGTCTTCAGAAATAAGTGTTTTTAATCTCACTTGCAACTCAGGTGAAATTAGTTATAGCTAGAGGTGGATCCTTACCTTGGGCCTCTGGAGCAACAGGGATTTCCATGCAGGTGGGTGGTTTGGGAGGCCTCCCAGAAGGTAGGAGGGAGGTCGTGGGGAGAGTGAGAGGAAGGAGAAACCAACAAAAGGAAGCACTGTTGAAGGTGCTGAAGAGCCAGATAGCATTTGTCATGGCTCCAGGGTCTCGAGAAGTGTTGAGAGGGGTCTTGGAATCATACCACTGAATCAAGGGAGACCAGGGTTGGATATACTGACCTCTCTCACCCACTGGCCAAGAGCTGCCTCACTTCCCCAGAACTTCAGGGTGTGCTGAGATCCTCTAATGAGAAAAAGCACCATGGTGCCTGGACATGGTTTGAGGTAGAGGTGCAGGGGTAGCTCCCACAGAACTACCTACTATGGTGTCCCTGAGGGTATGTGACGGAGACCCAGCGTTCTGTTAAAAGGACAGAACCCAGCTTGGACTGACTCCCAAACCTGTGTTCCTTCCTCTGCGACAGACCATCTTCCTATAAACACAGATGGGAGGTGGAAGATGACCCAGAAATGTAGTAGGGCACACACACGAGCTGTTAACAGTATGAGGAGAACACGCCGAGGAAACATGTATGTCATTATATGTAATTAAGGAGTTTGCCCTCCTAGTTGTGTTGCTTCAGGTAACATTAATTTGTATTCCTTGCATAGATTACAGTAAAGAAAATAATCCAGAATATTCCAATAATTAGACACCATCCCTGATTTGAGATTAAAAAAAAATTCCAGCCAGTCACGGTGGCGCACATCTATAATCCCAGAGGCTCAGGAGGCTGAGGTAGGAGTATCCCAAATTCAAAGCCAGCCTCAGCAACTTAGTGAGACCTTAAGCTACTAAGCGAGACCATGTCTCAAAATTTTAAAAAAAAAATGTTTTTTAAAAGGGCTGAAGATATGGCTCAGTGGTTAAGCACTCCTGGGTTCAATCCCTGGTACCAAAATAAACAAGCAAACAAAATAAACTCCATTACTGAGTTTTCAGGTCTGTCATGTATATAGGAATATGTTGTGCTCAGGAGTTGTAGTGGTAGGAAATTGAGAGGTGTGGGGGACAAAGGCAGATTGCATGGGGCCTCTTAGGCCACTGTTCATTTTACAATCTGCTGTTTTGTTAAAAACCACTTACTAACATCCAGAAGATGTTGACACTCCCCAGAGGTGTGCTAGAGGGGACATCACTGGGCCCTGTTCTCCCCAGGACAGTCAGGCTGCTGAAACTTTGTGCTGATACCTAGAGGTTCTGGAGTCACCCTGCCCTCTTGATGAACTCTGCCAAGCACAGTGTCACCACAGAGTAGGTGTTCTGAAACCTTGAGTTCTGGAATAAAAGAACTCGAGTGCCTTTCTAGGGTCTTCAGCCACCCAGAGCCAGGCAGGGGCTGGAGTTCCTACCGACAGATTGTTGGAGGAAAATGCCACTTTGCTGTGTGATAGATCACCACAGACTGAGCCACTGAAAATAGTACAAAGGTTGCAGCTCCCAGCCTAGGCTCCAAGTCCAGGCCTGGTTTGACTGGGCTCTCTGCCCGCAGTCTCAAGGGACTGGAGTGAGGGTGTCCCAGAGTGTGTCTTTCTGGAGGCCATGGAGCAAAACCTGCTCTCGGCTCATGCAGGTTGTTGCCAGAGTCCCAGTTCCCCTTGAAGTTGTGGCACCAGGGCATGCCACCAGGGGACTACTCTCAGACCCTGGATGCCACATAATACCGGCCACATGGACCCACCATTGTCAGCACCAGCAACTGAGAATGGCCCCGAGTCAAGTCCTTCTTGGGCTTCTCTCTGTCCAGGAAAAGCCCTGTCCTCTAGGAAAGCCTGGGTGGATCGGCCTCACTCAGACACTCCCCCTTTAGTGAAGTCACAGGGCTCAAATCCAGCACAGTCACAGTCCTGGGGCTTATGCAGGGCCAGCACATCAGGGAGCAGAGGTCTGGGTGACCTTAGGATTCTGCCCAAACCCTGTGTGAAGTACATAGGGCTTAAGGTCCCAAAGCCCTTTGTACTTCATATAGTCTAGAAATAACCCTTGACCCAAACAGGGTGAATAATGGCCCTGATGTCATTTTTATATTCTCCATATGTGGCTTGAGGAAAGGTCAAACCCCAAGGAAATATTTATCAGCTGATATACTGGGATTCTTCATTAAGGTTGGTCATTTAGTAGTTTTTCTGCCTGTTACTGACTCGGGCCTAATTTGAAGGGCTGCCGTTCACTTTTGTTCTGAAGTTCTTCCACGTTAGTTCATTAAATTTTCATACCAAAACTGGGTTAATATATTTATCCCAGATTTCAGATGAGAAAGGTTAGCTGACTTATTAGCTAAGTTATGTGTTTGAGAAACAGCAAAGCCAGGCCCACACACTCTCTAACATACCACAGTGGCTACATTATTTTTTCCAGTTTTTTTTTATTGCAGTGAAATAGGTATAATAGCATCTTCTTACCCATTTTAAGTGCACAGTTCAGTGGTATTAAATGCATTCATAGTGTTGTGCAGCGACCACCACCCTACATCTCCAGAGCTCTTTTCAGAATTAAAACTCTGTACCATTAAACACTTTCCCATTCCTCCCTCCCTTCACCTTCTAGAAACCACCATTCTACCCTGTCTCTGGATTTGATTACTCTAGGCACCTCACAGAGCGGGAAATGAGACGGCACTTATCTCTTTGCAGTTGGCTTATTTTACTTGGTGTAAAGGTTCAGAGGCTCCAAGATTTATCCACATTGTAGCCTGTGTCAGAATTCCCTTCCTTTTTAAGACTGAAAAGCATTCCATTAATACATTCTTACTCTTAATATTTGAGTGCCTACTATCACCAGGCACTGAGCTTGGTTACAAGATATTAAAATGAGTACATCACAGTCCTTCAGGAACTCCAGGATTTTACCTTTTATATTGTAGTTTATAAGTCATCTACAAAAGTTTGAACACAGTGATGCAGGTTGTTCAGGAAGGAGCCACAGATTCCACTTGAGTTAGCCCAAGGATTACCTGAGCATTAGGTCCTGAAACATGAGCAGCCGCTTATCTCTGAAGAGTGGGTGTTGCAGGGGAAAGGTCATTCCATCCCAGGGATCAGTGAAGGCCAAGTGCAGCAGAGAGGTTGGGGCAAAGAGGAACTGTCTGTGCAGTCAGGTGCCAGCCCACCTCAAAGCCATGAGCACCGTCCACACGAGGGAGGGCGACTGTTTCCTATCTAGTCCCTTTTCAGCCCTAACAGAGTCATTCTGCTTCCCCAGCTGAACTGGATGCTGAGCACACGCAGAAGGTCCTGGAAATGGAGCACACCCAGCAAATGAAGCTGAAGGAGCGGCAGAAGTTTTTTGAGGAAGCCTTCCAGCAGGACATGGAGCAGTACCTTTCCACGGGGTACCTGCAGATTGCAGAGAGGCGCGGTGAGCTGGCGCTTGCGGATAAAGCCTTGGAAGTCCCTTTCTAGTAATAGACCCTGAAATCCAAGCATCGAGATCAGGCCATATCCATCTTGCCCTTGTTCTTCCAGTTCTAGGTTCTAGTTGAAGATTTCAAAAATAATAACCTTTTAAAATTACAAACCAATTATGCTCATACAAAATTTGAAGGGAAAGAAAGAAAGAAAATTGCTTTCCTTGCAGTGCTGGGGATTGAGTCTAGGGCCTAGCACAGGGCAGACCATGCTGAGTTACAGTCACATCTTTAGCCAGAAAAACAGTTTTTTAGAATGAAAAAGACAAATTATTCATAATTCTATAGCATAGGGTAAGATCTACTAATATTTTAGTGTTGTTCTTTTTGGTCTTTGTTCATGAGTCTATTTGTAATTGGTATCAAACTATACGTCTACGTGGCTTTGTATCTTGACTTTTTTTTTTTCCCTGGTACTATGGATTGAATCCAGGCAGGAATCCATGGAGCTACATCCTCAATTCTTTTTAAAATTTTTTTGAGACAGAGTCTACTCAGGCTGACTTTGAACTCGTAATCCTCTGGATTCAACCTCCCAAGTAGCTGGAATTCCTGGCATGTACCACCGCACCCAGTTCTCTGAATTTTCTCAATATTGTATAGGGCTCTCTTCCTCATTATTAAAAATTCTTTGAGGACTGGACATGTAGCTGGTAGAGAGAGAGAGAGAGAGAGAGAGAGAGAGGGTGTGTGTGTGTGTGTGTGTGTGTGTATGTATGTGTGTATGTGTGAGTCTTAGCATGCATGAGACCTCAGGGCTCAATCCTGGGGAACAAAAAAAAAGTTATTTGAAAGGATGTGTTTTAAAGGGTACATGTTCATCATCAGGATGCATCCTAACATGGCCCCTCACTATCCATGAGGAATCAGTCCCAAGACCCACCCCCACACACACTGCCAAAATCTGTGCATGCTCAAGTCTCTTATATAAAATGTGTACTATTTGCATATAACCTGTGCGTTCCTCTGGAATCATCTTGAGGTTTAAATCATGTCGGGTTACCTAGGATATAAGTGACTGCTATGTGCAGAGTTGTACCATGTTGTTTAGAGAATAATGTCAAGAAAAAAAAGTCTGTATGGGTCAGTGCAGATGTACCCATTGGAGGCCTATCTACATTTTTCCACCTGAGGTTGACTGTGGAGAATGAGGTTATGGAGGGCCCACTGTATTTAATCAATTCCCTGGTTGAACATTTAGATTTTTTTTTAACCTCTTTAATCAGTGCTGTGAGACATCCATATGCTTAAATGAATAAGTCAACCAGGGTGGAAGTGAGGACACAGGACTCCTTCCACTGGTGCCCCAGGAGCCGTGGCCAGGTAGGCAGGGCAGTGACTTCAGGCAACTTGTTCCCTCCAGCAGGTGCCATGGTCCCAGAGCCTGATGCCCAGGGCACATGGGAGAGAGCATGTGCTTCCCTATCCCTCTGGGCACCTCAGCACCTCCTGGAGATGTTCCTCTCCAGATCTCTCAGTGCCCCACCCCCAACATGCCCCCTCTGTCTGGCTTTGTTTCTTCTTTGACATCCAATTAATTCCCTGTCCCCTCCTGGAGAGGATAAAGAAATGAATGAAGGAAAGTGATGTAGAGAGAATAGATTATAGCTCTGTTGGATGCCTCAGGCTGTGCTAACAGAAGTGGGTGATCAGTGACGCAGTTGGTGCTTTCCACGCTGGAGCTGATGGGACGGGGTCTGGAGTGTGACTTCTTCTTCTTCTTTTTTTTTTTTTTTAAAGAGAGAGAGAGAGGAGAGAGAGTGAGAGAGAGAGAGAATTTTAATATTTTTTTTTTTAGTTCTCGGCGGACACAACATCTTTGTTGGTATGTGGTGCTGAGGATCAAACCCGGGCCACACACACGCCAGGCGAGCGGGCTACCGCTTGAGCCACATCCCCAGCCCTGGAGTATGACTTCTCTAGCTCCCTGGTCAGCTTCTCCCCGTTTCACCCATTGCCCTAGAAGGTCAGACTGCCCAGCTTAGGTGCCTGAGTGCTGTGCAGAGCAGCTGCCTGGCTCCTTGGGGAGGAAAGAGAGGCTCCCTCCAGGCTGCTTATCCTGTCATGGACACTATCATGGCAGATGCTGTGGGCGGGGTGTCCTCAGAAGTGGATTCCTTCCAGTACTGGAGGGCTGTATGTGGCTTCTCGTGTCCTGGCTTAGCTGCCACCTCACTGTGGGGGCATGCACCCTTGTGTCTTATGAGGGCACTTTCTCTTGCTGGGTCCCAGCCTCAGACTCCGACTGACCTTACCTCCCAAGGGCCCTGTCTCCATGCGCACTCATTGGGGGTTGCAGCTTCAACTAGTGAGTTTTGAGGGCACACAGTTACTCCATATAGATACGCACACACTAGGCAACCTGAGATTCGAACATAGTGGGACACTGCAGCAATGCCTCAAGTCATGGGGGAGATGGGATGAAAAAACTGTCACCAAAACTCTCACTGCCCAACCATTTAACTCCACCCTGTTCAATTTTGTTGAGCACATACTAGCCCACGGGAGACAAAGAGGAAATGAAATGAGAGTGCACCAAGCAGCGCCTGTTCTCACAGGGAAACACATGGGCACGCAACCAGGTGGCCCATGGGGCAGAAGCTGCTGGGCTCCGAGCTCTTTTGGTGGCCATTGTACCCTGGAGACAGGCCCTGGGCTGTGGATGTGGCAGCCTCCATGCCTCAGCACAGATCTGTAGGGAGAAGGGACGTAGTGAACCCTTGTGGGACAAATGTCAGTTAAATATTAAGTGGTTGAATTTTTGTGGTTTTGAGCCTCTCAAGAATAATTTTCTTCAAGCTTCAAGAAAGTGTTTGGCTCATTTAAGGTTAAAACTAAATGGAACCAGGCCCATGTTGCCAATGCACTGAAGGAGAAAGTGGCAGGCCATGCCCCTGTCAGCTCTGTGCCTCAGCTAGAGCTGCAGAGGCCTTGCCACAGGGCACACAGAGCCTGCCTGACAGTCACCCGCCCTTTCCTATAGAGGGATTTTCATCCCCAGAGATGAATATGGGGAAGTTTTAGAAGAATCAATCAAAATTAAAAATTGCTACAGTGAACATGGGATTTTGGACTCACTCCACTGAATCAGAAATAGCAGTCTGAATTTTTTTAACTTTCAAAAGCATCATTTTTTAATTAAGACAAAGCTATGGAAATTTTATCCAGAAAAATTTTCAGAGTAGAGCACAAATGCCCATCTTTGAGCAGTTGGAGCATGGTGGGGCTGTGGGAGCCCATGGAGCCAGAGGTGGGGCCCGGGACTGAGCTGCCACAGACACGCAGTGTGCTGGCGGGACCCCGGTGTGCTGGGCACATGAGGTGCTCTGTAAGGGCCTGGACCAGGTTTGATCTCTGCGCCTGACATGATCTGAGTCTTAGAAAAGCACTGTTATTGCTTTGATTCTGTGCTGAGTGCCTCAGGGCCAGACAGGGCAGTAGTTATGTACCTGTGTTCCTTGGCTCTCTGTTCCCACAGATTGCAGGTTCCTGTGGCTGTCCCCTGACTGCTGGTCAGCAGGGTTGAATCTCCTGGAGCCAGGGCGCCCTCTACCTATGGAGGCTGGCTCGGCCTTGAAATCTTCTCATCTGAGAAGAGAATGAGGTGACATTAGCAACAAAGTTAAGAAAGATAGACTTTATGAATTAAAAAGGCGCCTTTACTAAAAGGTCACCCAAGAGACATTCCAGAAGGCAAAATTGTCTTAAAACAGGTGCCAGCGAATGGCTTGAACTTGGTGTAAAATCTCCCTAGGAGGGTTTTATTTAGAACTGTGAGAATTACCGTTTTTCATTACTGGTTTTCATTTTAGTTAGGAAACATTGTAAATATCCAAAAAAGAACTGACAGTTGCATAACATACCCACATTTCTACACTTAACATGTTACCTTTGTAACAGTTTTGAAGGAAATAGTACTCCAGAGACACAGGCATAAATAATAATGTCCACATGCCCCACCCAGCTGAGCCCCTTGCTGATCACACCACCTTCCTCACCTCTAGGCGACCTTCACCACACACTGCGTCTGGCCTGTATTCCAAAACAGTATGTGGGTATGCTTGGCACATTTCAAATCTTTACGGAAATGGTCATATGGTGTATGTCTTCATGAACCTGCTTTCTTGGGCAGGCATCTTGATAATCATCTGTATTGATATTTTCACCTAAACTAAATTTATTTATATTGAACAAATATGCTTTTGCTGTGTTGATTAGTCTTCCCAGTTTTAACCTTTCATTAGGAACAGTGCTGGTCTGGACATTCTAGTTTTTTAAGAGCTACTTTAGGCCAGTGCTTCTCAAGCACGAGCAGCCTCCCAGGCTGGCACTCTCAGCAGGTCCCCAATGGTGCTGAGGCAGCTGCTGTTCTGGGGACCACACTTTGAGAACCACTTCTCTAGTGGGGAGTAAGTACTTATCTGGGGAGTAAGTACTTATCAGGTGGCATGCGTATCTTTAAGGTTACTAGATTCTGTTGCACTGTTTGCCAAGACATTTGTATCTGTTAGTAATCTCCCTGGCCATGTTTGTGTTCTGCTTACTTTATATCTTTGTCAACACCTCATAAAGTCAGATAAATTTTTGCCCAAAAAAATCAGTATGAAATGACATTGTTTTGGTTCTAACTTTGTTTTTCTTAGTTTACCTTCCTTTACCAAGTTTTAAGCTTATGGGTATTGGCCTTTGTTGATCTCTCGGATGCATGTAGCGTCTCTCAATCTGGCTTAGATTGGTTTTTGCTAATTTGTAATAAGTTCCTGAGGCTGGCTTTGAACTTGTGCTCCTTCTGCCTCAGCCCCCATGAGCCACTGACTGGGATTGTAGATTTGTGCCACCACACCTGGCTCTAAATCAAAATTTTAAGTGATCAGCTTTGCCAATTTTGTTTATGATTTGTGAAGAATGAACAAGGCTCATCATCGGAGAAAATGCCCATTTATTGAGGAACAGCTCTGCATATTTATAGAGACGAGGGCGGTTTGACATTTATGACAGTTTAACAGTTTAATGGTTTGACAGTTGGCAGGGGGTGCTTTCTGATTGGTGGGTAAGGATCATGTGAGTTAGCAGGGCTAGTCTGATTGGTGGGCAAGGATCATGTGAGTCAGCAGGACTCACCATTGGACGGCTCTTTTCGGGGGGGGGGGATGGGGAAGTTAGTCTTTGGGGCCGGGGTGACTCCCAACAGTTTGTGCTTTTGTGTTTTAAGAAATTCTTCAAATTGTTTTTCACTTTACTTGGCTCTTTGTTTACTGACTGGCATAGTCACAAGGCAGGGGTCCAACCAACGTGGACTTGCCCTGCAGCAGTGACTGCTGGCTGCAGCCCTGGGACCCTGTGTAGGGCACAGCCTTCTCTGTCAGCATCTGTAAGTTCCTGAGTCTCCCCAGGCATTCTCCAGCTCCCGCGGCCTACTGTCTCGCTCCAGTTCAAGACCATCCTAAGTATCATCAAGCAGCAGTTTGCAGCTGGGGACAGTTTTTGCAGCCTGTGCCCCCATACTTGGCCTCATCTTGTTGCAACTCCAGTAAAAGTCTGTCAGAGGGGCTGGTGCAGAGCACCATCAACTCCCTGCACTGCCTGTGATAGCCCCACACAAAGAACTTATTTGGTCCAGAGTGCGAAGGTGCAGAGGCCCTGTTTTATAGTGAGTCTAGATATTTGCTATGTGCCCCCACCCGTACCCCCACACAGGCCATTATTCTTCAGGTTCTACAGTGTTTCAAGTTCTTTGAAAAACCTTGCCCAAAATTTGGCTGGAATTGCATTAAGCTTCTGGACAGAGCCTTGGCCTCTTTGCTGGATCATAAACCTCCTAGTTTATTCCTGAGCATGGAGGGAGTTGCCTCAGATGCTGCTGGCGCCATGAGTGATCCCTTCCCCTGGTGGTGATGGGGAGTTTGTTTGTTGTAAATTCTGGCAGATTTTCCATGAGTTGCCTTTTATTTTCTAACATAACATTGTTATCAGTAGAAATCTTTAGACTTTTCAGTACTTAAGCTTGGATTTGCATTTGCATTCCCAAAACTCTTCTTTTGTCCCACTTGGGACTGCTCCTACCCCAGCCAGAATGCCCTGCTCCAAGTATCACCTGCAAACCAAGCGCCCAGGAAATAGAGTAAATGCTATATAGGGGCCAAGGCAACAGTGAGTGACCAAAGATGACTTAAGACAGACTTAAAACAGCATGCTATTTGGCAGAAGATACAAGATGGTTGCCCAATACCAATAAAATCTACTTTTTAATTTATTAGCAACAAAAAGTACAGTGTCTTGTGTTGTGAATCTTCTCAGAGCCCATGGGCAGCATGTCATCCATGGAGGTGAACGTGGACATGCTAGAGCAGATGGATTTGATGGACATCTCTGACCAGGAGGCCCTGGATGTCTTCTTGAATTCGGGTGGAGAGGAGAACCCTGTGCTGTCCCCAGGGTTAGGTAGGATGGACATCCCTGTGTAAATGACCCTGTTCTTACCAGCATCCCCTGGGCAGTCTCCCCACACCTGTGTCTGGCCTGGACATTGGTGAGTTCTCCTTGGGGGGTTTAAATTTCTACCCCAGCACCTCAGGGAGGAGGGGGTACATCATCTAGTCCAGAAATTGGCACTTTGAGAACTGGAATTTGGGTGTCAGGGGCTGTCCTGCTCAGCTGGCACTTGGCCTCAAGGGTTGTCTTTTTAAAACTCCTTCCCAATCACATTCAGTTCGGCAGAATTTGACCATGGTCTGTTTTGGCACTCTTGTCAGTATTGTAAAGACACCTGTAACCCCATGGGGCCCCTAATTCCCATCTCAAGCCTTCCCAAAATTGTTTCAGTTCATTCAACAATAATTGGCTGAGGTACTGGATCTGTACCTGGCCTCACCACACTTGAAGCTGTAGTACAATTCTTCTGGCTGGGAATCGAACCTCTAGCCTCACACGTGCTGGGAAAGCCCTCTACCACAGGGCCACAGCCCAGCCCTGGCTGTATATAATGCTTCACAGGCGGCTCTTAAATTTCACTCACAGAAGGGGGAAGGCCAAGCCCCGCCCAGCCACACTGCAGCCTTCCCTAGGACATTCTGCCAGCAGCAGGGAGCCCACTTCCTCTAGCCTCTCCTCTCTGCTTGGCAAACCTGTGAAAGCACTCTCTTCCTGGTCCTGTCCTGAGAAGGTGGGACACTGGAAATATGAGGGGGCTGGGGGAAATTTTAGCAGCAGTATGTAAAATGTATTCCTAGAAGAGCGGGAACTACCCAAAGATAGTTCTCTTGGCATTCATGTTCTGGATGGCTTTAAAGGATACGTACAGCAACTCAGGAGGAAGGAGGGTTGGAAGTTTGAGACCAGCCTCAGTAAAACTTTATCTGGGGATGCAGCTGTGGGAGGGGAGAGATGACTTACAGACTGTGTAGATTACCATGGACCCCAGCTCAGTCTTAATGGTCTGTTGTTTGCTCAGACCACCAGCTGCCTCTGGCCTGCTTAGCTCAGTACGCCCAGGGTTGTTCCTGCATGGGGCTGAGCAGTCTGGCAAATTTACGGGTGTCATAAAACTTTGCTAACAGAATTTCTTTTTCCCTTTGGGTACCAGGGGGGCACTTAACAACTGAGCCACATCCCCAGTCCTATTTTTTGTATTAGAGACAGGGTCTCACCGAGTTGCTTAGTGCCTTCCTAAATTGCTGAGGCTGGCTTTGAACTCGAGATCCTCCGCCTCCCAAGCCACTGTGCCCGGCCTAACAATGTATTTTAATTTCACAGGGCCGGAAACTGACACCTGTCAGGATGAAATTACTCTTCAGGTTCCAAATGCCTCAGAGTCCCTGCCCAAGCTACCTTCCTCACCCTGTGTGTGCACAGAATCGGCCACCCTGGACCCCAGTGAAGGTGGGGAATGCCCCCTTGTCCAGTCTGATGAGGAGGAAGTTCAGGTGGACACTGCCCTGGCCACTTCCCATGCTGACAGCCAGGCCACTCCAGATGCTAGTGATGACAGTGACTCAAATCAGGAGGAGTGACTGAAGTGTCAGCCGTGCACAGAATGCTCCTGTGAAGCCAGGTTTTTAATGATTTTACACAATTGCCAATGATGTGTGAGAAACTGACAGAAGAGCTGACAATAAAGTGTGAGGACTTTGAACACTGACTTGGGAGAGTAGCTGGTTTGTACAGAGGCTTCTGCCTACATCCGTCCTCAAGGACAGCATGACAGGGGTTGCTTAGAGCACAGTGAAGGGACACCCACTGAGGCAGCCTCCCCAGAGCATGGCTGGGCCCTGGGGCTCCACAGTGGCTCAGGCCTGAATGAACATAGAAGTAGACTATGAACCTGTAAAGGGCTTGCTATTAAAGGTAAGTGGTTAGACTCAGCTGACCCAACCACAACACTGGAATCTCTGGGGCAAAGGAACAGGCAGAAGCAGCCATTCTTACTCCTGCAGAGAAACTGGGGGCCCAGGGGCTCTGACCCAGCCACTGGGCCACCAGCGCATGGAGATCAGGGAGCAACAAGACTCCCTTCCCAAGGGCAGATCAGCCTTTGCCCGTTGACCAGAAGAGAGGGAGCCCATTCCATTCACTCATCTTCCACAAGACAAATGTCCAAAAAACTTTGTTTTTATTATTAAACCTTGTAGTACAAACCTGAAAAGTAAACAAACTGGCAATAAACCACATGAAGTCTTCCCTCAAGGGAGGGGTGCAGAGCAGCGCTAATAAATTAAATGTCAAACTGTAAGCCATAGGCAGAAGTTTACTGTCAAAAAGAGGGAAAAGTACACAGCAAGGCCATAAAAACCGGACAACCACATTGGAAAACACTTGACTGTTTATGTAACTGTTAAATATTCCAAAACAGTTCAGTCTTCTGCAACAACAACCAACAAAGTGGATCCTAGGACGCTCCTGGCAGTCGCCACTGGCAAGCTCAGTGCAATATGGGCAGCTACGGGACTGATGGATCCAATTATGAAACAAAGAACAGCTTGTGAAAACAGTTTCCCTTTTTATTCCACACATACTGTACACACAACCGGAGAAGGGCAACAGCTACTCCATTATTATTTTTTGTTGTTGTTCAGTGATGTAAGCAGCACTTATAAATGTTACAAGAAAAACCCTGTAAGCATCCAATCCAACCGATGAAGAAACTGAAATGTAAGGCTTTTCTTCATCTTGTCTTCTCACCCCTCCCCGCCCCCCAAGAAAAGGCTCAAGTATTTAAAACAATTTACAGGCATATGTACAAAAGGGATGGGATTTTTTTTTTCTTTTTTTTCCTTTTTGTTACAACATGGACAGAAAAAATAGACAAGATGAGCGCAAATGCATTTTCACATTCAAAAAGAACTGCAGACCTCCTAGTGGCTCTAAATGTGATAAACAAATTTAAAAAAAGATTAATGCTGACTTGTGAAGGTGTGACAAGAAGCAGCGAGATGAAGATGGAATGTCAGATTGCACGTCGATGGCACAGAAGCACCTGCGGCTCCCGTCGCTTTTCCTTTTTTTCCTTAAGGATGCTATTGAAGGGTTTTTTGATAAAGTAGCCAACAGCACCAAAAAATAACAGAAAGGATTTCCTAATGAAATCAGGCACAGGTCTCCCTCAGTGACCCTCCAAGGCAGGCAGTCTTTGTCTTCGTCCTCTCTTCCTCACACGGATGCATAGTGATGTGCTGGTAACGAAAACCTAGTCGCTCAACCTCCACATTTCGCCTCTGGTTAGGAAACAACGTCCGCCTCCAGCTGCCATAACCGCCCAACGGAACAAAACGGGGCTCTCCGGTTTACAAAGTACAAACTCATCTTGCACATGACAGAAGAAAAGACAGCCAAAGTAAAGCCATTTCTTTTCAAGTTTTTTTTGTGTGTGTGTGTTTGTGTGTGTGTGTTTGTGTCCTATCCCTTTTCCAATCTAAAAAAACCTGCTCACATGACTGATGGTTTTAAAATTTGTTCTCCAAACTTCACCCTCTTCAAAAATGGGTTAAAAAGCCTTTTTTCCCCCAACATTTAAAAAAAAAAATCAAAACAAGAAGGGCTTTTTTCAGCCACAGGGGCGATACAAATTAATACAGCCCCCTCAAGGGTTTTTAAAACAGTGAATATACGGCAGTTTCAAAAATCTGACTGCAGTGTCTAGGTATTCTAAGTACAAAAAAAAGTTCAACAGTTTAATGCTAAAACAAAATTAGTTCTCTAAAACCAGAAGAAAATCTTCTTTAGAGCTAGTGCAAAGACAGCTTGTATCCTACAGCAAGTACTCCAAACTAGAATATAATAATTACAAAAAAATATATATAAATTGACCATGGTGTTGGCATCTTCATGACGAGCTCGAAGCACTTTTGGATGAACCGGAGGACGCCAGCCGAGAAGGCGGCACGTCCACGGTCGCTCTCTTGCGGGGGCCTCTTTTTGGTGTGGGTTTACTGAGACAGTTCTCGATGGTGCCGTTTTTACCAGATACTTTGCCACAGATCTGATTGACCAGACTGATGATCTGCTCCTGCGGGGGTGGAAAGCAAGACAGTTAATGCAGCAGGCAAGGGCCCCAAGGTCCACTTGGGTCGAGCTGAGAGAACAGCAGCTCATCACCAAACCACATCAGCACGGGTTTCTGAGTGTGGGGAAGCTCAGGGCCCCATGGGATTTTGAGGCGCAGTGGGCCCGAGAAGGAGTGGACAACATGCAGGAGACGTGGCCCCAGGGGGCCTTCCTTACCAGGCTGGACCCACCTGGCTGCACCCCTAATAAATGCCTTGGGAGGACAGCATAAAATAGGCTAAAAGAACAAGTCCCATAACTGCATACAGGAAGTATATAATTATTTCCTAAGAATGGTGTTCAGATCTGTGTTCACATAACCATCTGCAAATTGATTCACCATGCAGACGGCACTGCTGGCCACGGGGCTGACCTTTTCCTGATGCCATCAGGTGGAGGAGTCATGTCATCCTACCCAGCTGACCCCCAACTCTGATTACCAGGTCACTACCCCCAAAGCCCCCGAAGCAGAACTTAGGATTTGTGGCCAAGTTCTGCAGCGTTGCTCTGACACTGCAAATTATTTAACTTGGTCTCACAAATAAATGCAGTGACTGCTGTTCATGTCTCCACTGTTAACTGCTGTAGGGGACACAGCAGACACCAGCGTCCTTGTACTCCCCCAAGAAACAGACTGACCATGGGCACGACTCACCCGGTAACCATCTCATTTAAAAAACACAGGAAGGAGGCACAAATGTACATTTCTCAACATCTCTCAGGGCAGCGCTGGCCTACAACCATGTGGTCCCAGGCAGGGGAGGAGGCCAGCCTGGTACAAAGGGCCCACAGCCAGCCACGAGGGCTGCTCTCTGGAGAGCCCTAAGCAAGGGCCAGCCCACGTGTTTGTACACACAGCTGCCATGGCCATGTACAAAGTCCTAGGTGGACAGCAGCTTTCTGCCGAGCAGTTCCTTCATTTGAAGCTTGGAAACAGCCCAAGTGCCCTCCACCAGGCTGGAAGTCCAGGCACACAGTGGCCAGAGGACCAGGAAGCTCAGCACTAACCCCCAAGAGCTGCCCAGTTCTTGAGGTGTGAGAACCAGGCGCTGCAGGACTCTTGAAAGGGTGCAAGGGCCGAGAGCTGCTGTACCTCGCAGGGAATAGAAGGGGAGACCCTCCCCAGTCAGTGGCTTCAACGGGACCGACTTATCTGTAGGGTACACAGGGATCAAAGATGAACTTCTGCTGGTCCTACAAGCTAGAGATGCCCCAATTAAAACACCTCAACTTGAGAGACCAGTGTGAGAGGTTTTCCAAGCTCCATCCACTGGCTATACCTGGGCTTGTCACATGGGCCTCTCCTCCCTCGGCAAAGCCCTGACTGCCACCCCTGCATGCGTTCGTTTTGCAGGTGTTGGCTACGACAAGGGCTGGTGGAGCAGAGTTTTTACTCATCTCCATGCGAGCTGCCAGGCGCAATCCTCCTCAGAGACCAGGGTTTATTTTTAACCACTTTTGACATGTGCTGTCACTGTGAAGCAGTCACCGCCTTCACTGAACATGCAAACAGACCTAAGCCTGGCTCTCCAATCAATCTTAGGATTCAGCCAAAGGCTCAGAAGTCTGACCTGCAACTGAGCCTGGCCAGAGGACTCAGTCCAGAACAGGCGTGAGCAACCCCTTCCACGGGGCTGGTGATGGGGTAGAAGCGGGGGTGTGGTGCGTAGTAACATCAGGGGTGCAGCAGGAAAGGGTGCCAGGGGGCAAGTGCACCGCCATGGGCACCATCCACTGGAAGGCAGTGCCTGGAGGAGGAAGGGTACTGGAATGGTTAGGTGAGGGCAAGGGACACACTCCATACTCCAGAGGGAACTGCTGGCAGAGCTGACCCAACATCACTGGGCTGGGCCTCCGCCATCCTGCTAGCTCCCATGCTGGGAAGGCAGCAGGGACATGAAGGACTGTGAAGACCACCAGCAAGCCCAGGAAGGACTTGAGAAAGGTCACAGTTCGTATGACTGGGAGCTTCAGGAAAGAGGATGCGCTGTGTGAAGAACAGAAACGAGGGAGAGAACCAAGTGCAGACCTCCGGGACGCTCTACTGGCCCTCGGGCGCAGAACCAGCCCAGGAGACAAAGGCTCCCAAGTCGGCAGGGACTACCCCAGGGAAGACAGAGGAGTCCCAGCAGGCACACGATGTCCTAGGAGCCAGGTCCCAAATCTGTTCGAGGCCTCCAGGGCAGTGTTGCTGCCAGCTGTTGGAGCTAGTGGACAAGGACTCTTGGGCCTGCACACACCTGGCGCATGTCAACCCGCAGGGCTGCTGTAGAGATGGTGGGAGGGGCATTTCATGCAAACACCCTGAAACAGCCACCAGAGTCCCCAGTGCAGGCAATGGTGACCTCTAGGCACAGTTCACTCCTTGCCCCAGGAGCTAGATTAGCGAAAATGCCCACCAGGCAGCCTGGGAGCACATGTTTCCTTTGCTACTGTGTCACTGACATGGGCCATGGGCCTCAGAGGTAGACCCTGAAGAGTTGCGGAGGGACAGAAAGCCATTCATTTCTACGTCCCAGACACTCCAGCCAAGATAGTCTTAGAGGTGGCACTGTCACTCACAGTTCAACCCACCCAGGAGGTGTGGGGGGAGAAGGCCCTGACCACCCTGCAAAAAGCACTGGCTCTGGGCACCTGCGGCTGGGCTGCTCCTACAGGGCATGTCGCAGACCACCAGGCGGAGGCACAGCTGTCCCCGTTTCTTCAGCAATGCGGCCAGACGATGTGGATCCATTCGACACTGCACCAAACCCTCCTCCAGAAACCAAGGCCAGGAGTGCCACCAGGCGCTGCACACCACTGAGATGGCCAGATCCCAACAGGAGCAGGATAGCTCCCTAGGTGTGGACAGAGAGCTTGCCAGCGCCACTCCTGACCTCAGGGACAGTGCCATCCTCTGTAGATACTGCGGGACGTCCCACCCAGGAGGGTGGCTACTGGCATCTAGTGGGGAGCAGTCAGGAATACCAAACATCCCATGCATGGCACAGGCCATTTTGAAAGATCAGTAGTGCAGCTATAGAGCAGCCAGCCAGGTGACAAGGAGGACCCGGCCCGAGCTGAACTCTGTACTGCACAGTCCAGAGGAGAAGGCTATGCAGGTTCAAGTCCTGGCGGGAAAGCTCCCTGTGCAGAAGGCACTTAGTGCTGCCCAAGACTGACTGCCCGGGGCTGGCATAGCCAAGGCTGGACAGCCCATAACGGACCAGGCCCTCCCCGTGTTGCTGTACCTCTTCCCTATATAGAGGGTGCTGCTACTATGTCTTTGGGTTGTCACAGCAGAGGGACAGACGCACCCCCAGGCCACTCCTGCACACTGCCCAGAGGGACTCCCACCCACCAGGTCAGAATGTGCTCAGGTCCCAAATCTACTAAGTAAAGACAAGACTGGAATCTGCCCAAAGGCTGCTAACAGGAGGAAGAAAAGCAGGAAGGGCCAGGAGTGTGGAGGTGCACAGGTTTCCACAGCTCTGACCCCCGTTTCTCAGGCGACTGGGGTAGGGACACACGGAGCACAGCCGAAGCAGCCACCTCTTCAGCCTTGGGATGAGGGGGGCCATGTCCCAGCATGTGGGGCTCTGGTAGCCAGGACCCAGCCAGGTGGCAGCACCTTCGCTCAGCCCTGGCTGGCTCTCCACAACACAGGGAAGTGGCCCTTAAGCTGTGACAACAGCACAGAGAGCTCCTAGTGTCTGGGCCACCACCTGCAAGGAGGGACTGACCTCATCGTAGCGATACATCAGCTTCAGGCCGCGGCAGGACTTCTGTTTCTCCACGTGGCGCAGGGCACACTCCAGGCAGAACACCACGTTTTCGTTCTCTTGTACCACCTGGTGGGGAAGCAACAGAGCAGAGGGCTGGGGACTCCAGGGCAGAGCTGGGCACAGCCTGGGGGAGCCACCAGGGACTAGGAGCGGGTGCACACAGCAGGGCAGCCTGTCCTGCCACCTACTGACCAAACCAGGAGGATCAGGGACTTTCAAACATGGACATGGATTCAGAAACCCAAAAAACTGACAGCCTAGAACAGGGTCTCTATAAAGTGGATGAAGGAGCTGGACGTCAGGGAGCCCTTGACCCCCAGAGACCCCCACTGTAGTCCCGAGCACCTGGTCAGCGGCCTAGCCGAAATGAGACGAAGCGCCCACGCTTGCTCATGGCGCTTGCGTTCAGAGGGCGTGTGCTCTTCCCTCCAGAGTCCCTGGGGCAGACACAGGGGGAGCTAAGTGACGGGGGCGAGGGTTGGCGGAGGCGGTGGGACCCATCCGGGGGTTCTCGCAGGAAAGACGGTTTCAGAGTCACTCAGAAGCAGCTCAGTCAATGCAGCTGGGGCACAAGTTTTCCTCTGCTCCCACAAGGGGACCCAGACCTCCAACCAGACCCAGAAACCCTCCCTTTGGGGCTCATGGCCTCCACGACCCAGGCCTGTTCGAGGAGCAGCTGGGGGAAACCTGAAGCTTTTGGATCCAAGTATTTTGCAGCCCAGAACAGGAAATAAGCCACCAGGGCCAGGAAATGACTTCCCCATGGCAGTGCCACCTCCAAAAGACACTGAGGGCTAAGGATAGGAGTGTGAAATATAGAAAACAAGCACACACCCCCGCCCTGGTGACCAAACCATGAAAATTATAAATGAAACCCAACCTACTCCTGGGAGGTCACATAACATCCTGCTCTGAGGACTGCCAGGTGACAGCTCTGAGAGCAAAACTTTGGCACCTGGAAAATGGGCCTGCACAGCTGTGGTCACTGAGATGAGCGTGTCCACACAGCGCTCACCACCCAGGAGGGGCTGCTCATTATTCCCTCCTAACAGCACAGTTCTGCACAGGACATGCGCAAAGCCCAGCAGACAGGGATCATCACACAAAACGGGTGCCTGGTGGCTGTGGGCTGGACTCGCCCCGACCCCACCAGGATCATGCCCCAAGGCCCAGCATCCCCGCACGCCTGCACCTGGAGGTAGGGCCTGGAGCACAGGTAAAATGGGGCACCAGAGAGGCCCTGATCCAACCTGACTGGTGTCCTTGTGAGATAGTTGGTCACAGCAAGGGGAATGGAGATGAGCTGTGGGGACGCAGCACGGAAGCTGCTCCGCGAGCCTTGGAGAGGCTGCAGGGGACGCCCACCCACACCTTAGTCTTGAACTTCCGGCCTCAGAACTGTGGTGGGAGCCGTGAGTCTACAAGGCAGCCTGAGCTGAGGGCCCCTCAACTCTCTTAAAATTTCTGAACCTTGCAAGTGTTCCAAAGAGCATCTGACTTGGCTGGGCAGGGCTGGGCGGCCCTGTCCTCTGCAGGCAGTGGACATGGTGGGGCAAGCAGAACGTGCACCTCAGCCAGCGGAGATATGGTGACTGTGTTCAGTGTGGGTATGGGGGGAGGGGGGGGGTGGGAAGGGGCTGCTGCCAGCACGTGAGGTGCAAGGCACACACTTGGCAGAGCTGGTCTGTGCCAAGGAAGGGGCAGATCAGCCCGTGTAGCAGGGAGGCTAGGACAGGGCCATTAGGGGACTATGTGCCAGACTAGGGCCCCAGCTGGGCACATCCAGGCCAGAGCTGTGCTGAGGCCATTGTCCATTCCTCAGGGATTTCCAAGCCCAAATCTGGCCTGAAATAGGGGGCGAGTTGGGGAGTAGCAGCAATACGTTCATTCTTAAGTCTGAAGCTGGGTCAGCAGGTGGCCATGAGGACACTGTCCCCAACAGCAGTGTGGAAATGGACCAGAAAGAGAAAGGAACTGGTCAAGGCCACACTCAGTAAAGGCCGCAGAGGGCCGTGGCAGTGCATGGAGCCCGAGCTTCCCAGGGAGAAATGACAACTCATCCAGACCGACGCAGAGCTCCCTGGAGCTAAGAGAAGTCACATGGTGAACCAAGCTGAACCCGAGGACAGAGATGGCAGACTACCCCTCCGTCCGAGGCGCCAGTAGACCCGGGCCGCTCACCATGGACAGGTAGCACAGGTGCTGGCAGACCTGACACCTCCTCTCCGAGGTCTCCAGCTGCAGCCACTTTCGAGGCTTTTTCTTCCCGTCCGCCACCGCGCTGCCGCCATCGTGACTGCCATAGCGTGCGGAGGAGTGGAGGCCGGCCTCAAAGAGCTGCCTGCGCTGCCGCAGCTCCGTGTCCCTGCCCAGACAACAAGTGGCAGTCAGCAGCAGCAGCCAGGTCCTGCTAGTCATCAGAGGGGACACCCCCGCCAGGCCCACATGTGCACTCAGGAGTTCCGCAAACCTGCCCAAACCCCAGCCTTTCTCTTTAGCCAAGAGGCCAGAAGAAGTCAACCTGGGGTTCAGACATGGCACACAGCGAAGCCCGCCATCCAGCTACAGAGGGCTCTTGCTGCACGCTGAGCAGGCCAGACATGTGTCAGGCAAGCTACCCGCCATCAGTAGCCAAGAGTTGACCACCCAAGTGAAATGTACGTGCTGCCCACCAGCAATGTGGGGACCCCCCACCCCTCCGTGCAGAGGGAGGGAGTGTGGGGCTAGAGGGCAGGAGGAGGGGTGAGCAGAAGGCAGGCAGAGCCATCACACTGCCCTGGCCTGCCACAGCATTCAGCAGAGCTCTGGCGGCCATGGCGGGCTGCAGTCGGGGCAGGGTGGCCACCACTCCCCATGTGCTGCGGGTGCTGGTGCTCACCAGTTGCCCAGGAAGCCGCACACATACCACAGGCAGTTTGGCAGGAAGTGAGAGGTGGGCAGGCCGTTCACCATACCACTCCAACTATAGCGTGCAGAGCCAGGCCCTGACACCCATGGCAAAGAGGTGCCAGGATTGAGGGTCCAGAGCCTAGCATGCATTCACTCCTCCAAGGAGGACCAACCCCTTGGGCCATGCACTTTGCATCAACTGTCAGGAGACAGGCAACCAACATCATGCACGAAGACAAAAGGGGACACTGTAGCAAACAGGCTGCTCCCCAACATCTCTGCCCATTTGGCCCTGCAGCCACTCAGGCCTCAGCATGGGGTCTTGGTCAGATCTATGGTACCTGAGCTCATCCAGAAGGGCCGAGATGGTACCGAGAGTCGGACCGTTCTCCTTTTTCGCTTCCGCTTGTGCAATCTGGTAGAGCAACTTCTCCATGGAGAACGGCTTGGCTATATGGCGACGCTTCATTTCCTGGAAGAGAAGAGCAGCTGCTCAGGTTCCTGGGGAGGCAGAGGCCACCTCAGTTTCCAAACTGCTAACCGCACTGGAGCTAAATCTATTGAAACTTGAGAAGTTTTCCTTACCTGGAGAAGGGCACCAGAAAGAAGTCCCAGCACCTTGCTGCCAGCCCCGAGGCTGGGAAAACACCAGCACTAGCAGGGACTGTCAACACACTCAATTTAAGTGTGCTCCCTAGGCATACCTCTGTGGTCCCCCAGTACCAGAGGGGTCAGCCAGTGACAGACAGGGAAACTCTTTATGATACAAAGCCCAACAACCATCTCTCCCAGAAAACCCTTCCAGCTATTCCTTAAGACTCCAGAGACCCGCTCCGTCCACACTCATCTGCAGGGAGAGCGCCTGTGGAGGAGGTATCCCCGGGGCACCGCGACAGCAGCGGGGCTGGGCGGTGGGAGACCTGCTTACCTTGGCCGTCTCAAAGCCCATACTTGTCCACTGGGTGGTAGCAAAGTGCACGGTTTCTGAGACGCTGTAGCCACAGCACACCTTGGACACGAAGGACCCCGGGAAGCAGACGACGAACTGGCCACTCTGCTGTACCGTCCTGTGCACCTTGATGCCCTCCCTGCACAGCACCTCCGGGGAGATCTGGGGAGATGAGGCCAGGTGAGGCACAAGGCCTCTCCATCAGCAGCCTCCCAGCCCAACTGCCCACAGACCCCGGGGTCCTCGCCCGTCTGCCCAGCAGGCCTGCTGAGAACACCTAGCGTTAGGACCTCAAGGCCAGCTCTCAAGGAGATCAGATCACTTTTCCCCTTAAAAAACACAGACAATTCTTTAAAAAGTCCTAAACGGTCACAGGCCGAGGACGGACAGCAGGGTCCCACAGGCAGAGGCCACGAGCACAGAGCTGCCCGTCAGCCACAAACCCCTCCAGAGCCTTCCTGCCCACCGGCCAGAGAAGCCCCTCAGCCAACTGGTCAGAACACAGCTCAGGAAAACACGGGCTTGGGGGACTCAACAGCCTGAGGCCTTCTGAAAACCGAAGAAGAACCCTTGCACTCATTTCTGTCCAGAGCCAGGCTCCTCCAAATAACAGCTGTGGGAAGGCAGGAGAACCAGAGCGCCAACCCAAGCCTCTCAAATCAGCCCCCCCCAAAGGACACTCCAACCTGTAGGCAAATGAACACGTCAGAAAGAGGCTCCGAGGCCACGGAGCCCGGGACCTGGCGCCCATGCCACAGATGCAAAGCCTTCCTTCAGGTTGGAGGACCGGGCGGCTTCATAAACAGCTCCAGGGTCCCCTCGTCTATCTGCCCAGGAGTCGGGGCCCTGCTGGGGAGGTGGCGGGGCGTACCATGACGTTGCTTTCCAGCATCTGCAGCCCGGGGGTGCCGTTGGCCTGCAGCAGGGTGTGCACCACGTCCTCCAGCTTGTTTTCCTCCTCAGCAGGAATGCAATACCTGGGCGGGAGAGACAGGCAGAAGCGGGGCTTGACCAGGACCTGTGTGCGCTGGCCACCCCGGGGGCGGGCCCAGCAGAAGCAAGACTCAACTGCCAGCAGCTGGCCCTCTCACGGCCAGCCTCCCGCCCACACCCTGGGCAACAGGGCTGCTTCCGCCCAGCACACAGCCAAACCGCAGCCGCACCCGGGGGCGCAGCTCATCTTTTATGAAGATCTGAGCCACACTGTGAGCCAAAAGCCTCCAAAGCAAAACCAGATGTTCCAAACCCCTACAAATCAGAACCAGGCACTCCTGCACATCCACAGGCCTCTCCCAGCACAGAGAAGCAGCCGGCTCCTGCCCGGGCCAGCACCTGATGCCCTTGTGGAGAAGCCACCACAGGTTTAGGACCTGAAGCTCCAACAGCAGCACTGGAATCCCCGGGTGCCCTCGCAGAGCCACCCAGGAGGGACAGGGGCAGCCAGCAAGGAAAGGGTAAGGCAATGGGCAAAAGGGCATCATCCGAGGGGACGGGGTTCGGCAAGACCAAAGGCTGCCAGTGACGTCATCGACCACTAGCGAGAGTGAGAGCAGGGACAGGGATAGTGAAGGACACCGCGGGCCACTCCCAACAACTCCCTAGTCCCTTGTCCCTGCTGTTCCTCACATCCACCTCCCACCAGCAGGGCTGGGCATAGCCTCTTGGGTGCCGGGGCCGCACTTGGCCTTGAGGCCAAATCCAGGTTTCAGTTGCCGAGTTAAAAGTCGCGGCTACGTTTATGTATTTTTAAACGTTTATATTACTTCAAAGCCAGCATATTCTGTTACTGGCTTTTGATTTAGATACGGGGCACTTAGCACAAATCACACATTGGGGGACTAAAACAAAACACCCCCAGAGTTCCTAAGTGCACCCCAGCCTCCTTCCATCAAGGTGAGTCCAGGGAGGAGACTCCAGAGCCCACACAACCTCGCGTTTGCCACCTCTGACTCAACCCGCCCACACAGCCCCTCAGCTTTCAGAGCAAAGTCAGCTCTGCCCCGGTCACACTGTGAGCCACAGGGGCCCAGTGGCCACCCACCACCCAGGCCTCAAGACCACATCCACCCCGCTCAGCTACTGGACACTGATGATCCCCACCCCGTCCCCCCAAGTCCCAGTCCCACCAGCAGGATCAAAGCCACAACAGTCGACAGCGACCCATGCCAGCCAGCTCCGGGAAGACCACACTAGTTATAGGGTTTGGTTTTACTTCACTAAGAACACCCCGTTAGAAATGAATGTGATGCCTGCAGTATACGGGGCAAGGCAGCTAAGCGAGTGCCATCTTCTATAAAGTCTCCATAAACAAAGAAACCGAAGAGCCCAGCCACGACTGGGAATGGCCACAGCTGAGCCAGGATCCAGGGGCCCAACGGGAACACCACATGCCCACCCCACATGGCTCAACTGGTGAGGGACACAACCCAGAGGGCTTCCCGGGGATGGTCTGCAGTCCCTTTGCACAGACAGACCTGGAGACGGCCACTCCTGAGCAGCCCCACAGAGCAGGTACTGAGGGGAAGTCGGTGCAGCCCTGCCATTAGTGAAGTTTCTGTGATGCTACTCCTTGTCACCACGGGGAAATGACGCAGATACAACAGGCAGATGACAAGAGGCGACAGTGGCCACTACATGCGAAATGCAAGGAGGAGGCCCACCCGCCCGCTACTCACCAAATGCAGTCAGCACCAGTGTGTAAGTAGTCAATGTAGGGAAGGTGGTTTTGGTCTCGAGACCAGCATGAGGTAGAAAAGACCATGCCAATGTTAAGCCAGGGAATAGTCACTCCTAGAAGAGAGGGACAGCACTGTGAAACACAGCTCGAGGAAACCCAAAACAAGAACTGGCTTCAAAACCTGAGGACTCCACAAGAAGGTATCATTTGCTCTTTGTTGCTTTGAATCCAAGAATAAGGACAATGTTCCTCACAGTAAAGAACACCTTTGGGGCAGGATTGTGACTACAAGGATGACCACAGTCAATGAACCACCAGTTTGGGGCTGCAGCGTCCATCCTGAGATGGACGGCCCGAGCTCAGGAAGGCCTCAGCCCAGGAAGAGGAGGGTGTGGGCTCCCCAAGTCGGCCTGGGCTTCCCACTCCGGGGCCTCGACAGCACTCAGCTTCCACCCGCCACTCCCTGCCCAGAGGACACAGCCTGCTAGAGCCTGAAGGACCTTCAAGTGCACTTTCCCAGACGCAGAGTGGCCCTGGGCTTCACGTGCTGCCCAAGTCTGCGTCTACCTCCTCTTCGCCAGCTGTAATCTCACTCCTCCCTCTTCTAAGAGTCGGTTTTGGTGGATACACCCCGCCCTTTAAGGCGCCCGGGGACTTCTCAGAGCGGGGTTCAGGTGTGGCCTCAGGCTTACCAGGCACAGCACCGAGGTGACGCAGGATGGACCCTGTGTTATTGGGGAGGACGGTGAGGTTCCATCCGTGCCTGCAGAAGGGAAGATGAAGAGTGTCACAGACAGGGCCAGGAGGGTGGTGTCTGGTCCCCGGAATGTGGACAAAGGGCGCCACTGCTACCTTGAAAAGGGTTCTGATTTCCCCACTGGGAATCCGCTGCCGTGAGTGTTGGTGTCCACCTTGCCGCAGTGCACAGCCACGTGGCAGTCCTTCTCTTCCACTAGCCTCCAGTACTCTTGCTGCAGGAAAGAGGAAAGAGCCAGTCAGCACCTTCGAGGGGCCAGAGTCCTGGAGCAGCTCCACACAGGACACTACTTGCCACGGAGGAGCCCGACAAACGGATGCCATGTCCCCAGGCCCAGCAGAGTGCCCCCTACAGGAGGCCGAGCAGAAGGTGCCAGCCGATCACCCTGCTGACTGAAGCAGGGCCTCGGGGACAGGTGCCCTGGCACAGGGGCTAGAGGGAAGAGCCAGGCGTATTCGTGCCACAGAACATCACCTGCCTCGAGAGAAACACTGACCCACGCCCCCGAGGACACGCTCCCCGAATAAGCCAGTCACAAAATCCATCCCTCGCAGGAGGTTCCTGAGGCAGGGGAATTTAGGGACAAGGGGATTGGCTGCCAGCAGCAAGGGGGGAGCGGGCACTGCGCTCGAGGGCTCAGTCTTGGCCTTGGGGCGGGGGGCACGATGGGCACTGGGGAGGGACGGGCAGCATCCTGCGTGGACGTGAGGACTTGGCACTAAGCTCGCACATGTTAGAGCAGCTGTGGTGTCACACGCTTAAAAGCCAGCTTGAGGACGGAGCCCGCCACACACCTGCTCAGGTGGAGCTCGGCAGCCCCCGAGAATCAGCACCTTCCGTGATGTGGGGCCAGCACCCTACAGGCTGCACCCAGCTGCGAGCACCCAGGCCTCGGTGGGAGCCAGCTCGAGCAGAGCTGGGGGCTGGGTGTGCACAGGACCCACACGTGGAGATCACCAAGGAACATGGCAGAGGATGGGCCAGGAGCGTCTCTGATCAGCCTCCTCCTCCTCCCCTCGGGGGCCCTTCTGCTCTTCAGCATCCCAGAAGCTAAGCAGCTTCGTCCCCGTCTCCAGACCCCACAGGCAGGAGCCTCGCTTAACTCGCCATCGCATCCCAGACGCAGCTCCCAGGAGGAGGAGGACAGCGTGACTCCCTCCAAGAGCCACCAGCTGGAGGGTCTGTGTCCACAAACCACGAAGGAGATCACCACCAAGGACTGGAGAAGCCCCGTACCCCGCCGCCCAGGAGCTGAGACAGAGACACACAAGAGGTGTGGACGTGCACAAAGATCTGGGAGACAGGACGGTCGTTCCACATAAGCAGTGGCCGCCTCAGCTGCTGGCCGTGGGAAGGGGAGGGGCCTGGCGTTTCTGTTAAGACACCAGGCACAAGAAGCTGGCCAGCCTCAGGCTGAAATCTCAACTTCAGCAAATCTTTGCTGTGTTTAAAGATTTATGTAACCGCTGCAGCCAAAGATAAAGTGGGCACACACAATGGTGAGAGTCACCTGCAGCTTGAGGACCCTCCTGCTGGGCCGCAGGGAGAGTAGCCAAGACCTCTCTCCAGCTCACATGCTTAGCTCCCAAAGACGCCCTCGCCTCCTGACACTGCTACCAAGGAACGGCTCTGAGGGCCTCAAGGCTGAGAACCAGGACCAGGGAGACCCAGAGCGGCAGCAGGGGTCAGCAGCCAATGGCCGAGAGCTGGAAGGACTGAAAGCTGACAAAAGTAAACAGGGTCCCCAAGTGAGGGCAGCAGGCTTGAGCTGCCACATGCTGTCCAGGGAGAGCAGTGGCAGCTCCACGTCCAGGACCCCGGGTCACCAGGTGCCAGAGTACACCCACCTGCATTTTATTTATTTATTTATTCTTGAGCCCCGAGGAACAGAACCTAGGGGTGCTTTGCCGCCGAGTCACATTCCAGCCTTTTCAGTTTTTAAGACAAGGTCTCACTAAGTTGTGGGGTCTGGCCTTGAACTTGACATTCTCCTGTCTCAGCCTCCCAAGAGGCTGTACCTGGGATTTTTACCTTAAAGAGGTGGCAACCATCATTAAAGACACAGGAATCCTGTCTCACACACACCAGGTGCGGCTGCAGTCCTCAGACCTGCCTGCTCCGCAGCTGTGGATGCCCCCAACCAAGTGACAGGAGTAGGGTTTGCTTCCCTTTCCAGCTGGAGTTCACGGGGACTCCAACTGTGCCTGGTCAAGGCAGGTAAACACACCCCAGTTCTGTCCCATAGCGCTGCACACAAAACCACCCCTAATTGGTCTGGACACAGAAGTGCTGTCTTTCCAACCCTGTAGTAACTCGAGGAGAGCTGGCAGAAGCCAAGGGTGGCCATCTGCCAACTCCATCACAGAGGAAGCCAGAGGGGCGAGCAGTACAGCCCAGCTCCAAGGAAATCCGACAGGGGCAAGGCAGCTGTTGGGGGGGCCTGCTGGACAGGGGTGAGGGAGGCTCAGAACCCTGTCCCCAAGCTGGACGACTCACCACCTCTGAATCGGGGCGCGGTCAGGAGAGGCCTGCCCACCTCGGTCTCACGACACCCTTTCTGGTGTCCGAGTGCATTTCGATCAACTCCGTGCAATGCTGGGCGGCCCTGTGTACACTCGGCCTCTGCCCAACACTGCGGGGTGCCACTCACCTCGATCTCAGCTGGTGCAGGCTCCTTGCTGAAACACATGTTCATGATATTTCTTGCTGTTCTATAAAAAGTTGTTAGAGAAACAGATCTTCCCTGAAACAAAAGGAAACACCAGAGAGAAGCTTAAAACACAAAGCCAAGCTCACCGCCAATCAGGCCACATGCGAGTCACGGCCTCGGCCTGTGTCTCCCCTGCAGCCCTGGGCCCCTGTGTCCCGAGTTAATGGCCAGCAGAAATGACGGTTAAAAAAAAAAATCCTCAGACCAGGCACTGAGTCCCCAGTGTCAAGAGATGGAGAAGGTGACCCCTCCACTGACCACCACGAGCAGTAGCCGGGCCAGTTTCCACCAGAAACAGGTGCCAGCCCCAGAAGGCAGGAACAGCAGCACTCTGACGACAGCACAAGCGACTTCCTGAAGCACCTCACACTCTGGACAGAAACCCTCAGGGACCCCATGTGAGGGGAGGACCAGTTAGCTCACGGGCCTAATGCAGACACCGGCAGCAATGACCAGGCATCCCCCTGGAGAATGGCGACGATCCACACCACTTTGGCCACAGAAGCCACATGCCAGAGGGCCCACTGGCTACACCCTCTTTGGCCCCACTCCCTGAAAAACTCAAATCACTTCAATGAAGCGGCCACCGTGGAAACCTAGGAACGCAGCCTTTGCTCCTGCCTTGACCAGTGCCACCGAGGAGCCTTCTCAGACTCTGCCTTTCCGGGTTTTGACAGGCACGTTGACCGCTCAGTCGCAGAAATAAACATCCAGCACCTACTGTGTCCCAGGAAGAGCGGGGCACTACAGGCGGCTCCACGAGGGAGGGGGCAGTGGCTCCTGGGAGCTGGTCGGGAAGCTTCTTCCCCTTTGGGGTGACACGCCAGCACTCCTCCAAAGTAAGAGCAAGACTCTAAACCAGGCAGCTGCCCTTGGGCACCATCAAGGTGGTGGGAGGAAGGTTCTGGAATTTGGTTTTTCTGTCCTGCTGTTTGCAGGAAAGTCACCTCCCTGCAGAATGGAAATGTACCTACGAGCAGAGACCCAATTTTGCACTAAGTGACTGGACTAAAGTGAATGGAGGTGATGGGGACATAGGAGTGGGGTGTGCTGGCTAGTCACCACCCTGCATGGTCAGAGGCACGTATCCCTTGACCAGCTTCATTAATTTTTGCAATTAAATCTAAAGACATCTTTGACAAAACATATTTTTTTAGAACAAGAAAAACCCTTTCTTGGATCCAACATTTTTTGTGGAGGTGCTAGGGATTGACCCAGGGGCCCTTGATACATCCCTTCCCTTATTTATTTTATCGTGAAACAAAATCTCACTAAGTTGCTGGGGCTGGCCTCAAAATTGCCATCCTCCTGCCTCAGCCTCCTGAGTAGCTGGGATACAGGCATGCGCTATGGTGCCTGGGAACTGAACACTCTTGCTGCACTGGTCTTTTGAAATAAACAGCAGCCAACAGGGGAAAGAGGACGATTATTCAGAATCACAGGATTTGGTGAGTGGCTTTAAATGAGAATGGCTTCTCGGGGATTCAGGAAACACCCTAAATAAATTAGGCCGTCTCCAGGAGCAGCTTCTCCCGTCCGGGAACACACTTCACAGCTCAGATGAAGGTGGGAGCTCCCCAGGCCCCATGCCTGTGACTCCAGCAGAAGATGTTGGGACGGAGAGTTAAACCAAAGAGACAAAACCCTCTGCAGTTCGTCATAAAACCTTGTAGGCACAGGCACCTCTTCCTATAGGCCAGGAGCAAATGCAAAGCCCAGAGAAGGGCGGCCTGCCCCAGGGAAAGAGGCGAGGGGGCTTGGCCCAGGGAAGGAGGTCCACAGACCTGGGCTCCAGCGAGGAGCTCCGTGTACCTCCACAGTCCATGGGGAAACCCTGGAGCAAGGACAGCCGGAGCCTGCAGTGAGCCAGGCAGGGTAAGGACTACCCATCCCCCACGCAGCAGAAACCCACCAGCCCCAGCACCCCACCAAGACACCACAGAGGGAAGGGCAGCAGGCCAAGACCTCGTCCGAGAGCACTCCCTCCCGCGAATCCCCAACCAGCACACAGGGCCAGGCTGGGCCAGGCCTCAACTCAGAGATCACACCTGGGCTCTGCCAGCTGGCCCTGAGGTGCCGTGCGGCTCCTGGAGGCTGAGGAGGGAGGCAGGTGGGCTGCCAAGAGGAGGTCATCACCTCCACTTGCTTCTTAGAGGAAGGATCGGCTTCTCTGGGAAAGGTCTGCCCCGCCCGGCCCTTCCACGCAGTTCCTACAAGACCTCTGCGAAGGGCAGAGACCCGGCAATGCTGGGATGGGGCAGCAAGGCAGCAGGCTGTGGGAAACAGAAGGGAGGAGGCAGGAGAGAATGCCAGGGGTCCTCAGTGAGGATGCTCGCCGGGCCTCTGGTGGAGAAGGGAGTGCAGAGACAACACGCACACCACCACTGCGTCCTGGCACAGCACACACACACCTTCATGAAGGAAATGCAGAAGATCCAGAGAGGTAAAGGTCACACACAGCACTCGAAAGGGGCAGAGCCAGAGCTCTCGCATCATTGACCATCAGACACCCAGCCTCCCTGGACAAACTACAGGCTCTCTCTTCATTACAAATGCACCTTTCGAACCCCACAGCACTGGCCAGGGGCTGCTTGTGCCTGCCCTCCCTCCAGAACACGAGTTGGAGTGTAATTCCCTCTGCAACGGTGTCAGGCAGTGGGACAACTCGGGCGAGTCTCTGCCCTTCGGCCAAATTAGGATGCTGCAAACCCACCCTCCTCAGATTGCTGACACCTTGGGCCACGACCTCCCAGCCTCCAGAAAAAACCCACTCACTCGTCATTCGTTTGGGGACGTTGTTTTTTTCTTTTACTGTGTGTGTGGTGACGCTGGGGACTTAACCCTGAACCACATCCCCAGCCTTTTTTAAATCTCATTCTGAGATCGGGTCTGCTAAGTTGCCCAGGCTGGCCTGAAACCTGTGGTCCCCTGCCTCGGCCTGCCACCTCAGAGGTGTTCAAAGACTAAGGGTGTCCCTGCATACAGCCAGCGCCCCGCCGCCCTCCTGGCTGGCCCGGGTAGGCCCACCCCCACATCCTGCTCCGCGTGCTTGTGGAACCTGGTGCCCACCAGTGCAGGCCGCAGGCAGGGGACCTACCTTGTAGATGCACTTGTGGAAGTCGCTGAGGACGCCCTTGTCCTCCTCCTCCTCCTTGGCCGCCTCCCTTTCCTGAGCGAAGAGGCGCCGCCGGCCCGTCTTGAGCGGGGCCTGGCCCACCTCCTTGAGCTTGCTGCGGAAGCCGTTCCTGGGCGCCACTCCGTGGATGAGGCCGTTCTTGGGCTCGAAGCGGGGCAGCGGGTGGAACTTGTGGTAGTCATTCTCCGTGTGGCCCTCCAGCGGCCCCTTGCGCTTCTCCAGGATCTCCTTCTCCATGAGCACCTCCTTCTCCAGCCTCCGGTGCTCCTCGGGGGACAGGGAGTCGTAGGAGAGCAGGTACTGGCAGTAGGCCTCCTGCAGCTTGGCCAGCCGGTCCTGGGCAGTCCTGGGGATGCGCAGCATGTCTGCGAGTTTGTTCCATTTTTTGAGGTCAGTCACTTGCTGCATGCCGCCCATCTCGTTAATCAGCCGGAAAAAGCAGGCCAGGTCGAGCTCGCAGCCTCCTGGGGCGGTGAGGGGGGAAGACGGGACAGTGGTGAGGAGGAGGAGGAGGAGGAGGAGGAGGAGGAGGAGGACAGGACAAGGCCTGCTGCATCATCTGGCCGTTCCTGAACGCCTGCTGTGTGCTGGGGCTCTGCCAGGCTCCTGGGATGGAGTGCACTGAGAGAGAAGGGAGCCGGTCCAGAGGCAGGTCCCAGCCCAGCACCCCCAAAGCCAGAGGGAAGGGGCACCCCGAGGGGGAGGTGGGGGCACAACAGGAGGACAGTACTGAACAGGAAGAAGGGAAGGAGCGGGCTGGCCAGGCAAGTAAGTGGGGAGGAACATTATAGAGCTCCACATCCCAGGCGGGGCATGAACCAGCGACAGCCAATCTCACGCACCAGCAGCAGAGCCCTAGTGAGGGTGGGCAGGGCTTCCTAGTGCCACCCAGGTCCAGAACAGCTCAGACAGGGGACCCACATACACACCAAGTCCTGACTCCCCTGCTGACACCCAGCCCCTCACTACAAGGTGATTTGGTTTTAATCTCACTGGATTTTCCAGGTTGAAAATGAGCACGTGCTTAGGAAAACAGTCCGGACAGAGCAGCTGCTCATCTCTGGAAGACATGGGGGTGTGTTTTCAGTGCTGCTCTTGACTGAAGCAAAGCTGTACAAGTGCACAGAGCTCAGATATGAAGGAACACCCCCCATGACTCCACTCAATGGGAGCAGCCACTCCGGGCCAAAGGGGGAGCTTCCAAAATGACCCACAAACAGGTGCTGGGTGAGCAGATCTTCGGAAGGTGGGGGTGCATCCACATCAAAGACAAAGGAAAGCCCAGCAGCACAGGCTGGAGCAGACCAGGGGCCAGCTCACCACGCAAACTGGAGCCTGGACCACTTTGCTCAGAGGGGACATGAAAACCAGTCCCTGGGGAGGGAATTCCCCTGACTTGGTGGGATGGGAGTGGGTTGTGCAGTGCAGAGGTTGGGGAAGGGCACACACCATCAGAGAAAATCGCCCCAGATTTGGACAGCAGGACCTGTGCTCTAAGGTTCCATGGCCCACTGAAGGTCTCACGAGGCCCAAGTCCCATGTGTGACTCAAGGCTGGTCTCTGTCTCAAAACCAGAGCGCTTCCCCCATGGACCAGCCACACACTGCCTTCTGCTATGCAGGTGGATGAGGAAACAAGTCCTGACACGGCCCCCGTGGCTCAGCACACATGCAAGGGGAAGGAAGTCTCCACGTCCAGGCGTTTCTGCAGGCAGATTATAACCCAGCAACAACATGAGGGTACACGGTACTTGCAGGAGCCCTTTGCAGAACCCATGCCTTCAGTCACAGGCTGCCTGCTCTCCTGAGCCAAGGCTCCCGGGGGGCTGGGGTGCCCTGGGACCTGCGAAGGCATCGGGTCTCAGCTGCTGCTGGACATCGAGGCTTGCACCTTGGGCCAGAGGCCTCCAAGGTCACAGGCCAGGTCTGTGCTCCTCTGACAAAGTGTTTCACACTCGGGGGCGACAGCCAAGAGCAGGAACGCACACCACGGCCACACCCCTGCCTGGCTTCTGGTACCAGTGGAGTCACCGTCGAGGGCAAAAACGCTGAGCAAAAGGGCTGTGGCAGCCTCGGCAGCATCCCCTGTCACAGCCCCACACAGAGGCAGGCCACCCACAGGGAGAGCACTATGCTCCCCTCCGGGCATTCAGCTTGGGTCTGGGCAGCCCAAGCTCAGTCCCCAGGCCAAGCAGCTTCTAGGAGATGAGGCCTGGGGGAGGCCCCGGGACCCCGCCCCTTCATGTGCACCTCCAGCTGCCTGACGTGGCAGCCCGTGTTCTGCCAGGCTCGCCTTGCCGTGATGGCAGCTCCCCGGGCACAAAGCCAGCAGGCTGTGGGCTGAAACCTGGAACTCTGGGCCAGAACAACTATTTCCTCCTTTTAAGTTGTCCATGTCAGAGGTTTTGTCACATAGGAGAAAGCTGACACGTCTGCAGGTCTGCCACAGACAGGAGGGCTCCGTGGTCCATGTGCTGTCTCTGGGTCACCAGGTGGGCTGAGTGCTCACAGGCACAGGGCCACCCGCCAGATCCTGACACTGAACGCCTGCTGAGCTTCTTCCAGAGCTCAAAGGGAGACATGCCGCCCTACCCAGCTGTCCCTAAGGGCCTGCCCCTGCAGAAGCCTTGGCGGAGGAAGTCTACCCCCAAAACACGAGAGGGTCTGGAGGCTGTGGCAGAGTCCTGGGAGGCAATACCCAGCACCCACCGGAGAGCGCCTGCTTTCACACACGCTCCCTACAGGATTCGCCCATGCCCGTGCCCATCCCAGCCCTACCTGCTCTCAGAAGAAACATAAACATGACCCTCTACCTGGGCCTGGAAAAGGGCCCAGGTGGTCGTTAAAGACAGTAATGAAGCTCAAGGGGAAAATGAGGAGCAGAACAGGAAAATGGCCTGAGGCTGATGACGAGGTTGACCCTTGAAACCATCCAGACTTGGGCTAGATCCAAACCCCTAAATCTCCAGTGCTCAGCACTAGAGGCTTCAAGGGGGAAGTCCACCTGGTGGGGCTTACTCCAGTCAACTGTCTGGACACGGACAGATGGACGGACACACACGGACGGATGGATGGACACACACAGACGGACGGACACACATACAGACACACACGACCATGGGAGGACACAGAGAAGGTGACACATGCAGGCCAAGGAGATGCCTCAGCAGAGGCCACCCTGCCCACACCCTCATCTCAGCGGTCCAGTGCAGGGAGCTATTACGAAACAAATTTCTGGCCTTTAAACCAAACAGTACTCTCACTGCTTCCGTGGCCCTGCTCTGCCCAGGCAGGCCACAGTCCAGCAAGGGAGGCCTGCATGTCCAGCATGAGCCCCTGGTGCTCTAGGCCCACAATACCCACCTTCCTCCTGCTGCAGGCACCCAGGCTGGGGAAGAGGGGCTCTGGGCTGCACCCCCACAGGGGTGAGCCTGGGTGGTCACAGGGTGAGCCTGGCGGTCACAGGGTGAGCCCAGCAGCCACAGGGGTGAGCCCTGGCGGCCGCAGGGGTGAGCCCGGGTGGTGGGGAGAGGCACGGCGCGGGCCCCACGGCCCCAGACCTCACCTATGAGCGGGAGCTCGTCCATGGTGATGCCCTGAGATCTGAGGTGCTTCTTGATGCAGGCCAGCCGCTGCACGTTGGGGCCCCAGCGCCGGCCCAGCTTGTGGATGTGCTGGATCTGCGTGACGAAGCGCATCTCGTCGTTGAGCTTGCACTCGGGCCGCCAGTCGGGCGGCGGGATCACCCTGCACATGCCGTACTTCTCCACCTGAGCGCGGACCGACTCGATGTAGATGAGCGGGTCGTGGAACTCCTTGGCCGAGGGCCTGAGCACGGGGATCTCGTCCATGGCCGCCCAGCCGGCCCTGGCGCCCTTCTCGGGCTTGCCCGGAGGCTCGTGCGGCTTGTGCGCGGGCTCGGGCTGCGAGGTAGAACGGGGGTCACAGGGGGCGGCGCCGTCCGCCTTGTCCGCCTTGTCCGCCTTGCCGTGTGCTTGTCTGCCCGGCGCGCTCCTGCCGGCCGCCGCCCGCTTCGGCCGGCTTCTCTCCGAACTCCGCTCGGGCACGTCCTTCTTCACGTGTCCGTTCAGCAGGGGCTTCTCGGCCGGGGCGGCCGCGGCCTTCCTGCTGGGGGCTTCGGCGGGGCCGGCCGCCCCCTTCATCTTCTTGGGGGGCGACTGCGGCTTCTCCGCCTGGTGTGCCTCTTCCAGTCTCCTCTTGGAATTCCGCAGCCCCTCCCTCAGCTGCCGCCCCCCCACCTCCTTAGTGCATGACTTTGGGTTCAACCTGCCACTGACCTTGAGGCCGTTGACGGCAGGCCCGGTGGACCTGGACGCCCCCCCGAGGGATAGCACCTGTTTGCGGGTTTTTGCATTGCTACTTTCGGTTTTCCCTGAGATTGTGTGGTGGACAGCTGAACTGGGCTTGTGGTGATTGGGTTTGGTTTCCTTGACCAGTTCTCTCTTGGCTTTGGTGTACGTAACAGTCCCCTTGGTCACCGTGGCAGTGTACTTCACAGTTTTGGATGGTGAAGGTCTGACTTCGCGAATCTTTTTGGCACTGGTTGCACCTGCACCCAGAGATGACATTCGAGTGACTCCGTTTACCTTAGAAACCTAGGGAGCAGCAGAAGCAGAGGGAAAGCAGCATCAGTCCCTGCACCCAGACACGGACCAGCCCACCACGAAGGACCACGGGTGACAGCACAGAGCCTGCCACCTTTACTAAGAAGGGACATGGGTACACCAGCGAGCTGAGGCAGAACACACTCAAAATCCTCAGTGACACCGACATTCAGCTCAGGATTTTATGCTGCACAAAAACGTGCAGCTTGGCCCAGGCTGGAGCTCTTTCTGGGCCCTGGGTGTGATTTCCTGCTCAGGAGGCTCTTTATGGACCTCTGGTGTTCATGAGGACCTTCCACACACCTCAAAATCACCCACGCTGGGTATATAAGGGTCAATAGCACCAAGATCCTGCCTACTGGGGAAACTTTGAAGCATACAAATGCACTTCCCTGTTCCAAAAAAGCTGTTTGCCACACTCTGCTGCACACAACAGCACGCATGGCCACAGAATTTAAAACTATGTGGCTAAAAACAGAACAGACCTGAAGTGGCAGGGAAAGAGCAGCAACACTGGTGGGCTTGGTCTGGACACACAGCAGAGCCAGAGGTGTGGCTAGAAACCCCAACAGCCACCTGCCTGGCTGTCACCATCTTTGAGAACGGCCTGATAATGGGCCTGGAGGACCAGGGTGGGTGCCGAGCTCCCTGGAGACAGCACACACCCAGCCCTCTTGTGCACACACAGTTCCTAGTTCCTCACCCTTGACGGGCTCCCACGACCCGTTCTAAGTAAACTGGGTGAACAGAGGCACCTCTCAGTGTTGCCGTCCGGGTGGCTCCTGTACAGAGGACCAGGAAGTGGGTGCCGGACTCCCTTCAAAGAGCAGGGTCCAGAGCAGGGCTGTGCTAGGCTTGCAGGTTTTGGACAGACCTCTGCACCACGAAACCTTGTTACCACACTGAAGGGGACAGCCCTCTTCCTCTACAGCCAGAGTTTAAAATTGAGGACAGCAGGGTTTCAGAACCACTGCCATCTCCAAAACGAGGCAGCCTAAAAACCACACAGCAACTGTCACACAGCAGAAACCACAGACCACTTTTCACCCAGGAGCACCGAAAGGAAGGGCCAGGGCCTGGAAGCCTGTACATTCTGGCTGGGAAGCCACTAGGTACAGGCACAGCTCCCTGATAGCTCAGTGTCCCCAAAGCAGCTACCTCCCCAAAGCAGCTACCTCCTTCAAAACATCGTAGAAATTTAAAGAACAGAAGAAGGAAAGAAGCAAGTGAGCCCCAAGGGCAGAGACCCCCACACCCTTGGCCCAGCCCTCTGCACACCACTGTTCATCTGCAGGGACAGCTCAGCATCCCTCAGATTTGACCTCAAAGCCAGGCCAAGGCCCTTGGGCCCATCTACTCTGGTTTGGGGGCCACCTGGGCTTCTGGCCAGCTACATTTCAGGGAAGTAAGGTCTTGAGGTGATGGGATATGTCACTACGGCAGCAGCAGCATGGCATCTAACTGACACACCTCCATAAAACTACTACATTGTATAGGGCTGGGGCTCAGTGGCAGAGTGCTTGCCTAGCATGTGAGAGGCACCAGGTTCCATCCTTAGTACCGCATAAAAGCAAATAAAGGCATTCTGTCTATCTACAACTACAAAACAATTAAAAAGCAAAAGAAAAATACTAGTTGTAGGCTGAGGCTGTGGCTCAGAGGTAGAGCACTTGTCTAGCACATGTGAGGCACTGGGTTTGATCCTCAGCACCACATAAAATAAAGGTATCATGTCATCTACAACTAAAAGTTGTGTTGTTTGAAGTATTGAGGATTTCAGTCTAACAAAATGGCCTTGTCATGGGACCAGCACATGAGGGAGGCCAGGGGCCGGGGCTGTGCATCCTATGGCAGCCGCTTCTACAACGAAATGCCCAGGAGAGACGTGTCTTCATGTCCTGGGCTTGAGTTTAGAGCAGGGTCTTCCAATGTGTTACAACAAGCCAGCAGCTTCCAGCCCCGGCTCTGGCAGGGGTCCTGGGCACCCACTCCCAGCCCAGCTCTGCAGAAAAGCAAGGTGTCTGCAGCTTGTTCTCCCTGACCTGCAATCATACACCGGTCACCTACATCTCAGAGGTGACCCCAGGCATGTAGCCAGGAAGGTGCCAGGTCAACAGGCAGCTGAGGGGTTTTCAAGCTAGATTCCACTGGCCTAGTCCCTGCCTCCTCCCAGAGAAATAACATTCTTCTTGCAGTAAGGCCGTCATGGGGAAGGCACTAAGCACTCCTTCTTGGCTCTCCCCCCCACCTCCTTTTCCTGTTGGTGGTACGGGGATCAACTCAACACTGCACATGCTAGGTGAGCGCTCTACTGCTGACCCACACTTCCAGATCTCTGTCCTTTTTTATTTTGACAGGGTCTTGCTAAAGCTGCCCAGGCTGGCCTCCAACTTTCAATCCTCCTGCCTCCACCAGCCTCCTGAGTTGCTGGGATTACAGATGCATGCCATCACATCCAGCTTGATTAATTTATTAGAAATTCCTTTTTCAAAACCATGCCCAGGCTACAGTGTGATCATGTGCTTCTTGAAAGAGTATAAAAAGCACTGTGCTTAACGCTTCACTCCACCTTACAACCCAGATGCAATGCTGAAAGTCAACTGAGCAGCCTGACTCGAGAAAGGAAAACCACACATTTCCAGAGAAGATGGAAACGCCTGTGATGTTTCTGATGAACCAAAAGAACCTTCCTCCTGGGTTCAGTCAGGGGCACTGTGGTCAAGCTCTGGATCACCACTAGAGGGAGCCCACGAGCCAGAGGCCTCTGCCATCCTTCCTTCAGGAGGACAGGCACTGCCTGGAGCTCTAGATAAGGGACAGCTGCAGGGTGAAGCAGTCCCCTTGGGCCCCAAGGCTAAAAACCAAAGAGGTTCCACCCTCAACAGAACTACGGTGCCCAGGCAGAGCAGTAAGAGGGGAAGAAAAGACTGCGGTAGTAGAGACCACAGCAGCCAGGCCACCAAGGGAAAGCCCAGGGTAGAGGACAGGGGCCTGGATGTCCTCACAACTCGGGGAACTTAACCAAATAAGAAATACACCTGCCAGAAACGTGCACTGCAAACTGCTGGCACAACCATGAGAAGGGGACGAAGACCTGGAACATGTTTTTATAACCAAGGCAACTTTCTGATTCCCTGCGTGTTCAAATAATATTTTCCAGAACTTATTCCCAATCCTATTTTCCTGAATTCATCTTCCAAAAGTTCTAGCCCAGACTCAGACAAAGCCAGGTCTTTTCTGCAACCCCTGCACATTGCCACATGAAATGCCTCCTGGTGGCTCAGCAGGGGTTATCGTCCCTCCGGCTGCCTCTGTGAGCCCAGCTTCCTTCTCTGTGTTACAGCCACGGGTGTCCATGTCCCCGCTCAGAGCACAGGCTTCCACTTGTGCAAACACCTTCCCACGACCGTCTTGGCACTAGGACGTCAGAACCTGCTCTGAGGAGGCGCTCTCAGGTGTGTCCATCCTCAACCGGTAGCTTCTGAAGCACTATTTCAGGAAAACAAAAGGTGTTAGCCAGCCAGCCACACGCACAGCTGGCTAAGGGCTGGGGTTGTGGCTCGCTGGCAGAGTGCTTGCCTGGCACACGTGAGGCAATGGGTATCTATCCTAGGCACCACATAAAAATAAAGCTACTCTGACCATCTACTAGAAAAAAATATTTAAAAAAAAACAAAAAGGTATCCCTAGGCGGGTGTGGTGGTGCACACCTGTAATCTCAGGAGGATGAGGTAGGAGGATCACAACTTTCGAGATCAGCCTCAGCAACTTTGAGAGACCCTAAGCAATTTACTGAGACCCCATCTCAAAATGGGCTGGGGATGTAGCTCAGTGGTTAAATGCCCTTGGGTTAAGTCCCTAGTACCAAAATAATAAAAACAAAATATCCCATCATCCCACCTACATAAATTCCCAAAATCAAATTTACCTTTTTCCCTTAGGCTGACATTTTTTTAAAAAGATCTAAAATTAAAGATGAGAGATGAAAGGTCAAGGTCTGGTCATTTGCATCACTCTGCTGTTATTGACCTTATTTCAGAGTACTTAACTAAGAGATCTGATGGTTTCAAAATTATCCTTTCATTTCTCAATGTCCCTGTGAAAGGAGTTGGCATGATTGGATCAAAATGAACAATGAGGCGCAGGAAGGTGAAACATCACATCTCAAGTCTCAGTCAAGGTCGGGTCACAATAACACTGGAACTAGGAGCCCTGGGTCATCCTGTCTGGGTTGATTAGACCCAGAGAGGGAGGGAGGGAGGGAGGAGTAGGGGGAGGGAGGGAGGGAGGAGTAGGGGGAGGGAGGGAGGGAGGAGTGGGGGCCACCAGGCCTCAGCAGGAGCACCACCTACAGAGGGCCTCCCCGACCAAGGGAGCCAGTCAAGGCTCCGGGGGCTTCTCCAGGGATGAGCCTGCCCTGGAAGGGGCACCCAGGACCCCTCCTCCACAGCCTGAAGCAGAAGAGGTCACCTGTGCATGCCAATGAAGCAGGCGACAAAGGCCATCCTGGGTGTGATGGTACTCCGTGCTCGCCTCTGGTTACAAAGAGAAACCCAGAACTACAGGGCGAGTGCTCAGAGCTGAAGACGGAAGACAGGCGGAATCCAGGCTACCAACCACACACAGGGACAGAGGAGGAAGGGGACACGCCTGTGCACAGCAGGGAGATCACGCTCTGGGAACTAAGGGTCGCCAATGCATCCCTTGCCAAGGCCCCCAGTCCTTCACCTCTGCCTCGTGAACAGGACTCTGGGCAGGGAGGGAAAAGGCCGATGCTCCACTGGACACAACGCCCGGGCTTACTGTGGCCCACTAGGCGCTCTGGTGGACTGGGAAGAATGTCTGATGCTGTTGCCTCCCAAAAAGCAGTCAGGCGCAGTGGCCCAATGCCTGTAATCCCAGAGCCTCGTGAGGCCAAAACAGGACGATCAGCCTTGACAACTCAGCAACACCCTGTCTCAAAACAACAAGGGCTACAGCTGTGGCTTAGTGGTAGGGTTCCCCTAGGCTCCATTCCCAGTACCCCCAAAAAGGGAGAGGAAAAACAAAAATCACAGTGGCACAGACAGAAGATGCTGCAAACCTACCCCATCTGGGGTTCTAGGGAATAGGACACACCGAGCTTCAGTGGTGTATCACCATCTCTTTTGGTCGCCTTTAATTCTGCTCTCTTCACAAGCAAAGAATCATCTGGAAGCGAGTTATACCCAGTTCCTGTCAGGCCACATGGTGAAGGTGGGGTGAAGGGGATCCAGAAACCAGGTGGGGTGCTCCCCTGCACCTCGCACTTCAGAGAACTGAACACATGGATTTGGGAGGCCAACTCTACCACTCTTGGCTGCTGTCCCTAGGAAAATAGCGAGGTTTATGTTTTGGAAATCACAGCCACTACTATTGGATGATACTATAAAATCATGCAACTTTTTAAAATTATTTGTACCAGGGATTGATCTCAGGGATGCTCTGCCACATTCCCAGCCCTTTTTATTTTTTATTTTGTGACAGATGCCTAGGGCCTTGCTAAGTTGCTGAGCCTGGCCTAGAACTTCTAATCCTCCCAACCCACTGAGATCACTGGAGTGTGCCACCCTGCCTGGCCTCACTTGCTTAATCTTAAATAGTATTACAAAATATTATGAAGCGGGTACCTATAGAGTACTGGGAACATAAAGGACGATTCTTGCTCCTAAGAAGTGGTGCTACGTGCATACCTACCTGCTTACATATGAACACACTCACACATTCCTATTCAGACAGAAATAATAACCAAGATTGGGGGAAAGAATACTCCAAAGAATTCTACTAGTTTCCAACCACAGTGACCATCTATCTCTTTTAGTCACTCTAGAATATTCCCATTCCGGAACTCTTTTCTGTCCCTTCCCCACCTTGTTCTGACTCAATCTTTTTGATTACAGGGTCTAGTTTATTCCAGGGAAAACTAATGCTAGAATCCCCAGCAAGGGCACCTCATCAAGGAGCCCAGCTTTGTGGCCTTTAACCCACACTGCAGGCAGCAACACCAGGGGTCATGGAATGCCACCGTGCCTCAGGGAAATGGCTTTATGCCCCTCCTAGCCATCTCCCAGGGCCCTCAGAAATCACTGTCCCGGGACACAAACATTTTCCTAACGGTAACAGTAGCTACTGCCTGGGCAGCTCAGGGCTGGCATCTACGGCGACTCTGCAGTGAGGGGCAAATGGGGGTTCTGAGCCTTGGGCAGCTGTACTCCACCGGCCCAGCCACAGAGACCCGAGCAGGACTCAATGCCTTGGGTTCAGCAGAAGCCACATGGCCACAGCCCAGCCCATGCAGGCCCCACAGACCCCTCACGGCTTCTGCTCAGGGAACGCCTGCGAGATGTTAGCCTGTTCTGTCAAACAGCAGAAAAGCAGACAAACCTTCCCCCAAGACCACCCCCGACCTGCTTCAAAGCCCAAGCCACTGCTCTCAGCCCACGGCAGCACATTCCCGGCTCCAGAGTCGCGCACCCACTGGGCACCCAGGGTGGGGAGGAAGATGGAGAATGGAGCTCATTTCCACCTCCTGGACCAGGAAATCCCAGGCCCCATCACAGGGGCTCCCGGGCAGAGCGCGACTCCAGGGTAAAGGGGCGCTCTGTACACTGCGCCCTCCCGGGGGCCTCTGGCGGGCGGTTTGCTCTTTACCTGGAGAGCGACATGGGGAGCTGGGCTCCAGCACACACGCGGGCACCCTGGGCAGGGTGTTACCTGCTTCCGTAAGTCCTGAGCCGGCCGATGTGGAGGGGGGTGGTGGCTGGCAGCGAGCCCCTTGGCCGAGGAAGCTGAGGCGGGGGCGGCCGCAGGCGGCGCAGGAGCCGGCTCCCTTCGGCCGTGGCTGTCCGCCCTGGAGTCGCTGTGCTTCTCCTTCCCGGGAGTGGCCTCCTTGCTTTTGTGTTTCTGAACAGGTTCCTTCTCCCGAGTGGACCTGCTGGAACCATTGAAAACTGGAAGAGGAAGGAGGAAGATGGCAGTCAGCACCTGGAGCAGAGGGCCACCACCCACCAGCTCTCTTCCCCAAACGTCAGGTGTCCAGACCTCCTCAAGAGGACATGCCTGACACAAGACCCCTCAACAAGACAGGAAACTAAAGAAAAACTCCAGATCGCGTCCAGGGATTGCTGGCTCTGGCTGAAAGGATGGGAAAATCCAGTCCTAAGACGACCCCGCCAAAACCGCAGCGCCCCTCAGCAGTCACGTCACACCTTTAAAGGACAGAAGGTAAACTGGAGAAAACAGCACAGATGTCCCTCGACCATAGTGGGGCTACGTCATGATAAGATGGACACACACCCCCAGCTGACCCACGACACTCCAGCTTAGCAGGCTGTTGGCCTCAGGGACACAGGGCTGAGCACGACCTGCGTCTCCTGAGAGGATCAAACCTCATGCTGTTACCCAGGGAAAAGAACCAGATTCTAATTCAATGAACAGTTTCTACTGAACACGTACTCCTCCCGTAACTTCCTAAAATGGAGACAGCAGAGCAAAACCTTAAAGCTGGGACCTTCCAAGAACATGACCGCCCTGATTGTCAACTTATACGACACCCGAAATAAAACAACGCATTTTCAGGTTTAAACTCACATACCCTTCAGCCACACCGGAACCCCACCCAGGTGGCGGGGGCTCAGCACTCACCGCGCATCAGGTGAGGCCTTGCACCCGAGAACACACTGAGCAGCAGGACAGCACAGAGGGAGAAGGCCAGCTCCCTGCCAGGCCCTGCTCCCAGTCCGGCCTCCCCAGGCAGCTTCCTGCGTGCCGTGGATCCTGCCCCCGGGAGAGGACCCTGATGTGGCCCAGCAGGTTTTTCTTTCCATCTCCTGCTAGGACTGGCAAATCCAAAGAGAGTCCCAGGTCCAGCCCTTCCCTGCATGCTTCTCTGGAACCACTGCTGGCCCTCCTCTCCAGGCAGCCTGGCCAGGGCTCCTCTCCTTGGGCTGCTCTAGGTGGAGCAGTGCAAGGCCGGCGCAGCAAGCTCTTCAGCTGCCCTGCCCCTGAAATCCGTCAAGGGAGCCTTAAAGGGTCAGGTGTCCACTGGCCCATCTAGCACCCAAGTGACTGAAGGCCTCCCGCTCCATCCAGGGCCTGTGGGGCTTCAGGGACAATGTGCTACCTGAGCAGCAGGAGGCACAGAAAGACTCCCTGAGGGAAGAGCTTCTGCTTGCTTGGAAAGGCAGCAGTGAACTCTTCCTCCTTCTAGCGGCCCACAGGCGCCGGACACCACGGGCCCTCTCCCCTTTAAGGGTCACTTCTCACACCACCATCTACACCCCGTCTCCTCCAATGCTTGCTCTTGCACCAGTCTGAAAACAGTCTTTAAATTCCATTTCTGCCTTAAAGGGTGCAAATATTTTCTTCATTGGTCCTTTGCTTCTTTACTGGGATACTAAATCTGCTTAAAAATTTTTTTTTAAATACTTTTAAGGTTCACATATTATGGTAAACCCAATAATTATTAAAGATTTCCCAAAATGCAATGCAATTGCTCAAACAAAATAGTTTCTTTTGGGTAATAATGAAAGTGGCAGACAGACCCCAGGACAGCAGATTGACCCCAGGAAGACACTCCAGGAAACCTGTTTCTTCTTCACCAAGGGTGTTGCTAACCAATCTGCTGAAGTTCTTTGCTTTTATGCTTAAAGTCCATAGATTAACTGAAGTCCCAGATTAACTAAAAAATAATCTACAAGAATTTTATACATTTGGAGCATATGACATGATGTTTTAGGGGATGTGTGCGCATACATCTAAAAAATGAACTAATTAAATCAAACTAATACTTTGCACGCTTATTTTGTGACAGATCAAACAACTCTAGGGTACTTGAATTAACTACAGTCACCGACAGATCTCCCGAAAGCAATCCTGTCGAATTTTGACCAACATCTCTCCATCCCCAGCCCTTTAGCCAAGAGGCAAAATATCTAAATTTTCCTTTTGATTATTTTCTGACTCAGCTGCTTGACTCTTGAGCCCAATGGCACTATTCTGGGTGTAGTCTGCAACACAGACCTACAGTTTCCATATCTACCTGGGTGTGAATCTTGATCCAATTTTTAACCAGTGATTAAAAATTCAGAACAGGCTTTCAGCACCAGAGTCAAGACCAGGCTCAGCGACACGTGGGCACGCTCCTCTGGTGCACGGGGTGCTCTGGACAGCCTGCCACAGAAAGTGGAGCAGTGCGCACGGCTGCACTCCTCTCTCCTAGTAAGTCACAGCCGTTGTCAGAAACCATCAATCATGCCCAAGCTGGCAGCATCTGTGCCTGCTCAAGACAAATTAAAAGCAACATCCGTACGAATTCATACTTCAGTGTGATTAAAAATCAAACAAGTACACGACCCAGGCCATTCCGGACTGCTCACCGATTTCCTAAAGCAGTGATACCGATCCTTTGAGAATAGCACACAACAGAACGTGGTTTTTATCTCAAATATTCTGAACATCTGTTTTTTTCATTCCCACTAGAGACATACGTTGTTTCACGTTGCTATTAATTGCTAGTTCCAAAGCTATCCCACCCCCAAGGTTTAAAAAATATATTCTGTGAACCCCCTCCAAACCATTGGGAAGGTTACCAGGTACTCAAGTTACTGATGCTCAGTTTTCTCATCTGTGGAATGGGGAAACCACAGCACACGTCTGGGGTTCAGCAGGTATGCACCACGTGGGAGACCCTGGGGGTTAAAAGGGGTCCCCGCAGGTTACTGCACTATCACATTACGATCAGCTCTTTTTTCTCCTATCCCTCCCCCATTTAGATAGAGTATGGCCTGAGCAAGATCCATCACACCCTCCCGCTGTTAGGGTCACCAAGCCTGCCACACAGACCATATGCCGCAAGTCCCCAACTCCGCTGCCAGGCCCTCAGTGGGATCTGGAAAAGGCCCAGCAGAGCCACCACTTGGCCCCAGCTGCAAGACCATGCCCATTCCCTGCTGTGGTAGTGAACTTTTTGCTGCTGTGACTAAAAGGACACAACCAGCACAACTGTAGAGGACGACGAGATTATTTGGGGGCTCCCGGTTTCAGGGTCTTAGTCCACAGACAGGGACTAAGACCCACCAGGGAAACTAAGACCTTAGGTACTGATATCTCCACTCCTCGGGGCTCAAGGTGAGGCTGAACATCATGGTGGAGGAGTGTGGCAGAGGGAAGTAGCTCACGCGAGGATCAGAAACAGAGTGTGTGTCTCTCTCTTCTCCAGATACAAAACATGTGCCCCAAAGGCACTCTCCCAATGACCCATCCCCTCTGGCCGCACCCCTCCTGCCTTTAGTTACCACTCAACTAACCCCCTAATTCACTGACAGAGTTAAGGCTCTCTCAACCCCAAACTCTCTTCTGAACCTTCTTGCATCGTCTCACACCCGAGCTTTGGGAAGCCACCTTACATCCAAACCATAAAACCTGCCCAAGAAAAAAACAAATCACAAACACCCCACACACACCACCATCAGGATCAGGAGCATGTGGTCAGATCAAGAGCTCTCAAATAGGGTTGCAGACACCTGGGGGTGTGAAAGACTTGCAGGAGACCCACCAGGGAACCTAAGACCTTAGGTACTGACGTCACTAGGTTGACACCCGCACTGACAATGCAGAACAAAAGGGAGGTGAGCCAAGCCGAAATGCAAAGGAAAACCACAAGGAGGCCTGTGGATGGGGCTCAGTGGTAGGGCGCTTGCCTAGCATGTGTGAGGCACTGGGTTGGATTCTCAGCACCGCATGTAAAGAAGCAAAATAAAGATCCCTTGACAACTAAAAACATTTAGAAAAAAATAAAAATAAACACAAGGAGCTCACACCACTAAGATGGGTTAATTATCAAAGAAGGGTCATTCCAGGTTTGAGAAGACGTGGAAGAACTGCAATCTTCTTGCACTGCTGCTCCCTGCTAATTTTCCCCGAAAGGCCATCTGTGTTAGCATATCATAGGATTGTGTCATTTTCAAATGAATATTTTAAAATGTCTTCAGTTTCAGTTTTAATATGCTAAATATTTTTTAAATCATTTTTAAGATTGCAAAGGGGTCCTGAGACCAAATACCTAAAGCCACCATGCTAGATAGACCTGGCTTCCCACTTTCCGGCCTCTTACATCATCTGGGGCTCAGATTCTGTGGCAAAGGTCACTTCTAACTACTGGACGTCGGTCTAGTTACCTGCACAAACCTTGTTGACCAACATGTAAATTGGAGATAACAGCTGTATCCATCTCTCTCAGATCTCAAGAAAACCATAAGGAGGCACAGGCCTGGGCCTGGGGGTGCCGTCAGTTTGCTCCCCGCATTATTCCTGAGTGTCAGGAGCTGCACGCTCCCTCCCAAGCAGATCATGGAGGGCAGCCAGTTCTGAACTGTGAGCAGCTGCTCCATCAGCACTATCTGCGCCTGAAGAGAGACTCCGGACCCTCTGTCCACTGCACTGCCTGGGAGGACTCTCCACCCCCACACCAGGCTCCTCCCGAGGAGGCTCTGAGGAGCTGGGTCCTACTAGGCGAGCTGAGGAAGGCCACATGCTGCTCTGGGACTGCCCGGGTGGGTGCTGCTGAAGAGTATTTTGATAAGATAGCCTGGAAAGGGGCAGGGAGGATTTTTAAATATGCAAAACTTAAAAGCCAAGTCAAACTAACTTTGATTTGCAAACAAAGAGATGGTTTTCAAATGAATTTGCTTTCTGTAACCATCTTGTGATTTTATAGCAGCAATCTACCCAATAGCAAACACAGCCAAAAAGTCAAATCATGTGTTAAATGGGAAGGAAGCGGGGGAGGGAGGAGTGGGCACAGGCGATAGAGCCCCAGACAAGGTATATTTTGTACTCAACAGCTCATTAATTTTAAGTGTCGTGGGAACCTGCCAGTTTTGCCCCTCCAAGTAATTATCTTTTGTCTTAATTTGTAAGATTTTCAAGAAAGGGAGAGAAGGGGTAGAGGACTCCCACTCTCAAAAAAGAAAATCACTCTCACAGGGGAGACTAAAGCCTGTGAACAGGAGACAGAAAGACTTCAATGTACAGAAGTTCTCCACACACTGTCCCCAATTAACAGGAATAATTGGACTAGCTTCAGCATTCATCACAGCGAGCCACATTAGGAACGGTATTGTACTCAGATACAAACAGCTTTACGTTAATGAACAGGGACAGATATATTGATTTGTATACACATACTCTGAAAAGTTAAATGGCCTATAGACAAGTGTTTTCACACCATAGCAAGCAAAATCTTTAAACCTAAAGCTGGTATTGTGATTGAGGGTCCCTTCGTCCCTGAGAACATAAGATTTGCTCCCAATGAGGAATGGCAAAAGAAGTCACTTCAGAAGCATCTTTGCGCGCCTTTAAAAGGTGGGCAGCGACACTTGCCGCCGGTCCTCGGCCAGGCTGGCATGCAGCTCTGCTCAGGCACCGGGACCTGGAAAGGCTGCCCAGGTGAGCCCCCCCCCCCCCCCGCCACCTCTGGAAAGGGTCTCTGAAGCCCTGCTCGGCTAGAGACCTCAACATCTGGCTCCCCAACACATCTGCCAGCAGTCCTCTCAGGGACAAACCAGCTGCCTCTCACCCCCACAACCGGGGAAGTGTTTCACATCAAATTTACCAAATGTTTTGGGTCCGTCAAGAGAAAGGAGTTATTATGATTCTTTTAAAAGCTCCTGCTGTGGGGCTGGGGTTGTGGGGCTGGGGTAGCGTGCTCTCCTAGCATGCATGAGGCACTGGGTTCGAAACTCAGAACCACATAAGTGTAAAATAAAGATACTGTGTCCACCTAAAACTAAATAAATATTTTTAAAAAATAAAAGCTCTTGCTGTGATCGCAAAGACCCACATGGGTGGGGGTTCCTTTCAGGAAGAGCCCACAGAGCTCCTCCCACACCCTCAGGCCTCTGTCCTGCCGATTACCTCTAATAAAGCAAGGCTTGAGGCCAGCAGGGGAGGCAGCCCGAGCAGCCCCCTTCCCCAAAGGGGCAACAGGGAGCTGGGGAAGCACATGTTGGAGGGAGAATGAAGGACAAGAAGGAAAGACTCCAAGACCGGCCTGAAGAAACTCCCCAGGGAAGTGACGTTCTCCTGGTGCTGACTCCTGGGCCAAAAGAGGCATGTGGGCAGTGCAGGCACCTACAGAAAGGAGCCACAGCGTGGCTGACGCCTGCCAGGCGTGTGACAGAGGAAATGTCAGCCACCACAGGGTCCCATCTCCAGCAAGACAGGCTCCACCCCTGGCTGGCAGGGTGGCCTGTTACTGTATGGAAACCACACTTGGTCCCTGGTTCAACTTGAAGTCACTATTGTCTGAAAACAATGGAACGTCTGCCAACCTGAGCCAGCAGCACCCACGTGCAAAACCTCCTGGAAGCTCCACTACCCTCCCAGCTAGGAAGCAGCTCACTCACAGGGAGCCAGCGTCAAGCAGAATCCACCAGACTGGACCCACGGCAGCCTCCAGCACCCTAGGATGCCAGCACCCTCATCACCGTGGTTTGCAGTGTGTGACTACAAAGCTCTGGAATTTTTACCCAATTAAACCTCTTTAAAAAGTGCAATCCTTCAAGCCAACTGCATTTTCTTCCTTTTCTAAAGAATTGCTTTTCTGTTAAGTCACAGGATTTTCTTTCAATTTAGTTGCCACCATCTCAAAATCTGAAAATATGACAATTACATCAATGATCTGTCATTAAACATGTTTCCTAAATATTTGCATGCTATCTCACCATGCCAAATTGTAAAAAGCTGTTAACACCTTCACAAGTGTATAAAGGTCAGCGTGACCAAAATGTCATAACAAGGCCAATGATATTTGTCATTAAAAAATTGTTCCTAGCCTTCCTGGCTCCCAAAGAGGCCCCGGGATGAAATGACAGGCTGCTGAGCCCCATCCTAGCCAGCTGGTTCTGAGGTGTTTTCACTCTCCAATGTGTCCCCCCCAGGGGTGGAGCCACAGAATAACATCTGGGCAAGAGTCCCATGCTTTATTCTCACTAGACAGGCCACAACCATGAAGGGCACGGTGGGAAATATTGAACAAATGAATCAAGTGTTTCTGCAGATTGGGATTTTATAAAACCTTATATTCAAAAGGTAATGGGTTCTAAAAGGTCAACCAGAACGCTTTGCATTTGAGTCAGGAATCCCAGCACACTGGGAGGGACTAAACCAAAACACACCCACTACCAGTGGAAGTTATGGGAGAGCTGGCAATCTGCAGAGTAAAAATACTAGCTGAGAAAAAAATTCAAGATAATAGTTAACATGCAGAAATGAGAAACACAGACAAGGCAGAGGGAATACAGTCCTCTTGGCACACACGGACAGCTGCATGAGGAAGCACCCTTAGTCTCCATGCACCTCCACCCAGGAAACAAGCGACTTTCAAAAATGCCTTCCACACATTCTATGGACCCTGGGAACAGCAGAACTTCCCGAGTAATTTGAGATTCTCCTTAAGTCAGGTGGGTTAAATCCAGCTGAGATCGTCAATCCTGAGGAACAGTATATGACAGAAAGACATCCCAGCCAGTCGCCTCCCCCTCGACTTCAGATTCTCAAATTCATCCCGTTCCATTTGGCGTGGACTGCAGGGCACATCAGTTCCTAGAAGGGCCCAGAACAGGACAGCAGCTGCCTTCCACGAACCTGGGCACAAGCCAGGTGGCAGGCGCTTGCTGCTATCACCTCCTTTAGCCTCAGGAGGACCCCCCAAAGCCCAAACTCACGATCCAGGCGACTCACCCACTTGAAGTGCACAATTCAGCAGACGCCAGCATTTTCCCAGGGTGATGAAACCATCACAACGGGAAATCTAAGATGTTTTTTGGTTTTTTAACCCCAAAAGTAGTCTCATTCCTTATGGTGGGGAACTCCCAACCCCCATCTTCCCATAATCCTCGTGAGTTTTATTTATTTATAGGCCTTTGTCTTTATTAGAACGTTATAGTTATACATAGAAGTTGGGGGGATCGCATATGCATAAACTTGATTTACTACATTTCAGCCCGTCCCCACTTCCCACCCTCTATTCTCCTTCCTCTTTTTTTGGCACCTGAAGGAGGCTCTGGGCCCAGGTGTATCACCTGGCCAGTTGCCACAGAAGTAGGTATGAAGGTGGGCGTTGCCAGCTGGACCTCTGGGGCCCTGGCCAGCTGTGCTGAGTATACAGGTACAGCCCAAGGTGCTACCTGGAACAGCTGGACCCACACTACTGAAGTGAGGGGACACTGGGCCTGCAAGCCGCCCTGAACTACTGGAGACTTCGGCGCCACTAACAGCACACGGGGTAGCCCAGGCACAGCTGGCTACATCACAACCAAGAGCCGACAGCCTTCCTCCCAGGCCAGGCGCTGGAGACGTGGACTCTCAGCAAGTCCAAGGCTGTTCCAGGGTTGCAGGGCTTTTGAATTACGGGTGTTCACGCCAGTGGCCGACACAGCACTCGCAGCCAGCCCCAGCTCTTCCAACGAAGTCATCATTTTGTTTTCACCAACAGTGATATAGAAGGCGCTCCGGAAATCTCTTTTTTTTTTTTTTTTTAAGAGAACCCACAGAGAAAGGTTGCCAAGATCTCAGCCACAGTGGCTCAATTTCTGAAACATGCACTGATCATTTTGTCCAGGGCCTCTAACCAGAGGCCAACAGTGGAGGAGCTCACGTTTCATAACTTGACTATACATGCCCTACCACTCTTCAAAGATAAGCTCCCACCCCACATTCCAAATTTTTGGAATAGTCACTTGCCTCAACAGAAAAAAACAGAGCCGTAGAGGTTACAAAGAGGATCGAGGACATCCCACGTCAATTAAGAAAAAGCACTGGTCAGTGAGCGCACCTGTAAGTGAACCCACCGAGGCAAGCCCCTGGCCCGACTGCACCCATGCAGGGCTGGCACACCAGGGGAGTGCACACGGGGAGGCGTCTGGGCCTCACATGCACACCCCTGTGGAATTCCAAAAGCAATTAAATCATTCCATCTGGGAGTCCAGTGATATGGTTGTTTAAGGTCTTTGGAGAAATCTCCTCTCCAGAAAGAGATGTGCACAGCGGGGACTGACAGTCTCCCCCTTCCTTCCAATCTCCGTAGGGTAAGAAGCGTCTGAGGACTACACAATAGAGGCTGTATTCAGCAGTGAACTCCACAACGTTCTCTTCTGCAAAGGATGACAGAAGGCTCGTCCCAATGCCACCGAGAAAACGCCAAGCCAAATGCATTCCCAACTCTATTAATTCCTCTCATCTGCTGCACTTACCCCACTGGGAAAAACAGCAATTAGAACACATTCTTAAAATTTTGGCATGTCAAACATCAACTTGTATTATAAATACAAACAAAGCACTGTCTTGGTATGTCCAGAGTCACCACCTGAGGGCTCTCTGGTGGGGTCATCTGAGGTGCTGTACACATGAGATTACTTGGAGAACAAGGACGAGCTATCAAAGCGGAAGTCGCTGCAGGCACTATTATTGTTACCCCTGAGTTTCAACCCAAGGTTAAAAGTCCTGGTGGCGCTGTCCAAGTCATTTCAGATGATGTGTTTTAACGGACAAATCCATTTCCATTAGGATGCTCAGTGGCTTGTAAATGACAACAGGAGAGAGTTGTACAATGTTTGCAAAACTAAGCTCCCCGGGGACCGGGCTCTTGCTGGAAACTCCTGGGTCCACGCTCCTGTTCCAGGAAGAGTGCTGCCACACAGGCCCAGCAAGACAGCAAGGGATGCCATCAGGAGGGCGCGCTCCTGCCACCCTCAAGAGGCCACTGACCTGGATCCACACCTGAACCACCCAAATGCTCAGTTTAAACCTAAACAAAATAAAGCAGAACAGCACTGACTGCTGGGTTTCTAGCTTCTCCAAAGTAACACAGCAGAAATGAAACTGCTTGCCTAGACATGAGTCTGGTCAGAACTAGGCCAAAGCCACCCCGCTGTCAGTAACTCACTCGACCCTCACACTTTGTCCTCCGGAGTGCTCGCTGCACATCTCGGGGCCTGCTCTAGTTGGATCTGGGCAACCTCCGAAAGCCCAGGTGTTAAACAGAAGGCTCGGTCGGTCCTGTGGGGACACTGGACGTGGTAGGACCTTTAAGGAAGGAGTAGGATGAGTTAGAAGTTGCCGCAGGGGCACGCCCTTGGTGGGGTACCGAGACCCTGGACTCTCTTTTCTGCTTCCCGACTACCGTGTGGCGGGCACCTTCCTCTGCCAGGCCTGCGTGCCACAGGCCCTGAAGCAGCAGAGCCAACCAGCCATAGAACCAGACCTACACAACTACGAGCCAGCTGTTCTTAAGTTGACTGTACAGTGAGGCAAAGCTGAGGAACACAGCCCTCGGGTGCATCCAACTGGCAGGGGCAGGCCCAAGGCCCAGGGTAAACCCAGGGCCCTGCATTCCTGTCAGGTCATCAAACATCCATCCACCCAGCTGCGCAGACGGGCCAGCCTCACGCCAGCAGTCTAGCCATCTTCAGAATTCCTGTGGAAACTATCTCGACACATTTACATAAACTTCCCCTTTTATACCCGATGGGCACCCGTAAAGAAATCCTATGGCTAGGAATTTCTAGGAATTGTGCTCAGAGTATACAAAGCAGCAGTGGTTACCAGGCAGGAGAGCAGAAGTCTGAGCGACCCCAGCTGGCCACTCGCAGGATCCCTGAGTGGACGACAAGAGTCAGGCTTTGCGGCTACTACGCAATGTTTGATTGGAATGGCAATAGCACACCAATTTTCCTAGGGGTCTACCTAGGAAGACAAAATGCAGACGGGCATGTGGTGAAAACGGGACAGACACACTTCCACCCGAACAGCGTGCCACAGGCTGCAGAGAAGAGTGAATTAAAGGGACAGAAGTTTAGTCAAGGACCTTCACCCAGATGAACAGGAGATCTTGGAGAACCAATCCCACACACACGTGGCATGGCCACCATCCAGCTGCCCTCAGTAATTACCTGACACTGGGACACCAAGGAATCAATAGACAGTAACCCGCCCCACACTGCTAGACTCACAGGAGGCCTTATCCAGAGATGCAGCTAATTAATAGTTAAAACCAAGCCCCTGGCCAATGATAGATGCTCAAGGAACTGCACACACAGAAAAGAGGCATCAGATACATGATTCTATTCTACTAAAATTCTCTAGGAATGGAAGCAGTTCTCTAGTTCTCTAGGAACGGGAAGCAGCGATGCTGGACAGGGAGACGTTCTGCAGCTGAATGGGCAACGTTCAAGACCACAGCTTCACAAGGCCGGTGGCGGGCTCTAAAGGCAACACTTCCCTTTGCTACTGAGAGGTCTCTAGAATGCATCCTTACATTCGACCACACCCTCTTGCTGGGGACATGCTCCCAGGAGTCACTAGGACCTGCTTTGTCACCTACCACCCCGACAGGGAAGAGGGTGCAGAATTCACAGGGTGAGGCAGCGCAGCCTAGCAGGGCCCGAGAGCTCGGCGCTCTGCTGCAGTTCCAGAGCCGGCCTCCACTCCGCAAACCACTGCCTCCCTGGCTCACCTGGAGCGGGAGGAGCATGCCACACAGCCTGGGTGTGTCTGAGCTGCTGCCAACCCACCTGCTCCTCCACTGGCTTCCAAGAAAGGGCCAGCCCATGGCTTGCTACTGTTCAGCTTCCAAGGACATTAAAGCTAGGGGACAGAGGGATAACCAGAGACCTCAGAAGCTGTGCATCCTGGTCAGCGACCTGTGGAGCGGGCTTTGGGTCACTGTCTGCCAGATGTGGGAACAGCGACTGCCATCACAGCACAGGGTCCACCTCACCCAAGGACACACTGTTCAGGCGTTCGCAGCCCAGAGGGCAGGGGGAGGCATTCCAAAACCCTGACTCTTGACTGCACGCTGCCGCCCTGGGTGACGACACAGCCATGAGACAGATGGGCCATTTCATAAAGCAGAGAAATGCTTGCAGCGACCACCAACAATGACTGACCCGGGAAGGGGTGCTGACCCGGGAGCAGAGAGGCCCGCATGGGTGAGAGGCAGGGCTGTGGGAAACAGCACTGGAGCAGCAAGGCTGGTTTCAGGAAGAAATCCATCAGAGGGCAGAGCACCTGGGCTGGACGTGCACCCCACCTCCCCCTTCCTGAAGCTCCCTTGGGTTCCACGGGGACAGGGTTCCATGACCAGGCTGGAGGTGAGCCAAAGGCAACTCTCTGAGGCTGCGGCTGAGCATCGCTTAGATAAGGTCAAAACAGAAGAGGCCTGGAGGGTGGCTCACCACGGACCCCCTCCAACAAATGCTCCAGGCAGGGGTGCCAGCTGCCCTGGGCTTCTTATGCTGTGAAATAAAACAGTATTGTTTTCCATGTAAAAATCTCAAAGCATTTTCAAAAATGAGCTGTGTGTGTGTGCACACAAACACAGACGCCCAGAGATGCAGACAGAGGGACACACTTCTGCTCGGCTCCCATGACAAAGGCAGCGGCCAGGACAGGCTGCTGTCCTCGCCCTGCACACGCGCCCTGCACACGCGCCCTGAAACGTGCCCCCTCCACCTGATCACCCTGAAGCTGCTGTGGAAAGAGAACCAAAGACCCGTGCACCTGAAAGACTGTCCATCACATCATAGGTTGAACCTATGGGAAAATCGCCAGCGACCCAAGCTCAGATGAGCTGGGAAGTTGGAAATGCAGCCCAAGTGTGCGAGGACACATGGGACGAATGTCACCATCGGCAGGACGACGAGCACACCTGCCCAATCACAGAAGGGCGAAAGGCCCAGCGTGTCCAGCAGGCCATCGGATCCTGCACATGGCAAATACATGCCCACCATGTGACGATGACACCCTCCTCTCTCCTACGACAGCCACTTCTCTGGGTCTCTGGGAAGCGCTGTAGTGCTGCGTGTTCAAGTTCATCCTCATCGGCTCTCCCTGGATGGATCCCTCCAACTCGGATCATTTTTCCTTTGATTTCAAACTACATTCTGCTGCCAGGAGGTGTCTGAACTTGGCCTAGCTTACCTTATCTCCACATCTGAACTCAGCCACAGTGAATCCTTCCTCCAGCCTGCGGGCATGTGAACCCTCTTGACCCCGAGGCCCACCACTGCAGGGGCCACAGCCCCCACTCACAGGGCCTGAACTTCTCATGCTCTGTTCTTTGTTCTCTGGGGTGTGTTGGTTGGGTGGTGGTCGGATTTCTTGGTTTACTGGGGATCAAGCCCAGGAGCTTCGTGAGGCAGGCCCTCCACCACTGGGCTACACCCCCAGTCCCTTCCAAATTTTACATTGAGACAGGGTCTCACTGAGCTGCTGAGGCTGGCCTCAAACCGTGACCCTCCTGCCTCAGCCTCATGTTGCTCTTCGGAAGTCCCTGGAAAGTTCATCTCCACACCTGCATCTGTATGCCAGGACTGTTCTGTTTCCGTTAGCTCCATCTCCCCAATTAAACTCCAAGTCCTTAACAAGGACTCTGCTATGTCTATATGCCACCTAAATACAGCCCCAAGTAGGAGGGGGGGCAGAAGAATCTTAGTGAGTGGACAAAAGAGCCTGATGATGGGTGCAGGCACAGGGTGGCGCTGGTCTGAGACACGCCCACCCGGAACACCCGCCCCAGTTCACACAGGCAGGAGGACCTGAGGGCACCACACTGAAGGGACAGCGAGACGTTGCTTCACTTGCTGGCAGCAGAGAGGGCCTCCCAGGCATCCTGGACGAGGGGCGTCCAGCACAGCGGAGCAGACCACAGCAAGAAGCAGCCCGTCACCCCCAGCTGCCACCTCCTGGCTTCCCTCTCCTCTGGGCTCTTCTACACCAGGTCACTCAAGGCCACCTCTACAGTCACTCCACACACACCCCTTCCTGTTCAGACAGCTGCGTTCCACACAAGAGCATTTCAGACAAGAAGGGACCTCAAGGTGACATCACTGCCACTCTGCACATGACACTATAGCACATGTGGGACATCTGTGGTGATGTTTTTGACCCACCTGACTGATGTGTGGTTCACACAAATGTCAGCACGTACAATTAGAAAGAGGGTGATGTTGGTGGAGCGACTACGGGCTGTGCCCTTATTTGCAAACATCGTCCACTTTCAAAATCTTACTGTAAGATAAAGGTGTACGACAGTCCTGCCAGCAGCAACCTCGCACACCTGGCCTTGACTGCACCTCTGCCAAGGGACAGCAGTGGCAGGCAGGTCTGATCCTCACTAAGCAGTGTCACCTAACATGCATTTCTCAGAATGAATCCAGTCACTGAAGGATGGAACTGTACTTAGCCTCCCAAGCCACCTATATTCAGTTCCTGGTACTGGCCAGGAAACTGCCCAAAATCACGACCTCCGTACCCTACCTCCTCAAGTCTGTCCAGTTAGCAAATCCTCATCACCAAGACCACCTCAGATTTCCAGAGCAGGAAGGCCACCCGCCCTTCCCCAGCCAGCTTTTGACCTGGAGCTGCCCATCTCTGGCAGCCAGACTCCTACTCTTGCCCTTGATTTCCCTTTTCCCAAGACCTCCAACACTCGAGGGGAGATGGTTCTGCATCATAAGGTGCGTCTTCTCCATTTCACAGAAGGGATTTCTACACTACAGCCACCTGCTGGAGTCACAGCAGCTCATCACCAAAGCTCTCACAAAATCTTGTGACCATCCCCATGGAGACACGCGCCCTCTTGCCTACAGCTCGGGCCTCCACAGCACAGGAAATCTACCCTCATCTCCATCCATGCTCTAGCCCACCTGAGACTGCTCTGCTGTGTGAGTGACCTCTTTGCCCATGAAGAGTTGGGTGCGTGGTAAAGCACCCAGAGCTGGCTCTGCTGCCACCTGGGCATGAGCTCATCCAGCTCTCTCCTCCTCACCCCATCCTCGGGGAGGACCTACCATGCCCATTGTGAACGTGCTTGTGGGTTTTTCCTTTCCTGGGGGTTGACTGGCATGAAGATGAAGCATTGTTGGTGGCTGTTTTAACGTCTTCTGTCTCGTCATCTTCCTCCTCGACGTCCTCCTCATCCTGAGAGCTTCCAAAATAAACCATACTGTTGGGCAGCGCGGGAGAACCTGGTGGGTAAGGAAAGACGAGGTGTAAGAGGTTTAAAAACCAGCCTTGATGTTCACCCCTTCCAGAAGGAGACCCCAACGGAGGACTTGCAGAGCTACGATCCCAACTCTTGCCAATGAACCTATTCATACAACTGCCACTTGAAATTTTCAAATATTCTCCAGAAAATTTAACTTCATCTATGACCTTTTAACAATTAAAAAAAAAAAAAAAAACCTCCTGCCAAGAAAGAGACTAGTCTGCAATATGCATTTAACTTACTAGACTTTTAAAATGAAAGAAAAGACAATCAGAGAAGAAAGTAATAAAAACAGAATTTAACATTCATTCACTGCAGGGCAGGGGATGGAACCAGGGCCTTGCACATGCTAGGCAAGTGCTCCACCCCTCAGCCACACCACCAGTTCCTGGCTTGTTTGCTTCTATAAACATCACTGTCTGGTATTCATGCTGAGGGAAAGAGAGTTGCAGATTCTCCAAGACCCTAATGCACTTAGAAGCTACACTGATATGATTAGGCTAATGGGATGTAAAATTATTAAAATAAATTCCTGCACAGTGCTAGAAAGTGCTGGATTTAGGAAGAAAACAAAACATTCTCCTCAAAGACATTGACACACACTCCCTCTCTCGCATCTTAATGGCCCCACCTCCAGTGCTATCATTTCTGTACTTTGGGGGCACAGCACCAGAACAAGGTCCTTATCATACAGAAGTGCAAGACAGTTCTTCCTCATCAGAAGGACACTTCAGAAGGAGGTCACTTGGGTCACTGGTACACTCTGTAGGCTAGAGGCTGCTAACATCCGAAGGTAATCTTCAGTCTGCTCTCCTCTCAGTTGTTCCTGGGACAGCTGCCCTCATGGACTGAGCGTGTAGGCTAAATCTCTCCTCTTGCCCAACGCTCCTGTGCGTGAGCTAATGCTCCGCAACATCAGATAAATACAAGTAGCCAGGTGCCCTCCTTCCCAAACTTCACATCTAATGGTGAAAACCACCCGTCCAGCGTGGAGACGGCACGCCCTTTAACAAGGAGACAGGATGAATGAGTAGCTCCAGGGACCTAGCATGGCAAACCTAAAACTCATACCCCAGAGATGCAGACTAACACCTGTGCCACCCTCCCTTCTGCTGCAGCTTCCCACCAACCACCAGGACACACATCCCCAGGCCGAGCACAGCCGGAAATACGACCCCTGCACGTGAGAGAAATGCAGCTTGCCGCCCCCCCCCCCAGGCTTCTCTGTGCTTGTCTCTCCCCTGTATCATTTCCACTCAGAATCAGGTTCTCCAGAGAAGTTCCTAAACCTGACCTAGACTTGAGAGGAAACTTTTAATCAAACAAAAGTAAGGCAGTAAATAAAGAGTTAAGAATTTACAGCTGGGCTTGTAAATCACAAGCCTACAATCCCAACTGAGGGGGCACAGACAGAAGGATTCCAAGTTTGAGGCCGGCCTAGCAACTCAGCAAGAAACTTTAAAATGAAATAAACCATACTGTTGGGCAGCGCGGGAGAACCTGGTGGGTAAGGAAAGACGAGGTGTAAGAGGTTTAAAAACCAGCCTTGATGTTCACCCCTTCCAGAAGGAGACCCCAACGGAGGACTTGCAGAGCTACGATCCCAACTCTTGCCAATGAACCTATTCTCCAAAGACCTTTCTCCAAATACAAAGGGCTGGAGATGTGGTTCAGTGGCTCTGGTTCAATTCCTAGTATCCACCCCCCACCAAAAAAATCTGAAGAAAATACCTAGTTACAGTTTCACCTGTACAAAGTATATATTCTCATCCTAAACAGTTTTATAATTAGTGTAAGACTGGCTAGGGAAAAGGAGACCCCACACTTCCTGGCTTCCTCTTGGGGGTTTCCTCTCAGGAATGGCCATTCCCAGGTGGGTACAGAGTCCCTCCACAGCCACATTATTTTGTTACAGATCCACGTCATGCCAGCACACCACAAATACACATGCCAAATAAAATACTGTGTGTTCCGTGGCAACCCTAGACCACACGTCCGACTTGGAAGCTCTGGCCACTTGTACACAAATTCCCCTCATCTGCAAACTTGGGGGCTTCTACATTTCTTTTGAGAGCAGCCTTCCTACCCAGTATCTGGCACAGTGAGAAGGATGGGGTGTCAGCACAGCAGGGCTGCGTGCTGGTCCTGTAGTAACGTTTGCTGAGCCGGGCAGAGCCAGGCGATGTGCCGAGGAGAGCCTCCTCTCCCCCCAGCAGAAAAGGCAACTGACGCTCTCAGGGAGGGATGTGAAGACAGGACAGCAAAATCTGATTCAAAGAGAATCAGGCAGAAGTCCACATGAAGCATGTAAAAAACATGCAAGGAATTAACTTTCTAACTCAAACCCTACAAAAGCAGCACGCAGCAATTCACATTCCTTATATGCAAGATGCTCAGAGAATGAGGCGGACATCAAGTCTGTATCCCAAAGAACTAACACTCTGCTGTCCTAAAAGAAGTATGCATTAGTCAGCTTTTGATTACTGTGACAAAATACCTGACAGACTACTTATGAGAGAGGGGGTGTTATTTCCTGCACAGCTTTGGAAGTTCAAAGTTCAAACCATATGTGCAGGCACAGGTTTTGGCAAGGGGCACACAGAAAAACCCCGCCGGGAAGTCAAGAATCAGAGTGTCCAATGGGACAGGATTGCTCCTTTTATAACAACTCTCTCCTTGAGCTACCAACAGGTCCACAGGGACTACTTAAATCCTTCCAGGGACAGGGTCCCCACCAAGACCTACGTACAGACCACCCACTTGGCCACAGCTTTAAAGTTCACTTCCTGATCAATCCACAACCCTGGAGTCCAAGCCTCTCATCACAGGAGTCTTTGGGGGACACTTAACCCATAACCAAACCTTTCCTACACACAGTAACTTCTTCAAAACCAGGGGAACACAGCCAATCTTAGGAATGAATCTGTTTTTACATCTTCTTAGCAGGTAAGAGAATGTAGGACAGGAAGCAGAGGACCTTGGGGAGGACCTTGGCACCTCCTTGGAACTTGCTCTCAAACCAAAGGCTTTTGTACCCAGCATGTGATCATCCAGTCAGAGATGCCAAAGCACAGGATCTCCTCTACGCATGGGCACACCAGGGATAAAAGCGGACTGCCTTCCACCTAACAGGTGATTCTGACTACTCAGATGAAAACGCTGGCCTGGACCTAGAGGTGCAAGACCCAGTCGGGCCACACACAGCCTCCCGAGAGAGGAGGAATGCGCTCCAGGAACAAACTGCTCACCACACAGGGAGGGCCTCCGCACACGGCTGCCTCACATGCACTCTTGGCTCTGACAAGTACTAAGGCAACACGGCCCCTCTGAGCTGGAAAGGACCTGTTCGTCAAGTGTCCTTCTCCAAGATGCCACTGCCAATCCACTGCTGCCCATGTAACACAGGGATTCGAGAACGATGAGCACCTGTCCCAGAAGGCACAGCCGTCCAGAACCAGGCTCGGCCTCCTCTGCACCTCACCAACCTTGTTAATGCCCCACAGGAACAAAAGACTCCAACAGTGCTGGCCCCACACTGTGCCATCAGGCTGCTGTTGGAAATCCCTCTAGGAATCCCACTGGCATGTCCTTCTGCAAAGGGACAGAGGCCAACGAGCACTCCAGGTTATAAGAAGTCACAGCTCCAGCCAAAAGAAGTACAAGCCTCTCGCTTTGTCAGGGCAGAACCAGCAAGATCATCTCTTCTTACACGCCCAGCTTTGGGTCTGGAACACCTGCCCAAAGCCCGTGTGTGTGTAAATCACGTCCCAATGCAGCCAGGTTCAGAGGTGGGGCTTGGGGCAGTGACTAAATCCCAGGAGTTCCGACACTGTCTGGGATTAGCTCATCACATGTACTCATCGGTGATAGCTGAATGGTCGACGGGGAGGTGGACCCAGCTGAGGAAGGCATGCACTGGGAGGGTTCAGCTCCTGTCTCTGCGTCCTGGCCATCTCCAGTGAGCGGCCTTCCTCTGCCATGCTCGGCCTTGGAGCTAGCCAAGTACGGACTACATCGAGTCCTCTGAAACCATGAGCCAAAATGAATCTTTCTTCCTCAGCATCCCGGTCACAGTGGCGAAAAGCTAACTTGTAAGTTCCACACCAAGATGAAAACGATCAAAGCGAGGAAAGAACAGCGACCACTGCAGCACAATTCCAGCAAATGGCTCAACCACCCCAGAAACACAGAAGGGAAAAGCATCTTCAAACCACTTACTACAGAAAACAGCAACTTCCTCCCCACCTAGGAGCAGGCTTGATCAACTCACAGCTGAGTGCAGAGGGGGACGGGGTACAAACACAACAGGAAGGAAAGGGTATTTCAAACCCTCGGGGCAGAGCCGCAGTCTGGCCACTTGGTACTGGGGGAAATCTCCCCATGCTCCGCAGTATGAAGGGGTGAGTGGGAGTCCTCCAGGAGCACAGTGCTGCAGGCTCGATGCAAAACTAAGTAACCTTTAATCTTTCTTGTACCACTTGCAGAGGGTTGGCTTCATAACTGGGAATTTTATTAAAGAAACTCCAGTCCTCCAACATCACAGGAGACAGTCTTTTGAAAAGCTTGCTATCGGAAGCACCCGGGGCAGGGAGACTGAACCTGCGGGACAACAGCCAACAGCCAGGAGAAGCAGGAGTCAGGGGTTCACAACCAGAAAACACCTTCAGAAAAGGGACCGTCATGGAAGGATCACCAACCCACTGTGGCAAAACACCAGCAAGATTGGTGAAAACAAGGGAGTCTCGAGAGGGGCCCAGGCACCCCCACATCCCTCCATTCTCAGGGCAGACTCTCCATGTTAAGACACAACCCCCTCCATGACATCAAGGTTATAAGACAGACTGACTTATCCCATGGAATCGCATCATCTCTCTCCTGTACAAGCAAGGCAGTTTTAAGAAGCAATCAATGGAAGGTGAATGTTTTAGCCGGTAAAAGGGGGTTTAGGGGTGTGTGTGACACAGGACAGCGTATTTTATACTCAGTGATGATAGACACAGTTTCCTATTAAAATTAAAAGCATATTTTCTCCCCCGATTATTCAAGTGCATTAGCAAATGTGAAAAAAAATCTGAACTTGGATCAGATAAGAGAAATCAGGAGTACGGCACGCATCTGCGCTTTGCCAAAGCCGTATTTCATTACTTTTCAGAATTAGCTGGCAATGTCTCCACAATATTTACTGAAATGCAAACCAAATGTTTTCATCTGGACAAAAATCAAACTGTGGCATGTTACAACCACAACAGAAATCGTTTTAATCCAAAAGCTTGCTTTCTCTAATTTGGGCTTTGGTTTCTATAAAGTTGGATTCTTCTCCATGAATTATGTACACAGACAAACCCTCCTTCCCATTATCTTCCATCCCTCGACCAGCTCTTAATCTTAACAAGCCAAACATAGCTCAACTCTGTTTTGGAAAGATCCTAAAGGGATTCCCTTGCATACAGTCATTTAGCTGGAAAGTATTTGACCCAATTAACATGGGGACAGGCCCAGTGAACTGCAGTTCCTCAACAGTCAACCTGAGGATCCATAAAGAGAATGAAAAGCAATCAGCCCCTATTTTCAGATTAAATTTAAGATGCAAAACTCAAGACAGAACTGGTAGGGACTGATGTTGGGGGCAAGAGGGAGAGTTATCCCGATTTTCTGAGCGAGGGGGGTGGTGGGGGGCCTCCATCCTATCAGGATAAGCGATGCAAATCAGCGAGTGCAGCTACCTTAGTCCACTGATCCAAAGAGACCACATGTCCATTCACACACATAGAGACACCATGGGGCATGCAATGGAGGAAGGATAGCATCTTCAACAAATGGTGTTGGGAAAACTGGAAATCCATATGCAACAAAATGAAACTGAATCCCCTACTCTCGCCATGCACAAAAGTCAACTCAAAGTGGATAAAGGAGCTAGATATCAAATCAGAGACTCTGCGTCTGATAGAAGAAAAAGTTGGCTCCAATCTACAGATTGTGGGGACGGGCTCAAAATTCCTTAACAGGACACCCATAGCACAAGAGTTAATAACAAGAATCAACAAATGGGACTTTCTTAAACTAAAAAGTTTTTTCTCAGCAAGAGAAACAATAAGAGAGGTAAATAGGGAGCCCACATCATGGGAACAAATTTTTACTCCTCACACTTCAGATAGAGCCCTAATATCCAGAGTATACAAAGAACTCAAAAAATTAGACAATAAGAAAACAAACAACCCAATCAACAAATGGGCCAAGGACATGAACAAACACTTCACAGAGGAGGACATACAATCAATCAACAAGCACATGAAAAAATGCTCACCATCTCTAGCAGTCAAGGAAATGCAAATCAAAACCACCCTAAGATACCACCTCACCCCAGTAAGATTGGCAGCCATGACGAAGTCAAACAACAACGAGTGCTGGCGAGGATGTGGGGAAAAGGGTACTCTTGTACACTGCTGGTGGGACTGCAAACGGGTGCGGCCAATTTGGAAAGCAGTATGGAGATTCCTGGGAAAGCTGGGAATGGAACCACCATTTGACCCAGCTATTGCCCTTCTCGGACTATTTCCTGAAAACCTTAAAAGAGCACACTACAGGGATACTGCCACATCGATGTTCATAGCAGCACAATTCACAATTGCTAGACTGTGGAATCAACCCAGATGCCCTTCAATAGATGATTGGATTAAAAAAATGTGGCATTTATACACCATGGAGTATTATGCAGCACTAAAAAATGACAAAATCACGGAATTTGCAGGGAAATGGATGGCACTAGAGCAGATTATGCTTAGTGAAGCTAGCCAATCCCTAAAAAACAAATACCAAATGTCTTCTTTGATATAATGAGAGCAACTAAGAACAGAACAGGGAGGAAGAGCAGGAAGAAAAGTTTAACATTAAACAGAGACATGAGGCGGGAGGGAAAGGGAGAAAAAAGGGGAAATCACAAGAAAATGGAGGGAGACCCTCATTGTTATACAAAATTATATATAAGAGGTTATGAGGGGAATGGGATAACAAACATGGAGGGAAATGAATTACAGTAGATGGGGTAGAGAGAGAAGAGGAGAGGGGAGGGGAGGGGGGATAGTAGAGGATAGGAAAGGTAGCAGAATACAACAGTCACTAATATGGCAGTATGTAAAAATGTGATGTGTAACCGATGTGATTCTGCAATCTGTATTTGGGGTAAAAATGGGAGTTCATAACCCACTTGATTCTAATGTATGAAATATGATTTGTCAAGAGCTTTGTAATGTTGTGAACATCCAATAAATAAAAAAAATTTTAAAAAAAGTGTTCACATTCGAGTCTTAAAAGGATTTAGCTCCATTATATCAACAAAAGTCACAGCTATGACTTCTCCTGAAGACATTAAAAATGTGGTAAAACTAAAGTGTTCATTTCAAGTCACCCAGACACCAAGAGCCAAATGTGCAGCAGGCTTTGGGGTAATAGTCCTCCACACTGAAGGCCACTCACAAAGGGAGGCCCCCTTCTTACTGAAGGAGGGGCTGCCTGTCAATCATGCTCATCCTGGAACTGGTCTTCCCTTTAATATGCTAATACAAGGGAAAAAAAAGCCCACTATTGAAAAGCACCTCACAGAATCCACAACTCTTAAGATGAAGGCTTCACGACAACAGTCACTTCCATGCCAGGAATATTCGGTTTTCTGCATGTAAAATGCAGGTGATATATGTCCTCAGACCAATCACGTGTCAGGACCCCAAAGGCTGCAAAGCTGCGGGCATGAAAGCCCCTGAGCAACTCCCACAGGTGTCGAACAGCTTGTGGCTGTGAGACCTCACACTGCGTGGTGAGGGGAAAGGCAGCGTACCTCCTACCTCCTTTCCCAAATGAAAGTAAGCAGGCTATGTGGCCAGGAACCAGGACATGCAAAGCCAATTCACTGGTTAGAAAACACCGGAGCGCGAGGACACCTGACAACAGGTCGGTCACATAAAAGTCTTTTCCAAAGAAAAATGAGGGATCAAGTAACAACTTCCTGGTCATGAGGTCACCTTGGCACTGGCCTAAATCCACAGGCACACGGATATGTCTCTCTGATCCCCAAAACGGGTAATCTCCCCTGTCAGGGCACATGTTCTGTCTGCAAGACCCCAGGCACAAGGGAATCAGCGCTGAGATTATGATGGGCACCAGTTACCTCCCACAACAGTCATTAAAGCCTGGAACGCTCCTTCCCAATATCCACCACACGGTGGCTTAACAGTTTTACAAGCACACCTTCAATCTGATGTCAGATTAATGGAAACACACGGATCACATCACAGCCCAGCCAGGACAGGACACCACCAACATCCTTTCTAGCTATTGAGTATCATCTTGAATCGACACAGCGTAGAAAAGAAAATTCACCAACCACCAGTCTCTATAGGCCACCCAAGTCTGAATGTGACCTGGTAGGCCAAGGGCAGCTTCCTCAGATCCCCACACACTGAACACTCAGGCCGTGTTTCCTGCAGGATGAGGACACCTGGGACTTTTCTGCCATCCAGGGAATGCACCCCTCATAGCCAGCAAAGGTTTCCCCCATCTACCTTCTCTCAAGGGATTTCAAAAGGCTACTAAAGGACACCTCTGTGCACAGGGGGCCAGAGAGGACTTCAAGCAGCATGACAGGTCTGCACCAGCAGCCCCTGGCAGGAGAGCAGGCCTGGGCAGAGGCAGCTGGCCTGGAACAGGGCCCATCCTCAGAGCCAAACGTCTTGGTGCCTCTGCTGATCAAGGTCACAGAGCAATTAAAAGAGATCCATCCTTCCCCTCCTCGCATCAAGAATCCCAAGGTTTCATATTTCTTCATTACTAGCTGATGAACTATCCTGGCGAATCAGTCCCTTGCTCAGCAGAACCGAGACACTGGGGGAAACCAAGCAGAGAAGGTGGCTTGAGGCAGAGAAAGCAGAGGGCACGGTGGCCACTCCACCTCATTGTTGCATTTCTCAGAAATTAAGATGCCACACTCTGCAGAGGGGACAATCGGGAGAGTTGTGTATCACCCTGACACAGCACCTTCCTCCCTGAAGAGCATGTATAATGTGAAGTATTCCCATTTTGCTCAGGGAAGTTCATTACTAGCGCCATAGTGCTCCTTGCAACTGGGAGATTGCTTAATTGCTTTCTAGCAGGTTAATCCCCTTTATTTCTGTGACCTCAAAATCACCCCAGACTTTTGCATGTGCCCTATTTATAATTCTCCTCCTCCATACCCAAGGCCAGTAATAAATCAAAATATGTGCTCCTTGCCAAAGGCCAACGACCATCTTCAGAGGAAACTCCTTGGTGAGCCTTCTATTACCTGCAGCGTAGTCACAGGGTCTTTTATGCGAGGCTACCCACATCTCAAATCTAATCATCTTTGTCCCCACTACCTCTGTGGAAAAAGAAAAAACACTGAGAAACAGCAAATATACTTAGATGACTGCCTTGGGCACACCAGGGGCCGTTTCACACCCCTCCCCCAGCAAGTGTGTACAACAGAAACTGGAATACCCACTTTACAGATGGGGACGCTGGGCCAACATGGATTGAAATCTTCTGCCACCTTCTGCCTTGCTTCCACAATCACCTCCCAAAACAGGCTCTGGGGAGCCTTGGTTAATTTCAGGAGATCACCAGGGTCATCTTGGCAACCTTCTAGGAGGACTCAGACCCCTCTCAGCTGATGAGCCTCCATGATACCCCAACATCTAGCTCAGGGCCCACAGGATCTGACCTGTGTCCCGAGTGCCCTACTGTAAGGAACCCAACAGCCACGCACGCCTCACAAAGGTTTCTGCAGTATTTCTCCCCAGTCCCTTTCTGCAAAGGCTTCTGATATACCAGAGTCACCACAAATGTCCCTTCCTTTCTGCAGCCATCCTAGTCAGTGGGAACAGGGTTCCCTTCCTGCCTCCACATTGAACACCGGGCCCTGGCACCTTCACACACCCGGTACACCTCTTCTATTTCACCTGCCACCTACTTCTGCTTTCCTAACTCTAACCTGTTTTCTAAGTGTCTAGCATATAAAAAGGTTCAATAAAGGTTTGCTGAATTAATGAGTGATTGAATGACAGCTGATCGTGAAAGATTTTATAAGACGGGAAACGAAAGGCAGGCAGCCCCAAAACAAGACAACACTGCTTCGCAATGGCTGACGGCAAGGGTATGTGCTAGGAATCCCCCCAAAAGGCTCTCCTCGCAAGCTGGGACGCCAAACAGTGTGACAGCCGCGGTCATCAGAATGAGCGGTGCTTCTGTGCACAAGCGTCAGGAGTCCCCTGTGGGAATCCCCCTCATCTGCAGTGCCTCATAAAGAGAAAAATGTAAATAAGAGAATCTTTTAACCTGCCACTGCTCTGCTGCATTAAGCTCTTTTAAATCTCTTAATAATTATAGTCAGAACAAAGAGAGGAAGACAGAACTCATTAACAACAATGAGCCTGGTGACAGGATAGGCAGCGGTGGCACGCCTTGCATCACGCACAGGGCACACACAAACCCTCTTCACCGGGCACTGCAGAAGATGCTAATTACTTCCCTGGCAAGAGGGGTGTGGCCCCTAGAAATAATCACTGAAGGGAGCCACACGGCAGGCCCCCGAAACATGTTCCTGCTATCCTCTTTCACCTTGGAGATTCCAGGGCATGACATCAACAGGAAAGGAAAAAGCCTCTCCAAAACATGGCTGGTGGGTTTAAGCCCCATGAGAGAGAATTTAAAAAAAAAAAAAAAATTTTTTTTTTTTTTTGGGTGCTGGGGATTGAACTCAGAGGCACCTCTGAACATCCCCTGTTCTTTTTTGAGTCAGCTGAGGTTGACCTTGAACTTGCAATCCTCCTGCCTGCCTCCTAAGCTGCTGGATCAGAAGTGTATGCCACCACATATGGCTCATCTTTAAAAATTTCGCTAAAGGTTTTTTTTTTTTTTTTTTTTAGCCCACATGACTAGCTGGTCTGTTTCCAAATCCATGCTAATCCCACTAGTAATGGTCCAGGGCGCCCATTTGCAAGATACACACTGGGGCCTCTAGGAGACAGGGACTGGGCTCTATGATCTCCCACGAACAGCAAACAAGGCTTCAAGAATTCTACTTCCTGCCTCCCCCAGCCCACTTACTCTCCAATACTGCAAACTAGCACAGAGACCAATAAAAACTAATCACCAGGGACTGGAAGAAGAATGATGAGTGATCCACGACCACAAACATCACTACCAGGTCTTTGATTGGATTCCTTCATTATTTCTGCACCCTGATTTTTTCCCCTATAAATAATAATGAGCTTATTAAAGACTGCCATGTCTACCCTCCCGTGCCCACTGTCACCTGAGGGTGATGGACTCCCGTGCTCGATGTGAGGTCTGAGGCTGACAAGCTCTGTTTGGTTTAGAATGCAGGTCTCGAATGTTCGTCCAATTCCTAACTGTTAACATGACCTGAAAGGCTTCAAAGCAGCCAAAGATTCAACTGAGGATATGCATCATCAGCTGTTGCTATCAAATTAGGAAACATTCACAAATGGAACAAGGTTCAACTACTAAAATTTGACAGGCAGGCAGGGATGTGATCCTACAACAAAAACCACAATCCAGCACCTTTTCAGGAATTTTATGCCTCAAGTATGCGCACAGAGCTGGGCTTGGGAAGATGTGAGCAAAGGAGACAGCGAGTGATGGTCGTCTGTGCCAACCCAAGACAAGCTGTTTTGAGTTCACCCTCCTGCCTACTTTTCTGTTGCTATTCCTAAGAGGAACTAGAAATACTTTTATGACACAAAAGTTAGATACTTTTTAAAATTAAAACTGAAATTATTAATAGTAGTACATTATAGGGATCATCAACATAACCCCTCTAATTCAAAATGAATTTTAATAAGGTCAAGTAATTACATATTAAAATATACCATCTAATTCGCCCGATTTCCAGAGCCATGAAAGTATCACACACTGTGCCTATCATTTGTGGTTTGTTCAGCCAGATCTGGTAAACATACCTGATCTTAAAAAAAAAACAAAAACATTTGTTTTGGTACAGGAGATGAAATGCAGGGGCGCTCAAACACTGAGCCTTTTTGAGTCAGGTCTCATTAGGGTCTCTTTGAGCCTAGTCTTAAACTTGCAATCCTCCTCCCTCAGCCTTCCAAGTCCCTGGGATTACAGGTGTGCGCCGCCGTGCATGGCTCCAAAACGTGTTATTTTAAAACTAGAATGACTCTCATTTTTAATACCTTAGATATAAAAACTATAGGAGAAAAAAGTAATAGTGCAATGAGTATTTATTTTAGACCAGCTTTAAAAAAAAATAAAATCAATTTTGTTGCCTGATTCAAAATGAAGGAATAAATTTCCAAGACTCAGAACATTTTTCCAAAATTGTTTTACATATCTCTTAAGTTTCTTATCTAGACCTTCATTGCACTTGACATCTTAAAGAGGTAAATTGTGTTGATAATTCTTTGCGTACAATCTTGAAACCTCAAAGTGAGTGCTGGGCAAGATTTTCTCCAGGTGCAATTTGTTTACTTTTTTTTTATTTAATAGTACCATTCAGCAATTCCAGATAGCCAAATAAATTTCCCAAAGGGGGGGGGGGTGCCCTTTTAAAGCATCTAGCTCCAAATGCATTAAAAAGATGCATGACCCAGGTCACAAAATAGAGTCTCATCACACACATCACAACAGAACTTTAATTACTGCACTGAGCTCCTCGTGCTAATGATACCAGGGACCCTACAAATATTCCTTTGCTCAAATTCCTTCTCACTGCCCCACTCGCCTGGCATTCCTGATACCTATCAGCCACTCTCCTCTCTTCCCTCCATGGCCACCCCAGCAGCACATGCCATCCCTTAGAATTAACACTTAGGAGCACAGGAACTCTCCACAGGAGCTCTGGAAAGATTGGCACACATGAATTGGTGGTTAGTCCATCACTGCCCTCCTTTAACAGCCATGTGATCCACAGCTGAGGAGGATTATGAGAGCATCTCCAGGGACTATCAACATACCTGCACCCAAAGGTGCCAGTGATAAACAGCACTAATATTAGCTGGCAGGACACCTAAAGCCCAGATCCCGACTCCTAAACATCAGTTGCCAGTAAAACCAACCAGGGCAGCTTTGAGAAATGGCCCACTGGGGACCAGGGTAAGAGCACAAGATGGGCCTGGAACACCTGTGCTGCAAGCAGGGCTGGAAGGACAACAGGAATGTCCACAAGGACAAGATGGCCATCCAGAAGAGCTGCCAGTGACAAGATCTGGGATGAGCCCAACAGTGACAGTAACAGATCTCAGCCCTCTGCATAAAACAGGAAATGAACAGATGAAGAAAAATGGGTTCGACTGAGAAATGAAAGAGGTCCAGCTTCAATGGAACTTTTAATCTATCCCTCGGGTACTAGGAAGGTTGAAATGAGTAACTTCACACTGGAGGCTCATCACCCCTACGGAATGACCAATAAGAACGTCATCCAAAACAGGGACAGAGGACCCAAAGGCAAGAAGGAAGGATCGTGTTCAACTTCACTAACTATCCAGCCCAGAACGCAAAGCCCGAGTCCAATTACACAGAAACACCACAAGGGCCATTCGACACAATATCTGGCCTATCACCTTCAAATTTCCAAGTCAAAAAAAAAAAAAAAAAGCGCCCAAGGGCCTCTTCCACGCGGAGCAGGCAACACAGGGCAGCAGAAGGCAGGGCCAATCCTGAACACAGTCCCTGGACACCAACCAGGAAGCACCAGCAGCACGGGGAGGTGGGGATGTCTCTCTCCTATGAGGGTCCCAACAGAGGGTCACACAACAATGCCATGCCCCACCCTGGGAGGGTGGCACAGTGTGCTGGAGATGGGTCACGACGCAGTCGTGCAGGAGGCAGGGGAGTCACGGGGAGGGACACTGGCAGAGTTAGGTCACGGCACTGTGCAGGTACCACAGGCAACAAATGATCCCACCATCACCTTCAGCTACAACATACCAATAAAAAATGTCAGGCAGGGGGAGGAGCAGGTGGAAGCAGATAGTTAAGTTCAGAAAAAAGCAATGTACTTAAATCCTTTATTACCACCCCCAAAAGATTTTTTAATAAACAATGAACTTCCATTCAAGCCTTTCCACAAATATGCAGCATTAAAGCCTCTCCTCTTGTTCACCCTCTTCTCAATGAAGCTCACCCAAGGAGCTCTGCAAGGTCAGGGTTTCCCAACTCCTCACCATCTGGCCCTCAGTGTCCTCCAGAGATGCCCCCATCTATCCATCCATCCTGGATACTGAACAGAGGCGCTTCACCACTGAGCTACACCCCCAGGCCTTCCCTTAGTTCTTGAGACAGTTTCCTCAACTCTTAGAGAACTAAACAGTAAAAAGGACTGAGGATGTTGTTCCACAGTCAAGAGCCCCTGGGTTTAATCCCTAGTACCAAAAAACAAAAATGAAACCACCACCACCACCACCCAAAAAACCCTACCAAGAGTGCAGCCCAGCATTCACTAAGAAGGGGGAGTTAAAAGTCAGATGAAAACAAAAGAAACACAAAGACTCAACAGGTGGCTGGTCCAAAAAGCTAGAGGGCACCTTCTCAATAGGATGCCTCGTTGAGACCCCCACCGACCCGGCTGGGGAAGGAAGGCTGGGAGGAGGGCCAGGGCCAGGTCTGTGCAGGGCCATTCCTCTGCCCTCCAACACAGCAGCCACATGGGCTCACCTCGAAGGCAGAGAAAAGTGAGAAAGTCTTCCGTCTTAGGCTTCCTTTTGGAGAGGTCAGAAATTTGAGTAGCTGGCGGGGGTAGCAAAGGCTCCACGACCTTCACTGGAGTTGTGCTGGGGCTGTTCGGCTGGGACTGAGCAAACTTCCTTTGTGCTTGCAGCCTGGGCCTGCGAAAGCAAGAAGGAAAATTAAGAGTGGGGCAGAGGCGGGAGGATACAGACCTATGTGGAGCGATAAGATCCTGCACACCCGGAGGAAAGGACGCCATCCACGCAAACCCTTTGTTTCTAATTAAGGTTCTCTCACACTCATAAGCCACACAGGCCTGCTTTAAGGCACCATAAATTTGTTACAGGGACATAAAGTACGTGCCACGAGTGCTGGGTGTGTAAGCATAAGCGTGTGCAAACTACACATGCCCTTCAAAAACAGCAGGCAGTGACTGACGCGGGGATTGATGGGTTCCATCCCTGTATCTGGGACGGCGGCGAGAAGTAGTGCAGGCCCTGCTGCACGGAGCAGCCACAGCTTTCACTGAACAACATACAAGTCTAACTCTGCCTGTTTACCCTCCCCTCTCCCAGCCCACTAACCTAGACCACGAACCCTCCCACCCCTACCTCCTGAAGTCAGCCGTATGAGCACACCTGAATAACCAGAGCCTGTAAAATAAATGCAGGGAGCAGATCTTCTTAGTGTACCCAACCCCAGGAAATCACAGTCCCCCCTTGGCCAGCAGGGTCAAACCCAAATCCTAAATCAGGGATTCAAATGGACCTGTTCCCCACTAAGAACCATTGTGCATCCTCAGAGCACATGTGACCAGAAAGGCCTTACAAGAGGCACGTGAGCCCTCATGAATCCTGGGACAGTGTTTGTACTCCTTCCCTAACACCGTAGCCAAGAGTGGAAGTCCCTTTCTGCACACAAAGACACGGTCATAGTTTAATGTTAGGTAAGAACGGACCTGGCACTGATCTTCCTTCACTGCAAAAATCTCAACATTGAACACGGCATCTCCAGGAATGAGAGCATGCTTCTGACCTGCTCCAGGTCAGCCATGTGGACCTTCTCGCAGGCCCGAGAAGAGGCACTGGAGGGCAGAACACAGAAGAGCCAGGCAGCAGCTTTAAGGGCCCCAAGAGACGTCTGTTAGAGTTCCAAAGAAAGAACCCTAAAACACCAAGGGACTGGTAATGCCACCTAACTCAGATCAATCAAGCAAAAATCAGGACATGAATGCAATTGTCCCTTGCAATCTTATTGTTGGGAGCAGATCATATAAAACAGTAATGAGCACAGTGTATAAAAATAGCGAGCACAGTAAACTTCTGAAGCTCAAAACCCTGAGACATTTATAAATAACATTCCATTTTTTAACAAAATACTACAGAACTGTTTATTTTGTACAAGTCAATATCTTTAAATTTTTATTGCATAAATTCACCATCCCAAAAAACATTAAATGCAATATATTGCGAGGTATTTGTACTTCTTGCTCTAAGGAGAAAAAGTTGTTTCCCTGCAATCAACTCAGTACAAGGAGACGACATGACTCCTCAGCTATGTCATGGGTAACCTACAGCCTTTTAAAAACTTCGCTGCTAGTGGAAGTGCCCACATCCCTTCAAAGGGCAGCAGGAGGCAGTCCCATTAACAAGGGGGACAGCTAATCACTGCACAGAATCTCCCCATATTCTAGAAGGAAAGGAAAGAGAGCAACCCCACAGAGCATCTTTGCCATCAACCGCCTGGCTGTAACCCGGGAGCTAAGCCCAGAGGTGGCACCGTCACAGGGGACGGGGGACGCTGAAGTCCAGACATATCAGGTGGAAGGTATGTGTGACAGACAACTTTAGAGCATTTGAAGGGGAAAGTAGCCTAACTATTGCAAACTGATACATGCTTTAAAAAAAAAAAAATTGCTTGGCTGTTTTTTGTAAATTTGTTCTATTTATAACATGACAGTAGAATGCATTTATGCATCTAGGTATTAGTCCCACATAGAAGGGGTATAATTTCTCATTTTTCTGATTGTATGTGCTGTAGAAATACATCGGTCATGCAGTGATAGATGTACATAAAGGTAATAATGCCTGTTTCATTCCACTATCCTTCCTGTCCCCATGCCCTCTCCCCTCCCTACCACCTAAAGTAACTATTCTTCCCCAGCACCACCCCCTTATTGGGAATTAGCATTTGTTTGTCAGAGAAAATATTTAGCCTTTGGATTTTTGAGATTGGCTTATTTTGCTTAGTATGACATTCTCCAACTCCATCCATTTACGGGCAAATGCCATAATTTCATTCTTCTTTAAGGCTATGTAATATTTCATCGAGTACATATACCATTTTGTTTTATCTATTCATCTACTAACGCCATCTAAGTTGGTTCCATAGTTTACCTAGTGTGAACGGAGCTGTACAAACATGGCCATGTCACTGAAATATGCTGATTTTAAGTCCTTTGGGTATAAAGGGAGGAGCGAGATAGTTGGGTCAAGTGGTGGATATGTGCTTTTTAACACGAGAATTAGAGAAAACACAAGCCTAAATCCTTTGTGACATTCAGTAGATACAAAGTCTATTTGATGAAAACACTTAAAAGTTTCTAAAGCCTCACTCCCGGTTTCTGAATTAAATTTACTGGCACCTGGCTGCAGGCAGGCCTGGGGCAACACGGATCAGAGAAAGCCAGCGGAGGACAAGTGCCACAGTCACCGAGCCCCAGCACAGCCCGGGGAGAGCCAATGAACTAACTCCCTGGCCTCCACACACCTGTGTTCTCCCCCACCCTTCCACCTGTTGAAAAAAATGTTTTGTTTCTAATTTAGAAAACTTAGGGCTGGGGTTGTGGGGTAGAGCGCTGGGTTCGATCCACAGCACCATATAGAAGTCAATAGATAAAGGTGCTGTGTCCAGCTACAACTAAAAAATAAACAACTACTAATTTTTTATTTTGTTCTACTGAGGGGAAGGGGGTGGCGTGCCTGGGAATTCTACTCAGGGGCACCTGACCATGAAGCTACCCCAGCCCTTTTCATGTTTTACTTCTGAGACAGGGTCTCACTAAGCTGCTAAGGTCTTGCTAAACTGCTGAGGCTGGCCTTGAACTCATGATCCTCCTGCCTTGGCCTCCCCCAAGCTGCTGGAATTACAGATGCGTGTCTCAGCTCATAGCTCTACTGGAATTTTTAATTCCAAATTCTACAATCCAAATGGACATAATTCACACCGAGTAATGCAGGAATTTTATAGATAAAAATCCTGTTTTCATGCAGCAGTATAAGTGTTTCAGCTTTAAAAAAAAATGATTTACAAATCCTACCAATGAGGAGACTATGTGGCAACAATGAAAAGATGACATGTACATGCCACAGTGGAGCACACAGCATCTCACACTTTCAGGACCTCAACAAGAAACTGCTCCTGCATAGAAAGAAGACTATGAACAATAAGGTAGTAAGAAGTGGCAGCAAAATATGACCCCTCAGAGCAAGAAGCCCAGCTCCCCAGTGACTAAGCAAACGTGACCCAGAGGACACCAGGAACCTGGTGCCTGGGGTGGAGCTTTCCATCTCACAGAGCCCCCATGGGGACTGCAGGTGTTGGCTTTGCTGTCCTGGCCACCCACGATGAGCTCCAGTAACACCCCACTCAGGTGAATCCTTGTGGCAGGCACCTCATAGCAGTGCAAGTGAGGTTCAAGGACAGATTCTGAATTGCTCCAGAGTTTGGATACGAGGAAATAAACACAAGAACAAAACTTATAATTTAGGTTAAAAACAACATATAGTGCCTTTCTGTGGATATCTAAGTACATAAATAATTGCTACTACTAAGGGCTCCAGGGTAGGGCGTGTGCTTAGCCCTGGTTGTGGGTCCCCAGCTCTGTGCTGCCAACCACCCCCAGTAGCTAGCGTTAGTTATTTTGCAAGGAGGCTTGAAGAGTACCCCGTGAGTCAGCCCTGCACCAGCCTGTTTTTTCTGTGCCCACCTCCCCAGCTCCCTCCGCCCTGCCTCAAGGACGCATTCAGAAGCTTCCTGGGCAGTCTTCCTGGGTGCCTCACAAGAGAGGGTGGCACCTTTTCTCCAGGTTTCCTCTGGGTCCCCCACTGTGTAGCTATCTGTGAGCTCCATCTTGAGGGCCGCCTGACCTCAGCACAACAGCCATTTCTAGGTTAATTAAATTCCAGTCTGTCCAGGATTCCCGACTACCAACCCAAGGACGGCCCAACACACATTCGCGGTGCAAGGAAAGCAGGAGCCGGGGAGACGGAGCTGTCTGGAGTCAGTGCACAGCTGGTCCCTTGCTGAGGGACGATCATGCCAAACCATCATTTTATTAACTCAATTTTCCAATATTAAACACATAAGCTGGTAAATCCAATTATTTAGATTACATCCCAATTCTGAACAAAGGGTAGAGAATGGGTGGGGAGGGAGGGCCTGTTCATTCAAAAAATAAGACACTGCGTCTGGCAAATGCAAAATGACCAGCATGGCTCTGCTCTTTGTGGCGGTGTGGGAGCGGCCCTGCGGCTCTGCCAACTCACTGAAAGGCCTATTCAAAAACATGTCCTGTGTTTCCATCCCCCAAATAATTACCCACTCTATTCCACCCCCAGACACACACTCTCCAAACCTGGCAGCTACTCAAAGGAACAAGAACGTGCCCGTGTGTGCGCCGGAGGTTGCAGGGGGCCAGCGGGGTATCCTCTACCCAGGGCAAGCTGCCCACCAAATTCAAATGCAAGTGCAGTTGCGGGCAAACCACACAGGACGGCTGTAAACATCCTGAACGGCAGGGCGAAAATAAACACATCCTCAAGTGAACCCGGAGCTCGCAGAGACCAGCTCACGCCCGCCTGCCAGGGGGACGACGCTGGCCATGGGGGCCACGGTCTCCGTCCTTCCAGGAGCTGCCCACCCATTCCATGTCACACTCCCCGACTGCTCACAGGTTACAAGACATCACAGAAGGTGAACCCGCCGGCTCAAGAGAGGGGCTTTGCTCTATGGCATCCGAGATCTAGCCACATGGCTTCACGGGCCTCGGTTTATTTCTTTTGTTAACATATACACAGAAGAAATAGCTTGTTTATGCTAGGAAAAAAAAACCCACAGGATATTAAATATTTGCAGCACTTGTCTTAATTAAGTTACACAGGGAGCTATTTAGAGGAGAAGCTTGCCATTGCCGGATTCGCCTGAAGGTATTTTCTGTTGGTCGAGCTGCTCCGGATGGATCCTCAAGAGGACTGACTGCTCTGGTCAGACTGGCACCAGGAAGACTGCAGTGGTATCACAAGCCTGGGAAAACTGACCTGCTGTCTACCACCAGGGGGGCCTTGATCTTATCAAACTATTAGAAATAATAAAAAGGACAGCAAAACAGAGATAAATAAGGCTCCGCCTATCTCTAAGCGTCTGTGCTCCCCGACCTGTGCCATACAACAAGGTTTCTGTTTAGAAGTCCTTCCTGCACTAACTCCTTTGACCCAGGAGTCCTTGGTTCTGGGTGAGAAGCCCTGATCTTCTGCAGGCTCCCACTGGGAGTCAGAATCTGAATCTCCAAACTACCTGGCTGGCTAAGTTAAAGATCCCTAGAGCCAATTTTCTAACCAGGTCACAGGTGAAACAGCCAAATATGTTAACATTTAGATATAAGGAGGTGGAAAAAAATCATATTTTTAGAAAAACATCACTGCCCCATAAATCATTCTATAATTGCCTTAAATTAGTGAAGGGTAGCTGTGCTATCTGTACTCTCCATCCTAATGCTGAAACTTTTCAGTGAGAAATAGCTCATTTGCACAAACACATGACTTCCTTCAGAACACAGGCATCCTCAGGAATACTAACCCAATCGCTGAAGTGTACTTGTCAGCGTTACCTAGATGCTGGCCCAAGAAGGCAAGCAACACAACACCCAGGAAGATGCTCCAACCTCACCAGCACCTCAGTCACTCAGAACATAGGGGAGAAAGGAGAGCTTTTCTCCTCTTTAATCCATGGGAAAGGAACAGGAGACAGGAAAGAGAACAAGTTAATACAACTAAACACACAGCAAGGAAGAACCCCCCCACCCAGTCAAACGCTCCTTGGTGTACACAAACCTCGGGTCAGTTGATGACATCCTACACAAACTATGAAAAGCAATATGCAGTATGTCTTTTGACTCAATTAACAAAATTATCCAATTACATTGCTTAAAATCTTTGCAGCATCCTGAAATGTCAAAGAACAGAGACTGCCTGGAAATCACAAATGCCTTGATCAAGGAAACATTTGACATTGAGTTCTTTTGTGTTCTAGAAAGCAACCATGTCAAACTGGAGGGGGATCATCGTTAATCAACAATTAAAGCTGCAATAAAGACCTTTTATTCCTTCAATCACAAGTGTCACCTATATGTCAGTTACATAAATGTCAGTCTCAGTTTACCACCAAGGCGAAGCTGCCTGTCCCGGCAGCCCCGAGCAGCGTGACCGACTGCATTCTTATTGGGGATCCCATGCAAGCCCGGGAGCTAGGTGTCACAAATGCTCTTCTCAACACAGTGTTGGCCCAGAAAGAGGCCCAAGCAAACAAACACACTGCACTCAAGGCGAAAGAGCAAATGAGGACAACGGATCTGAAGAACCCAGCCAAGATCTGGCCAAGGAAATCCCTAATATATAGACAAGGTGTGAACAAATTATCCAAAGTATATTTCAGTTTTAAAAGCCTAGAAGTGCCAGTTAAAATGTTAATTTGCCTTTCTGCTCACTCTCAAGGTGGGATTGCCAATTTAGTTTTTTTTAAATATCATTTCAACAAAACCCTAGCAGTTTTTCAATTTTAGGTTACTCAATACCCAACCGCAAACTGCCAAAAATCTCCTGGCAACCATCCCCTGGCAAAGAGAAGAGCTGGGAAGACAGAGTGAATGACCTGTGAGGCGAGAATCATGTTTCAAGGGGAAAAAAAAAAAAAAAAACACTAAGAAACTCGTTTCTCCAACGCTCCCCGGGCCCATGGGATCCTTCTCAGAGCATCAATGGGAAGTGGGTTCTACAGAGATGCTCCCCCAGGAACACTCTAGGGAGAAGTGTGGTCTCTGGGACTCCACAGGGCCAGGGGTGGCAGGTGCCCAGCAAGTATGAGGCCCTGGGATCCATCGCAGCCCTACAAAAAACAATAAAACCAAGTCCACAAGAGTCCAGGGCAGCCTTCTCTCCCCTTCAGCTCAGAGGGAGAGCTGCTTTACTTAACAGCAAAGGGATCCCAGAGCCCTTCCCCACCCACTGGAAATCTGGCCAGGTACCAACTAGCACCAGCAGATGGCGAGAGTGAGTCTTTAGACTCCAGCTCTGGTATCACCCCTTGGGAGAGAAAAAGAGAATTCTGAATTAAGACAAGGACAGCATGGGCCAGGTTTTTAGAACCTACACTGACATCTGCAGTCAGCTAGGAATCCAGCCGCTGTTCACAGGAAGTAGCACACAAACACTGTTTACCATCTCACATCCCACCAACCCACTGCACACCAGGATCCACTGCTGTTTACACAGGAGCTCACAGTAACGCCCAGAGCTAAACTGCAACACGCGGGACTGTTCTGGCGGCATCAAAAGGTGAACTTACTGCCAAGAAAATAAAAAGGAAAGCAATGCCACGGGGCACTCAACTCACACATTCTTTCAGGAAGATACCCAAAGTGTTCATTTTGGGCTCTGATAGAAATTTCCTTAGCAAGCTGAGTACGAGGCATTACCCAATCCCCACCAACCAAAACCCTCTTCTAAAAGGGATCCACTACAATTCACACACAGTCTCTTCGTGAACCTCTGGAAAAGAGGTTTAAAGGTGTGCAAGGCAGTTGCCTGAAGAGGAGTGAATGTCCCAGTTTAAGAATCTGCTCAGAGGTAATAAACATAACAAGACAACTCTCCACCTCTCTGCTGTGCGCACCATCTCCCACTGGAAAACAGGATGTTGCCCATTCAGCACCTCCACTCAAGATATGAGGCTCCAGCAGCTGCAGTCACGGACCTGAATTTAACCCAAGGACACTATCACTGAGCTACATTCCCAGATCTTTAATTTTTAAGACAGGGTCTCCTAAAGTTGCTGAGGCTGCCATCCAAACCTGCAATCCTCCTGCCTTGGCCTTCCGAGCTCCTGGGTTATAGGCATGCACCATCACACCCAGCTGGCATGGACATTTAAATAAAAACCAAGGAAATTTGAAGGATTTCACATACGCAGTGGAGTCCAGATGTCCATCCCTTTCCTTCCTAAGGGTTCCCAGGATATCCTCCAAAAAGCCATGGACATCTCTAATGATGTTCTCATATATTACTGATTGTATAATTATGATTAATTATATAATAACTGACTCAGACCGAGGAACCCTGCGTGGGGAGAATGGGACACAAGGGGTCGCCTCACACCCTCTACCAAGCAATGTTTTATCTTGTTTACATTCTTTATGGTCATTCCCTGGCCTCAACACCTTTCCCCGGAGAGTCCTCCCAGTTCCTCGCTGGCCACCTGGCAGACCTCGCTGATCTTGCAGGCTGTGTAGCCACTGTGTGTGGATCTGTGTCCACCACAGCAGCCCCTTCTCCGCGGGGGTCCTGTCCCAGGACACCCAGGGGATGCCCGACACCAGAAGGCGGCATTTCTTCCTCCTGTACACCGTCACCACCGTAGTGAGCTCTTCTCCATCCTCAAGCGGAGGTTTTTTTTTTCACCTCCAGGAAGCGCTGGTTGCCTCTCCCTGATCCACCAGTTGAAATCCAGATGTCACCTTCCAGCAACAGCAACAAACCCCCCAGGGGCCACCCAGTGCCTGATAGCTCACCTCCAGAGACCACCTATTTGCATTCGCTGTGACAACAGAAAAGCTGCTCAGTGGGCTTTCAGGACTTCAGGAAAGCCAGGAGCACAAACCCCCAGGAGGTGACTGAGGTAGGAACACAGCAGGACAAGCCATTCTCCTCAAAGGTGAGGTCAGCAGGTCACTTCTGGGCATTTAGACTCATGGTCCTAATTTAGATCCAGGAAACACCCTAAGAAAAGATGACTAGGCGGGATCCAACGTAAAAACACCCCAAACTCTAGGCATCCCCTCAGCAATTCAGGGCTGAAAGACTTCCTGTTGAATTAAGTCCTTCATTAATCCCTAGGCTTAAGCCAATTTTCCCTGTCTGTAGACAGGAAATGGCAAAGCCACAAGGTCAGCCTTCTTCAGCACAGCTTGGACTCTCCCAAGAAGGCTGCAGCCAGAGATGGCCCAGGGGACCTTCAGCGGGTCTCCCTGGAGCAGGCGCTGCTCACTTCCTTTAATTACAAAAGAGGAAAGATGATGAAGTCAAGGGGGGAGGGGGCACCAAAGTTCTGCAAAATCCTAATGAAATAACAGGCAGTTCCAGCAGGAGAGGGGTGGAGACCCACCCAGCAGACTCACACACCAAAAATAAGGTCTTTGATATGGTCCATACCACCCCTTATCTTTTACCCTTAGCTTCAATGAGTCCTTCAAAATGAGAATAAGTGATCACTGTCTGTAATAGGCACCGACTGCATTCCCCATCCACCACCCAGCCAAATTCAGAATAAACAATTTCTATTGAGCAGAAAGGAACACCACGGAGGAAAGTTGCCTTGTGGTTATTTTCCAGCAATACCCAGCCAAGCCACCTGGGAGGAGAAAAAGGGCAGCATTTCCTAAGAGGTACTCCAGAGAAGGGCAGAGGGCAGGGCAAGGGGTGACGGTGTGGACCCAAGTGAAGGAAGAGGCAAGAGGAAGGGGAAAAAAATGTCACACTGTCCAAACTGGAAACAGTGACATGCTGAGCAATCACAGAATCAACGACATCCTTCTCCACTCTAGATCCTCCTCTTCCGACTCAGCAAACTGGGCAAACGTGGGGGTGCAAGGAGGATGGCCAACTGCTCTCCATGACGACTCTCTTCAATTCCACCAGCCTAAACCTGCCTTGTGGTCTGCCTTTGATCCAGGAGTCAACAGATGCCAAATGCTGTGGCACCAGACCTGGGAAGAGTGGCCCTGGCTCCACCTCCAGCAATCTGTGCATGAGCTGGCTGAGAGATCACTTTCTGCTGGACACTTCCTTAAACTTAAACTTGCCTTAAAAACTTATGGTCCTCCTGCCTCAGCCTCCCAAGAGGCAGGGATCACAGGCGTGTGCCGTCACATCCAGCATCTTGGTTAAAGGGGTACAGAATACACCACTCTTAACAAAAAATTCCTTTGCACTAAACACACTGCAGTTCCTAAAATTTCTGCCTGAAAGCACAACCACACCCACTTAAAAAAAAAAAAAAAAGTTCAACACCCATCAATCCATCAATGCCCTACCTGGGAGCAACAATGGACAGTCACAGAACTATCATTGACCCCAGTGTACTTGCCTACGGGACCAGTTCTTTCCCAAAAATTGTTCCTTTCTCCTAAACCTCTCTCCACCCCTCCCCAGGACTACAAGGCCACCATTCCCCACTCCCATGAGGATGTCAAGTCCAAGCTGGTCTTGCAGAACCCCTGTTTCTTTCTCGCTCATCTTGTTTTCACAGTAATTCTCAGGTCCCCTAACTTTAGAGGGTGGAGCAAAAGACTTTCGGCATAACATTCTCACATTTTATACAATTCCCAGATTTCGCCCAATAATACTTTCTAAAATGATGATGCAGAGATTCACAGTTGCTGCTCAGAAGTGTTTTTATGTTAAATGATTTTAAGTGAAAAATGTTATACAAATCAGTTTTGCAGGTAGAAATAGGATATGCTGTTGGGGCTCATGGTGCCTCCAGGTAAGTCACCTCTTCCTGTTCTACATGACTGTTCTGGGACTGATAGGGGACAGACAGATGTTGAGTGGTGGAGACACAAGGACAAGAGGATAATTCCATAAATGGACCTGCTGTGCTGTCCCCCACATGCTTTCTTTTTCCAAGAAGCAATTTTCTGCAGCCCTGCCTGGCTTAAATGGGCAGGGTATGTCTCAGTTCTCAGTAAAATCACCTGTTATCTGCAGGAGAAGGCAGACCCAACATGATGTTGATAACAGCAACACAGGAACCTGAAAGGGAAGGGGGCTGCTGACTCCTACACAGACCAGTTCTGACTTTAGAACTAGTCAGCATGGGCCAAAGCGACCCTAGATTGGTCATGGTAGTAGGGACTTCAAAATCTGATGTCATCCTGCTGTCCATCAAATGTCAGGAGGTGGACCTGGGTGTGACTCTCTGGAAACTTCTCTGGGATCCCCAAATAAAACTGCCATGCGGAAGAGGCACTCCGTCCCTCTCTCCCTTTCCACATCCCTTCAATAAATTCACGCCTGTTATCGAGAAACAAAATCTTGAAATCTTTTTGACCTGATGGCAAGAATCAGGGTTTGAAAGGGGGCTTCAAACTGCCTCGGTTGCCCACAAGGCCCCAGTCCTGTTGATGGGATTATAAAAACACAACAAACCTCAGGAGTACTAAAATCAAACGAGGGGCAGAATCAGTAAGTAATGAAACAGCGAACATGTTTCACAGGAGACCTTACGCCCAGCTTCCAGGCTGAATGAGCTCAGAGCACAACCTCGCGGCTGGCATGCAGGACAGGGGTGCACACACAGGCTCCCCCAGGCCTGCACGGCTGGGCTCCTTCCCAGGCGAGCTCTAGAAGAGTCCAGCACACTGGGGCAGGAAGGGAAGGGAACACTGAGCACTAGATGGGAAATCCGACAGCATCCCAAAGAGGGAAAGGCACGGGAATTTCATTCTTCCAAGAACTGAACCCATTTTAAGTGACCATGAGAATGAACACGAGATATTGGTATAGGAAAAAGCCTCAAGCTGCCTAAGCTGCAGTACCACCCTGGAAACAGGAGAGACAGGAGTGGGGGGGGGGGGTCAGTGACCCCCCACTTCTCAAATTAGGACTTGCAGTGGTGTTGGGGGAGGGGCAGTCACGGAGAGCCGCGAGGTGGAGTACAGTGTGGCATGCGGGTCATTTCCAAGAATCTAACAGACCAAGACATTCAGGTTTGGCCTAAAGCCATTGAAGAAAAATGAGGAAAAAATTATGGAGGCAGAAATCTAAGAGAAAGTGGGAGCCTCATGAGGCAAGGGAAGGATAATGGGGTCATTCTGCACATCCGCCCCAGACAGATAGGACCTGGGCCGGGAGTGGGGAACATCACGCCAGGCGCCTCAACCAAAACTCCTGAATGGGACCCCTTTCTACATTAAGCAAGAATTCCCAGGGGCTGGACATCTGGCCCTTGTGAGGATCTGCAATTCAAAACCACACCTTGAGTCCTGGATTCAGTTTAAACAATGCTGGGCAAATACCATCGTAAGGTCCCTGCGCAAGGCGAGCCAGAATCCCCGGCCAGGACAGCCCCTCACATGCACCCCCTACAAACACCTTTCACTTGGTGGAGCGAGCGTCCCGCTCTCCATCACAGGAAGGACGGCACCACCAGCACACAGCAGACTGGGGGTCAGCAGACTGTGCTTGAGCCAAGTCTGAGGACACACTCAGAAAGCTGAAGCTACAAACAGTGCACACTGAAACCACTATTTGAAAGGAACCTAATATTTGGGGGTGGGGTGTGTAGATAAAGAAGAAAACTTGTGGAAATCAAAACTGAATTAAACCAGGCATGAGGATCACCTGGGTCCGGGACTTCAGAGCAGCCTGGGCAACAGAGCAGAACCCTTCTCAAAAGTAAATCAATATATAAATAAAAGTAACCCAGCCAGAATTAAAGCTATTACTTGATGGTAACCGTGATCATTTTTCTACTGAAACAAACTCCCAAGTCTGTTCATGAAGAACAGAATTCTCACGTGGCACAGACCCCGTGATTGCAAAGTCACGTCCCAGCAGTGGTGGACTCTCTGTAGGTCCCAGATACTGCAAGTGGAGGCACACTGCTGTAGACGGGGAACCTTCTCATCGCGCAGGGAACGGAAGCTAAGGAAGGGTATTTATTGACTCGAGTAGAATTAAGCTACTACAGAATACTATTGGAGAATACCCAATAACCTGCTATGAAAACATGTGAATTGACAATCCAGGGAATCACATAATGGAATTCTGAGACTCATACTTGGATAGATGAATGGATTTGTTTCCTGTTGTGCCCAGGGGAGGGAACAGCCTCGGTTGCCATGACAATGGTAACCAATGCATTCCCTTCCTCACTTCACAAATAAACACCCATCAGAGGTGACCTTATTTGCCCTTGCAAGAATTTTCTGAAAATCTCTCTCCCCATCAACTCCTCTAGGACCTGGCTCCATCCCAATCTCTGTGTAATGTTCCTTCAAAGATTCCCTTGCCCCTAAATAACCCCACAGGCTAAAAATACAACCAATTCAGTTTTTAAACGTAGGTCACCGAGAAAACCTTGATGGGTGTCTAGAATCGCCTGTCATGGAAAACATGACCAGAAGTGTGATTCTGAGCAGAGAGAGACGGCGTAGTGCTACTCAGTGTCATCTCCCTTTCTGAACTACAACAAAACTTGCTTTGTAAAAACCGCACACTGAGGTAGCCATGAAAGCGGGGGCAGGCTGCGGGTGGGTGTGTGTGTTATGGAAGACGTCCCCACAGGGCGCAGATTAAATCAAGGCTTGTGCAAGTCAAAACCTGTGAGCCCAGGGAAAGAACAAGCCCAGTGGGAAACATTCCACAGTGCAGACTGACGGAGGGAGAGACACACACAAGTACCCACTGCCAAGAGCTATGGGAAGACTCAAGGCAGGAAAAAAATGTAAAGAGAAACACGATGGATACTGCATTCTTGTCCACCTCTTAGCCAGAATATCACCCATGTATCCTAGGCAGAAAAGAATTTCAAGCAAAGCATAAGGTGCTGTGACCCACAAGAAGGTGGGAATATTCTTAAAAAGAGGCAATTCGAAGGCAATCCACAACTACACCATACTGTCTGCCTCAAGAGCCGTTCATGGCAGAAATGCCAGGCTCGCAGGCAGGGCACTGCTGAACAAAGCGACACCCAGAGGACATGGGAAAGAGGTGCAGACCGGCTGCTGGTCTCTAAGTGATTCCAGATGAGCTCTGTACTGTCCCTGCACAAGCTGAGGAAGGAAACCCTCGCCCGCCCCGTGCAAAGAAAAAGGTCCCCAAAGGACAATGGAGAATCCTAAGAATCCCAAGAATCCGAACCAGCGAAAGCCATGGTGCACTCACAGTGACCGCACAGCAGAGAACGGGCACTGGGTACTTGTCATCTATTGCTCATGGCATGTGCATTTCATTCTCAAAGGGCGATTCAGAATTACTTGGGAATTATTAGAAATGCAGAATCGGGGCCCACCTCGGAGCTACTGAATCCACTCTCGAGGCTGGACCCGGCACAGGTGCACCTTGAGAAGTCCTCAGAGCTGACCCTAAGTGGCGTTATGGCTGCCACCGAGTACACAAAGGAATGAGGCTTGGAGACTAAGTGCCCTTTAGCTGTATAGACACAAACCCAACATCTACTTCATTCCAGAACCTGTGCTCACACTGGTGCCCTGTGGGCTGTGGTCATGGCTCAGCAGAATCAGGCAAGCCGCGCACAGCAGCACTCCCCTCCTCACCTCGCCCACACGCCTGCGCACACCTCCCAAGACAAGGCCCTTCTCAGTGGCGGGCCTTCCTTGACCACCAGTTCACAGGCTTTCAACAGAAAGCAAGACAGACTGCTTCACGGTTCTGATCCAAAGTTCTCAGTTAAAGGGTCAACACTGGAAATAAAACCTCAGTGGAATTCCACAAGGTCAATATCCAACCTGACATCGTGTACACCCCTGCCCGTAACCTATGGGCAGATGTTCGCCACATCATCACAGGTCACCAACAAGAAACCTAAAAACATGTAAAAGCACTTGTTTACACCAAGATGTTTGACAAGAACAAATGAATGGTGCCAGCCTTTGCTACATCTTCAAAGATGTGGCCTATGGGTGCTCCATGACCTCTGGCAGAAAGGTGAAGCTGAGCCTGCCACCCCTCCTCTCCGGGCCGAGCCAGCCCACCCGGGATGCCCAAGACGGGGCACCCTGGGGTGCACATGTGGGTTTTAGCTATAGCCCATCCTCAGTCAATTCAGCCACCTCTACTGGGGAACAGAGTAGTCTCGGAATGGATCACAGATAAAGAGCTCTACTGACCCAACTCGGTGCCACAGGTGTCAGAAATGAGAATCCGGGGAGAGATCAGGGCAAAGGCAGCTCTCACCCCTACACAAGGGAGCACCTACAGGCTCCAGAAAGGCCACGTGACCCACAGCTTCTTCCTGAACTGACCTGCAGGACAACCCTGAACCACACCCATCTGGCCAAAGGCAAGCACATTTGCTGGGGGCTGAACAACAGGCCAAATGAAGAGCTGTACTCGAAGCGGCGGGGGCGGGGCTCTGAAAACAGCATTTTTTAGAAACTGCCAGAATCCCATCCAGCACCGTTCCAAGTTGGAATGGTAACAAAAACGGCAAGTTCACAAATGTGCTGCCCGCCAACCACAATACCCCAGGCTGGCCTGCAAGTTTTCTTGACGTAGCCTTGACAGGCCCCTCACCAAGTGTATTCAGAAGCAACAGTGGGCTCTGGAAGGAGGCCCCAGAGCCCCAGCTCCCTCAGTAGAGTTGCCAGTAATGAAAACTGTCCTGCACAAGCTTGTCAACAGCCACCCTGCGGAGCTTCACCAACCTCAGAACTGAGGCTTCTTTAGTACACTCCACCCCCCCCCCAGGCAGGGGGCAACAGGGACTGAACACAGGAGTGTTTTACTGCTAAACTACATCCCAAACCTTTTTAGTTTAAGTCAAGGTCTTGCTAAATTGCTTGAGGCCTCTGTAAATTGATGAGGCTGGACTCTTTGATCCTCCTGCCTCAGCCTCCTGAATAGATGGACTGATTACAGGCATGTGCCTGGCACAAAGAATTTTTAAGAAGAATTCTATTACCAGCAAACAACTGGCTTGATTGGTACCGCACCTGGCCTGTTAAACTGTTACATACTCAATAAAACAGTACTTCATATAAAGGGCAATGTCTCAAAAGGCCTACACTTATTTCACCATATGATCTAAAACCAAGTACAGTAATAGGCTGGTAATCATCTTTAAAACATGGCTTTTGTTTTCCTTTTTAAATGTTTTCACTCTCTACATTTTAAATATATTGACAGGAGTTGGGTGTGGTGGTGCATGCCTGTAATCCCAGAGACTCCAGAGGCTGAGGCAGGAGACTTGCCAAGCCTTAGTGAGACCCTGACTCAAAATAAGAAGGGCTGGGATGTGAATCAGCGATTGAGTGCTTCTGAGCTCAATTGTGTGTGTGTGTTTAGGGGGGACGGGGCAAAGAGTTTGATTCTGCATAACTAAAATTTTCCAAGAGTAGTTATATATACCTACTTAAACTTCACAAATCTCTCTCCAAACACCAAACTCCATGAATACAAATAAGCCAAAGTTTGGCCACATACCACTAGAAAACCAAAGAAAATGAGAAAATAGAAAAAAGTCCTATCCATTCATCACTATCATCACAAGAGAGCATTTACCATCATGGACTCGGACGCGTGGGCTGAATGTTTTGAAATTTTTAAGAGACCAAAGTCAGCCTTAGGTTCCAGCCCAGCACCCTGAGGCAGGAAGGTGTCCTTCCTCTCCAGAAGCACTAAGGGTGGCTGATGGCAGCTCACTGGCCTCACCTCCACCCCTGCAGTAAAACTAGGCAGCTCTCCTTAAATCCTCATCATATGTGCACAGGGGCAAAATGAAACTTACATTCTGGTTTCTGCATACGCAGATGTGGAGCGCTGCGCTGGTGTGCAGGCTTGGCTCCAGGAGGAGGGAGGAGGGAGGAGGGAAGGAAGGAGAGAAGGAGGGGAGGAGGGGAGGAGGGGAGGGGGAAGAGGAAGAGCTCCTTACAACACAACTCCAAGAGCACCTACCTGCTCAGTTGGTTCCTGACCCTTCAGCACAAAACAAGTGCAGTTAAGATTACACACACACCCCTTCCCCCTATGACAGAAAGGAGAAGGATCTGGACTATTCTAAACAGGATCATTTGCTTCTGGCACATGACAGCTCCTTCACAAGGATTTCCTTTCCTTTATTTAGCAACTCAGAATGAGCTTATTCTTAGTAATGTACAAATGTTTACTGCACAGCAGGTTCTCTGCCAGACATGGAGGATGCAAAGGTAACAGGACTGCCCCATCCAGCCAGAGGCTGAGGACCACCCTGAAAGTCTGAGAGCCAGGTGGGCATGACTGGCCCGTAATGACCACTCACACCCCTCGGCACCCAGACACACATACAGAAGTCTGTACTCATGATGCCGACTCAAGCCAACTCTGTTAAGATGAGCTTTAAGACAGGAGGGTGGATCTGTCTAGGCATCTAGGAGGTCAATCTAGAAGATTTTGCCTTTGCAAATCAAAGCCATTGAACCCAAAGCTCTGGGAGGGGCACCATGTATTACTGTGGTCTCCTCTCTTGACTGTCTAAATGGCAGAAATGGACCAAGCCCACTCCTGAAAACAAGTTGTTTTAGTTGCCGTCTTCTCCCTCCAGCCATCCCCCAACAAGGAGGCCACAGGGACAGCAGCAAAACACTGGTAAGAGCCTAGTCTTACACTGCAGGGCTGTTAACTAAGCAGCCGAGTGAGGTACCAGCGACAACTCCCCACATAAACACACGTGCACACTACACGTGACACTAATGCCTGGCACCTCCACAATCCAGGTGACTCAAACCCTCACAGATCCAGCACCTACTGTCTTTCGTAGGAATGTCAATGTGTTCATGCTCAAGGTTCAGGGACTTAAAAAAAAAAAAAAAAATTTCCAGGAGGGTCTGGCACTACTCAAGAGAGATCAAGATCAGGGTGATGACTGGATTTGTCCACTGGGGGTTTATAAAGGCAAGGAGGACAAAAACACGTGAGAGACTGAGAAGAGCTGTGAAAGAGGAGAAAGAAACTGGTACCCAGCAGTTTCCATGGCAACCACAAAGCATGCTAGACCCTAATTTGCCTGGGAGGTAGAAGTGATATCCTTGCAATCTGATCTGAGGCACCAGAAAAAGGAAATGGCCTCGGCAGTACTTATCCTGCCACAAATGAAGTTCTAACCATTTTCCTTCCACAAATGTAGCAAAAGTCTGTTTCTCAGGAACTTTAAGCAAATCGTGGGCCTGGACATGCATTCCCGCAAGAGTGTAAAAATGTGTCCTTAGCAACAAATTTAATGAGTCACTATTCTCATTAAATTAAAAACATCTCTGCCAATGTTTTACCCACATAGGAAACCCATTTTAAGGCAGGTCCCGTGTATTCCACCCCTTCCGTGAGCCTAACACCCTATTAGGACAGCAGTATGGTTTGTGTTTACACTGAGTACCTGCAGAGCCTCTCCAGAGGGAGAGCAGAAAGAGGAAAGAGGACGTCAGTTTCACCAATGAAAATGTCCCGCACACCACTGAAAGTTCAAACAAACGGCACCCAGCTAGGAAAGGTGCCAAAAGATACCGTCCTGGTTTACAAATTACTTAAGTATGGCAGCATCTCAAGCTTGCCCAGGATCTAAAATGGATCTAAAAATGGAAACTTCATGAAAACTCTGGACAGAGCCAGGGTGCTTTTGATCACAACCATAGAAGAGCAGTGAGAGCTTTCAAACTGCACAGTCCCCCAACTCCCTCTTAGGTTTCAATCATTTCTTTGTTTTGGTTAAATGGAGGAAAGTGGGGGGGGGGAAGCAAATTTGGGCATTTGTTCTTCACTGCCCATGGTGAGGAACCCTCCTGGAGCTCTGTCCCTGCAGTGAGTGAAGGCAGCCAAACCTCCAGGCCCATTCAGTCACTGTTGCTCAGGCACCTCCTACACCAGGAGGGAGGGCTGTGAAAGCACACCGACCCTCCCCATGTGGAGGCAGGTTACTTTACTTCCTTCTAAAGGCCACCTGGGTTGTTTTGAGCCTGCCCAGCTGGGCCTGCCAGCTGACAGCAGCCCCTCTGGCCCTGCAACAGTGTCATTTCCTATTCCCAGGGAAGGCGAGGAGATCTTGGGCACACCCCGCTGCCACTGTAAATGACTCCCAAAGTGGGCTTCAAACATGGCATGTAAACCCCCAGATCCCCAGAGAGAAGGCTACACTGGGTCCCAATTTCTTCCTCCCCTGTGACAACCAGGTGTGTCCTTTCAAAATACGGAGGAACTCTGCCTCCAAGTTCACCAGGTGGGTGGGGTCCACACCGCTGCCCTGTCCCAGCCCTCTAGTGAAGCCAGCAGGACACTGAAGCGTGTCTGACCTCCCAGAAGAAGCAGGCCATCAGAGAAGCACAAAACCCACCCCAAGATCACAAGGGCACAACCTCCCCCCCCCGCGCCCCCGCACTCATCCTGTCCTGCAAGTCGGGGGCAGCCCATGTCTCCTCCCACAGGCAAAATGCCCAGTACTCAAATGCTCACAGTGCTGAGCATGACTCCGGCATCCAGCTCCACCGGGCTCCAGACCCCCCACACTGGCCTGGCTTTCTGTGCTGTTTAGCTGAGAAGCCTGCAGCTCACTGGCAGCACGGTGCTCTGTTGGGGGAAACCCAAGAGAAGTGACTTGCAAAGAAGAGCAAGCAGGAACAGAGGAAGAGTCGGCCAGGCCTGCACTCTCCTGACACCCCCCCTGGGGGTGGGGGCACAGCCACCGGAGGATGCCATGACCTGCCCAGACCTTTCCCAAGCCCCTCGATTCTGTCCACACACTAGCTTTCTCCTCTCTTCGTACCGGCACATGTCAGTTTCCTACTGTAAATTAACGACAACTGGAGGAGAACAGGCCAGCACCTAGGTGAGGTCCTGGTCCCCCTTCAACACCAGAACATGGTACTGAGCACTCCCAAGGCTGGGGGCTGGGAGGGGGGCAGTGGCCATGCTTGGCCTTTCGTCCAGAGTGCACTGCCTTGACCATGGGGTTAATCCAGTGGGAAGGTCGGCCTTCCCCTACACACCTGGCAAAGCTCTTATCCTCCTACCTCATCACATGGGGAGTCTCCAACGGGCTGACACTAAGCCACAGTGTGGAACTCCATGCTTTTGCTCATCTATATCATGAAATTGGGCTGAATCGATGATCTTTCCATCGAGGTGCCTAGCAGCCTATGGCATCCGTTTAGATGACTCCAGGAGTATTCCATCTGCCCTGGTGGTCACAACCCTGAGGTCACTTTAACTCAGACTCCAGAGCTCTCAGGCCACAGAAAAAACTGGACAGGCAAATGTTCCACCTCCCTGTCATCCAGACACTGTGGGAGCAGGGACAATGGCACACACCTGTAGGTTGTGGTGAAGTGGCCTGGGGCTCAGTCACCAGTACTGGGAGGGAGAAGACTACGGTGGGCCTTCCCTGCTCTACTCAGGTCAACAGAAACCACTTGCTAAGTCTTTGCCTAAGAGAGCTCCTACATAAAGAGAGGTCCTCTGTGCCCTGTTTCCTCATCTATAAATAGGGCAAGGTGGGGATGGGGAGATGACCCGTCTCCCAGGAGTTCACTGGGAACCACTTGAGCTCATATACATACCAGATTGAGAACAGCGGCTGGCACACTGTGAGGTGCTGTACACTACCATTAATATCAACACAGTCCAGTGTCCAGGAGCAGGACACACCTGACCACTAAGGAAAGAGTAGAGCGACAGAAAGCTTCCTCAAGGAGGAGAAGCTCCTGGAGAAAACAAGACTTCAGCCAAAGCCGGCGAACTTGCAAAGGGACAGGTAAAGTATCATCACCATGGCAGGCGCTGGCCCATGAACTCTCCACAGTGGCCCCAAGGAAAGAGAGGACAGCAGTCAGCAAGGAGGGAGGCAAGAAGTGACCTGTGTCCCCGGAGCCTGCATTGTAGCTTTCCCATCCAGGTGGGATATGGTGCATAGCCCAAGGTGGGTTCAAGTCCAGAGGCACTTCTCAGCCTGATCTTGGTAGCAACAACCTGTGTCTGCCTTGACTAGAGAGGCACAGGACGGGGGTGGAAAGAAAGCAGTCCTCGCTGCCCTGCCACACAGAAGAGCCCCAACTCCCAGCCTGCCCCTCGTATCACCCAGGAACATCCTGCCCCAGTGCTGTACCAATAAACCACTCCCACCTGCAGTTCCAACACCTCCCTTCTATGTTAAGCTCCTTTAATCCTGGACTCTGGATTCACACAGCTCCACCCAACAGAGAGTACTGCTGCACCCTTCCCACGACTCAGCCAGAACCTCCACTTCCCTTCCCAGGTCTCAACCAGAACCTCCACGCCCCTTCCTGATGGAAGACTGGGCTGCACTTTAGGTCTCCACAAAGGGGTCTACCTGGCACCCTCAGTCACTGTTCATGCACAGACCTGTGAGAAGACAGGCAGGGAGACTCGCAGAGGGGAAGGAACACACAAAAATGATTTTAAGAAACAATGGTTCAAATTTTTCCAGAACGGGTGAACTCTTCAGACAAATCATAGTATAACCAGTAAACTTCAAACACAAGAAGCAAAGACCACTGTGTTTAATCATCTATTCCAAAAGGAGTTCCCAAAGTGAGGGGAAAGACACTTGGTAAAGTCACCGAGAACGACAGCAGGATTCCTGGTCAGGAACTACACACCAGAAGGCAAAGAAGTGGTGTCATTGATCACTTTTAACCTGGAATTCTATACCCAGCAAAAATGTCTTTCAGAAAATGAAGATGATTTTTTATTGAAAAATCCAATAACTGTACAAAATCATAACTGAAGTGGTTAAAGGGTGAAATAAAGACTTTTATACATACAAGATTCACTCATCCATCACCAATAAGTCTATATTAGAAATGTTAAAATCCTTCAAGAAAAATAAAAACCAGAGGAAGATCTAAATCTATAGCCAAGGGGAAGGGAGGGTGGGCAGGGGTGTGTGCACACCAGAAATTGAAACTAGCAAGGCAAAGAAAAATGGCAAGCTGTGGTAAACATATCCACATGTATTTTCTATGATATTTACTTCCAATTATTTTCTGTGACTTAGAGATATTACATAATATTATATTTCCTAATTGTCTTTTTGCCTTATACATCATCCAAGGCACGTTTTAGTCATGTTGTCTGTAAAATCTTAAATTATAAGAATTTATTCTCACTTTGAAAAAAAAAATATGCAAGGCTATAATATTTTAGAATAGCCTAGCCACTGGAGATTTCTACACCAAAATCAAAAGCTAATAGTAATATATCTGTCATTTGTTCGTTGGCAACCAAAGTGAACACATTTAATAATGAACAGTACTACTAACGCACTTTGTTAAGAGATGCTAAATTTATTTAAGACTTTAAATTTTCAATTCTTAATGATACTCTGAATAACACCAACTTATCATATAATGCTGTCAACAACCCTCATGCATTTGGACCCGCCTTCCTTCCAAGCTTAAAGGTAGGAAAGTGGTTTATATCACATAAAAGGAATAAGGAACATAGTCTTGCAGACAATAAAGCTACGGACAGAACACCTTTTAAAAAGCCTAGGCAATTTCTCACCAATATCAGCATGCATTCTCATCCAGAAGCTAAACTGTGCTCAGATATGACATCATACAAATTTAATAACTGCTTATATCACATTCAACCTACTAGAATGGGACTAATTATGCCTGAATTTCGTAAGGTTCATGCTACACTAACTCAAATAGAGCAGCTCTATCTATCCCCACAGAGGCACTGTGGGTCTGTCTGTGTGTCTGTGTCTGTGAGAGTTATGTGTGAGTGAGTGAGTGAGTGGGGGGGGGAGGGAGGGAGAGAGGGGGAGGGAGAGAGAGAGAGAGAGAGAGAGAGAGAGAGAGAGAGAGAGAGAGAGCATGTGCGCGCGCTCACTGGTACAGGATGTCCCTAGCATACACAAGACCCTTGGCCGTAGGCACTTGGGGCCTATCCCTAAGGTGAAGCCATGACTAATGCATGAACACCCCAATGCAATCTGCTCACCAACACCCTGTGTTCACAGTCAACCTTGCCTCACTCATACTTTCTCTATGCAAGCAAATACCACGTTGCACTAACCTCCGTAGAGGAAATTCGCACCATTCACCACAAGGTCCTTCCTGTGCCTCAGTAATTTCAAGAGGAAGCAGGTGCCCACACTTTTCCATCCACCTACAGACTGCTATGATGGGGCACCATGGAGAAAAGATAAATCACAATCTGTATAAATCAAAAACCCTCTAAAACATGTTTGAGAAGCCTCTGGTGACATGCATACACATAGAAATTCACGTATCAAATACGACAGCTACTGATATTATATAATACGTGAATACTTGTAATGCACCCTCATTCTCTTAAAAAATCATTCATGTCAACAACCATCATTACATGGTTTCTTTCATCAGACACATTTTACAGATGAGGAAACAGACCCAGAAATAGCACATGACCTGGCCCATGGTATACAAGTGAAGAGCCACAGTGACCTGTAATCCCAGGAGCTCAGGAGGCTGAGACAGTAGTACTGCAAGTTCAAAGCCAGCTTCAGCAAGTTGGCGAGACCCTCAACAGCTCAACAAGACACAGTCTCTACACAGTCTCCCGTTCCTACAGGGAGCATGCCCTGAACCCTGGTTTCTATTGAAGAAAGCCATTTGATAGACCATTCCATCCATAAAAGGTAAAGGGTAGTATTACAAAGGAACAAGAAGGCAGCCCACTCCCATTGGGTAACGCCCACTCCCAGAGGTGGGATCTACCCGCTTTCCTCTAGCCCAGCTCCACACCAAAGGCTCTTTCCCTCTCCACTCACTTCTGACCTCTCTGGGGAAGCACAGGCTTTCCAGACCAGGTACTTAGGTGTCTGAGTTGGAAGGTCTGATTTTAAGTGTGTATAAGCTGAAAAAAGGTGGGCTGGGATTATACTCAGCGGTAGAGCTTGCCTAGCACAAGTGAGGCACCACATTTGATCCGGTATCAAATAAAAAATAAATAAATAATGGGGCTGGGGTTGTGGCTCGGTGGTAGAGCGCTTGCCTTGCACTAAGGAGGCACTAGATTCTATCCTCAGCACCACATAAAAATAAACAAAATGAAGCTACTGTGTTCATCTGCAACAATAAATAAATAAAATAATGTAATATAATATAATATAAAAAATAAAAAGGGCTGAGGATGTAGCTCCGTGCTTTAGTGCCCCTGAGTTCAATGCCTGGTACCAAACAATAATAATAATTTTTAGACTAATATTCAGGGGCTGAGGTTGTAGCTCAGGGATAGAGCACTTGCCTAGCATGTGTGAGGCACTGGGTTCAAGCACTGCATATAAATAAATTTTTAAAAAGGTCTATCAACAACTATTTTTTTTAAAAAACAATACTACTTAGAATTCAGGGGCAGGGGAAACACATAATCAGCCTTGGAAGTGAGCCAAGTGCCCACCAGCCAGGCCTCTTGCTTTTTGTCTTTGGCTGGGCTGTCCATCTAGACCATGGTCAGTTCTTTTACAAAAGCTCATTTCATCACATGATGACCTTTTACCAGCTAGGTAAACAGTCACTCGTTAATGTTCTGAGCTCTCCCCACCCCTGGCTCCCCGAATTAAAATAAGAATTAGAAACTCAGGGAAAATGCCAAACTCTGAATTCTACTGCTTCAACCTGTGGCCTGGAAATTAAGATGGGGTAGGCTGCACTGAGGCTGGCCCCAGTCTTGAAGAAAGTCAGCAACATAGATTTGTTCTTGCTGTCCTAACATACACAACACACATAAACTAGTGATCCCAGAACCCTGCACCTATAGTGTGCACAGGAGTGAATCGGCAGTACACAAACAGCCAGCGATTCATATCATCCTAAAAAAAGATCTTTTAAAAAAAAACTTTTTCCCAAAGTAAATACAAAATTATGACCCTGTATTTTTGGGATTCACCCTTTCCTCCCAGAAATTCTAAGTTCCAAAAAGAGAATGAAAATAATGGAACTTAAAACATGCTCTTCCTTCGTCTACAGACTGTCTAAGCAATTGAAGATCCAAAAGAAAACAATGTCATCGACTGCAAAATAACCACTTGAAATCGTGTCCCTGGGCTCCACTTCTCATCCTCAGTGGCAGCGCACTCATTGATTATCAAACCATGCGGAACAGAGAGGACTCAGGCTCCCCAGGAACGCAGGTTCCAAGCCACCCTCTGCTTTAGGGGACAGGTTCATTCCCGACACCCAGGAGGGGCAAAGCAAGCGACTCCTTCGCAGCCTGGAACTATGAGACGCTGTTCAAGTCCTCTGTGTGACCCAATGACACTATGAGGAACCCGTGTCCCAACACCACCACCTCTGTGCAGGATGTGAAGGCCGAGGCCCAGCCTGGAACTCCAGTGACCCTGTCCAACCTCAATCCACATCACATCCCCAAGGGGTCTCACTAGTCAGGTGCACCATTACTCAAAACATGTGCCGTGGTCAATTTCTAACTCGGAATGGCAGAGAAGACATTTGCCACACTCAATGTCCCAGGAGAGCTGGGGTTGCTGCCTTGAAGAAAGCTTTCTCTTTTCTGTTGCCCTGGGGATTTCAGGTGCAATGATGGCTTTGTCCTGAGCTGCCAGATAACACACCAGGGCCTTTCAAGGGCAGCACTCCCATCTGAGAGAGGCACTAGAAGCTAGAGACCAGTCCAAGAGGATGAGGCCCACCAACTCTGGTCATTGCAGCCACAGGGTCCCAGCCAGGGCGAGGTCAAGGTTCAGTCAGAGCTACAGGAGGAGGTGCTCTCACAGCCAACACCACCTTACAGGTTTCTGTCCTCAAGGTGGGAATCAAGGGTGATGTCCAATGCATGAACATCCACGGGGGGGGGGGGGGGGGGGGGGGGATAATATCATGCATTCCAACATTTATTGATGTGACTGTTTTACACATCCCTGGAATCCTCTCCTGGTGATTCATCTTTCAAATCGGTTCACCTTTAAAATCGGAGCAAGCAGGAAGTTTCTTGGAGTACGCATAATACAATAGGTCCATCACCAAGACACTCAGCCAAATGGATTTGAATAGAGTAACATGCACACTGGCAGAGCCTTCCAATACCAACCTAATGTTATCTTCTAAGGCACAGTGTCGAGGAGTGAGAGGAAAGAAGATGGGACAGATGGTCCAGGATGGATGAAAACAAACTGAGAATCTGAGCTCAACATCTAAAATCCCAGACCTCAAAACCATTAAACGCACATGGCTAATCGTCTTTCCTCTTCATTTTCCACTATACTCAGCTGTTCGTTAGGCATACGCATCTACATTATTTCCAAAAAGTTAACTATAACCCTGCAGGATGTGTCAGAGATCAACTAAGGGAATTTTTCTTCTTTTCCCCAATCTCACCAACTAAGTCATGAAGATGGTAATCCAGCAGAACATCATGTGAGAACAGAAAAGGAAAGAAATGAGATATAGATTCTGAAAGGGGGAAGAGGAAATAGCAAGACATGTACCAGGTGTGACACCAACAGGGTTTTGAAACACCCATTTAAAACCATTCTTACTGCCACTGACCTTGAAACCACAAACTCTCATGAAACTAAAAGCTCTGACTTCCTTATCTCTTAAAGTTCTATAAAAATAATTGCTGGCAAGTTCAAAGAAACGTCCACAGCGACCAATTTGCTTAAACTCCAATGTATTAAAAATGTACACACTGTAATTTGTACTTTCTTGACAAAGATATATTTCAAACACATGACATTTCATTGTCAAGTTTTTAGAAACATCTTTCTCTAAAGACACCAAAACTGTGTCCGTTACACTCATCGCTGATGAGATGATGGGAAGAAACGTGTGCGACCAGGGTTATGACAGCTGGCGACTCTAGGGTCGACTCTCAGTCAGAAACACGTTTTATTCAGTCCACCACCCTTTGTTTATTCAATTTTAATTATAGCTGGACAATACTGCACTCTGAGACCTCTGAGAAAATCGAGAGATTGTGTCGGGGGGGCCCACGCTTGTTCCCGTGTGGCCAAAACGGGAGCCTGCGCTGGTAGGTCCTGCTGTGGTTAACATACGGATACTTTCAGCCTTGGGTACTAACCTTTTCCTCGACGGCCCTTCTTCAAAATCTGAAGAACTAACATCGTTGCTAGTCGAGGACACCTGGGATGCATCGTCCTTCTCATTCTCTGACTGTTCTGACGCTGGTCCTAATCCCTTAGTCTGGTCATTACCAAGGAGCCCTACAGGTGAGAAAAGGGACAAACACTTAGATACATCACATCAGGAAGCAGCACTTTACCACAGTTCACCCTGTGCAGGCTGGTAAGGAAGGACAGACACCACGGGGGCAGAAGGGGGTTCCCAAGTACACATCCCTTTTGAAGGGTCAGAGTTAAAAAAAAAAGAAAGAAAGAAAGAAAGAAAAAGAGAAAAAGAAAAATCACCCTACTTCAGACCTCTCAATGTTGAAAGGCCGAACAGGGAAGTGATTTCAACATGAAGAAATCTCAACAGAAATTTGAGATCAAATACCAGATGCATTAAAAAACAAACAAAAAACCCTAAAGTATAGGTTTGCATCTTTTGTGGCTAGAGGGTAGAAAAAAGAAAGGAGCATCACTCATTATCCAATTAAACTGGTTTATTTATTTTGAGGTGCTAAAGGTTCAGAAATACTGACAACCTAACACTACCTTCGCTCTGTGACCATTGGTTCAGTCTCAAAAGGACAAGGATTCTTGATATACTGTACCACGTGAAACTGGGAGTCTTGATACCCACTTGTGCTTCTATGGACAAAACAAAAAAAAAAAAAAATGAAGAAAGGGCCTAGGGAGGAACACTCTAGAAGCAGCTATTCAATAAGGGATATGATCTATTTTAACAGGCAGGAAGTCCACACTAGTGGTTACCAGCTGAAGGAAAGACTCGTTTTGCTAACATTTGGATTCCTTTTCGTCTGTGGATGCAGTGTAGATTCTATCAACGAGAAGCTTCTACTACAGCAGTGTCCCACAGCAACTGCCCAGCAATCAGTTTGACGGACATGAGGTGGTGGACGGCAGAAGCAATGCCCACCACTGTACCTGCAGTTTCGCCAACCAAGCGTACCAGGTAACTCCCTGATTTGACCCTCCCAGCCCCTCCACCAACTGTATGAACATCTCAATCCCTGTATTAAATCTCTTGGATTCAATCCCCTTTAGAGTGATTACTGTTAAGCAATCTTTTACACTATGTATAGTTAGAGTGTTACCTTCTGAAAGAACATAGTACACACTGTGACAAAGCCCTGGCACAGGGACTTTCCCAGTTGCCTTCACATCATCTTCAAGGCATGAGTAATAATGTAAGGTTGGAAATATAGCACAAGGTAGTAAATAAGCTCATTAAGGGCCAGGACTACCATCAGTATGGAAATGAACACAAACTTCCCAAATGAAGAGGAAATGCAGGGAGTCTGCACTGTGAGCGCCCCCGCAATAAAAAAAGATGCACAAGGTATAGAAATCTGAGGTTCCAAGGACAGACACAGGCTGCATTTCAGAGGTGAGTATCCATGTCTCACTGGGAGACTTGCAACAAGGCTAATGTGACTAGGGTAACAGAGTTTAAATTTGGCTTAACTTGAATGAAAAAACTGAAGGAAGCATTTCATTAATTTTCTATCAATTGTAGAAACATTTCGGACATATGCAATTCTGTCAAATACATTAAAATTAATTTTACCTTCTTGTTTCAATTTCTTTGAATTTGGCTCTGGAAAACTAAAATTACAAAAGTAGTTAAAATAACCTCTCTGCGCTCAGCAGGATGCCAGAACCAATACTGAGGCAGAGGAGGCACATGACAGGGGGAGCGCAGGCTACAGGCACTGAGAACAGACCAAGGGACATAATGCACGACCCCCACACACGTGTGGGGGGGGGGGGGGTGCACCTTCCACACAAGCGGATTCTTCCCTGCACTTGAGATTTCCAGAGTGTGTATGACCATAAAGGTGAATACAGCAGGGAAGGTGCACGGTGTGGGGAGGGGGGGTGAAATTCCTCGTCTTGTTAGCACCCTCTGTGCTGCCAGGGCACCAGGCACACGGGCATAACAAGATCCAATTCCAGTCGGAGAGAAACAAAGAGCACAGGCTGCCGGTGCGCTAGGTGACACATTAGTACTACATGCAAGAAGAAATGTTGGGCGTACCCCACAAGAAGCCAGGGACGGGCAGGCTAGTGGGTGAGCCAGCACAGCCAGCCAGCCCCACGGGACAAGAACGCCAGGTTGGGATCTGCTTGAACTCAAGAACATGGTGGAAAGGGGGAAAGCTGGAGGATGAGGAGGGGGCTCTTGTTACCCTGTATCTAGATCATGAGAAACTAAGGAAGGACAGGTGGAGGAAGGCTCCTGAGCCTGGACGTGTAAGGGGTACTTCATAGACTAACGTGAGTGCATCGGCCTGACTGATTCCGCGCTCGTGCCCTTCTCACGACCATCATCTCAGCAGGCAGGGAAAGAGCACAGGCTTCTCTGACTGGACCATATATCAGAGTCACCTGGAGGGCCCACCTCGTCATGCCCCGAGAACCTCGGTGACTGCAGAGTCCACCTCAGTCAGAAAGCAGCTGGGTGCCTCAAGCCACTGCGTACCTGCAGGCAAGCTTGAGCTCAACCCAGGCAACGATGACCCTGCACTGCATCACAGCACGCTCTGGGGGCGTCCTCGACACAGCCCAGTGGGGAGCGCCCAGCCTTTGAGAAGCTTGCTTACAAAACGTGCCAAGGTACTAGGAGGCAGGTGATAGGAAGAAGATGGATTCAAGAAAAAGGGGTGGGGAAACATCCTCCTCTAAAAAGCCCAAGTGTCACAAAGACTTATAATGCACCCCCACCCCAATATTAACACTCCAGGCACAAATTCAGGAAAACTACATCAAGAAATTTCATGTGGAAAAAAAAAAAAAAACCCGGGAATTGTGGCTGACTTCATTGTGAGCATCATGTGAGCTGAAAGGGACGAGGTGGCTCTGAGCTGAAGGCATGATTGAGCCGCATTAAACAGAAAGAAAAGTAATGGCTCCATTGTCCCCTGCCCGTAGACCAGTGTCTCAGAGCTCGCCAGGCCTTCCCCCTTTCCAAGGGCAAACAATGAGTGAACACCCAAACCAGAAGAGACACACATGGGCTGTTGTCTGCATCAGACTCACTCTTCAGATTCAGAAAATGCGGCCCAGACACAGGGAATTAATTGCCTGCTATGCAAATCAAAGGACCATAGCTTTGTCCAGCAGGATTGACTCCATTTCAACAGATCAACTTTTTTGATTTGTGCACTCCCATTCTGTAGACAAGGCCGCAAAATAAATTCACATGTATTTTTAGCAAGACTGTCTACAGGGTGGACCCACCAGAGCTCCCCCACCCCAAAACTCACTCCTCCCCTTTCTCACAGTTCTCACTTCATTCTGAATGTTTTAAACCAAACTGCACAGCCAGCCCCACGAGGAGAGACAGGTCAGCAGGCGGCAGCAGACTGCCCCAGGGCAGAACAGCCCCGTGACAGCACAGAGCTGGCACGCGCCACCGCCTCTTTCCAACGCAGCCCTGCCACCAATCTTTACTAATTATTTTTACTCAACAAGAAATAATGAAGATGGACCCTCTCCCTCATGCATTCACACCGTCTTATTTTTTCAGAAGCCCTTCTGCAGCCAACACAAACCTCCATCAGGGAAAGGAGGTCAAACAGAGCAAACTGGGGGCCCCAAGACCCGGCCTCCTCACATTAGCATTTGTTCGCCTCTATTAATATTCAGTAGGTTGAACTTAAATTAAACCATGTCTATTGTCTTTCACAAAAGCCATAAATATGAGCTGAAAATTTCAAACTGCTGTGGTAAAGACAGCTTGGGGACTGTGCCTGCAACCCCTGCTAGACACCGTCAGCGGACAGGAGCACCGTGTAACGGGTCAGTCTCCACCTGGCCACCACATCACGGCGCATGGACAAACCCCCAGGAAAACAAACGCGACAGAAGCTGGTCACCAAGGGCTCTGTGGATGCAGGAGCCATTCGCCCAGTCTCCCAGATCAGCACAAATGAAAAGGCTTCCGAGGTGCAGGAGCACACGTGACCCAACAAGCTTCTAGTGGAGTCCAGAGCAGCAAAAAGGGCTGCAGGCTGGTGTGCACGGCTCCCTGACATGAACCAGGTGGGAAGCAGGTGAGAACCGGGCCAGAGGGAGTCTGCTAAGGAACCTGCAAAGCAGTCGGTGAGAACACTAGATTCAGAACCCCAACATTCAGACAGAAGGAACTCCTTGAGGGGGAGGGGGATGCAGTCCTTATAACTTTATGATGTTTTAGATAAATCAGAGTCATCGGTCTCCCCCACCAGTTTCCCATTCGAGAGAACACAAAACCAAAGGGAAAGCCAATGCCTCTCCTCCACCAACAGGAACAATGAAAGAAGGGTTAAAGAGAAAGGGAAACAGGGAGGGCTTTGAAGCTGTCCCAGTGCCCCTCAAACATCTGGAGCACACCAAACTTATTAGCATAATAGGCAGAGTCCATGCATTTGGCTTTGTTGTAGAAGACTTGCACAAAAGGTGATTTGGTGTTACAGAGCCAGTGCCGTCTGTCACCCTGTCACTGTGAGACAAGGTATCACATTACATATTAAACAGACAAGCATCCAAAGAGCTTTCATTTTCAGCAGCAATTTCTCAGTGGTGCGTGCATGTGTGCGTGTGTGTGCGTGCGCGCGCGAGTGCACGCCTGCGCGTGTATGCGCATGCGACACTTCAGAGTTGGAAAGAAAATCATAAGAAAAAGCCGCCTCTGGGTTGGTGTAGGACCCTCCGTGAGGCGACCAGAGCACACGGTTTGCCGCCATTACTAGAGAAAAATAAAGCCCACGTTCAGACTTTTAAAGAGAAATAGAATTGTCTGCAGACAGTGCAGGCACGCTGATGCAGGGCCCACTTCACAGGGTCACCGTGAATGTAGATATTAACCCCAACTGTTCACATGCAGGTCGCAGAGATGCCCCCCCACCCCCCAAGCCCAGAGCTCAGCCACCTCCAGCTCCCCAGAATCAGCACACCAGACATCAAAATGATGAGGAGGAGACAGGACGTCGGTGGCACACTTATGGTCAACAAGGCACAAGTGAAAATGGCTGCATGCCTCAGATTACAGAAAATAATGATGCTCTTCTCTTCCAAGAGCAGCCGCTCAGGCCCACTGGGGCTCCCCTTTGTCTATTTCAAATCAGCTATGGAGACTCCCATTCCAGTCAAGGGAATGCCACCAGAACCCCCACCCCCTAGGCAGACACAAACTACAGGGGAAGCCACGGTCTTATTCCTTTGTCCCCCAACCCCAAGAATACAAATATGTAGCTATAAAGATCAGGGGCATTTTTTAAAAAACATCCTTAATCCCCCCAAGAGCCCTCTGACCACAGATGAACTCTGGAAATCTAAACCTCCTTGATGCCCACTTAATGGGGGGGGGGGGGGGGGGAGTCCATTGAAAACGTGACATAGTGACCACCATTACCACAGAACACATGGGCCACTGGGTAGGCAGGAAAACTGTTTTCAGAATCCAGCCAGATGCCTGCAACCAGCAGGCCCCCAAAGCATCCCCTCACCGTGAGCCACAGGAGAACAAGCACCCAGCATCTACTATAGGTAGGAGACACACGAGCACATCATTGGTGCCCAAAGTGGGCACGATTCTGGCCGTCAGACACCCTGGATGAGTGGACAACACCTACAAGACACCCCCTTTCTACATCCCGACCAATAGTCAAAAGGGAGAGAACATTCCCCCTCTTGGGGAGGCTCCAAAACCAACAATAACAGTCATTATAAACCACAGCAAAGGTAACAGATAAGCTTTATGCAGTACCAAAAAAGGAAAAAAAAATCCCCCAGTAGGAAGGAGTCGTCGTGGTCTTCAGGAGAGGTGTATCGACCAGCCCAGGCACTATTTAAACCAATGGCCTCACCAAGCGGCTCACCTCTCTTTTGGGCAAAATTCCCCTACATGTTTGGGCCAAGGCCTGTGCTTCCTTATGCACTTCCCCCCTTCCTTAATTTTTCATGCAGTACCATGATTTTCACAATAAGCAAGCAAGGCCAGCATCTTGAACAACAATGACTGAATTGCAAACACCTATGATGTTCCGCCACGTGATGTCCAACACAGCTACATGCCATCACTGTGACTCCACTATCCCAGGTGGTAATTCCTCCAGGTCCATCTACCATCCCAACACCCTTTTAATTTTACACTGACAAATGGGTCAACCAAACAGCCTTGTTAAAAGGAACCACCAAAAATGTGGATCCTTAGTATTCCCAGCTACTTAACAGGGCTCCACAGTACAGAGGGTCCTGGACTGCCCGCCTGGGGTTGGAAAGCTGCCTTCCATATTCAGAAGTAAAGTGCATAAAAGGCAGTCCTGGGCTCTGGCTGGCGTGGAAAATGAGCTGCAGAACAATGGGATCATGGCAGAGCAGGGGACTGGAGAGTCTATGGGACACAGGTAAACAAGGGCACGCTAGAGAATTTTTTTAAAAACACACAAATGAGACCAGTGTGTTCAAAGCCTTCTGTTCCGATAAACTGACAGGCCAAGACTTGATTTTACGTATCCTGGAATTTGCAATCCTCAAAGGGAGATTTCCATATACACAGCATGTTCACAGGCAGCTAATGATATTCTACCTTTAAGTAATTACAACGTGTGTGTGTGTGTGTCTGTCTGTCTGTCTCTGTGTGTGTGTGTGTGTGTTTGGACCTTTAAAGCTTCATATCATTAAATTTATCCCACAAATCAAAGGTACCAAATGAATCTGCCTCTCCAGCGTTAGCAAGGCTCTCCATAGGTAAGCAAAGCTGGCTTTAATTCCAATCAACAAGAGCCATAAAGTTAGCAGTTTGTGTACTAATCTGTAGTGCTACATGGGCAAAATTCCACATACTTTGGGTCCTGATCCACACCATAATTTGAGGATAAATTAACTGTTACACCCTCACCTCAAAGCCTCTGTGGCTGCTGCCTTCACCATGCAAAAGAGCTCATCCAGGTTCAAAGTTATGTTTTTCTGGTAGGAAAAGCAGTTTCCCCAGTTTCCTCATTTCTCCACTGCACATAAATACATCGACTGCCCACCCACTTTTTAGCTGAATAAATTAACAGAAGATCAAATGATCTGCTCTAAGTCCAAACAAAACAAAACCTGCTGACAGCAAACAAGTTCAGAGAGGCCTATGGCCTCCCTCCCAGAGCAGCAATCTTTCCAATACTGAAATACAATGGAAGCAGCACAGAAGCAGAGCTACAGGAAGTGGCCATGAATCTGAAAGATCTGAGGCATCTAAAAATTGGAGGTGCCTGACACATGTTTGTACATGATAATGCAAATATGCACAAAATATGGGAAAAGAATGAAGACCCCCCCACACAAGTTTAAAGCATTTAGGTCTAATCCAGAACCACTTGAGGATGCGGCATCTACCTACGTGCCTCAGTTTCCTCCATCTTTCAATGGAAGGAGACAAGAGGCAGAAAAAGGAAGGATTACAGGATATCAGACCAAACATGCTGTTTACAAAGGAAACCAGAGCCAGGGTGAGGATGAACTAATTAATTTTAATCAAACATCTATTTTTAAATGCTGGAAAATGATTACATAAATTGGTAATAAAATAAAGGATCAGCTATAGCTGGATGGCGTTCAGTCCCCAGAGAAATGTCTAAATTCATACGAGCCTGGTTAAAACTGCAGATTTGGCCAAAATGGTCAACAGAGCTTAATGCTTTAAGAGCGACATTAATTCTCTTGTAAATTTCCACAGTGCCTTTGCAGGAGCCACCATTGCCCCTGGGGAGGATATCAACGCTGAAAGAACATTAATATTAAGCAAATCGCGACACTTCACATACTACTCACATATATATATATGTGTGTGTGTGTGTGTAGGCATACACATACACAGCACCTTGCCATCCAAAATGGATTTAATCAGGACCCCAGCAGGGAAACCCACAAAGGCCTATTTCTCCAACAAAAGCCATACCAGTCTGAAACGAATCTCCAGCTATTGGGGTTTTATTTTATTTATAGGAACAGACCTTCTATCCCAGGTTCCTCAAGATAAGCCACCAAAAACTGCACCTGACAGACCCGTGGAGCAGCCATCCTCAGAGCTGGATCATTGCAGAGACAGAGAGGAAGAAGGACAGAGGGAGGGAGGGAGGGAGGAAGAGCGCAGTGAGGCAGGCTCCCGGCACTTGTCAACAATCCTCCCCTGTACGTAATAAGCAAGCGGCAGGCAGTGCAGATTCCGCGCGGCAATAGGAGGGCCGGGCGGCAGCGGGGGGAGGGGAGACAGCCGAGAGCAGGTTATTTATGTGCCTGGGAGGGAATCGAACACCAAAGAGGAGGGGTCTCCCGGCTGGCTGCCTCGCCCCCCCTCCATTTTGATATGTTAAAATGGGAAAAGAGCATCTATCTTTTTTCATCATCCTGCCATGTCCCTAGCCTGCAATGCAGAAAAATCCGAATGGTAGCATTTCTGGCACGCGGGAGAGAGGGGGACAGCTGGGAGAGGACAGTCACAGTTTAATTGTCCACACTTGTGTCCCCGTCCTGTCAGGCGCTGCACTACCCAACCCACCCCCGCATGCGCGGGAGCGCGCACGCCCCAACGGCGGATCCAGGGCACAGTTTCAATGGCATCCCTTTTTAATATCATAATCTGTGTCATTCAGCACTTGCCTTTTATTTATTTTTATTTGTTTTTCTGGCTGGGAAACCTGGGCAGCTCTCCAGACAGACTGCAGAAATCTCTCGCTCGCTCCGCCTCCCGCGCCCTCCCCCTGCCGCAGTTCCAGCCACTGCGGAGCTGGAGACTCACCCAGTGACCGCTGCGCGGGCAGGCAGGCGCAGGGCGGCGGGCCGGGACGCCTCCCCCAGCCCGGCCCAGACCCCTCCCCGAGGCACATAAATTGATCTAATCTAATCAAACAGAAGCTGTTTTCCCTCATTGTTTCTGCAGGATCTTTCACAAAACAGGCTCTGTGGCCCGGCAGCTGCTGAGAGGGGTGAAAAGGGCAGGCATCCAACTGGCCTCGGATACGCGGGACACGTCTCCTTTTTTTGATTTTAAAAAGTCAATTCTTTTGAAGCATCTGAACTTCATCTGGCAATGACGATGCGCAAAACACACGCTCAACAACGCCAGCATGCTTCCCTTTGTGCCCCTCTCCCGAGGGGCAGGTGGCAGCTGGGCCCTGTGGGAACCCACAGGGCACCGGGCGTTCCCTTCAAGGAGCTGCAAGGCAATGGGAAGCCCCTCACTCATCGTTTAGCCTCTTGTCCCCCATTGTTGGCCCATCTCATGAGCTCCTTCTGGGTTCCACTACTTGATACACATTAACGTAAACTTGGCAAAACCCTGGAGGCAGCCGCTAGCTCTGCTGGGAGTAACAGGCCCAGCGAGTGCTCAGGGAGGGAGTGTCAGTTTCCCAAGTCACTGGGCCAGATTTAAAAAAAAAAAAAAACCTTTATGGGTTCTGTAAAGAGTACTTGATATCCACAATTCTAAAATCAGAATTAGAGACCGAGTTTTAGGGCTATTCTAGATCAATCTCCCTGCTTCACAGATGAGGAAGCTGTGGCTCAGGAAAGGTTGGTCCTTAACAGTCATGGAGCTTGGTCCTCCTGTCTCTCAACAGGCCATTCAAGAGCCCTGTAGCATCTGAGTGTCCTCGTGGTACAACCTCAAGACACAGTTCCCTAGAGAACATAATGGTCGAAGGCATTATGAAGGCAAGGGGCCCGTTCTCCAATCTTTTCCAGTGTGGGCATGCACAGGGCAGACCTTGCCAGTGCCCAGTCTTCCTGTAACATTCAACAGCCTTTGGCATGTGCCCCACTACAGAATTAAGTCACACAGGGTCAATTAAAGGACATTTAGTGGATGGTTGTTTGGCTTTTTTCCTTTTCCCCTTACTGAGATGTGTCGTTGAGCTCCCACCAAAGCAAAGAATTAGAAAAGGAGCATACATGCAGTTATTCTGACTATGCTAGTAAGAAAACAGAAACCTGAGATACTAATCTGAATACCAGTTCTCCTTAACATCCGCAGTTCCCACTCTTGACCAACAAGTGTCCCCAGACATTAACAGAGAGTATCTGCACCTTTCCTGCTTCCTTCTCTTCACATCAACAAAAAAGAAACCAGGCGTGTAAATTTAAAGATAGAAACATAATCAGTCTTCCCTAAAATATATGCAACCCAGTCCTGTGTGTCACTCTGGCCTGTGTGCAGCTGTTGGGGCAGGAAGGAGAGTCAGGAAACTCTTCTGAAAGAATTTTTTAATTCTAATTTCATATGACAAAGTTATTATCTAAGCTCCCTAAATCTTAAATATAGACAGTATCAGGGGAGACTTTAACAATATAAAGAATATCTGTCCTGGAGCAGTGGTGCAGGCCTGTAACCCCAGCAGCAGTAGGCTGAGGCAGAAGGATCAAACCCAGCCTCAACAACTTGTTGAGACCCCATCTCTGAATTAAAAAATGTAAAAGGGGGCCTAGAGGGCTGGGGGGAGCCTGTGCTGGGCCTAATAGTGCACACCTATAATCCCAGCAATTTAAGAGGCACAAGCAAGAGGATGGCAAGTTCAAGGCCAAACTCAGTAATTCAGTGAGACCCTGTCTCAAAATTACAAATAAAAAGAGCTAGGGATATGGCTCAGTGGCTAAACTCCCCTGGGTTCAAAATAACTAGGGGGATAACTAGCACTGATGAATAGCATAAGAGTTTGGTAGAATTACCAAAAAAACTGACCATGAACCCATGACTTAAAATGTTACCTACAACATGCTTATGTGCTCCCAGCAATCTCATTTCATCAATTAAGTTGTAGCACAAATAAGTATGCCTACATAGCAACTATTTCCCTATGTACAAAAAAGGTCACAATAAGACTTGAGTTTCACCAGCTCAACATTAGGTTACTAACACCCAACCTTCACTTTGACCCCGAGGCCATTCATCTTTATTATAATATAATGGAGTACTTCTAATATCCCATAACTGATGGATTTTGATTATTCCCCGATTTCTGTTCTCTTGCTCAAGAGCATCTAAACATTTTCTGTTACTTCTAATGATGATACATCATGTTGCAATTCAAGCGCCCACTAGTCCCTCCTGGATGTGCATCTGACAGTGGAATTAGTGGAAAGCCATAGATATAAAAAATGTTCACATATTTAAGTTAAAGGGCAAGCTGGTTTCCAACAGTTTTCAGTTATTGCTTGCAGATCAACAATGCTACCCCTGTCATTTCTAAATGCTGCTATGAGGGTATGGTGGTGCACAGCTGTAATCTCAGCAATTTGGGATGCTGGGGCAAGGGACCCCAAGTTCAAGGCCAGCCTCGGCAACTTGGTAAGGTCCTGTCACAAAAACAAGGCTGGGGATCTAGTTGGGTTCGATCCCCAGCAACACCAAAAAGACCTTCCATTATACTCAAGAGATCAGAGACAAGACACACTACTCAAAACACCACTGGTGGAGCCATCAGGTTTTCAGAAAAGGTCTCATATCAGAGAAGTTCTATGCAGCCCACCAGGTACACAGCTGCCTCCAGCCATTACCATCTAAACCCCCAGGTATCCCATGACATACTGGCTCTTCCACAGTCAAGCTTCACCCTTGCTCCCCAACCACTTCCTCCCCACCAACCTGGGGGGCTTCAACAAGCATGGCAAGTCCACTCAGCCCACTGCCCTAAGGCATAAGATCATTTTTAAATTCCTGTATCCAAAAAGAAAAGTCAGCCTATATCGAAAGCTAGGACACCCCTCAGAAAAAAAGAGCAAGCCCTGGAGTTGCAGAAATCCAAGAGGACGCTCTATCACCTGTGATCTGCCTCCAAAGCGCTTTAATTCCTTGCTAGCTACACAACTCCATACCCAAGTGGCATGTCAATATTTGAGTTCTATGTAATTAACAATAATTTTCCCAAAATGCTAATTATAAACCAGAGGGAAAATAGTGTGGGTTCATGCAAGAACAGCACGGGACAGTGTAAAAGTCTTGAGGATCAACTGCAAGCCACACACAGCTGGCCCCATGTCCAGGGATTCCACATCTGTGGATTCTGCCAAAACCAGACCAATATTTGAGGAAAAAAAGATGAACCCGAAATAAACAGACTTTTCCTAAACAATGGAGTGTAGTCACTAAGTAATCCTCCCAGATGTGATTCGAAGGATACCCAGGTCCTCACACCATCGTACAGGAGGGATCTGAGCACCCAAGGCAGCATCTGGGAGGAACTTGGATAAATGTATTATAATATTTTTGCTATTTGGGATAAATTATATAGTATTGATTATTATCACTTAGTTGTGATAAAAGCCAACAGAGAAAAGTGATCCACCGTGTTAATATTTGACTTCCAAAAACATTATTAAAGTGTGGGCTCTGACAGTAGTATAATAAATATTACTGGTTAGAATTTTATTTAAATAAAAGTTAATACACTGGCACTCTACCAAGCAGAATTAGGTACACATGCAGTCTGTCTTGGACTCCTTCCAAGAGGGCTCGACGGTTTCTGAAACACCGACAGCGCTGAACTGTGTAATACATGTGGCTGGCCAGTAGGACTTCGGGGCCACACTGTACAATTATAAAACAATACCAATAATTACAAGAATTCAGTGGGGTGATCGGGTCAAGTGACAAACTAGTGAACCTAATGTGGCTGTTAAAGGCAACAAAACAGCACTACAATTAAACAAGGACATCTACATTTAAAGGCTATCAGAGAAGTCAGCACACCACATGGATTTTTAAAAGTAAAAAAGCAAAGTGGGTTTCTTTGGTCAGGACCTTGCCCTGGAAACCCCAGTGGCGGGCTGGGAGGATAGATAGGTGGCACTGCGCTTGCCCTGCAAGTTTGAGGTCCTGGGTTCCATCCCCAGCACCAACCACAAAAACAAAAAGAAGCTCCGTGGTCACCGCACACACAGTGCCACCAGAAGAAGGTGGCCAACTTAGACCCTGATATCGCTCACCAACTGGGAACAAAAGGAGAACACGAAACTCTCCACTTCAGTTTCCTACTCTTCCAAGTGGAAGCGGGGACCATCCTGGCTACTGCAGACAAGTAAAAGGGTCCTGCAACACCCAGCAAGCACTTCATGCCAGCTGTATGTGGCATTCCAAGACCGCAATGGCACAATTACCACAAGAATTTTGTTCAATATAGACTTTAATTAGTGCATTAAACATTTTTTAAAATGATTCATTCCATAGATTTTAGAAGCCTCACACAGAAATGACACCAAGAAAATGATCAACCTTTTTTATAAATATTTATTCTTAAGTTTTAGGTGGACACAATATCTTCATTTTGCATACACGTGGTGCTGAGGATCGAACTCAGTGCCTTGTGCATCCTAGGCGAGCACTCTACCACTGAGCCACAACACCAGCCCCAATGATCAACCTTTTTAAGAATATTTTTAAAAGCTGACTCAAAAGCCTAAAGTAAAATTCAACCAGACCAACAATATGATTATTTTACCTACTGAAAAAATAATGAACAAAGGAACATTTCCCTGGAATAGCATTAAAAGGCTGCTCAGATCAACTGAAGATCAGATAATCCTTTTCAAAATTCCGTTTCTAACCAAACTGATCCTCTCAATCCACTGTTACTGTGGTTCTAAACCGATAACATTTTGTTTTTGTTTTCCAGTGCTAGGGATAGAAACCAGTTCTTTGTGCATGCTAGGCTACATACCCAGCCCCTGATAAATAATTCGAACAACCTGGCAATGGGAGCAAATAAATATTAAATTCAGTAATTTCATGTCTATAAATTAACACTAAGGAACAAATGAGATGCAAAGATCACTTGTTTTAATTGATTCTTTCACTACTGGTTTAAATTCTGTCCATTTTTTAAAAGTAATAGTCAGCAAATTCTCCCATGTTACTGTCCTGAGCTGACAAAGAAATACTTTGGTTTTGGAACATGGTGAGGTCGCAGGAAGCCACTGGATAGCTGGTTTGGGTCTTTGTCATAGGTGCCTTTGCACATGCACTGCCCTCTCCTGCTCCTCTTCCTGGTCAGCTTTCAGTGACACACACTCCCTGTAGGTGGGCTCTCATATAACCACACAAAGTCAGGAGGCAATGTTTACCCACCTGTCAGGGTCCTGGAAGTCTTGCTCAGTACCATAATCCTCAAAACTCAGCACCGTGCCCATACAACGTAACTGACGTGCGTAAGTACTGCTGAGAGACCAAGCTGCCCTTCCATGACAGTGTGAGGGCCTTCATTAGCTTAAGTCAACTTTAACGGGCAGTTGCAGGTCACCATGGACCTGCCATTCACCACATCCCTCGGTCAACATTTTCTTCCCAGAAAGGAGAATGTTTCTAGGAATTCCTTGTTTGTTTTTAAATTAGGCTAATCTCTCATGTACTTAACCACAACCCACGATTTCCCTACACTCACTGATCAAAACCAAGGAAGGAAAAAAAAAAGAATCAAACATGCAAAATTTTAGGTGAAATAAACACTCAAAAGTTTTTGATGTTGCATTATGTTTTCAAGCTATCTAGTCCCACCAGGTGTGGTGGTGCCAGCTGAGTTGGCATCCTAGCAACTCAGGAGGCCAGGGCAGGACAATAGCCAAGTTCAAAGCCAGCCTCAGCAACTTGGCAAGATCCTGTCCCAAAATTTAAAATACAAAAAGGCTGGGGATGTAGCTCAATGGTTAAGCACCCTCAGGTTCAATTCATAGTTTTGTTTTTTGTGTTTATTGTTTTTAAAGCCCCTTTACTGATTTCAATTTTACAGTTATTTGTTTTGGAGCCAATTTCTTCTGTATCTAAAGCTCTTGTGCATCTTCCTCAATATCTTTTGGATACTGAGGAAGATGCACAAGTATTCACAGTATTCACACTTCTAAAATTCTAGGTAAAAGTCTAAATTACCTGTAATCCTCATTAGGAAAATGAAATCATCCAAAAGTCCTAATACAGCAATAAGCACCGTCCCTGTTCTTTCTGGTACCTTCTTTGAAGGTTGCATTATCAGATAGGACTAGGAGCAACCTAAATCCCAGTGCTGAACATAATAGCACATCATTTACATCATGCTCTGTAGCAGAGATTTTTATTATCTTCAGAAATCTGGGAGGTTTTCTGTTAAGATGAGCTTGAACTTGTTTAATATAGCACAAGAAAAAAATTGACATGATACCAACCCCCCCCCAAAAAAAGTACCCAGGTGTACCAACCCAGAAGCAAAATAATTTCTCCATGATGTTAATAAAGTGTTCTACAACTGTACAAAACACTAAAAGGCATTTGAATGACAGACGATGCCTTTCACTTTGCCAGAACAGACTGTGTACGCACCCGTCACTAGGACACCCCAGAGGGAGGTTTCTGCAATGGTCTGCAGTGGCCATCTAGAAAGACCTCCTGACGTGAGCAGCGGTACAAAGAGCAGGGCAACACCACCATCACGCTCCCCAACTTCAGAGCTGCATTTGGCAGCCTCAATCCATCGTAGCCTTCTCATTTCAAATTAATCTCAACCATACCAGCCAGGACTCAAAGGCTCAGGAAGCACATGCAGCTAATGACCATCACAGAGGATGGTGCAGATGAAGAGCGTTTGCATCCTCTGGGAAGTTCTGCCAGGCAGCTGACCTATGGCACTGGCATGCATTTTGTCTTAAGACCAAATGGGCCACTGCTGCAGGAATCCCTCTGCTTCCCGTGTCATGCATCCAAAGGTGCAAGTCATACAAAAAGAGACTCCTCCTGGGGGAGTGGGGGCAGGCAGAGTGTGAGGGAGACAGAACAGAACAGCACTAGCCAATCCCCCTCCACAAAGCAGCAGGTGGTGAAGGTGGCAGTTGGGCTGGTGTGTGGATGAGAAGGGACAACGGATTGGATCCAATGCAGCCAGCAACTAAAGTAAAAACTAAAAACTTAGCAAAGCTTTCTGTTTGCGAATTGATTACCTAAGGGGGGATAATCAACTCCAGCCCTTTATTTGTATAGAGACAGGGTCCTCCTGGTGCCCGGGGTGGCTTCAAACTTGCAATCCTCCTGCTTCAGCCTCTCGAGTAGCTGGGATTACAGGTGTGCACCACTGCCCAGGGCTACAGGGTGATTTTTATTCCAAATGATTTTAGAGGCCATCCTGATGTGGCCCGAGGTCGTGGAAGGCTTCAAAAGTCAGCAATTGCCACCTAATAGTCGAGGACAAAGTGCCACTAGAACTCAAGCTGAGTGGGACTCACACTTGCCACCTGCAGGCTACAGGCATTAAGGACATGCTAAACACACACCCCTAACTCTGGGCTCACCACCTGGGTCCCTTCACAGGACAGAGGCCAATGATGGGACACTTGCTCCAAGATGACCTGCCACCATGTTCCACAAAAACATCCAAACGTTTCCTGACCCAACAGCACAGCAGAGCTACCAAAAGTGAGATCACCATAGAGAGCCGTAAACATAGCCGCCACTCACTGCTAAAACCAAACCAAACGGGACGAAGGCTGACATTTTGCTCAGGAGGTCCAAGAAGGCACGATCTGCTCACAGAAGACGGTTGAGAAATCTCCAACAGGAAAATCGGAACTCCAAACTGCAACAATCTCCTTCAAGCACCAACGTGAAGCCGAGTTTCAGATTTTGGAGCACTGTGGCTATCTAATTTTCCAATTAAATGATTCAACCAGTGAAGTCTGTGCAAATGTCCCAAATTTCCAATGAATCAGGAATCTGAAAAGACTTCTAATCCTAAAAGGATCTCTAAGGGACACTCAACCTGTGCTCAGTTACTGGCAGAATAAAAATTAAGATCCAATCCTGAGTCAGTGTTCATTCCAACACATCAAATTTTTGATGTGTTCAATATTGCTTGAAATGGCTAGAATCCAGGAATTCTGGTTTAATATGATCTGACAGATTGCAGTGTGAATGGTTTCACAACATAGCCCCTTCCACTTCTAAAGAGCTGTTGAAAGTACACAGGCCCTGACTTGGGGCTTTCATCTCTGACAGTCTCCTGTCACTTGCTCCCTCTGCCTGACAGTGGCCTCTTCCCAGCACAGGACAAGCACAGCTGCCCCTTCACACACCCTGAGCCAGCTTGGAAACTCAGCTCAGCATCAGGCATTGTGCTGAGCCGCATATGCGGCTATGTTTACGGCTCACCTAGGTGTGGGAGGACGACACCTAGGCAAACCCACTACCACCACATTCCGACCAGGCAGCTCTTACCAACACCACCGAGGGTCACCTTCCAGGGAAGCAGCAGCCAGCTGGGCCGAGCTCAGTGACATCCAGGAGCAAAGCCCAGGAGTAGAGGTAGGAAACGGAGCAAATCCACTTTAATTCCTCAGTGCTCTGCTGCATGAGCCAGCTATAGCTCTTACAGAAAGTAATTAGGTAAGGTACACCTAGAACCTCAATGACAATTCAAACTGTTAGGTACCAAGAACTTCAAGTAAATCATCTTTTAATCCTAATAAAGCCAACTCAAAGGAATATGCCCCATTTATAGAGAAGGGGTATGGAAAAAACAGCAGCGAGTCCTTTCTTTCAAATATGCTGAGAACATCCCTCTGTAGGGCTAACAAAACCATCTCACAACGTGCAGAGGGCAGGGGGGCCTGTGGCGGTCATGGGCTGGCAGCGGGTGAGTGCCAGTCTCCCTTGAACCTCTAGATGCTGTATGCACAGCTCTGGGGCCCTGGGCTCAGACAGCTCCAGCTGAGCCTGCCTTCAGTTACCTATGATCCATCCCCATGAGAAGGTGCAGTGTGTGGCCACACCAATGCTTTCTGAACCCCCATCCACCCAAAGACTGACTAAGCAATCCCCTAGACACAAAGTATCTGGGGCTTGGCTGTTGTGCAGAGGGGCCAAGAAACAGCCTCGGCATGCTCCATCCACTACCGGGAGCAGCCACTTGATGGCAATATTCACCCGCTCCCTTGGAATTTTTCCATGTGAGACCCCAGAGGGCTAGCAGCCCCAAATGGGGGCAGCCCAGCATGGACAAGATAGAGAGGACAGCTTGGCTTGGCCTGGGTGTGTGGTGTGCAGTGGTGTAAGGAGGGGTGGCACTCTCCCTTGGGTGGCTTCCTACTCCTACAGCCTTCTCCAGCCCTGGTGGAGGTGGCTGCAGGTTCTGCCAACAGACAGTGGAGGAAGATGGAAACCTCAGGCCCCGTGGTACATTCCCACACAGCAACTCAGGCAAGAGACAGTGACAAACAGGGCAACAGGTCCCGCCCCCTCCCTGCTGCCCTTGTCACAGCACCCTGCCCCTGAAAAGGGGGAGAGGATGTTGCTGGTCGCCCACTTTCCCTATCAGAAGGTGAAAGAAACACCTGTTGAAATAATAGTGCTTTAAGGATGAAAAATAAAACCTACGTGCCTATTATTTGGATAAAGGCTTTCTAGTTGAGGGAGAAGGCGGGATGTTATAATCGTCATTCGGTACGTCCATGTTCAGTGGCAGGAAGCGGACCCAAAGGGCTCTTGAAACTGGGGAGAAGGCGACACACAGACACTGTCAATTCCCCAGGGCCAGCCTCACCCCGTGCATGTCTTTGTGACTTTGGCTTCTCCATTTATAAGGAGGGTTCTGGCACAGGGTGGAGAGTGTGCCAACATTTTCCTCAGAGGGATTCAGAAAGTGCCAGCTGAGAGCCTTCCAGCTCACCCTTTAAAACTCTGGAACACTTTCCAACTGCGCAAACTGGAAACGTCCTTTTCAAATGACACTGGAACCAAAATGGTCTGAAGGTGAGAACAGGGTAAAGCCACTGGGGAATAGCCAGGCAACTCGCATCAGGGACAAATCTGCCGTACTGGCCTCCAGAGGCCCAACAGGATGGCCCAGAAGTTATGTCCACTGGCGTAGTGTCTGCCCTAATCCCATCTAAAGAGGGTCTGAAGACCTTCTAGAATCACCACCATCCATTGTTTTTGGCAGTGCGAGGAATGGGACCCGGGGCCTCAAGCGTGCGGGAGGAGCTCTCTACCCCCAGATTCACTGCAGCGGGAGGCAAGATGCCACTCTTAACACAGAGGACCCCCTGGAGAAAACCCCGACCACAAGGAAGGAGGGCCAGAAGCGACAGAGTACGTGATTCCCAAGTAAAGACCTTGTTCTCCCTTCAAAGAGCCAAATCAGCAATTAGATCCAAATTGTGAGTGACAAGAACACCAGGAACGGATCAGGGGACAGTGTAGGGAAAGGACAGGGTGGGAAGCTATGGAGCTAGCACTCCCTAGGCTGCAGGGAGCAGAGGGTACAGTAGCCGGGCTGTGCTGTCCAGGGCCCTCCCGGGGGCAGGCCTGAGGCCGGAATCCAGGTCCTGCTCCTCGCCTCACCCTGCCACTCCTCAAGAGGGGCTCAGTAGTTTTATGGTCTCTGGGAAGGAAGGTATGAAAAAGCTCCATGTGGGAATCCGCAGGCACATCCCAAGACTACAGAAATAGCTGGGGGGACAGAAGAGACTTGGCAGCAGGCGAGATTAAGAAATAAACTGTAAATTAAGGGATTTCTGGACTGAAGGGTAATTTCCAAAAAGCGTATCTAGTAATCACTCTGCTGGCTTTAAAGATACACCATACAGGACTCTAAACATTTAATGTGGTCCAGTAATAACAGGGTATTTCCAAAAGCTAAGTAAACGGCCCTCTGAATGTGAGGGAAATGGGATCCCAGAAATTCACCAGCACAGCAGAACGGCACGACTCCATTGTGGCAATTCTGAAGGTAATTAAAGCCCCATCAATACACACATCACAGAGTTCAAAGCATGAAATGGGTCAGACCTAAAACACATGAGGCCTTTCTCTGGTGGGCCGCATCATCATTTTACAAGAATGAACACAGATAAGCAAATCCTGTTCATAAGCAGGTCACCGCTGGCCTATCTGGTGACCCCACAGGGGCTTTGCCCTTTCTGCGTGCGATAATGGAAATCTCCCCTTCCTTACCCAGGCCTGCAGACCCCCAGGCAAATGAGAGGCATCTCTCTATGACAAAAAGGACTTACTCAGCCTCTGAGGTCCCAAACAAAACTGTCACTTGCCCTCAAATCACCTCAGACTATAGAAAGTTCCTTCCAAACACACCTCACTCATCAAGTGCTGGCAAACCCTGGGCCCCTTCAGATCTTTGGCTATCCTGCCTCTTGCATGCTCTTCTTGCATGTGACTGTGTCTCTAGGGGACTGGCTAATCCCCACAGCTTCACAAACACAGACACTCAGTAAGCAATGTCCAAGTTTAACTCTGTCCAACGTAGAGGAACGACGACTCCTCAAAGCCAACAGACTTAGGCTTTCTTGACTCACAAGGAAAAAGTTCCAAGACCACATGAGCCCAGAGAAAACAACTCAGGTTAACATGGAAATTAATTTCATCTAAATGTGAAATGAAATAAAACTGTTACCATCTCCAAGCCCCACTGGTCTAATTCTACTTTTTGTGATGGTTATTTAGAGGAAGGGCCCATGCAGAAGAGCTGGGAGTTAAATGAGGTCACAGGGACAGGGTCTGCAGGGATTGAAGGAAGAGGAAGACATGCCACAGGCTTGCTGGCTTGGAGCTAAAGCCTCCCAAACTGAGAACTAAATTCCTGTTGTTTAAGCCACCACACTTTGTCGTGGTGACCCAGGCTGGCTAACGCATACTTCAACCCAGCCACAAGAAAATCATTAGCAACCCTCTCACATTGCTCCACTCATCCCTGCATCCTCAGGACCAAGAGGCCAATCCTGGACCCGACAGGAATCCAACAGAAAACACATGAATTAGCCAGGCAAGGTGAAAGACCTATGGATGGATGTCCCTTTACAGTGTCCTTGGGGGAAAGCAAATTCTAAGACCCCAATTCAGAAATTTTTCAAGTACACCCACACTAAGTGTTCCCCACGTTCACAAGCTAACAACAGTGCTGGCTAATGCACGACCACAGAACAGCAGTAGGTGGGAGGATCTGGAACCCAGGCTGTCCCAAGCCCACCGCTCTGGACCTTAACAACCACTCCAAACCACGCAGCATGCCACGTCTAACTGTGCGGTCTGTACTGCATCACGGCTCAATGCCCAGGAAGCAGCTACAGGAGAGACGACATACCTGGCCTTGTAGAACACATAGCCCTCAACACTCAACTGTGTGGTGCAACCTGGGCATACGCTGCCAAAACACGTGTCATCGAAAAAGCTCCTCCAAGAGGGACAGCCAGCCAGGTGGATTACGTCTGTAATCCCAGCAGCTCGGGAGGCTGAGGCAGGAGGATCATGAGTTCAAAGACAGCCTCAGCAAAACCAAGGTGCTAAGCAACTCAGTGAGGCCCAGTCTCTAAATAAAATTCAAAATAGGGATGGGGATGTAACTCAGTTACCAAGTACCCCCAAGTTCAATCCCCAGAACCCTCCCCTCCCCCCCAAAAAAGAGGGACAGTCATGTTCAAAAATCTCAAGTACATACTCTGAGGACATGAACTGACTGGCAGAGGCAGTCTTCTTTGGTGATAGAGCAGCACTTCATCTCCACTGACACGCTGATGCACTTGTCAGGACCCCTCCAACAGTTACAATGACGGGTGGAGGGTTCCTCCATTAAACACCCAGCAAGATATGGAGACTGACTCTGGGCTGTGAACCCTGACCTGACCCAGCAAGGGGGCGTGGGGAAGCTGCTTGACGCAGGGCTCCTTCAATTAACCTAGAAAACTATGTTAGTAAAGTACCTGTTGTGTTATGAGACTAAAGTTAGGGGAATTAGAAGAGGTAACTCACTCACTTTTAGTTACTTAAAGGTCAACTGTAATTTAAACCACCAGGCAACCTACCTTCTACTTCAACGTTCAACAAATGTGGTTCAGTGGGAGACAAAGTGATCACGTTCCAAGAATCTTTGCTATCACAATTACAAGGCCACATGCCCAGTGGTGACAAAGAAAATAAAACTGGGGACCCCCGCTGGGTATCCAGACATGAACATGACCAAAATGAAGTGCAGAGCCCCCGTTGGCAGACGCTCAGTCCCCTGGAGCAGCCCGTCTGCTGCCTGGGAAGGTGGTGGGGACAGGGCTGCGGAGCCGTGTGCTCTCTGCCCCACACCAGCTTCACCGTGGCCTACCAAAGCAGCCCTCCTGGCAGGACTCACAGCCTCAGCACACAGGCCCTTCCCAGAAAGATGCGCAAGGTGAAGAGTGAAATTGCTAGAAGGTGTGTGTGTGGGGGGGGGGGGGGGGGGGGGGGCACTTTCACCAAGTGGCTCAAGGAGGAATTTTCAGGAAGGAAATTTGAACGGGGAACCTGAAATGGAACTCGCAGAGTTCAACGAGGGAGGGAGGGAAGTCTAGGGGAAAGGGTCAGCGAGAGCTAATGAGGACACACTGGCATATCTGGAATAGCAAGAAGCCAGAACAGGCGTGGCACGGCGAGGCCAGAGGAACACAGGGCCACATGGGTGGCACGGTGAGGCGGCATTCCTGTCATGTTAGGAGAGGGGCTCCAGAGTCAGGGCAGGAGCTGGACCAATTCAGAATGTTGAAGTATGATGCTTGGGAGCTTTGGGGGGCGGAGGAGGACACTGAGGCCGCAGCTGAGAAGGCATGAGAAGGCCACAGTGACCGCGCAGAGCAGAGGTCACCATGGCAACACGAACAGCAGGTCTGGTGGGCGAACAGAATGGACCGGGCGGGAGTGGGGGTGGAGACAGGTGGGAGGGAGCAGGGGAGGCAGTAGACAAGCGGCCGTGAGACACCTGGGAAGAAACTACAGAAGACAGGCAGGTAGGCACGCAAGGCAGGAGTCTTGGCTGGAGTCTGGGCGATGTTCAATCCTGTCAACAGCAGCTGGATGGGCAGCTGAACCCTGCAGGGAGGGAAACTTGGTCTGGACATCAAGGTGTGGTGCAACCCGGGCAAACGCTGCCAACACACATTAAGGTCTTGGTAAGTGGCCTGGCTACAGCAATTCGAAAGATAACGGGAGGAGGGGGCTGAAGATGTGGACATCAGTATCCCACACAGACAGACCACTTAGGAAACGGTTAGGCAGGGAGGGGTAAGGTAGCATGAGGTCAGAGGAAGGTTTGTGTTCTTTTGGGAGAAGCAGCCCTGGTGGGGAAAGGCACCAATGGTGAAGAAAGGAACGACAATCTCCAGGGTGACACATGCAGAGGGGAGTGGAACTATTCAGCGCACAAAGGGAGAGGCTGCCTGGAGACAGAAAGCCCTGTCCAGCAGGAACCCTGGCTTTAAACAGAATCCCAGAACCACTGACTTCCAGTCTCCTGCCTTCGGCACGCACTGCAAGCCCAGGACTGAACTCAGGCCCAACCTCGTCCCCACCCAGGCACTCCACCACGAGGGACGCTACTCTCCAGGTGGTGGGTGCATCCCTTCTACTGAAGCAGTCCAAGACACTGAAAATGACATCAGCAGGAAGGTGGAACTGTGCTTACAGATGCACTGAGATCTAGGGCCACTGGGTCTGAGCACATGACCAGAAGGGAAGCAAGCCACCTCCATGGGCACCGCCATCCATGAGGTGTGTGCCAGCAGCCATGCATGGTGACCTGTCATTTTAATTGGATTTTTTGTTCCAATCTGTCTTCCCCATGATCCACTCCTTCTAAGGAAGCTGCTCACCCTGTACCATCCCCATGTAAAAAGGAATGTGACCTCACACCTCTGAAAAGATCATTCCCGCTCCAACAATCCTTCATTTTGCACACCACTCCCTTGATGCCAGACCACTGCACATGCCCACCACAGAAACCTGCCACTACAAACCCCTGTCCACTGGACCAACGTCTATTTCCTGTTCTCAAAGTCTTTCACTGACGCCCTCTGCTCAGGAAAGCTCCCATACCTCTGACAGCTTTTCCTGGTAGCTCTCTAATGGGCCTTTGTCCCCACTCACTCCCTGCTGGCCTCCATCCAGAACCTCTGGGCCTGTTTGGTTTGGTTTGGTAGCGGGGGTTAGACCCAGGGATGCTCAACCACTGAGGCATGCCCCCAGTCCTTTATTCATTTAAGACAGGCCCTCGATAAGTTGCTGAGACTGGTCTTGAACTTGCAATCCTCCTGCCTCAGCCTCCCAAGTCACTGTGCAAACACACCCACTCCTCTGTCTGATTTTAAATGATTGTTCCTGCTTCACTTATTGTAAGTCACACATATTTTTCTCATGTTAAAATGTCAACCTCTGAAATTAGGAAAACATCTCACCATTAAGATGGCACACACTCATAACTGGTAGTTTTTCCTTGTTGACACATCACGGTGTTATCACATAATGATATCTTAAGACAAAATGAGGTTATCAGGACTCCTCCAAAATAAGCAACTTGACCTTAGCAAATGCAAGTTCTATCCAGAAATGCCCCATCTACTTAGTTATAAACTGTTACCACAGGAAAGGGATTCAGCCTTAACAAAAACACCCAAGAGAGACGTAGCTTTTGTTTTTAAACAAAGGATAAGTTTGAGTTGTTTCCAACAAAGTGAGTTCAGTCCTGGGCCTGCAGTGCATGCCGAAGGCAGGAGACTAGAAGTCAGTGGTTCAACAAAGTGAGTTGTTTCCTTCCAGTCAGCTTTCCTGCTGACTGAATATGTCTCACACATCAGGGGACACCAGGGAGAGGTACCTCCACCAAGTAGCCAAGCTGCAGCTGCAGGTGCCCCCACGGCCTACGGAGGATGGCAGCCACCTTGGTACACACACCATCCACTCTGGGATCTGCAGGGAAAGGAAAAGGTACTTCCTGTTCAAACAGAGACCACCTTTCAAACAGCTGGACCTGGAAGTTACCAGGAAAGGCAGAAGGGAGAGTTGACCCTTGGCTGAAGACAGGTAGCCAACCGGCTCCAGGAACAAAATGCCCCTAACCAGACAATATGTCCTTTTTGGTTCTGACTTATGGGTCATGAGCATCTGGTGAAAAATAAACTTTAAAGAGGTGAACCCAAGAAACACTGCATGATTTGGAAAGGAATCCAAAATCTCATGACTTCCTCCCCTCCCCAGGTTCAGAGAACAGTCCCCCTGGAGCCCCACTTCCAACATTGGTCCTCAGCTCCTCCAATTGGCAGCAGCTGCCAAAAAGTCCAAGGCCCCTCCTGATTTCCATTCTGCAGATCGACAACCATATGAAACATACAAATTCCCAGGTGAAGAAAGGGAAAGAAATAACACTTCCATGTGCCTGTGAAGAGTGGGGAGGGTAAAAAATGAGGAATGTGATTTTCTGATCCCCTCTATCAATTCCATTACAAGCTATAATAAGGCCCAGAAACAAGCTCACTCTAATAAATACTTAACACTGCTTCCTGAGGTCTTTTTCCCAATGAACAATTTCACTTATCTCCTTCAAAAGAAACTGCTATTTTTTTTAAAGTCCTCCTACAAATTCTTGTTTTTGGAATCCCGTCTTTACAAAAGGTTCGAAAATTGCTTCTATTTATCTCAGTGGTTATTAAACACGTGGGAGCTCTAATCCAGGAAGCTGGATTTGCATCCTCGCTCTGCCAGTTCCTGGCTGCAGAGCCACACTGCTAACTAATCGGCTCTTGCTGTATAGATTCCTCATCTGCAGGGTTTGTTCCAATTAAATGAGTAGGATACAGCTAAAGCACTAGAACAAAAAACGGTAAACAGCAAGAACAACACAGGTTAGCTACCACAACTCCTGCCTGGATGAGACTCTGAACAAAAGGATCCAAGTCCTCTTAAATCCACTGAATACTGTTCCACTGGCCGAAGGGCTGGCTGATCTGAGATGACATTTATAGGAAGCAAATGAAATTCAAATACAGCTAATAGCTCCCCTCTCTTACTGTGTAATTATGCATGCTCATTATTTGTGTAGCATGTTATTATTTAAATGTCCCTAATTTCAGCCCCTGCAGGCCAAGGGCCCTCAAAGAGTGGCCAAGGTCTCAGCCTCTGCCAGTCCTTTCCAAAGCTTTTGTCTTTTATTACAGTCGGAAAAAAGTGGCATTATCTACAGCAGGAAGTAGACAGAAGGCCCACAATCAGCAAATCTTGGTACCGCCTCGCCCCTAAGCCTAGCAATAGCCAAGGAACTGCAATAATGGCTTCGAATTCTGCAGACAACCCAGGAGGCTGTTCAAGACTCCCATTTGCTACTTGTACTAAGGCATAAATATCATTCCTTGTCAGCTCAGAAGCACCAAAGCAAGACTGATGGCAAGCATGGATTTTATGACATAAAAAATGAGATCCCTCTACTATCTAGCATCTGCCAGGGCTATTACTACTCCACCAGGCCTGCAGAAACGGGAAGGCCGAGCCCAGCCTCACAGATACAAGCTGCACTGATACAAGCTGCTGGCCATTAACAGACTCCAGACACCCAATGCCCTCTGAAAAACTGTAAGGGCAAAGGGCTGCTGGCTCATCAGACCAGCATGCCAGCGATGGAGCAGAGGGGGTGGCAATTTGTTTTTAAATGAGGTAAAAATTATGACGAGACCATGCCGTTGTTAAGCAAAATAATAAAAAGCCTGAACTTTTCCAGGAACCAATAGTCCAGAAACATCTTTTTAAAATTTTTTTCAGGGGGCGAGGGGAACGGGGTAAAAAGAATAATGTACCTTGTTCTAAAACTCAGCGTCACTCCACTGGTTCTGTGTTGTAAACTGCACATGGACTCAAAGGCTTGGGCTGTAACAGTTCCAATTCTGCTGCTGTGAAAAAATACCTGTGTGGCTTGAGAAATGAATGTCACTACTACATACAACATTCACAAGGCCACTTTATTCAGATTAGACACAAAAATGCCAGGGCTCTCGGAGGCCCAGCCCGGCCTGAAGTTCCACATTAAAAAGCCTGAACAGGCAGGAATGGAGGCCAAGGCTGCCAGCACCAACCCAGCTCTGACTCTCACCTAGGAATGCACTTTAAGCTGGGAGTCACCTCCCAGGGACAGCCCTGCCTTTCCCCCTGCCACATTTCTTGGCAAGCTGGACCAATGAAAAGGAATCTGAAGGGGGCTGACTAACTCCAACTCTTTAAACCAAACCGTACGTACACCTTGCATGACTTCATCGCTGTTGCTTTCCTCTCCCCCATGAGGAACGATCTGACCCCATGTGACCTTTAGGACTAGACTTTTCCTATGGGATGGGGGTACACATGGGGGCCAATAGCACCATCCAAACTCACAGCCCAGAACCACCATTCACCTTGCGCCCACACTTCCTAGCCCACAAAAGCCTGGTGCTTCAGCATTGTTGGGATCTAAAACACACAGCAGACAAGGGCACCCACAGAAGAGGGTGCTCCACAGTGTCCATCCTGCATCCCTGCATCCTAATAACTCTACCAAAGAAGGCGTATTTCCACAAATAGCTGCCTTTAAGATTCTTAGCTTCTGAAGCAAGTTCAAGATTCTTCAGTTTAAAGCAACAATGAATGGCTACAGGAATCGGATATGCACAGTAACCCTCCCTCCCCAAAAAGTGTCCTTGGGAAGCTGCCTGCACAGACGCCTGCACAGACACCTACACAAACCAGAAAACACTCACAGCCATCCCACCAGCAGCCCACGCTTCAGCAACTGTGTTTTTGTTTTTAAAACAAGCAATTCTTATCAGGGTGAAAAGTAAACAACATGACAAACTCCAACCTCTTGCCATGAAGGCAGTACAGAAACAAAAGTCGGTGATCCCAATTGAGATCTGTTCCCCAACTTTTCTTAGAATTTCTTCCAGTCTCATCAAGCCCCCAAACAAAGTCAAAGCTAAATTTGGCCAACTGGCAAGTAGCACAGGCTGCTTCTCCAGTGAGTAAGTTTATGCTCACTCAGATTCCACTATTACTAAATCCTGGATTACTGGCTACTTTCTCCTAACACCTGGTGCCTCCCAGGTAAGAAAGGAGGGGCTGCTCTTTCACTGTCCAATTTGAAGAGGCACTAAGGCATCACCCTCCTGAGGAGTAGAAGGGAGGCACATCTTCACATACTGTGAGATAGATAGAAAACCTCAGCAGCTAGTGCTCTGGAACTCAGTGAACCTACCACAATCACCCCACCTTCAGCCTCCCAAAAATCTAACAAGGCAGAATGGTGTGTGCAATGTGAAGCAATAGCAAGAAACTATTACACTAGGTGTTCCCAACAGCCACAGGCTTAGAGATTAGTATGTTACAGGTGAGGAATGGAGAGGGCTGCCATCTACAGGAAACTACACAAAAAAAGGTCCCTTTAGGAAAATTCAATATGGTGGCCCAAATTGTAGGCTTATAGCAAAGGATTCTGAAACTTATTCTGCTTTGTGTATGGGCCTTTCCCATACACACTGGCTCAGATGACTGGCGGACAGGGGCAGAGCATGTAACACACATGGCAGAGTGGCTGCAGCCAGCATGGTCGACCTTCAAAAGCCCGTCACATTACATAAGGAAGAAAACCCAGGGCGGAGAGGTCTTTCAAGCCAGGCAATCATGGAAGAACACTGAATTAAGAGCGAAGCAAACGAGGTGGCACATGCACATACTCCCATCAACTCCGGAGGATGAAGCAGGAGGCAACAATTTCAGGACCAGCTTTAGCAACTTAGTGAGGCCCTAAGTCATGTAGCAAGAGCCAGACTCAAAAAGGGGCTGGGGATGTGGCTCAGTAATGAAGCACCCCTTGGGTTCAATCCCTAGTACCAAAAAAGAGTAAAGCAACCTGAGTGAACTCCAGAACTGGTCGGCCAACAGGCCCTGTCTAAAAACACTGCCAGAAAACTCACCTACAAGAGAAGTAGGCAAGAAAGACATTGGAACCCACAAGTGAACTTCCGTCAAGCACCCCACGTGTGATGCCTTTCCCATGACCAGAACCAAAAGTTAAAGAAAAAAGAAACAGAATTTCCCCCTCTCCTTGCCCATGACCAAGGACAAAATGGAGCTCAGACTATTCAGACATTATCTATAAATTCATGCACAGGAGACTATGGCTTATCTCTGAAGCACAAACATGAGTCAAATGTCTGTCCTGTTTTCAGATGAGCTCATCAAAATCATAGGAATCCTGGGGCTAGGGTTGTAGTTCAGTGGTGGAGCGCTTTCTTGGTATGTGTGAGGCACCGGGTTTGATCCTCAGCATCACATAAAAATAAAAGTATTGTGCCCATGTGCAACTTAAAAAAGAAAAAAATCACATAGGAATCCTGATAAAGTGGGATTCATAAAAAATTCAGAAGGGAGCAAGTTTCCTTCCAGGTATCAGGGATCTGCTGGATGTCTATGCAGGAAGAGGACACTTCCAGGAACACAGGGATTCCAGGCCACTGCACCCAGGGACGGCAATAAATTTAGGATATTTCCTTAAACAAATGTGGTAAGAACTAAGGCTGCACAGCTCTTCAGGAAAATCCAAGGGTCTGTGCACATACTTGGGTACTAAGATAACCTAGAAACAGCTACAAGACAGGCTACGACAAACAGACGAAGGCACCTTGTCCATCCTACCTCGCGCTGCATAAAGGGACATAAGTCCAAACCTGTAAACCCAACAGCATATCCACAATACATACTCACACAGCCTACCAACTGCCCTTGGGTGCTCAGCCTCAGTCAAAACCCACGCTGCCAGAACACGATTCAGAACCGAGGCTGTGCGCAGAGGTGACGTCCAACTCCAGCGAGCACCAACTCACCATTCACCCCTTTCAGGCTCCCAGCAATGCCTTCCCCGTGCTGGCGCTTCTGGGCATTCTTGAACTCCTTCAGAGACAAATAAAGGACTTTGCGTACCACCCTTTCTTCTGACCAGGGAATCCCATCACTGTCATCCTGGGGAAACAGCAAAGACAGGAAGGAGAGGAGTTAGTAACAAGCAAGCCAACAAATATTCACAAGACTTTAAAATTTGTATCCCAAACAAATACCATGTGACAGGACCCAGCGCTGGAGATTTGGGTCCCATCCCAACGTAAAGAATTAGCACCAGCCCCAAACTGATCCCCAGGTCAGAAATATGAATCATCTCCCTTCCCTCTGTGTCCCACTAGCAAATAAATTAATTAACTATTAATACTGTAATATTCCCGGCAAAGTTCAGAGAAGTGAGCTGTCACACTCAAAGCCAGAGGTGCACAGAACCGTTATACTGAAATTTGATCAACTGGATAATTCCAGACGATACACAGCATTCCATACGGGCAGCAGCACACCTTAGGAAATTTGGTTGTCTGTGTTGGGAGTTCAAAGAATACTGCAAGACAGAGGTGCTGCCTTCAAGAACCTGACAACTCCATCAGAAGACATGAACTGGCTCTGCACTGGCCTCTTAACACAATGAATCACAAAGGAACGAGGAGAAAACAAACAGATGGCAGTGGATCCCACTGGGGTACAGATGAGATGGCGACTTTAAAACAACAACATGGAGCTGGGTGTAGTTCAGTAATGAAGCGCTTGCCCAGTACTCGTGAGGCCCCAGCCTCAATACCCAGCACCAAGAATGATAGCACATTAACAAGAGGCCTCAAGGTCTTGCTTCAAAGTGGGGTTTTCTTATGTCTGTAGACTCAGACCCATGCAAGTGCTTGGGAGAAGAATTAACAGATTGCAGGCAGTAAGTCCAGAGAACATTCCAGCAGTAAAGATATAAAGAATTTGAAAAGCACTGCAGGTGTCAGGGGAGGGAGATGAAGTAGGGACTGGAGACAGCAAGATCTGGGAGACTGGGAATGGTGGACAGTAGTTGCAAACCTACGCAACTTTTAGAAGACACCCAATTTAGGGATCTAGCAAAAAAGTTTTTAAGATATTCAGGCACCAATTCCTCAGGAAAAGAAAATTCAGAGGTTCTGGCCTGTGGATTTCTGCATACTATCTGCCAATCTAAGAAGGGCTTCCATTCATACATCTACTTCAAAGACAAGCAGTCTACAACAATTAAATTTGGAAATGGGAAGTAAATGCACTTTCTCAGATACTTTGGGCCTTATCTAGAATACTAATGTTTTCATTGTTCATATAAGACAAGGATTTGAGATATTCAGGTTCTTTCTGCTCCAGCACAAGGCATAAAACTCAGGGAACTATGGCTCTTGGGTGGTCTCGTGCTGATGGACTAGGTTGTACAAAAGAATTGCGTTTTCACCGCTGCCACAGAATGCAAGCATAACCCCCACAGATCTCAAGGCTGGACTATCTGAAGTCTTTCCCAGCTCTTTCAAATTTCTGCACCCTGCATGAACACAAACTGCAGCCTAGAAATCCAACCACATAAACACTTTTAAGCCCCTTATAACTTAGGCTGCACTCTGGTTAAGCTTCAAGGATTTCCTAAAAGGAAAGTAACTCTGCATCTTTTATAATAAGTGGAAGACAGATCCAAGGAAGGAAGAGAGCCAACACCTGCACCTTCCCCTAGCTAGGCTGTCGCTTGCTCCCGAAGGGCTGCCAAGTGGAGATTTTCAGAGGAAAAAGATGCTACATCCTGTCTTCCTGGTGACCCTCCTGACAGGGCCAGGACATCCACGTACCAGGATGGCCTTCAGGGCTTGGCCAGGAAGGCTGAGAGGGAGTCACCTAACAAGACTGGGAAATAATTCCTAAAGTTCTAGTAGGTGCAATCGACCTTACAATCACACGATTAAAAACCAGAAAAATGCAGCACTCTGGTCAGACCCCATTTGTGAGATCCAACCAAACAATCCAAGTCGAATGCTGATGACCTGGCCAGGCCACACACGGAAAGCAAGAGGTATCTGAATTAATTTTTACAGCAGCTCCCTTGGGTTTGCAAGAAGTTCCCCCAGAGTACTAGCTGGGGCTGAGCGATGGTGTTAACTGCAGCAGAAGTTAACGCTCATGAGGCTGAAGTCCACCTTCTCTGCAGTCACTGTCCCCTCAAAGGCTGAGAGGCAGCATTCCGGGCCACCAACAGGCCCCAGTCTCATCAACTGCATCTCCACAAACAATGACCCCAGATGATAAACTATTATTTCCTATACGTACACAGTTTATAAATTATAAGGTCCCAAAATAGCTTTCCACATAAAACTCCCACGGCGATTTACTGCATCCTGTGTAGTTGGTGCCTTCATCCCGACTTCAGGCTCGGGAGGAGAGAATTACCCCAAACGCTCAGCCTAATCAACAGCAGCAACTGTGAGCTGGAAGCGCCCTCAAAGGAAGCCCCACGGAAGGTACGGCCACTGGCAGCAGCTGCTTCGTTACACCCAAGTGCTTTAAATACAGGAGAAGCAATCTATGACGCGGGGTAGGAGAGTTCAGATTCTAAAAAATTTAAAAAAAAAAAACGCATCCTTTTGTGATCTACAGTGCACGTCAAGACCCGTCATTTCCCTCAACGCTGAAGCAAGACACACACCTGGTGGGTAACAAACTGACAGGTGGGTAGTAATTCAGAATCTTCAATAGGACACTCCCTTTTGCAGCTGCAGACTCCTGGTGAGTCACCCTGACCCTGCACTGCTCCCTAGTGGAATGCTGGACATGGGGGACACCCCAGAGCAGTTCTCCAACTTACCACTCCCTCTTCTGTGGCTACCTGCCATTCCCAAGTGTCACTGCCCAATGCTGTAGGGAAGAGTCCCAATGGAACAGTACAAACTCTAAACATGGGCCTTCCTTTTAAACCCCTTTCAATCCCCGCTTTATGCCACCAAGCCTTCAAGCAACGTCTGCACAGGGTGGGGCGACTTGATCTGGGTCACCACTGGATCCCAGCTCCTGAAACACATTTGACGTAGGAAAGCCGTGTTTGGGATTCCTTAGAAACTTAAGGATGCTGGACTAGGCATGTGGCTCGATGACAGCCGTCACGTAACTCCAGGTTCCATCCCTAGGCCCCAAAACAAATCTAACATGCAAACAGAAACACTTTACAAAGCTCAGCCTCACTCATCCTTGCCTGTCAGCACCGAGCCTCAGGCCACAGGCAGTGTGTGTTGAGCAAAGGGCCTGAGCTCACCACAATTTTCGTGACTTAAACCACTGCTTCTCCCATAAAACGCTCCCCAGGGTGACTAATGCCAGAGCTCCTGGCTACACCTCTGGTTCCCAGCAGTAAGCTGAGACGAAACTCCCACACTCGCCAGCCGCCACCGCCCTCCTCAACCACCCGGTTGCCTGCCAGACAAAGTGTCATCTCACAGTCCACACGGGCATAAGGGCCCGCCACTGCCTCTTCTGCTAAGTACAGACAAGCCCTCAAAAAATGCTGGTACCCTGCTGTTCTTCCCTGGCCTCCCAACCACAATGTGGATGGGCTCGTTCCTACTCTTCCGTCTCGCCCAAGTCCTCCCTGCAGTTGGAGTAAGTTGGGATATGACCGGGCAGTAATGAGAGGGTGCTCCACAAGCCCAGGCGCCTGCCCATTGTGGTTTACTGGCCAGCTCAATATAGAAGACGCAGCCATAAAGCCTTGAAATGGAAAAGAGGGTTTTCCTCTATTTGGCCACATGTCTGCCAAACCTTGAAGTGATTAGACAATTTCTTATCAAAAAATAGCAACCGCCCAAGGAAGCAAAATGGTAGCAGTTGTATAGGTTTCTGCGGGGGGGGGGGGGGGGGGGGGGGTTTGCATTCAGCACTATTTCAACCCCTCACAATACCTCAGAGTCCAGGGTAGAGATGAAAACAGCCTTCTACCTTCCAGAGTCTTATAACTCCCTAGTCTTGCCACCTGACCTCCAGCACCTGGCACTGCTAGAAATTCATGCCCACACCTGGTCAGCCTCTGCATTTTACCAAGATCTCGGAGTTGCTTGTACCATCCTCTGTCCATTTCTAACTTCTAGCAGAATACAGGCCAAAAAAAAAAAAAAAAAAAAAAAAAAAAGGACAGGAAACCCCAAGACGAAAGTTCCCAGCAGCCATCTGCTGCTGCCATTGTGACTGCAGAACCAAGAGGTCCGCGCTGATACGCCCTGGTGAGGCCTCCCTCAGTTCCCTTCCGTGACCAGAGTGCACCAGGAGGCCTTCCCCTTCCAATCACCCCTGGATGACTGACTCTCTGGCATCCTCACCTTCCACTTAGCTGGCCTGACTTCCCTCTAAAATTCAGCACCCAGAATGAATACAATGTGAAGCAGGAGCCACACATTCTAAAGTGAAGATAGACTTAGGATGTCACTAAGCTTGATCCTCTGTGGAGATGCTCTTTTTGTTTCTTGGGGTTACGGGGTAGGAAATGAGGAGGGGGAGTGCTGTGCATCACAGTGCGACAAAGGAACCAACTGACAAGTAGCACGGCTCTCCCTACATTTCCCCTGTGCTCCACTCCTGCACTAAGGATAAACAAACACTCCCTCCCCCCCCAAAAAAAAAAACACGTGTGCCTGAGAATGCAAACCAAGTTGTATAAATGGAATCAAGAGATTGCAAGACAAGGCAGAAATGGGATTCTCACTTTTCAAAACTGGATTATTGTTCTGATATACTACTCTTACTGAACAAAGAGTTCTCATCTGTCACAGCTGTTCTCCGTGACAGACAACACCTCAAAAAGATGAGCTGTCAAAACCTCCTGTTTGCTTAGACTAACATGTTAGTGCAAGTGAACAGGGACGTCCAGGTGAGTGCAGTGTGCGGAGCAGGCTAAGGAAAGGGGCCGCCCCAGTGCGGTGATGGGGGAGGTCTGTGAGAAGTCAGTGCCTGGACTGACAGCAGCATCTGCGCTCACTGCTGGCCACAAAGTGTACAGCTTTCCTACGCAGCCTCCCCTTAGCGGACAGCCTCCACTCATGGCACTGCGACAGTCCCTGGAGCCCAGGCATCTGCAGCCAGCCTGGGCAACACAGCATGACCTTCACCCCGCCAACACCCCCTCCCCCAAAAAAAGGGTATGAGAAAGAAAGTATTCATTAAACTTTTAGGTTTGTGTCCACCCCCACCCCGCCCTTTTTTTTTAAGACATGAGTTTCAATCTTGTCCAAAGATGTAGCTAGACAGAAACAAAACCAGGAGGTGAAATTTCAAAACTCAAAAAATTATTTAGAAAGAAATGTGTAACTCACCGCCTCCTCCCAAGTGAAAACAATTAAAACCACTAATTTGCACAGGTGGAATTAAAAAAAAAAAAAAAACTCCTTGTCTGGTCTAGCTGGAGACCAGCAAAAGAACAGGCGGGCAGGAGAAGGAGGGCCATCCTTGCTGACCTGCACAACTCCCTGCCTTTGCTCTTTGGCCATGCCTAGGGTTTTATTATGGTTTCCACCTCAGGCCATTTTGAGTTAGGAAGGTGAAAACAAGGATTTAAAACCATCAGTAACAACAGGGAAGCCTATTTCTGAATAACCTAATTCTGAATAACCTAACTTCTAGCAGCTGCAACTATTTATAATTGGAACAAGGTCCACAGAAGAGAGTTAATTTCCTACCACTTGTGGGCAAACTGCATTGACAGACTCCCGCATCACAGGTGGAGTGGCCAGGTCCTTCAGCCATCTACCAAGGGCACTGGTAAAACATTGCTGGGAGACAATGCATAAAAACTGGCCAATTGAGTCCTCTGCAGCAAACAGACTTCATGGGGTGGGGTGGGGTGGGCTATGTGTGGGAGGATGCTTACAATTCCAAAGCAACTTTCAAAACCACATCAACCAACAACTCAAAGCCAGAACACCAGAAGAGGTGTGAGATATGCCTCATTTTAAACTGAAATTCAGACCCTCCCACCAGCACTTCCAACCTGCTTACAAAGAGGCCACGGGGGTGGAAGCAGGTGCTGCACACCAAGTGCTCTTTCAATCTCTAGTAAATGTTGAGGGGGAAATGCCCTTCCAACTGAGGGCACAGGACTCAGACACAAAGACAACCTCCTAACATGGAAACATGGATCTGAAGGACAGGAGCCTTGGGACGCACACCAGCACCTAAACAGACCCTTTCCTGTCCAAGGCTCTGCAGGACCTTTACCCCTTAACTATGGGGAGGGGTAAAGGTCCACTTAATTTTGAGACAGAGTGTCACTAAGTTGCTAGGGTTGGCTTTTCCTTAACTATTTTTAAGAAAAAGAAGCACAATTCCAGTGCCCAACTCTACATTGTGGTGGATCAACATGAAATGAACAACCAATGGAACTGGAAAGACTAGGTCCATGAAGGAGGAAAGAACTGGTAGCCATTTCCTGCTCTCTGGGAGAAGTGACTGGAAATCTCTTCATGAACACCTTTTATTTTCTGGAGAATAAATTTCTCATTCACCTGCTGATAAATCATCCCACTTAAGAAAATTAATTGCTGGGTGAAATGCCAGCCTGTTCCACCAACAGTCTGAGCAAATAACAATAAAAGCACAAAAAATAAAAATAAAAATACCACTGTTGGGGACAGTAGTCCTTGACATGGACTAAACATTCCCAGAACAGAAAGTCCCAAGGAAAACATTTGAGCCGTACATCGGAAACTTCCGGTACAGCCAACCTTTCTTTCCTTTTAAAGATGGCAAGCATTTTTTCTTCCTTGGAGATATCTTGGAGCAACTCAATGCTAATCCATTAAGATATTCTTTAAAACAGTTAACTGTCAATGTGCAAAGAAAACCTGGGGGTGTAACTGCACCTGGAAATAGGTGGCCAGAAACATCCCGAGGGAAGCAGCTGATGCTCTGAACTTGTACAGGTTGTTTCCTGCCTCTGTTTTAAAAAAGCAGCACTTCAAGCAGCAGAAATTCCCTCAGACAGAAGAGCTTCCTGGGTTAGGCAAACAGCCTGAAAATGCTTATGCAAGGAGAGTTTTACTTCTTCCAAACTCCCATTAAATAATGTGTACTTATCTTTGATTACCGCCTATTTAAAAAAAAAAAAAAAGCTGCAGCTGAAATTGGATTAAGAACTTCTGCTGAAAACGATTTATTGCATAACACAACTCTGACAGCCTGAATCTCTGGCCACCAACTGAGCCTTTATAAAAATCCGCTGGGCAGCTGCCAAGTCAGCTCTTTTGCGTCTGAGCATGTCAGAGACGCGCGTCGTCAAGGCAGCAGCATGGCAGCAAGACATCGGCACGTTCACAGTTAAAGGGTGCAGTCGGGAAGGAGCCATGTTCACAGTTAAGGGGTGCAGTAAGGGAGGGCCCTCCAGCACATCGAACTGCTTCTGCACCTTCATCGGGCGGAGAAATCCAAAAAGATTTCAACAGTGACAAGATTAGAAGGCACCAGAAGATCTGGGTTGTCAAGCTAGAGGAATATAAAATCCAACTACAAGTAAATTCTTGACCACTGTCATCAGGACACTAGTCAACTCAGTTCAGTATCCACAATACCGATGTGCAGAGACCTGACAACTTCACTTTGTGAATTAACAAGCACATTTCCAAAGGAATTCTAACGGATTTGGATCTTTTAACCATCAAATTTACTTCCTGTTAAATAAGAATAGCCCCCAAATGCCACCTCCTCACTTGCACTGCCCAACAGTAGCCACTAGTCACATGTGGCTATTTAAAATTATCTCATTGTAAATAAAACTCCTGAAGCCATACTGACCACCATTCAAGCACTAGAATGTTAAAATCGCCACAGGAAGACCTGTTGGACAGCTGTGTTAAAGCACACACTTGCATTAAACCACGTGGGATTTCAAGGGACAATTTTAAGGTCACTACATCTCTCGGAGTCTGTCAAATATGTGCCTGACGCACCTTTCCACTTGGCAGGAAAATGTGGGAGATTAGAAACCCTGCATAAGAAAATTAAAGTCTAACTCAAGGACTATTCAGAGTACAAACACCCAGCCACAAAATCGCCCCGCAAATGGTTCCATCCCTACCTACTATATGTGGCCTTTCTATTTTGCAGGAAATATACATGGAATGGGAACATGAAATACAGGTGTTCCTCATCTTACTCTATGATTATGTTCTAATAAACGCATCAAGTTGAAAATATCATTAAAGTAGAAAATGAGAGAAGAATACAGGGGCACACATCTATGATGCCAGCAACTCAGGAGGCTGAGGCAGGAGGATCACAAGTTTGAGGCCAGCCTTGGCCACTTAGTGAGATCACAGATCTCAAAAATTTAAAACTGTTTGTGTGTGCGCGCTCCTCATAGTGATGGAATGTCACTGGGTTCCATTCCTTGTGCAGGGTTGGAGGTGCATTGAATAGCTCTAACCTGCCAACCCAACCCACCTTTTCAACACAGAACACTAGAACATAGCACAGCAGTATCTAGCCTGAGGTGTGGTCCAAGTTCAAAACTCCAAATGCACATACGTTGCTTTCACACCACCAAAAGCCAAACTGCAGAATGCCAGGACCACCTGCGGGAGCCTCGGCACCTGTGCACACACAGGGCTTCCCTACGCGCTCGATTCACTCAGGGAAGGCTGGACTACAAGACCTCCGAAATTAAAGCCAAACAAAACCAATCCTGCACCAGCCAGTCTCCAGGCACCAACAGGATAGCCCAAGGGCCTCAGTTCGCTGCTGCCCACATCTCCTGGCCAGGCAAGACAGTGAACCTGTCAGCCACAGAGAGCAGACAGCCACCAGGCCCTGGGAAACTGCTGGGGTCATTTTAGCTCTGTGCCAGCCAGCTGACCTATAGGCTGGCTTTCCTGGCTCAGCAGTGACCCTCAAACTAAAATGAGCACCAGCACATGTGCACTGCCAGGAAACTGGTGGACAAGTTACAGAAATTAGGTATTTTAAAGACAGGGAAAAAAATCTACAAATAAACTCTGTCCTTATAAAAACTGATATTTGCCTTATTTGTTCCAGAAACAGCTAGAATTGCTCATTCATCCTTTGTCTTTTGAGTGACCTCCCCTGGGTTAGATGGCACCATCCACTGGACTGGGTCTCAGCAACAGCCTTAAGATCTGCCTGCCACCCCACAGCACCTCCTGCCACTGACACAGGAAAAGCTACAACACGTGCACTCGCACAGATGGCCCTTTACGACTCACAACAAGCCCAAGAAGCACCACAGGATTTTTTCAAATAGTGAACCCAAGGCAGGGATGCCAACCGACCAGTCCCAATTCATCTCCTGCTCATCTTTGTGTTTCCACATGTGGCAGTGACCCTAGCACACAGCGGGCACCTGAAAAACACACCAGGCTGCGCAGACTGGAGGCCAAGAGGCGGGGAAACTGGAACTGCCGCTGAAATCCTAGCAGCCTCAGGTTTGCTCTTTGTCTAGGGCAGTGGTGGCAAACTTGAGCACTCATCAGGAACACCCACAGGGCTTGAGGACACACCCGTCCCCAGCGGGCTCCCAGGAGACACGTGTGCTACAGATCCAGGACCACACAGAGCCCTGGTGTGCACCCAACTGCCACCCTGGGAAGTCCTACAGTGGCCAATCCACACAAACCTCTGACTGCCAACCACTCCACCTGGTATTCCTGCCACATTCATCTCTTCTGGCTCCCCACCCACAGGTCCCATTGCTCAGCCCTTCCCCTCTGTTATCTAAATACCACTCTCCCGCCCTCCTCTCCCGCCCTCCCGACTCCTCCTCTCCCCCACTCCCCCACCACCACCACCACCAACAGTCCATTCTAAACCACCATCCCAGCTTCCCCCAGTTTGGAAACCCAGCTGAAATTGCAGCTTTGATCTGTTTACATTCACTCTTAAATTCACATACTGGTATCCACCTCTCAATTCCTTGGACACACTTAAAACAGGATCTCATCTCCCCAAAATGTCTTCACCACCAACCAATCCTTATCCCAACCACCCTCCTCACTAAACCACCAAGCCGTTGGGCTCCTTCCACACCTACAGGGAAATCTCCAAATGTCTTAGCAGGGCCCATGCTGGACTTTAATTCCCACACAACTCCCAACATCCCTATCTGAAAGGCATGGACATCTCAAGCAGGGGATGCAGCTCTCATCTTCAGAGCCCCACGTCAGGCAAGGCGAAGGACAGGGTTCACTAAATGTGCATCACCAGCAGGGCCACTGTGAACAGCAGACCTTCTAGAGACAAAACCCCTTCTGCACTCTTTCCTATCAATAGGCTGATTCCTAGTAACAATTAGGCAGACTTTACCAGCTACTGCCCACCAGCTCGTGGTTTAATAGTACTTGCAATGCACAATCCTGGTGACCAGGACGCTTCCCACTAGACCTGAAATACAATAAATCTCCAACTAAATGAGGAGATCTATCACTATTTCACATTCTAAAGGTCATATTTCGGTTTCCTAAACAGAACACAATTTCACCCGATTGCCGATTGTGTCTCCCAGCCAGACCTGTTACTTCCTCCCAGTTTCCCTGTAGGGAAGATGTTTCAGTCTGTGGGCTCAATGAAGACGGGACGCCCAAGCTTGCCCGAAACCCAAGACGGACAGCAGCACAGCGTAGCTACGACCTTGTTTTAAAGGAAAGTTGTTCGGGAAAAGTAAACATGGAGATTCAGAAGCAGAGTCATGACAGTTCCTATCCTAGGTCTAAGATGAGACAGGAAACAGCCAAAATGTGGAAGTCAAATCTGCCTTCTGCACTTCATATTCAGAGGAAAGGTGAAGGAGACGTGAGGTGAAGGAGACGTGAGATTACGTTCACTCTGAATGGGAAACCACTGAGGAACTGGGCACAGTGGCAACAACACTCCTCTGTATTTTGAAGAGATCTGCCAAGTGCTGTTCTGAGAACACTGGGGAGCGGGGCCAAGGACACTGCCTCTCCAAGTGGGGAGGAGCAGGGGCAGAGAGAGGTACTGTGTGACCGGGGACGCCTGGAAAGCTGAGCCAGAGGGCGCTGGGGAAAGCCAATACCTCCAAGGACTTTCACCCCTGGACTGGAGTTGCCTAAAATCTGCTTTTCCTTGAGCTAAGTGTCAAAGTTCAGGCCCAGTGACAAAGACAAAGATGTGAGTACAGCTGGTAGCTTACAATTCAAACTCCAAATTCAGGTCTCCTGCTATGTTGAAGGGCAAAGAGGAGGGTTTTCAATGGTTGTATGAGTAGAGAACATGCAATGGCACAGGCTGGTGATCCTGGCAACTTTGAAGAGGCCCTGGGTTCCACCCCCAAGGGAAGGGGCGGGAGAGGGATTAGGGGTTAAGCCAAGTCAAGGCTAGTTGACCTGGACTTGTCCTTCTGTATCAGCAAGGTTTTCAGAGCCTTAGGAAATACTTTAAAATACATAGAATACAAATACATTTAAAAAAAGCCAAGAGTGGTGGCAGGTGCCTGTGATCCCAGCCATTCTCAGGAGGCTGAGTCAGGAAGAAGTCAAGTTCAAGGCCAGCCTGGGAATTCAGCAAGACCTGGTGTCAAAATAAAACAAAGGCTGCGGTTCAGTGGTATTGTTTCCTGGTCAAATACACAGCACCTAAAATAAATAAAGAGAATGAACAAAGTGTGCATACAAAGAAGAAAAGGAATTTCATATACTCAGAGCTAGTCTAAAAATATCTACATTTGACAACACAACCCCCAACTCCCAAGCAGCAGTTTCACTGACAGCAGAGGCCTTAGAAATCCACAGCTCCACACAGTAGATCTGGCAGCTCCTCAGCCACGGCAGGTGAGGAAATTCTATTAGCCATTGGGGTCTAGATGCCAGCCTCCCACAGACAGCTTCATTTACATTAGAAATGCAAATCAGAAAAATAACCTGGCACACCCACTAAGCCCAGCTGGGGCAGTGTGGAGAGATGCTGGTCTCACTCCCGCCCACACCAAAATATGGTCACAAGACACTCGATCCTGTGCCAGCACTACTAAGACCAGTCTTAAGTGAGACAGTGAAGAAACTGTGACCTGTTTTCTCTTAAGTCAAGAAGCATCCAAAAGAACCACCTCTGACTGCCAGAAGTGCATGGAACACAAAATCCCTAGGAGGTGCCCCAAGTTGTGACAGGGGACACGCAGGAAGTCATCTCTGCTAAGATCCGTTTTCATTTCGCCCATCTGATTCACACCCTGCTGCCACATCTATGCTGTGCTTAGAACTTCCTCTTAGAAAAAAACTCTGGACTCCTGAATCACATTCTCCTGTCCCCTGAAGCACTGTGAGCCAGACTTCCAAGCTCCCATCTCTCCAGCAAGTCCTCCAGTTTCCTCAGCTTGGAGCAACACCTGTTGAGCTCAGAGGCCCTGGAAAACAGGCAGGCTGGGAAACCCGGCCCCACCAGCTGTGGCTTCAAGGATCTGGCTATGGCCTGTGCCCTGAGGTTTCCAAACTCAGAACTACTGTTCTGGGTATAGACCAAGGAGAGCTATGGCTAGGTCAAAAGGTGGTTGGTTCCATTCCCAGTTTTCCAAGGAATCTCCATACTGCTTCCCATATTGGTTGCACCCAAAGGACTTAAAAACAGCGTATCCAGGGACACAGCCACATAAATGTTTACTGCAGCACAATTCACAGTAGCTAAACTGTGGAACCAACCTAGATGCCCTTCAGTAGAAAAATGGATAAAGAAAATGTGGTGTATACACACACAATGGAATACTACTCAGCAATAAAAGAGAATGAAATCATGGCATTTGCAGGTAAACGGATGAAGGTGGAGAAGATAATGCTAAGTGAAGTTAGCCAATCCCCCCCCCAAAAAAAAGCTGAATGTTTTCTCTGATATAAGGAGGCTGATTACAGTGAGGCTGGAGGGGGAGCATGGGAGGAATAGACGAACTCTAGATAGGGCAAAGGGGAGGGAGGGGAAGGGAAGGGGCAGGGGATTAAAAAAATGGTGAAGAGATGAACACCCCTACCCCAAGTCCATGTATGGAGAAAACACGAATGGTGTGCATACACTTTGTATAGAAGCAGAGATATGAAAAATGTGCTCTAAGTGTAATATGAATTGTAATGCCTTCTGCTGTCATATATAACAAATCAGAATAAAAAATTTTAAAAAAGGGGCTGGGGATGTGGCTCAAGCGGTAGCGCGCTCGCCTGGCATGCGTGCGGCCCCGGGTTCGATCCTCAGCACCACATACCAACAAAGATGTTGTGTCCGCCGAGAACTAAAAAATAAATATTAAAAAAAATTCTCTCTCTCTCTCTCCTCTCTCACTCTAAAAAATAAATAAATAAATAAATAAATAAAGAACTAATGTTCTGGAACCCAGGGCCAAGTGATACTCGTACCTATGCTGAAACCAAGGCCCTGCTGCATTCAGATGAGCCACGCATAGAGGCTGGTATACACAGGCTGAAAAGTAGTAGAAGGGATGATCTTCAATAAACCCATGTAACTGAGGAAAAGAGATGGCTGTTTAAAGGGAGCATGCAGAATATCACAAGACACTCTTTTTTTAAGAGAGAGTGAGAGAGAGAGGGGGACAGAGAGAGAGAGAATTTTAATATTTATTTATTTTTTCTTAGTTCTCGGCGGACACAACATCTTTGTTTGTATGTGGTGCTGAGGATCGAACCCTGGCCGCTTGAGCCACATCCCCAGCCCCTCACAAGACACTCTTGACTTCCTTGAAAGTAGTTGTCTGCAATGAGAGATCAACATTCTGAGATCAGAAAAAGCCAGGTTTGAGACAGCACCAACATCTCCATTCACTGAAATATGAAACAAGCACCTACTAGCTGGGAGGAAGTGAATCGAACTGTGAGATGCTTCTGAATGAGGCAAATCTCATTAACCCTCCATGTCTATGAGTCAGATAAGTGGGTTCTGATCTGCAGCAGCAGCAGCAGCACTGGGGAACCAGGTTGTGATTAATCACGGATTTCATTCTCTCAGAAGGGAGACATTTGCAAAGGCTGACCTGTAACTCAACATCTACCATCCAAAACCAGTAACCACCTGGGTGAGGTGGTACTCCCAGCTACTCCAGAGCTGAAACAGAAGGAAAGCAAATTCAAGACCAGTCTGGACAACTTAGTGAAACCCTGTCTCAAAATTTAAAAAAGGTCTTGAGGTGTAGCTCAGTACTGGAGCATTTGCCTAACTACATGAGGCCCCAAGTTCAACCCCCGAGACTGACCAAAATTTTAAAAATCTCTGATAATTACATTCAGGTCAATGTACTGGCAGTAAGAAAGTTTTTCTTCCCATTACCATGATCACTGATGGTGAATATGCTTACAAAGAAGCAAGCAGGCCATCCTACACCAAGAAGGAAAGATTTTAAGACCAGCTGGTGTTTGACTCTGACCTCAAAGACATCACTTTCCAATTTTACCATACATGCCCACACAAAGAAACTTAGTGGGCCCTCCCCAAGGGCCAAAATAAAATGCTGTCTAGTAATTACCATAGATAGAAATGGAGCTGGTCTTCCTGAGTGACAGAGCAGAACCCAAGTAAAACCACCAACAACAAAAACATCATAAACCAAATTACACAGTCCACAGTAAACCGAGAAGAGTGGTGCTGCGTCTCAGAGACGAAAACATCTTTGGAGAATCCACCACCAGAAGAGGGGGTGTCTGAGAGCTGCAGAGGGCTGCCAGGTACCAGGAGCCAGTGCATCCCTAAGTACAGAAACTAGAATCCTAAGACAAGCCATTTTCAGCTGTACAAACAGCAGTTTCTTTATTTAACTCAATCTATAGTTTGACTCATTGAGAACAAATTTCTTTCTTAGTGCCCTGGGCATTGATTACTTTCCCTAATTTGTTACAGAATTTTTCAAAAAAGGATTTTGTAACTTCTGGGAATTAAAGTCAATAAATAAAATTACTTGGAGTTTTCCCTTAGAAATGGAGAGCCCTTGAATACCTCTCAAATAACACGTTCAGGCCCCATCCATAGCAACCCAGAACCCTCACCAGGTCCTTTGTGCGGATGAGTTGCCTAACCAAAGTGAGTTATATAAACCCATTGATGTGTGCTGTTTAAGACAGATCCAGGAATCTGTAATGAAAGCATAATAATGAATGAGAAGCATTAAAGAAAGTCACACACTGCCTCCCGATCCTCAGTCACAACTGCACTAGATGGGTATGTGATCAACAGCTGTTTTAGTCTGAAAATCGCTAACATTGTAAAGTCTCCCAGGGGGGCTGCTTGGGTCACTCTGGAGCTCAGAGCATTGCCTTCTGAGAGCTTTTCACCAAGCCATTCATTCCCTCCCCAGATCTCCAGGAAGACCTGACTCCAGCACTCCGGGCCTCTACCTCAGGCCACTGGGGCTTCTCCCCCTTTAGATGACCATTTTGCTTTGTACTAAAAGCCTCAGTACATACACAAAGAAGAGTCTGCGCAATCACAAGTGGAATCTGATAATCACAATCGTAATTCAGTGGGGTTGGGATGGTTTTGTAGCAGTGCTGAGCATCAAATCCAGGGCCTCTGGCATGCTAGGTGACCCCTTTACCACTGAGCTTGACCTCCTCACCACTCATCAAAATGATGTTTTAACACAAAATAATGTGAGATATCAGATCTCAAAAACAAATTTTATTGCCTCCACTTCATTCCTATATTTCCTTAGTACTCTTAATACAAATTTCTTCGAACAAGCTTATAAACTTGAGGAAAAGAAAATATGCTTTCCCTTACAAATGAAACACAATATACCACTTGACAAGTGTGGTGTGCCCAAAAACGTGCATGTGTGTGTGCGCGCATGCATTTGTTTTTAGGATCCCATTAAAATCAGCCCAGATATATGTCCTGGGTGAACCAGATCCACAGTATTGGTGAAGATGCAGGATAACGGGACCTCACGGGATGAGTGCAGGAGAACCTCTAGTCAGACACAGGATTGCTGAAGCCCACTCCTGGGCACTCATGGAAAACCTGTGCACAAACCTTCATAGCAGTATTTCAACAGAGCCCAAAACTAAGAACAGGAGAAAGTGGATGGGTAACACATGGTATATCCAGCCATGAAAGGGGGGCTGGGGTTATGGCTCCGTGGTAGAGCGCTCGCCTAGCATGCGTGAGGCACTGGGTTCCATCCTCAGCATTAAATAAAAAATTTGAAAAATAAACCAATAAAGGTATTGTGTTCACCTGTATATATATATATAAAGCAGACCAGGGGGAGGAGGCAGACCCAGAGCCAGAGCCAGAGCCTAAGTTTGCCACCAAGAGAAAACATCCCTGGGAAAACTCTGGGAGAGGCACCCGAATGCAGGGAAATGGGGAGCCCCTGGCAATGCCCTGGCTTCTTCTGAATGGTAATGAACCAAAAGTACCTACTTTGTGTGTGTGTGGGGGGGGGGGGGGGAGAGTAAAAATAACATCTTATTTTTATCACAATCAATTTTTACTTCAAGTCACTTTGAAATCTTCCAACATAAATAATAATATTTTAGTCCCATGTGAAGTTCTAGAAATAATATATTACTGACATACAATGCTTGGGTTAGGGAGTGTTTATAAAACTCATGTTGCAGTATGCAAAACAAAATCACAATCACTTTTTAACCAAGCAAATGGTTAAGGGATGTTACAATTTCTGAATGCAAAATGTCATTACTGCAGCCTGTGTGAGCCAAAATACAATATTATCTGATTTTTACGGTGCTCATTAACACAAGTTAACGTTGCATTAGCGCTGATTTAAAAAGGAGCTGAGCAGTAACTGCCCAATGACTACTTGCGAGACCCACAGGCTTTCTGCAGGCCAAGAACAGGATGGGGTCACGTGAGGCCTGTTGTCCATGCCACTGCAGAAGGGAAACAGCTTGCACAGGCCCAGCACTGGCTGAAGGAAAGGCCTTTCTGTGCTTGCTCAGCGCACCAGGCTGAGGCCTGCAATTCTTGGTAACCAACCTAAGCAACGGCTCTTCCACACTTTTTCTCCACCTGGAACCCACCTGCCCTGGACCTACTCACCTACTCATCACAGTATTCAGATCTCAACACCAGCCTGTCAAAGAAGGTCACTGGCCACGCTACCTCCCAGTCTGAGTAATTACTTTGGCTTTCTTTAAAGCATGTCTGAACAGTAAAAATTTCTTTTCTAGGATTCTGTGTATTAACTGAATGATTTCCTAACTTAATGAGTGGCTGAATTCCAGCAGTAACATACTCAACATCTTGTTTTCTTAGGAAGACTAATAGTTCTCATCCTTACAGTGTGTTTCGTCTGTGAGGGAGACAAAGGTGGTGTGTCTCAGAGATCAACTAACAAATTAAAAGCCTGAACCCACATCACCCAACGAAAACTTCTTGGTGAAACTTCTTGCAAGGAGTTTGAACACTGATGGCCTGGGTTTGAATCCAGCTCTGCCATTTGCAGGTAAGATTTCTACAGTCACCTGTATCTACCCAGTAACTGGAGTGTTATCAGCAGCAGCAAAGGCATCACAAGTCATCCACTTGGCTAAAGAGGGGCAAAGGAACAAGGACAACATTTCACTTTCAATATCTGTACTAGTCTTCATCGCTTAAATGCCTTAAAGCACAGATACAATCTTGCAGTTTTTAATGTCAGAAGTAAGTTTCATGGGGTTGAAGTCATGGTGTTGGGGAGACCGGATTTCTCTGGAAGCTGGAAAGATGCTGTCCATTTTCTGTTCCCAAAACAACAGGAGGGCCAAACAGAATGCTTAAAAGACAGGTGACAATGCCATGTTTAAAGACAGTTGAGGGACAGAGACGGGGAAAGGGAAGGATGTGCAGGTCTCCTTTGAATCCCAGCATGATCTCCACACCACGCCTCCTGAGACCCTGAGCTCAGGAATCTGCTTTCAAGTTTGGGGAAAAAATGTTTTCACCTATAACAACAATACATTTCTTATTAGGAAAACATCTTGTAAATGAGACGTGGCATTACTATTAGCTCCTAAAGAGCGTGTTATCCAGCCAGAGAGCTTTCCTTGTTGAAACTATAGTCTCTAAGGAATCTCAGCTAAGCATGATTGCTCAAATTTACAAAAACCTGGACTGGGGTTGTGGCTCAGAGGTAGAGGGCTCACTTAGCATGTGCAAGGTCCTGGGTTCGAGCCTCAGCACCAAATAAAAATAAAAAAGTGAAATAAAGGTATTGTGTCCAACTACAATTTAAAAAAAAAAGTGTGTGCTGGTGGTTAAGCATCGCTGGATTCAACAATCCCCAGTACCAAAAAAATAAAATAAAATAAAACAAACACCACCAGCACCACTACACACACACACACACACACACACACATTGATAAATCAAGTATAAGATGTGAACAGGATTTCAAGAAAAAGAGGATCAGGGATGGTAACTGTGCAAAAGGGTACAGTTTGTGGGATAAAACTACTGGGAGGAACAAGTGGTCAACGCAATATCTTCTGCTCCTAAGAGTAAAGAAATAAAACAGCTGTTGGAAAGCAAGAGGAAAAAAAAAATCTTTTAGATGCTTCAGGTCCTCATTCATCAGAGTGATTTTCTGAAAAAGCTATACATATAGATTCACTCCTTTGTACCTGCTAAGTACTTCCCTGGATGAGGTTTTACTTTCCTCGATTTCATTTACCTGAACTCCAAAAATATTACGTGGAAAATTCCAGAAATAATCAATGGTTAAGCTTTAAACTGATCACTGCTCTAAATAGCATGATGAAATCTTCCAGCATCCAGTATAGCTCTGCCTAGGACATGCGTCAGCCCTTTGCCAGAGTATCAGTGCCATATAGGCTACCCACCAGCTAATCACTTAGCAGCCTATAAGGCTACTATCAACTGTCATGCTGAAGCATCGCAGTGCTTGTAAAGTGCTTGCTCCAAAGTGCTGCACTAGTAACGCTGGCAATTTTATTACAGTACACTGTTATAAGCATCCTACTTTATTGTCAGTTATTAATCTCTTATTGTGCCTAACTTATAAATTATCAGAAGTATGTGTGCATGGGGATTCAGGCCTGCACTGGGAGTTGTGGAACATGTCCCCTCTGAGTAAGAGGGAACTAATGTAGTAGGGAAGAATCTCCTGGAAAGTGATCATCAGAGAAAGCAAGGAGTGGGGGGAGCCTGGAAGAAGCACCGGGGAGAGTGACTCAGGCCGTCTTTCTCCTGCCAAACGAAGTAACCACAGATGCCAAAACATCCCATTTATAATGCTACACAAAAGTGCACACATCAGTGGGCCACACAGCGAGTCTTCAGAAGCTTAAGATAACTTCCCATAAAGCTGTCACCTCTCAGGGGAGGGGGATCAGACACTGACTAATGGTGAATAGGTTTGGCCCCCAGAAAAGAATTGGGAACCACTACAGTGCAGGAGGCCTGTGTGATGTAAACAGGCCCATATGGTAGCCACAGAGTGCAGCACAGCACACACACAAAAATTCACATGCCCCACCAGTTCACTGCAGAGGAGAAGGTGAGATGCAGTCAGAGTGAATGGCACTCAGGTGGGTTCCTCTGACCCCAATGAGGGGGACAGCACCCACAGTCCTCCTGCTTCCTCACCCAGTGTCTTACTGGGATAGTTACCTGGTAGCCGTTGGTGGGAGCCAAAAAGGATGGTTTGGCCCAAGTCCTCCCATCTTCTCCCCTAATTAACACATATTCACATTTCAGTATCCTCTCTGCCTCAGAAAATGTCTTTCTGCCTCATTCATTTTCCTCGTGCCTGTGCCAGCACCAGCTGCCCTGGCCCCCTCATTGTCTAGCCAATGTGTGGCCCTCAAACTACTTGCTGAAGTGACCTCCACTTCATCATTCAGAATTTTTGCTTAGAGAATATGACTGTGCATGAAAATAAACGCCAGAATAAAGCAGTGCCCTTGTGATAAGGGGCAGAGAGATCACCAGACCTTGGTCTTACATGGCCTCGGGGCAGCGTCTCTAGGAGTCCATGCTCCCTTCCTGGCCTCCCTTCTGGCTTCCTCTGGACTTTCCTCAGGAGCTCCTCCTTCGTGGTGAGCCAAAACCCATCAATGATCTTTTGCCAAAGCTGCAATTATCACGCTGCCAAACCCAGGCCCACTTCTAAAACAGTCCTCTTTAATTTGTGCTCTACCTCCAGACTGAACAGGAATTTTCCACCCTGGAAAGAGGTCTTGCTGAAAACCCTTGGCTCAGTCTGTTCAGCTAACCCAGTTAGGCCCAGGCGCTCATGTGCCTCGCCTGGGTCACAGAAGGTGGCCAGGGTGGTGGATGGAGAGTTCACCTGCCCACAGAGTCCATTCTCAAATGGAACAGTTATTTTTAGCATCACCCATCACCAAAAGGAAGTTACCATCTGGATTAGAGGGTAAGGACTAAAAGGGGAATTGCATCCTCTATGACTGAAGGCCCACGTCCCCCACAGAAAAGGCATGGCCTCACAGACGGGATCCACAGTAAGTGACAGAAAGACATTAATGTCAACTGCAAGGTCCCAGGGGGGACTTGGACTTCGTGTTGCCATGAAGATGTTTCCCATCCCTAATGCACACACCAGGGACCCCCCCCCTTCTTCAGCAGTATCCCTAGAGTTCTTCTCATGGCCTTCACTAACTCCAACCTCCGAGTCGGCCTCAACTGATACCCTACTCAAGTTCTAGAAATTCACCCCACTGTTTGCCCTACCTCTCTACCCTGCGTCCCTCACCACCAAGAGGCACTTAGCAGCAGTGGGGGACTCGGCAGCAAGCTCACTCTGCGGCTGCACCCTTCCCCCTCTTTACTCCAGCTGTGCCCACCTCTGCAGAAACCCACTACATGCTTTCACCCTCCAACAAAGAATAAATGGAAACTTCAAACATGATATTAAAGACTTTTAAAAGCAATTCTCTCTGCCCTTTCAAGTATAACTGATGACCAAAAACAACCCCAACTTCTGGAACAAAATATTCAAAATGAAATTCAAACTTTAGGTCATTTCTACACATTAAAATTCTGAACCAAGCCAGGCTCAGTGGACACGACTATAATCCCCCCACTCCAAGTTCCTGGCCAGCCTCGGCAAATTGGTGAGACCCATATTTACATAATATGTAAAAAGGGGTAGGGATGTAGCTCAGTGGTGAAGCACCCCTAGACTCAACCCCCATCATACCCAAAAAAAAAAAAAAAAGTTTCAGCCAATCTGTAGAAGTTTCAAAAATACATTTTAGAAGACACTGATGAGCCCCATCCCAAAAGATAATGGACTACAATGAAAATTAAGAAAAATTTAAGAAAAAAATAAATGTCTCCCTCCTGTACAAAGATTTTTACATCATCATACCATCAACATAGGCAAAGTATAATTTCATTTGTTGGTTTGTTTTTAGTCCTGGGGGTTAAACCTAGGGGCACTACCAAGGAAATAGTACCCAGCCCTTTTCTCATTTTGAGACGGGGTCTTGCTATAGTGGCTGAGGCTGGCCTCCAATTTGTAATCCTCCTGCCTCAGTCTCTTGAGCCACTGGAATGAGTGGCTGGGATTACAGGTGTGCCTCACTGTGGCCACTCAGAGTACAAACTGTTAAACCCAACACAATTCCTGTTTTTTAAAAGTCATGGGTGTAACTAGTTAAGAATGCCTCCTTTTCTCTATCATTTTCTCACACATGCTCCCAAACAAAACATGCCTGGGAATCTAAAATACATTATAGAAAATGAAACATTCTCAAACTCTGTCACCAGAGAAGGCATAAAGGTCAGAGCATGAAACGACACTCCTAACCCGCAGCTTCTGGTCACACACGTCTTCTTTATGTACTGCATTATGACACTGTTTCCTTCAAACTATGTTAAAAAAGGTTTAAGACAGCACTTCACCAGCTTCTTTCCCCATATCATTGACATAAATTATAGCTAAGTTCTCTAGCTCCATGCTAAAACAGCAGCTTCTAAAAGTTTGCGTAACGCTAATGGCAATCAGCATTTAACTTTTTTCTTTACTGTCTGCTGTCTTGTGGTTTTCCACAAGCATTTGGGAACACTTCACCTTGTTCTTTCTGATATGATACAATTCAATTACTTCGAGATAGATAAATCTGCCCACTATCCACGTGTAATTACAAAGACCCACATGCCTAAGGCCTCTGGGGCTTGTTCAGGGCTGGGGGTGTCACCCTGTGGTAGAGGGTTTGCCCAGCAAGCACAAGGCCCTGGGTTCAGTTCTCAGCACTGAAACACACACACACACACACACAGCACAACACTGGAGCTATTCAGAACAAGCAAGAGTCACAGAAACAGCCCAGAAGGTTTCTTAAAATCATGGCTCCATACCCCCTTTTCCCAGAGAAAGGAAGAATTATGTACACAGGGGCTTCAAATGCAGAAAGGCAGGAAGGAAGGAGGGAAAAAAGCCACACCAAAGCCGACTAATCTGCCCTACAGACCAGAGAACCGTCAGCATGGTAATTGAAACCAGCATTTGGGAAAGCTGAGCAAACTTAAAAGAAGTGCAAACATTTATAACAAGAGGAGGAGACTCATGGATTTAATTACTTCCACCATACATGACAATTAAGAATAAATGGTGGAAAACCACAAGACAGCAGACAGTAAAGAAAAAAGTTAAATGCTGATTGCCATTAGCGTTAACAACAGGAGTTTCCAACACCTGCTATAAGCTACTGTGTAATAAAAAATGAATTACCCTCCTAGTGAATACATGAATACATTAATGGAAGCCAGGTTCTTTGGGAAGCACATTTAAACTACTTCATGCCACCAAAGTAACATTCACCAAATAGATGCTTCAATGCACATTTAACAGGATGAAAGAGGCTGAACCTCTTCAAAGCTTCCCATCTCCATCTGACAACAATGCAGGAGGCTGTTATCACCAGTCAGGAGATTCACTTAATATTATTCATTATTTCAAATGCCAACAGCTGAACAACAACAACAAAACAATGAGCATTTACTGAATACATTTTGAATGTATCACAAGTAACTCTCAGAATACCCCATGGAAGAAAGGCTAGCTTGCCCCAGGTTGCGGAGTCCAGGGTCGGAGCACAGATTCAAGCCCTGGCAGAGCCCTTTATAAGCCTTTGCTCTAGCAACCTAGCCAAGAGGGTCCCAAGCAGGAAGGAAGGGCCTAGAAGTCAGGTGAAACCAGAACCTCACCCATGCACCTAACCAAAGGAAATGGAATTCCTCCGCAGAAACTCTCCATCTCAGATTAGTCTAAATTCGTATTTTAATAAATGCTAGAAATCTCATAAAATGCACACACGTGGTCTAACAATATAATATTATACACTGACTCTCGGTTACAAAAGGTCCAAGAAATTGAATAACTTTCCTATACAGTAATTTCCATGGAAAGCTCTTTTAGGATTACAAAGACAACAGAAAGGAATAAAACCAAGATCAACTGTTATGCTGAAACTTTGAGATTTAAATTCAAAGGCAATTAACCCATTAAGTCCTAAATGTTCAACTCTGCAAATATGTCAATGAAATTCACACAGGTGCATAAATATGTATTGGAAATCATAATCGAGAGTTTATATTAATAATATGTTATATGATTGCATTAAGTATAACTGTCGATAAATGTGTCATATAATGATGCATCAGATAATGATGCTTCTCATCTGGGGCTACAGGACTAAATGGGTTGCCCACATTTCTCAAGCTGGGGTGCTGCTGCAGTCATGGTACCAACCAGAATGGGCCAGCACAGAGAAGCAGTCCCAGAGTGGAATCTGCATTCCAGAGACAAGTTCTAGGTTGAGATGATTCAACCAGCTGCATTTCTGAATCTGTGCTGCTCCTCTAAGTGGCCTTTAAAGAAACACCTGGTAACTACAAAAAGCTTAGGAAAAGAACCTACACATAAAACTTCAGTGAAATGCCCCAGAAAGGCAGTAGGCAAACCCACCCTTGTCTCAGCCTGTAAAATTGCTGCAGCATCCCCCCCCAAAAAAAAAAAAATTACAAAGAAAACTCACATTTGACATGCATTACATGGTTTTTTGTAACAACAGTGACTTTGCTTCTCTAATTAAATAAAGGCTCGGACAAAAAATTAAAAATCTTTCCACAAGCACCCATCAGAAGATCAAAAACAACCACCCAAAATAGCAAGCATACATCCAAGTCTTCAAAAATGTGTAAGATCCCTTACAAAATACATGAATAAAATTGATATTCACCAACTCTGAGAGTTAAAAATATTACCACGGAAAACTTCAGACCAGGAAGAGATAATCAAACTGGGATTGGCTTTTTTATTTTTTCCCAATTTATAGATTTTCTACAGGAAAAAAAAAATGTACGTGCAGCTAGGGAAATGTCAAAACTACTCCAAAAACACCGAATAATGTATACATTCTGGAAAAGAAACAATTTTGGATAACATCTGTGAAATCAGAGCAACCGAAGGCTTCTGAGAAACTGGCGACTGTATTACCTTGCACATACACTTACTAAAAAATTAAATCGTGCACTGTAAGTGGATGGATGGCAGGATACATGATACCTCGATGGGGGGTTTGTTGTTTCGGTTTAAGGAGAGCTCAGCAGACTTCAGAAGCTCCCTGATCCACCTAATTCTGGTTTCCCTACCTTGACCCAATCTGACAAATCCACATGCATGCTATCCGCAGTGTGAGCAGGACAACTCCTGTATGCTGAAGCATGCTTTATCTTTGTGACATGGCATAACAGGAGAAGAGGTCACAAGTCACTCAAGCCCCACCCATTAAATTAAAAAATAAGGCATTAGTCCATACTTTTACAGATTGACCACTACACTACAAAAGGCAGTTGCACACAACCACTTAAAATTATAAAAATCACTATTTATTCCAAGTGTGACAGATTACCTTGGGCTTCCTGAGAGCTCAAGCAGACTTGCCTGGACTTGCCTGGAGGGGTGAGGATGACTCTAGGGCCAGAAACACTCACTCATCGTGCTCGGAAGCAAGGGGCTTAATACTCAGAAGCTATCTCTAAACAAAAGGTCCTCCCAGGTAAATCTAAAAGAAGTACACATAAGAACAAAGTTCTACCAAAATCAATGAGGCACTGAAGCTATTCTCCAATTATTAATTGCTTTATTTTTAATCTAACAGTTTACCACTGGCTTCCCCTCGTCTGTCTGGCTTATGGTCTTGAGAGCATTGTGCCAAGATCCATATACACTAGTCTAAACAATCTGATCTTACCCAGACCCTGCTCCTGTCAAAGATAACTGAAGAGCAACATTAACTCAAACAACATCTGCTAAGTGTCAGGGGCACAATGACAGGCTATCAGGCTACCCTTCCTCCCTCCAGTGAGAGCTATCTGCAGCCCGAGCATCTTTGATGTTCAATACCCCAATTTTACACCAAAAGGTGGTCAGACTTTGAATGCACATCCACAATCCAATGGAATGGGCAGTTTTTGATATACACCATTTTTGGAATCCCGCAAGTGATGGTAATGTCCATCAAAATTGCAGGACTTATTTGGCTGCCTGTAAACAGAACTTAACGACACTCTTCTTTAGAAGTTCAGTGGAACAAACCCAACAAACTTGAAAGACATGCAAAATAGCCATTCCCACAGCACACCCTCGCCACTGAGCCCAAGGACTCAGTGAGGGTATCTGAAAGCCCCTCCTGCAAGGACCAATTTAGTATAGGAGAATGTACAACCACACCTTTAACACCCAAGTGGGCTTACAGTCCTGGAGGGGGTGATCTAGAACACTCCAAGCTCTATCACACTTACAGGGGACCGCCCTCATATGCAGGCTGATGGTGACTGAAATGTCACACGAGGCACCGAATTCACCAACACCTGCACGATGGCAAAGAATTCAAAATACATAATGGAATGGGAAGGGTCCAAGCACCATAACGGGATCTCTACTTAAAGATGAGTGCTATTAGAATCATCTTATTAAAACACTGCAGGGCTGTGGGATGGCCCAGTGAAGGAGCACTTGCCTGGCACAAAAGGCCATCGGGGACTCTGCAAATGAGAACTCTGCTGACTATTCCCACAATTTAAAAAAACTAGGAAACTTGGTCAAGTTACAATAAAAAGAAAGGTTTTGTCAACATTTATTTTAAAACATCTACTTTGGCCAAGCAATTCAGTCCTATCTAATCGTAAGGCACTGAGTATGAAGATGTATTAAGATCTGAGGTTTTCAGTAGTTTGTTACTTGTAACAGCAGATTAGTTAAGACAGCCTTGCAACATCCCGGCACTCAGTGTTAATAAATCACAGGGATCCCAGCACAGTGGCAGGGCTGTGCCTGAAGACAGACCTGGGTGTCTAACTACCCCAAGGAGATGCTTGCCCCCTCCCAGTTCCAGAGAGCAAAGGGGCAAAACCAAGTTCAGAAGAGGATCACAATGTGTGACATTCAATAAAGTGCTTCTTTCTCATGGGGAGAGTTGGCAATGATTTAATTCAGCTGCACTGTCACAACTCTACACCTCCTTACTAAGAAAGATGTAGATCAGTATTCTGAAGGAGGGCTTTGGGAGAAACAGTAGTATTTATAAGGTGTTTGGGTTTTTTTTTTTTTTTATCTTGTCTTTTTTTTTTCTTGTTGTTTCACTCTGCTATATGTTGGGGGGCAGGGGCCAATAATAACAAAAGTCAATATTTACTGGGATAAATGTCCCTTTTTAATTTTGCTTCCTTAGAGTTTCTTAACTGTCTAGGATGAAACCAAGTTACTGTTACACATCAAGCACAAAACAGGTTAACAAGCTGTACCAAATTACACCCTTTCTGCGGTTGCTATCTAAGCCACACTCCATACTGTACATGGTCACATAATATTTAACTATATCATTTCATCGGCTTAAACATTTATTGAGGATTGATCAGGGCAGGAACTAGCATGGCCCTGGCCAGGCATGAGCATTCTCCACCATCCAGGCTGCTCGTTCCTTTTACTTAAGGACAGAGCCCAACCCAGTAACCAGCAGCAAGCCCGTCTGGCGTGCCTTTAATAATTCCTCCAGTAAAGTAGTGCCCAAGGAAGAAAACGCATGTTTATATAAGCTTTTCTGATGTCACAAGAGCCCAGTCGAGGAAGTGTGGCGGTTGGTTGAAATGCTCCGGGCACCCCAGAAGTGGCAGGTCCAGGCAGGTTGGGCAAGGTTTCTGGCAAGCATGCACCTTGGGCCCCAGGCTGGGGCCTCCCGCTTGGGGCTGTGACTTGGGGCTGTGACATCGCGCGTCTATTGCGAAGCTGAAAGCCCCTGCCTTCTGTCTTACACCTGCGATTACAAAGTAAAATCCTAACTATATATAACAACGGCATTTCAAATTTTCCAGTCAAAATGTGCAGGAGGAGGAAAGAACAGATGGGAGGAGGAAACGTTGGTGTAAACAGGCGCACGCGGTGGAGGAGAGCAGGCTGGGGCAGGGAGCAGCTTCCTCTGCGGAACGTTTTATCCCTTTCCATCCAGGGAAATCTCAACGCTGCACAAAAGGAACCTTCAAAAACTTTTATGTAACAGTGAAAATAACACTTTTTCCAAACATCACAGGGCCAGGAAGGAGTGTGTGGGTAGAGAAGGGGAAAAAAGACTTCCTTTTGGAAAAGGTCCCTTTTGTAATCCTTGCTGGAGGCTGAAGCTCTCACGTGCAGGCATCTGGCTTTCCACACTCGCTGGGCACACAACACAGCAGGGGTGCCAACCCCAACTAGCATCCTGCCAGTGAGTTCAGGACTGGCAAGGATGACCATCATCCTTGCTTTTTCTCTGACACGCATTTCCCACCAGGAAGGGAAACACACAACACACACACAACACACACACACACACACACACTCTCTCTCTCTCTCTCTCTCTCTCCCCCCCCCACCCCCACCCCTTCAAGGAGCCAAGCTGGACTGAAATCAAGATCATGACATCAACCCCATAAATCTAACTCTATATCATGGCTATAAACATGATTAATACAATAACCAACAACTCAGACTCCTGGCCTAGAGGAATGGCAGTGGCAGTCTATGTTAAATGCAAGTGTTAGTTATCACTTTTCCAATTTCTCAAAACATGCAGGAAAAAGATCATTAAAAGTAAGATGAGGATTAGACCCCAAACCTGGGGGATGGCAGGTTAACTCCAGGAATCAAACCTACCCTTTCCCATTACCAACCAACTGCTCCTAACTACACACCCACGTGGTAGGTAAAAGCACACTAAGTAAGGAACAACTATCCAAAACACTCAGATAAGGTGAGTCAGATCCTCGCAGGGACCCACCCATCCCCACCAAAGGAACCAAAGAAGGCTCTCTTCTCTAAAGGCACCCAACTTCACAGCTATGGCATCTAAACAGGCCATCTATACCAATTAATACAAATAACCCTATAATCTGGAGTACATTTAAGAGGAGTGATTACAGGTAACAGAAATAAGTTACCATTTATGATCCAGCTATATTACCACTTCTCTGTAGCGACTCCAAGAAATAAAGTCGGCATTACAAAAGAGATACCGCATCCCCATGCTGCGGCAGCACTGTTCACAAGGGCTCGTCACAACAGAGTGGCCTCATTGCCCAACAGCAAGTGAAAGGATAAAGAGAACAGTATACACGTACACTAGAGCACTACTCAGCTCTAGTGAGGAATCAAACCACGTCACTTGTAAGAAAATACAAAGAACTGGAAGACATCACCTTAAGCAAAACAAACCAGACACAGAAAAACAAGTATCCCTTATCGTTCCCTTTCACGTGAAACCAATGACCTGGAAGTAAAAAATGGACTGCTAGGGTGGGGGCCTGTGGGATGGGAGAAGTCATGGGAAGAGAGGTCGAGTGTGATGGAAGAATGACACACACCTATGGAAATGTCAGTGAAACCCAACAATCTGTATGAATAATATGCATTAATGTTAATTTAGAGCCAGGCTCAGTAGCACATGCCTAAATTCCAGCCATTTGGGTGGGACCCTGAGGCAGGAGGATGGCAAATTGGGAGTCCAGCCTCAACAACTTAAGGAGGTCCCGTCTCAAAAAAAAAATTAAAATAAAGGCTGGGGATGAGATTCAGCAGTTAAGCAGCCCTGGCTTCAATCACCAGTATGAAGGAGAAACAGATTACAATTTTCAAAATGGGATCACTGGAAATAACATGGAGAAAAATGGAAATATGTTGAAAATGTATAGAACCAGATGCCGAAAATTTTTGTGACTTCTTTTATTTTTAACCATAACCCTATCCAGGCATGGTGGTACAGATCTGTAATCCTAGCAACTTGGGAGGCACAGACCACAAAGGGTCACAAGTTTGAGACCAGCCTTAGCAATTTAGCAAGATTTAAAAACGGGGCGGGGGGAGAGGGGGAGAGGGGGAGCGGGCCTGGCTCAATGGTAAGTGCCCCTGGGTTCAATCCCCAGTACAAAAAGCCTGAATTTTGCCAGCAAAGCATGCTGGACTAGAACTGAAAGGGGTGTGTTTCACAAGCTCCAGACTGGCTTCACATTCGTAAATTAGTGCAGCATTCCTTCCCCAAGCAAAACAGCTTCCATTATCCGTCTTCATATAAAAGTAACCCCCAGTGCTTTAAATGCACACCTACTATGTGTGCTACACTGAAACATAAGGCAGCAAGCATTACTTGCAAAAGCCAGAGGTATCTGATCTCGGATTCCTACTTTCCAAAAACAGTGACACACTGAACTTCACAGGAAACAGACAATTATCTCTGCAACACAAGGGTCATAAAACACTTCCAGGAGTCCGACTGGTATTTTTCCTTCCCTCTTGGGCAGCGTGTCTGCTGGCTCCTTGTTCCCAACTGCAGGGATGGAAACCCAGCCACCTCGGTGGGGTGTTGCTTTGGACCACCACACATACAAAAAAGGAGGGCATGCGGGGTCTGTCCCCACTGCTGGTGCCCAGAACAGGGGCAGTCAGGAGAAATGCGAGGCCAGCAGAGAATGGCGCAGTCTTCAGCAGATGCCTGCAGGGTGAGCAGGGGGCACAGAACAGAGAAGAGGAAGCGCAAGAAGACAAGGATCTGGCAGAGAAGACACAAAGGATGCAGAGGAGGAGGAGAGAACTTCTGGAAAGTCAAGTGCTAAATTTTAAAGCAGCACTACCGAGTAGAAGGAGCCTGACCTGAAAGGTGAGCAAGGTGACCTCAGTGTCTCTAACAGTCCACTTTAAAATGAGGGGTGTGAACAGATTAGTCCCCGGGGCCCCCTCCAGTTCCACAGAGCTAAGATGTACTGACTTTCAATTACCACTAATAACATCAAGAGAGAAAAAAGGCTGGTAAGGGTTTCATAATCTGCATCGAGAAGAGGTTAAATAGACCCCACTGATTTAATTCCGCTAGTTTTGAAAACCCGAACTGTTGAAAATAAATTAACAGCATCATTCACAAGCCAGCACAGAGTCGAACAGTGTATGTTCCAGTTCTTTAAACGTGACCAATAACTGGGACCTTAACCCACACCGGCACTTCGCACATTGTTACATCACAGAGAATTTCAAGAAGAGCTTCTGCATCTGCGCTGTGCGCTCTGGAACAGTACAGCACTGAAGAAGCTGAGACCACCATGCGACCCCCAGTCCTCCTACCACCCTTCAAAACAGCTGTACTTATTTGACCCACATGGCAGCCAAAGCTGGTACTCTAAATGCCAAATGGAAAAGGAACACATGGACAAATGATCCTAGGGAGGGGAACCTTGAAATTTTAGAAGGGGTCTAAAAGTGGTGGCAATGAGAACAATTGGGGTGAAGAGAATACAATAGTCCTCAGTGCATTCAAAACATCCCCACATGTTCAATACACTCCATGTTTTCTGAACACCCTCATGGGCCTGGGGAGCTTAGCTCCATGGCACAGCACCTGCCCAGAATTCGTGAGGCCCTGGGGTCAATCCCTGGCACTGCAAAAAAATAAAATAAGTAAGTTCACAGCAATATAATTGTAAGTATCCTCCAAGAATCCCCCAAAAGACTCAGGAAGGGCTTAGGCTCCAAGTAACACAAGCCATCCTGCACGAGACCCCTGTGATTCCGAGGCCAGTCTGTCTCCCGCTAAGAAGCACGCTGATGTTGGCCTCAGAGATGTGATGGGTTAATGCATGGTTTACTGTGACTAAGCAACACAGTTTAATGTCATCAAGAGGGTTTAATTAGAGAAGGCTGCCATGTCTGCACATACCTAGCGACTCACACACACACAGAGGATCACCGCATGCAACGACAAGACTTGCTCGGGGTTCACGGGCTTCCACACGTCAAAATCCAGGTTTGCCCACCTGATGGGTTGTGTGCAAGTCCTGCACCAACAGCCACAGGCGGGTGAAGGGCACACCTTCCCCGCTCCTCATGTGGACTACCACCACCTGAGCCTATGCTCCCCAGACCCGCGACTCCCTGTGAGGGTACCAACACTGACTCTCATCTCCATTTCCTGCCATTCTCCTATGGACACTCTCAGCTAGACGGCATGGAAAGACGGGCGAGTACCCTGTGGCATGACACGTGGACTGTCATTCAGCAACAAGAAAGAATGCACAGCGCCGCGGGCTGCACGACACCGCCAACACAGCCACGGCCAGGGAACTACACACCTAAAAACGGCTAAAATAGTCAAGTCTGTAAAATTGTATGTTCCCTACGGTGAAAAACTGAGGAGGAAGGTTAGGAGGAGTGCACTCATTCAAGGCACCCCCTTGATCAACTTGAAAACATGCTCACTGAAGGCAGCACTCGCTGTAGGCCACACAGTATATGGTTCCCTTTGTACAAAATACCTGGAACAGGCCTGCTATAGGGACAAAGGACACTAGTGATTGTCACGCTGTTAAATGGCACAAAGTTTCTATCTGGGGTGATGAGAAGGGTCTGATATCAGGTAGCTGTGGTGTCTGCTCGACTCAGAGCACTCAATAACAAGAGCTTCCTTTAAAACTGTGGCCTGTGGATCATGTCTCAGGAGAGGCAGGGAGGTGGCTGAAGACATGGGTAGTGGACAGTGAAGAATGTACTCAACTTCCCTCCCAATTTGAATCGTTTTTTGGGTCTCCTCAGCCTCCCTGTAAGTTATAGGGCCTGTCAGACAGAAGGCCAAGGAGGCAGTCCTCTGCACAGAGCTGAAGTACAGGTTTCTGTGCTGTATTCCTTTTGAAGTATGGGGGGAAGTATGAGGGCCTCACAGGTGATTTGGAAAGGAATCCTGCCAGGCACAACGGCAGGCACCTGTGATCCCAACTACTTGTGAGGTTGAGGCGGGAGGATTGCAACTTTTGAACGTGGGCAACTTAGTGAAATCCTTTCTCAAAATGAAATAAGATTTTGTCCAAAGTCAGCAATCCTCCTAAATATTGAATAAAAAAATTCCAGAAATAAATGACAAGATTTCAACTATATGCCAGCCATCTGAGAATTACTCGAACACAAGAACTTTGACACTGCAATAGACAATCTGATATCTGGGATCGTTAATGATCAGGTAAGTAGTGCATATGACTTGGTGGTGCTGGACTGAAGGACGGATGATTCAGGTCCCAGGCTGGATGACGTAGAGAGAATGAGCCTTCATTGTAGTGCTCAATGCCTTCCTAGGGGTGAAATAAAATTTTTATAAAGGGCTGAGCATGTAGTAGAGCATTTTCCTAGCATGTGTGAGGTCCTTGGTTCAACCCCCAATACCCCCCAACACACACAAGTATTAAATTTTGCTCCTTCCACATAATAAAACTTGTGTACAGCATGACTTAAAAATACCTGCCAGAGGGATAAAATGAAAAGATCTGGTTTTAACTTTCGGGGTGAGGGAGTCTCTGATGTTACTATTACAGGATATAGACTGTGGTGTGTTTGAGCTCCTTCTAATATGTAGATATATCTAAAATTTAATTCCTGGGGCTGGGGTTGTGGCTCAGTGGTTGAGGGCTTGCCCTGCATGTGCGAGGAACTGGGTTCAAACCTCAGCACCACATAAAAACAAACAAAATAAAGGTATTTGTAAAAAATAAATAAAAAAATAAAAATAATATTTAATTCCTGAAGCAAATAGCTAATTTTATTCCATAATCATCTGATACCTCCTTGTAAGAATTAACAGGTTATCGATAAAACTGTTTACTGCAGAAAGTCTCGATCGCTGTTTGTCATCTTTGCTCCCAGCATATTCTAATCTCCCAACCTGCCTCCTCCTTGCACACAGAGATGTGGCTGTGCTGGAGGGACCAGTGCTGTGGTATCCAGTGCTTTCTACCAGCCTTTCCGTGTTTCCCAGTTGCTAAGCCCAGGCAGACATTTAGAATTTATACATTCACGATGCACCACCTTAGTGCATATGCTCCCAAATATCAAACAAAGCCCTGAAGTAGAGACATGAAACCTGGGACATTTCTCAAACCACATTGCTCAAAAGCACAAGTCTATGGGCTGGGGATGTGGCTCAAGCGGTAGCGCGCTCGCCCGGCATGCGTGCGACCCGGGTTCGATCCTCAGCACCACATACCAACAAAGATGTTGTGTCCGCCGAGAACTAAAAAAAAATAAATATTAAAAAACCTCTCTCTCTCCTCTCTCACTCTCTCTTAAAAAAAAAAAAAAAAAAAAAGCACAGGTCTATATAAATACAGGCTGGTGACACGTCTGCAAAGACTCTTGGGGGGACTACACAATGCTTTCCTCCCCCACTACTGGGCTACACAGGTTTTGCTTTTTAAATGAGTGCTGGAGGAAAGTGTTGTAGAAATACTCATTTCACAAGACAATGAATTAAGCAAATGAAGTTTTCATAAGACAAAGTTTTCCCTGCACTTATCTCTTAACAATTATTTAATTACAACCCTGAAAAGTCTAAGAACTTTTTTTAAAGTTGCCTCTAAAAATGGGCTTTGAAGTATTCACTCCTCCCAGGCAGAGTGTAGACAACTGAAGGATTAAAAAAAAAAAATGGGGAGTGGGGGGGGGGGAATCTTTTGATGTCATTTTCCCTACTATTAAATAACACCTCTCTGCAAGGCTTAGCATCTTCTGGCTAATTCGCCAAAAATAACGACTGCAGAGATGTTTCTAACTACACAAATTTCCATTATTCATACTGTGGAGCGTTCCAAATGTTAAGTGTTTAATACTTTCTTTTACAACTCTGTGCTTTTAATGTATTAAGACAATCAACCTTTGAAATACACAACTCTATAATAAATGCCACACATTTAGCTCTAAGATTGTCAACCTAAGCCATTTATACTCATATTTCTGCTGGAAGAAAAAACGACTTGAACAATTAACATTACTGGAGATTAAATTGAAAAAAAAAAAAAAAGAAAAGAAGCAGCAGCAGCGGGGGAAACCCACACGCTGACACCACACTTCCTCCGGTAATTTGGTCGTGACCACTGTGTTGTATCAAGCGCTGGCCACACAAGTGGATCCACTTAACCATTCCGGTGCTGGCGCAGGATGTGGACTCAGTGGTATTAATGAGCTCGAGAGCTTATAATGTAACCTCACCAGACCAAATAACCTCCTGGCCACACAAGTAGAAAATAATTAAAACAAGCATGATTCCAATTTAGCTTTGTAACCAGATGGTGAATGAAAAAGCAGACAAAGGCTCATTTTGTGAATAACCTGGGGAACAGTCCCGAGGGTTCCTTTTTAAAGTTACAGCCAGAGCTGTGAAATCAAAGAGGAAAGGGGAACTCAAAGGTTCTCACAAGAATTCTGCTCTCCTGGAGCACATACATGTATGTCCTGTTCCCTAGGTCATGACCAGAGGACGCCCCAACTCACTCCTTAAAGGAATGCCACGTTTAATGATGGCACAAAGCCAGTGAAAACTTAGGACAAGATTTTGCTGAACAGTGACTTCAATGATCTGTGCGTGTAAAGAAATACTCGAGTTTTATGAAAAACAAACATCCAGGAAAATTCTACAACGGACCTCCACCGCCCACCCACCCCCAAAATAGACAACATTTGGCAAATTCACACTCGAGTCCTCTCATTTCCTCCCTCAAAAAGGATAAGGGCATGTCTTGAGTGGGCTAAGGAAGAATATGTGTTAAAACTAATGGAAAGAATCCAACTCTGCACAAGAACTCAGCATCAGTCTGGCAATGGAAAGACAAAATACAAATGGCCACCTTGACCTTCACAGACTAGACACAGTGCACACGGCTTAACCCGCTTTTTAAAGATGAAAGCTCTCATTCGCGAGAGGAAGGCATTAAGCAATCTGTACCCTCCAGTGGGGTCGGGAACAGCAAAGGCACTGTGATAGGGTCCAGGATGTGCTATCTGCAAACACGCTCCCTGAGACTTCCCAGCAAAGGTGCTGGAGCAATAAGGTGAATATCAGTGGATGCAGAATGGATGCACTCCAAAACATCCACAGTCCTCCACAAACTTCAGATGCCTGCAGGGCGTCCATCCTCCCGGTAATAAGCCCTTGCACTCACCAAGGTCCATCCTCCCATTACAGGATTAATCACAACCAGAAAACAGAAGAATCCAGGACTACAGTCCCAAGGGACAGCATAAGGGTGATTAGGAAGGGAGCCGGCAGGCCTAAGGGGATCCCACAGTAGTGCAACCATACTAGAAGGGTGTTTCTGCTTCCTTCCATCCAGGCATCAATGGAAGTTTTTTTTTCTTCATTAGAGGTTTTCTTTCTGGGTTCCTAAATTGTGTTTCCAGTGGTCAGCTTCCTTTAGTGTCCCCAAGGGATAGACATACTCTAGGAAAAGGCACACTATGAGCACTCATCTGAAGGCCTCTTAGTCACTTATATCTGGCTTCTGCTGCTGCTGGCCATTGTATCAGCTGTGGGAATCAGGCGTGTGCCCCTGTGCCCATCCACCATGGGAGGGGTTCCCTAACCCTAACGCTGCAGAGCCAAGGGAGGGGCAGAGCCATACCTGAAAAGCAACTTTCCTGCAGTGGCCCATGCCCCACCGACAGGAGCTAAATGGAAGTAAATGGCACCAGCTAGGAGGATGAGGGGGGGTATGAAACTTGAATCTTCTGCTCTGAGGCCACAGCCTCTATAGACTGTGTATTCTGAAGTTTGAAGTCAGACCTGATCCCGACTATACCACTTCCTACTTACGACATGAGGCAACCAGATGAACCTCATGCTTCCAATCCCTGTTAACAAGACTAAGCATTCTGCAAAATTTTTAGCTTTACTCTAAGCACTATACACGTATAATCATATGACCTTCCCAGGGAAGCTGATAAGTTTTGCTATTGCCCTCATTTTTCAGTATTTCAACTAGCCCAATTCCTATCAACAGAAGGTAGCATAGCAGAAGCAATAAACTGCAAGCAGAAGTGCCTTACAATTTGGAAACAGACATGTAAAGCACAACTTGCACAGTGCCCAGTACATAGTAGGCACTCATTACCTGGCAGCTGCTACTGGAGAGTTAGGAGGGTTTGGAGAGCCACATGAATTCCATGCAGGTGTCTGTATGCAAGAGTCCTCTGTTTCTCTAGACTGCAGCACCCTTGCAGGTGAGTGTACTGGGGGAGGGGGAGGCGCCAGGAAGGCTTCCCTGTGGTGCTCCAAGGGGCTGTACCCTACATCCAGCCTCCCAATGAACTCCCTCGGGACGATTCTAATATCTGGCTTCATGGGCTGGGCCTGTTGTGAATATTCACTGGCAATCTAACAGGATGGATCTGCGAGGGTCAGGGCGGCAGAGAGCAGGCAGGCACCTGTGTAAACACTGAAGATCCTGTGGGATTTGTGGAGGGACAGGAACAAGAATGAGGTACACACAAGAATCACTCAGACCTGGAGGATGCATACAATTGGGAGAACGGAAGAGGCTTCAGAGAAGAAAGAGCCCTGAAGGATGAGAATGTTAAGAAATGGAAAGGGCAAGAGACTTCCTTGAGGTCTCTTTCCAGTATGCTTCTTGAATTTCTTTATAAAAACGGTCTGGAGCCAAGTTTCTGTGGCACTGCTCCTTCATCCCAAATAGACCCCAAGACTTCTCCACCAAAGACCCTTCTGCAGGCTTCCTGAGCACTCCCTCTTCCTCACTCCTACCATCCCCACCCCCACCCCCAAGCACTTCAGTCAATCAGCTTCCAGAAGGTGAGGCCACAGCTGAATTCATCCTAGGTCACATTTACATCTGCCTAAGATGTCATCATGAGACCATGTCCCCATGTGGCCTCACCACCTTCAGGTCCGCTCACAGCCTGTGCCACACTCCTTTGTGCAACAGCAGCACTCACAGGTGGTTAGAGGCCCTGCAGAAGTTCCCAGTATCGACGGGACACTGCACAATATTGAAGATTTACACAGAGAGACTGAGAAGGGGCAGAAATACTGAAATGCACAGGAGGCAAACCAGAGGCTCCTCAGAAAGGTGCCTACAAATTTCACTTAAGAAAGGTAGGAAGACAGGCAGAGATAGAAGCCTACAAGATAAGGAGGTTTAGGGAGTGTTGTCGGTGCATACCCAAAGCAAAGCCCCATTCCATGATGTTCCTGATCAGCCAACACCCATCTCCTCTATTAGGGCAAGTCAGCTAGCACTTCAACCATAACCAATTCAAGAAATAGGAGATTAAATGAAAGCTTATGTGCTGCTTAATCAATCCTAATGTACGGACCAAAAAAAAAAAAAAAAAAATTAGGGCTGGGGTTGTAACTCCGTGGTAGAGTGCTTTCCTAGCATGCGTGAGGCAATGGGTTCGATTCTCAGCACCGCATATAAATAACTAAAATAAAGGTCCATTGACAACTAAAATTTTAATTTATATTTTTTTCATTTATTTCGATGTCCCAGGTATTAAGGGAAATCTGAACACTGACTCATTCTTAGGTATTGAGAAACTGTCATTTGTTATTGGTATCATGAGTGTTTTCTTTAAACACAATCCTCACCCTTGAAACATTAATGAAGTGTTTACACATGATGTGATATGATGTTTGGTTATCTGCTTCACTACAATGCAAGGGTGAAGATAGAGGTGTAAAGAGAAAAAGAAATTAGCCATGACTTCATACTTATAAAGCCAGGAGGGGACATAGGGATTAAGTTACACACTTTCAATACTTGTGTTTACAATTTCCCATGGGGGGGGGGGGGGGGCGCTCCTCTACAAAAAGGAAGCCTTTAAACCACAGTAAGGTAGGTAGAGCAGCAAGTCTCAAAAGTGCTTTGATGACAGAGTGTCTCTGAGCGCTTATTACTGAAGACCAGAACAAAGACACGGTCATTTACATGAGTTTCATACACATTAACACTCACCCTGTGAGAAATTAAAAGAAACTTTTAAATTTATCATTAAGTTTTATGAAAATTCTGTTTTGCAGAACAACAACGCTTAGTAAATGGCACCATTTTCAACTTCTGGACCTACATATCCGTATCACATTCCTCCTAACTGAATCTGACCTGAGGCGACATCACACAGTGTGGAGCCTGGAAAGACTGCTCTTGCCAGAGAGGGAAAAAAAGGATGTACTCACATTACCTTGCACCCTCCCAGAAAGGACCCCAGAGAACCCAGAGAACCCCTGGGATCCCTGGACGGCAGCTTGAGAACCACCGAGGGAGCAGCCGGCGAGAAGGGCCAGATCCTCCACACCAGGCCTCACAAGGACCCTGTCACCCTCTTCACCCCAGAAGTCCCTCCTCCACACATGACCGCCATGAAGGAAGGGCTTCTCTGCAGCAGTGCCTGGTACAGTGTCCCGCGACACCCCATCCAAACTCAAGACACGCTGCAAGTGCTCAAGATACCTACCCTCCTACCAGGCCTCAACTCAATACGCAGGCTCTCCTGGCAAGCATCTTACAGTAAATACGAAAACACTAGACACGTCGGAGTATCAGATTGTAAGGCCAAGGTGAAAGTAAGGCCCGAGCATGTATACACAAAATACCTGGTGCAAATAAGTCGAAATTTACAGTAACAAGGACCTCAGGTGCTGAGAGCCATAGCAGGGTCTGAATGACGCATGGCATTTTTGCCAGAACGGTTGAGAGGTGACTGAGAGGTGACGCCAGCAAGCCATTGTTAAGCTGTGTATATTACCCCTGCTGTGGCCTGCTACTTTGGAGTGCTCGCGGGGATTCCCGGAGAGTTCCCGTTGGTTGGGGAAGTGACGGAGGAGGGATTTCTGGTTGGTGGTTCCTGGAGGAGTCCGCGTGGGTGGGGTTCGAGAGAGTTTCGAGGGAACGTGTGTGGAGTGTGCTGGTAGAGCTCAGAAATAAAGTTTATTCCTTCTTCAGTGACTCGTGATTTGTGCCCAGCCAGACTGCGGCACTCAGGTACAAAGTATAGGTTCAAAGAGTCTTTGCAAAGAAAGGGAATGGAGGGCTGTGGTACGGTTCAGTGGAAGAGGATCAGGAAGGCCCCAGCACTGCACCAAAAAAAAAAAAGCAGCAGTTAAAAAAGAAGTGGGAACAGTTAAAACAGCATGGGAAAAGAAACTGAGTCAAAGTGTAGGGCCTGGTAACCAAGATATAAGATATAAGCTGTACTCTCAAAGGACAAAGCCGGGCACAAAGGCGAGGAGACCAGAATAGCCAAGGCAGGGAAGCCAGGCAGTCCCTCGGCAGCTCCTCCGCCAGGCATGGAGCTTGCAGATGTATTCATTCACACCCCATCAGGAGACAACCAAGGCCTGTAATCCCAACTGCTCAGGAAGCTGAACCAGGAGGGTCCCAAACTCAGGCCAGCCTGGCAACTCAGAGACCTCAGAAACAAAGGAATGCAGCCCGGTGAAGGGTGAGGAGCATGTAGCTCACAGGGGCCGGGACCACCACGCATGCACAAAGCCTGGATTCTTGATTCTACCCCCACACAGCAAGCCCCCTCCAAAGGGCACATAGACTGAGGTGCGAGGATGTGCAAAGACAGGAGAAGCCAGACAGGTGTCAGTACTGGACTGTCCTTGTTTTTAAATGCACAATGCCCAGACACACTCTGCAAAACAGCCAGAGGAAAAATGACTAAACCCAAGCCCCACAAAGGCACAGGTGAGGTGACAGCCAAGCTCCTTTCCTCACAGACTTTCAAAATAAAAACACTGAGTCAACATGATCGGTGGCCCTCTATCAGCACAGTGGTTGGTGTCTGCAAACAAACTCAGGACTTAGTTTTGTTGTTGTTTTTAATGTTTATTTTCATTGAACACAGCACTTTTATTTATTTTTATGAGTTCCTGAGTATTGAACCCAGAGCCTCACACGTGCTAAGCAAGCCACAACCCCAGCCTCTCATTTTAATATGTAGTAAAATACACATTCACTGAAAACACTGGGAGGGGGATAAGATGGGCTGAGTGCAATTTATTCTTTTTCAAATGTTAGAGTGCTTTCCTCACATGCACAAGGCCCTGGGTTCAGTAACCAGAAAAAAATGGTGGCCCATTACTAACCCAAAGTAATCATAGCTTAAATACAAAACAATTATAAAACTTCTAGAAAGTTAATACTTCTGATTTCTCAATTCACAAAAAGAATGAATGAAGAAGATAACTTCAGGCTTCACGCAAATGAAAAAAAGCTCTATTCTCTAAAAGACAATGTTATGAACCAGGTTTTGTCTCCACAAAAAATCCCAGCCCAGAGAACCTCAGCATGTGACTCCCCAGAGACGAGGTGACAACTGACGGGGGGGGGGGGGGGGGGGGGGCCCCGCAGGTGATAGGGAAAGTTGTCTTGCTTTACTGCCATGAGTAGTCCAAGAAAGCAGGAGTTCCTGGTGCTGGGCCAGAATAAGTCACACATGCACACCCAGCTCACTCCTGTGATGCATACATGCTTAATGGACACAGAAAGCGGTGTGGGAGAAATGGGTCTGGGGAAGCAAGCCACCACCCACATGGATCCAGAGGCCAGCACACCCCAGCCCAGCCAGAGGAGTGCAGAACAGAAGGACTCCCTTGGAAATCCTACAACAGGGGTGCTGTGTAGGCCTGGGGTTTGCCTACACAGTAATTGTCTACTAGGATGAGCTGCCATTGAATCCCATCCAGCCCCATCTAAAACCAGATAACTCAAAACAGCCTAGAATTCTCTTAAAGGTTTAAGAGTATGCTGTTATGTTTTTGTGATAGTCACATCTGACATTCTGAAATTTTGCGGGGCCAGGGGGCTTGGTGAAGTACCACCATCTCCATCCTTAAACTTCCCTCGACGTCTACCATCCCCCAAGGTTTACAAATTCCCAATGTTTACAAATCCCTTATACAAAAAAAGATCATCCCAAAATGATCTACTGGCTCCTTTAGTTGCTATTCGTTTAAAGTCCAGGCTTAATGCAGATGCTCTCATGCATGGTGAAACCTACACCCTCAAAGACTCTTAAATGCACCAAGCAATATTCTAAGCATTTTCCATGCAAACTCAGAAAATGTTCCAAAAAGTAGATACACCCATTCTAAAAAACAGTCCAAGAACATGACTTAAAGCACACAACTAGCCAGTGTATGCAGGGGTAAATACACTATGGGATCACAGCCTGTGGCTGTGGGAATGTGGCTATTTTAAGCACCTTACTCTTTAGCCACCTCCCCTTTTCCTCCACAAAGCTCCTTGAAATCCAAAGTTCAAGTCTTCATTATGTAATTCTGCGCACTGTTAGGTATGACTTTCTGTTTGCAGCCAGCATTGCTCAGTGTTGCCCAGGCCTGCTGCCTCAACCTCAGGAGTGCTGGACTACACAGGTGCACACCCAGCCCTGCTCCCTTCTACCAAACAGAAGCTATGAAGATTCCCTGCCTTCCCAAAATCCTACATTTAACAGTTAAGAACCCTTCAAATTATAGAATCCAATTGCTAAACTGGGTGCAGTGGCGCACACCTGCAATCCCAGACTCAGGAGACAGGAAGATGGCAAATTCCAGGCCAGCCTCAGCAACTGAGAGAGACCCCCTCTCAAAAGGGGAAAGGGGGGGGCTGTAAGTGTAGCTCCCCCTGGGTTAAATCCCCAGTTCCATGAAGAAGAAAAAGGAAGGAGGGGCTATTCTAACTCATACTCTTTTATTAATTTCTCGGTGTCAACTGAAAAGTGGTGACGGTGTTAATTTACTCATTAACTCAGAAGAGTTCAGCAAACAGTGTGTATATAGGAGGGGTCATGAGATGAAAAGAATCATGCTCTACACTGATGAGTTATGGAGTTACCCAAGTACCTGACACTTGGTCATACTTAGCAGACAAAGCAGAATAGAAAGCTATAAGCCAAGTTTCATGACCCAGACAAAAAGATGATCAACTGTATTAAATATGTGCTGCTTGAACATAATTGAGATTACACTGAATTATGTTCAATCCACTAATGGATATGTGCAACCACCAAGACTGTGGACACTCCTGCAACCAGAACTAGCCTCACAAACCCATGAAAAATTTTTATAACTTCATTTAAAAAAGCACAAGGGGTAGGCCCTTTATCCTCACCAGGAAAAAAGATGGCTGATTATATTAGTGATAGATATTAAAACCCAACACATTATAAAATGGCAAAGGGCCAGGTCTTCTTTAACAGATACCATTTAGAAATAAAAAGGTTGAATTCTTTTCAGACATCTAATTGCCTCCAAAAATTTTTGTCATTTTAAATTTGCTCAGATATAGTAGCTACTACAGAATAATGTACTATACACAACACAATACATAAATACTGGTTTTGGATTAACTGGAGGTTGCCACAGCACACAAGCACTTAGTAAACCTAAACTACATTCATCCCAGCCCTAACACATCTCTCTCAAATATTATTCCTTATGATACACTGCCTCCTGTTACCAAAGTTTAAAATTTTGCAATTTTATAAAACACTAAGTTGGGCAAATGAACCAATACCACAAACATTACTGCAAAGTGCAGCTCATATTTTATGCAAGTTGGGGAGGGGGGCACGCAGCATATTCTCATGTGCCCCTGGCTGAAAATACTATAAACTACTCTTTCGTGGTTTTATGTTCATATGCAATATATGTAAGTTAGAGACCATATGGTGAATTCTACAAATGAAATAAAGTAATTATTTCCTATATTATCCTTTCTGAATAACATCTAATCTAGCTACTCAAGAAAAATTCCTGATTAGATAAGGAAACATTTCATGTCATTAGCTATAAAGTTTCATCTTGTTTAAGAACTGCATTGTGCGTAATGAATGCCAGATGAGCTTAATGCACAGTAGGTTTCAAAAAAACCTCCAAATCACATTGATGCAGCCACCATTTCATCCTTTCCTTCAACCCACTTACATGAGAGCACACTCCCAGCTAAGAATCCACTCCAAATTAGCAGCAACTTATCATCACCAAGTTTTCTCCAATGTAATTTTCTGTACTCACTCTTACAGTCTATGAACTGCCTAATTAAAGTCAAGGGTCTTCCTCTTTTAAAGGAGTCAAGGTGGAAACAGAACAAGGTTTAACCTAGCTTAAAGACCTTACCTGTGTCTAACTAAATACCATGTCTTACAATTGTGAGGAAAATTAAAACAGCAATGCAGGGCTTTGGGCACAGCTCAGTGGTAGCACCGGAAAAAAAAAAAAGAAAAAGAAAAAGCACAGCAATACCTTTCCCACACCTTCACTAGCCTAAGAAGTGTCTTGCTTTCAGCCAGCTACAAATGGATAAAGATCCACACAGCTGGATGTGGTGGCATAGGCCTGTAATCCAAGAGGATAGGGAAGCTAGGGCAGAAGAACAGCAAGTTCAAGGCCAGCCTCAGCGATCTACACACAGGAGCAGAATGTCTACACACAGGAGAATGTTTTCAGCTTACTGAGCTGGAAAGGTGAGAATCAGACTTTTAATATCTGAAACATACCAAAGAAAACAGTCTTGGACAATGGGAGGAAGTGACAAGCTGAAATTAACCAGGCTCTACTAATAAAGTTAAATTACCAACTGGTATTTACACATTACCCTGATACCCTCCCTAGCGGGGTGTGACAAATGGCCCGGGCTTTAGCTCCAGGTTGAAGGAGTGTCAAGGAGCTGAAATTCTCTGAAAGCCAGTGTGCAGTGAAGGGAAAGTTTGGGGAGGTTGGCAAATTTACATCATCTGCACCCCCCGGTGAGGTAGCTTTTCATCTAAGAAGAAAGGGCCATTCCCAGGTTAAACTTTCTCTGCAATTCCCTCAATTGCAGGTCTCATTTCCCAGTTCTGTTCTAGAAACCAGATGCTTCATCTCACACATGCCCAACAGCTAGCGCAGAACCAGAGGTTCTGATGGCAGGAGCTCAAGGACTAAGCATAAGGCACAGCCCCCAGCACGGCAGCTCCCCAGGTTGAGAAGCATGAAACGGCTGTGCAGGGTGCAGAGACTCCAACCATCTAGGACAGTCTAGGTCCCCCCACCAAGGGGCAAGCCCCAAGCTATGCTACTTTCTGTGGAAGGACCAAAAGCCTATCACCCTCACCCCAGGAGAACGGATGGCAACTGTGGGTCCAGGCAGCTTCCTTAAGGCACAGTTGGAAAACAAATTAGTGGGAAATGCAGAGCTTCTTGCCACTGGGACTGACTGTGGCCTTTGGACAGTCCTGATAGCCGTCTGGCTCCAGCTTGGCTTCAATAACTACCCCCCCCCAATCACACCCTCCAAGATCAAAGGCAGCACTGTTTACAACGTCCTGAGCAATCCAGGAATCCCAAGAGGTTTGTGTTACCTTCCCCACCCCTCATTGTCCCTGCTCCAATGTTTTTACTGGGCAGGCCAACCCTGCACAGCACACCAGTGAAGCAAGCATGACCCAGAGGCTGCTCCTCTGAGCTGCCCAGGGAGGACATGATGGCTGGGGTACCACTCTGCTGCTGAATGTCAGGACAAAAACGTGGGGCTCCCAGGCTCATTTTCAAAGCTACTGTGCAGCAGGAAGCAAGGCGAGCTTCTTGTAGACAGGTGGCAGCAGCCACCAGTGAGCAAAGCCAATCAACCAAAACCAAAGCAAACCTGAAACTTCTTGCTGGAGCCTTGAACTCTCCAGGCATCCACCAAAAAAGAAAAAACAAAAAAGCCCTTCCCTATCCTGACACCTCAGTCACCTGAGAAAGAGTACCTGCCACTCAGCATTCACCCTCCAAGGCAGTTGGGCCTCCCTCCCTGCCCACTCCAAACCTTTGACACCTCACCATGATGGTTAGTCCAGCACTGAGCATCCGGTTGCACCCTGGATTTCAGGGGTTTCCCCCACCCCAGGAGACCTGCCTGGGGTGAACTCAGCATCAAAACATAAATCATACTCTCAGTCATTATATTCACTTTTTGACGCATGCTGAAAGCCCAGCAAATCCCAGCACAACAGAAAACAAAGCCTGCCTCTACCTCCCTTTAGATTCTCGTGTCATCTGCAGTAAACTTGACCAAACAAAAGAAAACCCACAGGGCTGGGGATGTGGCTCAATCGGTAGCGCACTCGCCTGGCGTGCGTGCGGCCCGGGTTCGATCCTCAGCACCACAAACAAAGATGTTGTGCCCGCCGAAAAACTAAAAAATATTAAAAAATTCAAAAGAAAAAGAAAACCCACTATGATAGAATGGAAGCATACCTACAAACATTTTATGGGACCAATTATGGCAATGAAAAAAAAAAAAAGATCAACCTTGCTGCATACAGTGCAGCACACCTGTCATCCCAGCAACTTGGGAGACTTGAGGAAAGAATGGAAAGTTCAAGGCCAGCCTCAGCAACTGCCTGTCCCCTGTGTCCCATCCCCAGTATGGAGGTGGGGGTGCCAATCCTCAGCCGGCTTCCCACATACCCAGAACACAAGCTCCCAGACAGAAGCACTGCTAGAGCACAACCAAGCAGCTGTGGCATTTTCTCAGATTAGAAATTCTCAACAAGAAAAACTAATTTAAACTAAAACCCAAAATATGTGGTCCAGAAACAACACCTCAGGACCCAAGGGGCACCTTCTAGTTGGCATTTTGAACCCATTAGTTACGCGGAAAGGAATGAGAGACCCTGAAGCAAAGCCACTGTTACCGGTCACAGAAGCAGGGGCAAGTTCAGAAGAAAACTGCAGGTTTACCAAATGAAAGATGAAAGCTGGGGGGTGGGCAGCTCAGTGAAGAGCAAGTGTTTCACATGCAGCAGGCCCTGGGTTCCATACCCAGCACATAAAAGAAAAAATCCTGGGGAGTTTTGGGGGAAATTACTCTTGCCACAATGTTTGTCAAATGCTTCTGATTTCAAACAAAGGCTTATCTCTACCTGGGAGTCCAAACATCACCTTTAAATGACTCCTAAAGTTTCACTAAACCACTGGGGAAGTCAAACCACCCTAAGTGAGACCAGTTTTCCATTTTGCATGAAAACGCAGGTATGTTAATATTGTCTCTGTATCTGACATCATTTTTGAACTGACGAAAAAGCAGTGGCTTACTTCTTTCTTAGGGGGATTTCACAGGTCAGGAAATCATTTCTGAGTAAAAAAATAAGAAGTCTATTGCTAAACTGACAAGATCAAATTAAATGAATGCAACAACGTTCTAGTTATAAATAACAGGAAAGTAGTATGAAACACCAGTACTTAAAGAGTATCCACAGGGACTCTCCACAGCACCCCTGTGACAAAGGTACCACTCTGACCCTTCCCACAGTGAGATAACTGTAGCACAGGCTGGTCCAACAAGCTGCCAAGGCCATTCCCAAAGGTGGGTGGACACTCAAACTCAGGGCTGGCTGAAACCAGTCTCAACCAAGTCATTCCAGTTTCAAAGTTCCATTAAAAACAATGGCTGTGAATAGGCTGGGCTTGGGAGGCTACACCTCCAATCGTGGCTCTTGAGAGCCTGAGGCAGGAGGATCACAAGGTGAGGTCAATTTACTCAAGAGTAAGAAGGGCTAGGGAGGGAGCTCAGTGGAGCCCCAGGTTCAATCCCCAGTACTGGCCCTAAAAGTGGGGAAAGGGCATAAACAAAGAGAATAAAAGAGACAAAGGAAACCCATGACATTCCAAAAGAGATCTTTATTTTCTGCAGTCTGTACTCAGTGGAATGATTTCAACTATCATTTCTATTAAATTGTCTGTTAAATTGTCCTACAGCTGCCCATGTTCCCAGGGGAACAGCAAACACTCAAATATGGGGGCTCTCATACTCAGTCATTATATTCACCTATTAGCTATTGCATATGACTTTAAAGGGGGAAATACATGTAGCCCCTTGCACGCTTCTTCTAATACCATCTCTATTATTAGCAAGAATAAAAAATGTGTTCACCACCACCAGTACTGGGGGTGGAACCCAAGGCCTCTGGCATGCTAGGGGCGGGCTCCTGCACTGAGGTGCTCCCCCAGCTCTTTTTGAGAGCGTCTCACTGAATTGTCCAGGCTGGCCTTGAACTTAGATCCTCTTGACTTAAGCTTCCCGAGTGCCCCACTGTGCTAGGCCTCGTATTCTTTTTTGGACACACCTTTATTTCATTTATTTACTTTTACGTGGTGCTAAGGATCGACCCAGCACTTTGCATGTGCCAGGCAAAATCTTTGTGCTGGGGTGTGGCTCAAAGAATAGGGAATAAGATCTGCTACTTAAATCATTTTAAGATTTTTTTGGCAAGGACAAAAGGTATTCCTACTCAATGACAACCGGAGGACGACAAAATTGAGCAAGGAGGTGCTCTTTTGGAAGTGAAACTGCAGCTGGAAGCAGTGGCTCAACACCTATAACCCCAGCCCTTCTGGAGGCTGAGGCTGCAGGATTATGAATTCCAGGCCAGTCAAGACCCCGCCTCCTAAGAAGAGTCCCCATTTTCGTTATGTTTACTAGTTGAGAAAATACTGAACAAGATCCGAGTGGAATGAGCCTGGAGAGTGTTGAAGGCTTCTGATCCAGAATCGTGTTCTGATCATGGCTCCAGCTTGTGCCCGCAGTCCCCAGGCGACAGGTGCAAAGACAGTGGATCAACTTTAAAAGCAGGGCTTTTTTCCCCCACAGATCTCAGATCCACAAGAAACTGGTGCTTCGGAGGTTGTGAGCAGCCGCCAGGACAACACCCTGGCCAGGACCTGCACTGACCTCAAGCACACTCCACGGAGGCACTTCCCGATCCCACCACAGGAGCAGCTGGTCTTTAGCCTGAACCGGCGAAGCCATTTCCCTTCTGTGGCCACGTCCCTCCAGCTGTGAGGGTACTGTGCCACACTCCAGGCACCCGACAGCTCCAGACGCACATGCTCCTTGGGCTAGCACGGGCCATGGCTAATAGGGACTCCCTTGCTGAGTGAGGGGCCACAAGGCCACAGCTGCTGCTGTGGAAGGGGGTCACTGTCACCAGGTGAGGCCCATGGCAGGCCTGGGGAAAAGGAGGCGGGCTCCTGCCAAGGGGTCCACAAGGCAGGCAAACAGCACTCGGAGCTGCTTCCTCGCCCCGAGGCCCAGCAGCCTGTCCACTGGCTGGCCTCTTGGGGAGGCGAGGTTGCATGGCGTTCGAGTGCATCAGTGCTGCCGGAAAGAGTGAAGACAAGTTTTCAATACAGTTTCGAAAGACGACATTTTTTTGCTAAGGTTTTTCTACAGTGGCAGCCACAACCAAACTGGCAAAAATGTGCATTTCTTAGATTAACCAAAGTAGTCTAGAAACCAAGAATGATCAAAGCAATGATGAATAATTCACTAGTCACTACTGCCATTCACTTCACAACCCCCAAATTTCACCTCAGGGTCCACCTCTGGTATGTCCCACAGGGTTTTGGTTTTGGGGCATTTTTTGTGTTGTGTGCCCCCCCCCCAAATTCAAGCTTCCTCTCTAACCCTAATGCTGCAGGCGTCCTCCACCTGCACATCTATGGTCTGATGGTTTAGCGCTGCTCAAGGACCAAGCTGGGAGTCACCTCTCCTGCCTAGCACATAATGAGCTCCCAAGGCCATTTATCTAACATGCTGCCTGTAACGACTTGAATTACAGCAAATTTCAAAAGTCACCAAGTGGTGGGCACTGTTCAGGGTGTGTGAGCAAGAACCAAAAGATTCCTGCTCCTCGAACTTAAGTTCTAATGGAGAACAACAACAGCAAGTGATTTCCAGTGCGGTGTCTGTGGTGGTGGGAAATGCTTCATATAAAGGGCAACTGGAGTCACTGGCAGGAAGGCACAGAGACAGCGGCTCGCCTGACGTCCATTCTCGAACCTCACCTGCCAACAGGAGCCCTCAATTCTGCTACCCAGAACAGGAAGGACTTGCCTTGGACTTTGGGTCCAAAGGCTGTACTATCTCACAAATGAAGCCAGTGGCCAATAAGGACATTTGAAGAAAAACAAGCTAATGTCCATCTTCCACCTACAGCAAGGCCCAGGGCCAGGATCAGCTGCCATGGAAGATTTCACTAGCAAGTGTATTTACCGAATTGAAAAAACTCCCAAGTGAAAAGAAAATTTTAAAAACCCAGAGCCTCCAGCATGCTAGGCAAGCACTCTATCCCCGAGTTGCCCAACCTGGCCTCAAAATTTCCATCCTCCTGCTTCTGCCTCCCACAAATCCCAAGAGCTGGGATCAAAGGCATGAGCCACCACCATGCCTGGCTAATTTATTTTCTAATATGGTAGTCCTCTCTCATCCACAGTTTTAACTATAACTCTGATTAACAAAATATTTTCATCTTGACTCACGAGAGAAATACCACATTCACTCAATTCACATTACCACGGTTCTAGGTATCCCATTTATTACTGCTGTTAATCTTACTGTTTGATTTAAAATTAAACTTTGGCACAAGTATATGTATGTTCGGAAGAAAAACTAATATACATACAGGGTTTGGTACAATATAAGGTTTCACATTCCAAGACTGGGGATCTTGGAATGAAATCCCCACAGACAAGTGCAGACCTACTGAAATTGGTTCTTCAAACACAGCTAAGTCAATGAGTTTCTGTGTATGAGCCAGGGAGTGTTTCCACCGAGACTTCCTGTTCCTTTCCAGATCTGCAAGTCAAAAAACTAGTGTCACACAGAAAAAACACCCCATACCTGAGAGTTTGCACACCACACTGACTTCAACAGACCTGGCTCCCAGCTGCAGGGAGCTCCCACGCCAGCGCTCAATACCCATGTCTGCGGCTTAGTTTCGAGCAGCCAACTCGTTTCAGTGTTGACAGCAACTTCCAGAAAAGTTGGCTCTTTTCAAAACAGGAAGTCACCAATGAAGAGGAACCGGGACAACCTAGGCAAGCCAAGGCCCCCTCCCTAGTGTTTTTTCCATATATGCTTGACCCGCAGAGGGGGCACAGGGCGACTCCAAATCCAGATCACCCAACACCGCCCCAAACAAGATCCTTGTTCAACATAGCACCTGCCTCATACAAGAGGAATGAGACATTAACACAGGCCAAATCGGGCACAGACGGAGACTGGGACTGTCTCAGCTGAGAATGGCAGTAGCAGAGGTTACAAGACACAGGGTTTCATGCTCCTCACTGCTCTTTCTACTCATCAAAAGCAGGGGAGGTCAGGTGCCATGGCGCACGTAAAGTGGCTCAAGAGGCTGAGGCAGGAGGATCGCGTTCAAAGCCAGCCTCAGCAACAGTGAGGCACTAAGCAACTCAATGAGACTCTGGCTCTCGATAAAATACAGAAGAGAGTTCGGGATGTGGCTCAGTGGTTGATTGTGCCCCCTGCCCCAGTTCAATCCAGGTACAAAAATCAAAAATTAAAAAATTAAAAAAACAGGTGAATACGAAATCGAGATACCACTGCAATCCAGTCACAGCACTGACTTAAGATCAAGTTTAAAAACAAGCACCAACCAATCAGCCCATGGACTGTGTGAAAGGCACTCTGGAAGTGGAGAATGGACTGCGCAGAGTCCTCACCAGGGTGGTCTGAACAAGAGGACTGGGGCGTATTTGCTTGAGTGGCTTTTTCCCCTAACTGGGGAGATGGGGTGTAAGGAAGAGAATGGAACCTGGATCACTGCTCCAGTTACTATGAGAGATTAAAGTTGCTTTAATGCCCACCTGCAAGACAGTCCAAGGAATATGCCAGAGACAGGCAGAGAAAAAGACAGGAGTGGGCGACACTGCTCCTCCATGAAAGCAATAAGCATACCACTGATGTACCCACACGGATTCTGAATCCCCAATAAAGGACACACATTCCTTTGACTTACTCTTCCATGTAGATGGGGGGGGGTTCCTTGCTGGTGACTGCAGCACTCACCCACCCCACTACCTTGAGACCGTGTCCAAGATGCTGAGGTTGGCCTCGAATTTGCAATCGTCCTAACTCAGCCTCCATCACTGGGATTACAAGGCATGTGCCACCACATCTGTGACTCGACCCACCACACTTTAACTCTTAAAGCAGCCAAGACTAAACTACAGCACTGAAAATCAGGTCGGTGGTGGCCAGACGGGAAGTTAGGGAAGGACTACTGACCACCACAGGTCAAAAGTCAAACTGCACACTGGAGATGGTATTTATCAATTATACCTCCACAAACTATTTTTTCTTAATCCTGAACAGATACACGGAATTTTGTAAGCAAGGATACGATGGTACAGTGAGTCATGAAAGTTTAATACATTGACTTCCCTGTAAAGTAGCCACTTCAAGATGAATACAAATCAATGCCAAGAGCCACACCTTGACAATACACTCCAAGGACCTGGTCCAAATGTGGGGATTTCCCAAAGTTTGTTAAGAGACATATTAGACAAACAGTTACAATACAAACAACCTTTCTGGGTTTAGAACATTTAAAGGAAAAATATTTTCATCTTTAAAAGGAGAAAGAAACCTAGAAGTCCTTTTTTTAAGATACTTATTTTTCAGTTGGAGTTGGACAAAAGCCTTTATTTTATTTATTTGTTTTTATGTGGTGCTGAGGATCGAACCCAGGACCTCGCACATGCTAGGCGAGCGCTCTACCTCTGAGCCACAACCTCAGCCCTAGAAGGTTCTTAGTATGAAATAACCAACAAGCTATCCAGGCAGTGGCCACATCCAAGATTTATTTTAAGACAATAATCTTGATCTAAATCTCAGCTTCCAGCTTCCTGGAAGATCTCAGCCCATTCCATTTCTACAAAAGCGTCTGTGGGCTCTTCAGAAGGGCCCAGCAAGAACTGCAGGCAGGAACGTGCCCGCGACACGGGGCGGAAGGGAGGGGGCCAGCAAAGGCTGTCATGGCGTGGGTGCGCCCTTTCAGGTACCGGTGCCTCAACACTAGAACTCAGGGCCACCCGATCCTCTAATGATCCCCTAGCATTTCTGTTTTGGCTGGGACAAAGGGAGGAAGCAATCTGTTGATGCTATTTACAAATGGTAGGTCTGACAGTATTTCCCACTTTGAGTAGACATTTATAAAGACTATTGTCTTAATTTTATTCTGCAAAGTGACTACAGCAAGAAGTTTTGACTCTTCCTAACCTGTAGCATGAGCCAAGGGCAGAACTTCTAGAAATCAGATTAGCTATCCGGAGTTCACCAATTTCACCAGAGTCGGAGGCTGACCAAGTTGACCTGGGAAAACCTCCCAGGCCTTAATCTCATTATGAACCCTTGAGCCGCAGCCTCTGGACAACACAAATGTCCTCTGCTCTCCACTCCCTCCCCAACTTCTCCCGCTGGAGTAGCAAGATTCCAAAAACCCTTTCTTAAATGAGCTCCCATCCGCCCTCAAGCTATTTCTCACCTCTGGGCCTCATGCAGGGCTCTGGACATACCCTGCCCCAGGGAACCCTACCTTCACCTAGCTACTGCCTGCTTAGCAGGCAACTACACTGACCAAAAAGTCCTCCTGTCCCAGTCCTGTCCCTCCAAACCATGCGCACAACAACCTAAGCACTACTACTGCAAGCTCTTTCCTGCGTAGCAAGACAACAGCCCCCTTCACCAGTCAGCGCCTGGCATTTAGCAAGTACCCAACACATGGTAGGAGATCCATGAACACTCCTCAGATTTGGGGGGGTGGTGTTAGGGAGGAACAGTGATGGGGATTAAACCCAGAGGTCCTTTACCTCTGAGTTACATTCTAACCCTTCTTATTCTGTGTTTTGAGACAAGGGCTAGCTAAATTGCCAAGGCTGGCCTCGAACTTGTGATCCTCCCATCTTCGCCTCCTTAGTGGCTAGGATTACAGGTGTGTGACTTGCTGTGCCCAAGTCAGAATTTACTGTAACTAAACAGACTATAGATACTGCTGCCTGGGTTAGGCATGGTGTTAGGGATATAACTCAGGGCCTTGCACATGCTAAGCGAGTGCTCTACCACTAAGCTACACACCCAACCCTCGCATTGTTGATTTTGGTAGATAAGTTGGTACAGACCTTGAACAAATATACCATTTATTAAAATTACAAAAATACTAAAAGTCTACATACTGTCACCTCACTTTACATCATGCCATTCAATATTCTTGTTATCACTGTCATTTTACTGACTGCACGTACAGGAGTTCTATGATTTCACCAATCCCCTACTGGTTACAATTTTTAATTTTAAAACCCAGTGAAAAACACTTAAAGCATCCTTGTGTCAAGTAGAAATAAAGGCCAGGAGTACAAACGGCATGCGAAGTATTACATTCCTTACAGTGCCCACAGAAGCATAAAGCAAGGGTCATCTGTTTAAGGAGACTAGCAGACTCTCCACACAATGTGCCCTAACAACATGGCCAACATCTTCACAAAAGAAAAGGCTGGCTCAGGAGGCTGAGGCAGGGCTTCCAAGTTGTGTCAGGCTCCACAACTAAGCAGGACCCTGTCTCAAAATAAATCAGTAGGGCTGGACTGTAGCTCCATGGTAGAGTACCCAAGCACCAAGGGACACAAGGCTGGACTGAGCACACAGGCTCCTTCACTCAGGCTGAAGACACAGCGAGTCTGCAGGATGGAAGATAAAAGGACCAGTGTGGGGGAGGATAGGGCAAGTGATTCTCTGTTCGTTAAATCCAAGAGACTGGAATTTTCCTCAAGAACTATTCAAGGTCAATCTTGCAGTTACTTTAGCAACTCGGGAGGGATGCTGAGAGGGGACAGGTATGGGGACAGCTTCTCAGGAAGGCCAGTCAACCACAAGTACTGGCACTGGACGAGCACTTTCAACCCTGCAGGGAAACTCCCTGCTGCACCCTTCAAGGTAAAGCCTCCTGCGTCAGAGCTAGAGGAGAAGCTCAGTGGTGGAGCACTGGCCCGGCCTGTGTGAGGCCCTGGTTCCACGCCCAGCCCAAAAATAATCAGCCTTCCTGCATCGGCCTAGGTACTTAGAGGAAAACCAATTTCACCAATAGGTAAGTGAAGTCATGGCGAGTTAAAGGTGGAATTGTCAGCGACTGGGGTGATATCACACTGCACACAGCTGACTTTTCAAAAGGAGAGGGTCAGACTTGGCCTAGCAGCTTTATGGCTCTCCTTTTAAGACTTGTCTAAGAGCAGATGATGCCAACTGACAACACTCACTGGCTCCCATTGCCTAATCCAACGGTTTAGGGAAGGAAGAAATTCAACAGATCAACCGTCACCATTTAACCACAGGAGAGAAAATAGGATTAGCCCTTTACCAACTTCTTTTAACATTTACATGTCAATGAAGCATCTAAAAGATACATTAAAAGGAAGGAAAAAATAACATTGCATTTCAGCTTCTCTGACAAGCTAACTTCTTTAAGGTAGGAATTGGCAAAAGAACAAACCAAGCGCCAATATCAAGTTCAGGATGACTATGAACAAGCCCAACTCTGGGGCCTGCCTGGCTGAGCTGCGGGCCCCTGAGGCTTGCCTGGACTTCCTCATCTCTGGTAGAGTTAACAGTCCTCTCAGACATGATCTGTGGAACCCCGAGACACATAAGGGATCCCTGCAGGGACTAAGACCATGTCAATAACTTAAGGAAGGATGGCTGAAGAGGCCAGGTGTGTGGTGGCACACTCCTGCAAGCCCAGCAGCTCAGGAGGCTGAGGCAGGAGGATACAAGTTCAATCAGGATCAGCCTCAGAAACTTGACTAGACCCTGCCTAAAAAATTTTTTTTAAATGGGCTTGGGGTGTGGCTCAGTGGCTAAGGGCCCCTGTGTTCAAATCCCCAGTACCAAAAAGGGGGTTAATTTATGGAGAAGCAATTTAAGACTCATCATAGTTCATTTTGACACTGGAGTTCCCAAAAACAGAGGAGTATATATCCAGCAGGATAATAACAAGAAGTGGGAAGGATTAGGGATGTGACTAAAGGCTACCAAGAGCTTAGGGGTGGGGAACTGGCCCCCACCCTCACACCCTTTCAGAGGGCAGAAAAAATTAAGCAATTGAGTCACTTAAGCAATCAGGCTGAACATATCTCACACTGGAACTGAAACTCAAGGGTCTAAATGGGAAAAGCCCAGGAAGGGACTATAGTTTGGCCAGCTCTTGTTTTAGATGTCATTTCACTAGCTCCAGAGAAAATTAAGTTTTAAGCTACAGGGGCCGTGCATCTGAATTTCTTGGACCTGATGAATTATGCACTACCAACGAACTCTGCAAATTAAGTGAAACCAGCCTCTGCTGTCCTAGCAAATTTGAGCAATGTCCGTATTTCTCATTGGCTACCAGTAATAAATCTGAAAATAAGTGAATCACATAATTAAAGGGAGAACCTAGTTGCATACAGAAACATACCCAGTTTCTCCCTATAAACCAAAATGTTCCTGGTATAAGTACATCAGAAAAATACCCAATCACTGCAAAAAACCTCAAATTTCAAAACAACCAAAATCTCCTGGTTGGTGAGACCCAGGTGTTCTGTTAACTTTTAAAGCCACAATTCCCTCTCCAAGCTGAGGCTCAAGGAATTTTAAAGTTTGGATGAAACTTAATTGCAGTGCTACAAAAACCATGTACTTAAACCTCAAATGTAAGGATGAGGTAAGGTAGAAGAAGAGGCTGTCACTCTTCCCCATCCTCTGCTGCTTCTCTGACTCTTGTGCCTAGTCCTAGGTCCCTCACACACCCGTTCTCAGCCCCTCTCAGTGAGAGTCTTCCCATATCCAAATCAAAGGATCCAAATCTAATCCATGGTACTGAAGGCTTTCCAGAGAGGGCCCAATAAGTTTTTCTTGAGTACAGCTGGTGGCTAAACAGGTGTGTTCGGTTTGTTTAAATAAGAGCTTTAAAGTACTGAAAGCAAGTTCAAAAGGACAATACTTCTCTTAACAGCACCACCCTTAAGAATGAGTGCAACCCAGCCACACTGCTTTGCTGTTGATGGGGACAGTAGAGTCCGAGGTTGCATGGCTGGGGGGCTGGGCAGGAAGGGAATCACAACTAAGTTTGTTCTGGTTCTGGCTTCTGGGGTTGATGCATTCAACTCCAAAGGGCAATCCCGCCACCCGTGAGTGCCCCCTCAAACAGAGCACCCACCTGTCAAGCACATCTAGAGCATCTGCTACTAGTGATCTCAAAATACAAAACATCAATTTCTGGCCGGCAGAAACCCCAGAAAACTAAGCCTTGAGAACTGCTGCTACAGCTTCTAAAAAACATTTAAAGACGACCTGTCCCATAAGTGGGCCTCCGGATATGCAAGTGTAACTATTGCTCTCACTTTAAACACTGCAGCCAAACCCACAACAGTGGATATTGGAAAATCTTTTCCTTAAAGGTGCAGAATAGGTACCTGCACATAATTTAATGCACTGTAGTTTTGAACACCTGGAACCAGGGAGCTCCCTCCTAGGTTCTTAAGGACTCCATCCAAGTGAGCACAGGGCTTCATTAACAATTAAGGACCTCTCTCACAAAGTGTCAGCAATTAAGTATAAAGAGTATGCCAAGGAAGGGGGGCGGGTGGAGGGGAGAACTGAGGCCAGGAACCCCCTTGAACTCCACTGGTTTTCAGTAAACAATGACCCTGCTTCTAACCTCCTGCTCCATGGCAAGCCTGTGTGGGTCTAGGGAGAAGTGTTGCTTTATCCACATCAGAAGCCATGCTAGCTGGGACCTACACATCCACAGATGGAAACAAGCAAGCAGCAGAGCACCAGAGAACACAGCCAACTTCACCTCCACGCTGGAGAGGAACAGAATTAAACATGGGGATTACAAGACCAAGGGCTTCAGGCTGCTTGGGGGCAACTATGCAGAGTGAGGGCTTTCCTCTCTCCAGAGGGGTGTCAGCACTCTCCCTGCACCCCTTTTCCCAGGAAAAATCCCAAGATAGTGTGGTCTGGGAAAATGGAGTGAAAAAGAAAGCCATACATTGATAGCTTTAATCTTGAAAAAGATAAATCCTTTTCAGATGCTGTCCACAGGTGTGAGAAGGTGTTTCATGAAATCTAGGACGGTCTCTGGGAAGCATTAATCTCCAAGTGCTGGCCACAGACCCCCCAACCCAAAAGCCCAGATTCCTGAGTGCCCAAACTGACACCCTTACCAAACCTCTCAGTATAACCTACATAAGCTCAGACTCCTCCTTCAGCTAGTGGCTCATCTTCCACCAGGAAAGTGGGTCCATCAGAAGCACATCACGCTGTTCCTGCATAAAACACTGTTCCTAAATAAAGAGCTGAGCTGATTCGTGAGGTTTGCATCCAGCTGGGTCTTTTTGTGCTAACAATCCCAAGCTGCCTTATTATGTGAACGGGGTGATGCAAAAATAACCAGCCAACACCCATCTCCAATGGGAATTTTTTTAAATTCCTTCACGATTTTTAAGTTTTTTAAAAGATGAAGACCTCAGCACAGATTCAGTTTTCAGCTACAAATGCAGGCAAGAGACTCCATACTAGGAGACCCCAGGCTCATGTGGCTCCAGGTAGAGACCCCTCCCAACAATCACTAGGGGAAGTGGGTTGTGGTCCCCAGAACAGGTATTAATGCCTCCCCCACAGCAGGTCATCAAAAGTCTTCAGCTGAGAAGGGCCATTAAAGCAGCTAGACACTGCTGTGCAAACCTGTAATCCAAATCCAGAGGGAGGTAGAGACAAGAGCATTGCATGTTTAAGGCCAGCTTAGCACCTTATTGACACTCCGTCTCAAAAAATGAGGGGCTGGGGTTGTGGCTCAGTGGTAGAGTGCTAACAACTAAAAGGAAATGATTTTTAAAAAAAAGAAGAAGAAGAAGAAGAGGAAGAACCAGGAGTGTAGCTCAGTAGTAAAGCACTTGCCTAAGCACGCAAGAGGCCCTGGGTTTCATCAGCAACAAAACTCTGGAAACACCTGTGCAGCCACCCTCCTACAGCGAGGATGCACCACCATGCCAAGCTGGATCCCCACCACAGGACTGGTGGCTCAACACAGGAGTACTCCAAAAAGCACTATCACCTAGATGCAGTTCAGGAATTCCCAGGAGCCACAGCCGGTGATTAGTTAGATCTTAAAGCCTCTAAGGAAGCATTCAATAAATTTCTGTTGATTTTTTGAAAGATTTTTTTTTAAGGGTCAGAAGAGGAAAAGCCACAGTGCAAACATCAAAGCCAAGCATTACTTATCTAGAAATGGGCGTCTATTGCAACAGACACCTTGGTAATGGTCTGGAAACTGCAGAGAGGGATGGGATCCATGCAACAGCTTCTTCTCAGCTTCTGCAGCCAGGTAGGGATGGTGAGGTTTTGAATCCCCTGGTTTTAAAGTCCTCCGAAAAAATGAATAAACTCAGTTGGGCACAGTGGTGCACACCTTTGATCCCAGCAACTCAGGGGGCTCAGGCAGAAGGATCATAAATTCGAGGGCAGCCTCAGCAACTTAGGGAGGCACCGTCTCAAAAACCAAAAAGAGCCAAGGTGGGGCTGGGGTTGTGGCTCAGTGGTAGAGTGCTTGCCTAGCATGTGCGAGGCACTGGGTTGGATTCTCAGCACCATATACTAAATAAATAAAATAAAGGTCCATCAACAACTAAAAAAATTTTAAATTTAAAAAAAAAAAAAGAAGAGGGGCCGGGGATGTGGCTCAAGCGGTAGCGCGCTAGCCTGGCATGCGTGAGGCCCGGGTTCGATCCTCAGCACCACATACAAACAAAGATGTTGTGCCCGCCAATAACTAAAAAAATAAATATTAAAAATTCTCTCCCTCCCTCCCTCCCTCCCTCTCTCTCTCTCTCTCTCTCTCCCCCCCCCCTTTAAAAAAAAAAAAAGAAGAAGAAGAAGAAAAAAGAGCCAAGATGTAGTTCAGTGGTTTCTGGGTTTAGTTCCCAGTATCAGAAAAAAAGAAAATTCTCTCTCCAGGATGTTACCAAAAAGTGCAGGTTCATCTACCCAAATTGTCGTAGAGGAAAAACAGCAAAGTACGTCCACTCTATTCCAGGAGAGACCAAAAACAGGGCGACTGAGGAGGAGGAGCACGAGGGTAGGATCCCAGGCTCCAGGGCCCTGCCCTCAGCTGCTTATCAAGGGTGTGCATCACAGTGAAGCGCCACCACCTGCGCAGGAACAGTTTACAAGCACTTAACATTTACTACCTCCTTTAATCCCACTGCAACTAATCAGGGGAGAGACCGTGATCATCTCCACTGAAGAAAGTGAAGCTCAGAGAATGCAAGGAACTTGCCCAGAGTCACAAAGCTTACAGTAATTATCTGTGCTGCTGAGGTATGAATCCAGTGCCCTTGAACACTAAATTATTCCCTGAGCTTTGTGCTATGGGCAAGGCATTGGTGCACTCCTATAGTCCCAGTCCTAAAAGAGGAAAGGTGAGCAGCAGAAAGCAGCAGCCCCTGGTGCTCAAAAGCCCTGCCTGAGAAGCAATGGTCCTTGGACCTGGTCCACCCCAACTGCCACCACCACCACATTGCTGCCTGTACCCGTGCTACACAGATGGGGCACATGAGGCCCACCTGCCAACCTGCTTGAAAGAAGAATCTCAGGATGATCTCAAACCTACTGAACAAGAATGGACACGGACATGCAGGAGTCTACACGTGCAAGTGATTCCCATGCACTTTGAAGTTTGAAGTGTGCGTGGCTTAAGGCAAAATCTACACCTTATACAAGGAAGCAAACGGAGGCAAGGAGGTATGGTTGCTTAAATTGCTGCTAGCCTGTCACAATAAGACACAGATTTCTCTAATTTACCTACTCCTTCCCTTATCATTTAACTTCATAACCATGGCCCATTTGAAAACTAACCTATAAATGTCCTGTGATCCTGGTTATCTGTAATCCTTCACTTTAAAATTGGCTTTCCTGGATAATGGACAGCCCTTTTTCAGATACATAAGAAATCCTTACTAAAAGTGATCACCATATAAACTGGGTGAACACCTGTAATCCCAGCAACTATGGAAGCTGAAGCAGGAGGATCCCAAGTTCAAGACAAGCCTCAGCAATTTACCAAGGCTCTGAGCAATGTAGTGAGACTCTGTCTCAAAAATAAATAAATAAAAATAAAAAGGGCTGAGGGTAGCTCAGTGTTAGGGTTCAGCCCCAGTACCACAATAAAATAAAAGTGATCACCATGAGCCAGGTGCAATTACAGATTACCACACCTGTAATCCCAGCAGCTCTGAGGTTGAGTTCAAAGCCAGCCTCAGCAAAAGCAAGGCCCTAAGCAACTCAGTGAGACCCTGTCTGTAAATAAAATACAATGGCTGGGGTTGTGGCTCAGTGGTAGAGCACTTGCCGAGCATGCATGAGGCACCAGGTTCCCGAAGCCATGTAAAACTAAACAAAATAAAAGTATTGTACCCATCTACAACTAAGAAAAAATTTTTTTAAATAATAAAAAATAAAATACAAAATAATGCTGGGAATGGCTCGATGCACCTGAGTTCAATCCCCAGTACCCCCGCCCCCCCACAAAAAGTGATCACAATACAAATCAACAAAACTATCAAAGTACGAAAATATGGTGAAGAGAGAAAATAAAAAAGCATAGTGATCACTACAAATACAAAGCATCTATCAAGGCAAAAACAGATCTTAACACCATTCGATTTTTGTTTTTTGAGATTTCCAGTTGGTTGGTTGGTTGGTTGGTTGGATTATTTTTGTTTTGTTTTTGTACTGGGGACTGAACACCATTAGGTTTTTAGCTACTGGCCCATCGGTGAAAAGCTCTTTCAGACTGGGAGCCAGGCTCAGTGGTGCAGCGCTTACCTAGCCCGGGGTTCAATCTCCCCCCACACCACCACCACCGTGGGGAAAAAAATTCTCTTCTTATCTCACAAAACATATATAATCACTGTAAAACAAAGGATGCAGAAATCAAGAATTAGTACCCTCCTTTATTCAAGAGTTATAAACCATTTTCTTCCCCTACAGCACAAAGCAGTACAGTACAGCAGCAAAGCAGCACCATTTCCTAATTTAAATTTCGTACTCCAATATCAATTGTGATTCCCCTTACATTTAAAATAAAGAGGACATCCACAGGTCTGCATTCAGTATTCACACCAAAGGGCTATGGGAATGGTAACTGGACCTCACACACCCCTTTTAAGGAGACTATGGCGTTAATTCCATAAAATAACAAATGGCCAGTGACACCATTTAATGTTACATTGGCCTAACGGGAGATAGCTTGCAAATATCCATTAGAGTAATTCAGCCCCCACTGTCAATAAATAAATGTCACTTCTATTCACCCACATGAGCCGTGAGTGAGAGTGTTCAAAAAACATAAAGACCTAAGTAAGATTCAGTAAATATATAAGGAACATACCCATGAATGATTTCAGGACAAAATACACAGAACTTATGATAGAAAGTGAAATGCCCATTATTAATATGGTATCACTTCTAAACATATTAAAGTTCTGCGGATACTTTCACTGCTCTCTGAGAAGAAAAAGCTTCAAAGTTTTTTTGTTTTTTTTTTTTTTTTAAAAAAAGCTCCAGTTCCAATTTGCTAACTCGGGTCACACCCTGTCATTTTCTAGCTTTTTCTCTTCACATGGTCCCCACTGTTCCTTTGGAGTGTTTTAAAGACCTGGGATTTCCGTAATTATAGCAATTTCAGAAATAGTTACTGAAAATCTGGTTACCTATGCACCTCTTTAAATGTGTAAATGCCTCTGAGTGCTTGCTTTTTAAAGAAATACTACAAAACACACTCTTACCAAATTCTTTTATGCTAAGAATCTTTTCACACCAATATATTTGCTTCCCAGCACCCCCTCCCCCCTCAAAAAAAAAATCACTCATTAAATAGTTGCCCAGTGACTGACAAATGAAAAGTCTCACTGGTAAGAGTCAACATAACTCTAAGTTACTTGGAAAAAAAAAATGTTTCCAATTAAAAATTGAAGCTTTGGGGCTGGGGACATAGCTCAGTTGGTAGAGTGCTGGCCTCACATGCACAAGGCCCTGGGTTGATCCCCAGTACCAACAAAAAACAAAAAGAAAAAGAAGAAAGAAGGTGTGTGTGGGGGGGGTGAAGTTTTGAACACTAGGGTCCTCCTAGTTACTGGATTCCTGGATGTCTCTAAATACCATGGTAAAAGAGGAACTGCCTGCTCCTTTTCTCCACCCCCCTCTTCACATGTACACACACACACAATCAGCAGCTGTGACAACATGGGGGCACTTGAGCTTTGCAAACAGGCTCCACCATCCAGTAATTGGCTCATAAATTTCATTCATAATTTGAAATACAAAGGGTCCAAAATGAGTGGTCTGTAATTTTAAATGTTGTCATCACTCTCCCGGCTGCGAGCAGTTAAAGAAGGCCTTGCAAGCTCATGAATCACAGGTACAATTTATTGCTCAGAATGAGTTCAGAACAAGCTCTTAGGAGCTGGAGATGAGGGGAGGGTCCCCAGACCAGGTACTTCCAGAGAAGGAAGCCTCAGTTCCCTCATCCAATCACACAGGGATGACCCGAGGGCACACTGTGCCTATTTATGGAAATTTAGCTCAGATGGGGTCTTTCTTACTAATTTTCACGCAGAGGCTTTCAAAAGCTTATGGAAGGAAAGAAAGAATTGAAAACAAGAGAACACGCATCCAACCTGCACTGATGAAAATCTGCCCAGCAGACTTCATTCTTAGGCACTCCAACCCCATGTCGAGAGACAAAGAAATGAATTCTGGAAACTTCAGTCTCACAAAACTGGAGCAATTAGAAATCGGATTTTGAACATATCTGGAATTCCACGTTGGTCACTCATGGAAGAACAGAGACATTCTGGGGTTTGGGGAGGCATTTCAGAAGAAATATCCAGTCCAAATAGGACACTCATTCTTTTAAGGGACAATGGGCAAAGTAACAAGGAGACCAAATTATCCCCAAAGCACCGACCAGCAGTAAAAGTGATGCAATACTAAATATCTAATCTCCCTGGCCCACACCAACGCCCACCCTTTGAAGTGAGGAAACAGACAGCAGCTACCCCCACTAACTTCCGGCCAAATGAGAAGGCTCTGGGAACCGCAGCAGGCCATCTGTGTGGCCTTCACGCGGCCATGGTGCAGCAGAGGAAGAGAACAGAGACACAAGCCTGGGTTTAGGCAGAGCTGCGGTGGCTATTTCCCCAGAGAGGTCTAACCAAACAGAAAAGCAGGAGCCCGCCAAGGAATGACCAACCTAGGCTCAAATTCCAGCTCTTCCCAACTGCGAATGCCTTTCTACAGAAAAGGGGAGAAGACCTACTGCAAGCTTCGAGAGATAAGGCACAGGGTCCGTGGCAAAAAAGAGATTCAACAATCGTTTGGTCCCCTCTAAAACTGGCCCAACATTTCAGTGGAGAGACCCTACCCAGGACCAAGGCCATTCTGTCCTGTGCAGAACACACCTCTGTTGTTCAGACACCTAAAACTATAGAGGGAGATCAAGATTATCAGTACCCCTCCAGACACTCCTCTGTACAAATTAGGAACAGGACTGAAACAATGCTGGTGTTAGCTGGGCGTGGTGGGGCACACCTGTAATCCCAGCTGCTAGGGAGAGTGAGGCCTAAGTCCAAGTTCATTGGCCAGCCTCAGCTCAAAAAACAACCTTTCTCAAAAAAAGAAAGGAGATACAGTTTAGTGGTAAAGTGACACTGGGTTCATTTTCAAGAAAGGGAGTGGAGGAGCGGCTGACATGCCTTACACTATTTTGGTCTTTCCCAAAAAGGAGTTTCAGAGAATCCTATGCAGAAGGGACACCATTCAAATTTAATGCTCATTAGTCAATTAAGTTCAAGAAATGTCGCTGTAGCCAGGTGGTTAAGTCTGTGTGCACAACAATTTTCTCTACTGCCCCCAAATTACAGGACCACCCAAGCATCATCTCACTCTATCCTCCTCCCCCCCACAAGTAATGTATTTCTCAAAACACATTCGGGGAGATTCCACACTGCCTTCATTCGTCCCAATTTTGTCGGTGGTTTTAGGTTTTTAGGAGGAGAGAGGGAAGCATTTTTATAAGTAATACACGAATAAAAGTTCACTTTTAAAAATGTGAACTACACCAAAGAAGGAGGTTAAAATATGAAAGTTTGTTTTCTACAGCTCACAAAAAGTGGAAAAGGCAATTATCTTAATCCTTTCAGCTTCCAAGTACACAAATAACAGAATGTTAATAAAACAGAAGACAGGAACTCTTAGGATTCCAAAAGCCTGTAGTGAGGACTGCGGAATGGCAGCAGAGGAAGGCTGCAGCATGAGCCGCCCAACAAGAAACTAGCTGTCACCTCGTAGGAAAATGCTTCCTTCTCTTTACTACCAATAAAGATTCTACACACATAGGAGAGAGAAGCCCTGCAAAGAAATGTGATGTATTAAAGCAAATTAACAAACTGGAAAAAACGGCTTGAGCTACAATTCAAGTGCAGCTTTCGTTACATTCTGATTACACCATTTTCCACTGCCGTTTACCAAGCAAAAGCGGTGAATGTCTCGGTTCTGGGTTGTCTGCTGAAGACTTCCTGTGAGCGCCCTGTGAGGAAAAGGTACCTGGGTAGTGTATCTGATCGGCTGCCCTAGATCTGTTTGGGCCCAGATTTTCGGGACCGTACAAGGATTTTAATAATATTGTGTTTCAGTACAAGAAACCCTGGGTTCGATGCCCGGCACCAAAGGAAAAAAGGAAATCACATTTTCATTTCACTGGGCTTAGTGGAGTACAATTAGCGGCAGGATAGACTCCTGGATCAGGGGATCACAAGGTCTAGGCCAGCCTGGGAAACTTGGAGAGACTCCTCTTACAAAGTATGGGGCGGGGGCAGGAGGCCTGGGGTTGTGCTCTGTGGTAGAATGCTTGCCTCACATGTGTGAGGCACTTCCTTCAAAATCCTCAGCACCACGTAAAATAGATAGATAGACGGACAGATAGGTAGGTAAGTAGGTAGGTAGATAGATAAGGTGTTGTGTCTGTCTACAACTAAAAATACAAAAAGAAACTTAATGGGGGTAGTTGCGTTTCCCCAATATTTCTTTAATTTTTGATGCCAGGGATCGAACCCAGGGGTGCTTTACCACTAAGCCACACCCCTAGTCATTTTTTATTTTGAAACAGGGTATCACGAAGTTACCTAGGGCCTTGCTAAACTGCTGAAGCTGGCTTTGAACTTGCAATCCTTCTGCACAACACTACCTAGGTATCTTAGATCACCTACCAGGGCAAAATGGACGGGTCAGAGGAAGTAGCATGAGATTCCTGGCAGTTACTCAGAAAAGGGAGTGGACTCTTCAGGGCAGTTATGGTTACAGGTGCAAGCAGGAAGTCAAGGTAGGAGGAAAGGCCAGCCCTGGGGTGCTCGGGATACTTCTCATAAACCATAATGGAAAATGAAACTCAAGAAGCAAAACCTTTCCTGATAGCATCAGGAGCTGAAAAAAAGCCTGGGAACACCAGTGGGAAGCCTTAGCACCTTGCCCCGTGGGAAGGTAAGGAAATGCCCAGAGGGTGATGGGCAAGCACAGAAGGGCTCCCACATTCGCCTTCTCACTGGTAACTTAACCATCAGAAAATATCCCCCGTCTTGGGAAATCCAAGTGAAGCAGGTGGACACAGAGGCATTATTCTCCATTATGGGGAAAGGGTATGTGGGTGCCACAGCCTGGATCTTTCTGAAGGGTGTATGGGTACTGGGGATTAAACCCAGGGCCTCGCACACGCTAGGCCAGCTCTGAGCCACATCCCCATCTCCAGCACCACCCCCTTGGAGTCAAGGTTCTCACCAAATTGCCCAGGTTGGCCTCAAATTTGCAGTCCTCCTGCTCCAGCCGCGTCCAATAGCTGGAATTACAGGAGTGTGCCACCGTGCCAACGGTGTGATCTTTAATATTCCCCGGTGTGAAGGCTTGACTCCCCTGCCTGTGGAGCGACTTACAGATGGTGGAAACTAACAGGTGGGAATCAGTGGAAAGAAGTGAGATCTTGGGGGCATGCCCTTAAGGGAATATTACGATCCCAGCCCCTTCCTCTCTGCGCTTCCATCTGCCATGAGATGAGCAGCCCTCCTCTGCCCACCTTAAGGCACTATGTTGTCACAGAGCCAAAACAATAGGGTCGAACAACCACAGGCTCAGATGTTTGAAATGGTAAACCAAAATAAACCTTTTCTCCTTATAAATTGATTACCTCAAATATTTTGTCACAGGAACCAAAAGCTGACCAGCACAGTGGGATCAGAAGAGACCCAGGAAGGATAAGAGACTACAATCTCTGGCAGTTGGGAAATTCTTTATACACTCTCTACAGCTTTCCTTTAAAAAAAAAAAAAAAATCAGCTGTAAAAATACCACAAACTAAATAATAAGGGGAGAATATGCCACCAGGGGCTCTGATTAGTACAGAGAATAATCTTCTCTAGCAAAAGCTTCAAGCCAAATGCTCCAAAATCATTTCTTTAGAATGCACACTCCACATGCCCAAGTGCACCAACTTACACCAGGAACGATGGCAGGAACAGTGAGAAACAGCACTTACTTCAAACAAGGAAAAACTGCTCCTGACAAAGGCACTGCTTTTTTTGGTAAGCTATTTAAAAGACAAAAGGGAAACTTCTGGGATTGAAATGAAGCAAGATCAGAAAATGAAGGAGGCAGAAGAGCGATGCTTCAGTACACTGACCTCACAAAAGGGTCTCTTTCTGCGAGTTTTTGGTATCAGACTTTAGTAAGGGCATGTGGTCTGTCTTCTGTACATTTGTATTTAGTATAAAAGGTGAAAGATATAGCAAACCCTCAAGTAGGGGCTGGAGACATCGCTCAGTGGTGGAAAATATACCTAGCATGCACACAGCCCTAGATTCAATCCCTAGCATCTTACAAAATATATGAACAACAGACGAAGAGTTGTTCCACAGTGAAATAAAGATTTCTCTTCATCATACAGCAGCCTCGATATGCGTAAGTCCTCTAGTGACAGTGCTGTCTCCGCTACATACTGGTGAGGAAAAGCTAGGATCATCATCAAATTTCCTATCTCCAGGGCATGATAGATTGATCACGCAATCTGTACTTAAAAACCAGAGTAAAATCGCTGTTCTGTTAAAAATAACTTCTTTCCAATTAAAATAGCCCTAAAATGCTTCATGTCTTCAAATCTTAGCACTTATATAAATTGACTTGATTAGCAGTAGAAATGGCACATCAGGACACAGTGATGGTCCCCATAAAGCAACAGGACAGGTGAACCAACAGGAATTTACAAAAGGCCACCACTGACAGGTTCCACCAGTGTGCAGCTCTCAGGTTATCTAGATCCATGAAGCGATTTCCTTTTTCAAGAAATTATATTAATCCAACAAAAGGGAAAAAAGTCTTCTAAATTCATTACAACAGCTTCCACCTGGATCCTCTCTCTGTCCCAAGCTTCCAGATCTCCTGGTGACAGAGTCCATCCCCTGTATGTGTCTATCCGCAAATCTCAAGGAGCAGTCTCCCTGCATGCAACACCCCGCCCTGGGCTACACTGGCTCCTGGGCCACACTGGCTCGGAATCACCCAGGGGAACAGGTTCTCCCTCTCCAGGATCAGCTCCCCTCCAAGGCCTGCCCATGCTAGCAAATCGATACGCTGGCACACACAAGCACACACAGGGCACACTGCTCCAGGCCCACTTGGCTCCTCCTCTGCCCTCTACCTGCAGCAGTTCACCTGACCCTGCTCCAACCCTGCATCCTCCAGACTGCTACCCAACTTCTGCTTACCCTGTAAATGAACCTGACTTTCTCCAGAAAGGTCTCCCTGACCCAAGGCTGCAGTGCTCAGAGCATTGTGGAATCTGAGCATGTGCTTCAGCCACTGACACCATGACTGCAGATCAGGTGACAGCTAGTGGCTTCATCAGGGGAAGAAGTCTGAGGACTGCAGCCCACTGAACCTCTAAGGAAGTCACCAGAGAGAAACAGCAGTGAAGCACAGGACAGAGCAAAGCTGAATCACTCACATGGGGGTAAGGTGGAGCAAGACAGGCTTAGGGACTGGCACTGGGGCTCCATGGTCAGCAGGTCCCTTCTGATGGCAGACCCAGTCCTCTTGTGGGGAAGGGGAGAGACCCTGGCCTCTCCTCACAGGGCAGATACAGGGGACTGACTAGATGCCATATGACACACACTGAACAAAGGAGCACAAAGGGAGCCTAAAATGGGCACGGTGGCCCACACAAGTCCTTCGCGAGCTGTGAAGTCAGCCTCCGTCTGTGTAGCTCTCTGTAAAGAACTGTCCCGACCCAAACCCCATTCATGCAGTCAAGAGAAGGCTGAGAAAGGCTGTGTAGAGACAACCCCGAATAATCACCAGCAGATGTGCCTGGCCGCCCTGCTTGAAAGTGGGTCTTCAGGATGAGGGACAACCTTCCTAGAAAATCCTAAGAACTCATGTTAACTGAATTAGAAAACTTAATTAAAAAAAAGACCTTCACAAAAACATTCACAGTGCTCACTCAATTCCCTGTCTACAAACATCTGTCCTTCAAAGAACTGGAGTTCTTTAAAAATGAGTTCTAGGCCAGTGTCAACAAGGCCCAGTTCTGTCTCCAGCACCACCAAAATAAAACTCTAAAATGCCAAAAGGCACCAACAAGTACTGAAATTTATAAAAGGAAAGGGGATTATCCTCTGAAAAGAAAAGTACCTTAACACCATGAACTTGGGGTGTATAGCCAGATTTACCATTTATACAGGTCACCTCGGGCTTTGTGGGGGAAAATGCCAAGTAGACCTAACCAGGCCAGACCAGCAATCAGACAAGACACAATCAGTCCAGGAACCCTCCTGGTGAACTCACGAGGGGCAGGCTCAAGCACATCAAGAAGATGGCTAGACAGGACAGGCATGTGCCTTCTGTGAAGCCCTCCGACCTACATTCTGCACTGTGCGCACCATGGGGCAGAAGGCGGGCATCAGGAAGCCCACTAGTAACGGGGCAGCCTTCTTGGATGATTTCAGGTGTATGTGGCTTTCCAAAGCAAACGTTCAAAGCTCAAAAATGGCCAACAGCAGTTCTAAAGTGACTGTATCTATAACTGTTGGCACTGCCATTACAGATGAGGATCTTACCAGGATGACAACCTGTCCTGCAACTGCTGTCATAATTTTAATTTTTAAATACTACAAGGGTGCCGTAGTGACACCATTCACTGAGCCTCGTGGAACAGCAGCAATGTTACATTTCTGGTGAATTATGGCAAAATACACCAAGGGGCTTTGGGGCACCATTTTGATTGACCCAGGGGTTCCATTTATAACAACCACCTTAAGAAGTGAGGATGTGAATCAGTGGTAGAGCGCTTGCCTACCATGGACAAGGCCTTGGGTTCAATCCCCATCATTGCAAAAAAAAAAAAAAAGAAGAAGAAGAAAAGAACTAAATTAAAAAGATCCAACATAGTCTGCTCAGAATCAAGCAAACCAACCAAAATGCAAAACAATCTGAAATCCAGCATTGTACAATAGTGAAAGAGAACTGCAGTTGTACACTCACTAGACAGAAAATTACACACCTGTTAAAATTGCTATTATGGACAAAAAAGCACACGCCGATACAAAAACAGGCAGGCCTTGCCATGCAGCACTGGCAAGCCTGGGAAAGACCTGGACCTCACTCATCACGAAGGCCCACAGTGGAGGAGCTCTGTTTCAGAAAAGATAAGGCAACAAGGAGTTGTTAGGGTTTTGTTTTGTTTTGTTTTTGTATTTTTAATTTTAATGGAAAGCATGTAGTAACATAAGGGAATGGTTATGACAATATCCTGCTAAAAATGGAAAAACAAAATTGCACACAGAGAGATTATAACTGTATGCACCAAGGGGAAAAAAAAACTTCTGGGGAAAAAAATCATAGCAAAGTGTTTACAAGAGTCATGTGGGGTGGTGGGACCAGGGGTAGCTGCTTCCTGCCTCTCTCTGCAGGCAATGTGTCCCGCCATACCAAGTAGAAGGTCAGGCTGCCCTCTCCACACACAGCTCCTGACCCGAGGGAGTCCAAGCCACAGGCTCTCCACTTCACCCCCTCCTGGAGGAACCAGGTCCTCTCGCTCTAGACCAAGAGGCCCCCCTTTTGCACACAGCCACTTGCTGCGAGGAGGTCTGATTTAGGAGAAGAAACCCAAACAATGAAGTCACTAATAACTGTGGCTTCAACAGCCAATAGTGCCCCCTTCTTTTAGTCACTGTTAGGAGAAGGTGCGTCCAAATGAAAAGTGACAGTGCATAAAGGGTGTTTTGGACAAAGAATCAAAACTTCAAGACAATACAGACAGGAGCATTTCTAACATAAGAGGCAAACACTTGTCACTCAACAGCTGAGTTCTACCTGATGTGAATTTTTTTAAGTATTTTTAAACCCATTCAAAAACCATTTACATCTCTCTGCCACCTGGGTTTGATTCAAGCCAAATACTAACACCACAAACATTTAACGTAAGGGAGCTGAGCATGGTGGTACATGCCTATAATCCCAGCTCCTCTGGAGGTAGAGGGAGGAGGATGGAAAGTTTAAGACCATCCTGGGCAACTTATGGAAACCCTGTCTTAAATTAAAAAAAAAAAAAAAAAAGAAAGAAAGAAAGCCTGTGGGTGTAAAGCCTGTGGTAGAGAGCTTGCCTAGCACCTGGGGGTCCTGGGTTCAATTCCCAGGACAGGAAAAAGGAAGAAAGAGACTGCTGGGATGGGCTCCAGGGGATGGAGCATGTGCTGACCACGCATGGGGCCCTGGGTTCCATCCTTAGCACCTAAGGGGGCACAAGGGCACGCAGAGATTAATGGCTACTTTCAGTAGAATGTGGGGCAACTCACTCAGAGCTGCAAAACACTAGATGCACATTCCAGTGTGTGGCAGTTTCTTACAAAGTTAAAGATACTTCATGGCCCAGCAATTACACACCCAAGTATTTACCTCTGGAGAAAGAAAAACATCTGACTACAAATAGCCTTGTAGTCATATGTTTACAACAACTAAGATCCACGAGCAAACAGACAAATCAATCCACCCACACTGTTAAGTAATAAAAGGAATGAACTGCTGACAAACACAACACGAATGAGTTTGAAACCCTACACTGAAAGGACAGGCAACGCGCTGACCTATAATGACAGCAATCGGCAAAGAGGCTGGGGGGAGGGGGGCTCAAAATCCTACCCACACTTTCAGATTAATGGAAACATTCTCCATTTCAACTGGATGATGATCACACAGGGATAAACTGCAAAACCTCCAGGGACTGTACAGATTATATGCAAATTATCTAGAAAAGTTCACTAATGTGATTTGCAGAACTTTAGACTCTTCTCTTTTCCTCTGTACAGAGGGGTATTCCCAGGCCTTTTTTGCACCCAAATAACACACATGACTTCTTGACCCAATTAGACTATGTTTTTAAAATACATAAAAACTTCCTTTTAGACAATGAAAGGTGTTTACCCTGTTCCCCACCAAAAAAGAGGCATAGCAGGCGGCGGGCAACTCCGGGCTGCACCATGCTCCACTGCTCCCCTCCCTCTCCTCCTTCCCTTGGACTCCCACTGGAGGAGCAGACACCCTTCTTCAAAGCCCACCTCAAGGGCAACTCACCAAGTGAACTGTCCACCCGGATTTCACCAACCCAGAGTCCGGATCTTTCCTTCTGTGTGCAAAAAAGTGTTCCCCAAGAGAGGTGCCCCACGTGGGGACACCTGTCCTTGTGGACCTTACATTCCAACAGGCCATGCTTCTTTTCTGACTACCGTTACTATGTTCTCTCTCACCACAACCTAAGTGCCCTCTGTGGGACCCCAGGGGCGACTCCCTGGGATTATCTCAGCTACTCGGTCCTCTGCCTCAAGCTAAGGGGAGTCCAGGGAAATGAGTGAGACCTATGTGAGGCTCTGGTGGGCTGCCATTAGGATGAAAGGAAATCCACAGCACTCTCAGGAAGCAGCAATTCCAACAGAAACCCTGCGCTACCCGAGCTCCCAAACCTAGTAGGAAGCCACATACAGAAACCATCCTCCTCCTGCAGCTTCAGAAGCTGCAGGCTGCCCAGCTAGTGTCCTCACGGGTCTCCTATCGAGTGGGTGCAAGACATGGCTGATACACGGTGCACGTTTTACGCCAGCAAAATTCCATTGTCAGAGATCCCAAAGGACTTCCAATGCTTTTGTTGCAATATAAAATTTGTTTAAAGGGACACATCACATTTCTTGCGTGCACGGTGCAATGCCATTTGCCACACTGTGAAGGCTCCACTGTGAAGGAGGCATAAGACACTGCCTCCTCCCTAGCATTCTGTTATCCTGTAAAGTGTATCAGGAAATGGGGGCTGGGGATGTGGCTCAAGCAGTAGCGCGCTCGCCTGGCATGCGTGCGGCCCAGGTTCGATGCTCAGCACCACATACCAACAAAGATGTTGTGTCCGCCGAGAACTAAAAATAAATAAATAATTAATTTTTTTTAAAAAAAGTGTATCAGGAAATGTGTTCAAGAACCAGGAAGGTCTCCAAGGAACCAGACTGTCTCTAAGGAATCTGAGTCCATGCATGTAAGCAACAGGGGGCTCTTCTGTTTTGCTTTGTTTTCTTAGTACTGGAGATAGACTCCAGAGGCACTTAACACTCAGCTATACCCCCATCCCTTCCCCCCACCTTTTTTATTTTATGAGACTGGGTCTCACTAAATTTCCCAGGCTGGCCTTGAACTTGCAATCCTCCTGCCTCACACTCCTGATGGCTGGGATTGACCCTCTATCAGAGGTTTTTTAGCTTTACTCCACTCAGCAGTAAACCTATTTAACTGGCTTTCTGGATTATAATCACATAATGAAAATGTGCTTAAAGATACATTAACAGCAGTAAGTGGCAAGTGTCCAAAAAGAAAAACCAGAGTTAATGAAAAAAGCACAAGTCAATGAAGTCGTTGTGGAAAGTTGTGGACTTTGGTCGTTGTTGTTGTTGGGTTGGGGGAGACTGGTGCTGGGGACTGGGCCCAGGCTTCATGCATGCCACGTGTACCCTGGACTCCCAGCCCCTGAAGAGTTCGCTACCTCCCGCCTGCTAAACATGCAAACAGATGAAAGCAAGCTGCCCTGAGCACAGCCCAGGTGAGGCCCCTTCTCAGAGTGGGGCCATCAGACCCCTCTGAAGCTTTCTCCCTGTAGTGGGAACCCAGGAGCCCACCAGTACTGGAAGGCCTTTACCCTGAGCTACAGCCCAGCCCTGAAAGCTAAGCTACCAGAAGGGCAAACTCCTGCTTTTTACCTGTTTGCTACCTTTCACCTGCATAACACGATGGCACAGTGGATGTTACCTCTTCATCGTCCTTTTATGTCCTTTCTAAAGATTCTAAAACTCAAAAAGATGATTTATCTGAACTCTTGTATATTTAAGTAGACCCTGAATCCAGAAACTCTAATGCAGGTTGATTTTCCTATACATTCCTGGGATGCAGGAGCACATTACCTAACACAGCATCCAGACAGAATGACAGTGCTCACACAGCAAGCCTTTAAAAGTTACACCGGAAGCTTTCTGGCACTTAAATAGGGATAAACCCTGAAGTATTCATTTTAAATGAATGACAGAAGAAATCATTCCTGAAAGACTCAGACAGCTGAGGTTTCATAGCATCCAGGTGGGCGACAAGAGTGCAGAGAGGATTAAGATCTTGGAGGGTGGTATATAAGACCACAAGAGATAAAGAGAAACTCTCCAGGAAAATTCTCATATTCCTGGGGTTAGAAAAGCAGCCCAAAGTGAACGCGTGAAAAACCAACTGAACTATAGAAAAATTCTTAAACTTCTATATAAAAAATATGGACTATAGTCATACTTTTCAGTGTAGTTCATGTGTAATAAATATCCAGAACATTCAGAACTCCAAAACAAAAAAAGCAGGAGGTCTAACTCCACAGCTGAGTGCTTATCTAGCCTAAGTGAAGGCCCTGGGCAGGGAAGCCTGTGAGGGCTGGGGTCGTGGTGACTCCAGGGCACAAGGTTGACAGGAGGGGCGAGTGTGATTCTTCTTCTTGAGCCCGGCTGCCCAGCAAGAAAAATACAACAACAGCTGAGGGCTGCACACCAGGCGAGGTGGATCTCAAATGTCATCACAGAAGACAGTGTTCAAGATGTTGCATGGGTGAGCTGGCTTGATTTGAGCACTGTGTTGTATTCACATGTCACAAACATCACTTTATAATGCATAAGCATGTACAACCATAATCTGCCAGTATCTATAATAAACAAAACAAAAAAGCATGGGGGGGGGGGGGTTTGCTGGGGACTGAACCCAGAGGTACTTTATCACTGAGCACATCCCCAACCCATTTCAATTTTTTTTGAGACAGGTTTGCACTAAGTTGCTGAAGGCCTTGCTAAGTTGCTGAGGCTGGCCTAGAAGTTGGGATCCTCTTACCTCAGCCTCCTGAGCCACTGTGGTTGTGGGTATGCACCGGTGTGTCTGGCTAATAAAGCATTTTTTAAAAACTAAGAAAAAGAGCCAGCTGCAGTGGCACCTGCCTATAATTACAGCAACTGAGGATGCTAAGGCAGGATAGTCCCAAGTTAAAGGCAGCCTCCACAACTTAGCAAGACCCTGTCTCAAAACATAAAAAAGGCTGTGGTATGTGGAAGAACAGCCCTGGGTTCAAACCCCATTAGAGCAAAAAAGAAGAAGAAAAAAGACAAAACAATCAGATACAAAGCTTATCTATATATAAATGGGCTAACAGACAATGAGAAATGTACATTAAATCAATGATGAGCCCTATTTTATGCATTTGGAAAAATGAAACAAACTGCAATACCAAGTACCAGCAAGCAGAGGAGGGAAATAAATACTCATTCACTGCTGATGAGTGAGTGCAGAAATTAACTAAGCCCTTCCTCAAAGGAAAAATGTCTTTCTTCCTACTGTAAGAACTGAGCACCCTGTACCTCCAATTCAATCTTACCCCAGGTGTGAGAGCTGCACGGGGAGAGATTTTAAGTACACATGACAGTGGAAACAACCTAAATATCTAGGGAGTGCCTCCCAAGTGCCAGGTCTCTTCCAGGAAGGGAACTATCATGAGGAAGTAGCACACCAGTCCTACAGCACCAGTGAGAAAAAGATGAATCGGATGGATTTCCGTTCAGGTGAGCCAAACAGACAAGCCTAAACACATGAAGCAGACACACAGGAAGAGCACCAGGGAGATGTGCAAGTCCCTCCGGAGCATTCTGCAAGAAGGTAGTGGGAGTGAGTACAGGGGAGATGCAGAGTTTGCTCTGAACCTTTATGAACCTGATATTCACTTTGATTTCAAATTTATGTAAATCACACTATTTTTCTTTTGGAAACAGTTACATCTTAATGGCATCACATGAATCAAGCTGCAATGAAGAGCAAGGCCAGATTATCAGGCCAAATCAAATACTGCATAAATTAAGTTTTTGCAATCCATATACTTCCCAGGAAGTACGTGAAGAATGGCTGCAAACTGCCTCCACACTTTACATACACCCACCAATAACCCTTCAAACTGCATAAGGTACCACAAATCTCTTTCAATTACCAGGTGATAAAGCGGGTGATAAAGTGGGTGATAAAGCGGGAGGGTGCTGGGTTGCCAGTTACACGGTAGCCTTCCACGATACCTATTTGGATTTCCTATCCAGCAACACAAAAGTATACTCTTCAAGTACAAGGCAAAAATCACAAGGCAGCGGAGGCTGAAGCAGGAGGATTACCAAGTTCAAGGTCAGCCTCAGCAACTTGGGGAAAGCCAACTTTAGAATAAAAAATAAAAAGGACTGAGGGTATAGTTCAGGGGTAAAGCGAAACACCTCTAGGTTCAATCCCTAGTACCAAATCTTACTATTGTAAGATAAAATCTGGGTCTGCCTTCCTTCCACTGACAGCTAAATCTTTATGATCTTTTTTTTTTTAATGTGGGAGGAGAGAACCAGGAAGAGAAGGAGAGGAACAACAGTATCCAAAAACCTAAATTTTTCTTCTAAGTTGGAAAGGAAAAAACTGAGAAAGTAATTTCTCAACTTGGCCCTGGTTTAGTGTAACGCGAACAAATTTAGAGGAGCAACATTACTAGAGCTGAAAGACAGCCAACATTTACTTTGGCAGGAAAAAAACAAAGTCACTTAAGTTATTTTTTTATTACTACTGAAGTGCTGCACCGGGACCAACAGGGAGGTCACCTTACCCTCTCCTAATGGGTGACCACGAGCAGGGTCTCAGAACTGCCCACGTGGCGAGCCTGCAGGACACTGGAGGGGTGCAGGAGGTCAAGGGCCAGTCCTGCACTCTACCCTCTTCCCTCCACCACCATAGACACAAGACTTTCCAAAATGTAAGTCAGGTGGGGAGAAAGGAGTTAATCAGATTCCCCCAGACGAGCCTAAGGCCGATAATATGGGATGTGAAGTTAGGGTAGCAACCAACATTTACTGAGTTCCCCAGAGGCCAATAGGCAATTAATTGAGGGGGGGAATGCTCACAAGTATAGGTTTGGGGTTGGGGGTGTGGGTCAGTGGAGAGCACAGGCTTAGCACATGTTACTCTAGGCTCGATCCCCAGTACCAAAGATGGGGGTGGGAGAAGTTGAGATCTTACCATAAACAGCAGCAGAGCCCACTAGAGAAGTGACTAACCCTGTCCAGTTTAGAGGGCAGCGCTGACAGATCTACACGGGTGCAAATTAACAAAGGTGCAGGTGGACTTCACCACCACACAATGATATACGCATCAAGACACCACAGGCACCCCATGAGTGCGTAGAATTTTTCTGTTTCTGTGTATCAATTTTAAATAGATCGAAATTTTAAAATAATAAGGGTATGCATGAAGCACAATGAAGTAGCCCTGGGAACTGTGGGGGTTGGGGGAACCTCAGGCCAGGCAGAGCTCCTAAAGCCACAGTGGGAGAGAAAGCAGCTGGGGCTGGGCAGCGCTCAGGAGCAGAGCACTTGCCTGGCAAGTGCCAGGCCCTGAGTGCAAACATTCACGATCAGGGGCGCCACAGTAAAGTGGGCAGTAAGCTGTACCATGGACATCGGCATGTGAATCCATAATATGTCATAAAGGCAAATTCACACACCACCAAAAGAAAAAAAATAATATCAAACTCTACCAAGATGTCCGTCACCTGGGAATAAAGTGCTCCAGCCAGCTCATAAAACATTTTGTTATTTACAAGGTTGAAAATATACACACCCAACAACCAGGCAGCTGAAATGGTGCCTCTGTACAATAGAGAACTTCCTATACTTCTGAGTCAGGAAATATAAAAAATGGTTACAGCCATGCTGTCTTAAGTAGGAAAAAGGAAAAAAAAAAAAAAAAAAACGTTTTTGTGCATAACAAATAGGTATACATGACTTGCATTCGGTGACTGACATAGCTTCTCTCCGGAAAGAAAAGGAATTCAATCTCAAAGAATTTCCTCTAGCTAAATCCTATTTCACATGCTGGCACTCTTCTCCTTCTAGCCACATGGCGTCTCCTTCTTCTACCTGGATATGCTTTCTGCTAGACTCCTCTTTCTCTATTCCCCACAACCTACTACAAGTTTGCAGAAGAAGGCCAAGAGAAAAACTTGGTAAATACATAAAACCACCCCCAAAGGGCCAGAATGGTAGCAGCCACGCCCTCTCCAGGGCCCAGCAAAAGCAGCATGCCTGCATGGGAGTGGGGTGAGCCAGGAGGGAAGAGTCCTGAGCTCAAGCTTGGATAGATGAAGATAATGCTTCCATAATCAATTAACCAAAAAAAATCTCATGGCACCTGATTAAGGCATTATTGGACTTTGAAGACTGCTGGTGGGGCTGGGGATGTGGCTCAAGCGGTAGCGCGCTCGCCTGGCGTGTGTTCGACCCGGGTTCGATCCTCAGCACCACATACCAAAGATGTTGTGTCCGCCAAGAACTAAAAAATTAAAAAACTCTCTCTCTCTCTCCCCCCTCTCTCACTCTCTCTTTAAAAAAAAAAAAAAAAATGAAGACTGCTGGACTTCAATCCAGTTTACCTACTAGTTGCTCTTTTCCTTAAAGTGCTCTGAAGACACACACAAATGGCCCTGAGAACTTTACCCAGGAAAGATAATAAGCAGAGCCAAAATATACACCTGGGCAAGCTGGGGTAGAGGTATCACCTCATAATTAAAATCACAGTCATAGACACTGCAGTATGGCTTAGTGGTCAAGTGCTTGCCTAGCATGCACCAGGCCCTCCATCCCCAGAACCACAATAAACAAACAAGTAATAAATAAAACAAAGGCTGAGGCAAGAAGATCAATTTTGAGACCAGCCTGGGCAACTTAGTGAGACACTATCTCATTATAGACTTTGTAAGAAAGGACGGGGCAGAGCTCTTGCCTAAGGTGTATGAGGCCCTGGGTTCAATATCCGGCAGAGTAAAAAAAAGAAAGGAAGGAAAGAAAAAGGAAAATGAGCTTCAACTCCAGCCCCCACCCCTATACACCATGTTGCTTCAGGCCTCTTCTCTCTTCAAAGTCCAGACTGCCCATCAGTTTAAAAAAAGGCGAGGGGGGGGGGGGATTCTACTTTGCAAAAGTTATGTGAGAGTAGCATATGATTCTGTTACTTAACAAGGAACTCACTCGAAACATGGTAGTTATTACACTAGAATTCAACAAAGCACTTACACCAAGAACTTAATTAAGAAGAAATTGAGGGCTGGGGATGTGGCTCAAGCGGTAGCACGCTCGCAAGGCATGTGTGCGGCCCGGGTTCGATCCTCAGCACCACATACCAACAAAGATGTGTCCGCCAAGAACTAAAAATAAATATTAAAAATTAAAAAAAAAGAAAAAAAAGAAATTGAGTATTTGAGGAAAATGTCAAATTTCTCTTTTTTTTGGGGGGAGGGGCAGTGGGGAGAAGGGGCTGCTGAAATGGAACTCAGGGCTTTGAACTGCTAGGCAAGCACTCACCTGCTGAGCTAAATCCCCACCCCAGAACTGTTGATTTCTAACACAACACATGATACCAAGATTTTACTTCATCACATGTGTGTTCCCTTGTACTCAAGGTGTACATGGAGTTTGTAGATAACTTTGAAACTTGGGGCAAGGTCCAAAGACAGAGTCAAATTGCACCAGGCCTACTTCCAAGGAATTACCATAGCAACGGTGTGCCCAACAGCCACTGAATGTTCCAGGCGTGGTGAAGAAACCACAGAAGGGCTTCCATGAAAGCAACACCTTGACAAGCCCTTCCTCCAAAAAAGCCCAGCTTTGTCTCAGTCCTTGAGCAGGGACATGGGCCAACAAGACCCCTTGGTTCACTCCAGAGTCTCCCAGGACACTGCGTTATTTCTATAACTAAGCAAGAGTCCAGACCAAGAAGGGGTCTAGAAACCTCTGACCTAATGAAAAACTGATCCAGAAGTCACTAAACAGATCCACCAGGTTCTCTAGTCAAGCTGCTGCCGACCACATGGGCATCCCTGGGCAACCTGGGTCGAGGTAGAGGGTGAGAATGGGAAGAGTGGGGCAGAGGGATATTGGGCCAAAAGTGGCAGGGCCTACAACTGCTCTGGCTCTCCCAGTGCTCCTCAGATGACAGAGCCAGGGGGTGGAGAGTTATAGAGCCCCCTAAATGCATTAGCAGGATAGACGTGCTTTCTCCAGGGATCCTTGAAACTCCTTTTGGGCAAATCTCAAGTCTCCCAGAGCACACGGAATGCTTAAGCAGTAGGAAAGGCCCGCAGCCTAATGGATCTGTGCTGCCCTGGATTTTCTGCAAGTCAGCTAAAACAGGACTGGCCACTCAAGGGGAGGAGAGGGACAAACACAAGATTAAATTAACTAGGACATTTGTCCTGTCGAACTTCAGCCAAGTTAGGTAGCTTAAATAGGAAAGGGAGGAAGCAGCCATTTATTTCCTTCCCTCCAGCATTGCCTCCTCATTAGCATCATGGAGAGAGAAGTGCAAAGCAAACTCCCCCTCCAAACTACCCCACCCCCAAAATTAAAGCGGTCTGCTTCTCCTCCAAGCTGCTGGGGGAAGGCTGCATGGACAGGAAGCACAGACAGCAGCCACCACACGGCCCTTGTCAACTTTTTTTTTTTCCTTCTAAGAAAATATCCCCACCGCCTCTAGCCCCACTATTCATGGCTTAATTTGAAACCCCATTAGACAAAAAGTACCAGAAAATTGCTTGTCCCATTTCATGCAGTACCTTCCCTGTAGCGGTGACACAAGCAATTAGGCTAATATGTCCATGTCCCATGAGAAGCAAAGGGGACTAAAGTCTCAACTTTCCTAAATGGAATGAAATTTTCCCCAGTACAGAAGAAAGGTTCAGAGGGTGAGAAAGGGAATCGCTATGCAGTTAAATTCACTATTTTATAATACAAGACCGTAATCAACTGCAAGTCCTTGAACTTACATTACACCTTTCTACTGGGATGCTCATGTAATTTCAAATGTATTACTGTAAAATCCCAGTCATTGGAGAAGCGGGGGAGGGGGGGGAGGATAAAATGGACTTTAATTAAAATATGAATAATCCAAGTCCAGCTAATTCAAAAGCATCTGACTCGAACACCTAGTCAGCTGGGAACCGGCAGCTGCTTCCAATTACAGGCGATTTTCAATTAACCGGTATCAGTGTCTAATGAAGAAGCTGTGTGTGTAGGAAATGTTCAGATTCTGAATATATAGCTGTGCACACAGCCTTTTAAAACAAGGAAATGCCAAGATCCAATCTTCTGCTATACCACCTCTTCCTAGGTCAGAACAAGGTTTTCAGCTCCTCCTTGTATTGCCTCTGACCCAAGGGCCAACCTCTCTGCTACCCCAAGCTCTGGGGTTCACATGCCCAAAACAGGCTTCCTGTGGCTGGCCTGCCTCTGGCCTCTGGAGGCCGAGACACAACCCAGCAAACCAGTTTTAATCCTATCACACAGAACAGGAAAACCTGAAGGGCCCCTGCCCCAGACATCACAAAGTCAAAGACCTAACCAAAACCTCCTGTGAAGACCATTCCAGAAGGATGACCAACTTCTAACTGCAGGTGGAGCTTTAGACCGTGGGATTGAAAATGGCTTTCTAAGGGTCCCAACTGATGCAGATCAGGCAATGAAGAGTGGGAAAGCCTGAAAGGAGGAGTGAAACCTCTGAAATCTGTGCTAGGCCCAACCAAATACTACAGGAGCCAAGAAGAATCTCTAATAGAAAGATCCAGATTCAAGAGAGAGCTGCCAACAGCACTGCTGTTCTGCGCCTTTTGAGCCACCTCTCTTCAGACTTTAATAAAATCTCCCTCTGCTTCCTGCACGGCTGTGGAATACACCACTGGAGAAACATCAGGCACGTCAGAGGACCTGGGTTTAATCCCCAGCATCACAGAGGGAAAAAAAAATACATTATCTGAGTGAAGGAAAAGAAACTTGGACTTTGGGCTGGGGATGTGGCTCAAGCGGTAGCGCGCTCGCCTGGCATGCGTGCGGCCCGGGTTCGATCCTCAGCACCACATACAAACAAAGATGTTGTGTCCACCGAGAACTTGAATAAATAATATCTCTCTCTCTCTCTCTCTCTCTCTCTCTCTCTCTCTCTAAAAAAAGAAAAAAGAAACTTGGACTTGAACCCAAACTGCTTGATTGACTGCCCTTTTCCCGCACATTTCCTGTTTTACAAGAACATGTTTCTGCAGAATAATATACTAGACAATATACTCTTGTCTGTGACATTAAAATGGAATCACAGGACTGAGGAGTGTGGCTCAGTGGTTGGGAACTAGGTTCCATCCGCAGCACTGTGGAAAAAAATTTTTAAATGACTAAGATGGAATCACCTAACTCCCCGTCAAACAAAAATACACACTTCTCTGTATACCTTCAAAGAAACGTGCAAAAACATTGGCTTCCCCTAAAGTTCTCAGAAAATGCAAAGAAATAGTTTTGTGTTTTTCGGGGGTATGTGTGTGTGTGTGTTATTTGCAGTACCAGGAATTGAACCCTGAGACACTCTACCACTGAACTACATCCCCAGACCTTTTTTATTTTGAGACAGGGTCTGGCTAAATTGCCCAGGCTGACCTTGAACTTATGATCCTTCTGTCTCACACTGTGTCCAGCTAAGACACAGTGTGTTTTTAAACACAAGAAAGGGAAAGGATACAGGAAAATACTTACAAAGAATCAGAATAGGATGAAAATCCAACAGTATTTTCCTCGATGAATAGCCTCAAAAGAATGACACTGATCTTTGCAGACTCAAAGCCAGGGCCCTCAATAATTTGTTATTTCTAAAAAGCATTTCAAGAAAACTTCCCTGAAAGATAATTCTTTTAAAGGACACATTAATTGCAAATCACTTCCTCACTTTGCTACAATCCTGTAAAGTAGGACCCAACACTGGGGACAGGCGTGGAATGCAGTGTACATCCCACTGAAAATCTTTCATTACTTGGCTATTCCGTTTTGTGTGTTTACAGAGAAGCCACTATGTGTACTGATAGTTAGCAAATGGAAACTTTTTAAAGTCAGGGTGGGGGAGAAGGGGACCTGTAGTACTCTTAGTATGAGGAAGCTGCACTGTTTCCAAGCAGAAGGAATCCCCACCCACCCACATGGGGAAACTTTGCAAGTAAAAAAGGAAGACCCACAAAAGCTAGTGAAAGCCACATTTCAAATGACCTAACTTCCTTCTCTATAGATGGCATTTAGTGGGCTTTATTCTGTTTGTTCATAGCAAAACATAAATATAACCTCTAACCCAGTATATATTTTAACCATTGAAAGAAAACTCATTATTATTCCTGCTTACCACTTGGGGACATTGTTTTCAAAGCACTCTTGCACACGGGAAGAAACTGGGTTTATGCATCCAGTGACAATATAGCCACAATCAATAAAATCCTAAAGACAGAAATAAAATGTACAGCCAGCTACACTCAAGACTGAGCAACACAAATACATATTCATGATCCCCATTTTACAGATAAGGAAACCAAGACACAGAGATTAGGTGACAGCAGCAGAGTGAACCCCAGGGCTCTGGCTGCAGGACCCTGAGGCAGCACCATCTGCCAGGATGGGAGACTAGCAGACTTCCAAGTGAAACCCAACCTGGATCTGCATCTAGATTGGGGGGGGGGGGGGGGGGTAGAGTGGGGTGCAACCCTGGCTCCTTTCCCAGCCTTATTTCCCCGAGGGCAATTTGGGGGAAAAGGAGAAATCAAGGTTGTGGTAAGCCAAGGAGAGATAAAACCTGACATTACAAAGCATCTAGGCAGGTATTATCAAGGGCAGCTCTTACCCAGTGAAGAACTTTCTTTTTTAAGCTCATGTGAGTGAGCTTTCAAAAAAGTTCCGCACGCACAGAAACCAGCAAACGAGCGAGAGCCACACAGAAAATCCTGAGCCTGCTCTGTGCTTCCCCCCAAGAGACGGGGGGGGGGGGGGGGGGGGGGAATCGACGGCACTAGGGTGAGGTGTGTGAGGACAGCACCCAAGAAGGGTGCTCAGAAAGGAGACCAGAGAAGGCACCGGGCCAAGAGAAGTTTCTTCAAGCAGTGAGAGCCTTACAATCCCATGACTGTTTCTCAATATCTTTAAAATGTGGCAAGGAGGGTCCTGCTGCTCCCGCTGGTTCCCAAAGCTCTACGGTCTATATGGACAGCAGGCCTTTATTTTATTTATTTATATTCATTTTGGTGGTGCTGAGGATGCACATGCTAGGCAAGTGCTCTGCCACTGAGCCACAGCCCCCACCCCCAACTTTGTTTAATAGCAGATGTCTTATTGGGGACCCTCCCCACACACTCAATGAATGAAGAACTGTTCTGGGGCTGGGCACGGTGGCACGGGCCTCTTGCTTATCCCAGTAACTTTGGAGGTTGAGGCTGCAGGATCACAAGTTCAAATCCAGTATGTCTCAAAATTTAAAAATAAATAAATAAAAATTAAAAAAACAGGATGTAGCTCAGTGGCAGAGCACTCGCCCGCCAAGCACAAGAGGCCTGGGTTCTGTTCCCAGCTGTGCAGAGAAAAACATCCCAACCCTACACTAGTGATGAGAAAGGGACTGTTACACAGGATCAAATATGGGAGAATCTGACCCTGAGAAAATCCTAAGCAAATCCCTGGCAGAAGTGCTAGGACCTACCTGGCTATGTTCCCTTAGCCCATGTTTCTACACCAATCACCAATGTCTATATAACTACTCAGGAGAGAAAGGGGCTGGAGTGAAGCTTAGACTCAAAGCCATGTCAACAAATATTCAATTTACTTACCCTTAGTCTAAGGGGCAAATCCTTTCTGGGGATCATGCCCAGGACCTGATTAGACCACTAATTTACTTCTAGACACTGACTAGGCCCTGCAGTCTCATGGCCAATGAAAGCACTTTGGACATACATAAATACTGCCTAAATAACAAAGTGTGTAAATAAACAGCTGTATCATCTACAGTGAACAGCTGTATCATCTCCTCGATCAAGAAATTGGTCCAGGGCTGGGGATGTGGCTCAAGCGGTAGCACGCTCACCTGGCATGCGTGCGGCCCGGGTTCGATCCTCAGCACCACATACAAACAAAGATGTTGTGTCCGCCAAAAACCAAAATAAATAAATATTTAAAAAAAAAAAAAAAAGAAATTGGTCCACTACCCAAAATGCTGACAAATGAAGATAAAATAGAGAAGAACAAACTGACCAGGCATTCGGGATAATGGGTCCCATTCCACCACACAGCCAGGTAGACAAGTCATGAGCGCCATTAAGGCCTATTTCAAATGGAAAAGACCTTGAGGCTCACCTGTGGAACACCTCCAGCCAACTCCTTTGTCCCAGAGATGGAAAACAGAAGGCGGGGTGAACCCAGATGAAAGTTACAGGAAGGAGGCTAGAAGTGAGCCAGGATGGTAGCCAGGATGCCTTTCCAGTACCTACTTTACACAGATTTTGCTCCATGCTCTGGCCAAAACCATATATAAATCCTAAGCTGGCACGCCAAGATGGGCTTTTCCATCAGTCCCCCTCCTGCATACAGGAGTTCTACCTCTTCTTGCTTAAATAAATCCTGCTCCACTTACTCTTCCCTCCCGTGATCATCTGTGCATTTTATTCTTCAAACTTTGCAAGACAAGAACAGAGAAAATTGGTGAAGTGAGGAATCTAGTCTCATCTCGAAACTCTGGTTTCACAGAAAGGTATTTTCAAATATTGACAGATTAAAAATTCAATGTTATCCTGTCAGAGGAAAAAAAAAATTACTTAACCTTTCACAGCCCAGTGGCTGGGCCACAGTGGAGTGCTGGCATTCCAGCAGGTTTTATAGGGGAGAGAGGGAATGCAATGGAGGGCTCTCATGCTGGAACAAGAAGTGGGCAACCATGTAACAACTAGTAACCGCCAGGCCACCAGAGAGACAATGGCTCAGAAGTCTCTTGATAACACCTCTCTCCAGCAAGCACACCCCACACAAGGAGGCACTTCCTAAGGAGGAGCGGCCGCTGGCATTTCCCACCTTGCCGGCCTTTGGCACACGCTCCTGTCTGACTTTAAGAGGCTTCACAAAAGAGTTATAGCCCCCAGCTTCCTTGACTTTAATTAAACTTGGCTTCCACTTCTGAAAAATCCTCAAGTTTTTATTTTGTTTTGTAGCCTCGCTAATGCTTTTAAACGAGAGATGCTGCGTAAAGGAAAAGTAAATTCTTTGCAGCTGCGTGTGAGCATTCTGCCAACTGAAGCACAGGAAGAAGCTCTCCCATGTTAAAAATTTCCAACTGGGAGATTTACAAAACAGCAGGGGAGAATGGAAGGCGCAGAGGGAGACGTGTGCATGTGAAAGAGCTGCAAAAAGCTCCTTTTTGTGTGCTCAGGTCCCAGGAGCCTTTGGAGGCTCGTCATGCTTCAGCGACTGCTGCCCCCTCCCACTCTGCCCCCTTTCTAAAGCCACCGTCCTCTCCACACAGGCTAAGTGCACATTCTACAGCAGCACTTCTTAACGGTCCCTTTATGTGGCCCCCACCTCGCAGGCCTCCCCAGGCCTCCCCAGCAGTTACTCGGCCACGACTGGATAATAGAAAGAAGCTTAACTGGGAGGTAGCAACCATTTTCCTCTGGCTAAATGAAGTCCTGGAGCTAAGCTGCACTCCTAAGAAGGAAATGACAATCACTCTGGCAAATGAACTTTTTTATTTCCTACTCGCAGCAAGGTAACCACCGTCGTCAACAGTTAGAGATTCAAACATGAGCTCTTCAGTCATTGTTTTGAAACCTACTAGGAAAATCTAGCTCTACTCTTTTCTAAAATGCTAATTTGGGTCAAACACGCTGTCTGGGAAGGTTTTGTTTTACATTTATATATTAAGTCATGGGTTTGGTGCTTTTCCGGAAGAAAAGTGCGGTGGCCCCGGCCCCATCACCAGGCTCAGCAAGCAGACAGGCCCCCAGGAACACCACCACCACTCCCTGGGGGGGAATGGGGGGCACGGTCTATTCTCTGAACAGCCCCTGCGTGAATGGGAGCCCCTCTGTGAACTCTGGGGTTAAAACCTAGTGGTTCCAAGCCAGCAGCCTTCTGGGAGGCGGCTGTCTACTTCAGGGAACCTATTTTCCTTCCACTGAATCCTTCTGCGAAGGCAGTCTATTCTCAGGGCCCAGAAAACTACCACGTCCTGAGGAGTGTGTTCAGGCTCCTCGGGGGACAGGCATGCACCCAGCCCAGGCACTTTGCAGCACAGACTCCAGGGGCACAGGAGCAGATGGCAGGCGAGCCCCCACAGGGTTGTCAGTAACACAACCAAGGGGAAGCAGCAGAGCCAAAGGGGTGGCCTTCACAAAGTATGGCGACACCATGGCCTGAAACAATCATCAAAAATTTGCTAGAACCAGCCTAACTCCACTCCAGAGTCTCCCTGCCTCTTACCAGGATCTGAAACCTGATTCAAGAATAACTTTGTACCTTTACCTATTTCGCAACCCACTCCCCTCCAGGAAGTACCAGTTCCCTGCTCCAACCCACTGCCTGTGCAGCAGTCTACCACCAACTGGTTAGCGCCCAGCTCCTGATCAGGGGCTGCTGGTGTGCCCTGTGCTTTTTCCTCCCAACAGACCTCTCAACTAGCTTCACAGGAAAGGAGAGGGCAATATTCATCTGTCAGATACTGGTGTGCTAATCTTTTTTTGTCTTTTTGTTTTGTTTTGTTTTGGTTTTGGTGGGAGGGAGAGAACAAGAATAGGACATAAGGAAGCCCAGGGCCTCTGCCTTTGTTCAGAGCACTGAATTCACTATGCACCACCCCCACCAAAACCAAAGAACACGTCTGTTACCCACAAGATACAGCATGTCAAACATAACATGTCAGACCCTGGGTCAATACTGATGCACGGGTGGGAAGAAGCGCCTCCAATGTAGACTGCACTCATGCTTACTGGACATCTAATCTGCACTCCGCCAGGGACGGGCGTCCCATTCCAGTAAGTAACACTAAGAACTCAAGAGCAGGCCCCGTCATCTTGGACACTGGGCTAGTAAGCTGGCAAGCAGACAATTACTGGCCAGCTGACACCCAGGCTGCTCATTACAGTCGTGTGTTCTTGAGAAGGCAGGCCACCACAGAGGTCTCCTGGGGTCGTGAGATAACACTGACACACACAGATTAAAAAAGTATTTCTCAACACCCAGGGTGCCAGCATGGTGCCATCCATGCCGGTAGCCAGCAACTCGGTAGCCAGCAACTCGGGAGGCTGAGACACAAGACTGCCAGTCAAGGACAGCTGAACAATTTAGTGAGACCCTGTCTCAGAATTAAAGAATGGAAGGCTGGGGTATAAAGCACCCCTGGGTTCAATACCCAGTACTGCAAAAAGAAAAAAGAAACCCTGAGGTGAGGGTGCAGAACTTTCAAAACTATTACAAGAAAATGTTTCGTCTCAAAATGACTCAAAAAAGCAGAAGGAGCTTTTAATTAAAAAAAAAAAAAATCTGAAGCCCAAATCTAGTACTAACTCTCCGGCCAGGAGAAACAGGTTGGGCGAAGGAGGTGCAGCCCAGGGCTGCCAGGCAGAGAGCAATGACCATGAAACTGCCGCTTCCTTAGCGGCCCCGCAAATTAGTCCTTCCCCTGGGGGGGGCTGCGGAATCCGCTGTCTGCTATTTTCCTTTCATTACTACTGTTCCGGGGTGTGCACGTGGGCTTCAGAGCCTGAGTGAGTGAGGGGCAGCACAGCAGGCAAGGTGGGAGGTGGTGAAGACACTGGCAAGGTAAACACATGGCATTTGTCTCCGCTGCTGGAACCTCGCTGTAATTAAGAGGTAAAATAGCCAAGGCCAGGCAAGGCTCCCCCAAACTCTCCAGCACAGAGGCCACATGGACTTCATCAGCCCCCCCCCCCCCCCCCCCGTTGTCCACAGTGGCTGGAGACACTTCCTAGGGTGAGGAACCAAGGACAGGCCAGGAGGCATCTTTTTGAGATAAAGCTCATCAGCACTGAGCTGTAATTTGGAGCCCCTCAGCCTGGGGCCCTTTCTCCTGTGAAATGGGAAAGCACCTGAGTGCCTTCCAGTGGGAGAGGGGAGCAACCCATCCAGCACAGTAGCTCAGAGACCTGCCTAGGACCAGTGCAGCCTGGCCACAGGCAAGAATCCCTGGAGCTGGGAAGGGCCTGGAAATAAATGGGGGTAAAAGGAAGGGGGAGGAGGGAGCAGGTTTAGCATGTGAGGCCCTTAATTCACCCCAAGCACCACAAAAAAATAAGAAAGGGGACTGGACAATTCAACAGTGCCCTCTGAAAGACCATGGACACCAGTACCAAATTCCTGCTTGCCCAGCCCCAAGGGGACAGAACATGGATGGGGCCCTGGCTACAACAGGACCTAGGAGTTAGGGTTCACCCTACACGGTAAGGCTGCCATCCAGAGATGCCCCGCAGAACACCCCTCTCACTGGTGGAAAGTGGCCTGTCCAGTGGGCCTTTACGCAGTCCAGAAGTGGCCTTCACGTCTGTATCCATGGGGAGAGGGAATTCCCAAAGCAATCTCCCTTCACAAAATCGATCTCACAGAGCCGAATCTGAACTGTCACACGGATTTGGAGCTGGGAGGATGTTAAGGCTTTAAAACCTAATTACGGAACTCTCAATAACTGTCTTTAAAACAAACCAAAAAGGGCTACAAACCTACATTTGGGATAAAGAACTGAAGGGACAAGAACTCAGTGCTCCAACCACATCCAAAGAGGGTTAAGCCCCACGGCAGACTGGAGCCCTAGCTGCTAAAAGACAAGGGCTGGGCTGGATCCGGCCAACATGACAAGGACAACCAACTGGTCCCGTTCCTCAGTCTTGTGCATTTAAAGGGCAGACGACGTGCCAACTATGTTAAAGCTCCAACACACTAATTCTGTAAACAAGAACGGCCGCAGCCTGCACGCTGCACCCTGGAATGGATTCCTCAACTTGGCCCTCATCACTTATGCAGCTGATGAAACAAACACTGACAGCTTTTTTGCATTTGTAAAGGCCCCACAGCAGCTGTGGTGATCCCACCATAGAGCAATGAATTAAGCCCGAAACCCAGCTGGGTCTGAACAGAAGCCTTTTTTGCACAATACAGCAAGACTATCATTGTTAACCTAGGCATTATTGGGAAATATTCTGCATTACATTATAGGGCAGTTCTAACTCAATTCTTAAAATTAGCTCTAATAAGCAATTTTAATTTTAGTAGGAGGGATGTGGAGTTTGCTTTTGAAACGGCACAAGTATGTGTGTAGGTTATAGGTGCACCACACAAAACCAGCCCCGCAGAATACAGACATCCAGTTAAACAATGCCAAGTTTAAAATATTAACTCCTCTTGGTAAATAAATTCTTGGCTATTCAGCCACTGCAGAGAAAATATGTAATACAGTCGTCTGTCAGGCTCCCCATTAGGTAGGCCAAATTAATGACCTGAGTCCACTGTGGAACTCAGAGCCCGTCCCTAAAACCCAGGAGGGTGAAACACACACACACACACACACACACACACACACCCCGTGATTAAGCACCATTAGTAATGAAGTTTTGGACGATGAACCGGAGCCCTGGTAATAAATTTAAGATTCAAAACACCAACAGAAACACTGGTATTTGGCTTCCTATCACCAGGAACCAAAGAAAGGGGACATCCACAGCAAGATGCCCCCCTCCCCCGCCCCTTCACAGCATGCTCCCAGCAACAGGGGGCCACGTGCTCTTCTGCTGGCTCAAGCTTTCTCTGAAAGCTTCCAAATTCACAAAAATTGCCAATAAAAGACCAGAACATCTCAACAGTCTCGCACCTACAAGGGAATAATAAATCTGTCCAATCAGAAACATCAAAAGAAGATGTGTCAATCGCCATCCGCCTCCCATTTCTTCAAGCAGTTCATTAGGAAGGGCTCATATTCTTAGTATTTTGGGTTTAACAGGCTTGGAAGGAACAAGAGCATCAGGGAGAACTTCCAAGTGAACAGTCCTCCCAGTCCTCACAGTCCTTTGACAATGGAGAGGTAATGACGAGAGAATCAAAACTGAAGGGCAGGGGACTGCGGTAAGGAAGGACACTCACACAGGAGCCAGGCCCTGCGAAACCAGAGCTTTATGCACGTTTAGAGCCACAGCCAAAAACACCTGAGCACCACAAAAGCAAATCTTCCCAGGATAAAACAGGAAGTGGCACCAGAGAGAGTGGAGCAGGTGGTTCCAGCATTTCCAGTTTGTCAGTGGTACAGAAAAGAAGGTCAGTGACAGTAAAGAGAAGCAGTGACAGTGAGGACGGGCCAAGCCCAGAGCCCCAGAACGCTGTGTATGTGCAGGCTTCTCTCAGAAGGCACCAACACACACGTTAACAGGGCCAGACGGACACACGGACACCACCCCAATATCCAGCAGCTGATGGGGAAGCCGCACACTGCCGTGTGCTCAGCCGTGAAAGGGAAGGAAACACTACGACACGGCGCTTCTGAGATGCATCCACATTCAGGTGAGAAGTCCGTCACACAAGGCCACATATTGATTTCACATGATCCCTTTCATGTGCAATATCCACAATAAGCAAATCCTCAGGGACAGAAAGATTAGCAGTTGCCAGAGGCTGGGGGAACCAGGGTGAGATGGGAAGGGACTGCCACTGGGTATGGAGTTTCTTTCCCGAGTGATGAAAATGTTCTAAAATTGATCACGGTGATGGCTGCATCTATGAATATACCCAAACCCACAGAGCTGTTTAAAAAAGAAATCACATTCACATCCAAAATTACATAGGGAAAGACTGCCATGCCCAAAAGGCCTCTCATCTTGATTTAAATTACCATGAGCATGCCAAAGAAAACACAACTGCCAAGAAATGGAGCGGCTTCCCAGAGGACGACAAGAAGGCTAAGGGGCTGGCTGCCGCTTTGCTAGGACAGTCACATATTAAAAGGGCCTCAGAGGGCGGGGGTCTAGCTCCATGACACAGTGTGAGACACTGGGATCAATTCTCAGCACCACATGTAATACATAAAATAAAGGTCCATCAACAACTAAAAAAGAATATTTTTTTTAAAAGTGCCTCAGAGCCAGTCATCCTCAGCACTGGGGGCTAGAGGGGCGGGGAGGGAGTTCAGATATTCCTACCATCAGCTGTCCCAGCTATGAGGGAGGCTCAGGCAGGAGGATCATTAGAGCCCAGGAGTTGAGGCCAGCTTCTGGCCACATGGTGGGGAGCCTATCTCAATCAATCAAAAGCTATGACAGGTGACTTTATCCTCCCAACAATAAAAACTGCAACTTCGGGTTTTCTATTCCCCTGAAGCTGTATCATGCTAAATTAAGAGCAGGAGAGTCTACCATTTATAAATAGATATTAGGTGCCAGAGTAGATACTTTAAATTATCTTTCCCTTTTTTTTTTTTTTTTTTTCCTGTGTGTGGGGAGGATAACTAGGAATTGAGCCTTGGAGTACTCACCTACGTCAGTCCTTGTATTTTATTTAAGACAGAGTCAGCTGGGCACAGTGGTGCACCTGGGGAGGCTGGAGGACTGCAAGTTGGAGGCCAGCGTCAGCAACTCAGCAATGCCCTAAGCAACTTAGCAAGACTCTGTCTCAAAATGAAATATAAAAAGGGCTGGGATGTAGTTCAGTGGTAAAGTACCTCTGGGTTCAATACCTGGTATCAAAGAAAAACAAATGTTTTAACATCCAGCACAGAGAATTTTTGTCGTTGATGGCGTGGAAGAAAGCAACCAGGAACGATATTCCTTGAAAGAAAACACCATCCAAGGCCTTTGTGGGCCACGCAGAAGAGAAACAAGTCGTTCTGCACAGGCAAGGTGACATCCTCTGTGCTTTACTGAGGTGACCTCCACATGCAAGGGGAGAAAAAAGGTTCTGGTACAATAGATACTATTAAGGTCTTCATCTGTATTAAACAGACTGTAAGTAAACAATGTTTGGCTGTAAAAGCTTTGCAAGTCAAAGATAATGGCCTTCCTTGGTAAACTGACTGTTCTTTATAATCATCATTATTTATACTCCCAAGGAGCTTTTGCCTACTGCTCCAATAAATCTGGAAAGAAAAACATGACAATTTCAGCAAGTCTCACGGATGCAGGGGGAAAAGGTTGGCTAAGGAGAAAATGCATTTCATCCCGGGGTATGAGAGGGTCAGTACTGCAATGGTGTCACTTAATTGGAGCAGGGAATCAGATGAGAGAGATAGGGGACAGCTTCAGCTCCTTCCAAATCAGACCCACCCTCCCCACAGGTCAAAGGCTTCAGCCTGCCAGGGCCAAAAAAAAAAAAGACACATTTGATAAGCATCATTAGCAATCTCCCGGATCACAAGCACGTGTGCAGCACTGTGCACCTTGGTACAACCCCAAGTTGCAGAGCGCACACAGCAGGACTCCTGCAGGACCCAGGACGGTGTTCATCCACACCAGGAGCTGGGGGGAGTCCAGCAGAATGAAAACAAGCATTCCCTGACCTCTTCAACTTGGCCATGGCTTAGGTATGCCCTGAGCCCAGACTCTGGGACAGGAGGCAAGCCAAACATGTTCCTCATTTAAAGGAGGTTTCCTTCCACTCTGTCAGCCACCTTCAGATTCCAGCTCCGTCTCAACCACAATGGTTTGGAATCCTAACCAGAGTTTTGAGGATTACAATGCAAAAATGAGCATTTGAAAACATTTTTAAAGACACAGACAACTGACTCATGCGGTACACCCACCCATCTCTCCCTCTAAAGTAACTGAGTTCAGAAGTTCATTATGAAATCCAGACCCTCCCCAGCACCCCCATGCACTGTGGAAAAAAGTGATAAACTGCATTGGCATTTAAGAAGAAATCTGATCTCTGCCACTCAAAGATGTAATCACCACTGGGGATTACTTTCATACATCTCTAAAATTCTTCCAGATTAAAAGTTCTTTCAGGGTGTCAGTACAAACACTAAAGTACTACTTAGCAAAACTCGCCTTTAATTAAAGTTTTGGGTCAAGTTTTCAAAGCTGAAACAAAGGGGGGGACCCTGACCCTACTCAGCCCCAAACACTGCTGCTGATTTTAGAAAGACAACTACCTACTACTGCCCATAATTTAATCTGCTTGTCACTTTCTGCGTTTACAAATTGAATTTTAGTCAAACAGTAGCAAAAATTATTTGTTCCTGGGATGACAGCTCATTGTGGCCCTAAATCCTTTTACAAATGACAACATGTAGCACACAGGGGCTGGGGAGGTTGAGACAGGAGGATCGCAAGTTCAAAGCCAGCCTGAGCAACAGTGAGGCGCTAAGCTACTTAGTGAGACCCTGTCTCTAAATAAAACACAAAATAGGGCTGGGAATGTGACTCAGTGGTCAAGTGCCCCTGAGTTCAATCCCCTGTACCCAAAAAAAAAACAAACAAAAACAGGGCTGGGGACATAGCTCAGTTGGTAGAGTGCTTACCTCACATGCACAAGGCCCTGGGTTCAACCCCCAGCACCATAAAAATAAAAGGAAAGAAACAAACAAACCAAGCCCACTGTGCACTGGGCATCGGCCTCTGCCACTCAGCAACATCAGTCTGAAAAGGAGCTGTGCGGCACGTGGAAGGCCAGGTCTGGTGACATCCCGGCTCCAGCAGAGGCAAGACAACATAACCACAACCCTTCCAGGCAGATGAGAACCATGTGCTACCAATTTCACTGGGCGCCCAGACCAAGGCTCCTTATTAAATGCCTTCCATCCACACTGGCTCTTTCATCCTCCAACATCAAGACCTTATTACAAGCTGAAAATAGAACAAACGCAGCTTCAGGGCTTGGGCAGAGCAAGAATGGGAAAGGGGGCAATTTGGGTAAAACCAATAAGCGTTATGTTCCACCTCATCTCTAAAGGGATGTCTTGACTAGGGAATGGAAAGGGCAGGCAAGGAAGTTCATCCCGGAGCACTCTCTTAAACACAGCAGAGGAGCACAGCTTCCCAGCCACACTGGGACCCCATGGCATGCTCACAATCAGGGAGAAAGAAGGAACAACGCACCTGGCTCCACCTTTCCATAAGAGAGGAAGAGAAAGCTGTCACTGAGCACCCAGAGCAGACATCCTCTTCCCCAGATAACCAGAGTATGCTGTCACAGCCATGACCCAGGCTCTTCTCTCCTCGACCTTGAACGTGGAGAATTACAGCCACAAAGACCTGCAGGACTTAGAATAACCCAGATTTAGCTAGTGACAGCTTGCAAAGCACTTCATATGTTCACACATGATCTGTCTCCCCGAAAATGACTCAGAAGGACCAACAATGGTGTTGTAATTCTTCCCATCTTATAAAGAAACCCCAAGATCAACAATACACAAACAGCCGAACCCTCAACTTCAGCCTGACTCCAAGGCTTCCCGCAGGGTTCTGCACCCCTGCTCAATTAAACTTCTCTCTCAGGATGAAGGCACCCTACTTTCAAACGCAATGCCAGGACCCAGGACCCGGCAGCAAACATTCCAAGACAGCCACATAAAGCCCACCTCACAAACAGGGCTGAAGATGCAAACAATAGGATTTGGGGTCAACTCTATTACTCCAGTAGCTCCCATGTCCCCACAAAAGGAGGAACCTCATAAATATAAAAAATGCCATTGTACCATGACCCCTGCTCTCCCCTTCCCCGCACCACCAGCGCCCTCTGACTAACAGCACATTGTGTTCTTAGAGCAATTTTGTTTTACAAAGTGTTTTCACATATCTTATCTCATTTAGTTCTAAATGCCCTGAGAGAGGACAAGGAAAGCAAATGGAAACTTAAATAAAACCCAACTGACATCTTTACTACTCCTTACAAGTGCCTGTATTGGTTTTTAAAAGCCAACAAACAAACCAACCCACTGGCCTAACACACACTGCGTGTGGAAACGTAAATTAGCATGGTCTTCTCCAGGAAGGCAATGTGGTACCAGGGACCAAAAGGTAAACACAGATACTTCTGGCTCAGTAACGCCATGCTCCAGACTTGAGTTACATGCTGCAAGATACATCATTTAGTTCAGGGGCCCTAAACCTGTGGAAAAGCCATCAAGGGGGACAGGTCAAGTGACATACCCATGAAACAAGTCCTGGAAGCCATTAGAAATTACTGTATTTTGATAACTGAGGTTAAGCTATAACAGCAAAAAGCAGGTAACGAGCTATGTATGTGAACTACGCATGCACAGTAGAGGAACATCTAGTAGGTGATTTCAATAATTTTCATCTGAGTACTTGATCACAGCCCAAACACCATTTTCACAAGAGGAAAATCGAGTGGCTTAATGAAGGTTTAAGGTTCAGGGATTACACGTGAACTTTATTTTGCATGAAAATGAATCAATTTCTGCAGTTACCATGGACAACTAAGAACACACCTGGAAAGAGGAACGATGTCGAAGACCAGTCCAAAGCAGGCAACTGCAAAGGCCTTCTACTGCTGGGTCAGGGACTGGCCTTCACACCACGGCTGTGAGGGGTCATCTGACAATGTAGCTGGGGTTCTCAGCTTTAAAATGAGGAGTGTGGAATTCTGATTCATTAGCTCCATCTTTCCCCACCAGATCCACAGCAATTCTCTGCGGCTCCTAAGTAGCATCAGGGACTGCATACCATCTCTGACGTTAGCTCTCACCCACCATGATATAAAATTCAGCCTCTACTTTTGTGGAAGTTAACAGGGTGCCCGTCATGTCAGCAAGTAACTCCAGAACCCAGAAGTAAGTGGGTGGAGCCCAGCCAGAGAAGAGGAACTGGCTGATGAGGGTAAAAAGGTGGCAGGCTACTCTTAAAGCCTCAGGCATCCCTCAGCCAGTTCAACCAGAACTTGCAAAGTTAAAGAGAGGAGGGACTCAGGAGAAGCCCAGAGTGTGGAGTGGGTGGGGACAGGAAAACTCAGGGTACAACAAGAAGGGCTTGATGAGGAGGTAAAAGGCAACCTGGTTGACACAGGATCCTGAAGGCCACAGGAGTCACGGCAGGATATGATCAGACTTTCTATCTGGAGGATTATTCCTCAAAGATCTACTCTAAACACCTTTGGTTAAACATCTGTGCAAGGATTCAGTGCCACTCTAATCTTAATTCTCAATCTATCCCTCTTTCATTCCCCACCCAGAAAAGGCTGGGAGTCAAATAGTAGCTTATAAAACAGAAACTCACGTTCAAAAACATGGTGTGCAGGTGGGAGGTGATCATGTGACCTTTTTTTCCCTAAGAATTAGGAATTGAACCCAGGGGCACTCTATCACTGAGCCACATCCCCAGCACTTTTATTTTTTATTTTGGGACAAGGTCTCCTAAATTGCCTAGTCTAGTCTCAAACTTGGAATCCCTCTGTCCCAGCCTCCAAGTACTGGATTACAGAACCACCCGCACAAGGCTTCTTCTTATCTTTAAACTCTTGCTCAAAATCCCAGTGTAGATCTGTTGCTTGCTCTGAATTCACAGGATTCATTTATTTCTGAGTCAGCAAGGAAGGCCACCGGCAGCCTAATGTCTCCAAGTTGGGGATCTCCAACTGTGTGATAATACCTTGAGCACTTGCGCAGCAGTATGCAGTTTACAAAGTGCTTTCACATCAAAAATCTCCCTAGTTCTCCCAGCAACAAACCTGGCAAGTACACAGAACAAGATTTTTTTGGACCAGGGATTGAGCTCAGGGGCATTCAACCACTGAGCCACACACCCCCAGCCCTATTTCATATTTCATTTAGAGACAGGGTCTCACTGAGTTGCTAAGCACCTCGCTGTTGCTGAGGCTGGCTTTGAACTCTGGACATGCGCCATTGCACCCTACTCCTCAGAACAATCTTTCTGGATGAGGAAGCATTCAGTGAGGTTGTTTCATGCCCAACGACACACAGTCAGTTTAACAGAGAGCCGAACCTTAGCTCACACTCCCAATCTTGTCCATTACCAAAAAGTCCCCGGTACACTCACAGCAAGCCTATCCGAGGCCTTTCATGCCCAAAGCCCCCATATTAGTAGTAATAACGCATATACACAAAGCCAGTGTTCCACTGCCCGAAAGAATAAGCATTGATTCAGCACCCCTACAAACCTATGGAAGGAATAAATGCAAGAAACACATGTCCAGTCCTAATCCCTTCTCATTTCCTCCTGGCACCTGTTTCTGCCCCCACAGGCACCAAACACTTCAACAGCTGGCAGAAATGAGAACCAAGAGATAATATACATCACCACTATAGACTGAGCCCTCCCCAAAATGGAAGTTAGGAAACAATGAGAAAAAGCTACCCAGATTAAAAAGAAAGCAATAAAACAGATGCCAAAAGATCTCCCACATTCAGGCATCAGAAACATCTGGGCTGCTGTTTCAGTATAAAGTTTGAGGCCAGCCTCAGCAACTTAGGAAAACCCTGTCTCAGAACCAAAAAAGGGGGAGAGGTAGCTCAGCGGTTAAGTACCCCTGGGTTTGAGCCCCAGTACTAAAAATATTTTAAAAAGCAATAACACAAATTACAGGTGTGATGGCACACCTACAAAGGTATCACAGATTTGAGGCCAGCTTGGGCAACTTAGTGAGGACCTGTCTCAAAATAAAATTTTAAAACAATTCTTTACTCAGTAGTAAAGCAATTGACTAGCATCAGGAGACCCTGAGTTCAATGCACAGGACAGCCCAAAAACAAACAAACAAACAAACAGCACAAACCAGCCAGTCCCAACAGGTACTGGGATATCAGCTCTTCTTCTAAGGATGACTCAAAGAGACAGCCAGCTGGGGATAAGCGGGTAGCTCCACCAACTGGTGCTTCAAAAAACAACAAACAGGACTGAGGGAGGGGGCAGAAACTCAGTGGAAGAACACTTGACTACCATATGGAGGCCCAGGGTTCATCCCTAGCCATCACCAACAAAAAAACACAAACCCACACTTGAAACTGACACTCTCCTGGTTTTGGGAAACTGGAAAGGGGGAAAAAAAATCATCTTCACTTCCCAAACTTTCTTAAGCCAAAAGCCTCTCTGAAGGCTGGCAAAAGCCATTTAAGACCTTTTCTCCCCTTTGCAGAGCTACATGGATCTTTCATTTCACCTGCTTAATCTGAACTAAGAATCACAGACAACAGGGCACAGTGGCGCTCACTGTAACCCCAGCTACTCAGGAGGCTAAGACCTGCCTGAACAATTTTTTACTTTAAAAAGTAAAAAGGACTGGGGATATAGCTAAGTGGTAAAGCGCTTCTGGGTTCAACCAATTTGGAGGAAGGGGGAAGACGGAGGAAGAGATGCAGGCTTTAACCATACGAACAGACTTAGTTTTCCCTTCTGTAAAATGAACTCAAAATCCCCTTTTTTTCCCTCTTGTGAACTTGCTATGGAAACCATCCATAAATGTGGGCGGTTATTTCAGAATTGACTGGGTCTTCACAAGGCTTTCAAAAAAAGGCCAGTATTGCGTGCCAGTTCTGTACAATCACAGTGCTTCTGGGGCATTTCTTCAAATAGCAGAGGGAGCCCCCAGGGGAGATGGGCAGCAACCTCACAACAGTGAAACTGGGAGTAAGACAAACTGGTATAAGTGGAAAGAGCCCTGGAGGACTAAAGCTGAAGAAGGCTAGCTTGGTCTGCTGGCTCAAGTCTGGCTACACCATGCCAGCTGAGACTACATCTGCATCTGTACAACACAGGCCTTTCCTGCCCCGACTCTAAGAAAGCCAAGCGGATGCTGGGCACAGTGGCGGCACATGCCTGTAATCCGAGCTGCTTAGGAGGCTGAAGCAGGAGGAATCAAGTTCAAAGCCCGCCTCAGCAACTCAGGGAGGCCTTAAGCAACTCAATGAGACCTGTCTCAAAAATATAAAATATAAAAAGGGCTGGAGATGTGACTCAGTGGTTGAGCACCCCTGGATTCAGTCTCCAAAACAAAAGACCTGGAGTGATGGCACACACCTGTAATCCTAGCCACTCAGGAAGCTGAGACAGAAGATTCCAAGTTCAAGGCCAGCCTCAGCAACTTAGACTGTTTCAAAATAAAAAAATAAAGAGGGCTGGGGTGGTGGCTCAGTGGTAGAACACTTGCCTAGCATGTGTGAGGCACTGGGTTCGATTCTCAGCACCGGATATAAATAAGTCCATTGACGCTAATATTTTAAAATGGGGCCCCCGCCTGGGGATAATTCAGTAGTAGAAGACTTGCCTAATAGGGTAAAGGCCACATTTTACCTATGCCTGCACAAATTAGATGGAATATAGTTTATGTTTGAGAATTAAGGCTAAATGTTTCTACATTTAGAAACACCATTCTCAAGAGTAACAGGGACAAAAGTTGGCTAGTTAGGGCTGGGGATGTGGCTCAAGCAGTAACACACTCGCCTGACATGGGCAGGGCACTGGGTTCGATCCTCAGCACCACAAAAAAAAATAAAATAAAGATGTTGTGTCCATCGAAAAATGAAGAATAAATATTTTAAAGATTCTCTCTCTCTCTCTCTCCTCTCTTTAATGGAAAAAAAGTTTGGCGGGCAAGAAATTTTTATTTAAAAAATAAGAAGATTACTTTTTTTTTTAAACCTTAAACATACAAACGTGCTTTTGGTGGCTAATCTTTTCATATAGAGCTATGGTCTTATTTCTGAGTATGAAACTTCTTTGACGGTTGTTTCACATTATGCTTTTTAGCCGAGAAAGATATCTGTATGTACCTGAAGTTTGGGTCTTAAAACAACAATCGGGGTTTGGGGATGTGGCTCAGTGGTAGAGCACTTGTCTAGCATTCTGGAAGGCTCTGGGTTAGACTCCTAGCCCACCAAAAAAAAAAAAGGGGGTGGAGGCAGGGATGAATTACAAAGCAGTGCATGTGGAAGAATCCAGAAAATTTAAAAGCCTTGTTGTTTTAGTACTTTTATCAAGTCTTCACCCAAAACAATCAACTTACAAGTTTTCATAGAAACCAATTCTGTTCACACTTATTTCAAGGTTTACATAATATTTAATTGCAATTACAATAAGAAGCCCAACTGGAATAAGCAGATTTGGGAACAAACAATTGACACTTGGCAAGCCTTCTGGGTGGGAGCCAAAGAGGACAGAGGGACATCCCAGAGCTGCCCACTGGCCAGAAGCTGTGTACTGGGGTATCAGCCAGGAAGTTCTGCCCCCAAGGGCAAGTAAATTGGGTAGGTAGAAGGTGGTTAGGGGAGGCGAAACTGTAATCCTAGGGAAGCCTGGACCAGTAACATAAAAGGACTGAACAATATAACCAGAATTCAAATAAAAATGTCAAGAGTCTGAATGGACACACCATCACGAGGGAGGGCAGAACACTAGATTAAATTCACCACAGGGATGGGAATTCAGCTCAGTGATAGAGCATTACATAGCATGAGGCGAGTGAGGATGGAGGTCCATCCCCAGCACACACCAAAAAACCCTTCAGTTTAGCCTTTACAAGTGTTTATATACTAGGATTAGTATGAGTTTTCCCTTGTCTTTTTTGAAAGGAGAAAAAAAAAATTCCTACTTTTTCTACTTTGAACGTAATAGATATCAATTATATACTCCAAAAGATTTTCTCATTCTGAAAAAGAAAAGTTTAAGTAAACTTTGGAGCAGGGTATATCTATTAAGACTGGAGTGTTTCCAAAGCACTTGGAAGTGAATCAACTGCCCTCAATCCAGCAACAAGGACTGGTTTAACCAACTATGATTTACACACTCTAAGTACAAAAGAATTCAATTCTGGTTGGCTATTTGGGGCAGTAGCTATGAGGACATACAAGTCTAATATTAGTTACAGAGGGTAATGACCCACGTAATAATACACCAAACGGAACTTTTCAGACAAAGTTATTTTCCATTTTGAATTTTAGTGACATACTTTGTACTTGACTATATTACTTTTGTCCCCTCTCTATACAGCAAGTGCTTTTTGCATGGTCATCATTATGCTAAAATGACTCTGCCTTAGACTTGCCATGGGCAGGGCAAGGTTTTTCACTATTAGAAACAAGGAGAAAGAAAGCCATGTGAACACCTCAGGAAAGAAAAAATGTGGCAATTATTTAACTTATGCGGGCTGGGGATGTGGCTCAAGCGGTAGCGCGCTCACCTGGCATGCGTGCGGCCCGGGTTCGATCCTCAGCACTACATACCAACAAAGATATTGTGTCCGCTGAAAACTAAAAAATATTTTTAAAAATTCTCTATCTCTCTCTCTCTCTTTAAAAAAAATCCTTTATTTAACTTATGCAAGTTCTACAATAACTGCAAAATAACCTTATGACATTTTTTGTTAAAGAGGTAAAAAAAAAATAAATAAAAACCAAAAAGCTCAGCCAGGTATACATAACTGTAATCCCAGTCACTCTGGAGGCAGAAAGATCAAAAGTTCAAGGCCAGCCTGGGAAACTTAGTGAGACCCTGTCTCAACATTTAAAAAATAAACAAAAGAGCTGGATGTAGCTTACCAGTAGAGCACCACTGGTTCAATCAGCAGTACAACAAAAAACTTATAAATCCAAAACACTTTGTTGGGTGTAAATTCTTTTTTCATTTTTTTCTTTACAACTCTATGTAATTATTGTAAATTCTGCCTTTGAATCTTATTAAGCAAACTTATTCCAGTTTTTAAGTCACACTGTTTTTAAATCAGGAAACTAAGATGCTTAAAACTTACAACTTAATGGTACAAATTCTGTTTGAGCTGTCCTAGAAATCAAACTGGTAGTTGGTTTTCACCACCACTGCATGAATCACATCTTCATGTGGCAGAGATTTATTTCAAGCTCATACCTGCTGTAAAACTAAGACCAAACAGTTGTGGAGCCTGGCTATCCTGTTATTCTCCCTAAGAATAATCAACCAGTGTAGTAGCGATGGAAATGGGAGAAAACATTCACAGAGCAAAACAAGCAACTGTTTTATTGTCCAAGTGGATTGGGGCTCTAAAAGGCAAATGTTTCCAGTTACTTAAGGTATTGTAGTGGGAGTCGTGCCCGACACAATTAAGACGAGATTATGTTGCAATTTACGAGCTTCTCAAGGATGTCATTTAATAAGAAATATAACAATCATTTCTCCCAAAGCCTATCATGTACAATCACACCCCCAAAGTCTGCTCTGCTAAGGCAATAAACTAAATGGCACTCGGCAAGCATCTAAGGCTTTTGAGACCAATTGTAGGAAACATGCTGCCTTCCACCCGGTTCAACTAATAAGGCCACCTTATATATAAAGAAGCACTCTGTTTTACATCTTCCATCCACAAGATCGTATCAATGACTTAGTGAATTAACAAAGGCAGGTATTTTCCCATTTTACAGAAAAATGAACGAGACAGAAAGCGAGCCATTTGTTCTACTGAGAAGTTAGCCCAGAGCACCTTCAGACTGAAGTCCTGTGTTGGGCTGGAATTGTAACCCAATGGTGGAGCTCTTGCCTAGCATGCACCCATGGATTTCATCCCCAATACCGCCAAAAAAAAAAAAAGTTCTGTGCTCTTCTAAATGGCCAAATCCTCCCTCACTCCGCCCCTGCCCCCCCAAAAAACCACTCCATAGGCAAAGAGCCGACACAGCAAGAGAGCCCCTCCACCTGAGGCTGCAGGGTTGCTGCCTTGAAGCATCCCCTCTACAAGGCATCCGGCCACATCCTGCAAGACACCCCCAACACGACTTTAAGTGACAAAGTGGACAAATGCACCACACGGTCCTTCCAGAAAGGAAAACTTTCCCCGAATGCAGTTTCCTTCGTTTCCATTAGCACTGGATGAGGTGACCACAGTGGGAACGCAAGGCCATCAGGAGAACTGCAAGTGAGGAAGTGAAAACATTCCTGCAGAAAGGAGACGCCTGCTCCCTGCTCCCACCCGCTGAGAGGCTCCAGAACCAGGTCCAGAGGCACAAGTTTGGGGACCAGAGGCCCTCCATTGCTCACCTGGCGGGGCGTGCGGCGTTTCGGGGCGGAAGGCAGAGGCCGAGAGCATCCTCTTCCTCCTCCTCCTCCTCCTCCTCCTCCTCCTCCCCCCACGCCGCGGCACCCCTGCGCGGAAGCCCCCGCCCCCGCCCGCTCCCTCCTCCCCCCGCAGCCCTGCAGCGCTGGAACCTCCCGCCCGACTTTTGACGTCACGAAGGAGGAGGGAAGGTTCCACCCGGGCCCGTCCCTTTGTGACGTCACAATGACAACAGAACGCGGCCGGGAGCGGCCAGGGACCGGGAGCGGCGGGGGGCGGAGGGAGGGGCGGGGGGCGGAGGCGCGCGGCGGGGGAAGGGCCGGGGGGCGGGGAGGGGGCGCGCTGACGTCTCGCCGGCTTAACCTGTTGCTCTCGAGACTGCGTCGGCGCCGGAGGGGCAGGCCGCGGGGCGCGGGCAGGACCGCCGCAGCCGCCATGCTCGGCCGTGCGCACGGTGGGGGGCGCCGTGCAGCTGTGCGCGGCGCGCCCCCTCCCCGGCACGCCCCCGCCCGCGCCCGCGCCCGGGCCCCGCGGGCCGCGCCGCCCCGCGCCCCACCCACTCGCTCGCCCGCCCGCCGGCCCGCGAGCCGGCTCCGGGCGCCCGGCGCCCGCCCGCAGCCCGGAGTCTGCCCCCTACAGGCCGCGCGCGCGCCCGCCGGCCCCGGCCCAGCCCGCCGCGACCCCCGCGCGCCCTCCCCGCCGCAGCCGGCTCGAGCACGTCGGGAGCACCGGCTCCGCTCCCGCAGCGCTAACTCGCTCCCTACGGGCTGCGGCCGAACGCCCGGAACCGACACGACCCGCTGGTCACTGGCAACAAAAAAAGCCCACCCCACTCTGATCTCCAACTCGACGCGGTCCGGGAGGGGAGGGGAGGGGAGGGGAGGGAAGGGGAGGCGGTTCTTGTCCAAGTTCTACCCCATCTGCTTTGTAGCTGCATCCGAAACGGACATGCCCCGGGAAGGCGTCCACGCTCCGAGGCAAGGTTGTCTCCTTGCAGTTTCTACAGCCCGAGTTTAAACTAGTCCTTTGCATTCTACCCAGCCCTCTGCAATGCGGATGTATTTTAATTCTTAAATTCTTTATGGACCAGCTTTGTAAGTTGAGCTTGATAATTTAGGCTTGCATTTCTTTCATAGTTGAAGTTTACGTGTCTAGATGGAATCAACCCTCCACAAGAGGCATTCAGCTTTTCCATTAAATATATTTTTTTACAAAACCACTACCCCGAAGGTCATCTCCCATTACACACTTCATACTGATCAGAAAGGAAAATATTAACATCAATTTGTCGAGTGAAGTTAAATAAAACTTTTTTAACGTTATATCCCTTGTGTATGTTCATTTGACCTTTTTTCTTTTAAAAAAATGAGTTCTTTGCTTTAAAGCATGCAGCTAATCACCGATCACTAGAGAGCATATTTGGTTAATCCCTCGGTCCCCCTTAGCTCCCTCCCCTCAAACTTAAAAAAAAAAAAAAGCCACCATACACAAAACAAAAACAATCGCCATGCCAATCAAAACGTAGCTGTACCATGCACAAAACAAATTTAACTATTCCAAACCATTTAAATCTCTGAATAATCACCTAATTTCAGAAAGCCAGTTAACAGGGATAAATTATCTGTAGTCGTAAATGCATTCACAGACATACTTAAAAACATTAAACCCAGTGTCTTTTTCTCCTAAAACTGGAAACCATGAATTTTTTTAAACAAAACCAGCCTCATTATTAAAGTCAATCCCAACAAATGCATTCGCTGTAACATGATTCCCAACTGGTTCATGGTACAAACCAGATAAGCCAAACGACCACATACATTAAATTTCATGTGCCAGTGCAAGGAGAAGATCGCCATAATCGGACCCTGGATTGCAACTTAAAGGGTTTCCAGCACACACGCCTTACACGATTTTCCAAATAACATTAATAATAATAACATACGCTCATTTGCATGCAAAGTGCAATACGGGGCCAAATCCGCCCGAGAATGCAGTTTACTTACATTACCGCAGCCCCCCCACCCCAAGCTCCACCAAAATCCCTTGCCTTTCATCTAAAACTAGATTATGTTTGTGTCATTCGAGGTCAATTTATTCACTTGAGGTATCTCTACACCAATCTGTTTTTTCAAACAAACTAGGCAGACACGACTTTGCCTGAAAAGCCCTCTTTCAGAAAAGAAAGAAACAGCCTTATCGGACGCTGTGTTTAAAACCCTTCAGCTGCAGAATTATCTATAAACTTGACATTCACAGCCATTGCTTAAAACTGCAAGTCAAAGGATGTGTTGTTAGGAGCACTTACGTATTTCTTCTGAATGATATTCCTCTTGGGTCTTTCCTTGCTCATTCTGAGATCCAAATGCTGATTGCAAAAGGGGACAATTGCTTCATGAATTTAAAGCCGTCAGAAATTTGCAAAAAAATATCCTGGTGGTTTTTATTGTTGTTGGTGGTGGTTGATCTTGTAATCCGACTTTTCTTCCTCTTCCCCCAAAGCCAGATTCGCCTTGAAATAAATCCGAATTTGGGAAGGAAAAAAAAAAAGAGCCAAAGACGAACGAAGCAAACAAAAAAAAATTCACTTTAGTAAAACACTCATAATGGAAAATTTCCCCCGAAACACATATACACACACAAAAAAAAAAAAAAAAAGAAAAAAAACCGACGCCCTTCACTCCCCCCCTTTTTCCTCCAAAAACTACATCAGCGAAACGTGAAGGTCCTTAGTGTCTGATCTGTAGTTACATCTTGGAAAAGAAAAGGGAAAGATAAATAAAAAATGTTGGAAGTCACGTTTGTGCTGCAGCAGCAGTGCGAGCAGAAGAGTCAACTCCAGCGGCGGCGGCGGCGGCGGCGGCGGCGCAGCACCACAGCGAGGGCTCGCCGAGTCTCTTTTTTCCAAGCCCCCTAACCAATGAGAGAGAGGCTATCCAGCCCAACTTTAAATGGACTCTGCTTTTATACAAGTTAGGGCTCCTCGGGCAATTCCCCACCGCACGCCAGCCGAAAACTCCCACAGCTGAGCCACTGGGCGCCCGCCTACCCCGGCGCCCACCGCCCCTGGCCCAGTCCAGAAGACCCCCGCAGCCCCGTCGACCTGGCACCCAGGAAGCCTCGACGAACCCTTCCCGGGCAAGGGTTCCGGCGTCGCTCCCACGCCGAGCACGGGCGTGGAATTGAGAGAGGCTCCCTAGCTCAAGGCACGGCACGCTCGGTCGCTCCACCTCAGCCCCTTTTCCCTGCTTGCCGCGCACCCCACAGCCGCCACACGCGAGCCCACGCCACTGCCCTCGCGTCTACCTGCAGCCGGGCAGGTGGGTACCAATGCCCCAGGACGCCCGGCCCCGGGGACAGCCGCCTATTCCCGGGGCACCTTAGAATGGTCCCCTTGATCTTCTGGAAGTTGTAGTCCCCCGACTACAAAATGGCTATGGCCACGGGAGCTGAGAACTACGATTCCCAGCCTGCCCCGCGGGGTCTGTCACTCAACTCCCCTCCCTACTCCCCGCCTCCTCCCCTCGCTGGCCCTGCCAACAAACGCTTGGACGTGTCCCGCGTGCGACACTGCTAGAGGCTGGCTCGGGATTGGCCGGCGGGGCGTGTGGTCCGCGAGCGAGGAACTCCCCACGCCGGCCCGCCCCCGGCCGGCCCGGCCCCCTCCCCCGGCGGCGACCGCCCCGGCCCGCGCCCCGCCCCCACCCGCGGCGCGAACCGCCTGTGGAATCGAGGAATCGCGCGCGCACCGCCCGCGGCGGCGGGGGAGGGACGTGAGGCTTCCCCGGGGAAGGCCTCGAAGCGTGGCGGCGCGGGGAGGCGGTGTCTGGGAGGGGTTGGAGCCGGTCCTAAGGAAAACTGGGCCACGCACCAAGAGGAATCCTCGGTGCGAACTCGTTGATCGGCGGCGCCTGCTGCTTCTGCAGTGCAGCCGGTGTCACCTCAGGACAGCGCCTCGCGTCTTTGCACCGAGCGGGCGGCGGGCGGCCGGGGTGGTCCGAGGTCGCCCTTACGCGCGGCCGCGGAGACCGGCCTCCCCGGCTCGGCCCGCGAGCGCGCTGGTGGCCCGGCGTGACGCCCTGGCCGCCTTTAGAACACTGACGGGGATCTGGTGTCCGCGGCGAGATTAAAACGTTGAGGTGGAAGTCACCGGAATACGGCGACCCGGCCACGCCGACCAGCGAAGTGGGACGCACCGGGGACCCCGGCGCAGGGCGCGCGGCCTGGCCCCACCTGCCCTGCCCTGCCCTGCACCTGGCCCCCGAGGCCGAGGAAGGAGCAGGCCCTGGCGCGGCTCGCGGGCCGCGCCGTGAGGGCCACTTGCGGACGCTCGCGTGGCCCTGGGCATTGTCCGAGCCCGGCTTCTAGCCGAGGCTTGAAAGTAGTGTCTCCAGCGATGTGTAGGGCGCGCCTCTGGGTGAGAGGGGACACCCCACGCTCCCGGCCCACGGGCCTCGTGTTTCAGCCTTTGCGCTCCCCGCTTGCTCCCGAATATGAACACGGGAGTGAAGGCGACAGCTAGGTTTATTTATTTAAAGGGTTTGAAGAGATAACCACACTGTCTAGGAAGGACTTAGAGACTCCACATAGGAGCTTGCATTCAAAGGGCGCTTTGGCTGCTTCCTAAAAGGTGACTTGATGGCCTCCCAGCTTGCCAGTTTCCTCATCGTCGAATTACTGGTGACAGATCTCATGGGAGGGTTGGATCACCCCAAAACCTTAGCTCAGAACCAGGCCCGTCGTTGGGAGTTCTCAGTAAACCAAAATATATATATATATATATATATATATATATATATATATATATATATATATATATATATATATACATATCTTTTTTTAAAACCCTTTTATTAAACGGGGCTGCCGCATGCTTGTCATCCCAGTGGCTGGGGAGGCTCAGACAGGAGTTAAAGCCAGCCTCAGTAAAATCAGGCACTAAGCAACTTAGTGAGACCCTGTCTGTAAATAAAATACAAAATAGGGCTGAGGATGTGGCTCGGTGGCCAAGTGCCCCTGAGTTAAATCTCTGATACCCCCCCAAAATAAAAGCCCTTTCATAATTACCATTAGCTACTCAAAAAATCAAGTGCTTTCTGAAATTAAATAATTTTCGATTATGTTCAAATCACAGTCAAAAAAAAGAGAGACCACCCTTTGAATCCTAAATATTGCAAAACTTGATCATTATTTCAGTTTATTATGAAAGATCTAATAGATTACATTTTATAGTTTTTGACCACTCAGGTGACTTTATGGTGAGTTTGCCACAAGGTATTTTCAAAAACCTGTCTCTTCGTTATGACCTGGGTACTATTTCCACAAAATTATCTTTTTAAACAGATTTCTGTATATTCTGCTCTGTCAGGACCCTGGCAATTTTTGTTCTTTTTATTCTAGGGGTTGAACTCAGGGGTGCTTGGCCATTGGGAAGCATCTCCAGTCCTTTTTATTTTTGGTTTTGAGACAGGGGTCTCATAAATTGCCCAGACTGGCTTCCAGACTTGGAATCCTGCCTCCCAAATTGCTGGGATTACATGCATGTGCCACTACACTGGATTCCCAGTCAGATCTTAAAGAACAAAGGTTTCTTCTGGGTTCCCTCAGTTTGCTGGGCTTCTGGATCCTGGGCCTGTGAACTCCCCTGCCTGATTACCACCTCCAGGTTACCACCATTTATGAAAGGCCATTGTATTAACAGAGGCCCGAGGACAGGGGAAAGGAAGAAATTTGATCATTTCCAAAAGATTTGGATAATATAGGGTTGTTTTCCCTGAAAAGGTAAATGGATTGCCTTCTTTAAGTGATTCAAAGTCTCTCTTGTGAAAGAACTGGCTCTTGATGAGCTTCCCTTCCTTGCCATTCTGGCCAGGCCAAATATTACCATTCCTTGCTCTTTCCTCTTTTTAAATGTTCCCTAAGTCTCCTGCTCTCTCCTGATTTGTAACCTCTCAAAACACTCTTTGGGGGAGGGAATCTCTCCCTAGGTACATCGATTCCGTAGAACTATGTGCTGCCACTGTCCTTACCCCAAGGCTCAGACAGCCCACAGTCCTTTGTAAAGAAGCACACAACTCAATAGAGAAGACAGATTTTTCAATCAATTGTGGCATCTACAAAAAGTGCTACATTAGCAACATGGAAAAGGGGCCCAAAGGGAACACAAGCTGAAATGAGCTGGGACTGTGGAGTTTCAAAGGGCCCGTAGAGGTTCCCTCCATTGAAGGATGCAAACATACCACCCATTTGCATTTTGCTCTATGTCCCCAGCTCTTTTCTTCAAATAAAAAGTAAACACCCTAAAGTCAGAGATGGTGTTGTCTACTTTTTCAAGAGTTGCAACTCCAGTCCTAGCTCCAATTTAACCTGGCTGCTTGACCACTTGACCTATTCCCCCCCCCCTTTATTTTTGTACCAGGGATTGAGGGGCCTTCAACCACTGAGTCACATCCCCTATTTTGTATTTTTAATTAGATTGAACCAAGGGTAGCCTTACCACTGAGCTACATCCCTATCCTTTTTTATTTTTTTACTTGAGATAGGGTCTAAGTTGTTAGGGCCTTTGCTAAACTTCTGAAACTAGCCTTAAAATTGCAATCCTCCTGCCTCAGCCTCCCAAGTAGTTGGGATTACACCACCATACCTAGTTCATTTCCTTTTTAAAAAACATGTTTGGTGGTATTATTTTTTGCAGTACAAGGGATGGAACTCAGGGTCTTGCACAACTCTACCACTGAGCTACATTCCCTAGCCTGGCCTATGCATTTCTGAATTCATATTTCCTTTGATCTTTCAGCTACATTTTTTGAACACATTCTTGTTCTGAGCACAGCATAGTGGTATACACCTGTAATTCCAGGGACTTGGGAGGCTGAGGCCAGACAATAACAAGTTCAAGGCTAGCCTGGGCAACACAGTGAGACCCTGTTTCAAAGTAAAAAAAAAATAAAGGGCTTAGAATGTTGCTCAGTGGTAGAAGACCCTGGGGATTCTACCCCCAATTACGGGGAGAAAAAAAATATTATTCTGTATTCTAATTTTTGATTGTATAATTTCTATATTTTATCCCTCTTGATTAAATAAAAAATGTCATGGGGCCATGATTTATCTCATTGAGGCAGCCATTGGCAATGAGGCCCATCACTAAACTGGAATCTGAGGCTTCACTATCAACTCTCTGAGTGTCCCATCAGGACCTCAGTTCCATCATCTGTAAAATGAGAGGGTTAAATTCAATTATTTCCAGAGACATTTCTGTATGCAACAGGCTCTAATTCTACTTTGACCTTTGTACAGTTCTTTCTTGGTCTCACAATGCTGGCCCCTACATATCTTTCAATCCACAATTGTAAGAACTACTAGGGCAAGTTTCTTTACTCTTGTGGGTTTTTAATTTCCTTATTAGAACCTTATATTTGCCTGGCATGGAGGAACACACCTGTAATTCCAGTGGCTTAGGAGGCTGAGGCAGGAGGATCCCAAGTTCAAAGCCAACCTCAGCATTTTAACAAAACCCTAAGCAACTTAGCAAGACTCAATCTCAAAATAAAAACAGAAAAGGGTTGGAAATGTGACTTAGTGGTTGAGCTCCCCTGGGTTGAATCCTGGTTTTTTTTTTGTTGTTGTTTTGTGATAGCAACTGATATCTTTCATTTGTATAATTTTTATAGTATTTAAAACATACTATCATAATAATTTCATTTAATCTATAAAACAACCCAAATCAACATAGGTATGGTCATCCTCACTCTTCCCATATGACAAGAAAATATCAAGAGATTGTGATTTCCTCAGAATCATACAACTAGTAAGGTGGACTAGCCAGGAGTCAAACCCAGGATTCTTGCGTGCCTTTTATCGGCCACTTCCCTGGTTTTCCAAAGTGATCCAAGAAACACTATCTCATAAAATATTATTCCATGTGCCTGCAAAGGAAAAAATTCTTTGACAAAAATTAATTTGGGGGCTGGGGATGTGGCTCAAGTGGTAGCGCGCTCGCCTGGCATGCGTGCGGCCCGGGTTCGATCCTCAGCACCACATACAAACAAAGATGTTGTGTCCACCAATAACTAAAAAAAATAAATAAATATTAAAAAAAAAAAAAAGAAAAGAAACGGTGTCTCAGCAGAGTTTTAATTTGAAAAAAAAAAAATTAATTTGGGAACTGCTAATTTATATAAAAATGACCTGATTATGGGTTTTGTCTTTTTTTTTTTTAAAGCCAAATACATGGTAGATATGTTTTTTATTTTTTTTTTTAAAGAGAGAGTGAGGAGAGAGAGAGAGAGAATTTTAATATTTATTTTTTAGTTTTCGGCGAACACAACATGTTAGTTTGTATGTGGTGCTGAGGATCGAACCCGGGCCGCACGCATTCCAGGCGAGCACGCTACCACTTGAGCCACATCCCCAGCCCTTGTCTTTTTTCTGGTATTGAGAACTGAACCCAGGGGTGCGCCACCACTGAGCTGTTTTACCAGCCGTTTTGATTTTTCATTTCGGGACACTGTCTCACTAAATTTCCCTGCCCAGCCTCAAACTTTTTTTTTTTCCAGCCTCAAACTTTTGATCAATTCTGTCTCAACCTCCTGAGTAGCAAGTAGCTGGAATTACAGGCGTGCACCAACACAACCAGTTCTGATTGTGTTATTTTGTTCTGTTTTGTTTTTCAGTACTGGGGATCAAACTCAAGGCCTTATATATGCCAGGCAAACACTGTGCTGCTGAGCCACATCACAGCCCCTGATTATGGTTTTAAAACTTCCTAAGGGGGCTGCTTGCAGTAGCGCACACCTATAATCCCTGCGCCTCAGGAGGCTGAGGAAGGAGGACCACAAATTCAAGGCCAGTCTCAGCAATTTAGTGAGATCTTCAACAACTTAGTGAGATCCCAACTCAAAAGAAAAAATAGAGCTGGGAGTGTTGCTCAGTGGTAAAATAACCAGTACTAGCCTGGGGCAGTGGCACACACCTGTAATCCCATCATCAGGGGAAGCTGAGGCAGGAGGATCTCAAAGCCAGACTCAGCAAAGGCAAGGTGCTTCCAAGCAACTCAGTGAGACCCTGTCTCTAAATAAAATACAAAATAGGTCTGGGGATGTGGATCAGTGATTGAGTGTCCCTGAGTTCAATCCCTAGTACTCCCCTCTCCCCCAAAAAAAGCAACTAGTGCCAAAACAACAACAAAAACAAAACTGCCTAAGAGGAGCATAGAGTTTTCCCAATTTATTTTGTAACAAATTTTCTAAGATTCCAAGTTCAAGGACAGCCTGGGCAACCTAATGAGATCTTGTCTCAAAAACAAAAAGGGCTGGGGATATAGCTCAGTGGTAGAGCACCCATGGGTTCAATCCCCACTACCTAAATAAATAAATAAAAGGAGTAAATTTTTAAAAGAAGAAGGAGCTAGTTTCCACAGAACGGTTTCAGAGACACGTTCTTCCTAATGGATTTATGCTTCATAAATGATTGCTGACTGATAATAATTCTTACCTAGCGACTGAACACCTTGTGTGAAGGTTCTAATTCTATATAGGTCTTATCTTCATATGTGGGAGAAGGGGGTGAGGAGGAGGGATGTGAAAATCATCTTTGACTGACATCAGATTTATAAATAACTATGAGCCAGTATACTCAGAGGGTGGGAGCTTCTATTGAAAGAAGGTAGAACAGCTATTTCAAGCCAACTGAGATTTGCAAGAGTATTTTAAAACACACCAGGAGGTAAACCCAGAAGTAAACAGCCATCCAAAGAGTGAGTGATGTCAAAGAGACATTCATTCTTTTTCTTAGTCAGTGCTTCCTGTCCCTGAGTTTACAGTTGTATTTGTCAAACCTCAACACAATGCCACAACACAAACCAGATACAAACAAATGATGTTTAAGAATCTTCTGGGGCTGGGGATACAGCTCAGTTGGTAGAGTGCTTGCCTTGCATGCACAAGGCCCTAGGTTCGATCCCTAGCACCTAAAAAAAAAAAAGAAAAAGGAATCATCTGGCTGGCTGTGGACCTCAGTGATACAAGTCTCTGAAAGTCCCTAGTTCTCTGGATTATTTAAAATTTGGGGGCTGTCATTACTATTCTGCTTAGATTGTATCTTGTGTTATTAAAAGAGAACTGGCCCTGATTCAAAAACTCTGGTAAGGCAGCCAAGACGGGAAACCTGCAGTTCCTAAGAATAGAAGTCACTGGTCATAACAGTACTATACTCTGGGGGGGGGGGGGGCAATTTATCATTGATCAACAAATCCACAGGGATCATCCCGTGGACACTGAGGCACAGAGATCACATGGCTCCCCTAGGTAGACAGGGAAAGAGGGAGAGGTATACCAGTGGAGACAACTTCCACTGGAAGGGAAAGAAGTGCAAATGAAAGTGTCTAATTGAGAAGGGGGAGCGGTGGGGTTTCCTTTACCTAAGTGGAAATCCAGAGTTCCAGTTAGGTGGCAAAACGATGTCATCTATTCCACCCTCTTCCCTTCTTTTTCTCCCTCCACTCATCTCAGCATTTCTTCTCTATCAGGAGAAAAGCAGCCAGGGAAGATAATGCCAAAGAAAACTCTTCTTTCCAGCCAAGGAAATGGCGTGGAGCGGAATTGTCATCAGAAGACTGGAAGAAAAATACTCTGGGCAAGAAAAAATGCAGTAGCAATCAGGATTCACTACAGAAGCCCTGAGTTCTTCCTTTGACAGAAACTGTTCACCCCCCAGGAGCCTAGGGGGTTCACTGATTGCATACTAGTCCAGCTCAGTCAGGGCTACTGACCCTGGGCATCCACAAGTATTGGGCTGAGGGATCGGTAGACAGGAGGCGAAGGGTTGGAGTCCTCTTCTACAACCTGTTGTGGGTTTCAAGACCATGGTGACTCCTGGCCAACCCTCAGCTGAGCAGACCTAGATTCCCCCTTCACTCAAATATCTTCCCTAGTTCTTTGGCCAAAGGGCCCCACAAGCTGAGGTTTTCAAACACAGAATGATGCTCAATCAGACCCCACTGCCCAGAGCTCCTGTGAATCCATGGTCTGCCAAACACAAAGCCTGGCTCCTGACAAATTGTGACATCTGCCACCTTGATATTCTGTCTTCTGAAACCTTAATGTTTCCAAACCCTGCAATTCAACTACACCTTTAGGGAAACCAAAATCATCTCCCATTCTGATCCTACATACAGGCAGTGAAATAGAGACTATTCAGACACCAGCAGTTGCCCAATAACTAAAACTTAGTAGATATTCATTTCCAGCCTTTTGTCTTTCTCTCAGTTGTAAGCACTCATTTGGGAAGGGAATTTTTTTTTAAATTTTATTTATTTTATTTTTATTTTTTGGTAGCCAGACACAATGGTTTACCAGTTATCCAGTGTCTAAAGCAGGAGGATCAAAAGCAACCTGACCAATGTAGGTGAATCCCTGGCTCAAAATAAATAAAAAAGGCTGGGGATGTAGCTGGAGTGCCCCTGAGTTCAACAGAGAACCCCTGGGTTCAATCCCCAGTATCAAAAAATAAAAGGGAAAAAAGATGTAAAATTAAATAAAATATAGGCTCCCTTCAAAGCATGATACACACAAAGCATTAAGGGTTTTGCCTCTTAGCCAGGCATGGTGGTGCATGCCTGTAATCCGGTGGCTCTGGAGGCCGAGGTAGGAGGATGACAATTTCAAGGCACCCTCAGCAATTTCGGGAGGCCCAGAGCAACTTAGTGAGACCCTGTCTCAAAATTAAAAAAAAAAAAAAAAGTAGGAGAGGTGGGCTTGAAGATATGGCCCAGTTGTTAATGCCTCTGGGTTCAATCCCTAGTGAAAAAAAAGAGTCTTGACCCTTATGAAAGGTGTGGCTCTGTGGTATAGAGTGCTTTCCTAACCACAGAAGATCTTGGGCACAATTTTCAGCAACACACACACAAATAATAATAACAACAACAACAATAAAGAAGAAGTACGGCAGATAAATTTGAGTGAAGAGAGAATCTAGGACTGTTCAGCTGAGGGTTGGCCAGTCACCCGGGGTCTTAAAACTCACAGCAGTTTGTGGAAGAGGACTCCAAATGCTTAACATCCTTGTCGATCCATCCCTCAGCTCCAAGACTCACTGATGCCAAAGAGCCAAAAGCTCATTCACTTCCACACAGTTTTTTTCTTTTGTGTTTCTGGCTTTCATTTGGTCATTCATCCATTGATTCATGCCAAGAGTACCCCAGTGACTGCTTATGGGGCTCTTCCTTATCTGACTCTCTCCCCTACCTTTGCAACCCCCAGGCAATCAACCCAACCTCCTATTGTCTTAAGCCCAACAACCTCAGATATGGAAATCCACTGGGGTAGATAAGGGGAAGGGGACTCAATCTAGGTAAAAAGCCCAGGGAATTTAGGATGAGGCAAGAGGACCAGGGTTATCAGTATCTGGTCTTTATTATTACAAAATAACCCACTTTTATGTTTGCATGTGTTCATATGTTTAAGATTAGGGCTGCAGGTGTGGTTCAGTGGTAGAGCACTTTCCTAGCATGCACAAGACCCTGGATTCACTCCACAGCTGAAAAAAAAAAAAAATTTAGACATTTAATATTAGGATAGTTGGGGGGCGGGGAGAATGGAGGAACTTTGGACAAAGGAGAGGGAGTGTTGTGCAGTACTGGAGATCATATCCAGTACTTCCTGCATGCTAGGCAAACACAACCACTGAGCTACATTCCCAGTCCTTGACAATAATTTGAAAAGCCAGACATGAGTGGCCTTTACAGCCCTCAAAGCAACTGGTTGATTTTATTTATTCATAGTCCTAATTATTACCTAAGTGAAAAGAGGCACTTATCATAATATCTCCTCTCTGGCATGTATGGCCAAGGTTGACCACAGATCAGTTGCTATTCTAATAGGTAGTTAATTGGCCTACACAGTAAGAGTTACTCCATTAGAAAATCAGAGTGATGTCTGGCACAGTGGGGGCTGAGGAGGGCTGCAAGTCTAAGGCCAGACTTGGGAAACCTGTCCCAAAAAGTGGGGGAGGGGGTCGCTGGAATTGTAATTCAGTGGAGAAAATACATGTTCAAGCCAAACCTCAAGGTTCAATCTCCAGTACTGCAAAAAATAATCATTCTTCAGAGGAAAATTTACTTATTTGTGACACAGCTGCTGTGATTACAGGCATGTGCTATAGCAGCCAGGTCTCCCAGGCATTTCCAAGAGGGATTTCTTCAAAGCTTCCTTTGATCATCTGGAGAGATCCCTGGCTTTTTTTTTTTTTTTTTTTTTTTTGGTAGGAAAGATTGAACTCAGGGGCACTGCACCAATGAGCCACATCCCCTGCCCTGTTTTGTATTTTATTTAGAGACAGGGTCTCACTGAGTTGCTTAGGGCCTCATCATTGCTGAGGCTGGCTTTGAACTCTCAATCCTCCTGCCTCAGCCTCTGGAGCCACTAGGATTATAAGCATGTGCCACCACGTCCAGCAGAGAGATCCCTGGCTTTTAATGTCTCCAGGATCATAATTATTCTCTTTAGACCAGGCACACTAAAGTAGCCAGCAGTGAATTGCTTGTTGGGATCCCACACCACCCATTCTGTATGAATTGCATCTGAATTATAGAACTGTGGCTGGCCCTGTTGTCAACAGATACTCCCAGCCCCCTTAGAATAGGGATGAGTTTCTGTGGGGAAGGTGTCCAAGGTTCAGGAGATGGGATGAGAAGCATTTGGCAGAGCAGAATGATTTTTTTTTTTTTTGGGGGGGGGGTTACCTGGGATTGAACTCAGGGGCACTTGACCACTGAGCCACATGTCCAGCATGGTGGAATGTTTTATATTGAAGGGATTTGAAGATAACAGAAAGGCAATGTGAACGACTATCAGAAATTATTTCTTTTAGGGAACACCTGCTTTATAGACCATTACTATTTTTTCTACCTGTTCTTTTCTGGAAGGTCCAATACATGGACTGCATTCTTTTTTAACGTGTCAGCTTTGTTATCAATAAAATGGAGAAATTCTCACATGCTGTAGTATGGATTTTGATAAGGGAAAATATTGGAAATATAAAAAGCAACTGAAAGGAAAATAAGTATAGAAACACCAGGTATTAGTCCAGATACCCTTTAGTATGGGACACAGATATATAATCCTGAAATTCTGATTGTACAGCAGATCCTGTACAGAGAATTTGCTTTCCTGTGTTCTTATGACAATACGGAAAACGCAGATTGGAAAATGACCTAAGTATAGACTTTTGCAATGGCCTCCTCATATTCAATTTTTTTTTTCCAATTTTTATGGTGGTGATAGGGATAGAAGTCAAGGTCTCCTGTGTGGTAGGCCAGGTCTCTACCTCTAAGGTATACTCCAGTCCTTTTTTAAAAAATTTATATTTTGAGACAGGTTCTCACTAAGTTACCCAGGTTTGTGTAAAACTTGTGATCATCCTTCCTCAGCCTCCTGAGTAGGTGGGTGTCTACCTTTGGGTTCACCAGGGACTTTTCATGGTTACTAGCACAGAAAGTCCCACATCTCAGAATCTTCTGGGAGGGGAGGGGGAAACTTGAGATTTCAACTCAGTGAGGTCAGAATTTCTTTTTTTTATTTTATTTTATTTTTTTTTTTTTTGGTACTGGGATTGAGCCCAGGGGAGCTTTACACTGAGCCAAGCTTTCCCCAGCTTTTATAATTTTATTTATTTATATTTTTAAAATTTTTATTTGAATTCATTTTTAAATTATAAAAGTTATCCAATACTGGGGAATAAAATCTACCAAACTATTTTGTTCTATTGTGTGTTATTTTTTATTCTGAGACAGAGTTTCCCTAAGTCATTTAGGGCCTCACTAATTTGCTAAGCCTGGCCTCTAATTTGTGATCCTCTGACCTGCCTCAGCTTCCGGAATGGCTGGGAATACTACAGGTGTGTGTCATCGCACCAGGCAGAGGGCAAGCTTTTTTTACATTCATGGAATGACAGGAAAAACAGGTCCTTAATAAGTATTTCCAATATGACTGAGTCCAGGACGGTCCTGTCCACACAGATAGCTCCTATCTACCCATCCTCTGAACACAAGCTATCAATGCCAGATACAGTCGCTATCAATCTCATGTATTCAGACTCCACACAAGAGTCTTTCTCCAACTGAGTTACCTTTCCAGGACTCCCAGGAAATTCTTCCAATTCCTGATCAATCTTAGCCAAAAACTCATCTCTCAGTGTAGACCTGGAGGCAAATCTTTAAAAACTGTGATTAGATTAGAGTCAGGGTGTGGTGGTACCTATCCATAATCCCAGCTACTCCCAGCTGCTCTGGAGACTGAGGCAGGAGGATCAAAAGTTCGAGGTCAACCTGGGTAAATTAGTGAGACCCTGTCTCAAAATAAAACGGGATGGGGGTGTAGGTCAGTGGTGGAGGTGCTCCAAGATTCAATTCTTGGTACCAAAAAAAAAGAAAAAAGCTGGATTTTTGAAGCCAGCTGCAGTGGAGAGTGGAGAGTCTTGGGAGTGGCCCAACTTCCAAGATCCAAGGTTAATAGGCTGTGAATTGCCACTTTCTTTGCTCATTGTCCGTGCTTCAGCAGTTCCTTTAACCTAGTGTCATTCAGCTTGGGAGGAGAAGAAAGTGGGAAAGGCACCAGCTGCGAGAGGTGGCTGACAATAATGCCCCCACCCCCCCACCCCCGTCAGCCCCTGATCCCCCAAAGCATCAGACATGTGGGTTTTACAGTAGGTATTTATACAGCAAAATCAATGCAAATTCAAAATTATTTCCAAGTCATTAGGGCCAATTACTCACCTTTGGGCCCTGTAATATCATTTGTTCCCTGCCAAAATGATGGTTTCTTCTGTTGCAAATATGATATCCTGCAGGGTGCTGCTCAATCATGTTTAAACGGATTCAGATTGTGGCAGGAATGGGATGAATGAATGAATGGACTGAGTCATGAGATATAGATTTCCTGGGTGTTTCTTTTTCTTTTTTTCTTTTCTATAGTCCTGGAGATTAAACCCAGGGCTCACAGGCTAGGCAAGGGCTCTACTACAGAGGTACAACCCCATCATGCACGATTTATATATTTATTTATTCATTCTTTCTGGTATTAGTGATTGAACCCAAGGGCACTTTATCACTGAGCTATATCCCCACCCCTTTTTATATTTTTGTTTAATTTATTTATTTTTTAATTTTTGGTACCAGGCATTGAAACCAGGGTCACTTAACCAATGATCCACATCCCCAGTCCTTTTTATTTTGGGACAGGGTCTTACCAAGTAACCTTAAAGCCTTGCTAAATTGCTGAAGTTGGGCTGGCACTTATGATCCTCCACCTCCTGAGTTGCTGGGATTACAGGTGTGCACCCCAGGATCCCATCCAGGTGTGAGAGCTGCTTGTACAGGCCTTTCAGGTGGATGCTCCTTGAGGGAGTGATTCTGAGGAAAGAGGCAAAGAAGACACCAAGTGAGTTTGGCCTGGAAGCTCCTATTTTTATTCAATTTCTAAAATTACCTTGTAAAATTCTGTATAGATAATACTCTGCAGTTGTGGATTTTTTTTCTTTTCTTTTTCTTTTTTTTTTTTTTTTGAGAGAAAGAGAGAGAGAATTTTAATATATTTTTTTTTTTTTTTTTAGTTTTCGGCGGACACAACATCTTTGTTTGTATGTGGTGTTGAGTGTGCTACCGCTTGAGCCACATCCCCAGCCCTGGATTTTTTTTCTTGTTGTTTGTTTCATTTTTAATGATGCTGGGGTGCTGGGAATTGAGTTTAGGACCTCCTGTGTGCTAATCAAGTGCTTGACCACTGAGCTACACCACTAGCCTAATTTTCAATGCTTGACACTGTGCTGCAGATACAAGTTTAATATATTTCTTGCTGTCCTGAAGTTTTAATTTTTCCATGGTTTATTAAAATACATTAAGGGCTAGCCAGGTGTGGTGGCACATGCCTATAATCCCAGCAACCCAAGAGACTGAGGCAGGAGGTTCACTCAGTTTGAGGCCAGCCTCAGCAACATAGGGAGACCTAAGCAATGTCTTGAAATCCTGTTTCAAAATAAAAAGGGCTGAGGATGTGGCTCAATCCCCAGTACCAAAAATAAAGGTAAAGAGTTGTGTAAGAGATGACCCTTGCTCTTATAATATAATTGGAACAAATATATCCTCAGGGTTGGGGGTATAGCTCAGTTGGTAGAGTGCTTGTCTTTTTTTTTTTTTTTTAGAGAGGGGAGAGAGATTTTTTTTTTTAATATTTATTTTTCAGTTCTCGGCGGACACAACATCTTTGATGGTATGTGGTGCTGAGGATCGAACCCGGGCCGCACGCATGCCAGGCGAGCGCGCTACCGCTTGAGCCACATCCCCAGCCCTAGAGTGCTTGTCTTGCAAGCCCAAGGCCCTGGGTTCAATCCCTAGCACACAAAAAAATAATAAAAAATATATATCTTGGGCTGGGGATGTGGCTCAAGCGGTAGCGAGCTCGCCTGGCATGCGTGCGGCCCGGGTTCGATCCTCAGCACCACATACCAACAAAGATGTTGTGTCCGCTGAGAACTAAAAAATAAATATTAAAAAAAAAATTCTCTCTAAAAAAAATATATATTTTTTTTTCAAGAAAAATTAAATAACTGCACAAAGTGGCATATGATGAAATAGAAGTAAATACCCTCGATTAGATTTTAATATACCATAGGATTCAGAAGACGGGGAGAGAGATTCGGCAGGTTGGGGCAGCTTCCCAGAAGCAGCAGGAAAGATTTAGCTGAGCAGGATTTTTGTAGTGCAAAGAGGTTTATGAAGGCCCGGAACAATGGGGAAGCGGAGAGGAGGGCAAAACACAGAGGACTGGTGGCCCTGAGTAAAATATGTACATATTCAGGGCGCTTCCCAGAGAAGCTATTTGCAAAGGTAGCCTGGAACTGGGGAGGGCTTGGAGAGGGGAGTGCGGGCGGGAGGGGCAGGCTTCACCTGGAACTTTCCCTTGACATCACGTGCTTTATTTGGTGTCGGCACAGCCAGGGATGCAAAAAAGACTAGGCTGAGAGCCTTGTTCAGGAGGGACAAGAGTTGGGGAAGACAATTAGATGGATGGTGGAGCACTCACGCATGCTTGAGGCCCTGGGTTCTGTCCCCAGCACCGCCGGAAGGGAAAAAAAGCAAACAGGACTAGCGTAGCCATTTAGAAAGATCTTTTTCTTGGGGGCCTGAAAGGAAAGAAGGAAGTAACAAGGTATTTTAAAGGAGGAAGGGTTAAAAAGCCAGACTCCAGGGGGATGGGGGATACTATGGGTATGTCACAAAGCTTTTTTTTTTTTGGCTGTGGGTCGGCCCTTGGGTGTCTCCCTGAGATAGGGATTTAGGATGGAGAGAGAGAAATATGAATCTTAAAGGAAACACTCCCCGTTGAATGAAGAAAGCCCAGTTGTAAATCCTGAAAATTGAACCCAGAGGTGCTTAACCACTGAGCCACATCCCCGGCCCCATTTTGTATTTTATTTAGAGACAGGTTGTCACTGAGTTGCTTAGCACCTGTCCTTGCTGAGGTTGGCTTTGAACTTTGATGCTCCTGCCTCAGCCTCCCAAGTCCTGGGGAGACCCTGGGATTACAGACGTGGGCCACTGCAGCCTGGCTCCCCAGCCCTTTTTATTTTTTGAGACAGGGTCTCACTGGGTTGCTTACAGTCTGGCTAAGTTGCTGAGGCTGGCTTTGGCCTGCAATCCTACCCCCTCAGCCTTCCCAGTATCTGTGGCTATAGGTGAACATCAAGATTTGGTGACAATGGTTCTGCGGGACAATGGACAGCAAAAGGTCAACCTAAAACAAGCTTGAGTTGACTGTGCTTGGGCAACTCAGAGGGTGTTGATCCTGCTGAAAGAAAAAGGGAAGTTAGGAGAGAAACTGTTTTGGAGTGGAAACGGGTTGAAAGATGATTATTTCCGTTTTGGACCTACTACATTTTCTTTCTTGATCTGGTATATTTGGACTCTGGGTTGTTCCTTCTTCCTTTAAAAGTTAAGTTTTGGTGCTTAAAGAAAAAGAACCCGGTTCTGTATCTTGGGCAAGATCTAGATGCAACTATTTAGACAACCTAAAATTGCCCAAGAGCCTAAGGGATCAATAGGTAAATGAGTTGTTGCAGATCTTAAATGACAGGGGCCAAGGTGGGAGATCCTCCATTGGCTGTTACACCCAGGGTCTCATTCTTTTATTTTATTTTTTAAAGAGAGAGTGAGAGAGGAGAGAGAGAGAGATAATTTTTAATATTTATTTTTTAGTTCTTGGCGGACACAACATCTTTGTTGGTATATGGTGCTGAGGATCGAACCCGGGCCGCACGCATGCCAGGCGCTTGAGCCACATCCCCAGCCCGTCATTCTTTTATTGACTGGCTGATTAATGGTACTGGGGATGGAACAAGGGCCTAGTGCATGCTGGGCAAGCACTACCCTGGAGCTTCATGGCCGTCCTCTAGGGTCTCATTCTTGTCATTGCTGGTATTAGGTGCAGCGACTCTTGGGAACCCTGCTTGGTTGACTAGACTTTGTCTTTCTGAGGAGTTCTTACTGTAAGAAGCCAGGCTTCCTGCTGGACTTGTCAGACTAGAATCACAGGTCCCAGCCTAGACCTTCCTCAGGAAAAAGCCTTTGAACAAATGCTTGCTTTCTGGGGACAGAAACCAAAGTTCCTCCAGCCACATGGTCCTCATTCACCGCAAGCATTTTGAAAACCCTCATTTCAGCTGACGGCTGCAGCTACCTCTCAGAGAGAAAATAGATCAGCCTGTCCCTCCTGGTCAGTAGAGTGGAGAAAGTCCTACAGTGAGGTCAAAGCAGGGCGGGATAGCCTGACCCTGGCTCCACTTCACGCCATCCAGCTTCAGTAGAGCAGGTATGGATGGGGCCATTTGGCCTTGAGGGCCCAGCTCCCAACCAATTTCTTTTTTTTTTTTTTAAAGAATTTTTAATATTTACTTTTTAGTTCTCGGCGGACACAACATCTTTTTTTTTTTTTTTAATATTTATTTTTTAGTTTTCAGTGGACACAACATCTTTGTTGGTATGTGGTGCTGAGGATCGAACCCGGGCCGCACACATGCGAGGCGAGCGCGCCACCGCTTGAGCCACATCCCCAGCCCCTCACCAATTTCTTAATCCAGGAGCCAGGTGGCCTCCTTGACCCTGACAAAGACACAGAGTCCCTCTGACTGACCTGTTCACACACAGGTTCAATTGGGTTTCTTGGGGTCAAGCTAACCCTTAAGAGACTGGCTTAGAAGGGTTGAAGCATTGCAGAAAGATTAAAAATTCACCTAAGAATGACTTTTTAAAGTTCATTCTTGACACAAAGACAGGCATCTGCTCAGAGGTCAAGGAGGACTCTGGTATCATTCTTTATTTCTTTTTCTTTCTTCCTATCTTTTTTATCTGTTTGTTTTTTGCAGAGCTGAGCAAGTGTCCTACCACTGAGCTCTGTCCCTAACCCCCTGGTATCATTGTTAACTCTTCTCTGTTCTCCTAGTACCAGTAGCTAGTCACTCACCTGATTGTCTTTTCTATAAAGCACCCTCAGACTCTACTTGCCCATTTCTGTCTTACCCACCAGCCTAGACCATCAATGTTTGTTCCTTCTAATGCCTTCCAAACGGGGCTTCCTGCCCTTACTGCTGCCCAGCCACCACCCACTCTCCAGGGAAGGGAGATTGCTCTTCCCACAATGCACTTCTGCTTATGGGCTTTGGTAGATTGTCTATAGGGGTGGCTGCCAACAGTGACCCTTCACAAGAACAGGTGCAATCTATTTTTCTTCTTCTTGAATCTGGGCCTCTGATTTGCTTTTACCCACAGAATGTGGTGGAAGTGATATTCTGGGACCTCTAAATCCAGGCATTAAGAGCTAAGCTTCCGTTTCCCTCTCTTGGCAGTGAGCTACCATGTGAAGAAGTTCCGGGCCAGATTCCTGGATGATGAGAGCCCAGGTGAAGAGATGGAGGACCAGTTAGTCCATGCATGTTGCAGCCATATTAAAGCACCAGCTAAATGGGTGAAGCCATAATGAGTACTCTAGCTCCAGTGACCTCAGAGGCCCAGTCCCTGCTGTGATACCCCAGCCCAGCACCATGTGCCAGCCCTGCCCAAACTGCAGATTCATGAACAGATAAATGGTTGCTATTGCTTTAAGCCAGGAGGTTTCTGCATGGGGTGTTACACAGCAATATGTAGTCCTGGGGTTTTTAGGGATGATTTGTTTTGTAGTGTATGGAACCCAGGACCTTGAGCATGCTGTGCAAGTGATCTGTCACTGAGCTATGGCCCAGCTCACCCCTCTGTCTTGTATTCTACCCTTGCCCATTCTTATCTCATCTGTCTCCTTTCTCCCTTCTTGTCATCCACCAACTTCCCTTCTCTGGGAAACAGAGATGGAATATTTGATTCCACGAGACCAGGCTAGGGCCTTGTCGAGGTATTCTTTGGCCTTTGTGCTTATTTTACTGTAGCATTTAGCTGATCGAATTGTTGCCAAAAGCCTGGTCCTTGTCCCCAATGCGAATTACACGGTTTTTGAGAAAAAAGGAAAAAGAAGGTTTATTGCTTTGTTAGCAAAGGAGAAATACCGGGGACTCCAGTCCCAGAGGCTGTGTTCTGCCCATCAGCAGGAACAGGGGGGCTTTTAAAGGGTGATTCAAAAGCTACATTCCTTGTGTTCTCCATTGGAGTTGTAATTCACTTGTTAACTTGGGAGATAGTCATTTCTGAGATCTTCTGGATTACTTCTTTCTTAAGGTGGGTGTGTGCTCAAGGACAGATAAATCAGCCTAAAGTGGGGAAGAAAGACAATCCTGTTTCCCTGAGATTCTAGAGGGGGAGAGATTAGGGAGGAGCTGGGAGAGAGGAAGGGAAAGAAACACGTCCATTTTAAAAATAAGTTACAGGGTCTGGGGATGTGGCTCAAGCGGTAGCACTCGCCTGGCATGCGTGCGGCCCAGGTTCGATCCTCAGCACCACGTACAAACAAAGATGTTGTGTCTGCGGAGAACTGAAAAATAAATATTAAAAAAAAATTCTCTCTCTGTCTCTCTCTCTCTCCCCCTCTCCTCCTTCTTTAAAAAAAACATTAAAAATAAGTTACAGTGGGGCTGGGGATGTGGCTCAAGCGGTAGCGCGCTCGCCTGGCATGCGTGCGGCCCGGGTTCGATCCTCAGCACCACATATCAACAAAGATGTTGTGTCCGCGGAGAACTAAAAATAAATATTAAAAATTCTCTCTCTCTCTCTCTCTCTCTCTCTCTCTCTCTCTCTCTCTCTCCTCTCTCACTCTCTCTCAAAAAAAAAAAAAAGTTACAGTGGCAGAGCAGCAAGGGCTACATTCAAAGAATAAAGTGGACCACTGTTAAAATATTGTCATTGCCTGGTTCCTTATTAGTCTCCCTCATTATACTTAACTTCATGAAGGAGGGGACTGTCATCAGTTTTTAAAACAACTGGGTCCCTTACTCCTGGAACTATCTGGCACAGTATGTGCCATTTAACATTTGATAAATGGGGGCTGGGGTTGTGCTCAGTGGTAGAGCACTCATCAGGCACTGGGTTAGGTCCTCAGCACTACATAAAAACAAATAAACAAACAAATAAATAAATAAACAAATAAAATAAAGATATGGTGACAATCTATAGAAAAAGAAAAAAAATTTTGATAAGTGGATGCACGACCAATGGAATAAGAATCAGAACTATGGAATATTCTTTTTGGACTCATTTTAATCCTTCTCTTATTCCATCCCTCATCTTCCCCACAGATGTTATCTTCTATTTATTTATTTGTTTATTTATTTAGCTGCCAGGGATTGAATCCATGGCTCCCAGCCTTTTCAGTTTTTTATTTTGAGAAGTAGAAGAAGTGTTGGCATATGTTTCTTTTACAGATTCGGAAGCAGAGGTCATGAGTTAGCAATACAAGTCAGACATGTTCAATATTGTTTTCCTTGAAACTCAGTCTCCCCAAGCGGCCCAGGCTAGTCTCTCTGTCCAGGGCCTGAGCAGGAAGGCAGAAAACAACCAACACCTATTGAGGACATTCTCTCTAGGGAACCGCGTATTTTGGTTATCTATTGGTGAGTTTTGGAAACTTTCCCCTCCTCTGACTTTATGTCATCAGGATATTCAGGCTCTTTAAGAACTTCCTCATTCCAACTTCAATTCTTTGAATTTTTTTCTTCCAATGCAAATAAAAGCATTTGTCATTTAGATATCCAGTAATTAAAGAGGGGGGAAAGGGCAATTTCTAGAACCTAAGCAACTTCCCTTTTTCTGAGTGTGGATTCAGAGCCATTTAAAGGCAAAGGAACCCAGTGAGAGGCGGGTGGGACATGGGCATGGGGGTGGGGTGCTAATGCAATTCAGTAACAGAAACTAATTGAAGGTGGAGCAATGATAAGACTTCAAATCCCATGTGATTTGACACCAGACAACTCTTATGGTAAAATGGTAAGTACTTGATATTTTATTTTCATCTCGGGTCATCTTGCTTCCTACCCAAAGCTATTTGTTCTTCGAACAAATGTGCATATGCTGATTAGATTTAACAGTCCAAGGCTCACAGTTAGTAAAGGGGTCAGACTAAGCCTGATTCCCTTGACTGAATAAGCTTCACTTGCACTTGGGGTGAGGAGAACATTAGTTTTCAAACCCAAAGGAGGGATGGGGGCCAGAGGGACAGTAAGTGAAAAAGTTGACTCAAACCTTTCTTTCCTCTGTATTTTTCCTTCCTGTGACTCTGTGTGTCTAGAATATTTCCCCTCATGTATTCCCGAGATCACTTTATTAGGAGATTAACAAGTGATTCAGGGCTGGGGATGTGGCTCAAGCGGTAGCGCACCTGGGTTCGAACCTCAGCACCACATACAAACAAAGATGTTGTGTCCGCCGAAAACTAAAAAATAAATATTAAAATTCTCTCTCTCTCCCGCTCTCTTAAAAAAAAAAAAACCCAACAACAACAACAAGTGATTCAGACAGTTCTGGAATTTAAACCAGAGTGAAAGGCTAAGTCACTTGCCTCTATTCTTTAAAAAATTTATTTCAATAATTAATATAGGGCTGGGGATACAGCTCAGTTGGTAGAGAGCTTGCCTCACATGCGCAAGGCCCTGGGTTCAATCCCCAGCACCACCAACAAAATAATAATAATTAATGTATTTAGTTAGCCTCTCCTCTCCACCTACCTCTCTATATAAGTGGCTTGTGTTGACTTGATTGGGTTAGGGCTGGGTGCAGCTCAGTGGCAGAGCGCTTTCCTAGCCTGGGGGAGGCCCTGGGTTCTATCCCCAGTGAGGTGCATTGGTGTCAGGGAAGACAGGAAATGACTTGGAAGAAATTTAGTGTCATTCATTCATTCATTCTGCTAACTTTCATATGTTCAGAAGGAATTTGATTCTTCTTCCTAGACCAGTACTGATTTTTGGATTCTCTATGGAAAAAAAAAAAAAAAAAAAGGTTTTTAGGGGCCAAGAGCTGACTCATGAATTGGTAGGAGGTGCATGACACAGTTGGCTTCCTCCGCTCTCCCAGCCCATGTCATTGCCCTGCTCTGGGGATGTGGGTGGCAGTCCTGTGCCTAGGCTCTTTTCCAATTGATGAAATGCTTTGTCATCTCCGTCATCATGCGAGGGTGAAGACACCTCTTCCGTAATAAGGCATGACTGTAATTCCTCACCCTCTGGTGATTATTAATCATGGATCGTTTCGTGGGAGAATAAAAGTCTCTGTAGGCCCAAAGCACATCTAAACTGGAAGGAGTTCCCGACTGGGCTTGTGAGGCCTGGCTCAGGCAAAGGCACCTTTGTGAGACTGGCTTCTTGCATGAGGAGGGACTCCAGCACCTGGGACACAGGGACCCTCCTCTGCTGCTCTAGGGACAGTGTGTCCTGCTTTAATAGGGTATAGGGAAACACGGCTTTGGCCTGCCCATGGCTGTGTACCTCTTCCTGACCTGGCCTGGAATTATTTGGGGGTTATTCACCCTTGGGAACTAATGACTCCCAGGCCTGCATAGTCCAGAGCAGTCTTACAAACCCTGTCATCAACATCCTCAATTCAAAGATGTAAGGGGCTCAGGCCTGGGATCCCAGTGAATGCTGAGACTGAGGCAGGAGGATCTCAAGTCCCATGCCAACCTGGGCAATTTAGCAAGACCCTGTCTCAAATTAAAAATTAAAAAAGGACTGGGGCCTGGCATGCGCGGGGCGCTGGGTTTGATCCTCAACACCACATAAAAATAAAATAAAGATATGTGTCCACCTAAAACTGAAAAAATAAATATTAGAAAGAAAAGAAAGGACTGGGAGGTGGGGTACTGTGGCGCACACATGTAATCCCAGCGGCTGGGGAAGCTGAGGTAGGAGGGATCATGAATTCAAAGCCAGCCTCAGCAAAAGTGAGGTGCTAAGCAACTCAGTGAGACCCTGTCTCTAAATAAAATACAAAACAGGGCTGGGGATGGGGCTCAGTGGTTGAGTGCCCCTGAGTTCAATCCCTGGTACCCCACCCCCCAAAAAAGAAAGGACTGGGGATATAGCTCAGTAGTAAAGCATTCTTGGGTTCAAACCCCAGCACAAAGAAAAGACCTTAAAACTAAAACCAGAGATAAGAGGGGGAAGAACAGGGGTGGAGGTGGGGTAGTTGGGACAGCTCCTGCTTAGCTAGCACAGGCCTGGCTCCACCCAGAGCCATTCTGTTCCCTGGGTGGTGGGGATGTACCTGGGACAGCTCCTTGATCTCCCCTCTCAGCACAGCTTGGGCATCTTCGAAAGGCTGGTTCTGCCACTCCTGGCCCTTTCTTCTCATTTCTCCCGTTCTCCTTTCTCTTCCCTCTCTCTTCTCCTCCTCCTCTGCTTTCTCCTCTCCTTCTCCTTTGCTTCCTTCTCTTTAGTTGCTGTCTCAGATCCAGGACTATGGACACTAGGAAACCCTCAATGCCTTCATTTTCTTAATTTTTTTTTTTCAAAGAGAGAGAGGGAGAGAGAATTTTTTAATATTTATTTTTTAGTTTTCAGCGGACACAACATCTTTGTTGGTATGTGGTGCTGAGGATCAAACCCGGGCCACACGCATGCCAGGCGAGCGCGCTACCTCTTGAGCCACATCCCCAGCCCTTTCTTAATTTTTGTAAAAAATGAATTTGGTAGGCCTGGGAGTGGTGGCGCCCAGTTCTGATCCCAGCTACTCAGGAGGCTGAGGCAGGAGGATCATGAGTTTAAGACTAGGCTGGGTAACAGCAAAAAAATAAAAATGAAAATAAATTCCACTGTCTCTCTTTTCTTTTTGGCATGGGGGTGTTGAATTCAGGGGCATTTTACATCCCCAGACCTATTATTTATGTATTGTGGTGCTAGGGATCAAACCCATGGTGTCCTGCATGCCAGGCAAGATAACTGCCACTGAGTCACATCCTCAATGCCCTCCTTTTTATTTATTTTGAGGCAGGGTCTCACTAAGTTCCTGAGGCTCGCATAAACTTTGATCCTCAGGCCTCCTCAACCTCCCTCAGCAGTGGAATTAGAGATATGCACCACTGCACCAGCCATAGATTTCATTTTCCCAGGCCTGACAGGCACAAAGATTTGCCCTGAAGAAAGGGCTCCTGGCCTCTGGCTCTGCCCAGCTAAAATATACCTCAGCTTGAGGTCATGCTTCTCTGGGAATCCCCTATGTTTTTTTTTTGTTGTTGTTGTTGTTGTAGTTGTTGTTTGGGGTACTAGGGATTAAACACCTTCCCCCCTACCCCAGCACTGAGCTACTACACCCTTAGCCCCAGGGCAACTCCTGTTAAGTTACTAGGGCCTTGCTAAATAGCTGAAGCTAGCCCCAAACTTTTGATCCTCCTACCTCAGCTCCTGAGTTGCTGAGATAAAACGCATGTGCCACTGAGCCTGGCCTGGTGCTAACTTTTCTTTTTTATTACCTCTACTTATAGTTAAGGACAATAAGACTCAGAGGTTAAGAAACTTGCCTGAGGTCTCCCAGGATTTGAACCAAGACAGTGTGTTTTTTTTCATTCCTTTCCTTTTGTTTTGCAGTACTTGGGGAGAGAAGCCTTGCCTTGTGAATGTTAGGTATGTGCTCCACCTCTAAGCACACCCCCAGTCCAAACCAAGACAGTCCACCTGCAGTGTTTGTGGTCCAAAGCCCTGGGAACCAACAATTGTATTGTATTGTTCATCAATACACTAATGCTATCAGAGCTAGAAGGATCTTTCAGTGTGCTGTGCAGGACAGAGAGGCTGGGCCCCTCCTCTTACATAGGGGTACTTCCCTCACTCTTATCTGACCCACCCCTTCCCCACATCTAGTTCCAGACAGAGAGCTTTATAACATCTGCACTTTCCTTGGAGCCAAACCAAAGACTGTGAAGCCCATATAGAAATGCGACATGACCCCTGCAAACTGAGTTTCTCTACTAAAAGTCAAGCTTGGCTGAAAGTTAAAAAAAAAAAAAATCATCATAATACAAAGTAATAATACAAAGTTAGCTGGCACCCACCAGGAGCGCTTCCTGGCCCACTTTCCATCCACGCTCCTGTACACGTTTTCTGGCTTAAAAATCTGCCTTACATCTGCCTTGCAAAGAACCCTCCTCCCTTGTGAGTGTTCTTGTGGGTCTGTCCTCCTGCTGACCCTGAATTTCAAGGAGGAGGCAGATGCTCCGGCTGCTCAGCCCTCTGGCTATACTTTGAGCCTGGGAGAGACAAGCAGGTACATGATTTTCTGCTGTTACAAACAGGGAAACAAGGAGGAACTGGGGTTGGATGCATCATGTAGCTCGGTACTCAGCTACGCGGGCTGGATCCTCTGCCTGTTCTTTGGCTCCAAGGAAATTAGGAATTTTTTTAATCTTTATTTTTTAGTTTTCAGCGGGCACAACATCTTTGTTTGTATGTGGTGCTGAGGATGGAACCCAGGCCTCAGGCATTCCAGGGGAGCGGGCTACCACTTGAGCCACATCCCCAGCCCCTAGGAATGTTATTCAGCATTTGTTATACTCTGTCTCTTGGAAATTTCTCGTGGAAATTTCATTTAGACCCTTGATTATATAAATGCTAGTTCTGGTTTGCGAGAAGGATGGTAGTGCCACTTCCTGATGATTTACTATGTGCCAGGCACTATGATAGGTACACCCAGGCTTCTGTTGTTTACCAGCTTTTGGAGGAGGCTCAATTTCCATTTTACTTAAGAGTAAGTGAGGATTCAGAGAGGTCAAACTACTGTCTTTTTTTTTTTTTTTTTTTTTGACACCCCAAGGATGGAACCCAGGGGTGCTTAACCACTGAGAAACAACCCCAGCCCTTTTTTATTTTGAGACAGGATCTTGCAAAGTTGCATAGGGCCTTGCTGAGGCTGGCCTCAAACTTATGATCCTCCTGCCTCAGCCTCTCAACTTGCTGGGATTACAGGCATGGGCCAACAATCCTGGCTGCAAGCTACTGTCTTAAGGTCACACAGCTAGTTAGAGGCAGAATTAGGATTTAAAACTATTTCTGATTCCAAAGTCTATTTAATATAGAATATATATAGAATATATTTATTCAATATAGAATAAAATGCTACAGAACTTTGGGGAAAATGGGATTATGATATCCTAAAATTTATTGTTTTAAACTTGATGGGCTGGGGATGTGGCTCAAGCGGTAGCGCGCTCGTCTGGCATGCGTGCGGCCCGGGTTCCATCCTCAGCACCACATACCAACAAAGATGTTGTGTCCGCCGAGAACTAAAAAGTAAATATTAAAAATTCTCTCTCTCTCTCTCTCTCCTCTCTCACTCTCTCTTTAAAAAAAAAATAAATAAACTTGATATTATAAGCTGGGCACTGTGGCACACACCTATAATCTCAGTGACTCAGGAGGCAGAGAGGAGGATCACAAGTTCTAGGCCAGGCTTAGAAATTTATCGAGACCCTGTCACAAAATAAAAGGGCTGGGGATGAAACTCAGTGGCAGAGTACCCTGGGTTCAATTTCCCAGTGCCCCCACTCCCCCACACACACAAGATATTGCAGAACTGGGGATGTAGGTCAGTGGTAGAGAACTCGCCTAACATACCTGTGGCCCTGGTTTCAATCTCTATCACCACTATAAATAAAATAAAATAGATATTAAATATATTCTGTTGCATCTCACAGTGCTTTTATGAGCCTTACAGTGTAGACCATCCTAAGATAATTTCCTTTTTTACTCCTCATTCTGCTCCCCCAAATACCTCTCTTAAGGCCAAATTTAAAAGAAGTCGAGTTCCATTTCCTCACAGCCATTCCGCCTTGGCTTCCATCCCTTGGGCTTCCTGCTCAATGACCTTCAGGTTGCCAAACCCACTGGACCCCTTCCCAGTCCAGGTCTTTCCTAACCCAGCTGACCCTTCCCTCCTGATCAAGGGTCTCCTCCCTGGGTGAGGGGGTACCTCCTCCTTTCACCTCTCTGGTCTGCTCAGGGTAGCCCAGGCTGGTGCCGCCATGTTACTGGCTGTTTTGAAGAGTCCTTCCCTCCCTCTTCCTCACAGCTAATCCCCTGTGTCATCCAGAGCAGCAAAGTGCCCAGCTCTTGGGACTCCCTTTCCTGGACTCCCTTGGAGGGAGGGCTGGCTACGTGCCTCAGTGATGGCCCCTGAAGAAGGCAGGGGATCACGGAATGTGGCTCACTTGCTCCCAGCCCCTCCTTTCCCTCTGAATTTCTTGTAAAAGTGAAGCAAACTTCTTGTGACCATGAAGCTATAACACGAAGATAGGGGCCTTCATGAAAATATGGTGTGGGAGGGGAAGAAACTGGGTCCCCAAACTATCATTGACCACTTATACCACAGGCCTTAGGTTACCCAGTTCCTATTGATCTATTTATTTACCGGTGCTGGGGATTGAACCCCGGGCCTTACACAGCCTCTGAATCTTGGAAACATCTAGAATTTAGTCCCTGGATCTCCTTCTTTCATCTGGCTCAAGCTCTCCCTAGGTGACTTCATTAATTTCCTTATCTTTAAATTAAATTGCATACTAATAATTTCTGAATTTATCCCACTAGCCCAAATTTACCTACACTCCATTCGGATTAGAGGACGTTTTTATTTGTTTTTATTTGTCCTCACTTACCCCTCCCGGCCCAACAGGAGGGCCCATACTCTGCCTCTTAAATATGTTAAGAATGCGCTTATTTCTGTTCAAGCCTTTTCAGAACCAGGCACGGGAATTGGAAGCGGGCTCCCTCCGCCACAGTCTGGATTGAGAGGACGGGAAGAATCTCCCAGTTTCTCCATTAGCATGAGTTTGCCCTGCATTGCCTTCATTAGCATGACTTTAGTTCTCCTGGAAGGCACTGGTTCTTCATTGCTGGAACTTCCTAAATCAGAGTAAAGGGTGGACCAGCTGTAGGCTGTACCACTGGCCTGGAATCCTGGCTCCCCAGGAGGCTGGCAAATTGGTGGCCAGCCTGGGCAACTTGGCAAGACCCTGCCTCAAAATAAAAAATACAAAGGTCTGAGGATGAAGGTTAGTGGAAAAGGCCCCTGGGTTCAGCCCCTAGTACCACTCACACACAGGGGTGGGATGTAACTCAGTGTTTGCCCAGTGTTTGTGAGGCCCTGGGCTCAATCCCTGGTACCACAACAAACAACAAAAAAGTCACATTTTATGCCCCTAAATTCTTTGAATCCTTCACCTTAAAAATCCTAACTCATAGGGCTGGGGGTGCGGCTCAGTGGGAGAGCACTACCCTAGTATGTTCAAGGCCCTGGGTTTGATCCCCAGCATGGCAAAAAAACAAAACAAAACAAAACAAACAAACAAACAAACAAAAAAAACCCAAAGAACTTCTTGACTTGCTACCTCTCACAATCCTAAACTGTTTTATCATGCTCTCTGCCCAGTTTGAATCAAGCTTCCATATGGCAAGACCTGCCATAAACCAGTTCAATAAAATGTATAGGAGGCCATTGTTGTGGACTGAGCTCCTGCACTAGGCCCCAGCAGACTGGGACAGACTAGAATGGAGTCCCTCTTGCTAGGTGCTATGTGAAACTGGCCAGTTTTCCAAAAATTGATCACAAATCCATCAAAAGAGGCTCAGGTCACCTGAGCCAGTATGATAAGTAAGTCTGTTCAGATTTAATTCTGTAAGGAGAATTACTTTGGAACCAATCTGTTCTTTTGTTCTCTGTTTCTGCTTCTTCAGCCCTTTTCTGTCTATAAATAAAGCCGACCTCCTCTGCGCAGCCCACCAGAACACTCATTCTATTTTATATTATGAAGTGTTGCCTCATTTTTAGGGCCAATTAAAGTGGGCTGGGGGTGTAGCTCTGTGGTAGAGCACCTGTCCAGCAGGCTGTCCAGAGGGCCTGGGTTCCATCCCAGCACCACACACATACACAATACACACACACACACACACACTCACACACATAAAAGCCAATTTTGATTTTAAAATTTGTTAAATTAAACAAAATTCCAAATTCTCAATAAAATCAGAACTTGCCTTTTCCCTATGGAGATGCTGTCAAAAATCCTGTCTTGGTTTTGTTCTGTTTCACACAGAATGCAAGACACTTAGCTCACCTGGGGCAGGTGTGTTGGGAAGCCAGCTTTTGGCAACACTGTCTCAACAGAAGCACTTACAACTTCTTTATGTTTCTCTCTACTTCTACCCTTGGGGCCCTCAATTCTGTTCTCCTAGAAGCTGCTCCTGATTTGGTGTGATGTGCTTCCTCTGGGCCTCACGGATTCCAGCGGTGCAGGGGATGGGCAGCCCCAGGGGAGCTTCAAGTCAATTCCTACCAACGGCCTTAGTGGCTGGCCACCTCCTGTGCACACCTGGGAAACTGCTTCCTGCCTGGGACTCCTCCTGAGCGGAGTAGGGGACAGCGGAAGCTTGGGGCAAAGGATAAACAGCCCCACCAGCAGTCTTTGCAGAGAGTGAGCCCACTTCAGGCTTCTCCAAGGGCTGGGGGAGGTGGGGAGTGAAGCCCCTTTTGTTTCTATGCTAAGTGGCAGCCTTCCGCCTGGGTTTCCTGCTTTCCTGTCTTACTCTCAATCTCCTTTTTCCTGGGATCACTCCTAATAAACTACCCTGCTTAAGCTTTTGCTCAGGTTCTGCTTTCTGAGGGAAGGTAAGCAACCCTATAAGGCTTGGGATAATTCACGGTGTGCTGATAGATCCTGCTTACTTGTATCTTACCCCATCCTACTCCCTCCCCACCTTGTACCACACTGGCACATGGGCCCCCGCCTAGGTTCTTTTTACTTTTGCAGTATTAGAGCTTGAACCTAGGGCCTCATACATGCTAGGCAAATGCTCTACTACTGAGCTACACCCCTACATCTCCAGATTCTGTTTTTCTTTGGTACTGAGGTTCAGTATCCACAGGTGCTTTACCACTAAGCTACACTCCCAGCTCTTTATTTTTTTTAGTTTGAGATGTGATCTCTCTAAGTTGCCAAGGGTCTCACTAAATTGCCCAGGCTGGCCTTGAATTTTCGATCCTCCTTTTTCAGGCTTCTGAGTTACTGGGATTACAGGAGAGCCTCTGTGTCCAGCTCTTTTTTTTTTAAGAAAAAATAATTTAGAAGGTGAGCATGGTGGCGCGCATACCTGTAATATCAGAAGGCTAAAGCAGGAGGATTGCAAGTTTGAGGCCAGCCTCAGCAACTTAGTGAGGCCCTGAGCAACTTAGAAAGAACCTGTTTTGAAATTAATTAAAAGAAAAGAAAAAGGGCTGGGCATGTAGCACAGAGGCAAAGCATCCCTGGGTTCAATCTAGATTTTTCCTGGCCAGACAAGCAAAATTGTTGATCTCCATAACAATCAGGAGCATCCTAGAGAAAGGGCTCAGTTCTGAGTAGAGGGTGCTTAAGAGCAAAGAGGAGATGAGCATCCACAGCCCCTAAGGGGAGAAGGGCCCTCCAGGGATCTCCCTGTGGCAATGCAGAGAGATCCGTCCCAGTAGAACTGGGGTTTCTTTTTTTTTTTTTTTTAACCTTGTCATAATTCCCCAAACACTGTAATATTTATTTTTTTAGTTCTTGGCAGACACAACATCTTTGTTTGTATGTGGTGCTGAGGATCGAACCCGCACCGCATGCATGCCAGGCGAACGCACTACCACTTGAGCCACATCCCCAGCCCCAAGAACTGGGGTTTCCTTGGAGAGCCTGCTCCCGTTCCAGCGAGTTTTGCAAAAATTCTTTCCTCTCTGCTAGATGGTCCCTCTTCCCTCCTTTCATTCTGTCAGGGCAACTTTGTCTCAGATGCATTGCACACTCTGTTCACACTCTAAGTCGGACATGGCACCTGTGTCCCCTCTACTTCCTATGGCCGAGGACATACTGGTCTCCCAGATGGAGGTTTTGTAGATTACCTAGTTTCAACAGAAATGTATTTTCTTTTTCCTAATTAGTTTTTCTAATTTTAATCCTTCGCTGTTAAATTAAGACAGCCTCTTGTAGAATGTTTGCAAAATATAGAAAAGGGTAAAGAGGCAAATATAATTCTACTAGAAATAGTTTGGTAGATATCTTTAGCTTTTCTTTCATTCTTTCTTCCTTTCTGTTTTCCCCCCTATTGTTTCTCTGTATGGTACATAAAATCCACAGCATGCTGTAAAAGTCTCCTGAAGGGTGAATTGGGGTTAGGATTTCCGCAGGTGACTGCCTTTCATACATCCCTGGAGATACTGGGACCTGCCAGTCTCTGGCCATGGGAGCAAGCCCAGGCCTCACACAGGCCAGAGTCTTTCCATGGGAATGATCTATGAGCTCTGGGGAAGGAAGATTCCTTTTCTTCTGGAGCCTGGGCTGCAGTGCTGAATGACTAGAAGTATTGGTGGACAGTTTTCCTCTGACAGATTAAAAAAATTAGTTGGTTGGGTATGGTGATCTGTTGTCTCAGCTACTCAGGAGGCTGAGGCAGGAGGATCCATTAAGCCTAGGAATTCAAGACCAGCCTCGGCAACATAGGGAAACACTTTTTATTTGGGGTACTGGGGATTGAACCCAGGGGTGCTCTACCACTGGCTACATCAACAGCCCTTTCTATTTTTTTTATTTTGAGACAGGGTCTTGCTAAATTGTTGAGGTTGGCCTAGAACTTTTGAATTGATTGCTAACACAATTGGGTTGTAGGGAGCACACACCCAGGAGTGTTAGAAATTAGCTAGGGGAGAGGGTGCTGTTGCCCATATTGACTATAATCCCAATCTCTGGGGAGGCTGAGGCTGAGGATGGGGCAGGAGGATCTAAAGTTTGAGAGCAGTCTGGGCAATCAAGCAAGACCCTATCTCAAAATAAAACAAAGAGGGCCTGGGTATAGCTTAGTGCTAAAGCACTTGCCTAGCATCAGTGAGGCCCTGGGTTTAATCCTCAACATTGGAAGAAAAAAAAGAAGAAATTAAGGGGGGTTTCCATTATTTGTTATCAATATTATAAGGTTATGATGAAACTATTTCTTCCAAAACATTCTGTTTTAGAGGAGAGAGACCTTATTACAAAATTCTCCCCTGCCCACTCCCTCCATCTCCATTCTTTGAATAACTGATAAAATCTGGAACATAGGGATGAATTTACCCTAACTACCACAACAAAGAACCTAACTAAACTGGCTAGGCATGGTGGTGCCTGCCTGAAATCCCAGTAACTCAGGAGGCTGAGGCAGGAGGATCATAAGTTTGAGTCTAGCCTTAGCAACCTAGCAAGGCCCTAATCAACTTAGAGAGACCCTGTCTCAAAATAAAGGAAAAAACAAAAAGAGCCGTGGATGTAGTTCAGTGCTCTTGAGTTCAACTCCCAGTGCAAAAAAAAGGGGGGCTGGCAATATAGCTCAGTTGGTAGAGTGCTTGCCTTGCATGTACAAGGCCCTGGGTTGGATCCCCAGAATCAAAAAGCAAAGAATATTTAGAAAGTACAGTGGTTTTTTTTGTACCAGGGATTGAACTCAGCAGCACTTAACCACTAAGCCACATCCCCAGCCCTGTGTTGTATTTTATCTAGAGACAGGGTCTCACTGAGTTGCTTAGCACCTCAATGAGTACTGAGGCTGGCTTTGAACTCTCAATCCTCCTGCCTCAGCCTCCCGAGCTGCTGGGATTATAGATGTGTGCCACTGTGCCTGGCTAAAAGTATTTATTATTATTATTATTATTATTATTATTATTATTATTATTATTTTATTTGTAGATGGAAACAATACATTTATTTTATTTATTTCTATGTGGTGCTGATGCTCTAACCCAGTGCCTCATACATGCTAGGCAAGTGCTTTACCACTGAGCTATAACTCCAGCCTCTAGAAAGTACATTATTTAAGTGCAAATTAGCATCAAAGAAAATGTCCTAAAATCCCACTGTACGGCCGCAAACTGCAATTAACCTTTTGGCGTATTTTATACCAGTTCTTTTTTCTTTTTCCTTTTTTTTTTTTTTTCTCTTGACAGTACTGTGGATTGTACCCAGAATGCAATGGCTACAGTCACCCTGGCCTTTTTTATTTTTTAAAGTTTTGAGACAAGGTCTTGCAACACAGAGCATGGGTAGGAGGGTTCTTTGTCTTAAGAATTCAAAGAATGGAATTCACAAACACAAAGGTGAAAGCTAAATAACAGGATTTAATAGAGTAATAGAAAGAAAGCAGAGTTCCCAAAGGGGAGGGGTCCCAAGAGAGGATTACCAATAGGTGTCTGTTGTCTAGGGTTTTGGGGAGCACTTCAACTCTATTTTGTCTTCTTTAGTAAATTTAGAGAAAAGTGGCCTGGGCCAGCTGGGCTCGGAAGCTGGGTTTCCGTTTGGAAGCTGGGTTTCCCAGTCCTCTCTTCCTCTTCTCTCTCTCTCTCTCTCTCTCTCTTTTTTTTTTTTTTTTGAGAGAGAGAGAGAATTTTAATATTTATTTTTTAGTTTTCGGCGGACACAACATCTTTGTTTGTATGTGGTGCTGAGGATCGAACCCGGGCCTCAAGCATGCCAGGCGAGCGCGCTACCTCTTGAGCCACATCCCCAGCCCCCTCTTCTCTTTCTTTTAGACCCTTTTCCTGGCTGCCTACCAGAGGTCTCTCTCTGTCTCATTTTCACTAAATTGCCCAGGTGGGCTTCAAACTTGTGGTCCTTCTTCCTAAGCCTCCTGAGTAGCTGGGATTATAGGTGTTTGCCACCCATGCCCAGCCAGATACTTTTTTATAGAAAAATATTAGCGGGTAGTTTGCATAATTTTGATTATACAATCATACAGTTTGAATTCTGCTTTTTTGTTGTTGCTTAACATCATATCAGAAACATTTCCCCACATCATTTAGAAAATCTTTTTTGATTTTGTTTTTCATTTGTTCTTTTTGGTTATATATGACAACAGAATGTACTTTGACATAAGTACAGAGAGTATAACTTTCAATTCTATTTTTTGGGGGGCGGGTACTGGGGATTGAACTCAGGGGCACTCAACCACTGAGCCATGTCCCCAGCCCTATTTTGTATTTTATTTAGAGACAGGGTCTCACTGAGTTGCTTAGTGCCTTACTTTTATTGAGGCTGGCTTTGAACTCCTGATCCTCCTGCCTCGCGGCCTCCTGAGCCACTGGTATTACAGGCGTGTGCCACCACGCCCAGCCTCTCCTTAGGCTTTTTAATGTGTTAAAATGATTAATGACTTTGTTATTCTGCAAAGGGACAGAGTAGGAAGACTCCCTAAATATTGCTAGTCCTAATGGTTCTGTTCTGTATTCACGAGTGGCCATAACTTGATGGGTTCCTGGGCATTGGTCATGTTCCAGAGTTTTGCTCAAGAGCAATTACAGCAGTGACAGACCTTCCTGCCCAGGTGCCTCAGCATCTTCTTGCTTTCCCTGAGTGTCCTCGTTGCCCACATTCTTCAAGCTTGGAGACCCCTGAGCGTCACTCACTTTGGTATTTGAATCTGTGTCCTCTCTGATATTTAAATACAAAGAAAAACTGCAAAGTGACAATCTGACCTCACTTTTGTGGTCTGCTTTACCTTTTTTTTTTTTTTTTAATTTTATTTATTTCTTTAATTATTTCTTTTTCTGATATTAGGAGTTGAACCCAGTGTCACCAGTGTTCATATTGTAAGGATCCGGCGAAAAGTCTGAGGAAGAGACCACCAAGAGACTGACTCATGCAATTGCAGAAGGGGATTTATTGAGGATCCAATTCAGCGCGCTGAGGCTCCAGGCTCACTCAAGAAGGGAGAGCAGCCCAGAGCCCCGAGCAGAGGTTAAGCAGTGCTTAAGTTCACTTTTTGGGGAGGGTGGAGGCTTTGCATACATCAGGACAAATCATCATGAGGCGTGGGAAAATCAAACAACAATTCTTAAACTTGATTAGTACATTCATTGGTGGGAACAGGTTGGGCGGGGTGATTTGTCACTCCTAAGCGGGGTACACATTCAAACTGATTGGTTCGGGCCCTGTATGCTTACGTGACAAGCTGCACAGGGCCCTAGGCTAAATGGCCAGTAGGGTGTTGTCTTAACTGCCTCAGGAATTTCAGGTTCTGGGTGTAGCAGAGGAACTTAACAATACCTGGTCCTTCACTTTTTAATTCAGGCTTTGCAGCTTAGAAACTTTACCCTTTCATTATATATGTGTGTGTGTGTGTGTGTGTGTGTGTGTGTGTACATATATATTTTACATATGCATACACACACATATATACATACATATACACATATATACATTTTTATACACACACATACATATATGTATATATTTTAGTATTTTAATTGTAGTTGGATACAATATTTTATTTATCCATTTTTATGTGGTGCTGGGGACCCTGTCTTGCACACACTAGGCGAGTGCTCTACCAGTGAGTCACAACCCCAGTCCCTAATTTTTTTTTCAACCTTTATTTTATTTATTTATTTGTAGTGCTGAGAACCCAGTTCCTCACATATGCTAGGCAAGCATTCCACCACTGAGCTACAACCCCAGCCCAGTGTTTTAACTTATTTATTTATTTATTTAAATATTTATTTAGTTGTAGATGAACACACACAATCTTTATTTATTTTTATGTGGTGCTGGGGATTGAAACCCGTGCCTCATACATGCGAGGCTAGCACTTTACCACTGAGCTGCAACCTTAGCCCCATTAACTTTTTTATTTAAAAAACTTTTTTTTTTTTTTTTTTTTTTTTTTTGCACACAGGGGATTGAATCTTCAGCCTTGGCAAGCAATCTGGCAATCTGCCACTGAGCTACCTCCCCAAACCTTTTATAAAATTTTATTTTGAAGCTGGGCACCGTGGCACATGCCTGTAATCACGGTGACTTGGGAGGCTGAGGCAGGAGGATCCTGAGTTCAAAGTCAGCCTCAGCAATTTAGCAAAGTAACTCAGTAAGATCCTGTCTCAAAATATAAAAAAGGGCTGAGGAATGTGGCTCAGTGGTTAAGTGCCCTTGGGTTCAACCTCAGTACCTCCTCCCCACAAAATTATTTTGAGACAGGGTCTCTAAGTTGCCAGGGCTGGCCTCCAAGTGTTACTGGAGTCCTAGGCCAGAGACTGACTCTGGGGATCCAATAAATCGTTTCCGGCAACTTGGCCCCAAACCCAAAGGTAATGGTGGAAAGCAGGAAAGGAACTTCAGTCTGTGTAGCTAGCCCGGGAAGACCAGGGGACCCTGGCTGTGGCCCTATCTTCCAGGGCCTGATGGTGACTTGGAGGCTTTATAGAAAGGGGATTGAGGGTGATGGGGCGTCCACCTTGGTGTCTACATCGCCTGGGGGCCCATCCAGCTTCCAGGGCAGGTGGGGCAGGTGATCTTCAAGCTGCTGGTTCCAACTCACCTCAGGATGGGCTGGGCGGGCCTTGACCAGATAAGGAAGTCCTGATGGCCTGGGGCTGGCTTCCGCTCCTTCTGAGTTGTTTATGAACTCTGACCTTGTTCCTGGAATCCAAGGTGACCGGGCAAAGAAGGTGGCTGCTAAAGGGAGGCAGAGATGCCAAGTCCTCCATCCTGCTTCAGGCCACCCAGGGGACCCGGGCAGGCAAAAATGAAGCATCCAGTCCTGTGGCAGAGGGGCCACTCTATGCCTTGGATGACTTGTGTCCTGAGGTGGTCCAGGGCCAAGGTCTTGACCAACATCTCCCAGCATCAATATGCTACTAAAAAGGTAAAGCCCCAGAGGGGAGGGTGAGGGCAGGTAAAGAGGGGGTGGAAATGGTAGAAGATGCCTGTGAAGAATGTGCCACAGTGAAACCCGTCATCGTGTGTAACTAATAGGCAGTGCTAGCAAAATTAAAAAGTAGCTAGGCGCAGTGGCACGCACTGTAACCCCTGCAACTGGGGAGGGTGAGGCCAGAGAATCACAAATTGTGTAACAAGAATTTAGACTCTTATCTGGTCAAGGCCTAGCCTGACCCAACTTGAGATAAGGATGTAACAGCACACCTGATCAAGATCACCTGCCTGGGCTGCTGTGCGGGCCCGCAGGCCATGTGGACGCCCACCATCACCCTCATCCCCCTCTCTATGAGACCTTTAAGTCATCCTCAGCCCTTCAAAGCCAGGGTTAAGGACATGGGTCCACGTCTTCCCATGCAGCTGTGCTGACTAAAGTTCCTCTTCTGCTTTTACTATTACTTTTTCTGTTTCATTTTTTGGGGAGAGTGGCTGGACCAGGTTTGTTGGCTCCTGAGTCAGGCCTCTGGCTTAGGAATCCAAAAACATATGCAGAGTGTATGTATATATGTATGTGTGTGTGAGAGAGATTGTGTGTGCGTGCATGTGTGTGTGTGTGTGTGTGTGTGTGTGTGTGTATTATGTGAGAGAAAGAGAGAGATCCTGCCATTGAACCCAGGGACTTTTACCCCAGTCCTTTATTTATTTATTTATTTGTTTGTTTATTTTTGGTACTTGGGATTGAACCCAGGGGCACTCAACCACTGAGCCACATCCCCAGCCCTATTTTGAATTTTTTGTTAGAGATGGGGTCTCACTGAATTGCTTAGCATCTTGCCATTGCTGAGACTGGCTTTGAACCCATGATCCTCCTGTCTCAGACTAGCCGCTGGAATTTCAGGTGTGTGCCACCACGCCCAGCCACCCCAGTTCTTTTTATTTTGATACAGGTTTCTGCTAAGTTGCTCAGTCTGGCCTAGATCTTGTGATTCTCCTTCCTCAACCTCCCAGGTAGCCGGATTGCAGGTGCGCACCATCACCTGGCCATTCAATACACTTTTTGTATTCTCTGGATATGTAGATCACGGGACTTTCCTTAGTTCCCCAAGCAAGTGTTAAATGACCATAATAGTTTGTAAGCATTTGAGTTTTGTTTTGCAAACCCAGGGCCTGGCACATGCTAGAAAATCTGTCTACTACTGAACCCCACTCCCAGCCTAGTGCTTTTTAAAAAAATGTTTCATTTGTAACATTTTCTTTTTTCCCTTAACAGGTAAGTTCACCCTCTGCTGCCCGGGCTGGCCCTGAAGTCCTGAGCTCCAGCGGATCCTTCCACCTCAAACTCCAGAGTAGCTAGGACTATGGATGAGACTGACTTGTATTTTGTAACTTTGAAATAGTGGTGTTGGTGGTCGAAGTTTGGAGAGAAGGTGGGAGAAACACTCAGGGAACATATTCTTTGATTTATAATATTATACTTTAGGTTTCCATTTCTAGAGGACAGTCATAGAAGAGAGCTTCAATTGTATAAGAATTCCTGCCATTTTTTTAAACAGCTTGTATTAAACCTCATGGGTTTTCTTACAGATAAAGAAAACATTGTCTGAAGCCTGGATGTGGAGAGTTTATGGCCTTCTCTGAAAAGCTCAATTGTTTTGTTTTTTTGGTACTGGACATTGAACCCAGGGTGTAATACCACTGTGCTGCAACCTCAGCCCTTTTTATTGTTTTATTTTGAGAAGGGTCTCCCTAAATTGCTTAGGGCCTCACTAAGTTGCTGAGGGTTGCTTTGAACTTGACATTCTTCTGCCTCAGCCTCCCCAGTGGCTGGGATTACAGACGTGTGCCACTGTGCCCAGCTACCCCGTATCTTTAGAGAAAGGGGATTTTGTGGGGTATCATAGTGCATGCCTGCAATTCCAGTGATTTGGGAGGCTGAGGCAGGAGGATTGCAAATTCGAGTTCAGCCTCAACAATTTAGGGTGGACCTTGGCAACTTATCAAGACCCTGTCTCAAAATAAAATAAATAAAATTGGCTGGGGATGTAGCTCAGTGATAAAGTACCTCTGGGTTTAAGCCCCAATAACACACACACACACACACACACACACACACACACCCCCAAAAAAATGAAGCAAATTTATGATGGTCCATTATTGAGAATCTGTATATGAATACCATGGCTTTTTCTGAGATAGGAGATCCTTGGGTATGAAACAGAACTGGGCTAGGCATGAAGCATCTGGATTCCTGGCCTCCTCTTGCCACTAATTATCTTCACAAGGTCAGGAAAGTGACATCTTTTTCGAGCCTCGCTTTGTCACTTGTAAAATCTTTGTGCACGGTAAGAACCCGGCGCTGGAGGATCTGTTTATTCCCTCTTGGTGTGACCCTGAGCAAAGCCCTTGCCTTCTTATTTATTTATTTATTTATTTTTTAAAGAGAGAGTGAGAGAGAGAGAGAGAGAATTTTTAATATTTATTTTTTTTAGTTTTTGGCGGACACAACATCTTTGTTGGTATGTGGTGCTGAGGATCAAACCCGGGCCGCACGCATGCCAGGCGAGCGCGCTAAGGCTTGAGCCACATCCCCAGCCCCTTCTCATTCATTTATAAACTGATTGGAGAACTTCGCCCTGAGTGCTTACCAGGGGTGCGTGTGAACACGGTAGAATCCGTCCCTGTCCCTGTCCTCCTAGGCCTGTGAGTGTCGTTGAGGAGGCAGATGGTGCACACACAGTCACAACAGTGAGTCAGTAATGTCAACTCTGAGAAGTGCTCTGAGGAGAAGTGCTGTTGATGGAATAACAGGGAGGCCTGGTCTAGGGAAGTGGCAGCAGGGGAGAGCCCCAGGCAAGCTTCTCCCAGGAAGTGACCTCGAGGCTGACCGGGGGATGAGCCTGTGGAGTGCTTCCCTTTTCATTTAGAAAAAGTGAGACATGTAAATGTGGCATTTATACACAATGGAGTATTACTCTGCATTAAAAAATGACAAAATCATAGAATTTGCAGGGAAATGGATGGCATTAGAGCAGATTATGCTAAGTGAAGCTAGCTAATCCCTAAAAAACAAATGCCAAATGTCTTCTTTGATATAAGGAGAGTAACTAAGAACAGAGTAGGGACGAAGAGCATGAGAAGAAGATTAACATTAAACAGGGATGAGAGGTGGGAGGGAAAGGGAGAGAGAAGGGAAATTGCATGGAAATGGAAGGTGATCCTCAGGGTCATACAAAATTACATACAAGAGGAAGTGAGGGGAAAGGGAAAAATAATACAAGGGGGAGAAATGAATTACAGTAGAGGGGGTAGAGAGAGAAGAGGGGAGGGGAAGGGAGGGGAGGGGGGATCGTAGAGAATAGGATAGGCAGCAGAATACAACAGACACTAGAATGGCAATATGCAAATCAATGGAAGTGTAACTGATGTGATTCTGCAATCTGTATACGGGGTAAAAATGGGAGTTCATAACCCACTGGAATCAAAGTGTGAAATATGATATATTAAGAACTATGTAATGTTTTGAACAACCAACAATTAAAAAACAAACAAAAAATAAATAAATAAATTGCTAAAAAAAGAAAAAAGTGAGACACTTGATGGAGATTGCCAGGTCCCAGCGGAGGCTCTGGCCTTCCTCCTTTTTTGAGAACCTCAGCATCACTCATAGTGGCTACATTTCCAGAAACTTTTGCAGGTATTCCTGGCCTTGTGACCAATTCTGGCTGTTGGCAATGTCACTTGAGGGATGCATCCTCAAAGGAAGATGGTAGGCCTCTAATATTTTTAAAACTGGGGATTGAACCCAGCGCCCTCTACCACTGAACTACATTCTCAGTCTTTTTTTTTTTTTTTAAAGACAGTGTCTTGCTAAGTTGCTCAGCACCTTGCTAAATTGCTGAGGCTGGCCTCCAGTTTGCAGTCCTCCTGTTTCAGCCTCCTGAGTTGCTGGGATCACAAGTGTGGGTCACCACACCTGGTTGGTATGCTTCTTCTTCCCACTGTCTACCCTGTGACTTGGAACAACACATGGGAGGTGAGCTCTCTTTGGCCCTGTGGGCAGGGCAACATCGTGGAGTGATGGAATGGTGACTGTGACCCACTCCCCCTAATTACATATGCCCTGTTTATATCTGAAAGAGAAATAAACTTCAGCTTTCCTGTAAGCCAATTTTTTAGGGGGAATGGGGGAGGCAGACCTCAATTATACGTAGTTGAACCTAAATTCTAACCAATACAGTGTGCCCAGCAAATCATTAAAATGGAAGGAAGGAGACCGGGGCTGGGCACATGGCTCCCTAGTAGAGCGCTTGCTAAGGGTGCACAAGGCCTTGGACTCCATGCCCGGCACTGGAGAAAAGTAAAAGAGAATATGATGAAACTGAATTCTTCTCATGTTTCAGACACTTCAGAGTTGCCTTATGACATCCTGGCGCTCAGCCGAATGTCACACCTCAAGTGTGAAGTGAGGAGTCCTCAAAAGAGCAGGACCAGGCTTCCTTTGCTAGGCTCATGGTACCTTTAACAATGTATTTGGGGATATTACTTACTGCCTTGGCCACCAGTTCATATTGCATCCCCCCATCTTTTTTTGGCTCTAGGGATTGAACCCTGGAATGTTCTGGCTCTGAGCTACATCCCCAGACTATTTTATTCCACTGTGCAACATCCCCAGCCCTTTATATTATTTATTTAAAAATATTTTTAGGGCTGGGGATGTGGCTCAAGCGGTAGCGCGCTCGCCTGGCATGCGTGCGGCCCCGGGTTCGATCCTCAGCACCACATACCAACAAAGATGTTGTGTCCGCCGAGAACTAAAAAATAAATATTAAAAAAAAAAATCTCTCTCTCTCTCTCTCTTTAAAAAAAATATTTTTATTAGCTATGGATGGACCTTTTCTTATTTATTTATTTATTTGTTTGTATTTGGAGCTAAGAATCGAACCCGTTGCCTCACACATGCTAGGCAAGTGCACTACCACTGAGCCACAACCTTAGCCCTTTATTTTTTATTTTGAGACAGGGTCTCACAGAGTTGCTCAGGGCCTCACTAAGCTGCTGAGGCTGGCTCTGAATTTGCAATCCTCCTGCCTAAGCCTCCCACTTCACTGTGATTACAAGTGTGCACCACCATGCCTAACTCTTCCCTAGCCCTTAATTTTTTTTTTTTTAATTTTAAGACAGAGTCTTGATAAGTTGTCTGGGCTGACCTAAAACTTGTGATTCTCTTGCCTCAGCCCCCAAACACCTTGGCTCCCAGGTGAACGCCACTCCATCTGGCTTTTGCTGACATTTTGTCTGGCTCTATGATATCTAAGGTCACTTCAAAATTCAGCTCCATTCAGTGAAGCGTGTTAGAGGAGTTCAGGTCTGAAGGCCTGATTTTGACAGCACTTTGATGTGTGAAGCATTTTACTTAACAACACCGAAACCTTCCTCACCAACACACACACACACACACACACACACACACACACACACACATTTCCTTTGGACAAATGAGTTCTGTTGAGAATTTGATATAATGGTTGACATTTACCATCATTTCACATTATTAGCAAAAGTATAAACATTAATCCCAGAAAAGTCAAGCAACATGAAGAACAGGCGACTAGGATCCTCTTGTGAGAGCCGCTTGTCCTTGGTGGAGCAACAGTGTTTGGCGGTATTGTGAGAAATACGTAAATATCTCAAAAGAGTGTCAGACTCATCTACACTCTGCATGTGCACAGCCCCCCACTCCCACGCAGCTTGCCGTTTATTTCTCTAGAATGCAACTGGATTCACGTGGGATTAAGACTCAGTGTAGAAGTGAATTCTGGAAGTGAATAGATTATGGGAACCTTGGCTGCATGGTCGATCATATCCAGGAGTTTACCTGGCACCATTATCACAAGAGCTAAAGGGTTTCATCTTGCATTACAGAGAAAGTCAGCTGGAGAGTCCAATGTAGAATCTCGTAATCGGATTTGTGCCCTGTCTTAGTTGATTCTGAAAAGAATTCAGTCAAATAAAAGCAATGCATTAGAGAATGCTGTTTTTGAGCAAAAGATTTTGTGAAATAGCACAGATCCATTGACCATAAGTAATTAGTCAATTGATCATTCCATTACTATTTATTGAACACCTGTGGCGTGAAGAGGACTATTGTGAGAGAAACATAATCCTGGGGCATCGCAGTGGCGTGTGTGTATCTTCTATAGTGTTCATTTCCAACTGAGCCCAAAGTCTTTGCCATAAAAACATTGTTTCTGAATAGTTGCATACAGTTAAGTGCAGTGCTGCGTGCTCTGGTGCACATCTGTAAGCCCAGCCACTGGAGAGGCTGAGGAAGGAGGTTGGCAAGTTGAAGTCCAGTCTGGGCAACGTAGCATGCCCTGTCTCAAAAAAGAAGGGCTGGGGATGCAGCTCAGTGGTACAGTGCTTACCTAGAATGTAGGGGGCACTGGGTTCAATCCCCAGCACTGCTTAAAAAAAAAATAAAGATCACTTGAAGAATAAGAATAAAAAAAATATTTTTCTTTTCTCTTGATTTTTGGGGTGCTGGGGATTGAACCCAGAGTCTTGTGCATGCTAAACACACACAGCGCCACTGAATAATACCCCCAACCCCCAAACAAGAATTTGATCTTAGTACCCTGTGTTGGCCAGCTTTCCATCACTCCAGCAAATACCTGAAATCAAATTAGCTTCTACAGGAATAAAGTTTCTTTTTGCTCAGTTATGGAGGCTTCAGTGCTTGAGTGGTTTGAGTCTGTTGTAAGGCAGAGCATCACAGTGGGAGGCTGGGGCTGAGCAAAGCTGCTCAGTGTGTCCAGGAAGTAAAAGAGAGAGAGGAGAAAGGGCCAGGGGCCCACAGTCCCCTCGGAGGGCACAGCCCCTGGGAACTAACAAATTTCCAAAATGTTCCATCTCTTAAGGGTTTTACCCCCTCCCAAGAGTGCTCCCCTAGATATGAAGCCTACGTCCTACGAGGCTTTTGGGGACACTTAGGATTCTCTATAGCATCCCCACTGTCCATTTCCCATGGTGTGAGGCACTCCACCCAATCCTCCTGTCTCAGCCTCCGGAGCCGCTGGAGTTACAGGCGTGCACTCTGCCTGTCTTTTTTTTTTTTTTTTTTTTTTTTAAAGAGAGAGAGAGAGAGAGAATTTTTGATATTTATTTTTCAGTTTTTGGTGGACACGACATCTTTGTTTGTATGTGGTGCTGAGAATTGAACCCGGGCCGCACGCATGCTACTGCTTGAGCCACATCCCCAGCCCCTCTGCCTGTCTTTTTGCCTCATCTCTTACTGCTTGTCTCTTCTCTCTGTTCTCTGGCCCCCTTTACTGGAGCTCTCTCTGCCTTTCTACGCAGGGCTCATCCTTCCTGAAATGCCCATCTTTTTCTTTTTGCCTTAATTCCTTCTCATTTTTCAAATTTAATGAAGTATATACCTAAAAGAACTGAAAGCGAGCCAGGTATACCTGTAATCCTAGCAACTCAGGAGGCTGAGGCAGAAGGATCATGAATTTGAGGCCAGCCTCAGCACGGGAGACCCTATCTCAATATAAAAAATAAGAACAGCCGGGGACATAGCTCCGTGATAGAACTTCTCCCTGACCCCGTTCAATCCCCAGATCCAATAAATTAAGTCAATAAATAAATAGGAAGCAGAAACACAAATAGCTGTTTGTATACCTTTATTCACAGCAGAATTACTGATAATAGCCAAAGGTAGAAGCAATCCAAGTGTCCATTAATATAGGAATGGAGGCCAGGCATGGTAGTGTACATCTGTAATCCCAGCTAACTGAGAGACTTGGGCAGGAGGTTCACAAATTGGAGGCTATCCTTAGCAACTTATCGAGACTCAAAATAAAAAAATAAATAGGGCTGGTGATATACCTCATTTGTAGAGTTCCCCTGGGTTCCATCTCTAGCGTGCACACACACACACACACACACACACACACACACACATGCACACAGTACCAAAATGAATGGAGTACTGGGTGTGTGGCTCAGTGGAAAAAACATTCCCACCCTGCCCCTGCTCTCCTAGTGTTAGATAAGAGATGTTCCCCAAAAACTCATGTGTGAGACAATGCAAACTTTTTCAGAGGTGAAATGATTAGATTACAAGAGACTTAACCCAATCAGTGAATTAATCCACTGATAGGGATTAACTGGGTGGTGACTACAGGCAGGTAGGGTGTGGCTGGAGGAAATAAGTCACTGGGGGAGTACATTTGGTGGACAGAGCTGACTCTCTCTGCTTGCTGGTTGCCTCCTCCTGAACTGCTTTCCTCCACCATGTTTTTGCCTTACCTTGGGCCTAGAGCTGTGGAGTCAGCAGACTGCTCACTGAACCTCTGAAACCATGAGCTAAACTGAGCTTTCCCTCCTCTGAGTTGTGACTGTTAGGTCTTTTGGTCACAGTGATAAAAATGCTGAATAAAATACATGGCCTAGCTAGCGTGCCTGATGCCCAGTCCCTGCCCGCCACATGAATGGATGACAAAGTTATATACACACAAGGGAATATTATTCTGCCTTAAAAAGGAAGGAAATTCTATTACCTGCTACGATGTGGATGAACAGTCAATCACAAGACGAGTATTGGATGATTCCACTTCCAGAAGTACTTAAGAGTAGTCAACGTCACAGAGATGGAAAGCAGAATGGGGGTGTAGCTCAGTGGTAGATTCCTTGCCTAGCCCGCACAAGGCCCTGTGTGTCATCCCAAGCACCATAAAAATAAAATGAAATAATAAGGAAAATAGATTGGTGGTTGTCCAGGGCTAGGGGGAGGCGGGCTGGGGAGTCAGCGTGGCCCCAGGTACTGCATTTCTATCTGGGAAGATGAAGAAAGTTCCTTAGCTGGATGGTGGAGGTGGTCGGCAGTGCAAATGGACTCCATCCCTTTGTGATATATACATTTCTCTACAATTAAAGTAAGTTAGTTTATAAATCCTGCATAAAACCTCTGACTCCCTCAGTTGGGGATGGATTTCCCTCCTACACAATCCAGTGCAATGAGTGTTTCTGTCATTATGTCATCTCATGGTCCTCTTTGTCATCTCCTTCTCCTTCTCCTTCTTGATTGAATCCAGGGGCACTCAACCAATGAGCCACACCCCCAGCCTCTTTTTTTTTTTTTTTTTTTTTTTTGTATTTTATTTACAGACAGAACCTCGCTAAGTTGCAGAGGCTGGCCTTAAACTCATGATCCTCCTGCCTCAGTCTCTGGAGTTGCTGGGATGACCAGTATGCACCCCTGGCGTGTTTTCTGATATTACAGGGATGTCAAATATCAGTAAGGCAAAGCTTGGAGCATCTAATCTCTAGCACTTATGATAACATTTATCAGTTGTTTTATGATCTTTTTTTTTTTTTTAAACTAATCTGTCTTTTACTGTGGAGGACTCTTCTTGAAGAGCACAGCTGTTTCTTTTAACTGTGTCTCCAGAGCCTAGCAAGGTATTTGGCAAGTCTGTCAAATAATGAAGGAAAATGCTGCATCCGGGCTTCTGACTATGGAAAGCCCTGTGCACAATTCCTGCTCCCGGGGGCCCTTCAGTGTCAGCTCCTCTCCCTTGCCCCTTCATTTCAGAGTAACGAATTGAGGCCCACAAAGGTGAAGTAATTGGCTCTGAGTTAAACAGCTTGATAACAGAAGGGACAAACCCACATCTTCTGGTCTGCTGAGTTCTTTTTTTTCTTGGAACATGGGAAACATGGGGTGTGGGAATGACCCTTCACTCCTGTAATAGGTTTACAAATAACTTTTTATTAAAGAAAGTTTCAAAACACCTCAAAAGCAGGCAGAAGAACATAGTAACTCCTGAATCCCGATCTCTCGGATGCAAAAGTTATGGACTCCATATGTGTTTTTCATCGCCATCCCCCCAATCCCAAGTATTCTGAGGCAAATCCTAAACGCTTTATCAGGTTGCAAGTTTATATTTTTCATGAAAGCTTTTCATGTGTTCAGTTGCTAGAAAGGGGGAACTTGGCTGAGAAATGTTTCAATAGGATGAAGCCTTGGTTCTTCTATGAAAGATATTGGAAATCATATCCTCAAAACACCCATGGTATTTGCTGGCCTTTAGAATCTTGCCAAGTGTGTGTGCTCTGTCATAACGGACAGCTCACTTGGCCAAATCTCTAGTGATTACTAAGGTGTCTTCTAACTCCTTTTTGTCTACTGGGTTTTCATGTCCCTGTATTATCATTCCTAACCTATCTAAATCATCCTCCTGGTTCTGGGGGTGTGATTCAATGGTACAGTCTGTGTTTAGCAGGCACGAGTCTGATCCCCAACATACACACACACACTCATCATCATCATCATCATCATCATCATCATCATCATCCATTCATCCTCTGAATTCACAACTGTGCTTTTTTTCGGGGGAGGTGGGTAATCAGGGATTGAACTCAGGGGCACTCGACCACTGAGCCAAATCCCCCAGCCCTTTTTGTATTTTATTTAGAGACAGGGTCTCACTGAGTTGCTTAGCACCTCACTAAGTTGCTGAGGCTGGCTTTGAACTTGCAATCCACCTGCCTCAGCCTCCTGAGTCACGGGGATTACAGGCGTGCACCACCATGCCTGGCCATAATTGTGCATTTCTCAGAATAGTTTACTACTCTTCTTCTTCTTCTTCCTCTTCTTCTTCCCCTTCCCCTTCCCCTTCCCTTTCCCCTTCCCCTTCCCCTTCCCCTTCACCTTCCCCTTCCCCTCCTTCCCCTTCCCCTTCCCCTCCTTCTCCTTCTCCTTCTCCTTCTTCTCCTTCTTCTCCTTCTTCTCCTTCTTCTTTTTGGTGGTAATGGGGTTACGGGGAATTGAACCCAGGGCACTTAACCACTGAGCCACCTCCCCAGCTTCTTTATTGAGACAGGTTCTTACTAAGTTGCCAAGGGTCTCACGAAATTTCTGAGGCTGTGCTCAGATCTGTGACATTCCTGCCTCAGCTTCCCAAATTGCTGGGATTATAGATGGGGCCTCTGTGTACTAGCTTATCCTATTAAAATGTCTTAGATGATCTCACCATTGGAAATGAGATAGAGTTTACAATAACTGTACAATTTTGTACTTCATTATTAATTTTTTTTTTTTTTTTTTGGTGCTGGTAATTGAACCCAGGGCCTTGTGCATGCAAGACAAGCACTCTACCAATTGAGCTATATCCCTAGCCCTCATTACTAATGTTTTTGTGATCATGGGGATTGAACCCAGGGCCGAGCATATACTAGGCAAACATCCTACCACTGAGCTGCATCCCAAGATCTTTTTAAATTTTATTTTGAGTCAGGGTGAAAGTTTCCCGGGCTGGCCTCAAACTTGCAATCCTCCTGCTTCAGTCTCCTGAGTAGCTAGGATGATGGGTGGGTGCCATGACTTGTGCTGATTGATCAATGCTCCTGCTCTCCTTTTCTTTTGTACTAAGGACCTTTGTGTTCAGAAGGGAAACAGTGTCTATTTTTCTCTGGGCCAGGACTGGAATCCATCTCAAACCGTTTGCAATGGCACTTAGCATCCAATGATACACCTTAAGGTTGCTTATAAATCAGTCATCCCCAGGCCATGCTTGTTGATAGATTTATCTGACTGTCCTGCTTAGAATTTGGGTAGGTGTTTAGAATCCAGATGCGCACATTCAGGGGACTCCTTGTACGGGCTCCTTGCATGCATGGATTTATACAGCATTACTCAGTCTGCTTCACACCTGAGAAGGGTCCACCTTGAGAGAAGTCAGGCAACTGTTCAGAGCACACATCTAGGGCTGGTCAGCTGTCAGGGGACCTTAGCCAGGGAAGTGTGGGGGAAGGCTGGTAAAAACAGCCTCATTGTATTAGAGTCTGTGAGAGTCTGGCTCATCCTCCTGGGGACTAGAAAGTAAATTGCTTCCCTTTAGAAGTTGAATTAACTCTTTCAGGCCGGTAGAATTAGTTCAGTAATGACTAGCCCATGGCCCCCAAATGGAATTTTTAACCAGCTCTGCCTACTCTACTCGTTGCTACCAATGCCACAATTGAAAGGAACTGATGAGTAAACTCAGCCAACAACAGGTCTGACTAATTTTTTTATTCTTGGAACAGGCCAGGTATTCTTGTGAAGGGATCATTGATCGCTAGTTTCAGACCTGAGAAGGTGCAGCCTCATTAGCCCTGCCTGGTAGAAGAGCTCTCGGATCTTGATCCGTTTTCTGAGCAAGGATGTGGGGTCTTATACCTCCCCACAGCTGGTCTTTGTGTTGCTATCAAGTCTTAGTTGCGTGTTTCCAGTTTGCTATGTGATTTCTCGTTGGGCTTGTAGCTTCAGAAAACAGGAGCAACAGTAAGCAAGTTTTAACTGACACGTTTTGAAACCTGCAAGTTAAACATCTAGACAGGTTAGCAGTTGCCTTTAAAAAGCTTTAAATAAGATCGTACTTGAGTTTATTTTCCAACTTTGCAAGCAGCAGTGTTTATAATTGAACAGCTCTGAAATATGAAGAAAAGGTCTATTTTTATTTGCAAAACATCCCCCCCCCCCACAGTGCAGAATGATGGGGAAATAAGAAAAATAAGGATGATGGTCTGGGGCTGTGGCTCAGTGGTAGAGCAGTTGCCTAGCACATGTGAGGCACTGGGTTCGATTCTCAGCACCAATAAAATAATACATAAATAAAATAAAGCTATATATATATATATATATATAAAGAGGGGATGTGGCTCAAGCGGTAGCGCGCTCGCCTGGCGTGCGTGCACCCTGGGTTCGAGCCTCAATACCACATACAAACAAAGATGTTGTGTCCGCGGAAAACTAAAAAATAAATATTAAAAAGTTTCTCTCTCTTTAAAAAAATAAATAAATAAAAAGAAAAATAAGGATGAGTATTTTAAAATTAAAAGCCATCTTGGGACTTTAAAAAGAATCCTCCCCACTCCTGTTTAAGCAGAAAAGTGGCGATCTTACCTACAACAACTGGCTTTAAAAAAAAAAATAAATCACCTGAGACAGGAGAATTGAGTCCTGAAGTAGCTTAGTAAATGGCTCCCGTTTGAGAGATAAATTCACTCTGTGAGACCATCTGAGTGGCGTTTAGTACCTTGGAAGAGATAATTAAACCAAATATTAGCCTGGTGCCTTGAAAGGGTTAACTCATTTCTCAAGGCCACACAGTTCATTTCTAGGGAGTTCTTCACCACCCCAGTCACCTCCCCCATCCCAGGAAGGAGCCCTTTGTCCCCAGCTCCTTAGAGCCAGGGCTGTGGGGCCAGAAGGGAACTCAGGGACTTCCCAAAGCATTAGATGCCTTCAGCCTCAGGCTCTGCCTGCACAATTCCCCAAGGAGTTTACAGTCTATGAGGATACAAATTTGTCAATTGGGTTGCTGCAGTGTGCTGGTTAACTTCTATTTATTTATGTTTTTTTTTTTTTTTTTTTTTTTTTTTTTTGTGGTACTTGGGGTTGAATCCAGACACGCTCTGTCGCTGAGCTATGTCTCCAACCCTTTTAAAAAATATATTCTGAGGGCTGGGGATGTGGCTCAAGTGGTAGCGCGCTTGCCTAGCATGTGTGCGGCCCGGGTTCGATCCTCAGCACCACATACAAACAAAGATGTTGTGTCTGCCAATAACTAAAAAATAAAATATTAAAATATATATATATATATATTCTGAGATAGGATCTAACTAAATTAAATTGCCCTTGAACTTGCTGTCTTCCTGCTTCAGCCTCCCAAATTAGGGTTTATAGGCCTCTGCCAGTGCCCACAGCTGGTTAACTCTTTTTGTTTTTTGGTACCGAGGTTTGAACTCAGGAACACTTGACCGCTGAGCTACAACTCCAGCCCCATTTTGCATTTTATTTAGAGACAGGGTCTCACTGAATTGCTTAGCATCTTGCTTTTTCTGAGGCTGGCTTTGAACTCGAGATCCTCCTGCCTCAGCCTCCTGAGCCACTGGGATTATAGCCTACAGGCGTGTGCCACCATGCCCAGCCTGGTTAATTGTTTTTTTTTTTTTTTTTTTTTTTTTTTTTTTTTTTTAAAGAGAGAGTGAGAGAGGAGAGAGAGAGAGAGAATTTTTTAATATTTATTTTTTAGTTCTCGGCGGACACAACATGTTTGTTGGTATGTGGTGCTGAGGATGGAACCCGGGCCGCACGCATGCCAGGCGAGCGCGCTACCACTTGAGCCACATCCCCAGCCCCAGCCTGGTTAACTCTTTAAAAAAAAAATTGTTTTTGATTGGACATGGTGTCACAGGCCTGTATCCCAGCGACTCAGGAGGCTGAGGCAGAAGGATAGCAAGTTCAAAGCCAGCCTCAGCAACTCAGAGAGGCCCTAAGCAACTTAGTGATGAGACCCTGTCTTAAAATAGATAAATAAATAGGCAGGGGATATTGCTCAGTGGTTAAACCAAGGACTGAAACCCAGGGGCCCTTTACTACTGAGCTATATCCCTGGTCTTTTTTGAGACATAGTCTCATGAAATTCCTGAGGGTCTTGCTAAACTGCCCAGGCTGGCCTTGAACTTGTGATTCCCCTGTCTCAGTCTCCACCGCCCCTCCACCCCCCATTGTCTGAGATTACAGGCATATACCATGGTGCCTGACATCTCCCTGCATTTATGAATGTCTTGCTTTATTAAGTGTTAACCGGGCTGTGATGTAGCTCAGTGGTAGAGCACTTGCCCATGATCTGTGAATCCCTGGGTTCAGTCTTCAGCAATGAAAAAAAAAAAGGTGTACCAGTTGGGGAGGTCAAGACAGGAGGATCACAGTTCTTTTTGTTGTTGTTGTTGTAGGGGGAATTGAACTCAAGACCTCATATCTCTAGTCTAGTAATATAAATTTGAGGGCATCCTCAGCAATTTAGTGAGACCCTTTTTCTTTTCTTTTTTTTTTTTTTAAAGAGAGTGAGAGAGGAGAGAGAGAGAGAGAGAAAGAGAGAGAGAGAGAGAGAGAGAGAGAGAGAGAATTTTTAATATTTATTTTTTAGTTCTCGGCGGACACAACATCTTTGTTGGTATGTGGTGCTGAGGATCGAACCCGGGCCGCACGCATGCCAGGCGAGTGCGCTACCACTTGAGCCACATCCCCAGCCCCGAGACCCTATCTTAAAATAAAAAAAAAAAAAAAATTAAAAGGTCAGTAATGTAACTCAGTGGTAAAGTGCCCCTGGATTTGATCCCTTGTACCAAAAATAAAAGTTAATAAAACATAAATGCAGTGAGCCTGGGTCTTCATGGTGTAGACTTTGTAGTGGGCACATTCAGGTTTGGATCTTGATCCTAACCCTTTTAGTTGGGAGACCCTGGCTACATTATTTAGCAATTCTAAGGGTTAGTTTTACTAGATGTGGTGGCACGAGCTTACAGTGTAGTGACTGGGGAGGCTGAGGCAGGAGGATCATAAGTTCAAGACCAACTTGGGGCAACTCAGCGGGACCTGTACCTTACAAAAACAAAAAACAGGGGCTGGGATTATAGCTCAGAGATAGAGCGCTTGCCTTGCACATGTGAGGCTCTGGGTTTGATCCTCAGCACCACATAAAAATAAAGATATTGTGACCATCTTAAAGAAAAAAATTATTTTAAAAAAAAGAAAACATAAAAGAAAGAAAGAAAAAATAACTAGAACTAGGTAAAATTAATTAAAATAAATATAGGTTTCTTTTTCTCCATAATGGGGATGGCAGGACCACATACCCACGGGGAGGTGCAGTAGGGTGTGGAGCTCCGGACCTGGCCCTAGTGCCCTCTCTGATGGCAATTTTTTCCTCCTGATGAAAATTTCCCCCTTTTCTGAAGTTCCTTGGTTCTCCCCCGCCAAATTTAACCACTCCCCTCTGTTCCTACCATAGTATATCCATGCCACGGGTACAGCCTGGCCAGGCGGTTAGAATGGCCCCTTTACCTCACTTTGGCAATAGGAAGAACAGAAACAACCTTGAGGCTGAGCTGGGCTCAGTGGTAGAGCACTTGCCTAGCATGGATGAGGCACTGGGTTCGAATCTCAGCACCACATACAAATAAATAAAGGTCCATTGACAAACAATAATAATAATAATAATAATAATAATAATAATAATAATAAAGCAATGTATGTGAAATGCCCGGCTCCCAGCCTGGCACAAAGGCAATTTCAAATGTAATTTCATTCTCTCATTAGGGTTTGGTTTGTAGGCACGTGCATCCCTCCAATATCCGTGTCTACTGTAAGTGACCATCTCCTTAACCATCACAACAATACTAGGAAGTGAACACTGGGCCTTCCCCCTTTCACCCTGGAGAAGAGGTTTGGAGGGGTCAAAGGAGTGACCCTGAGCCAACCACTAGAATTAAGGGGGTACAACTAGGATTCAGATGCAAGGCTCTGAGAATCCAGGGCTGTGTTCTTAATCTTCTCCTTCTTAACCCCCAGCACAGTTCCTAACATCTGGCAAACGCTCCAAGAATATTGACCAAATGCATTGGAGTCAGGCAGGGATTATTCTCCAGCCCCGTAGGGTCTTGGGTGTGTCCTTTGTGCTGTCTAGGGTGGGTCCTTTGTGCTGGTCACGTGGCTGTTCTCAGGTGCAGGGCTCACTTTTGCTCTGATTTGCTGCAGATCACATTCTAGGGGCTGATGTGCAGTTCCTGTTCCTCAGGCTGCCACCATAGAGCTGGCACCGACAGCCCAAGACACTGCCTGAACTAGAGGAGAAGGAGAAACACTTCTGCAGCCCAGGTGTGCATGTGGCTGAATATCAGGGCAGGGGGCCCGAGTAAACAACCTGCTCTGCTGAGTTCCCCTTGAGATAGAGCAGAGGGGGCGAAGAGTGAGCCTGAGAGCAACCAGGCAAACTGTCCCTCCTTCTCTTCTGGTCCAAGTTTCTTCCAACCTGGTGTCCTAAAGTGGAGAAGCTACCCCGACAGGGAGATATCTGTCTAATGGGGTGGCAGAGAGAAGTACTCTCTGACATTGTTATTGACATCCTTAACTTTTGCTTGTTGACTGGGGTTTTTGGAACAAATTCAAGTGTATCTTTTTTTTTTTTTTTGGTACTGGAGGTTGAACCCAGAGGTGCTTTACTACTAAGCTACATTCCCAGTTTTTTACTTTCTGTTTTGAAATGGAGTCTCACTAAGTTGCCAAGGGTCTCACTAAATTGCTGAGGCTGACCTCAGATCTGGGATGTTCCTGCCTCAGTTTCCCAAATTGCTGGGATTACAGGTGTGCTCCTTCCACCATGCCCAGCTAAAGTATAAAGTGTATTTTTTTTCTTTTTTTTTTTTTTCTTTTGGACTGAGGATTGAATCCAGAGGCACTTTACCACTGAGCTATATCCTCATCCTTCTTATTTTTAAAATTTATTTTGATATAGGTCCTCACTAAATTGCTAAGGCTGGTCTCAGACTTGCCATCTTCCCCCCTCAGCCACGGTCACTGGGGTTACAGGCGTGCACCACTATGCCCAGCTACACTGTATCTTAAAGCAGAGGCTGATAAGAGTTTTTAAGTTGCACATTTTTTTGAGTGGGGGGTACCCGGGATTGAACTCAGGGGCGCTCAACCACAGATCCACATCCCTAGCCCTATTTTGTATTTTTAAATATGCTGTTTACTCTGTGAAAAATGACCATTTATCCTGAAAATGTGTATTCACTCAAGGCTCCCACTAGAGTGGCCACGGGAACATTATTCATGAATCTGTGGCTGAAAGAGACTCATCAATAGCTCACCTAATAAATATAGATTAAAAGGATATCCAATATCTGCCTTAAATCCACAAAGGAATATAAATTTGCAGCAAGAGATCAAGACTCTAATGAAGGCAGCAGGAGACGGCTTTAAAGACAATTCCCTGTTGCAACTTGATGATGAAAATCAGTCTTAACTGTGCATTTAATTTCTTTTGTGGGTTCAAAGCAGCTCCCTAAAGTTTCATTTGAGGAAGGTTAATCATGATAGTCTTTGGAGCCTATAAAGCTTCTAATATTGGGGAGAGTTGGTTAACAATATTTGTGTGAATAGTCATCTCTTGTTTTTTAAAAGTGAAGTGTTTACATGGGGGAAAAAAAAACTGCCAAAATATTATCTTTGTAGACACCCTCGAAGAATCAAACGGGGGAAAAGATGTGGTATTGATAAATACATAATATTTATTTGCAAAAAAAAAAAAAAACCAACCTTTCTAACTCTTGTAACAAAACTCATGTCTCCTGAGCACAATTCTGTGTATTGAATAGGGAAAGGGAACTTTGACATCAAGAGGAAATAAAGAAAGGAAGAGCAAAGCAAGACTCTTCCCTTGACGAGGTGACAGAGACCCTATTGAAGCCAGATTTAAAGTTAGGTAGTCAGTGTAGTTAGGTAAATCGGGCCTAATATCGAGTGAAATCTAAAATGGAGGCCATGCTGAGAATGATTCAGGGAAAACACAGGACAACTCATGGAATGTTAATGAAGTCCCAAAAAGGCCCTAGGCCAAAGTCCACCTCAAAGAAACAGCCCCCAACAGATTTGGAGATAGCCCATCCCAGAGGAGTGATAAGCCCATCCCAAAAATCCTTCCTGCCCGTTTGGCCTACCTGTGTCCTAACCCTTCCCACCTACATTCCATCACCAAAACTACAAAAAGGGGAGACAACTGCACTGCCACGGATTCCACCTCTTGGGTCCCCTTCTTCCTCCGGGAGAAGTCTTTTCTGCTGTCCTTTAATAAACTTCTAATTTCTACTCTGACCTTGCCTCGGCGTGCTTCTTTGGTGTTATTCTTCAACATCGGGGAAGCAAGGACTCGTCACCGGTCAACAGCGGTATCACTATTAAATGCAGAACAGCATTTTTGTGGTGCTGGGGATTGAAGCCAAGGTCTTCTATGCTGGGCATGTGCTCCGGGCTCCAGTGCTGTCACACCCCAGACCCAGAACATTTTTGAGGTCCAGGCAGCCTGGAAAACGTCCACATTCTTCGTTCCTTTCTTTTTTTTTTTCTCATCAGTTTCCCTTTTATGCTTTCTCTGTGCCTTCCAGGAGTGAAAAGTGGCTCCATTTATCGAATAGTCAGTCCATACTTGGAGTATTTACCATTGAGTTCACATCCCCCGCCCCCATCCCACACCTCTAGCTTTACTGGGGATTGAATCCCAGGACATTCTACCACTGAACTTTATCCTCAGTTCCTTTTAAACACTTTTTAAAAATTTAAAACAGAGTCTTGTTCAGGTACCCGGAATGGCCTCAGACTTGAAATCCTCCTGCCTCCAAAATTAGCTGAGAACACAGGTGTGCACCACCATCACACATCCTAAAGCTGGAGGTACTCTCCCTTCACTTTGGATAAGAATCAAATGAGAATTTGCATAAAAAAAATCAGATTCCCAGCTGGTTGTGGTGGCACACACCACTAATCCCATTTCCTTGGGAGACTGAGGCAGGGATATACTAAGTTCAAGGCCAACCTCAGCAATTTACAGAGAATCTGTCTCAAAATAGTGAGTTCAACTCCTGTACTGAAGGGGGAAGAAACCAGATTCCTTGGGGCAGATGCTCAGGACTCTGACCCAAGGATTCTGTGTTGAGTTCCAAGAATCTCTTTTTTTCTTCTTATGCTGGGGATTGAACCCAGGGCCCTGTGCATGGGAGAGATGCAATCTACCAGCTGAGCTACATCCCCAGCCAAAGCCCCAGGAATCTTAATTTTGTAAACTGTCCTAAGTATTTCTGTCATGGATGTTGAGATATGCTGTTAGGGTATGGGGTAAGGCAAGACCTTTCACAGGGTATTTTCATTTTATTGGTGAGAGGAATGAATCTTTAATTGTGGAATTACAGGCATCAGTAATCCTGTGACTAGAGAATTTCTATGGAAATGCATAGCTTGCTGGCAAATCCTATTGTAAGGCCTGGATTCTCTCTGCTTCCGTTTGGCTTCCTCTTTACCCTGCACTAATTAACAGCAGCCATGGGGGTTGGAGGGAGGACTGGGGTCTAAGGGGATTATCCATCTCTGGTAGAATTCAGGGACTTGGAGTGGGTCAGTGACTGGCATTCTTTGGTAGACTACTTCTTGGCTACTTTGTTAGATTTTGAACTTTTCTTTTTTTGTGTACCAGGGATTGAACCTTGGGATGCTCAACCACTGAGCTGCATCCCCAGCCCTATTTTATATTTTATTTTGAGACAGGGTCTCGCTAAATTTCTTAGGGCCTTGCTAAATTGCTGAGACTGGTTTTGAATTTGCGATCCTCCTGTTTCAGCCTCCCAAACCACTGGGATTACAGGCGTGTACCCCTGACCCTGGTTAGATTTTGAAAATTTAAGACAAGCTGAAGAGTAATAAAAAATCTGTATGTAAGAATGTGTTTCTGCAATGTGAATTGAAAGAAATCAATTCTGTTTTCAAAAACATCTCCTGGCTGGGTGCAGTAGTGCAGGCCTGTAATCCCAGCACCTCAGGAGGCTGAGGCAGGAGGATCTGTGAGTTCAAAGCCTGCCTCAGCAAGGCTCTAAGCAACTGTGTGAGACCCTGTCTCTAAGTAAAATACAAAATAGGCTGGAAATGTGGCTCAGTGGTTGAGTGCCCTGAGTTCAATCTCTGGTATCTAAAAAAACAACAACAAAGTTTGAAGCCAGCAGGGTCAATTTAGACCTGTCTCAAAATAAATTTGAGACCCTGTCTCAAAATAAAAAGGACTGGGAATGTAGTTGAGTAGTAAAGCGCCCTGTGTTTGATCTCTAACACTAAAAAAAAAAAAAAAAAAAAAAAAAAAAAAAAAAAAAGTCTCTGAACAGTTAAAGTTTCTTTAAAGAGTCACAGATCAGCCCTCACTTCTTCTTCTTTACTTCCTCTAACCTCATTCAGCACATCTTCTACAAAAGTTACTTCTAGCTGGGTGTGGTGGGGCATGCCTGTAGTCCCAGCGACTCTGGAGGCTGAGACAGGAGAATTGCAAGTTCAAAGCTTAGCTTCAGCAATGGTGAGATGCTTAGCAACTCAGTGAGACTCTGTCTCTAAATAAAATATGAAATAGGGTTGGGGATGTGGCTCAGTGGTTGAGTGCCCCTGAGTTCAATCCCTGGTACCCACCCCCCCAAAAAAAAAGTTACTTCTCATTTATGTACAAAATTGATTCCTGAGCTGAAAACCCAAGATGCACTCAAGGATGAGCTGCTCCTGAAAGATTCTGAGGAATCTCAGGACCTTGGCAAGCTATCTGTGAAGGCCTTGATTTCCCCACTGACAGAATGGAGATAGCAATGCCCCTTGTTCCAAAAGGATTCATAAGATGCCGCCTTGAACTTATTTTCTCATTAGAATTATTGTCATTACACATGGTGACTTTAATTTGGTTTAAGGTCCTCTAGTCTGAAGCTGTTTTTTGAGAACTGATTGTTTTGAGGGTTGAGGGTATAGTTCAGTGATTAAAGTGCTTGTCTAACATGTGGAAGGCCCTGGGTCCCATCCACATCACTGCAAAAGAATAAAAAGAACCAAACCCTGATTGTTTTAAAAATTAACCCAAAGATAAGGTGAAGGGGAAGGAAAATCCCTACAACTCTATTATGGCCAATGGAAACTTTCTGTTAATTAACTGTCTTCAACTTCAGAACTTCTGAATAGAATCTCCTGTTTTGATGGTTCAGAATTTAGTGTATCATCTTTTTTTTTTTTTTTTTATAATATTTATTTATTCTTTTAGTTCTCGGCAGACACAACATCTTTGTTGGTATGTGGTGCTGAGGATCGAACCCGGGCCGCACGCCTGCCAGGCAAGCGCGCTACCGCTTGAGCCACATCCCCAGCCCTAGTGTATCATCTTAAACTCCTCTTTAGGGCATTTGTTTTAAGTGAAACTCTAAGTTGCAAGGCTGTGAAAGATCCTACTACATTATGTTATAGATACTGGAAATGAGCAATTCTTATTCAAGGAATTAAGGCTGTAACAACTTGAGCCATGCGTTTTTTTTTTTTTTTTTTTTTTTTTTTTTGGCAAATCAGATCCTCTTCTTCTTTTTCCAAGACAGTTTGCAGAGCTTGCCTTCCCATTGTTTAGGTTCTAAGCTGTGGCATTAAGTGCAAACAGTGGATCAGATTTTGCTACTATATCCGAGTTGCACCAAGCGTGAGCCTTCTGCTTGGAGAATCACACACTTTGCAGCAGGCACTTGCACTTTGATACCCATGCATGGCTGTAATGGGAAACATTCGAGTCTGGTTGCAAAGATTTGCTCAGTGTGAAATCTGCTCCTAACACAATGGTCAGATTGAAAGGACTTTCATTACATGGCTGGGCATTTCTTCTTTCTTTGGGGAATATAAAAGGTGAATGCAATACTTTCCAGTTTAAAGTTACCACAAAACTTCATAATCTTAACCTCAAAATCGACTCCTAAATTTACACAGAGAACCAGAGGCCTTGAGCTGCTTGCCACTGCCCTGTTTGATCTTGGTTAAGTTCCAAAAAGCTAGTGAGAGTTCAAAGGAGGGCCAGGGGCAACTCCGCACTTTAATCCCTGATCTTCTTTTCCTTCCTCTACTGGGTCTCTCCATCCTTTGGTATGAACTCCAGTATATATCCATTTCAATAACCCTCAGACACAGAAGATTCTAGAACAATGAGGAGAGCATCTTTTCTTATTGATACTGACAGGCCCTTTGGTCAGAAAATGTCCCTCAACAGATGTTAGAGAATGTGATCATAAACCAAGAGGATATCTGTTACAACTTTTAAGGCCGTTTTATTTCTAGCTCTCTAAATTCCACTGGATAAGGTTTAAAAAAAATTTTTTTTCCCCCTTCAGAAAACCCTCCTGAGGGTTGAGGATAGTAGTTATGGCTTAAGTTGCTGGGTTTGCCTCAACATGAACAGCCCCTTCCTCATCATCTTGAAAGGAAATAAAGAAAGAACATAAAGAACAATTATGAAGCAATATCAATAATAAAATCAGAATGAGTTTATTTTATTACTCAAGGTACTTACTATATTTGGAAAGTGAATAACACTTTTTTTTTTTTAGTCTAAACAGTCTGGATGTTATCTTAGTTCAATCATATGGTTGGAAGAGGGTTTTGGGTTATTTTAACTCTGGCTAATGAATGTGTCCCGTTGACATTAAAAAGAACTGAATTACAGGCTGACTATGAGCGTTCAGAAGTGAATCATTATTATTTTTTAAAAATTTATTTTTTAGGGCTGGGGATGTGGCTCAAGCGGTAGCGCGCTCGCCTGGCATGCGTGCGGCCCGGGTTCGATCCTCAGCACCACATACAAACAAAGATGTTGTGTCCGCCGAGAACTGAAAAATAAATATTAAGATTCATATTCTCTCTCTCTCTCTCTCTCTCTCTCTTTAAAGAAAATAAATAAAATAAAATAAAATAAAATTTATTTTCAGTTGTAGTTGGACACAATACCTTTATTTTATTTATTTTCATGTGGTGCCAATGATCGAACCCAGGGCCTCGCACACGCTAGGCAAGTGCTCTACCGCTGAGCCACAACCCCAGCCCCCAGAAGTGAGTTATTATCTCAGGACTGACGGAATCTGAAAGTCACTTTCTACCGAATGGGGATCCATCAGATGGACCACCCAACCCTAAAAGAGTTCAGACCAGACTGTTCGTAAACAAAGTAACGGTGGAGTTTTAATATGACGCGGTGAAGTCTTCATCTTTCCTAAGGAGATTTATTCTCTATAACATGAACCAAGCAAGTCTGACTAATAAGCAATGGAAAAGAGGAGGAAAGAGGAACAAAATGGTTAGCTGGCCAGTGGATAGTGATGACAGTCCTGTGGGCTTAGCTCATCCAGGGAAGACCTGAGATAATTAATTTATAAAGAGAAAGGCTTTGCCGGGGGCACAGTGGTGCATGTCTGTAATCCCAGTGGTTTGGGAGGCTGAGGCAGGAGGATGGCAAGTTCAAAGCCAGTCTCAGCAAAAGTGAGGCACTAAGCAACTCAGTGAGACCCTGTCTCTAAATAAAATACAACATAGGGCTGGGGACTTGGCTCAGTAGTCCAGTGCCCCTGAGTTCAATCCTTGGTACCCAAAAATAAAGGGAAAACTTTGTTTGTCTCATGGTTTTAGAGGTCCCCCCCCCGAACGACCCCCCATGGATTGAACCTAGAGGTGCTTTACCCCTGAGTCACATCCCCAGCCCTTTTTATTTATTTATTTATTTATTTCATTTTAAAATAGTGTCTCGAAAAGTTGCTCATAGCCTTGTTAAATTGCTGAGGCTGGCCTTGAACTTTCGATCCTCCTGCTTCAGCCTCCCGAGCTGCTGAGATTACTGCTGTGTACCACCACAGCTGGCACTTTAGAGTGTGTTGTTCGTGATTGTGTGAAGACGTTGTTTTTGGATCTGCGACAAGGCAGCATATAGATGCATGATGGGGCAAAGCCGCTCATCAGTCATGAAGTGGGGGAGGAAACAAGCAAGTTAGCAGAAGGAACCAGGATCCAATGCTCCCCTCCTTTGGGGGGCACACCTCCAGTGACCCAAGGGCCTTGCATTAGATCCACCAACCCCCAAGATTAGATTCCACCACCCCCAAGAGTCCACCCTGGGGACCAAGACTTGAACAGACAGGCTTTCAGTGAGTAAAGAGGAAGGCTGTTCTATTTGTATTTATATTGTAAATCTTTTTTTTTTTTTTTTTTTTTTTTTAGGAAAAGGGGGAAAGTTTTATTGCTTTGCTAGCAAAGGAGAAACACAGGGGACTCCTGTCCCAGAGGCTGTGATTCTGTATATATTGTAAATCTTGTGAACACTGCACAAAGAATGTAATGATGAGAATAGGGACGTCTGATAATGTGAATGCAGGGAAAAGTTTATACATTTCAGCAAAATGTGTTCCCTAAGGTGTATGCGTGGGTACAAGCCCATGTGCATACTCTTTTTACAATATGATGCTGACATTCCCCCCCCCCCCCAGAAGGTATGTGCTTTGAACTTGGAGATGGAACATACCCCAGCCCTGTTTATTTAGAAATGGGGTCTCACTGAGTTGCTTAGTGCCTTGCCATTGCTGAGGCTGACTTTGAATTCGCCATCCTCCTGCCTCAGCCTCCTGAGCTGCTGGCATTACAGGCGTGCACCACCACACTGGCTGAACTTGGGAAAATCTTTGTAACTTCTTCAACAAAGAGAATGCAATGGAGGGGCTGGGGTTGTGGCTCAGTGGTAGAGCGCCCCCTTGTACATGCAAGGCCCTGGGTTCGATCCTCAGCGCCACATAAAAATAAATGAATAAATAAAATAAAGTTATATATATATATATATGAAAGCAATGGAAATGAAGCAGTTTGATCTAAGGCTAATCACCAAGGTCAGTATGGTTTCCTTCTAATTCCCCTTAACCCCTCCAGATGCTGGTCTTTGGAACCCAGCCACCATGTTTGAGGAAGTCCAGGTTGCTGGAGATACTATTTGTAGGTCTTTAGCTCAGAAGGATTGCCTGGGTAGGTGGAGAATGAAGTATAAGTGGGGCGAATGGTAAAACAGGAGGAGGAGGGAAGTGGATATGCTGCTTCTCAGTCATCAACCGCCTCCGTGGATACTGTTAAATTTCCCTGTGTGTCAGGCACTGTTCTAGAACCTGCACACAACTGTGGACAAAAGACAAAAATAGCCACCCTCTTAAGTCTTTCTGGAGATTCTGTAAATCTAACTGCAAGTTGCGTAGGGCTTCACTAAGTTGCTGAGGATGGCTTTGAATTTGCGATCTTCCTTAGCCTCCCAAGCCGCTGGTATTGCAGGCATGTGCCTCTGTGCCCAGCTTGTTTGTTTTAGTAAGGTTTGTGCAGGTCCCTCTTGGTGCTAATTTTATTTTATTTTAATTTTTTTAATATTTATTTTTTAGTTATAGGTGAACACAATGTCTTTATTTTACTTTATGTGGTGCTGAGGATCGAACCCAGTGCCTCATGCATGCCAGGCGAGTGCTCTACCTCTGAGCCACAACCCCAGCCCCTTGGTGCTAATTTTATATCTCAAGTTATAATTCTTGTTTTTCTTCCTCCTGGTGTGAGACTGGGGGAGGGGAAAGACATTCATGAAGGTAAATTTATGTCCTGCAGATGGGAGGAGGACAAAGAACTCTTTTTGTTGATTCTTGCCAAAGTGTCTATTTTGGTATTGTCTATCTATCTATCTATCTATCTATCTATCTATCTATCTATCTATCTATCTATCTATCTAATCTCACTGTCTATCTAGACATCTAATCAACCTATCTTCTCTATTTAGCTATCTTTTCTATTTATCCATCTATTCTATTCTATCTATCTATCTATCTATCTATCTATCTATCTATCTATCTATCTATCTAATCTGGCTATTTTATTTGTCCATCCATCCATCTTGCTTTTCTTACTTTCTTCCTTCCTACCTATCCTATCTAGCCAGTCAATCTACCTATCCATCCATCCCTCCATCCATCCATCCATCCCTCCATCCCTCCATCCATCCATCCATCATCCATCTATCTTGCAGTGCTGAGGATTGAACCTAGAACTCTGCACATGCTAATCACACTGAGCTACACTCCTAGCCCTGGGGTAGCATATTCTAACCTCTATTTGCTGGGGAGAGGAGAAGACCCCCATCCTTCCTCTGGCTAGGTGAGGTGCCCCTCCTGTGTCCCGTGGTCCTTGTACGGCTTCACTCAGCACTTCCTGCATGTCTGCCTTGTGTGGCTTCTGGAGTGTGGGGACGGTGAGCCCGTCTGGATCCGCAGTGCCCAGTCTAGCTCTAGGCCCAGCGTGGGTGCTCAGTGACCATCTGGCTTCCTACAGGAATGATTCTGTGCTTGGTGGTGCCATCCCCTCAGGGACTCCATCCCCCCCACAAATGTTGTGCTTGGTTTTCTGGGCTACTACTGCTCTCAGAAATCAGAGGAGCAGTAGTGAACCCCTCCTTTGAGGAAGGATTGGGGTTCAATTGTGGGAAGTGTGGTCAGAAGTCAGTCTCCAGATGTTGGCTCCTTCAGGGCCTTTGGAGGGCCACCTTGCTCCAAATCCTGCCATTTTCAGGGCACTCTGAATCTCATGACTGAATGGGGGGTGAGATAAAGATCTGGCCATTGGAGCCCAATGAGGGTCCACTCTGATGGGTCACATACTCAAAGACCTGAGGCTCCTTTGAGACTGGCATCCTAGTTCAACTCTGTTTATCCCATTGTTCCTTCCCCTTTTCCCATTAATTTATTTATTTGGTGCTGGGGATGGAACCCAGGGCTCTGCACATGCTAGGCGAGTGCTCCACCACTGAGCCGCACCCCAGCCCCTATGGAACATTCTCATCCCTCAGCCTTAATTATCCCCTATTCTTTCTCCCTCTCCCCCCCCATCTCCCCTCCTCCTCCTGCACTTCTTCCTCTTCCTCCCCCTTTTTCTGGACAGAGGATAGAACCCAGGGCCTTCGATATGCTAGGCAAGAGTTCTATCACGGAGCTACATCTCCTCATCCTTTTTATTTTTGCTAAGTTGCCCAGGCTGGCCTCAAACTGGCAATTCTCCTGCCTCAGCCTCCTGAGCTCTGGGGTGACAGGCATGTGCCACCTCGGCTCTTTGTTATTTCATCATCATCATCATCACCACCATCCTTTCCATGCTGGGGGTGCAGTTCAGGGCCTCATGCTTGCCACGCGAGTGCTCTACCTCTAAACGACATCCCCAGCCCTCTTCTCTCACCTTTTTACAAGACTGGTGAGTCTTGTCTTTTCTCAGAACATAGCATCTTTACTTTCTGTCCCATTCGACATGAAGCAAAAACCTTAAGAAGTTGACCAGGAGGCCAAAGTCAGTGTTTCTCAGGGTTTCTTCCCCTGCAGCCCCTCCCCCACTTTTCCTCCCCCACCTTCCCTTCCCCTCCCTCACCTTCCCTTCCCCTCCCCCCATTCATCCTCGACCCTAGCTTTTCCTACATCTTCCCTCACCTTTCCCAGCCTGTCTCCCTCCAGGTAGGGAGGTGTTCTTTGAAGGGACTGGGGCCAGGAGAGGCTGATGAAGGTGTGGAATAGAGCAGGTGGGGTCAGGTGTAGAGTAAGGGACTCCTATCAGGCTGGAGGTTCCAGAGTGACAAGAGGAAGCAGAGGAAAGAGCAACGGGAGGGAAGGCCACAGAGATCCCAGGTCTCTAGGAGCTGCTGGAGAGGTGCAGACAAGGAAGGAACTGCACAGGGCAGGGCCAGGTGACAACGCAGACGACAGAGAACAGAAGGGCATTCAGGGAGGAGAGCTAAGGCCCTGTAGAGCTGACTTTTTTTTTAAGGATTAAGAATGAATCACTGTTTTCATAAGCCTCAGTGCACATGCCATATGTCAGGTGCTGCCGGGTGCAAAGCAGCAGCACAACTTACAACAGGCCCGACCCGCCTGCTCCGCCCTGGCGGGGGCTTGTGAAACAGCGTGGGTTTGGATTTCCCCGGGGGTGAGGTCACGCTTCCCAGGCATCTCTGGGGGCACAATCCTCACCCCTTCCCTCCTAATAAAGTGAAATCCAAACCACCGTAAACCCCGTAAGCCCTCCTGGACTGCACCGAGGTTAGAGGAGAGGTGGACGTCAGCCACATCGCTAATGACAGAGTCCACGGGGAGAGCTCAATAAACACTCCATAATTAATTACAGAGAAAAGAGGAACAGGATACCAATTTAGGTCATAGGCTCCTTTGAAAATTTGATGAAAGCGATGGACCCTCTCCCCAGAATAAAGCCCATGTGTGTCTCCATGCCCGGTTTTATTTATGATGTCCGGATGTTCATTAAAATCCCGAGGCTAAGGCCAATGGGGTCCGAGGACCCCTGGGTAAGAAGCCCTGACTTAAGAGTATAGAGGAAATACTTTCACATCTGTGATCCATTTTATTCTGCCAAACTCCTGGATGCCAGGCGGATGCTGCCAGCATCCCACCTAGGGGATGGCACCGAGGACAGCTGCAAGGATGCAGTGTGGGCTTACCTGGGACTTCCTACCTCCAAGGCCGGGCTTGTTCAGTCTCTCCCTGGGAATTTGCAACCTACTGCTAGAAGGATGGCCTATTTATTTATTTATTTATTTATTGGTGCTGAAATTGATGAATCCAGAGCCTCAGCTTGTGAAGCGCCAGTTCCCCATGGAGCGCCATCTTCAGCCCTATGTATTCATTTCCCCCCCGACTTTTTGGTAATTATCAAGGCTTTTTTAGCTAAGGGAGAAATGAGACTTTGCTTCTTCTGTAGCCTTGATCTGAGTCGGTAGCATATTCTCTAGCTATTTCTTGCTTCCCCTACACTCCGAGAGGAAGATGGGGGAAGGCCCATGGATTTGAGAGCCATGAGAGACCATCACACCATGGGAGATAACATTAGCAACATCTACACTTATTATAGCTGCTGCATTTTCCTTTGTGGGAAAAGTGGGTCCATTTACAACTGGATGACTAACATTAAAGGGAGCCCGAGAGCGAACAGAGCCCCCGCAAGGCGCCTGCAGATGTCTTGCACGGTCTTCTAATCAGCACATGGACAAGGCAGGCTTCTGGCTGCTGCCAATCTGAACACTGTTCTTGTCAAGTAGGCTGCCGTCTCCTTCAGGGTCTGGTTTTAGGGTCTAGTAATGGAACTTGGTATGCCCATAACAGGCAAGTCGTAGAAAACAGGTATGATTTTGCATGGAGATCACATTTTATTCAGGGATAAACAAGTGAGAATTTGTGTTTTGTTTTGCTGAGATTTTTAATAGTTTATTTTTCCCCCCTCTTTTTGGTCTTTGAGATTTCCCTATTCATCCCTATTATAACATTTTGTACAATCAAAACTTAAGCATTTATCCCCAGAGAACCAGATCTCAATTTACAATACGCATATAAATTATCCAGGGAGCTTGTTAAAATATCCCAGCCCCAACCACTGGCTAAATGCTTGATTTTCTGGCTCCACATGGGCCCAGAGGCCTGCAATTTAAGAGGTTCCAGGAGTCAGTTTGGTGCAGAAAGTCTGAGCATGTGCTTTGAGAAATTTTACCTAGAGGATTTGAGAGGCATCTACTCTATGCCTTTGGTAAACAGATTCTCTTATTGTGTTCTGCATTTCCTATTTCGTTTTTCTGTTCCTCAGTCAACAATTCTGACAAGCACCTTGAGGGCAGAGGAAAACCTGATGTGTGTGTGTGTGTGTGTGTGTATTTTTTTTTTCCTTGGAGGGGAGAAGGTGAATGCTGGGGATGGAACCCAGGGCCTCATGCATACTAAGCACATGCTTTGCCACTGAGTTACGGCCCCAGCCCTGATGCTCATATTTGTATTCTTGGATCCTGACACAGTTACTGATTGTTGCCTGAATGCATGAATAAAAATAGTTGAAGTGCCAGAGGATGAACACTAATATGTTGAAGCATTTTAAGTTAACATTATAATCATGACAATAAACTTTATTTAACCAATAGAAATCCTCTATGTCACAAAATCCTAAAATGAAGGAGTTTTAAAATTTTTTTATATATTTTTTTACTTGTTATCATGAATTTTATTCAACAATATTCTGGTTGAAGGAGTTTTGACTATATATATATAATACTGGGGATTGAACCCAGGGTGCTTTACCCTTGAGCTACATCCCAGCACCCCCCCCCCCTTTTTTTTTTTTTTGATCAGGGTCTTGCTAAATTGCTCAGGCTGGCCTTGAACTTGCCATCCTTCTGCTTCAACCTCTCCAGTGGCTGGTATTACAGGTGTGTGCCACTGCACCACAGCACCCAGAGACCGCTCTCATTTCAATGCTCGTAATAGTTCCCCATTTCCTACACTCACTATAGTTTCTGACATTCGCCTTGTTGGAGGGAGACGTCGTCTGCTGTCCTGGAAAACAGCAGCAGTGAGTAAGCACACACCTGGTCTGAGGCATTATTCAGCACTGCAGCAGAGCCAACAAGTAAGAGATCTGGTTCCTAATCGGGTGTGGTGGCACAGGTTTGGAATCCCAGAGGCTTAGGGGGCTGAGGCAGGAGGATCGAGAATTCAAAGGTAGCCTCAGCAATGTGGTGAAGCCATAAGCAACTCAACAAGAACCTGTCTCTAAATAAAATATTAAAAGGGCTGGGAGTTATCCAAGGGGAAATTTGACTCCTGACCTTTAAGAGATTAAAATCTGATAGTGGAGTTTGGGGGTGTAGCTCAATGGTAGAGCACTTGCCTATCCTGTGGGTTCCTTATCTATCACCCCCCAATTAATATGATAGTGGAAATATGTGGAGTGTGAGCACCTGGGTAGTGACACAAGGCAGGGTGCGGTGAGTGCCAGGGTGGAGAGGGGAATTGGTGAGGGCCCTGTGGTGGACCTGGCTAGAGGTGGAGGAGGCCCTTTCAGGTTTGAGTAAGGGCAGGACTGTGAGTTTCTCAGCGCTGCTGGTTGCCTGCTTGTCTAGTATTTCCCTTTTCTTATAACAGCACTTCATTTTCCCCCTTGGATAACTCCCCACTCTGCCACAGGCAGTCTGGGTGATTTTGGCCTCTGTCTGGCCAAGGAGTGGACATCCATCAAGACTTAGCAGACGGAGCTTCCCTGTGATTGGAAGGTGTAAGATAGAAAACCATCGGATCTGACTCATCCTAATGGCTCTACTTAAAAGCTATCCTTGTCTCCCAGTACCTGGATCCAGATGCCCACCCCAGGACTCATTACCCCTTCCTGCCATTCTTCACAGTAAATATCTTATTTGCTGAAGGTAACCGGAGTAGAGTTCTGTTGCTCCAAGCCAAAAATCTGAACAGAAACAGAGCATGAAAGTGCAGGTGTTATTCGTGGTACATGACAAAGTGGCGTTTGGATCCAGTGCAGTGTTCTGGCACCAAAGAAGAGGCTGTATAGAAACTTGAGATGGGACTTGGGAATATAAGTGCTTTGGGGGATAATGTGTTCCTGGTTATCAGAGATAGTCTTGTCTTGGCTGTTCCTAGGAGATTCAAGCAATACATGAAATGACCTTGAAGTTCTTCTTCATCCTAAAATCCTAAAACTCTTTCTAGTCATTTGTTGACAGTGACTGAGGCCCATCATGCATATCCTGGCAGCTGAGGACAATCGTCCCTAGACTGACATGGTGCATTTCACAGGCACCTCAGCTGTTACAGAATCTCAGTGCAAACCACCCATAGGGTCCGGGGCAAGTGTGCATCTCCTTGGAAGAAGATATCTTTGCTTTCTCTGCGTGAGGCAGTCATTTGTAAGCCATATGAGTTATGACTGGCTTTTAAAGTAGCAGTTGCTATAATAAAAAATTAAACTTATGGAAAATCTCCATCATCTCTCTGCATAGTTCTTCCATTCCCAATTGGTTTGTTTGGGGCCTTGAGAAAGCAGGAGATTTTCCTGACTGTAGTCATTTCAAACCAAGCTGTTTGGAGTTCGGCTGGGAGAAGCAGGAAATAATGAGATGAATTTATGATTGATTTCAATGCCTTCAATTCTCAAAGTGTGTTTTCCAATTTTTTTTTTTTTTTTGGTATCAAGTTACCTATCCACAAAGCTTGCTGTTCTGTGCTCCTGAACTGGAAAGGAAGCATTATATGAGCTTCTTTTGGACCATCTTGGTTCCTAGTGACGGGTTATGAATCAGCTTTTACATTTACTTTCTGAAATTTACAGTCACCTGTCCCCAGTGATCAGGAACAGACCATTTTTCTGTTTTAGCACATCTGCGAGGACATCCTTAAAAATATGATGTCTCAGGTTTGTGAGTCAAGATGGTCTTTCTGCAGACACATAGGCGTTTGCTGTATGTTAAATGTGGGACAGTTTAAAATTTGGTCGTAAGCCAGGTCTGTAATTGCAGCGACTGGGGAGGCTGAGGTAGGAGGATTGCAAGTTCAAGGCCAGTCTGTGCAACTTGGCAAGACCCTGCCTCAAAATAAAATAAAAAGGGCTGGAGGTGTGGCTGAGTGGTAGAGCACCTCTGGGTTCAATCACAGAAAAAGGAAATGGTGGGGTACAGCACGTGCTTGGCATATGTAAGGCCCTGGGTTCCATCCCTAGCACACCAGGCTCAGTTCTTGACGAGAAGAGATTTTTTTTTTTTTTTTTTTTTTTTTTTTTTGCTGTTGCCATCTCCTGTAGACATCCATCTCCAGCTTCTTCAGTCTTTAAACTCAGACTTGAGTCAGCATCGCTCCAGGCCTGTAGCCTCAGAATGGGACTATGTCATCTGACCCTCTTCTGAGGCTCCAGCTCCTTGAACTGTGCAGCTACTGGTTTCCTCAGCTCTCCAGCCTTCAGTGCGGGACCATCCAGGCTCTGATGGTGCAAACCAATCTAATAAATCCCCTCGAAATTACACATGTGTTCTTCCATTAGTTCCCTACTTCTGGAGAACCCTGGCTAATATAATCTATAGGACCTCCAGGAGAGGATGAGTAATCCAGAGCCTTGCTACTCAGAGCATAGACCCCAGATGAGCAGCACGATGTGCATACCTGGCGGTTTTATTAAAAGGCCCTCCCTGTCTTGGTAGGTCTGGGGAGGGGCCCAATATCCAGCATTGCTCACAAGGGCCCTGATGCTGGAGGCCATGGGCTACATTCCGAAAAGTAAAGATTTAGAGAATTTGAACATAAGGTTTGTGATGTGGAGTGGCAGAAGGGGCTGTGAAGGTCACCTGTGCCATTCTGGGACTGTGGAGCCGATCTCGGAGGTGAGAAGTCCATAGAGTTCTATATAACAGAACACCTGAGTTCTATCTGCACCTTTGTGATTCTCTCCCTTATCCATAGATATAATTTCATAGGACAGTTAATTATTGTCACTCATCATGAACTACTTTGAGTCCCCTGACTAAGGGTTATTATTGAATGGCTATAAATATGCTGGTGCTTGGGAGGTTGGAAGGAACCAAGAGAAATGACTAAAACAAACACCCTGCCGTGTCACGATGCAAAACAGATGGCCTGTGTCCTAGCACTCTTGACTTAGTGCCTCACAACCTGCTGGGACAATTGCTCATGCATTTATTCATTCAATCGTTCAACTGTGTGCCTAGCTCTGTATGCTAAGTATGGGGGCCTCAGTGGGAGTCAATGGTGGGATGGCTAGGAGGGGATGAGGGACCATTTTGACCTGAACTTGAACTCAAACTTGCAAATCACTTTTTTGTTGTTGTTATATAACTCAGAGACAGAACCAAACAAAATGCCATCTGGGTTATACGTAGGATCAGAGTAACTGTAGGATAGGAGTTCATTACAAGGGACTGGCTTATGGGGTAAGCTATCCTCTGTGTACTTTTTGAGCAGTTTTTTAAGCAAAAGAGGTTGTCTAGATAAGATCTAATGTAATCAAGATGTGGTCCAGCACACCAGCTCGGAAGAATTACAAAATTTTAGCTTGACCCACACTTGGCCCAGTTTACCATCTTAGAAGTATTGATGATACTTGAATGGATAAGACTTTTTCCGCACTATTATTATCTTTTGGCTTTCAGTCTGACTAAAATGGAAAAGACCAGAAAGTGTGCCAGAAAGCAGATTGGTAGCGGGTGGGAAGAGAAATAGAAAAACAATTGTGATTCCCCAGCCTGTCACTTCACAGGGCAGAATCCAGCAGAGCAGGATGGGCAATACAGACCAAAGTTCCTGACCTTGAGATAGGCCTCCGATTCGTTTGCTGACTAGCAACTTTGGGCCAGGTACTTTTCAGAGAATATCCCACGTAATCCTCTAATAGCCTCTGGGTCAGTGACCAATCACCAAGATTTTGCAGCCAAGGAAGATGAGATTTAGAAAAGTGGAGAGGCTTGCCCAAAGTGTACTGGCTTGTAACAGCAGTGTAACTTGAACCCGGGTTCCTCTGGCTTCCTGTGCTACCTGCTGCACACAAGGATGGCTGTCTGTAACTTGGACACGTGAATTGGTCTTGGAAGACATCCAACTGAAAATGAATGATTTGGGGAGCAAGTCAAGACCCCTGCATTAGTGGATCCAATGAAGGCAACTGTCTCAAGGATGATGTAAATTTGCTGTGAGTTCTTCAGGTACTTTTTAAATAAGAGAAATGAGTATCACCTTGAATCCTTGTACATTTTTTTTTTAAACTGGGGACAGAACCCAGGGGCACTCTACCATTCGCCTGCATCCCCAATCCTTTTTTTCTGTTTTTATTTTGAGACAAGTTCTCCCTTAATTGTCCAAGCTGGACTTGAACTTGGGAGCCTCCTGCCTCTGCCTTCCAACTTGCTGGGATTCCAGGCATTCGCCCCTGTGCCTGGCTCATTCTATTCTTTTTGAAAAAGGTCTGATGGAGGCTAAATTAGGATGATGCTAAAGGCTACTCAAGGACCCAGGGGAAGGTGCGGAGACAGCATGCGCTGGTAGAGAAAAACAAATGAACACACAGATACAACTACAGAGCAAATGGACTGGGATTTAATTTCCAACCACTTAGTAGAAAGAGAGTTCGAACGAGTTATTTAAACTCTCTGAGAATCAATTTCTCCAGTTATGAAATAAGAGTAATCAAGGGGCTATGGCACATGTCTGTAGCCGGGTTCCTTGGGAGGCTGAGGTAGAAGGATCACTTGAGCCCAGTAGCTCCAGACCAGCCTGGCATCAAAACTAAACCCAAACCCAAACCCAAACCAAACTAAACCAACAAGAAGAAAGAGAAGGAGAAGAAGAGGAGAAGGAGACGGAAAAGGAGGAGGAGGAGGAGGAGGAGGAGGAGGAGGAGAAAAAAGAAGAGACTGAGACCTACCTTTCATGGTAAATAATCGAAGTGGTATATAAGTGAGGTGCTGGGCATGATGTTCAATATACAGCAGATCCTCAGAACATGGTTCTAGAGTGAAAGATTATTTATCTAGGAGTTTCAACTTTGAAGTGGGGAAGGAAAAGAAATTATCAAATGATTTCAAGAGGATTTAAAGAAAAAAAAATAAGGCCACCACCCTAACTGAAGAACCATCTGTACAACGGTGGGTTGAGATGATGGCCAGGTGATGGGGGCTGGATCTGTGAGATGGCAGTGATGCTGTGGAGGCTCTTTGGGTACCACCCAGAGTCTGGTCCCTGCCCGCTCATCTACTCTGATGGGCACTATCTGTGTGAAAACTTTAAATTACTAGCTAGCAAGTATGTGTCCCAAGAAATGAATTTGAATTTGCTGTTCCACATATGGAGAAGGAAATCTCACTTATTTAATTTTTCAAAGTCAAATGGAATCTGGCTATTTGGGAACCACCTCCCAGGGTTGGTAATTTGACCAATATCTGTTGTCCATGATGGGCCCCTCCACACACCTGGATGTAAGACCTCCTCACTCAAAATGTCCTCAGAAGCTTGTTAGAAATATGGATTATTGGGTCCCACCTCAAACCTACTGATCCAGAATTTGCATCTTAACAAGAGACCCAGATGATTCGTGTGCCATTTGGTCGGTACCATTGTGACAGACTTGGAGGTCTCTGCAGTCCTGCAAACTGGTTTTCACACCTTCAGCGTAACTGCTGAAATACTTAGTGACCAGCCTTGAGGTGAGTCAGAAGGCCTTTTTTTTGGCGGGGGGTGGGGGGTGTCTTTTTGGTTTACCAGAGGTTCTGCCGTCACTGGAACCTCGATGGGCAGTGAAAGGAAAGTGACCACAACACTCAGAGTGACCAAGAGATTTTTATTGCAGCAGTGCATAAGAGGAGAAAGAGAGAGAGAGAGAGAGAGAGAGAGAGAGAGAGAGAGAGAGAGAGAGAGAGAAAGCAAGAGAAGAAAGAGAGATCAAGAGGAGGGTGAAAGAGAGTAAAGAAAGAGCGAGAGCGAGAGCCAGAGAGAGTGAAAGAGAGAGAGAGAGAGAGAGAGAGAGAGAGAGAGAGAGAGAGAGAAGGGAGAGAAGAAAGAGAAAGCAAGAGAGGGAGACACAGACAGAAAGAGAGATGGGCCTGGCAGGAAGGAGTTTTTTTTTTTTTTTTTTTTTTTTTTTTTAGAGAGAGAGAGAGAGAGAGAGAGAGAGAGAGAGAATTTTTTTAATATTTATTTTTTTAGTATTTGGCGGACACAACATCTTTGTTTGTACGTGGTGCTGAGGATCGAACCCGGGCCGCACGCATGCCAGGCGAGCGCGCTACCGCTTGAGCCACATCCCCAGCCCCAGGAAGGAGTTTTTATAGCCAAAATCTAATGGGGTCTCTGGGTCTGCAAGCTGCCTTGTTGGCGTACATGATTGGACCACACAGTAGTTGCTAAGAGTGTCATCTTCTGCTTTCACGCAGATGGGGCAGGGGTCAGATGTGGGTTTCTGTTACACCAGACTGGTGGGGGTCGAGTGTTCAGCCTTGAGTGGGGTTGAGTGTTCAGACTTGATGCAAACAGGTGATAAAAAATCAGAGGGGGGTTTGAGTGCGTGGTTATCCTGCAGCTAAGGTTTGTTCAGCCTGCGCTGCAGACAACTTAGTTCAGTCTGTCCTGCATCTAACAGGCAGGTCTCTGCCCCTCTACAAGCACCAGCTTTCTTTTCTTTAATTTCTTTCTTTTTTTTTTTTTTTGGTACTGGGGATTGAACCCAGGGCTTTACGCATGTTAGGCAAACTCTCTGCCAACTGAGCTCTATCCCCAGCCCACCAGCATCTATTTTCATTCTCTGAGAACAAATGATACCTGGACACTGGGCCCCAACAAGCTCCTCCTGCATCATCAGGACTGTTTGCCAGGATGTAGAGGGAGCCTCAGGTGGGGTACCACGTGAGCTAGTTCCTCAGCAATTGACAAGACACACTTTGTTTTTTTTTGCACCCTTCTGAAGTGGATGCCAGGTGTGGTTGGCCAGTGACTCCTGTCAGGAGAAGGACACCCAGTCTGGAAACGAACCCGAGCCAGAGGCCAGCAGCTCCTTTCCAACACTGGGGACACCAGAGGAAGGCCAGATCTAAGCTCAGGGAGGACCCGGAGACTGAGTGCTTGGCTGGGCTTTTGTCCTCTCAAAAGATCTAGGTGTTCGGGGCCACTAGGGTCTTTCTGCAGACCCTAACAGTCACTGTGTTCCTAAGCCGGCATCAGGACAGGCTCCCAACACAAGGGACTGCATCCCTCCACCCAGAACAAACAACCAACCAACAATTTCCGGAACATTTCAATTACTTGTTGTGAAATGGCTACAGAAAATTTGAAATTAGGACTGATTGAGGAATTTTAGCCTTTTTTTTTTTTTTTTGTAGGTAATTGATGTTTTGGGGACAATGATTTGATTAGAAGGCTAATCCAGTCATATTGTATTCAGAACTAACAAAACAGATGTCACTGAAATGCTTTTAACTAAGCTTTTTTTTTTTTTTTTTTTTTCCTGAGTGGGTACTGGGGATTGAACTCAGGGGCACTCAACTACTGAGCCACATCCCAGTGCAATTTTGTATTTTATTTAGAGACAGGGTCTCACTAAGTTGCTTAGCACCTCACTTTTGCTGAGGCTGGCTTTAAACTCATGATCCTTCTACCTCAGCCTCCGAATCCTCTGGGATTAAGGTATGCGCCACTGGACCTGGCTTAATTGACTAAGCTTTTCAGAATTTATTTATTGTTACAAGTTTGCATACACACACACACACACACACATTTTAAAAAATGTAGTACTAGGATTGAACCCAGGGGTGCTCTACTACCTAGCTACATCTCCATCCCTATCTATTTATTTACTTATTTTTGGTACTGGGGATTGAACCCAGGGGTGCTTAACCACTGAGCCATATTCCAGCCTTTTTAATATTTTATTTAGAGACAGGGTCTCAGTGAGTTGCTTAGGGCCTCACTGAGTTGCTGAGGACCTTGCTAAGTTTCTGAGGCTGGCTTTGAACTTGAGATCCTCCAGCCTCAGCCTACCAAGATGCTGGGATTATAGGCATGTGCCACCGCACTGGGCTTTATTTTATTTTTTTAAATTTTGAGACAGGATCTTGCCAAGACAAAGTTGCACATCTTAAAGGAAAATTCACTGTGAAACCTTAGCATGAAATAAGTTTCAAGATAAATGTCCCTTAGTTTTCAGATTTAATTTTTTTTTTTTGCAAGTAGAGGTGAGGGTTTTTTGTTTGTTTGTTTGTTTGTTTGTTTTTGTTGTGGGAATTGAATCCAGGACTTCAAATTGCTAAGCATGTGCTCTACCACTGAGCTAACCCCTCCAATCCTGAAGGTGAGTTTATATATATTTGTATGTATATACACATAAATACATATGTACACATATATATGATAAATAAAAAAACATGTGTGTGTGTGGGGGGGAGGTGCTGGGATGGAGCTTTAAAAATAACTTATGAGCCAGGAGCAGTGGTGCATACCTAAAATGACTTGAGAGGCTGAGGCAGGAGAAGCACAAGTTCAAGGCCAGCCTGGGCAATTTAGCAAGACCTTGTCTTTAAAATAAAAAATTAAAAGATGCTGAGAATGTAGCTTAGTGGCAAAGCTCCTGGGGGTTCAATCCCCAGTACCAAAACAAAACAAAAAAACAAAACAAAAACCAACTTGTTAACTCTGTGGGAGAGAGATTGCCTGGCATGTTCGAGGCCCTGGGTTCAATCCCCAACACACAAACACACCCACAAAGACCAATTTGCACCTAAACACAGGTGAATCGTACCTAGGTTTCCTGGACTTATTTTGTTCTTGTAACTAGAGTCACTATCTTCACCAGTGTAAGTTAAGGAGATCCAATACTGAGATAGATCTGCTCTAAAACAGCCGTAAAGTCGAGTGAATCAAGTTCTCAGGTGAACCCACAAGTCTTCTGTGCCAATGTGAAGGCTGCTTTTCATTGAAACATTGTCAAATGAAGAATGATTGGACTGCTCCTGGGTTTTGCCTGTGTCAGCATAGTAGGGGCTTACTCATGCAAATCCCTATCGCTTAGCACGTCCTAGCCCAGAAATACAGAGCTGGGTTTCCATATTTTATCTGTTTGGAGTTGCAAGCAGGCTTTCTATTGTGCTTTTAAAGAACAGATGTCAGGACAATGTTTAAAGCACATAACCCGAGGATTGAAAAATGTTTTTCTGGCTTTTGAAAGAAAAAAAAAATCCACAATAATGAATTCAGTCTGCCAGTTTATATTGTGAAGGAATATTTTAACTATTGAGGAACTGGGAAGCACATAGCCTTTAACTATCACCCTCCTATTGCCAGTGAAGGCCAAAGCCATTCCACACTAGTGTTATATTTAACCCCAGGGGATTGAGCCCTGGGCCTCAGGCACACCAGCCAAGTCCTTGACCACAGAGCCACATCCCAGGCCTAACTCTTTCTTTTGTAGACTCACCAAGACAAGAATATTTAAGGAATATATAAGTCAGCCTTCCGAGGATTGAGACTCCCTACCAATGTAAGAGTTCGGTGTTATGTTCTTATTTATTGAGCAAATAACACATGGGGATTGTTATAACGGACACATTAATTTTGCAGATGTGAGTGAAGACAAAAGTTAGTGCTTTGGAAAAAATCAGATGGAGAGACAGCAAGGGTTGGAGGAAGACAAAGGAGGAGGACACACCATCTCTGGGGGAAATGGCGGGTGAAGAGACAGGATCTGAAGGAGCAGAGGCTGGAACAGATGGCCCAGGATCCAGAGAGATCCTGAGTGGGATGGCGACGACCACACCCTGCAGGAGCACAGATGAAGGTCAGGAGACTGTTTGCCCGCACCTGGCAACCATCATCATAGCATTTGTTTGAACCTAACGTCTGGTAAGATGGGAATGGTGAGTTCCCAGCAAGGAGAGGTGAGGTCCCAATCCTTATCTCACAAGGCGGAGTTTATAGCGGGAAGGAAGATAACAGCTAGAAGGCACTCTAAAGCTTGGAGCTGGAATCGATGCAGAGATTGAGGAAGACCCCCTCTTTTTACAGGTGAAGTTCGAACACCTGGATGGACAGGTCGGTTATTTAACATCACAGGGTCTCAGCTTTTCAACTATGAATCAAAAGAGTTACATGACAAAATTCTCATATTTCTTTTTTTAAAATAAATGATTGTAGAATGCTATTTATAGACTTATTTGACCAGTAAACATTGTATTATTTATTGAATATCACACGATATGTATATATCTAGTGGAATGTCTGTTTAACACATGCCGGCTGTCTAATTTTTTTTTTGTGTGTGTGTGTGTGATAGTGGGCATTGAATCCAGGACTCACACATGCTTTTATTAAAATTTATTTATTTTATTAAAATAAATAAAATTTAAAAAATTTATTAAAATTCTATTTTGAGACAAGGTCTCCCTAAGTGGCTCAGGCTGGCCTTGAACTTGTGATCCTCCTGCCTCAACCTTCTTGGGTAACTGGGATGACAGGTGTGTTCCCTGGTACCCAGTCAAGTTGTCATATCTTTTTTTTTTTAAATTTAATTTTTATTTTTTAGTTATATAGGTGGACACATATCTTATTTTTATGTGGTGCTGAGGATCAAACCCAGTGCCTCATGCGTGGTAGGCAAGTGCTCTACCTCTGAGCCACAACCCCAGCCCAAGTTGTCATATCTTAATGCCCCTCAGGATCTCTACACTGTTGCTTCTGCACTCCACTGTATTCACATAGTACTACTCTTGGAATTGTTTTGCAAATGAGCATGCACCTATTTTTCAAAAAGGCCCAGAAGATGTCTGATGATGCTATGAAGAAGCGTGTTAATAATTAAAAAAAAACAACAACAACAAAAAAAACCCCTTTGGTTTCCTGTTTTTCTATGCGGTGAGTGGGAGTCAGGCTTGGAAGAGCCAAGGGAGGGACCAAGCTTGAGTTTGGAGCTGCAACCCAGGGCCTGTGCCCTTCATTATCCTCTGACAAGTAGCATCTGTGGGATGCCATGAGAATATAATTATGGAATCTCATCTAGAAAAACACAGCAGCAAGGTCTTCCTGTCCTTCTTCATGAACAACCCCCTTTTGTCTCTGATGACAGTGGAGGCAAGCAAATGATTTCAGGGGCGTCTCCGTGAATCACAGTCCTCGCAGAGACTTGTTTCTGGAGCAAGCTTCCTAAGGGCAGGAGGCGTGCAGGGCCGGAAGTGAGTGGGCATGAGAACGGTGCCCGGCCGCATGCACGGTCATCCTATCCTCTGCCATTCTGTGGCTAGACCATCCGACACTTATCCAGCCAGGAAGTGCTGCCCGTCTGGGTGCCCCTTCAGGGCTTCCTGACTATGCCACAAAGGCACCGGGTTGAAGTAGGTCCCTGCCCTTAAGAAACTTATGCTCTACAGAGAACCAAGTTGCACATTTGAAGAGCTTGGGAAATAATGACAAGGTAAGCCGCGATTTCCCTGCCTTTGAGGGAAAGATCAAAAGAGCTGAGGCGTGATGGATGTCGTGTTGGTACCTGCTGGAATTGCCCAAGTGCTCCTGGGAGGCGTTGAGACCCGAGGGAAAGAGGAGCCAGGATTGCATTTACGTGGCTCTTGATGTTCCCACTCTCTGGCCTGCATTTATTTCCTCATCGGGAGCCTGGGAATTACAGTGCTGGTTCTCTGACTCATCGGGATGTCATAAAAGATGGTGAGACATTGTGGGTCCTGCACCTTCCGCCCTTTGACAGAAAGGCACCTCTAGATACAGGGCATTAGTGCTGAGGCTTGCAGTTTCGATTTGCATTTCCATAGCTGGACGACCTAATCCACTCTGTCTAAACATGGAAATCCCATCACTCTGCCCAACTCATCACTCCATTAATCCACTTAACCCCTGGCCAATACATAATCTAAATATTTAATCTTGTCTATTTGTTATCTGTGTTTATTCCATGTTCATTCATGGTCTGAGTCTCCTCTCTGTTTATCCATTTCAGTGGAATCTGGTTTAAACTAGGATTCCCTCCAGGAGGGGAAGGGACGTGTCTTATCCATTTATTTTTTTTCTGGCACCTAGTGCTGAACTTGGCTCATAGCAGGTGCCTGGCAATTGTTTGATGCTGAAGGGTGACGGATGCTCAGGGTAATTTTTTTTTTGCATCTGCAGAGAGATGTTTTATTATCACTTTAGGAGAACTGTACTATTTCAGATACCCACAACAGGCCCTGGCCCATGATGTTTATTGTGAAGCCGGGTAAATGATCTTTGCTCATACTGTGAATAGTATAGTATAGCCCAGGAGGACTGGTCTAGAAAGGAGACCTGGGGTCGGCTTCTGGTTCTACAATGAGCTGGCCTGTGAGGTTGGTCAATTCCTTTAAAGGTTCTCATCTATCACATGGATGGGTGGGGTCAGGTGAATGTCAATCTACTTTGGCTACAATGTTTTGTCTAGATCTGGGGACCCTGGTGTAGAGAAAGGATCAGGGAGGGGAAAGGTGGCTCCTTCATCGTTCTTCCTACTATCACCCTCACCACTCAAAGGATCAGGGACGTGGGCAGGAAAATGGGGTGCCTGTTCCCTGCCAAGCCTCCTCCTCACTCTCACTGTCTGTCCCTCAAAGCCTGGGCTCAGGGCTCCAGACATCTGCTCATTCTATCTGCATGGGTTCATGTTTATCCAGTGCCCCTGATGCGGGGCCCCCGGAGTCACCTGGGGGAGGGCTTGCTCGTGTGCAGAGGGTGGGAAGTGGGTACTGATTTTGCCAAAGCCTCCATATGGACTGTATTTTTGCCCCCATGCAAAACCCAAGCATGTGGGAGGTAGAAGGAGAGTGAAGGAGATCCACATTTATTGCTCAAGTCATGTTTATTTTCACTCTTGGCTGGTTTAGGGCATTTTTCTTAATGTATTGGGGTCACAATTTTATTGACTTCAAGGATGTTTGAAAGCTCTGTGTGTATAAGAGAAAGAAAGGGGCTGTGTTAAGATGACTTGGGTTTTTCTCTATTTTAAAAAAATTTCCACTTTTTTTTTTTTTTTAAATTTTGAATCTGAACCATTAGCCATCCCAGCTAAAATATGATTTCTTTCTCATGGACCACTCTAGTTATTACCATCCGGTCACCAATAAAAACTGGTGCATTCCTCTGGGGTCTTTAATAATAGTAGCTCCAGCTTGTATTGTTTAAGCATTATGTCAGGCCCTGTGTTCAGTAGTTTGCATACAGGAAATGTCATCTATTTTCACAGATGAGGAAATTAAGGTTCAGAGAGGTGAACTGGGATTAAAACACAAGTCTAGCTGGATCTGTTCATTTCCTGCAAAGGAAGTCCAGAGAAAATAGGATTTTGTTTTGGAGAGCAGAACTCAGAGTGAGGGTGGGTCCAGTTGAACCCGGGCCCAGGGAGGGACCCAGGCAAAATTAGGACTCTGCACTTTCAGGATTAGAGGACATTAAAAAAGGAGGAGGAAGCGCTGAATGTGAAGAGAGGATTCTAATGCTCCAGTGGTCAACAGAGTCAAGTTCAGGTCTAGGGAAACCGCTGCAGCTCTGACGCATCTTTCAGGCCCAGGGAGGCTTAGCCACTTTGGTGGTGTTTTGGTTCATTCACCCACAGTGGTGGGCAGGCCCTGTGCTAGGACAGTGGTTGCAGGAATGAATAAAACCAGTTCCCTGTTCATAATTTAAGGGGTTTGTTATTGAGCTCTACCAAAGTTTTCTCAGCTGGATGGAGAACATGATACCCAGTCCCCGGTTCTGTGGTTGTTCTCAGGGTCCTAAGAGATTCTTGGGCTGCACCAGAACCATAATCCTGGTTCTGTTTCCAAGCACAGAGTTGTGTTATGATCCTAATACACCTTGTGCACAGTTCCAAGTATACACAAAGCCACCCCCTCCATGGCACTATTGCTGTAGACGGCAGAGCAATGACTGACCTGTTTGGTGGCCATTATGCTAACTGTTTTGACAGTCCATGATCTGCCAACAATCACCTTATTGCCTGGGTGGTACTCACTTTTAAAAATCCTCTTATAGCTGGGCATGGAGGTACACATCTGTAATCCCAGCAGACTGGGAGGCTGAGGTGGGAGGATCACAAGCTCAAGGCCAGCTTCAGCAATTTAGTGAGACTATGCTTCAAAATAAAGAATTGAAAGGGCTGGGGATGTAGCTCAGTGATAGAGCACTCATGGGTTCAATCCCTAGTACCCCCCGCCCCCCCCCCCACGCCCCCCAAATATCCTCTTTGATGATCATGGAAATGATGTCAAAGTGTCCTACATCTTGAATTGTTGTCTTGTTGTTTTGAGGGAGCTGGAGTGGAGTACAGGGGATTGAACCTGGGGGGACTTTACCACTGATTCACATCCTCAGTCCTTTTGGTTTTATTTTGAGACAGGGCCTTGCTGAGTTGCTTAGGGCCTCACTAAGTAGTTGAGGTTGGCCTTGAACTTGCAATTCTCCTGCTTTAGCCTCCTAAACTGCTGGGATTACAGGCATGAGCCACCACATCTGGCTGCCTTGGTCTTTTTGCTACCATTTTACTCCTTGGAAATAGTGAGGGAAGAGATTGTTAGGGTTCAGTTTCAGGGTGACAGAGATGTGGCCACATGTGCATCAAGAGATATTTGAGGGTATTTAAATAATGATGCTGAAGAATTTCTTGCTACTTGTGGTAGCATGGTTTATATTTTACAGTTGAATTCACCAAGATAGGCAAGGATGGCTTAACTTTAGGTTTGTTCAGAATTCATAAAGGGGTCTGGGGTTATAGCTCAGTGATAGAGCACTTGCCTAGCAATGAGTGAGCCCTTGTGGCCTAACCACTTCCTAAAGCCCCAGATGGGATGTGTGAGACACTGGGTTTGATTCTCAGCACCTCGTAGGAATAAATAAAATAAAGGTCCATCAACAACTAAAAAAATAATTCATAGAGTAGATATTATTTCATTATCTCTATACATAAGCCAGTAGAGAATATTTCCCCAGGGGAGATGTAGTGGGATTTTTTTTTGTGGGGAGTGATGGGAGATTTATTTGGATTATAGGTGTTTATTTTGGTGTTGTATACATGTGGAGAGAGTTCTGGGAGGAAATCTTGGCCAAAGGAAGCCGTAAGTTCTTCTTCCCAAACAGAACATGCTAAAAGATTATACAGAAACTGCTCTATTAGAAGAATAGGGCTTAATGAGAGCAGAATCCTGGGGCTTGCTGAAGTAACATTGGTTAAGAAACTGTGATGTGCCAGACCTGGTAGGTTCTTTCTTTCTTTCTTTCTTTCTTTTTTTTTTAAAGTTGTTGATGTACCTTTATTTTATTCATCTATTTATATGTAGTGCTAAGAAGCGAACCTAGTATTTCACTCATGTGAGGCAAGCGTTCTGCCACTGAGCCACAACCTCAGCTCCCTGGTAGGTTCTTGGCAAATTATTAATAATTGACTGAATGACACATTCTTCTCAGTGATTCCTACCTGTCCATCAAGGAGAGGTGAAGTGGGTCTAAGTCAGAGTTTGGTGTCTGTGAATAACAGTTGCAAAGTTCTTCTGAGATTTCTTGCTGCTCCATGACTTCTGAAGCTCTCTGTGGAAAACAAAATCCGCACAGATACAGGTTGCTATGGTTTCAATGTTTGTGTCCCCATTCAAAATTCATGCTGAAACTTATTCCCCAAAGTAAGACAACAGTATTGAGAGCTGGGGCTTTAGGAAGTGATTAGGCCATGAGGGTTCAGCCCTTATAAAAGGGTTGCAGAGAACGAGCTTGCTGCTTTTGCCCTTCTGCTTTCTGCCATGTAAGAACATGCCTTCTGCTGTGGGATTGCTCTGTGTTGTGCTTGTCAAGCTCAGCAATGGGGAGCCACATTGGAAGTAAAGAGCAGTACTCACCAGGCACCGACACTGCCAGCCACAGTGATCTTGGACTTGTCAGCCTCCAGAACTGTGAGCCATAAATTTCTCTCTATAAATTATCTGGTCTCAGGTATTTTGTTAGAGCAGCAGGAACAAATGAGGAGACGTGTAAAAGATTTAAACTTTCGTATGCCTTTTGACTCAGCAGTTTTACTTCTGGAATTTATCCTAAGAAAATAATTATGAATGCACTCAAAGTTTGAGTTGCAAAGATATTTACCTCATTTCACTTATAATAACAAAACTTTGAAACAATTTAAATGTCCATCAACAAATTTTGCTAAATGACATGTGGTAAATCTAGAGAGTTGGACAGTATGATATAATTCAAAATGGTGCTGAAGAAGAACATTTTAGGACATGGAAAAATGTTGACAATATACTGTTTTGAATAAAAAGAAGGCTAAAAAATCTATATACATATAATTATACTGACATTGAAGCATGTATATTCATGCATAGAAAAAAGACTATAAATGAATATGGTAACGTGTGAATAGTATCTTGGATTGGAGAGATTATGAGTAAAATTCACTTATTCTTGAATGCTTGTACTGATCACATCTTTCTTTTGAAGCAAAAAAGTACTGCTTAGCTGGGCATAGTGGTACATGCCCATAGTCCCTATGACTCAGGAGACTGAGGCTGGAGGATCACAAGTTCCAGGCCATCCTCAGCAACTTAGTGAGATTCTGTTTCAAAATGAAAAATAAAAAGGACCGGAGATGTAACTCAATGGTAAGGGCCCTGGGCTCAATTCCCAGTACCCCACACACAGACACACAGACACACACGTACACATATGCAAATACTGCTTAAAAAGAGTTGCATAGGTGGGCACTGTGGCACACACCTATCATCTCAGCTACTCAGGAGGCTGAGGCAGAAGGATTGAGAGTGTGAGGTCAGCCTGAGCAATTCAGTGAGACCCCATCTCAAAAAAAAAAAAAAAAAAAAAAAAGGCTGGGTATGTGGCTCAGTGGTAGAGTGCTTGGAAAGCATTCAGCCAGCAGCTTCTTTCAGATAGAAGCTACTGAAGATGAGTAAATCTATAGTAAGCTCCAGCAGCTCAATTTCACTGTAACTCAAATGGAGAAAACACGTGGATGGAGATCTTTGACTGTGAGACCACTAGATGATGTAAGATCCATTTTCCATTTTTTAAAGAGGCAGAGTTTTGCTATGTTGCCCAGGGTGGCCCTAAACTGTGGGCTCAAGGGATTCTCCTGCCTCAGCCTCCCAAGTAGCTGGGAATACAGGTGCATTCCACTGTGCCTGGATCCTAAATGGAGTAAATTTTTAATACATCTTACCTCTTAAGAACCTAAAATTGAGCCAGGCACCGTGATGCATGCCTGTAATCCCAATGGCTCCGGAGGCTGAGACAGGATTGCAAGTTTTTCAAAGCCAGCCTCAGCAAAGGCGAGGCGCTAAACTGTGAGACCCTGTCTCTAAATAGAATACAAACTAGGGCTGGGTTCAATCCCTGGTACCTCCATCCCCCCCCAAAAAAAAGAACCTGAAATTGAGCCTGGGGTGTAGCTCAGAGGTAGAGCTCTTGCCTAGCATGTGAGAAGCACTGTATTCGAACTCCAGCCACGGGGGCGGAAAAAAAAAGTCTGAGATTGCACAGATAGGTAAAGCTCTGGTGGTAGAAATGGAAATAGAAAATACGAATCTCGAGTTCCTAATTCTGGGTGAGAAATCATCCACTGGATAGACTCGCAATAGCTTCTCTGTGATTAGAGAATCAGTTTGGATACAAGTTACCAAATGGTCTTAGGGGTTATCATCAGAATTCTTGAGAGAACTTGACAATATTAAGGTAACAGTTATTTGAAATGAACATTATCTAGGGAATTGACATATGTCATCCCTATGCACCCCCAAATTACCATAGTGGGCTGGAGATATTTCCTTTGTGTCCCTTTCTGCCATCCTATGACTGATTAAGGAGAAACTGAGGCCTTGGATTTAGGCTTGAGGGGTCTGAAGCTGTTTAGGCAGCGGAGGCTCTGAATAGTACTGGGTTGGCCCTGGATAGGAGAGAACTTCACCGCCAAAGTCTTAGGAGTCAAGCACAGACCAGAGTAATGGCTCTCAAACTTTATGAGGGCGAGGACCCCTTGTTCATATCTAAGAACTTAATGAGCCTTGTGTGATGGTCATTATACTTTTAATTATCTTATCAGGGGAAGCTGCTTGGTAGGAGCATACATTTGCCACCTCCTTGCAATTATCTTGTAGGGACCCATGGCACAGGGTAGCAGCCACCCGAGGGGAGAAAGGAACCCTGGGTTTTTGGTGCCCAGCCTGGCTACTAACATTCCGAGTACTCTCACCTTCAACACTCTGTCTTTGCTCTTCTAAGAGGTTTGCTCTGAGCATCTGGAGTCAGGATGACTAAGCCAGGTTCTCTAAGAGAACCTCTTGCTTCATACCCGTGGATATTTCCTCCAGGAAAATCTGAATGTCGTCTGTAATACCAGGCATAGATGCTGTTTGCATGGGGAAGCACCTCTCCTGCTTCATTTCTTCCCCTTTGTATTTGTGAACCTTGGGAAGCTATATCTGGTCGACTTTGAAATAAATTAGGCAGAAATATAAATGAGTTCCCAGGCCTGATCACATGGACCCTTCATCCTTATTTGCATTTTCCAAATTTTCCATCGTCATGTGTATGGTTCACGTTCTAAAGATGAACTTAGACGTATACCAACCCGATGGCAAGTATTTGAGATTATGAATGCCCCGAGTTGGCCATTCATTACACTGTCTCCCATCAAGATGTGCAATTATGTATCAATTAAAAAAAAATACCAACTCTCATTTCTCTTCTTGGGACTCTGTGGGATTTCCACCCCCCAACATTCTCATTGTTCTTTGCTGACGCTAATAGAAGCAAGCGTGGTACTAATCATAATGTTTGTGTAAGACCGCAGTGGTCTGGAGAAGGATCGTGTGCCCTGAGGGTACACTTGGATCTAATGGGGTAAGACTGGAGAACATGTTTGTGGGTTGGTGAATGTTTTGGAACTGTCTACCGAACTGATCTGCATGGTGTATAAAAACAATAATTTTCCTGGCAGGGCTTTTTTTGGTTGTTGTTATTGTTATCGTCTGTCAAACTGAGTAGCGGCTCAGCAGGAGCTCAGAGATGACAAGGGTAGTTGACAATAAGGACAGAACAAGGAGCAGCTCACCTCGGCTCTGCAGGCTCAATGGGAGGCTGGGGGTTTGTGTGGCAGTAACGTGATAATGACAAGAGCCATTTCACCCAGGAGATCTGGATGCTTTGCTCTGTACTAGGGTTTGCCTGGTTATCTCTCTTGGAAGGAAAAGGTAAGCTGTTAATGCTTGTGCTGTTTATGAAATCTGATCTGATTTCATTCACCCGGCCAAGGAGTCACAACGTCCTGAAGTATACATCATCCCAAATTGCGACAGAAGGACCTTATTGTCTTTGATTTATAGCACTTCGGGGCAGAGCATGGAGGGGAAATAGGAAGAAGTGTTGGCAGACTTGCTCTGTGGGTTAAGATCTATCACTGTGCACCCTCCCAGCTCGTGGACTTCACTGTGCAGTTCTAGTTTTCTCTTTTAAGGGATTCTTCTAATCCCAGAAGAGGCTAGCGCTCTCTGAACGTTCTCTGAACGTTTTCAGGTATTCAACACACTGCTGTCTCACCCAAGTCGCAATTCCATGCATCCACACATCTGATGTCTGCAGTCTCATTGGCTTTGGAATGTAAATTCTTTTTTTTTTTTTTTTTTTGGTACTGGGGATTGAGCCTGGGGTGGGGGACCTTTCCTACTGAGTCACATCCCCTAGACAACCCTCCTGCATCAGTTTCCCAGGGTCTTGAGCTCTGAAGAGTGAAGGAACATAGGTTTTTCACTTAGAACAGTGCTTGGTGCGTGGTAAACCTAAGCTATGTGACATTATTATTATTATTCTGCTCCTCACTTATGGACACTTTTTCTTACAGTTCTAGGTTTTCAGCTCTTCTTTCTGCCCCACCAGTAGAGAAATGACCTTCTCCTTTCCTTTTTTTTTCTTTCTTTTTTTCTTTTTTGGTGCTGGTGATGGAACCCAGGGCCTCATGCATGCCAGGCAAGTGCTCTACCGCCAAGCTCCACTGAGCCACATCCCTGACCTTTTTATTTTTTATTTTGAGATAGGGTCTCATTAAGTTGCTTAGCGCCTCGCTGCTAAGTTGCTGAGGCTAGCTTTGAACCCGTGATCCTCCTGCCTCAGCCTTCTCAGCCTCTGGAATTCCAGGTGTAGGCCACCTCCCAGAGGATGGTTTCCCGTTTCTTTCCTGGATCTCCTCTTCTGTAGGTCAGAGCTGCCTGTGGTCATCAGCCACATGTGGCCATTGAGCACCTGTGGCGTGGTTAGCTGCTTTGAGATGTGCAGAAGTATAAAATACACTTAGGAATTTAGACATCGAGAAGAAGATGAGAAGAATGTAGAATAGCTTATTAATAACTACGTTGACTACATGTTGAAATGATATCGTTCTGAATGTCTTGGGTCAAAGGAAATATGTTATTAAAATGAATTATCTATTTCTACCTTTTTTTTTTTCCTGGTGCTAGGGATTGAACTCAGGGCCTTATGCATTCAACATGTTTCCTTTTCATTGTTAATGTAACTCCTAGAAATTTTTTCTTTTGTCTTAAAATATATGTAACATAAGATTTGACATCTTAAGTATTTTTATATGACAGTTCAGTAGTATTAAATAGATTCCTATTTGGTAAAACCATCACCGCCATTCATCTGCAGAATGTTTTCATCTTCTTAAACTGAAACTCTATCCCATAAGCACTAACTCCCCACCCCCACCCCAGGTCCCGGCAGCCGAGGTTCTGCTTTCTGTGAATTTGACTATTTGAGGAACCTCACACACATAGAATCTGTCAAAAGACAAAATCGCAACAAGTTTAGTTGAACACTTACTAGGCCTATATCTGTGATTCTAGAATCAGGCAACAGCTTGTTCTATAAAAACAGAACAAACGTTCTGATGAGTTGAGCAGAGGAAAGTGGCTTCATAGGCAGAAAAAGGCTGAAGAACAGCAGAAATGAAGAACGCAAAGCAAATTGGGTGCTTCAAAGTTATCGTCCTTGTAAGATTAAAACAGAGGGGACATTTAAATCATGCTTGCTCAGGTAAACTGGGCCTCTTTTGATTGCTGTGAATCTCCCCCCACCTTTTTTTTTTTTTTAAAGGTTAAATAAGACTTTATTTATTTATTTATTTATTTTTTTAGAGAGAGTGAGAGAGGAGAGAGAGAGAGAGAATTTTTAATATTTATTTTTTAGTTCTCGGCGGACACAACATCTTTGTTGGTATGTGGTGCTGAGGATCGAACCCGGGCCGCACGCATGCCAGGCGAGCGCGCTACCGCTTGAGCCACATCCCCAGTCCTCCCCCCACCTTTTTAAGCTGGCCGGTTTCAGAGTTCACTCTGACTTTGTGGCATCTAGCATATGCAACTCCTTTCTGATTTGGCTGGGTCTGCTGGGACTCAGTGTAGGATCTCAGTCCAAGACAAGTTTATGGCTTCCCATGAACTTTAACCAATCACTTAACATAAATCCTCCAGGTTCATTCATGTTGTAGTGTCAGAACTTCCTTCTCTTTCAGGGTTAAGTAATATTCCATTGTGTGCACATGTGTGCGTGCGTGTGCACGCGTACACACACACACACACCACATTTTGTTTATCAGTGGACATTTGGGTTGCTTCTGCTTTCTGAGTACTGTGAATGATATAGAAAATTTTAAATTACGTAGATGGCTTGCATTACATTTAAGATAATGGCCAAGGGCCATGTTGGGTTTTCTTTCACTCCCTGCTTAGGTCTTAGCCTTAGTACTGATCTCATTTGGGAACAGTGGCAGCTTCCTCTCTGGACGTGTCCCAGGGGCTCACCTCCTTGCTGCAGGTGCCTCCTCTTGAGCCTTTGCCTTTCTGCCCCCAACTTTGGAATGTCGCTGGGCAGGAGAGGGGAACAGGGCAGATGAGGTGCACCTTGGCTTCTCCTGCAGAATCCGGTCCCTGGCTGTGCCCTGACCTGGCGGGAGGCTAGGTTGAGGCTGACAAGCAGGCAGGGAGGTCGGAGGCGGAGTCCCCAAGTCCAGAGGGAGAGGCACACCTAGGGTGAGGCCCTTGCCCCAGGCACTGGAGCTGGAATTTCTGGCTCCTGCGCTGCAGTAAGATCTTTTTTGAGGGTGATTCACCCAAAGGAACTCGCCATCTTATTCTTTTACATACAGCAGTCTTACTCTGGCTGAGATGCTGTGTTTCTGAGAATACTTCAAAGCACACGCTGCTCACGATTCAATGTGGTCAGAGCTATGTGGGGAGGCCAACGTCATTTCTAACTGTCGTGTGGACGAGGACGGAAATCACAGCTCAGACTGACAAGTCCCTGACTTCAGGGATGTTAGCAGATTCTTGTCAATGAACATGTACTGCCTCTTCCCCAAAGCTCTTCCTCCTTCTCTTCCTCCTCCTCCTCCTCTTCCCCAAAGCTCTTTCTTCTTCTTTTCTTTCTCCTCCTCCTCCTCCTCCTCCTTCTTCTTCTCCCTTTCCTCCTCCTCCCCCACCCTTTTTTTTTCTTGCAGTACTGAGGATTGAACCCAAGAGACCCTCTGCCACTGGGCTGCACCCCCAGCCCTTTTTATTTTGAGACAGGGTCTCACTAAGTTGCGGAGATTGGCCTCAGGTAACTGGCAATCCTCCTGCCTCAGCCTCCTGTGTCACTGAAATTACAAGCATGTGCCACCCACAGCACATCTAATATGAATGATGAAGTAAAGCCTTATCTAAATCCGCCTCTCTTTCACCATGAAAATATTTCTCATTGTTTTTTTGCACCCTTCAAACCATGTTGCTTCCCCAGTATCAGTTAAAAATGTTCTCAATAACGTGTATATGGATGCCCTCTCTCCTCAAATGGTATAACATAATATAATTTATTTCATTATTTTTCCAAAGTAAAATAGAATAAAATAAATGAAATAGAGGTTTTGCTATTTCCTTTCTGGTCCCAGTGAATCGCCTGGCAGATATTCTTGGGGTACAGTTACTCTACTTTGAAGACCACAGGAATTTTTTTGGGGGGGTACCAGGAATTGAATCCAGGGGCGCTTAACCACTGAGCCACATCCCCAGCTTTTTGAACATTTTATTTAAAGACAGAGTGCCACAGCCCAGCTGCAGCAAAATAGCCGGGGGTGACTAACAACTTGTGTAGATTGATACAGCAGGAGTAGGAGCCGTTTATTGTAGGACAGGAGCGGTATTTATACATTCCACACTGCTTATCTTAATTAGCATAAACTAGATACATCAGTCAACCAATAAGAAATCTCCACACTTAATGGCTCGCTGGCCTTACTTCACAAACCACTCCCTCTGGCATTTTGCCAGGCGCCATCCTGACTTGTTTACAGACTCTAACAACAGAGTCTCACTAAGTTGCTTAGGGCCTTGTTCAGTTGCTGAGGCTTTGAACTTGGAATCCTCCTGCCTCAGCCTCTCCAGTTGCTGGGATTACAGGTCTGGACTACCAGACCCAGCGCCCTGAAATATGCTTTTAAAACTGGGAAAATACAAAATCCCGAGTGTGCTTTGTTCTGTTCTTATTAGTGGCAGGACGGGATTGCTGTCAGAGTGGAAGCTATCAATTTACATCAAAACTAACAACGAAGCACCAGAAATGTCGTCAATATCACATAAGAATGATCTAAGGTTGGAGCTTTATTTCCCAGGTGAAAATGAGAGTGACCAAAATGCCGAGACAGTGACGTAGGGCCAATGTGCCACTTTGTCATTGTATTTCCCAGCGTATACGCTCACTCCCCTTAGGAATCATCACTTTATGAAAACTTCCTGGCTGGCGGTGTCACAAACAGTAAGACACAGATTTTCCTTCAGACTTGTTTTTTCAGTGCTGGGGATGTACCAGGGGCTTATACAGTGGGGAGGTGGAGCAAAAGCTCTACCACCGAGCGACACCTCCAAACCTTCTTAATTTTATTTTGAGACAGGGTCCTGCTAAGTTGCTGAGGCGGGCCTCAAACTTTTGATCTTCCTGTCTCAGCCTCCTGAGTTGCTGGGAACACAGGCATGTACTTCCATGCTTGACCTTGAAACTTCTGTATGTGTACTATGCCTGACATTGATTATTTGTGCTTTAAAAAATATTACATAGTTGCTGGGGGTGTAGCTCAGTGGGAGATTGCATGCTTAGCATGTGTGAGGACCTGGGTTCTACCCTCATCCCTGCAATGTTCGACTCACCTAGGAACTTCTTCAGATTTTACAAGTTTCTGGATGCCACCCTCAGCAGGATACCTCCCCAGATCTGGACGGGATCTCCAAGTGGCCTTTCTCTGCTGCTCCCTGCGTGTTCCTGGGATCAGAGCAATTAGAGCCCGGGCTTGTGCAGCACTCCGACACTCTCAGCTGAAAAGCACTAGATGAGCGTAGAATTTTATAACTGTAATGGAATCCAAGCAAATAGCGCTGTAATAAATGGTCTTGCTGCTGATACTGCATTTAGGAGTCCCCTCTTTATTGTCTCATGTTTACTGTATGTGATGAACCGAGGCGATTAGTAACAATGCTAATAATCACTCCTGTGGCATTTTATGCTTTCAAAGGGCTTTCCGGCTTGTTCATTATGTAATCTGTAACCCTCACAGTGGCTTCTCGGCTAAGTCAGGGTGGAATTATTTTCCTTTTCATAGGAAGGCAAAATCTGAGGATCACAGAAGGGCGCCCGAATTTTTTAACTTCGCGAAACAGATCAGAACAAGTGGTTGCATTCTCATTTGGAAGGTAAAGATGTGCATGAACTGGAAACGACATTGAGGTGCCAGGGGACAAGACGGTGGAGTGGACACAGCATTTGGTGGCAGAGCCTGTGCTCTCTGGATGTGAGGAACTGACGCAGGGGCCTGGCAAGTCTGAAGCCCTGGATGATGTGATGCAGAATGTGGGGAGTGGGGGTACCGCCTGGAGGTCCTCTCTGTTAAAGCCTGTGGTCACCTACATGCATTCAGCTGGTACTGAACACCTGGTCAAGGTTGATCAAGGGGAGTAGGGCTTTATGTGGCACAGCTAATTGGGTGCTGTAAGGAACAGACCCCCAAATCGTAGTGTCAGCAAGTGTTTGTTGCATAATCAGCTGCTTCGAGTGCCCACTGGGGGATTAGAATGCGATAAGCAAGTGCTGTAGGTGTCTGCGAGACCAGCAGTGTGTCAATTACACTGTGGATGGCCAGATTTATGTGCTTTTTGGCAGTGCTGCCGGGCTATTAATCATGTCTCACGAGCAGGCCCCATGTATACCAATAGCTAATGGCGCATCTCAGGACCATCCCAGCAAAAAATTGTCGCATTTCCCCCCATATCTGTGTCTAAGGTACTGAAAAATGAGAGTGGAAACATTCAGCAGGAATCAAGAACCATCTTTCTCTTTCTGTCCCCCCCCCCCTTTTTTTTTAATCAAGACCTAACCATGTTTTTTGAGCTGGAGAGACCAGATTTCTAGTCCGCCTCTGGAAATGGCATATTTCACATAAAAATGCGCCCGTCACAACGTTTCCTGTTAATGACACAGGGAGGGCTTCATGGCTTGCCTTTACTTTTATTACATCGTCGTTTAGACGGGCCATACGTGTGGATTCCTTATTACTTGCTAAGCTACGTATCTCATGAAGTGCAATACATCTAATGTCATAATTAAATGTCGTCGGGCTAATGTGTATGAGTGTTTGAGCTTTCTCACTAATTGCTGTGTTAGCATGAATTAGACAGTGAAGTAATCAGAAGCCCAAATGCAGCTGTGCCTTCTATGGTGCCGTTCCTGGGCCGGGCTGTGTTCTGGTGACGAAGGGCACCAGGGCCTGCCCGCCAAGGGCTCTGTCCTCTTTCCCCTTTACACCTGGGTGGCCTGGAGCTGCTTGTCGCAATGTCCTCTCTGTGTCGAGGTCTCCAAAAACCACGTCCCTCGTCCAGAGTGGACGCCATTGTCTGCAAGAGGGATTCCACGTTTCTTTAAATAAGCAATTTTCTGTAATCAGTCAGCAGGGGAAGCTACGCTCTCGAAACCAGAATTAACGGAAGACAGGTTTTCAAGTTTAAAGAAAGCATGTTTATCTTCAAGACAGATGAGTTGGAGTTGGGGTTTCTGTGTGTGTGTGTATGGAGGGAGGAGCTGGGAGTTGTGTCAAGAGAACAGAAAGCATTGCTTTTAGCTTGAGATCTTTCCTGATCTTGCATCGGTTGGAGCCCTGGGACCGTCCTGCTGGCCGAATTGGACTCTTCCTGTGTATCTGACACCTCTTTGAGTTTGTCCCAAATGGGAGTCAGATAGGAGGCCTGTGAACGTCACATTCTGGCTTCTGGGGACCATAGCTCTTTCCTGAAGTTAAAGGGTCAAGGTCAGGTCTGCATCATGATGGCCCTGGGACCTGAAGAGCTCCTGCCAACCTGTCCTGGCTCCCATCCAGCCCTGGGCTGCTCTGAGCTTTTCTAGTCTGGGACACCTTTTCTGTTTAGGGTGTGACTGTGTCTCACACTGTGGCTGATTTAAATTCCTGGGGAGAAGTCTGTCGTTGGATCACTTTTACCAGCCGGAGGGCCGACTACCACTCCATTTCTCAGGCGATTGTAATCCACTGCAGCCTGGAGATACAAAGTCTGGAGAAAGAGAGCAAGCAGGCCAGGGAGATTTGCTCCTGAGTCACACCAGTCTGTTCCCGCAGCCCCAGGATGCACCGTGGGCTTGGCCCATACTGTTTAATTTGTCCAGATTTTTAAAACAGGGTGGGTTTGTGCCTCACTCATGTCTGAGCGGCCTCTCAGGTGGTTTTAGCTGAAGGTCCGGCAGAGACCGTGGAGTCGTTTCTGTCTCAAACAGGAGACTGAAAAAGACTGCCTGCTACTGCCTGACAGTTTTGACAAGCCTTGTCACATTCCCATTCCCAGAGGTGCCTCTTGCCCATTAGGAGGCTGATTGCTGATGGGGAAGCCTCGTGAATTCCAACAGAGACAAGACCAAGGCCTACTGCACCGCCGGAACAAGGGGCCTCTCTTCTCTTGGCCAATAAATTCTGACAGAATGGCTTGTCAACAAATAGGCCTGGGGTAGGAAGATAAAGAGTTGTCATTTAGAAATAAATGCTGTTATTTCTTTTTGCAATTTGTAACCTCTTTTCAGCCCTCTCCTCCCCTCCTCCCTCTTCTTCCCTAATCCCTGTGTTTTGCACACCAGCAAGATGCTCATGCTGCCACATCTGGACAGCTCACGCCCAACGCTCTCGCCTAGGTTCCTGCTCCTGGTGGGGGCCTCTGGTTTCTTACCTTCCTGAACATCCTTCGCTGCTTTTACAGAATATCCCAGGCAGTGTGTGGGTGTGTCAGAGGCAGATGAAGCAACCCATCACGTGTATCTCTAAAATGATCAAGAGACACAGACACACCAGTTACCTTGATCCTCTCATTACATACTGCATACACAGACTGTTTCCCGTAAATATGCACAATTACTATGCATTGAATAAAAATATATTAATTAAGAAAATAGGCAGAGACACCTTTAGTTCTGCCTTTTTTCTTGTTGGGCCATGTTCACCATTGTTAATGTATTTGGTAATTTTCATTTAAACTATTGCATTTAATATATCCCATGAAGTCACCTGCACTGGCTGAGCATCTTTCAGACCTCACCTACCTCCCTGTATGCTCGTGTACTTTGCTATCCTTCCCCTATTAGAGTACTAACCACCTTGGGCTGTCATTAGCTGTTTCTTATCCGTTCCGCCCCTCCCTTGTTCCCCCATAAAATTATAAGCTTTGCCAAGGCAGGAAAGCTTGTGTTTGTCTTGTTTGTCACCGTGTGCCATTCTCTAGCACACAATGTGCAACTATAATTCAAAAGATGTTCAATAAATATTTGTTAAATGAATGCATGAATGAACGTGTGCTCTGCTGTGTGTGTAAGATACTGTGCCAAGTTGCAGCAGAACTGACCCTATTCTTTAAAAGGTTATTATGGGATTGGGTGGATGAAATCCAAACTCACAAATCCTGAAAATGAATTGTAGAGTAAGACTTAGAGTGGCCACATCAGAGAATAAGAGAAACTATTATGGAGATGGTGGTGGAGAGGCAGGCGAGGGTCAGGACAAACACTCTTGACCAAGTAGAGTTTATAATTTGCTTTGGAGAATAAGTGGGGTCTTGTCAGGTCAAGACGGAGCAGAATGGAGGCCTGTGGGAGGAAGAGAAGATAGTGGGAATTTGTTATTTGGAGCCAATTAGATCTTTCCTCTCTACTTTTAATGACAGCTCCTGATTTTCTCTTGGAAGTGAACCTCTGATACACACCTTTAGGTCCAATGGAGATGTGGAGGTGGCTGGGGACAAGCCCTGGTCAATGAAATCAAGAACCTGCTATATGTCTCGCCATGTTGGAAATGCAATCCTTAAATCCAGATGCTAATGGCTTTGGAGGTGGGGTCTTTGGGATAATTAGGATTAGATGAGGTCACATGGCTTTGTACAAGAGAAAGAGACTCCAACTCTGTCTCGAAACGTGATAAGGCGGGAAGGCCCTCACCAGAGGCCCAGCAGACACTGCTGCGAGCTCTTGGACTTTCCAACCTCCAGAACTCTAAGAAATTAATCTTGTTCTTCATAAAGTACCTAGTCGATGATATTCTCTTTAGCAGCAGAAAACATACTAAGGTAGGGCTAAATATGAAAGAGGCATTGGACAAATGCTATGTTACTTATGGGGAAATACAAATTAAAATCAGTAAGGCTTTGGCACAAACCCACTAAAATGGCCACAATTACAAAGGCAACAATACCAAATGCTGGACAGTTAAACAACTGAAATTTTCATATATCACAGGTAGTTGATGGGGGGCATAATGTAATACAAGCAGCTTAAGAAATTACTGGATTTCCATCCACATACACGTACTCATGTATACCTTAAACTTCAGCAATTCTCTTGGGCATTTATTAGGAAAATAATAGGCTGGGGTGTAGCTCAGTGGTAGAGCACTTGCTTAACATGCATGAGGCCCTGGGTTCAATCTCTAGCACTGCCAAAAATAACAGAAATAATAATAATAATAATAATAATAATAATAATAATAATAATAACTACAATCACCAATTAAAAAAAAGAAACAAAACTACAAGAATGTCCACTGCAGTTTCATTCTGATTAACAAAGCATTGGAAGGAGCACAAATGTCCATCAATGGGTGAACAGATAAAAACAATTTGTTTTGGGGCTGGGGTTGTGGCTCAGTAGTAAAGCATTTGCCTAGCCCATGTGAAGCCCTGGGTTTGATCCTCAGCATCACATAAAAATAAATAAATAAAATAAAGATATTATGTCAAACTACAACTAAAAAATAAATATTAAAAAAATTTCTTGTTCTGTCCATAGAATGGAATGCTACCCAGCAACAAAAAGGAATCCAACAACTCCGACAAATCTTTTTATTTTTTCATATGAAAGATTGAACCTAGGGGTATTTGGCCACTGAGCCACATCTTGAGCCCTTTTTACTTATTTATTTTTAAGACAGGGTCTTGCTAAGTTGCTTAGGTCCTCTTTTAGTTGCTGAGGCTGGCCTCAAACTTGCAATCTTCCTGCCTCAGCCTCCCAAGCTGCTGGGATTACAGGCATTGGCCACCACGCCTGGCATGAATAAATCTTTAAAAAAATTTTTTAAAATTAGTCCTAATCAGTTATACATGACAGTAGAAAGCTCTTCGATTTATGAATGAATGTGAAAACATTATTTTGAACCAGGCATGGTGGTACATGCCTATCATCCCAGTGACTCAGGAGGCTGAGAAAGAGGAATCACAAGTTTGAGGCTTGCCTGCGCAATTAAGTAAGACACTTTCTCAAAAGTAGTAAAAACAGGGGATGTAGCTCAGTGGTAAAGTGCTTGCCTAGCATGCTCAAGTTCCTGGGTTTGATCCTCAGTACAGGGAAAAAAAATTAATATAAATAAAAAAAAGGGCTGGGGTGTAGTTTGGTAGCACAGTGCTTGCTAGCATGTGCAAGGACTGGGTTTGATCCTCTGTACTGCAAATGAAAAGCAGAAACATCATTTTGAGTGAATGAAGCCATGCACAAAAATTACAACTTGAAGGTGAAGAATAGACATTTGTATGAAGCTAGATACCAGACAAGAGCTGGGTGTGGTGACATGTACCTGTAACTGTAGTGACTCCTGAGACTGAGGCAGGAGGATTGCAAGTTCCAGGACAGTCTGAGCAACTTAGTGAAATTAATAATAATAATCATAATAATAAAAAGGGCTGGGGCTGTAGCTTAATGGTAGAGTGATCCTAGGTTCAATCCCTAGTACTAGAAAAAAATAAACAAACAAAAAAAGCAAGACACACAAAATGATTCCAAGAAAACAGAATTGTAGTTGCATCAGGGCCTAGTAAGAAAGGGGCACCAGAGGACTTGCTTTGGGATACTGTTGCATATCTTGATCAAAACTCATTGACTGGGGCTGGGGATGTGGCTCAAGCGGTAGCGCGCTCGCCTGGCATGCGTGCGGCCCGGGTTCGATTCTCAGCACCACATACAAAACAAAGATGTTGTGTCTGCCAATAACTATAAAAAATAAATATTAAAAAAATTCTCTAAAAAAAAAAAAAACTCACTGACTGTCCACTAAAGGCTCCTGCACTTGGGGCCTGGGGATACGTCATGCAGTGGTAGAGCACTTGCATGGCATGTGTGAGGCCCTGGGTTCAGTTCCCAGCACTGCAAGGTTAAAACAAAAAACCAAGCTTGAGCGCTTCACTGGGTGTTAGTAATACTTTAATTTTTAAAATACAAAAAGTTTAGAAAAAGTTAAAAGATGAAAATCACAATTGAGGGCTGGGGATGTGGCTCAAGCGGTAGCGCGCTCGCCTGGCATGCGTGCGGCCCGGGTTTGATCCTCAGCACCACATACCAACAAAGATGTTGTGTCTGCCGAGAACTAAAAAATAAATATTAAAAATTCTCTCTCTCTCTCTCTCTCTCTCTCTCTCTCTCCTCTCTCACTCTCTCTTAAAAAAAAAAAAAAAGAAAAAGAAAATCACAATTGACCGGTTGGTATAGTTCCTTCTAGTATATTTATTTCAAGTTTTCAAAACTCGAGTTGTAGCCATACTTGCATTTAATATTTTGCTGTCTTTTCAATTAATAAATTCTAGGATTTTAAAATAATAATCCATTACATGGATTTCAAAAAATGCCCTTCTTGGTGGCCACCTGCTCCCATGTGTGGCGGGGCCAGAGAGGGGGGCTCTGTCACCTTTCCCAGCTGCAGCAATGTGCTGACCTAACAGTGACCAGGTTTCTGCTTGAGCCACTGAATTATGAAGTCCTGGAGGTAGAATGGTCAAAGAGAATGGACCCTTTTACTTTTCTTGAGACTTGCGTAGTATAAATGTTAGTTTCAGTGGTTCGGGAAGATTTGGGCACATATGCACAGAGTTAAAACAGTGAATGCCAGTCCAATTGGCAGTTTTTCAAATGAGTATTCAGTGTTAACCATAATCCACTTCTGGGTCCCAGACTTCTACTTTGCTGTGTTACAACAAAGAACAAAATTTTAAGACTTTTTTTTTTTTCCCTCCCAGTACTGGGGATTGAATGCATGGGGGACTCTACCCCTGAGCTACTTTCCCCAGCCTTTTTCATTTTATTTTGAGATTAGGGTTCTGCTAAATTGCCCTGTCTGGACTGGACCTTTTAATCCATCCTCCTGCCTCAGCCTCCCCGAGTCGCTGGGATTACAGGTATGCAACATAGATTGGTCTTTTCAAAGTCACATTTCTTGTAAGGCCAGTACAGAAAGATCAAATAGTAGAAAAATAACTAATTGGTTAGCATCAGGTTGCTTTAGGTTACATTTTGGGGGTGGGGTACAGAGGAATGAGCTCAGGGTCACTCGACCACTGAGCCATATCCCCAGCCCTATTTTGTATTTTATTTAGAGACGGAGTCTCACTGAGTTGCTTACCACCTTCCTTTTGCTGAGGCTGGCTTTGAACTTGAAATCTTCCTGCCTCAGCCTCCAGAGCCGCTGGGATTACAGGTGTGCATCATCACACCCAGCTAAGTTACATTTTTATAGATTAGGACAGAGGGAACTTGATTTTCATGCCAACTGAAACTACGCTGTTTGGGAAATTTGGCCGTTATTTCTACAGTTTGGTGATGTGGAACTTTAGGGAGAGTGACTCCATTTTGATTTTTAGCCTGGTCTGCTGGGGCCCAGCAGGAGCCTTGTCCAAAACAAATGGCCTTCTGTAATTTCTGTGGCCTTCTCTAATTTCTGCTTAACAACTGTCTACAATGGAGTCCTCTCCAAAAGGAGCAAATTATTCATTGGCATGTGTGGGGATAGCTCACGTGCTCTCATGAATGATGTTAATCTCATTTTAATTTGTAGAGTTAAAAAATATATATGTCAAAATTCTTAGATTCACATTCCGGAATCCCTGTTTGCTTGAGAACTACAGGGTTAGTGGCTCAGGGTTTAGCTCAAGTCTTCTTTTTATGGAAATGTTTTACCTCTGCCTAGTAGGGACCCATTCCAGGAAAAAACTGTGACCTTGAACTTGACCCTTTTTTGTGTAGGATTCGTTGCCTCCTAGTCTTCTCAGTGTCAGTCTTTCTACGTCTGAGAACTCCCACTTGGGAGCGTATGGAGCAGGGCACAGAAGCCAGACAGGGAAGAGCTGAGTGGTTATCCTGTGTCACACACTTGACATGAGTTTGTCATTTAATTATCACACTGCCCTTGAGTGTGGATGTTGGTATTCTTATTTGGCAGAAGAGGAAACTGAGGCCCAGATGCAGACAGTTAAGTAACCTGCTTATTGGAGAAGCGCCTTTTTTTTTTTTTAATATCTTTTAGTTGCCAATGGATTTTTAACTTTGTTTATTCATATGTGGTGCTGAGGATTGAACCCAGGGCCTCACACATGCTAGGCAAGTGCTCTTCCCCTGAGCCACAACCCCAGACCTTAGAAGCGGCTGTTTGAAGGGTAGATATTTATGGTCTGATGATGAAACCACAAGTCAGGTCTTGTACTTATTTCCCATTGCAGCTGCTCCTCCTGGAAAGGCCCTGGGCTTCCTGCAGAAGGAGCTAGGGGTGCTGTAGCTTCCAAGAATGGGCTGAGCAGCCTGCATCAGCCACAGCCATGACCCTGCCTGGTCTATTAGGCGGGTCTGTGAGTGTGAGCTGTGAGTGTGGAGCAGCTGAGAATCAGGTGAGGTTGTCAGCCAAGCTGTGGTTCCATCAGGGTGGTTGGGTGCCCACTAGGTCACTTTCCAATGAAGAAAGAGGGGCTGGAGGGGCAGCTCAGTGGTGGGGGGCTGTGCTTAGTGTGTGCAAGAACCTGTGTTCAATTCCCAGCACTGAAAAACCCAAACAGAAAAACCCAAAAGACAAGTGGCTTCCCACTTCCCTCCCGTTGTCCTCTTCCCCCTTCTCTCCATCAAGTTCATCTGATAGAAGAAAAAAGAAAATTGTAAAACTCTCAATTGGAGCCCTTGGCGTGGTGGTGCACACTTGTAACCCCAGCTCATCGGGAGGCTGAGGCCAGGCTGGGCAACTTAGCAAGATCCTGTCTCAAAATAAAAAATAAAAAGGACTGGGGTGTAGCTCAGTGGAGAGCCCTGGGTTCAATCCCCAGCACCCCCTCCCTCCACAGCTATGCCACAAATGCTGCCACACTTATTCCTTGGAGTGGCAACTTCACAATGAAGTGTTTATTTTTTATTTTTTGGTACCAGGGATTGAACCCAGGGACACTTGACCACTGAGCTACATCCCCAGCCTTATTTTTGTATTTTATTTAGAGCCAGGGTCTCATTGAGTTGCCTAGCACCTTGCCATTGCTGAGGCTGGCTTTGAACTCACAATCCTCCTGCCTCAGCCTCCAGAGCCACCGGGATATCAGGCATGCGCCACCGTGCCCGGCAATGAAGTAGTTTTCTGAGCAGGAGGTTAGTAGAGGATTCTGCAATGTCAGCTCCTTCTTCAAGAGGGACATACAGGGGACCAAGTGACACTTCCAGATCTAGATTCTGGCCTGTTCTCTAGGGTTTTTAGTGACCTATTTGGACACCATGGATCTTTGGAGGAGTGCTCTGTAGGATCCATGCCTTTGTTAAATGGTTCTTCTGCTCCACGTTGCACCCCCTCCCTGCCTCCAGCAGAGCTCCCTAATCTTTCCACAGGAGGTTCACACAGGGAATGGTAAATGGGCTGCTCGTGGATGGAGGCAACAGGGCAGGGACTCTGGTCACTCTGTGGCTCCCCTGAGGTTTGGAGGATCTGGGGCTTGTTCTGCCCCTTGACCTTGGCACACTGGTTTGGAAACTGGCTAAAAACCCTTCAGCAAGGAGCAAGCACTGCTCAGCTTTAGGTCAGTGTTTTCAGTGCAGAGCCCAAGGGTAAAGTCTTGAGGGTTAGGGTGTGGCTTCCCACTTCCCTCCCGTTGTCCTCTCCCCCCTTCTCTCCATCAAGTTCATTTGATAGAAGAAAAAAAGAAAATTTTAAAACTCTCATATATTTCTGAATTATCGTCGCCAGCACATAATCTGCACACCCTGTTTTTTTAGTCTAAAAATTGGTTTATAACCTACAGTCCATGATAGTCGCCTGGTATAATTCTGCGCCTCGTGCTGTTTAAAAGATGCACAGAGCATCCATGTGTTTACCTGAGGCACATGGATGTGCATCTGTCTTCTGATGTCCTGGGAGCCCTGAGCCTAGAATTCTCAGCACAGTTTCATTGTCAGCCTATTTCCCAATGCTCCGACTTGCATGATTTGTTTTGAGTACTGCAGTACTAATGGTAAACACACTTTTTTTTTTTTTGACACTTGGGATTGAACCCAGGGGTGCTTTACCACTGAGCTACATCCCCAGCCTTTTTTATTTTTTTTTGAGACAATCTTGCTAAGTTGCCGAGGCTGGCCTCCTGTCTCAGTCTTCCAAGTCCCAGAACACAGGCATGTGCCACCAGATCTTTCATGAGTGGTACAGAGGACGCACATCAGATAGTGAAACCAAGGGTAGTAGTGCGGAATCTTTGAACACTGAAGGTTAAATTTTGTAAATCCATGCTTTGCAATGCTGTAGTAAATTTTTTCAAGTGTAATATATCAACTACAATGTACAAATCAGTAATCCTTAATGTATTAACTTTTTTTAAAATATCATAATTTTTATTTACTTATTTTTATGTGGTGCTGAGGATTGAACCCAGGACCTCACGAATGCAAGGCAAGCGCTCTACCACTGAACTACAATTTCAGCCTTTTTTTTCCCCAGACTGGAAAAATGTTCGTTAACCTGTGAGGAAGAAATGATATGTGTCCATTTGGACTATGCAATTTTAACATATATTCATGAGTATTCTATGCATCCTGGTCTTGTCCCAAAGATAGCTTAGTAATAAATTATTTTTAAGTAATACTGGCACAATTTTTTTTTTGGAGCTTCACATGGTGAAAAAATTTGGTATAAAATCTGAAACAATTATGCAATGAAATACGGAAGTTTGAACAAACTTCTTGAATTTACAACCTCATCGTTTCATTGATGGGAACACTATAAAGTGTGTGTGGGGAGGGGTCAGAGAGAGACAGAAAGAGGAAGACAGATGGAGAGAGAAATTGCATTTCACCGGTAATATTCAGAATCACTCATCCACGGATCGTAAACTGTTGAAAAACTTCCTTGAAATTGTCCAGCCTTAAATAATAATGTTCTGGGTACCATTATTACAACTTCAGTATCTCCGCTGATTATGGAAACAGGTATCAATACAAAACAATATATAAAGAAGGGACTTTGGGGTCAGTGAGATCAGAATATGAACCCCAGCTTTGCCAGCTCTTGGTTCTGTGACCACAGGGGCTATTGAATCTCTTTGTACAATGGGGATAATACCAGCCTCACGAGGCTATTCCATTAATTGAGTGAGATAAGGCATGTGGACGTATCAAGCACATATATTTAATTGGCCACTCAATGCACATTAATTCTCTGCATGGTAGCTTTATTCTAATATTGTCTCTTGCTGCAGCACCAACTCACAGGGAGTTTCTCTGGGCACTTGGTAATTACCATAGTCCTTAAAAATGGTGTCCAGAACAGATCTATTTCATCGTGAATTTTATGGTTTAGCAATCAGTGTTTCAATAAAGTCCAATTTGACAGTGTAAGAGGGTAGGACAGACAAAGCACACATCTGTTCATTTAGTTACCATCCAGTACAGGTAGACGACTCTTCACCACAGCCCCGTGAAGGAGGGATCCTTAGTCCCATGTTACAGAGAAGGGAAGCTGAGGCTGGGTGTTAAGAGTCCAGTGCAACTTGGCTAGTAAGTGGCAGAGCTGAGTCAGTTCTTCCTCACTCCAAAGATGTCCCATTTTTCAGGCCTATTGACACACAGTTTGAATGCCACAAAGTAATGTAGGCGATCCTTAACATTTTATTGTAAATGTTACACTGTGTTTGCCAAGTGTGGTGGTGCATACCTGTAACCCCAGCGGCTCTGGAGGCTGAGGCAGGAGGATCATGGGTTCAAAGCCAGCCTTAGCAACAGCGAGGTGCTAAGCAATTCAGTGAGACCCTATCTCTAAATAAAGTACAAAATAGGGCTGGGGGTGTGGCTCAGTGGTGGAGTGCCCCTGAGTTCAATTCTTGGTATCCAAAAACCAAACAAAAACATTGTGCTTTCTCTTGGAGCAGAATACTTGGTCTGAAACTTAAGTATCTAGCACAACTCTAGTATAAATTAAAATGAAGCCCTAGAGCAATAAGGAAGAGCAAAGTGAGTGACATCTCTCAGTTTACCATGGCTCACCTTTTGGTTTGAAAAAAAAATTAATAGGCTTAGTAAAAAAAATTTTTGCTTTGCTTTGGAGGTAATTTTTGCATTTATCACTATAGGGGTTGAAAAAAATTTTTTTTCTCCTCCATTGCCTGGTTCATGCCTGGGTCCCCTGTAACAAAAGACAGATTAACAAGAGAAAAAGCATACAAATATTTTTAATATGTGTTAGGTGACATAAGGACCTGCAGAAATGAAGATCCAAAGAAAGAGGGACACTTGTGTGTGTGTGCATGTGTGTGTGTGTGTGTGTGTGTGTGTGTGTATTAGTTGTAGACAGACACAATACCTTTATTTATTTATTTATTCATTTATTTATTTATTTTTATGTGGTGCTGAGGATCCAACCCAGTGCCTCATGAGTATGCTAGGTGAGCGCTCTACCACAGAGTTACACCCTCAGCCCCACCTGTGTATTTTTATGCTTAGGTCTGGTTAGAAGTAGACAAAAAGATCCATGTAATGATAATAAACTGGGGGAACTTAGGAAAGCCAGATTCTGCAGTGTCCCCAGGCTTCAGAGGTGAGGATGCTCCTTTCCTTGGGGAGTAGGGAGGCACCTCTCACAGGAGGGTCTGAAGACCTTCTTCAGGGGAGGAAGCTGAGGGAGGGCAGGAAGAGTGTGACCTCCTAGTTCCTGCTGTTTTCTCACATGCCAAGTTGTCATATTTGGGGGCGACATGTCCTGAACCCATATCACTGAGGGGAAGTAGGGAGTAGGATACTATATATGTCAATACCTTATGTTTTTACTTTTGTTTTTGTGATGCTGGGCTTGGAGCGCAGGGTCTCATGCATAGCAGACATGTGCTGTACCACTTAGCCACATCCAGCCCTGGTTTTACTTCTATGTTCTTCGTTCTGTCTCTTTTTATGTATTAGAAAAATTCCTTCTCAAATGAATTACAAATTTAAAAAGATATGATGTTCCAAGGATTGGTTTCCATATCTGCAGTGTTTATTTGTACAGAACATCCCACTCTTGAGCAAAGGAGGCCTGGTTGTATTCATTCATGAAAATAGAAACAAACCATCAGAGCTTTAAATTCCTGGGAAGCTTTGGAATTTCAGGGACCTGAGTATGGAGCCACGTTATAGACTGGGACAGATTAGGCAGGTCCCTTAGCCTCTCTGTCTGATTCTCCATCTTCAAAGTAGGATAATAATATGGGTCTCAGGGGTTGTTGCAAGGATTAAATGAGATGCTGAACATAGACCTCTTGCAGCCTCTCTCCCTGCAACTGCTCAAAAGACAGGACTGAATGAGTGAGGTCATGCTTAATCAGAGCAAGTAATTTAGAAGATGAGAGACTGTCCATTCCCTTTTGCTAGGAAGTACCACTGTACTTGGGTCTAAGTGTCTAAAATGATAATTGTTCTCTACTTAGCTCCCCGCAGCGTACAGTCCAGCTGCGCATGTGTCTTAATTTTTTTCTCCAAGGAGGACGTGGAAGAGTTAAATGGAGATACACATTTTACACTATTTGGGGGCCTTTTCTCTTTGTTTCACATCAAAGTGGTCTGCGGTCCGTTTTGCCAGTTCGTACATATTGTTGTACTCAGAGAGGGGCTGGAAGGGCTGAGCTGGCTGCTTGATTAGCTGTGACTCCCTTCCAGGTTGGCTTAAGAGACCAAATGCATCTACCTCTGCAAGGTGTTAATGATAACGGGGGGGGGGGGGGGGGGGGGAGGGGAGACACTCCCTCCCTTTTTGAGTGAGACTTTGTAGAGGCCCCGGATAATAAATCATTTGTTCCCTCTAAGAGCACTCTGCCATTCACACAGCTCACACCCAGATGGTTTCCACTTGAAATTGCTCATCAAGTGCAAATAGCTCCCAGCCCGGATGGCTGAGCTGCTCTGGGGCTTGTGGAGTAAGGAGGCTTCAGCCTGTGACCAGGCCTGGGGACCCACGGGTGGGTGGATAAAGCCTGTGCCACACAGGAAACCAAGTCAGAGGCTCTCTTTGTCCCCACTCCACCCTAGCTCCCCCATGAGAGGAGAAAACCAGCCCCATGTGGATTTGGGGTTCAGCCTGCTTTCCCCTGGACTTGCCTTGGGTTCACCAGAAGCTTCCTCTCTCCCAGGGAGAGTTGCTTGGCCTGTGGCTCAGCAGGTTTGTCCAGCTCTGTGGGTGCTAAAAAAAAAAAGGTGGGGGAGGGCAGAGGGAAGTAACTTGGCTGGACTGACGTCCTTGCCTGAATCCAGACCCGCTCCACCTGGCCTGGGAGAACTGTGGGTGCCTTGTGGCCACCTCCGGTCTGGCTCCCCTAGGCCTGCCTGCCGGTCCTCCTGCTTGCCCACTCTGTCAGCTGAAGTCCCCGGAGCACCAGGCTCCTCTCTGTACAGGTGTGCGGCCGGGATAACTGCTGATGAATGCGTGTGTCTGGCAGGGCCTTCGGGGTAATTTGATTTGCTTGATATCTAGAGCGATCACCCCTCTTTCTTCTCCCTTTCTTTCCCTGAGTTTGTGGCAGTGTTTACCTTTGTTGGTGTTTTAAGTTGATGAATGACACTTGTTTCTGGGTGTGCGTTTCCACCCAAGTTTTAATTAAATTTGCAAGCGGCTCCGGTAACGATGAATCGGAGCCTCTCTCCCTAATTTGACCTCTCCCAAGTTATTCTGCGTTCAGAACTTTCCATAGTTTCTTTCCTGTCCGGCTACCCCGGTGCGGATGAGCCAGAGGGAGGTCCCCCCCTCCCGTTGCTGCAGCCATTTCTCCTGGGTTTTTTGGTCTGTGATAGCAAAAGCCACATCCTGCCCCTGACAGAATCCATTAGGCCAAGTAAGGAACAGATTCCCAGAAAGACGAGCTGCTTTCTGCAGAGGAGAGCTGGGCTGGCCCTCAGTGATGAGGAAAGAACTGCCGTAAATAGAGGCTGGGAGCCCTGGAAGGGGGCTGTTTCTTTAAGGGCAGAGATGGAAGCTGTGTTTGCTTTCTTTTCTTTTTTCTTTCTTCTTCTTTTAAGAGCTATGTGGGGGAGGAAGCAGCCTGTGTAAGTTCCATCTGAAAGAACGCCCACAAGGCCGAGACGGCAAGAGCAATGGATTAATGGACTAGGAAATAGATGAACTAAACCAACCTTGGGTTACAATCTGCCTGCAAAGTTGAGATAAAATTAGGGCAAGTGTGTCTGGTTCAATTTATGGCGGGACCACGGTTTAGGCCCAAGAAGTAAATGGAGCATGCTTCTGAGGTTGCAGAAATTGGCCAAGTTTCTTCAGCATATTACCCACCTCCTTTTGTTTCGTTTTGCCTAATGCGCTCTTAGAAAACTCATAAGGAAGCTATTCTGAATCGAAATTATTTTTGTGAATTTATGGGTGGTGCTGGGGATCAAACACAGGACCTCATGCATGCCAGGTAAGCATTCTACCACGCAGCTACGTCCCAGCCCAGAAATATTTTACCCTTGAAGAAACTGCTGGAAAAAAGAAAAGAGAAGAAAAAGAAAGAAAGTGTTGTGAGAAATTGCAGGCCCCAGTGGGCAGGGGATGACCCAGGGACATGTTGATGGTTTCAACATGGACCTGTGAGTATGATGCTGGGCATGTGGGCACACAAGTGACATAGGGGCTGGTCACTGCCTGCCCTTCCACGGATAGCTTCCAAACTGGTGGGGGCAGCAAGGCTAATGAATGTGTTTAAAGCTGTTAACTAGAGGCAACCTGGAGTTATGGGAAGAAAATGGAGAAGAAATCAGGACATGGTTCCTGCTCCCTTCCTCTGGCACTAATGAGTGCTGGGACCTTGGGCAACTGATTGCTTAGGCCTGGTTTCCTCACTACAAATTAAGGGAGTTGAACAAAATAATCTCTTCAAGTTCCTTAGAGCTTTAATCTTCAGAATCTAATTAACAACGCCAGTAGATCTATTGTATAACCCAGGAATAAAGGGAACAGCACCCAGGGTGAGGCCAGAGAGACAGTTCACAGAGGACGTGCCTCACCCTGAGCGAGAGCAGTGTCAGGCTGCAGTGTCAGGCTCAGCTCCCCTGGGCAGGTGAGGCTGGTTGGATTTTGAAAGCAGGCAGGACCCTGGACTGGGAGGCTCCCATCCTTGCCTCCACCTAAGCGGGAGGTCCAGGTGGCAGGCAGACCCTAACCTGACCATGGGTGGGGTCCTGCCGCAATCATCCCTCCATAAAAGTAACTAGGCAGAAAAAAATGCAAGGTAGGCAGAGGATGCAGTCCAGAATGACGGCCAGGTGTCTTTGGAGAACAGGATATTCAACAGGCCGGGCGGTTGGAGCAGATTGTCCAGATGGGTGGAGAGAGGAAGTTGGGAAGCTGGACTGGGGCGGGTGGGAGGGTCATGGGTTCTGGCCTGAGGAGGTGGAACTTGAGCTTGTAGGCAAGCAGCAGTGGTTCATGAGGAGTGCTGTCACAAGGAGGCTGGACAAGGTGTGCTTTGGGGAAAGCGTGGAAAGACTGGCCTTCCTTTTATCGTGGACGTGCTGACCTCTCTGGCTTCAGAAGCCTGTCCATATCACATTGCTCTTGCCCCTGGACTTGAGTCCTTCCACTCTGATGGTGCCTGATCATTCAGTTGTGTGGGACTGGGTCAGAAGACGGGTGAAAAGATAGCCCCTAGGAAACTGATAGTTACATTAAACTTTTTAAAATTTTGGTAAAATATGCATAACATAAAAGTTTCCCTGTTACTTTTGTGTGTGTGTGTGTGTGTGTGTGTGTGTGTGTTGCTAGCAATCGAACCCTGGTCCCTGTGAGACAAACTTTCTACCACTGAGCCGCATCCCTAGCTGGTATCAGTGTTTAAAGCCCTTAGTTTTGGGGTGGCTTGTGATGCAGCAGTAGGTAACCAGGCCCCTGGTGGGTGAGATGGGCTGGCAGAGGTTGGGGCAGCATAGGGTACAGAGGGGGAGGGTGGGGGACAGGGAGCTGGTTGGAGACAAGTCAGAAAAGGGATCCTGGAGATAACAAACCCAATTTTGAAAGCTTCTTTTAGGTCCAGGCAAAGTTTCAAGCACTTTGTTCAACCCACTGGATCCTGTGACAATCCTGCTGTGTTAGTGCTCTTCCCTAAATGGGGAAACTAAGCTGGCAGAACCTCAGAGTACAGAACTGGGGTTTCATCCCAAGAGCCTGATTCCAGGTGCAGGCCTTTTATTTTTCATGGTGCTGGGGACTGAACTCAGGGCCTGGTACATTCGAGGCAAGCTATACCCCTCCACCTCAAGTGCATGCTTTTAACTGCTAAATTATTTGGTGTATTAATTCAACAGCCTTTCTTTATCACGGGACTTGTTGATTTACCCTTTCAGCAAACATTTATTGAGTACCTACTTTGTGCTGGGCAATGACGAGGAGGCTAATTATTTTTTTGGGGGAAATGGGGTCTTGATATGTTTCTCAGGCTGGTCTCAAACTCATGAGCTCAAGGGATCCTCCTGCCTCAGCCTCAGGAGTAGCTGGGACTGCAGGGGTGTACCACTATGCCTGGCTGAGTGAGCTGATTTTGAATAGAAGGAAGGGATATAGGAGAATGGTCATGTTCTCAGAAAAGAGACAAAGACACGAGGCACATTTTATTTTAATATTTTTATTTTGAAATAATGATAGAGTCACAGGAAATCGGAAAAAGATTACACTCGCACATATCCCCCGCACCCATCGGCCCCCCTTCCCACTGCTTGTTAGCATCTTGCATAATTGTGGAACATTGACCCCTTGAACTTGATGTTGGTGCAATATGCAGAGCTTATTCAGCCTTCATTAGTCACACCTGCACTGACATGCGTGCCGGCGTGTGCATATGTGTGTGATTCTTTTTGTGTGTAGTGCCAGGGGTCAAACTCAGGCCCTCACACAGGCTAGACAAGCCCTCTGCCACGGAGCTACACCCTCAGCCCCATGTGTGTGCAATTTTATCACCAGGGCGGTTTCATGGAACCACCACCACAGTCACGATGCAGAACTGTCAATCATCAGCCATATGCCTGGCACATCTCGGTGCCTGCAGCACAGAGGCAGTCGAGCAGGGTGAACTGGCAGGGAAGCAAGCGGAGGCCAGGTCCTGGAGGCCAGGTCCTGGAGGTCTTCCTCACCATTCAGGGGCTTGAATCCTGCACTGAAGGATTTAAACAGTGATGATGGAAGTTCTCATAGATAGAGGCAAGTGAGTACCTTATATTCACCTTGAGATTCAAATGACTCCTGTCAGAATCTTTGCCAAGAGCAGACAGTGGGTGCCTGAGTGTGGATGTGGGTGGCACACAAGGTGGTGGCCTTGACCTGTGTCCCTGTGCCTGTATTCTGCATCTTCTACTTGGTAATTCTCCGGAGCTGTGATCACTGGCTTTGCTACTTCCTTCACTCCGCTGACCCTCTGGCCCATCTGACACTTAGAACAATTGCAAAGGATTATTGCATTTGAGGTTTTCACAGAGCATGGAATGAAATATGGAGCGCACCTTTCCAGTTTGTCTAATTTCCTTCCTGTCGCCGAAGCAAAGTGTTAGGAAGAGTAAGTCATTTTGCAGTTGCCGCAGCTGCTACTGAATATAGATTGGAAAAATGATTTGCTAGAACAAAGTGGCGATCAGATAAATCCCATGAATTTGTCTCTTAAAAAAAATGTGTTTGTTAGAGAGGGGGCTCCCATAGCCGAGTTCTTTGAGGGGGTGGGGACAAGAGCTCTTGGCTTCATTTGGAAGGAGCTTTGTCAGCTGCTTCTACCAATTCAAGAGAACTGTTGGGATAATAATAATTATGGGCTGGGGGTGAAGCTCAGCGGGAGAGCACTTCCCTAGCATGTGTAGGGGCCTGGGTTCCATCCCTAGTACTGGAAAAAAAAAATATGGAGGCCTTTAGCATCTGATAAGGCCTTTCCTTTGTCATGATCCTACTTAATCCTCACAGACAATGCTGTGAGTGTGTAGGGTAGGGTAGACGTTGTATCACCTCCAGTTTATAAATGAAGAAAAATGAGAGATGAGCTTAGAAGGATCTAGTGAAGAAGCAGCTGAGCAACTTCTAGAACGTCACCCAAACCTGTGCATTTTGAGTGACACGTTGGTACATGGTCCAGCTGATTTCCAGGGGAGATTCACACATTGAAGAGAAGCGGAGAAAGATGGGTGCTGTTCACTTGGTGCTCATTTTATGTCACAAGTGATGGGTGTGGTTTATGTTTGTCATTTCATTTAATCCAGGATTTAAGAATATTAGAATACACCCCTCTCCCCCCAAAAAGAGCAATCTCCACAGACTTAATAAAATGATTCACGATCACAGGTTGTTTTTGGTGGCCTGGGTGTCCTCCTCCTTCTGTGCTGAATCCTGCATGTCCCCAGGAGAGAGCAGCCCTCTCCCCCTGCTGTTCATTAAATCAGGGACTGGCAACAGGAAGACAGAGCCTGCACCCTGTGGCCTGCTGCTGTGCAGCTTCTGCCCCTCATGGTAGACACGAAGTCCCTGTGACAGAGACATTCAAATGTCACAGGCTGCTGTGCCCACAGGTTCACCAGGATCTCTGGCCCCCTGAGGAATCCCCACTCGATATTTCTGAGAAGGTCAGGATTGTCCTCCAGATTCTCCCTCAACAGTATGTCCTGCTGCAGGGGAGCCCAGTGCGGGTAGCTAGTGCCCCCGAGTTTCTAGAATTTCAGCCAACAAACCCCTCTCAGCTTCATAGAGAATTCCTGGACTCTTAGGGCACGGTTACGGGTGCAGGCTCCTGTGACGGTTCACTCAGAGGCTGACAGTGCTGGGTGTACTCACTCCTGAGCGACCACACGAGGGACAGCCCTGTGGGACTCAGAATTGACCCCCCTCTATGGCAGCCTTGGCCTGGTTACTGGGTCAAGCTCAAGGTCCTGGCTCTTTCTCTGCTCTGGGTGAATTCTCGAAGTATAATAACTGATAAGGAGAATTTCAGTTATTTATAGCCCCACCCACCTCTTCATTACTAACATGTGAGTGACTGATAAAAAGCAGTCAGCTATTGTTGATTATCAGCATGGTGCCAGCCACTGTGCTAGGTGCCCGGGTATGTTATCTGTTTAATCCCCACAGCAACTTTGGCAACTCTGGCATGGCACAATTTAACGGCTGATGGGATCAGAGGTCAGTAGGAAACCAAGGGTGCATAATGCCCCGTGTTAGTGACTTTACCCTTCTGTGCCTATGTCCCTCGGCGACAAAATGAGACAGACCAGATGTTTCCTTAAGTCCGTTCTCTTTCTAAAACTCAAGTCTGCTGCCTTTCTTAGACATATCTGCAACCTAACCAAAGTTGACATTTTATGCCCACGAAAGACAGGACACTGATCTATGTAGATCTATGTTGCCACGTCTCTGGGTTACTATTCTGAAGAGTGTTTAAGGGTGTGTGTGTGTGTGTGTGTGTGTGTGTGTGTGTGTGTGTTGCTGGGGATCTAATCCAGGGCCTTGCACGGAGTACACAAGTGTTCTACCCCTGATCTGCATTCCCCCCGCCTTTTGTTTTTAAATTAAATAACAATTTTCAAACTGGCTTTGAGAATCAGGAAGATTTGCCAGCTGACTTCAGGGCAGACTGTGGACTGCAGACAAGGCTCACTGTGTCTACGATTTGCTGATTTTGCCTTTGCTCTTGGTTCACCTCTGTCCTCAGGCAAATTCCTTCATTTGCAAGATGGTGCCTGCAGCACCAGAGGTTCACTCCCACCCAGGATTGGGGAAAAAGCCCTGCTTTCTTTAAGAGTTGAACCACGGGAACTTTCACCTTGATTGGCTCATCTCTGAACTACTATAAGCAAATACTAGGAGTTACTTAGCTTGGGCTGAGATTATTATCCATGCTTAAACCAATCACTCTGGCAGAGGGATGGCATCATTCTGATTGATCTATGCCAAGCAGGATGTAGGTCGAGTCCTACAATTCTATAATTTAGTGCTGGGATAGATTTAGTCCTACTTAAGACTCCACCAGGAAATTCTGGGTAGGGTATCAGTCAGGAGAGAATAGGTTCTGCTGCAGTAATAAACAAATCCAATATCTCCGTAGTTCAAAACAATAAAGATACTTCTGCTCATGATCTTTTCCTTGAGGCGGTGGTGTGCTGAGGATTGAATGCAGGGCCTCGAACATGCTAAGCACACGGTCCACCTCAGCCCCTTGCTCATGTTTGTTGCAGGCCACCAGGAAAGTTCAGCTCATGATTGTCACTCCTGGAAGCAGGTGATAGAGGCTCTGTCTCAGTATACACTTTCACTATAGAAATCGGAGAGACTAGCACGGGAAGTTGGGGGTTTCTATTTGGAAATGACACAGCCCTGGGCCCACATTTCATTGGTGGAAGCCAGTCAAATGGGCATGCGTAAGTCAGAGAGGGCTGGAGCTTAGACCTCCCTTGTGCCTGGGACTAGTGGGAAGATGAATCCGTGGCCAGCCACCATGTCGGACAAAGCAAGAATTCAAGGGCCTGGGCTGGGGATGTGGCTCAAGCGGTAGCGCGCTCACCTGGCATGCGTGCGGCCCGGGTTCGATCCTCAGCACCACATACCAACAAAGATGTTGTGTCCGCCGAGAACTAAAAAATAAATATTAAAAATTCTCTCTCTCTCTCTCTCTCTCTCTCTCTCTCCTCTCTCTCTTTAAAAAAAAAAATCAACATGCATTAAACACATATAAAGCCTCACTCCTGCCCTGCTGAAGCATGCATTCATCTTTCTCCCTTCCTTCCTTCCTTCCTTCCTTTCAAAAAAAAAAAAAAAGAATTCAAGGGCCTGAGAGCTTGGGGAGCTGATGGTATAAGGCCATTTCAAGAGCTGAAGAGGAGATGAGCTATCCCAGCTCATGCAGGAAAAGAATTCAGGCCCTCCATGTTGGACAAGGCCCATGGGTCAGTCTGCTGATTCAGGTGCTAATCTTACCCAGAAACATGTTCACAGACACACCCAGAAATAATGTTTAATCTGGGCTCTCTGTGCTCCAGTCAAATTGAAACCTGGAATTAACCATCACAGTAGCAAAGTCCTGAGCAGAATCCAGATCCCAGGACTTCCAGGAAGGCGTCTATGCCATTATACCATGCCCCAGGCCACCTGCTCCTCTTGTAGAGTTTGGAAAGTTTATAGGGTGGGCAGTGTAGCTCAGGGGCATGTGTGAAGCCAGGCCTTGGGGTTTGATTAAAAAAAAAAGTTTTCATTATCAAAATCTTGATGGAAGTAAAACATCTATCACATATAAGGATATGACACTAATGTGAAATCTCTATCATTTATCTGCATTTTGTAATAGCAGTATGAGGACTGAGTGGTGGGAAGAGGTCAAGGTCAGGGTCAGTAATTGCCTTCCCAGAGCTCATTCCAGAGATGAGAAGGTTGATCTCCAGTAGTTCTATATAAGCAGAAGCAGTCAAAGACTTAAAGTGATACCAAAGTGACCTTTCTTTCTTTCTTTCTGTTTTTCTTTTTCTTTCTTCTCCTTCTTCTTCTTCTTTTCCCCCCTTTTTGTGGTACAAGGGAGTAAACCCAGGGGCACTCTACCACTGAGTTACATCCCCAGTTCTTTTTATTTCTTTTTTATTTTATTTTGAGACAGAGTCTTGCTATGTTACCCAGGTTGGCCTTGAACTTGCAATCCTCTTGCCTCTGCCTCCTGGGTCACTGGGATTACAGACAAGCACCACCGCACCTGGCTGTGTTAAAATAACTCTTTAAACATAACATTTTAAAAAAATATACTTTTAGTTGTAGATGGACACAGTACCTTTATTTTATTTATTTGTTTTTTATGTGGTGCTGAGGATCAAACCCAGTGCCTTACACGTGCTAGGTAAGCACTCTGCCACTGAGCCAAACCCCAGCCCCAAACATAACTCTTAAATAATATACAGCAGTTGCAAATATAAATATACTTCACGTGCATTATTTCATTGAACCACAGAAGACCCTGCATGATAAATAGTATTGATTTTAAAAAATTTAATTCAGTATGTTTTTGGTGTGTGTGTTTACGTGTGCATGCTGGGGATTGAACCCAAGGCCTCACACGTGCTTTCACTGAGCTACACTCTAAGCTGATCACCATTTTTATAATTAAGAAAACGGACGCTCCAAAAGCCCTTGCCTGAGAGGCATAGCTAGTGCATTTCAATCGCACCCCAACCTGGGTGCTCTGGCTGGAAACTGGGGTCCTTGCATTTCAGCGCGACTCCCTCTTGCTCTCCTTGGGATGATTTCAGAAGCTCACGTATTTGTTGACCTATCAGCATCCATTCTTGCTGTGTCAGATGTCATTGCTGGTCCCTGGTAAGGCTGCCTCTCCCTCAGAGAGGCACCTGCCCTCCTGGATAAGCACTGTGCCTTTTGCCCTTACAGAGAGCCCTGAGGACGCCCCCTGTCCCTTAGCAGCTCTGATTCAGTGAGATGTTTTCCCTGATGGTTTTGCTGGAGCGGAGCTTTTGCTAAACCTCACCGGGATGTGGCGAGGGCTAATTAGATAATGCCTGCGAAGCACTCGGAGTTCCTTGGAGATGGGCTCTCTCTATGTATTATTAATGGAGGTGGGGCACAGTGTTTCCAAACAAAGGCTGGTGCCTACTTAAAACCCTGGGGCGGGGGCAGTGGAGAGCTGGAGAGGGGAGAGAGCCAAAGGCCTTCAGCCCTGGCTGGTGATCCAGGGCTCAGGCAGAGGACAGGGACTGCCATTAAGGGTGGAAATGAGAGGGTGTCTCCTGGGCACACAGAACTTGCTGAACGACTCCAGCGGGGCAAAGGGCAGTTCCTGCTAAACCAGTCTGTGGTCATGATACTGGAGCCCAGGAGCCTAGCTGGTCTGAGTCCCAGCCAGGCTTCCAATCAAAGGACCACACTGAGCGGCCAGTATCCTCTGAAAGATCCCTGCCAATCACCAGCTCTGTTTTCTAAGCACGGGAGAGTGAAATGACCCTCTGTAAGTAAGTTGTCTTCCTCCCCTCCCCCGCTCCACTGGGGTCAGACCCTGGGGCACTCAACCACTGAGCTAAATCCCCCAAATCTTATATTTTGAGATAGGGTCTGGCTAAGTTGCTCAGGCTGGCCCCAAACTTGAACTTGCCATTCTTCTGCCTCTTGAGTAGTTGGGATGACAGGCATGCACCCCCTGGGGAAAATTCTATTGATTGGGTTTTTGGTATTGCAGATGGAACCTAGAAGTGCTCTACCACTGAGCTACATCCCCAGACCTTTTTAATTTTTATTAACTTTGAGACAGGATCTTGCTAAGTTGCTTAGAGCCTCATTAAGTTGCCCGGGCTGGCCTTGGACTTTCGATTGTCCTGCCTCAGCCTCCTGAGTGGCTGGGATTACAGGTGTGTGCCACCTTGCTCAGTGAGTGATTTGCTTTAGAGGAGGTGATAAAGGCTGGGCCCTCGTGGTGAGATTATTGCCCTTATGAAGAGACACCGGGGAGCTCACTCTGTTCCATGAGGACACAGTGAGAAGGTGGCCTTTTGCAATCTGGGAAAAGGGCCCAGGCTAGAAACCAGCCCTGCCAGAGTTTTGACCCTGGGCTTCCAGCCTCCAGAACTGAGAAAATAAATATCTATGACCTAATCCACCCGGTCTGGTATAGGTTGAGCACCTCTAATCCCAAAATATCAAATCAGAAATGCTCCAAAATCTGGAAGTTTAAAAATGCTGATATAACACTACGAGTGGTGAATTCCACACCATGACACTTTCTTTCATGTGCTAAAGAGGAGGTTTATGTGTAAGATTATATTTAGGTTAAATTATAGGTATATGTGAAATGTGAATGAATTCTGTGTTTAGACTTGGGTTAAGATATTTCATTATGTATATACAAATATTTCAAAATAAAAAAAAAAAAATCCAAAACACTGTGGTCCCAAGCATTTTGGATAAAGGCTGGGCAATCTGTATTTTGTTATGGCAGCTCAAGCAGACATCACAAACTCTTAACCCCTGCAGCTCATAATGTGACCTTATCTGGAGACGGGATTGTAGCAGATGCAAGGAGTTTAAGACAGGCCATACTAGAACAGGGTGTGCCTCTCATCCTGTGTCACTGGTGTTCTTAGGAGAGGAGAAGAGGTGTAAAGAGAGACAAGCACAGGGCGTAGACAGTGTGAGGCTCTAGGGACAAGGCCTCAGAGGAGGGTTAAAAGTGAAGCATCCACACAAGCCAAGGATTGCTGAGGATCTTCTGGCAACACCAGAAGTGAAAAGAGAGACCCAGGGCTGGGTGGTTCCATCCCCAGCACCACAAAACAAAACAAACAACAACACAAAAACAAAACAAAACAAAAAAAACAACCCCAAAACCCCACAGAGCAGATTCTACCCTGAAGCCTTGAGAGAACAGAGTCCTAACAACACCTTGATTTCTGACCTCCAGTCTGCAGAGTTTTGAAAGAACAAATGCCTGTTATCTTCAAGTGCCCTGTTTGGGCACTTTTGTTATAGCAGCCCTAGGAAACTAATACACTTGGTTCTGGGGGTTTTCAACTGCCCTTCAAGTGAGGGCAAACACCTCTACTGATGTCAAAAGCCAGCCAGTCTGGTAAGCCTTCAGCCTCTTTATTCCTCTATTTTGGGGAAGTCTGGATACTTGAACTCCCTGGTTTCCCCATTGAGGCCGGGTCATCTGCTGCCAAGTTCTCACACAGAAATATTCGAAGATACAAAAGAGCTTAGAAACCCAGAGGCTGGGGGCGGGGGAGGGGGGGTCGCAGATGGAAAGCAGAGTCATCTTCCTGTTTTGGGAAAGAACAAGCCTTTCTGAATATCAAGAATCACAAGTCCTTTCTTCTCCGTGTGAATCATCAGGTGACATTTTTATTGGAGGACACCCAGACTCATCGTGGGTCAGTGCCATAAATTACCAAGGGGAAACAGGCAGGTTTAGTGTGGGTTAGTCCAAATCCACACCCGTTGGGTGATCTGGAAGTCTCTCGAACTGAAACACCTTTGCCGTGCCTGTCAGTCACCTGCCAGCCTGGGGGTAGACGTCAGAGAGCCATCGGTGTCCCCCGACCCCTGTAATAATGCCACATCACAGGGCCCCAAATAGGTGACTTTTAGGCACATAAACCTGAGCTTCTGTTAGTCATGTGTATGAACAAGCCCAATAAAATAGATCATGTTACCAAAGCCAGTTGTACCCTGTTATTTAAACTAGTAATTAAGAGACTTAAAGCTGGCTTCCCTACAGCTGCCTAACCACCAGCGTCCCTCCTTCCTGGTACTGGAAAGGTGAAGGCACTGTGGGGGGAAGTTGGCCTCAGACACCTGGCACTATCTTAGGTTAGATCGTCTTTCAGAATAAGCAGGAGCCTCCAGTGACCTGGAGACAGGACCGACCTCTGGAAGGCAGACTCAAAATAGCACCCTGAGGCTGTGCCTTCGGGGAATGCCCTCCCCAGATGGCATCCTGTGTGGCTTGGGAGGGGCTGGTACCACTAGCCCAGGAAATAAAGGCCTCTTTATTTGTGTCAGTTAAGCTGCTCCGTTGACTCAAGCCAAGCAAGGTTTTCTGCCTCCCAATGTTCAGAGCGAGTATAATTTAGATTGAAAAGAGATAGAGACACGTGTGTGGGAATAACTGGTTTTTCAGTTTGGGCTACCAAAGGCAAAATGGTCGTAAGGGCATGACTTCTGGTTATTAAAAAATGTTCTGGTGGGGGAGCTGGGGGTGTGACTCAGTGGCAGAGTGCTTACCCTGTGTGCATGAAGGCCTGGGTTCCCTCCCCAGCCCTCAGAAAAACAGTCCTCAGTCCTGAATACACTCCTGTCAACCCACAGCCAGATCCCATGTCCAGACCCAAACACAACTGCGAGTTCATGTGGGGAGAGGAAGACTTTATTTAGAATAGGCGGCCTGCTGGGGTTTGCTGGCACGGCATTTAAGGTTTCTAGTGGAAGCATAAGTGTGTGTGGGGGGGGTGGGGTAGCTGGAAAACTCCATGGCAGGTTAATTAACTTGGTGAACTAGTGTCAGGTGGGCAAGGACCTGTGGCAGGTGGGGCGTGAATTGATCCTAGGGCAAGTGAAGGCAATATACTTTTACGATGGACATGTTTTCTCTTCCTATATAAAATCATTGAAGATAGGGTAATTCATACAGAATAGAAGTTCATGGCAGGCATGGTGGCACACAACTGTACTCCCAGTGGCTTGGGAGGCTGAGGCAGGAGGATTGCAAGTTCAAAGCCAGCCTCAGCAACTTAGTGAGACCCTAGGTAATTTAGTGAGGACTGGTTTCAAAAAAAAATGTGTGTGTGGGGGGTGCTGGGGATGTGGCTTAGTGGTTAAGCACCCTGGGTTCATCCCTGGTACCAAAAAAACAAAACGAAGTTTATGTCTAGTGTGCATGAGGCCAGGGACTATAAGAGAGCATGGCACTGGCATCTGGAGAGGGCCTTCTTGTTGCATTATAACATGGTAGAGGGCGGTACGTGGTGAGACAGCAAGTGTGCCAGCTCTTTTATGTAGCCACTGATGCCATCTTGGGAGCCTGACCTCATAACCTCATCTAAACTTAATCATCTCCCAAAGGCCCTGTCTCCAAACACCACCAGCATAAGAATTCGGGGGATAAGTTTTCAACACATGAACTTTTGGGGAGCAGACATTCAAGCCACAGCAGTGGGGCACATGTTAGTGCAGAGAACACTCCCATACGCTTATTGAATCCTTACCGTTGCCTTTCAGAGCCATAGATAAATAACTTCCTGAGTTCACCCAGGTAGAGAGGCAGAGGTTGAGATTTGAATCTAAGCCAGCTCCATTCCGAAGTCCTGGGCACGTGCTAATCCCACTGTAAATTAGACTGTGAGATTGCTGCAAACCTAGCAAGCTCAGAGGAGGGAGAAGCCCGCCCTAGTGGGGAGTCAGCTAAGATTCTGTGACAGAGAAAGCAAGTGAGTAGGTCCTTCCAAGGTAGTGAGATGAGGGGATTATTCTTGACGAGAAGAAAGAGCCCCACAAGAGCTCCACAGTGGGCCAGTGCAGGGGTGGCATACAGAATGGCAGTCACCTGGTGTGGCAGCTCTGAAGAATGTGTGCTGGGGACAAACCTGACAAAGGTCGCATGGTGAAGGTCCTTGAATGGCTCTCTCAGGGACTTGGTGTATTCTGTTAAGCAAGGGGCAGTAACTGGAAGGTGTCTAATTGGAGAAGTATCTGACTAGAGCCGTTCTCTGGGAGGAAGATTCTGATGAGCAGGGGGTGGAGGAGATGGAGGGAGTTGGCGGGCAGGTGCCAGGTAAGGGGCTAACCCAGTAGGAAGGTGTGACTATTGAGAACTGAACCAGGGCAGCAGGACCAGCCTGATTGGAGGCTGGGGCAGGGCTGTTGAGAGCCACAGCCAAAGGGGCCCCAGCAAACTTCCAGCTGCCAGCAACATCTAGCTGATTGGCTCCTCTGCGTGATGTTCATTGGGCTGTTTCCCTGCCCTTCAGACTGCCAGCTGATGATTGGCTCACAGTGGCCCCAGCAACATCTAGCTGATTGGCTCCTCTGCGGTGATGTTCATTGGGCTGTTTCCCTGCCCTTCAGACTGCCAGCTGATGATTGGCTCACAGCGGCCCCAGCAACATCTAGCTGATTGGCTCCTCCACGGAGCTGCTCATTGGAGGACTTCTTTGGCTCCACCCACGCGACCCAGCCAATCAGCCTCAAGAGCAGGAGGATTGTGGGAGGTGGTGAGGTTTGTGTGGGGGTGAGAGGCTTGGGGAAGCCGGTGGTGGCAGTTGGGCTCTGAGGGGTTTTTCCTGAGGAGCTGTTTTGTTTGGCATTTGTAGTTCTAAAAATAAAGTTAGTTTCTTTTGACAAGTGGCTCCTGAATTGTGCCCAGCCAGACTGCGGCACAGGGCCAACTTCAACTTCTTAGGTTTGCTTTCTGATTTCTTATTTTTGGTACCAGGAATTGAATCCTGGGGTTCTTAACCACTGATCCACATCCTCAGTGCTTTTAATTTTTTATTTGGAGGCTGGCTTTGAACTTGCAATCCTCCTGCTTTAGCCTCACAAGCCACTGGGATTACAGGTGTGAGCCACCACGCCTGGCATCGGGTTTGCTTTCTAATTTTTAAGTGACCTATAATAATTATGGGCTAGGTTTGACGCTCTGCCATTATGTTTTGAAATGTGTGATTGGTTTTAAACAAGCACCCCCACCCCTGATTGTCATTGTGGACTGGGTCCCATGAGTGATGCAGCTGGTCCTGGACTGGGGCTTTGGACCTGGACCAGCTGGGTTTGAAATCCCAGCTCAACCTTTTCTAGGCCAGGAGGGCTTTAGCACGTCACTTAACTTCCCATGGGCTCCTCAGCTTCCTCATCTGCACTTGATCTTGGCCAAAAGGCGGAGAAGCAATCCGTTTCCTCATCTGTAAAGTGAGAATAATTATAATCACTCTCCTGAGTTTCATGAGGATTAGGGAAAAGATGTTAATAACGGTCATTTTTTGAGCACTTGTGTGCTAAATGCTGGGCTGGGCACCTTTATATCCATGATACATTTAATCATTCGGCCACCTTATTAGGAATGCACGCTAGTCAGCCGGGGATCGCAGGTATGATGGCAGCCATAGACTCCATCGCCTGATGACCTCATGGCTTTCTTACTGTGTGTAAGTACGCTCTGTGATGTCCATGCAATGTCAAAATTCCCTAATTCAATCCCCTAATGGCGCATTTCTCAGAACATGTCCCCAAAGTTAAGCAAAACATGACAGTATTTTTATTTTGTAAGAAAAGGAAGTTTTTATGGTTTGGATCTGAAATAGCCCCCAAAAGCCTGTGTGTTGATGACTTGGTCCCCAGGGCAGCAGTGTTCAGAGGTGGGGCCTTGGCAGAGGAAGGATTACGAGGGCTCTGACATCATCAGTGAATTAACAGAGGGGATCTTAACCCACTGGTCTACGGAGGCCGTGGAAACTTGAGGTGGTTGGACTTGTTGGAGGAGGTACGTCACCGGGGTGTGTGCTCTTCTGGGAACCTTGGTCCCTTCCTCCCTCTCTCTCTCTCTCTCTTTTTGCTCCCTGATCACCACGAGGTGAATACCTCTGTCCTGCCCCACGCGACCTGCCTTGTTGTGCTGCTTCATCAAAGGCCTAAAAGTAACGAGGCCAACTGACCATGGACTGAAACTATGGGTCCAAAGAAATCTTTCCTCCTTTAAGTTGATTGTCTCAGGCGTTTTCTAACGATGATGGGCGGCTGAGTCACAGAGGGGTCATGCCTTTCCCGAGTGGTGGAGCTGGGGTCAAGTCCAGGTTTACCTAACTCCCAAGGCTGGGCTGACACCGTGCCCAACACCACGTCCAGGTATTATCACTATTGTTAACCACAATCCACCCCTGCCCACCAGGTGGAAGGGGTGGACAACGTGGTGGTGAGGACACCTGGTCCTGGCACAGCGCCAGGACACGTGATCTGTCCTTTCTGCCTTCCTGCTGATTTGCAGTTTGGATAGGTTGATCCCATTAGGACGTTTCCAGAAAGCAGGGCATGAGACTGGAAGGTTGGGGAGATGGGGAATTGCCAGGCAGTAGAGGATGGGCAGATAAGAGCAAGGTCCCAGTGAAGGGAAAGGCCCAGGAAGGGAGGTGAAATGACCTGTCCCCTCCTCACCATGGTGAGCACGGCTGGCCCTGTGGCTATACAGTCAGTGGCTGGAGCACCCAAAGGGCCTGGCCGGCAGAAGAGAGAGTGTGGAGACACACACATATTTGTTCCCAGGCTTCTGCCCCTGCCTGGGTGCTTTGGATCTTTAGGACATGGTCTGTTTGAACTGACGGTTTGGTTTTCATACCTGAGCGAGTGTGTGGAGGTGGGAGGTGTGGGAGGAGTGGGGAGGCTACACTCAAAGGGGCCATAGTGAGGCGCGCTGCCTGGGCTTGGGCTCCAGAAGACCTTTGAGTGTGTGTGTGTGTGCGCGCGTATGTGCGTGCGTGCGTGTGCATGTGGATATGTGTGTGCAAAAAGGAATAGATCTTCATCAGTCAGCCACTTGTCCTGATTAGCAGGGGCAGGGACTCCTCAGTGTTCAGGAAACAAGTGGACCAGTTTTCTGAAACAAACGCAGCTGTAATCCCAGCAACTCAGGAGGCTGAGGCAGGAGGATTGCAAATTCAAGGCCAGCTTCAGCAATTCAGCAAGACCCTGTCTCAAAATAAAAATAAATTAATAAATAAAAAAGGGTTGGGGATGCAGCTCAGTGGCAGAGCACCCTTGGTTTAATCCCAAGTACTACCCACCAAAAAAAGTGTTTGATAAGAGAAACACATGCTTTGTGAACATTTCAACCATCAGAGCAATACACAGGGGGATAGTAAAGTCCTGGTTCATCCTCCCCCACCCCAAAATAATCACTGACTTTGAAGTGGGAAAAAGGGGGCTTTGCCTCTTATAATCTATGGTTTTAGGTAACTTGGGAGAATGTTTAAATAAATGCTTATGGAGTGAAGTTGAATGTGGTGTAGAGGGAAGAGTAAGATTTCAGAGCCTAAGCAGGTTCTGCCACCAACAGGCTGGGTCACAGGGTCTTTCACTTAAGACCCCTGCCTGGGCCCATTAGGACAGGGGATCCTGAGGCAGGGAGATGCATTCTGGCCCAGTCCCACGGCTCCCACAAGGCATCTGCTCCCAGCCCTCTCCCATCAGCCTTGGGTTTGGGTTTTGACATTCTTTGCCTCTAGGATCTGAACCACGCCTCGTAAGCCTCTCTGACTTGACCACGTGACTATTGAGTGGGCCCTCTCTCTGGTTCAACCTCACAGAGCTTCCACAGGAAGTCTGTGTTAACTTGGGCAAGTAATCTATAACACAAGGGTTAGATATTAATAGTAACCATGTATGGAGCACTAATATGATCCAGGCGTTACGCTAAGCACTGCAGATGAACTGTCAATCATCAATTCCCCTCAACATGCATATGAGATAGGGTTTAAAAAGCACAGCAGGGCTGGGGGGTTCAGCTCGGAGGCAGAGCACTTGCCTGCCTAGCAGGCATGAGGCCCTGGCTTCCATCTGCAAAGAGAAAGAGTGGAAATAAAACCAGCTTTAATCCCTAGACACATTCAGTTTCTTTATATTGCCATTTTCCAAAGGATATTTTATAAGCACCAGTGCATGTTGAAGAACATTTTGGCCTAAGATCTCTGATTGTCAAGTTATGAGTGGAGTATTTCAGTTTCAAAGCTCCAGATCCCTTTCTGATTCCAAAGCATGTAAGTGTACAAAATTTCATTCCAAACAAGTAATAAAATTAAAATAGTTTATCCACAATAAAATCTGGGAATATGAAACAACATTTATTTTCCCCGGAGCTTGCTTATTAAGACAAATTCCCCCAATTCACTTTCAATTGTGGAAAAAAAAAAATCAGAAACCAAGTATCAGGCAATTCTCAGTTGCAACAACAGTGACTAAAACAATATATTGGCTGACAGCTACTGAGAAACCCAGAGCCGGGGCTGGCTGCCTGCGGTCCAGGGGTGTCAGCAAAGAACCCATTTCCTTTTCTCCTCTACCTCCGCGGTTCTGCTCTATCCCCTGGCTAGCTCATCTCACGGTCACAAGATCACTGTCTGAACTGCTCGCGTCAAGCTTCCCGATTCCTCTGTTGATGAAGGAGTCACTCAAAGAAGAGGAAGCTTCCTTCCCAGAAGTCCCCAGAGATGTCACTGGACTGAACCAATCTCTGTGGCCAGAGGGAAGGACCAGGCGGATGGCTTATCCTGGCACCCACAGACTTCCACGGCAGGAGTTTCCAGGGGTAGGTGTTGGCCCCATATTGAGCAGCTGTGCTTCGCAGACTTTGCAGAAGCAGGGTGGTGTAGAGAGAGGGCAGTAGAGGGGAATGGAGTGACAGGGAACCGTCATCAATCAACCTGTAGGCACAGGTTGTTGGGATTTAGCAAGAGCTCTCACCAACCACAAGTGTCTAGGGGAGAAAAACGGAAAATCCTGGCCAGGTTCTCTGAGTCATTCCAGAGCCTTCTTCCTCCTCCAGAGCGGGAGGACACACTCCTCCAGGCCTCTCTGAGAGCCTCAGGCTGAATGTACTTTTTCTTATGTTTATCTGAAGTTCTAACTGTGGGCTGCTGCCTCTCCATGCAATGGGGGGTGGGCCCTCCCTGGCAGACCCTTAGAAGACCACAGATGCTGGGGTCCCAGCAGTGGGGGACGGCCAGGAACCACCTGCCAGAAGTTTCTTCTCTGTTCACAGCACCCTGCAAACTGGCTGTATGTAATCCCATGGAGCTCCCAATTTTTTTTTGGGGGGGGAGGGGTACCAGGGATTGAACTCAGGGGCACTCGACCACTGAGCCACATCCCCAGCCCTATTTTCTATTTTATTTAGAGACAGGGTCTCACTGAGTTGCTTAGCGCTTCGCTTTTGCTGAGGCTGGCTTTGAACTCGAAACCCTCCTGCCTCAGCCTCCGGAGCTGCTGGGATTACAGGTGTGCACCATGGTGCCCGGTCCAGAATGTTTTGTTGCTCAGTTTTTCATTCAACTTTATTCATTCCCTTGTCACTCCCTCATATTTCAAGTTACTTATTGATTGCTTACCAGGTGCCAGGAGGTATTGTATATCTGGAGCTGACTGAATTCAGTAAAAGACTCAGTCACCATCATAGCAGTGGAGGAGTTAGAAATGAACACATTTACACTTTAAAGTTAGGAAATGATACATGCTGTGAAGAAAAACAAAGCAAAATCAGGGCAGGGTTTCCCTGCTGCTTGGGATACAGTGGTAAGAAGCCAATATGGTGCCTCAGAGTTCAGGGCATAGAGGAATCTCTAAATAATTAATTATCTACTTGATTGAATGGACCTGGAGTTGAGGCTCTCTGGGTCCTTCCCTGGAAGCAAGCTTGTTCAGTTCAGGGCAGACTAAGCAAGAACTCTTTGGCTTCCAAATGAGGGGTTAAGGTTGGGTGCAGAGGTGTATGCTCCTAATCCCAGTGGTTTGAGAGGCTGAGGCAGGAGGGTTGTGAGTTCAAAGCCAGCCTCAGCAATTTATCAAGGCCCTAAGCAACTCAGTGAGACTCTGTGTCTTCATAGAATATAAAAAGGGCTGGGGATTTGGCTCAGTGATTAAGCACCCCTGGGTTCAATCCCCAGTACCCCCCCCCCAAAAAAAAAAGTGGTATTGATGGTGGTTAAAAAAGCCCTACTCCTTAAAACAGAAAGGGAAAAATAAGCAAAATAATAAGTATATATAATATGAGCTTGCCTTTGAATTCTTTGCACATACATCGACAGCTTTATGAATGGTTTATGAACGGAGAGGTGGTCCTGAGGGTTCAGTTGCTCCTGTGGTCAATGAGCGTCTTTTCCTCATGAGCCCGACCCGCTGTCTTTCCTGCGCTGGGGGCTGGGTGGGGAAGGCCATCAGAGACAGGGACTGGAGGCTCCAGTATGTCCCACACAAGCGGTGACCTACATGTTTATGTGGAGATTAGGAGTAGAATGAGTTGTCACAGAAAATATGTGCTTTGTGTATTTTGAAGATAAGTATTTTTTTTTTATTGCTAATTAGGGTTGGGCTCCCACACATCTGTCGTGCCGGTATGTCAGATTCGTTTGTCCTTTCCAGCCCAACTGCCTCAGTTAATCTTTCTCTGTTCACTCTGCGCTACAGTCTGGCTCTAAGTCAGACTGCTAGGCCCTCCGGCCGTCGGATGCCTACTTAGGGAAACCTTGAATTTTCAAGCTGATTCCAGGGTTTGGATCCTGTTCCAGAACATCTCATTTGGCAAATCCAAGAACTGGACTCATCTCAGCGCACTTTTGAAATGTGGAAGTGGGGGGCTATGTCCCACTCACCCTTTCTTGCGCTCGATCTCTCCACTGTCCCCACAAAAATTGAATGATTCCCTTTCGTGATGCCCACATAAGACCCTCATACAGAGGTGGCAGCATCCGTGATTCAATATTAATTTTATCTCAACGGCTTGGTGACCCACCCACCAGAGGCCGACTTTCCCCACCAGCCACGTAGCTTTTAGAGCCCGGGGCCAGGCTCTGTTCAGGTACCTCTCTTCAGTACTCAGTATTTTTCCCGGAACACTTTTGGGGCTCCTGGTGAGATGCCATGAAGGGACTTATTCTTTAAACATGGCTATGGATTAGACATGAGGTGACCCTAAAAGCTCAAGTGTGAGATAGTCCAACAAAGTTCAGAGGTGAGATGATATGGGTTTGAGAGCCTTAACCTAACCAGTGCGTTAATCCACTGGTGGGTTAACTGGGTGGAGGTAGGTAGGGTGTGCCACAGGGTGTGTGCCTTTGGAGTTTATATTCATTCCTGGTGAGCAGATCTCTCTCTCTCTCTCTCTCTCTCTCTCTCTCTCTCTCTCTCTCTCTCTGCTTCCTAGTTGCCATGTCCGGAGCTACTTTCTTCTACCCCTGCACTTCTGCCTTGATGTTTGCTTCGCCTCCGGCTCAGAGCAATGGAGTCCATTGTCTTTGGACGGAGACCTTTGAAATCGTGAGCCCCAAATAAGCTTTTCCTCCCCTGGGTTGTTCTTGCCAGGTTTTTGGTCACAGTAACGAAAAGCAAGCACTAAATAAAATACTTAATGATTTTTAATCAGATCTCATCTGACTCATATGGTTCTGTTAAGACAAGCAGGATCCAATCCCCATGTCTAAGAAAATCCAAACGATGGTAAATTTAGTATCAAGAAAAAAAAAAAAGCTGTTATTGACAGTGTTTTTCCCTAAAGAGTGAGTTTTAATAGCATCGTTCCGTTTTAATAGCAGAATCTTTGGAAACCTGAGTGTCCCCTGATTGTAAATTTGAGAAGTATTATCTTCAAGAAAATGTGTTCCAATGTAAATAGTATTCTGACCTTCAAAATAATAATAAAAACAATGCTGACATCTGTGGTTCATTATGTTACTAACACGGGACTATCATAACTATCTTATTATTCGATCCTAAAAGGAATAGTCAGAGATAATTATTACAATTACAGTCATTTAAAAAGGGAGGGAAGTGAATGAATTAGATCGTTCCAACCCACATATCTAGCAGTTAGAGGACTGGGGGGATGAACCAGGCCTGCCTTCAAAAACCCCACATGCTGTTGTCAAGGACAGAGAGAGGTGAGGGGTGGCACTGATGGGGGACATGGAGGTGTCTTGGGGTCACCCTCCCAAGCGGGTGACCTTTAGAGCATTTCAATAGTCCTCATGAAGCCGTCAGAGAATCTACAGGCCGGCGATGGCTGGTGGAGAGCAAGGCTGGGCCAGGAGGCGGGGATTTCATGTCCTCCTAGATCTTGTCTTCAGTGTAATTCAATCTATACTTGTCACCCCATATCCTTGCAGATATATGGCCTCCGATGGGCCCCAGTGATAAGTCCGAGGCCAGGGAAGGGGAGGAATCAGGCCAGCCGCCTACACCCTCCCGAGGCTGGCTGACTCTTCTGCCTTCAGCTGCCTGTGGCTGTTTATTCCACTTCCCTCCGTGAAGATTTTTCAGTGACTAGAACCAGGCTCATCTCCCAAATGAGCTCAGGCTAAGAATAAACGCAGCCCTGGTGAACAGTCATTGAAAACAGCTGCCGTAGGATGCTAACAACCGCAGGCCCATCGTAGTCCCATCCAGTCTCCGGGGCCAGATGCATCTCAGGTCTCAGATTTACCAGCCCACCTAACGCCCCCATCCCCCAGGGGGGTCACTCTCAGCATTGCTCAATCAGGTGTCTTATGATTTCTGCAGCCAAAGGATGGCGAGGTGCACGGAATGAGGTAGAGTCTATAAATAGGCTCCCATCAGTTCAGGTCGAGTCTTGACACCGGTGAGTTATGCAACGACTCCTGGTTTGGAGGCTTCTTGGATTTCAGACTTGTGGGTAAGAATAATGGGCTCTTCTCCTCTTTGTGCCACTGCCAGCTCATTTTTTTTCCTTATTACTCAACTGGACTTGACAATGGCCAGCACTGGAGCCTTTAGAAAGACCTTCTGCGATGTCATCATCCCCTGGAGGCCCCTGGACATGAGCAGGCCTGGTGCGTGGGCCTGAAGAGTTACCTTTAGATATTAACCGTAAAGTGGGTGTATGGAAGCTTGGCACTTTCCAAACCATGGCTGAAGTGTTTTAGACTTGAGAGGGCTAGAGGGAATTCCTGTGTGAGGCTGTTACAGAGTGTCCATTCTCAGTAAGGGACAGCCGAGGGACAGGAGAGTGCAGTATGGGCTTTGTGCTTGCAAATATCTTTTTTTTTTTTTTTTTTTTTGGTACCAGGGATTGAACTCAGGGGCACTTGACCACTGAGCCATATCCCCAGCCCTACTTTGTTTTTTATTTAGACACAGGGCCTCGCTGAGTTGCTTAGTGCCTTGCTTTTGCTGAAGCTGGTTTTGAACTCGCGATCCTCCGGCCTCAGCCTCCTGAGCCACTGGGATTACGTGCTAGGCAAGAGGGGCCCAGGGTGGGGATGCCCCACCATGCCTGGCTGCTGGAAATAGTTGTTTTAGCAGGTGACATAGGGCTGGGCTTATAAAACTAAGGTTTGGGGTCTGAATGAAAAGTCACTGCAAGTTGTTGAGGCAGATTGATAGGAGGAAACTGGTGCCGGGGGCAAGCACACTGCTCGCTGCTGAATGGACCAGCCTTGCCCACACTGGAAGCTCGGCTCTGTGACGTCCTTTGCCCAGCTGCCCTTCCTGCTCTCCTTCCTGGGGAACATCCCCACTCATCTTTTAGGACCCAGTGCAAATGTCACCTGCTTTACAGGAGCTTCCCCTGCCCTCCCTAGGGAGCATCAACTGCTCTCTGCTCTGTGACCCACAAGCCTCTGAAGGCCCCTGACAGCATTTTCCCTCATTCCAAGATCTTCCAAGACTGGTAGGAAGCGGTTTTGTTTTTGCTTTTTGGTGCTGAGACTGGAACCCAGGGCCTTATCCATGCCAGTGTGAGCTCTGTCACTGTACTACACCCCAAGTTTCCTGTCCCCTTCCCCGCCTCCTGCCTTTTTGGACTGACATCTGGCCCAATGCTTGGACCACCAGAATACTAGCAAGGCTGGGATGGAGCTCCGTGGTAGAGCACCTGCTAGTGTGTGCAAGGTTCTGGGTTTGATCCCCAACACCACCAAAACGGGGAAAAAAATACTAACTAATGTAATTATTAGTTAAAAAACACTTATCTGTCTTCTACCATCCATTAATATTTTCTGAGTAACCTGGGGTTCTTTTATATTTATTTTTTAGTTATACACAACACTTTTTATTTTTGTCTATTTATTTTTATGTGCTGCTGAGAACCGAACCCAGGGCCCCGCACATGCTAGGCGAGCGTTCTACCACTGAGCCACAACCCCAGCCCCAGCACCCTGCTTTCTAATTCTTATTTTTGTGCTGCTGGTTATCGAATCCAAGGCCTTGCGCATGCCAGCCAAGTGCTGTGTCACTGAGCGAGACCAAAGGTCAAATCTATATCATTGGAATGATAAATTTTAGTTGGACCAAGTTTGGAACACAGGAGTTACCACTATCCACCAGTGAACCATGGACCTATGTGGAAATATGACTCATTAAAATGTTGAGATAGAAGTTGTGAGGTTTTGGAGCGAGTGGAACTGTATCCCTCCAAAAAGAGATGTCCAAGTTCTCACCTCTGACACCTGTGAATGTGGCCTTGTTTGGAAAAAGGGTCTTTGCGGATGTAACTGAGGTAAGGATCCTAAGATGAGATCACCCTGGATTGGGTGGGCCCTAAATCCAATGAAAGAAGTCCTTATAATACACCCAAAAGAAGACACAGAGACATGAAGGGAGAAAAGCATGGGTACACAGAGGAGGAGTTTAGAGAGATACAGCTGCAAGCCTCGAACACCGACAATTGCTGAGAGCCACCAAAATTTAGAAGAGAGGCATGGAGTAGATTCTTCATCGAAAGCTCCAGGAGGAACCAACTGTGCTGTCACCTTGATTCTGGACTTAGTAGCCTTTGGAACTGTGAGAAGAAATGCCAAGTTCATGGCAATTTGTATGGAATAATAGCAAATCAATACAGATGACACCATGGTTTCAAACATCGGCATTTTATGGCCAATGGAGATGGCCATGATAACATTGTAGCATGAAGGTTAGGAGCTCAGGGCTGAAATTCAACAGCCCGGGTATGGTCCCAACTCTGCGTCAGCTTCCTCATCTGCAAAACGAGGTGAAGTAATATCAGTACTTACCTGCTACAGGCTGCAGGTTGTGTCCCCCCAGAACTCATAAGTTGAAATCCTAACCCCTGATATGATGGTATTAGGTGGCGGAGTGTTTGATAGCTGATTAGGTCCCAAGGGCAGAGCCCTTTTGAGTTAGGTTCATGCCTTTTTAAAACAGACCTCACCGGGGTGTGGTTTTGCAAGTCTGTAATCCTAGTGGCTTGAGAGGGTGAGATAGGAGGATTGAGGGTTCACAGACAGCCCCAGTGAAAGGGAGGCTCTAAGCAACTCAGTGAGACACTGTCTCTGAATAAAATCCAAAATAGGGCTGGGAATGTGGCTCAGTGGTTGAGTGTCCCTGAGTTCAATCCCCAGTAGGAAAAAAAAAAAAAAGCCCTCAGTACTGAATCTGGTGGCACATACTTGTAATCCCAGCAACCCAGGAGGCTCAGGCAGGAGGATTGCAGGTTCCAGTCCTGCCTGGGCAATTTAGCAAGACTGTTTAGAAATAAAAAATAAAAAGGACTGGGGATGCAGCTCAGTGGTAGAGCACCCCTGGGATCAATCACACTTCAGGGTGCGGAGCCCTGAGGGGACTTGCTTGCCCCTTCCACCACTGAAGACAGGGCCATAGGTGCCATCAAAGAAGCAGAAAGCCATGGCCAACACCAAATCTACTGGTGCCTCCATCTTGGACTTTCCAGTCTCCAGAACTATTAACAATGCATTTCTGTTGTTTATGAACACTTCAGTGTATCCTAATGGGTTATAGCAGCATTTAGACTAACATGGTAGCCTTATAAAGGAGACCCTGGAGAGTTCCTTTGCCTCTTATCTGAAGTTATGCAAGACATGAACCAGACACTGAGTCTGCCAGAGCCTTAATTTTTGACTTAAAATCTTCAGAATTTAAGGGAAAAAAATAAAATTCATGGTTTAAGCTATCCAGTCTAGGAATATTTTTGTTACAGTAACCTGCAAGATCTAAGATACTACCATGTAAGTGTCTGGGACAGGGAGGTGGTGAAGATACAAAATATACACTGTGTACAATTAGTATACACAGAGGAGACACTCAATAACATTATTAGTCAATTTTTGTTAGATAGAGATAGGAGAAGAGTTTACTGGCCTGCAGATGTTACCAGGACCACCAGGGTATTTGTCTTTCAAAGTGGTATGCAAGCCAAGCACGGTGGTGGTATACCAACAAAGTCAGGAGGCTGAGACAGGAGGATAGCAAGTTTGAGGCCAGTCTCAGCAACTTAGCAAGACCCTGTCTCAAAGATAGATAGATAGATAGATAGATAGATAGATAGAGTGATCCATTGATGGAGCTGGGGATGCGGCTCAGTGGTAGAGTATTTGCTGACCATGCACAAAACAGAACCAAAAATAAAAAAAACCCAAAAATCAAAACAACAACCAACCCATCAACCAAACCAAAAAGAAAGAAAGTGGTATTTAACGCTCAAGCTGTTCAGGACTCAGCGAAGCCTGCCTTTCTTTTTAGTTCCCCCCGTGTGTAAAACCTGCTTCCTTTGTGCCATGTATTGGTATGAATCTGCAGGCATCATTAAGCTATTAGAATAATTTAATTTTAGAGCTCATCAGTCATCAAGTACCGTGATTTTTTTTTCTTTTTTTTTAATGGTGCTGGGGATTGAACCCAGGGCTATGTGCCTGGGTCTATCAGTGAGCCACACCCTTGCCTAAGGAGGATATTTTCAACATGGGAGACTTGGAGCCTTCTGGCACCTTAAATCTACTAATGGGAATCCTCAAACTCTTTTCAATATTCGACAGAAATCTAATGGAAACTGCACACCATTTATCTGTGGGAAGAAGACAGGAGGTCACTGAAATGGGAAGTTTTTGTTTTTTTGTTCTTGGTGGGATGATATTTCCTATGTGTCATAACATTGGTTATCTCACAGAATATGTAGTTTGTTTCAGAAAAAAAAAATTACAAAACAAAGGGAACACAGGTAGAATAATAAAAGAGTCTTTCCAAAGCATCCCAACCATTTAATGTTTGGTTATGGTCTTTTTAGGAGCAAATAGAGGCCCAGAGGGGTTCAATAAATTGTCTATGGTCAATTATTTAGAGCCAAAATCATTATGCAGACTTTGACTCTTAACCCAGAACTTTCTCCCAACAAACCGCCTCTTGCCGATGTCTGAGGATTCTCAGGTGTTTGGTCACTGTTACTATTCACACATGTGTTTAGGTGACCTGGCCAGCCCCTGCCACTTCATCCTCAGAGTTCACAGCCAGGTGGGGACATGCTCTTACGACTCCTTGGGCAGCAAGTCACAGAAGCCCGGCTCCAGGGGGAGGTGGGTCTGTGGCTACGATCTCAAGGGCCTCATGGCCCCCCCTTTGGGGCACAAGAACCAGCCACTCCCCGTCAGGAGCCTCCTCTCTTCCTCGCCACTTGAATCTTTATGTTTTTGCCTTTCTCTTTCCTCTCTCTTTCCCCAAAATTGACTCTTCTAGCTCCGAGTCCACAAGGGGAAATACACAGCTGATGTCTGCTCCAAGGCCAGGGGAACATTTTATGATGGACGTGAGTCAGCCAGCTCTCCAGCACTGTGATCGTATACCTGAGAGAATCAGTTTACAAGGGGGAAGAGTTTCTCCTGGCTCCTGGTTTCCAGGGTGGAAGCCCATGGTTGGTTGGCCCTGGGGCCTGTGGTGGCATCGTGCATCATGGTGGTGAGCCCATGTCGGAGCAAAGCTGTTCACCTCATGGCAGCCCCTAAGGGAAAAGAGGAAGGGCGGGCTCCCAATATTCCGTTCAAGCACCCCTGCAATGACTTATGCTCCTCCCACCAGGCCCCACCTCCTAGAGAGCCCCCCACCTCCTGTAGTATCACAGGCTGGTGGCCAGGCATTTAACACACCGGCCTTTGGGAGACATTTGCAAAAAGCAGCAGGAGACAGATACATGGAGTCCCATTTATAGACCCAGAGAGGAGCATTAAACTTTTGCACTGAGACCCGAAATATGAGTCAGGGAAGATGAAGGTCACCAGCAAGGACAGAGAGGGCCTTTCAGGGGTGGCCTTTCTGGAATTCCAGAGGAACAAAAGGGCTGGACAGAGATGCACATAGGGCGAGTGGGCCTGAGGCTGGAGGGGTGGACGGAGCCTGGATCACTAGGGCCCATGGGCCATTTTTTGTGGTACTAGGGATAGAACCCAGGAGCTTGTGCGAGCTGGTCAAGTGCTACACCACTGAACCACACCCTCCAGCCCCCTATTTGGGAAAGGATATCACCAACTTGCCCAGCCTGGCTTCAAACTTGGGATCCTCCTGCCTCAGCCTCCAGAGTAGCTGTGATTAGGGTGAGTGCCATTGTGCCATTGCTAAAGAAGTGGATCTTTTAGAACAGATGAGGGAGAAATTGGTCAAAATTTTCAACCTCTCAAGTCTGTCTAGTTCCTTGAAAGCTCTTATTGTCTGTGTTTGGCAATGTCTGTGCAAAAATATGAAAACTGAACTGCTCTGGGAGGAGTAAGGAGCTGAGCATGGGGGAGGGCGGGGGTCCTTGGTTCTCCATAAAGACATTGGAAGGGAGAGTCTGTGGCCTTTATCTCCACTTTTATTTCTTCAATCAGGGCTAATGGATCACTGTGTCATTTTGGTGGAAGAATTCAAATTTGGATCCTGGAACCAGGTTTCAGAAGAATATTTTAATGGGCTGGGGATGTGGCTGCCTAGCATGTGCCAGGCCCTGGGTTCAATCTCTAGCACCACCACCACCAGCAACAACCACCAAAAAGGAGATGATTTTAATGACCTAGTCATTCTTTCTGAACCAAAGGTTAAAGAACCAAAGAAATAATCATATAAACACTTCTTCCTCCCTCCCCTGTCTGTGAAACAAATTAACACAAACTTGGTGGCTTTAAACCACAGAAATTCATTTCCTCACCGTTCTGGAAGCCAGAAGGGCAAAACCAAGGTGTCATGGGACCGTGCTCCCTGAAGGGTCTTTTCTCACCTCATCCAGATTTTGGCGACTGTGGGTGTTCCCTAGCTTGTGGCTGCGTCACTCCAGTCTCTGCCTCCACCTTCGCCTGTCCTTCTCTGCCTACATGGTCTCTTCTCCCATCTCTTACAAGGACACTTGTTTCTGTATTCAGAGTTCAGCCAGATGACCCCGGATGATCTCATCTTTATCCCAGTTACATGTGGCGAAGATGCTTTTCCCAAGTCACGTTCACACATGATTAGTCAATGTGGGCCTATCTTTAAGAGGGACACCTTATAACCCACCACGGGGGTGTAAGACACTAACCCTGCACTTTCCAGGGTCTTCTCTGGTCATGTAGTAAGAGCAAGGAGATGTGACTGTGTTCTGGGTGTGGGAGATGGATGTCAAGGGGTCTGCATTCGGAAGCAGGGGGATGGCTGTTCGGAAGGAGTTGGCTTCTCTCAACAGCATTTGACGGAGATGCTATATAGTTTGGACTTTAAATGTCTCCCAAACTCAATGTGTTAAAGGCTGAGCCCCGGCTTGCTGCTATTGGGAGATTATGGGAACTTTCAGAGGTGGGGCCTAGTGGGGGGGTCCCTGGGTCATTAGAGCATGCCCTTGAAGGGGACTCTGGGACCCTGGTCTCCTCTTCCTTCTTTTTGCATCCTGGCCATGAAGTGAGTGGATTTTTGCTTCACAATGAGCTCCCCACCATAATATTCAGCCTCACCCCAGGTCCCAAGGCACCAGGGCCAATGAATCATGCACTGAAACCCCTGAAAATGTCTTTGTAAACCTTTTGTCTTTGTAAGTTTATTATCTCAGGATGGCAAGTTCAAAGCCTTAGTAACTTCATGAGACCCTAGGTAACTTAGCCAGACCCTGTCTCAAAATAAAAAATAAAAAGGGCTGGGGATGTGGCTCAGTGGTTAAGCACCCGTGGGTTCAATCCTGATACCAAAAAAGAGAAAAAAAAAAAAAAAAAGACAAGGCAAGTTCAAGTTCTCTAGGGCATCCCCAGCACCACCACCACCAAGGGGGGAAAAATGTAGTGCAGAGGATGTAGCTCAGTGGTAGAGAGCTTAGAGCTTGCGTAGTGTTATGGTTTAGGTACGAGGTGTCTCCCTACAGCTCATGTGTGAGTCAAGGCAAAAGGGTTTAGAGGTGAAATGATTGGGTTATGAGAGTTTAACCTCATCAGAGTGTTAATCCACTGGCAGGGATTAACTGGGTGGTAACTGTAGGCAGAGAGGTGGTGGCGGGAGGAGGTGGGCCACTAGGCATCTTTGGGGTTTATGTTTTGTCCTTTTGAGCAGAGTTCTCTCTCTCTTCCCGGTGCCATGTCTCCAGCTGCCTTCCCTGGCCACACGCTTCTGCCAAGATGTTCTGCCTCACATCAGAAGGAACGGAGGGGACCATCTATGGACTGAATCCTCGGACACCGTGAGCCCCAAATTGACTTTTCCTCCTTAAAATTGTTCTTGTCAGGTCTTTTGGTCCCAGCAGTGAAAAAGTTGACTGAAATACTCAGGGGCCCTGGGTTTGATCCTCTTCACCGAGGGGGGGGGAGTTCTATAAAATCCTTTCAGATATTTTTGTTTATGTCAGCATATTTAAAATATATTTCTCTAATAAATGAGATCAGAACATAACATTCCACTTTGTGATAATATTGTGACTTCTCGAGATGCCAAGAACATACTTGTATGTTAAATTTATAGCTACTATTCCCATATTAATCTCTGGTTTCTGTTTCACCTAACAGCTGTATATACCAATAATTTTTAAACCAATCTCTTACATGTTACACATGTAAGTTTTTTTTCAAACTTTTGCTGCTTTTAAAGCAAGCTGCAGAGCTGGATGCTGTGGCACGCTCCTCTAATCCCAGCTACTCAGGAGGCTAAGGCGGGAGGATCACAAGTTTGAGGCCAGAATGGGCAACTTAACGAGAGCCTTTCTCCAAATATGGAAAAGGGCTGTGGGTGTAGCTTGGACCGCCGAGCCTGTCCCTGGGAGGCTGTTCCTGTCCTGGCCCCTTCCTGTCTGTCTTGTTCAGCTTCCTGGCTGCTAGGAACTGAGCAGCCTTCCTCCACCACCACCCCTCCACCATGGTGCCCTGAGCAATGGAATCAGCTGCCCATGGACTGACCTCTGAAACTGTGAGCTCAAATAAAGCATTTCCTCCTCTGAGCTGTGCTTGTCAGGTATTTTGGTCACAGCAATGAAAAGTTGACTAACGCAGAGCCGGACCAGAGAGTAGTATGGCCAAGGTGTTAATATTTGGGGCTGATCTGGGGCTCAGAAGGGGGATAAGGAGGAGGAGAGGTGGTATACTGTGTACCCATGGCTTCTCCTAAGAGGAGTTCTCTTTATTGCCTCATTGCTGGCTGTTTTGTTTCTTTTGCATGTTGGGCTCATCTATATTTGAATTCTCTAAGTTGCATAATGTGATTGGACCAGCCAGTCATAGGCTAGAGTCCCTTGCTGTGGAGTAATCCTTGCTGGTGACCAGCCTTTGAACATTTGCCTTCATAAGCTCCAGTGGGCATGGTTGACCCTCCTGGGTACCATGTTGCCAAGCACATTAACTTATTCTTGATGTTGAGGATTGAATCCAGGGCCTCTCTTGTGTCAAGCGCATGCTCTACAGGTGAGCTATGCCCACAGCCCCCAAGCATGTTAAGTTTTATGTGAGGAACTTCTGGAGTCGCTAGGATGTGGCAGACACACAGGCACTTGGAAGTGTGGGGAGATTTCTGATAGGTTCTCTGAATTCCCTGCCCAGGACAGGAAAGCAGTGAGGAAGAACTGAAAAAATCCACCCAACTGGTGGCCTGGATCTGAAACAGGGTGCAGTCGTGGGAATGGAGGATAGGAAGGGGATAATAAAGATGATCACAAACGTTTATTGAGTGGTTTTGATGTACCGGGCCCTCGCAGCACTTGACATGTAGAGTTAAACCAAGTGATAAATCAATACCCCATAAAACACAATTGGCCATTGGCAATTATCCCCCTCCTCTTTCTGCTCCTGTGCTCACGAGGGAGCTGAATAAAATCCTGTTCTTTTGGGGAGAAAGGTCCTTTGTGATCCACAGTCCTGAGGTCTACCTTTGTCCTTGTCCCTCCCTTTTCCTGGCCCTTCCCTTACCACTTCTCCCCAACTTTTAAAATCAGGTTTCCTGCTACCCCATCGGCTGCACCCATACTGGGTCACCCCACCCCCATCCCGCCCCTCCCTCACCCAGGGAACAGGAGAGAGGCGGAGAGGGCGCGAGGCACCTTTATCTTCTCTTTTGTGCTTTTTATGATAACACAGGCCCACGGAAAGTACTGTTTTTGATTAACCATGTCACAGCCTAACCCCCCTCCCCCCCCTTTTTTTTGGAGACTGGGTCTCACAGTGTTGCTCAGGCTGGCCCTGAACTTCTGGCCTTGAGCAAGTCTCCTGCCTCAGTCTCCGAGTAGCTGGGACTGCAGGGCACCTCTGAGCCCAGTCCATTTCACCTGTGACACCGCTGAACTTTCTGGATCCTACTTCTGTGCACTTATGGAGGGATTGTAGAGTCTTTATTCACTAATCCTTATAACAATACCCAAGATAGGAACCACGGTTTCTCCCCATTTTATAGATGAGTGAAGAGAAGCAAAGAGATTATAAGGAATGAGATCAAGCTTTCTCAGCAAATAGGGGCACGGTCGGCGTTCAAGCTGGATGGGCAGCTTCTAGAGCTCCTCCACAGAGGGACAGGTCATCCCTGACACACGGATTACCCTGGTAATCTTTGGACCTCTGCTTCTCTCCTTCCCATCACAGTTATTTGTTTATTTTTGATGCTGAGGATGGAACTCAGAGGGCCTCTACCACTGAGCTACACCCCCAACCCTTTTATTTTTATATCGAAACAGGATCTCACTAAGTTGTGGAGGCTGGCCTTGAACTTGCGACCCTCCTGCCTTAGCCTCCCTGATCTCAGGCTCATCCCTTTTTTTTTTTTTTCTTTTAAGCCAAGGAATGGTGCCTATTTCTCAGCCCACTTTTATTTTCTCCCATTCTATTCCCATGTCTCTTGTTCTATTTCCTTTTCCTTGGCGGCCTAGATTGGATGTTCCATCATGTCTACCACTCCCGGTATTAGTTTTCCGGCTGGAGGTTTACAGACCCTCACGACATCTCAATCACTGCTTACTATTATCTCTCTGATGGACCCTTCCTTCAGTCATCTCACGTTTTTACAGTGAATTCACTGAACAGAAAACACCCTCCGGATGGAGCAGGGGCGAGACCCGGGGAGCAGATCGTGAGTTCCGCTGTGCGCGTGCTCGGGAGGCCTTTGGAGAAAAACGTGCTCGTGTTTTGGAACCGCGTGTTGAAGCGTTCCAGGGTGAAGTGTCACCATGTCTGTGGTTTACTTTTAAGTAGTTGAATCAAGAGGAAATTACAGATGAAGAGAATCTGAAAAATGTAAAGAGCCGTGGAATCTCAGTTGGGGAAACGGAGGCTCATTGTAGTGCTCTTTCTGCTTTTTTTAATATCTGAAAGGCTTCAAAATAAAAAGTAGAAATTTGAAGGAGCCTTCTTTTCACGCACATAAATGGACAATTTCTGCCACTTGTCACACAGAGAAGACAATGCTCAAAACAAATATCGTGAAATGAAACGGTCTTTACCTTCCAGCTAGGTATTGTCGCCTGATCAAAGCCCCATACCTATTCGTTTTGCAAATAAAGGGGATTAGTAAGTATCAGAAAGATGTTAAAGAAATCAAACCACAGCCCAGCAATCTCTCCCTGAATGAAGAACAAAAGAAAAGAAGAGGAAATAACTCTGCTTAGTGTCTTTGTGCCTCTTACACCCCTACGGGCATTCACAGGACAGCAGGTGGAGTGCTGGCCACTCCCCGTCCCCCCCTTTCCTTTCTGTTACATTAGCCCTCTAAAGTCTCCCTCCTGGTCAGTCCCACTGCTCAGGGCTACTCTGTTTTGGCATTAAAAGGTACACACATATTCATCAAGGTTTGATGCTGGAATCAGAAGCCATTCTAGAGAGTTCCCAGCCTTGGGAACTTAATGAAGGAGTTAGATATTTATAAATTGTGAGGTTGTGAAACAGTGGAAGCCAGGACACCCCTGGACTTCAGGCGAGATTTGTGTGTGTGTGTGAGTGTGTGTGTTGCACATGCTGAATGAGCACGGCACCGCTGAGCTACACCCCCAGCCTGGACTTTCAAGCTCCGGGTCACACTTGGAATTCAGTTGGAAGGAACCACTACCTGAGTTTCCATGTCCACCCTGCCTCACGCCAGCAAGCTGATGTCCAGATGGTGGGAAGTGCTACAAACCCTGGATATGAGTTTGCTTGTCCACCGTCCAGGCTCCTGAAGAAGACGGCCTCCGCTTCCCTCCACCTTTCCCATGTCACACGAGGGCATCTCACTGGCAGAGCTTCCAGGACACCCCCGATCCTGTTGTGAGGATCTGAGAAATGCAACTTAGTATTCTAGTCTCTCTCATATGGATGCGGGTGGGGGGCAGGGCAGACACAAGGAGCTGGGGACAGATGTCCAGTGCAAACAACACAGAATGTGGGAGTCAAGAGTTACCTTGTATTCATGGTCCCAGGATACTGTGCCTGGTGGTGTGCACCTGAAATCCCAGTTACATGGGAGGCTGAGGCAGGAGGATCGCAAGTTCAAGGTCAGCCTGGGCAACTTAGTGTAATCCTGTCTCAAAAGAAAAAATAAAAAGTGTTGGGAATGTGGTGAAATACTTGCCTAGCATGCACGAGGTCCTGGGTTCTAGCCCCAATATTGTGGAAAAAAAAATCATGGCTTCCCCCATGTTAGTCAGATCCTCAGTGCTGCCAGGTCATCTGAGGTCACATTCATACCCTACATTCTGCCCTCTCAAATATCTCTTCATAGTTAGCCTCATTAGACTGTGCATGTTTGGAGCACTTTTTTTTTTTTAAGACAATGTTATTTAATTTTATTTTTGTTATGTTTTGAGCATTCAATCCCTTTATCTAAATTCAGCCATCAAAATTTGGGGACATTGAATAATAAAGTCTAACACCACTCCTTTATTACCAACAGCTAACACACAGAATGCATACTCCATACGTTTAACACATGAGTGTATTTTCCGGCAGGGCTTGATTTGCAAATAAATTCAGAAAAAAAATTCCATGGAAAGCGTCCATTTTTTTTTGTAGTACATGGGAATGAGCACATCTTTCTCTTTATCTATACAGAAAAAAAGCTGTAAGTTTGATGCAGTCTACTGCAAACAGTTGACCTAAATTTGGGGCCAATAGAATCATGACAGAGATAAAGGCAGAGGACTGGAAAGATAGTTCTGCAGAAAGTACTTCTAATACGATGCTTGTTTGCCCCGGGAAGAGATTTAACACACTATGTCTTAAAACTCTCTCTCTCTCTCTTTTTTAAAGCCCTGGGGATTGAACCATTAAACCCAGGGGTGTTCTAACACTGAGGTACATGCCCATCCCTTTAAAAATGTTTTAATTTTGAGATAGGTTCTCACTAAGTTGCCAAGGCTGGCCTTGAACTTGCAGTCTTCCTACCTCAGTCTCTCAAGTGGCTGGGATTACAGGTGTGTACCACCATGCCTGGCTAAAACTCATTTTAATAATCTCAATTTCTTCATTCCCGAGCTTCCTTCTTTTTTCCTTTATCACTGGCTATGTGCTGTAGGGAGTTGCTATGATTTAGAGAATGGCCGATGACAAGATCTGGAGATTGTGGATCTAAGAGGTGGGGCCTAGGGGGGGGTCTTCTAATCATTCAGGATGTGCCCTCATGGGGGATTGTGGGACCCCAGTCTCCTCCTCTTTTTCTCTCCTGTGCTCTGGCTACCAGGTGAACAGCTTGTTCCACCCCGCGCTCCCCATGGTGTGCTGCCTTGTCACAACACCCCAATCCGTCATGGACTGAAACCGCCAGAACTCCGTGAGCCGGAAACAAACCTTTTTTTCTTATCATGTTGTTTTATCTTAGGTATTTATTACAGTAACAAAAAGCAAAGTAACATAGGAGTGTTTTTTTTTAATACTTTTTAAACATTATCAATGGACCTTTATTTTATTTATTTTTATGTGGTGCTGAGGATCAAACTCAGTGCCTCACATGGGTGAGGCAAGCGCTCTACCACTGAGCCACAACCCCAGCCTTATTTATTTATTTATTTTTTAATTTTTGAGACAGGGTCTCATTGTGACTGTGTCACCCGGGCTGGCCTCAGATTCACGATTCTTCTGCTTCGGCCTCTGGAGTAGCTGGGACTGCAGGCCTGGTGACGTCACAGCATTTGACTTTTGTGCATGGGGATGCTGGGGGTGGAATGCAGGGCCTCCCTCATGCCAGGGAGCGCTCCACCGCTGAGATGCAACCCCAGCCCAGGGGTGGATTTTCTGAAGATTTTCTGAACCGAGTTAAGTCCCCACTTCCCTCCCTTCTTGCTGGGCCGCAGCCCGCCATCTGGTAGTGGAGGAAAGTCAAACAGACAGTGATTGAAGTGCCCATCCACTCCTCATCGACTCCATCCAAGGTTTTCCTTCACTCATCAGTGGCAGGACATAAAATGAGGGTCAGTTATTCCATTTTGTGAGAACGAGTTCTTTCCTCTTTACGCTTGTTAACCTTGAGGATTATATGGTAATGCTGCCGAGTCACATCTTTGCTGTTTCTTTCTCCGATACCTAATCCCTGTACTTAAGACTAATAACAATAAGAAAAATTCCTTCGGCTCTCGATGACCCTTCTGCTGTAAGTGCACTTGGCTATGGGGCTGCCCGCTTGACTCCGTGAGAGTCTGCCTGTCGCTGCTGTCATGCCAAGCGCCAGAAATAGAAAACAAAATAATCGAGGTAAAGAACATCATCATTACCTATTAGAGTTAATGGAGAGAAGGCCGAGGAACCAGCAGATAGCACACCTTGAAAATCTAGGCCCGGGGAAGGAAATGGTAGTTTCTGGAAATAAGGCTCGGGGAAGGGATGGAAGTGGCTGGAACGCGTCCCCCTCTGTGATCCGGAGATAGCTTACTTATGAAATTAAAGTGCCAGGAAGCAACAACCCTAAAATGTAACTAATGTCAGATAAGATGTAATCTAGGAAATTGTAATGCGCCCATCATGATGTAATGCTGTAATGGCCCTGGCTTTCAGGGCTGATAAGGAATATGGAAAAAGATGCCCGAGTCAGAGAATGACAGTCTCCAGCTTCTGCGGCAGTGACCCAGGCTTCTGTACTCTTTTTTTTTTTTTCCTTAATTATTTTTTAGTTATAACTGGACACAGTACCTTTATTTTATTTATTTTTATGTGAAGATTGAACCCAGGGGTTGTCCTTTAGCCCAGGTTATGGGTCAGTGTTGTTCGTGGGTGTGATGCTCAGAGGATTGTCTTGGGGCCCTGAAGCCCTCCTCAGAGGTCACTCTGGCAGCTCCACACACTTGTCAGAAAGTTAGCGTACCAGGGAGATGAGCAAAGAGCTCCCCTCAGCCTGGCCGCCATTCAACTGGGCCCTTCTCATTAACTTTCTCCCTCCAGCCCCATGTCCACAAGAAATGGAGCCATTATTCAGGCCACAAGCATTTATTGAGCTCCTGTTATGTACCAGACTCTGTAGGTGGTTAAAGAGAAATCCCCTGTGCGCTGGGAGAGCTTATAGCCTAGGATGCATGAACTTGGATTTCTGAGAAGCGTCAAAAGAGAAAACTGCAACAAGTTTGGTTTAAGGATCTTCATTGGCTTTCTTTTGGATTCCAGAATCGGGCGACACTTCGTTCCATGGAATAGGGTGGGTGTTCTGATGAGCTGAGCCCAGGGGTTGGCTCTGTAGACAACAGAGGGCTAAAGAAAGCAGAAACAACCCACAGATTGGCTCATTTGTAGTCATTTTCCTCCCGAAGGTTAAAGCAGAGGGGACCTCCCTGTCTCATTGGCTAGATATGGCTTGTTTGGGAATCTAACTCTTTATCTCTCCCCCGATTTCTTGGAAGGTCAGATAAACAACTCAGTTTGGACTTGGTCATGTAGAACTCCAGCATATTGTCTCCATGTCGGTTCGGCCTTTTGGGCCTAATGGTGAGCTCAGTCCTAAACAATAGCCTTCTTCAAATTTTATTTAATAAAAGTTAAGAGTCAGTGTCCATTAATGGGGAGCGTTAGGGAAACAGAATAATTCAAAATTATTTTTACCAAGTCTGGGGATGTAGCTAGCTCAGTGGTAGAGTGCTGACCTAGCGTATGTGAGGCTCTGGGTTTGATCTCCAGAACTGGAAAAGAATATTGTCACCACCAACCTCCTATGAGAATAATCATACAGGTATAAAATTCATTCTGTGCTTGTTATTCTCAACGACGGTGCTTGTAAAACTATATCTATTTCTACAAAATTTCTTTGTGGATTGAACTCATGGATTGAACTCATGGGAACCCTACCACTGAGCCACATTCCTAGCCCTTTATTATTATTATTATTATTATTTAAAATCTGAGACAGTGTATTGTTAAATTATCCATGCTGGCCTTGAACTTGGGAATCCTCCTGCTGGTCTGAAAATAAAAAAAGGACGGGGGATGTAGTTCACTTACAAGCACTCCTGGGTTCGATCCCCAGTACAAAACCAAGACAAAACAAAAACCAAAACCCCCCCCCCCAAAAAAAAATCCCAAAATCTCCCCCAAAACAACAACAAGCAAACAAGCACAGAACAACAAAATAAAACAAAAAACTAACATTTTCGCCTGGTTTCTGTAATCTCTTTCGGAGTCTCTCATGACACACATGTTTGGAAATAAAGATGCAGTTCCTGTATCTTATGTGTCTTTTCAGTGGCATGTGATTCATGCTGACTTAATGCATGAGCACAGATTTTATTTACCCACTGTGCTGGGGCATCAGGGATGGACCCAGGGAGGGCTGGGTGAATAATGTGATGGTACTGAAATGACACCTGTTCCCCAAATTGGGCAGCCCAACTGTACTGCAGGAATCGAGGCGGCTCCTACATACCGAGGATTCTGACCACCTTCCCTTCATTTGGTCCTCCTGTGTATCGGTACATATTTATATAATGCATGTCTATTCAATCAGTATTTGTTGAACCGAATTATGTCAATGTGTGCTCACTCATGATATAAAAATGATACCGCCAAGCTAGCAGCCACCAATCACTCGGTGGATCTTATGTGCACCCCTCCTAAAGAATACCAAAGTTGGGTATCTGTTGATTTCACAGCTTTCGTTTATTGCTGGGGAAAAATATTGACATGCAGAGAATTTCATTTGTTTCGACACAGCGCAGGAGGTGTCCTCAGAAAGGTGTTTTGAAAAACTGCAATGTCATCTGCCCTTGACCTTGTTCTGGGATCCCCAGAAAGCAGGGGAAATGCGAATGCTGCCGGTGGCTCCTCCCTCAGGAAACATGAGACATACTCCTCCCCTTTCCTCTCCTTTCATCTCTTCATCTCCTCTTCCTCGTTCTCTTTTTCTTCTAATCTAAACACCTATCTCCTTGCCTTTTATAAAATAAGAACTTATTTGAGTTGCTGGTCAAGTTCAAGAGCAAACGTGTAGTCCTGTTGACAGGAGATGGCCATCTAATGATTACTGCCTCTCACTGCTCCCCCTAATATGTGGAGTGAACAGCAAAAAACTGGAGTAATGCAGGGGCTGAGGGAAAATGTCCCCTGCCTCTCTGTGACTCCTCTGGAGGGTCACTGGAACCAAGTAGACAGATGCACAGCAGAAAAGATACACAAATGTATTAAGTGGACTGGGGAGGATTACAGGAGCGTCATCGACCAACCCTCTGCAGTTGATGCATACAGACCTTTCTTCATAGAGGTCAGTGTTGAGGGTGGTAAATGATTAGCAGGGAGAATGAATGGACCTGGAGAATGAATTGATCTGTAACAGGTTCTCTCTGGTGGGTCCAGTCTTCAGGCCGATAAGGGCATATCACTCCTCTTTCCTGTGCCTGCAGGACACAAAGGATGGACAGAAGAGGTGGGCAGTGGGTCAGAGAGACCTTGATTCTCTCCGCTCTGCATGTCACAGCACCTTTCTTGAGTTCCGACAGTATACACCTAACTTTCCCCTGAACTTCTGGGAAGATTCTGTTTCTTTCAACCCATCCAGGCTGCTAAGTAAAGGAAGCCTTGATAGCTTTATTCTAGCAAGTGTGAGCTACTTAAGAAGAAAAGAGTAGCTCAAGGGGCAAATCCTGGGGCAGACGCCTAGGAGGGGAGGAGGCCTACGATTTAAACGGGTTTTACTCTTTCTCTCTGACATTCCCCCACCCTCCCCTTCCTCCTTCCTCCCCTTCTTCCTCCTCCTTTTTTTTTTTTTTTAAAGAAGGCTGCTGGGTGCTATGGTGCATCTGTCACCCCAGCCACTTGGGAGGGCTGGGGCAGGAGAAGTCCAACTCTGAGGCCAGTCTAGGGAGACTCTGTTTCAAAATATAAAATCAGTAGGGCTGGGAGTGCGGCTCAGCGGTTAAGCGCATGCACCAGGCCCTGGGTTCGCTCCCCCGGTACCGAAACAAAGACAGGATGATGCATGCTTTTGGACAGATTTAAGTTACTTTTCACTCACCTTGGGAAGCTGCATGGGTATTTCTCCTCATCAGGATTAGATTTTAGTAGCGGGGTAGTCATTACAAATGTGGATGCTCCCCATGTCCCCACCCCCACCCCCTGTCCAGCTGCTGGGGCTTTTGAGAGGCAGAATAAATACAAATATATGAGATAGGATGTCTTGGTCAATAAAGGACCTCAGGTTTTCTGGAACTCAAGGGCTAGAGGCAGATGTCAGTGCATTTCTGCCTCAGGGGGCCCCATGGTCCCTGGGGAGGGCAGGCTCCCTCTGTTGGGTCCCAGCACCTGAAAAGGAAAAGCAGAGGGGGGTGTGGGGGGGCGTGGGGTGGAGGGTGGGTTGGGGTGGGTGATGGGGGCGTAGGAGCTGGAGGCCAGGTCTACACTGCAACGAACCTTCCAGTGAGACTTCCTGGTGGGCAGCTGAGCCTGTGAGATGAAGTGTCCATTTAAAACTAAACCAAACAGGGGGCTGGGGTGGTGGCTCAGTGGTAGAGTGCTTGCCTGGCATGTATGAGGCACTGGGTTTGATTCTCAGCACCACATAGAAATAAATAAAAATAAAGTTCCATTGACAACTGGGAGTCAGGCTGAGCATGGTGACACATGTCTGTAATCTGGGAGGCTGAGGCAGGAGGATTACAAATTGGAGGCCAGATTGGGCCATTTAGTGAGACACTGTCTCAAAGAAATAAAAAGAAATGGGGATATAAGCCAGTGGTAAAGCACTCCTGGGTTCAATACCCACTACAAAAATAAACAAATAAATAAGAAGTAGAAGAAGAAAATTGCATTATTGTGCATGAGGCCATCACATGAATGAAAATGAGCACCCTAAAGCCCCGGGTGGCTGAAGGTTTATGTCTCCTCTGTGGTAAAGCAGAGGGCCGGAGGTGCAGTCATGAAGGTCCTTTGGTTATGCATACAAAGTCTCCCAGGTAACCGCCACCTGTTCTCTTCTTCCTAAGGCAAGATCTTCCCAGGCAGAAAGGGGCTGTAGGATGGAAAAGCCTCTGCAGGTATCTCCTGGTTGCTACTACACATAGACACAAATCTCTTTTTCTACAAAGGGGCAGTTTTCCAGAGCTATTCCTGTGTCTGCCAGAGATCTGCAGTTTTTCTGATAATCCAGCTTGAAATGTGCTAGGAGCTGGGGGTGAAACTCAGTGGTGGGGCAGCTGCCTAGCATGGCCGAGGCCCTGGGTCCCACCCAACACTACAACATTTGGGAATGGAGGGATGAGTCACGTCCTGGTGTAACTAGTGGGTTGCACCTTGGTGCGTGCAGAGCTGGTAGGTACTGCCAGGTGAGGGGTGAGGAGCACGCTGTCCAGGTCAGACATCCTGTGTGCCCAAGGTGGCAGGTGGGAACACCTCTGGGTGGAGAAGTGGGTATTTTCATGAGCAGTTTGCTCTAGGTCACCTAAAAAGAGCATCAGAGTGACTCAGGGATTTTGGCTGGTGGTTCTGGCGGGTGATTCTGATCTGAAACATACCCAAAACCAGCTTTGGAGGATGGTTAAGTCATTTAAGGGGCACAGTGCTCATCCGCCACCCTGTAAGCCCAGGCGATGGTCCCTAAGAGTACCTACCTAGCGGTTAACAACAGGATAAAAAGCAGGAAACTAGTTTTTGTGTATTGTTGCAGTTTTATGTTTCTTATAGTTGATGTTCTGTAAGACTGAAGTAATGCATATACTGTACTTAGGGAACAAGTAAATGATATCTGTATATTTGCTTAAAAAAGAAAAAGAAAAATCAGACATTTGGTTATGAGAATGATCATCAGAGTAACAATAATTCTCATTTGACAAATGCTCACCATGGATCTTGTACTCTACTTTGGGTTAACTCACTGGTAAGGCATTTCTTATTTGTGGATGGGGACGTTGAAGGTCAGGGAGGTTGGCTCCATTGCTCAAGGTCATGCAGATAGGAAGTGTTGGAACCAGGGTTGAACCCATTGGTCTGATTCTGGAGCCACACTGTCCGCTGCACTGCAGCCCAGGGTCCAGTGGCACCCGGGGACTAACACTCACTGGAACACAAGTCAGATCTCAGTGGTCATCTTACCTTCAGTCCTTTCACGCTTCCAAGTAGACAGCCCGCGCTTAATAAATGTTTGTTGGCTTAATCCATTGCTCAGGGGGACTGCTCTCTTGCTGGGGGCAAACGCAGTTGGGCCTGAGAGAGAAGATACTTTGGAACAAACACCCAATGCCAGCATCACTGGACGTTCCTAAGGGAAGAAGAAAACTGAATCACTGCGTGGCCTGGGCCCCACTAGGGCTTTCTCTTCCAGCGAGGAAACCATCCGAAATCAAATTAAGACCAGAAACGACCCGATGAACACCGAACCCAGCGAAGGAAATTGGATTTCCTAGAGGGTGTGTTTTGGCCCCTCGGTGCCCGCCCAGTGAGCCAGCCCTGTCAGTGGGAGCTGGTGCCGGCGGCTGGGTGTTTGTGTTGGCCAGCGCTCTGCTCTGGTCACCGCTGGGGAACACCCCTGTCCTGCCCTGGGGCTCCTGAGATCCCAGGGGAACTCCGGGCTTTCGGTTTGTTAGTCCTGAGGCACCCCCACCCGGTGTCCACACTCTTCTCCTATTACAGTTCCCATGTCCACAGGTGGTTTTATGAGGATCAGCAGTCCGGCTCCTCAGGACAGAGGGTGGCTTGTCACCCGATCCTGCTTTAAAGGTGCTTCGTTTCAGTGAGTGGGTGCTGATTAGCCTTCACGGGGAGCTACCCCTCTGGCCCTGCGTTCTTACCTTTTCCTAGGGCTGCTCTTTCCGTGAGACCATGGCTCTGGAAATAACTTCAGGTGAATTCCTCCTCTCTCCAAATATATATAGGGCTGGGGGCAGGGGTGGCAGGGAAGCTCCATGGCACATGCATGAGCCCGGGTTCAATTCCTAGCAACACACATGGGCGCTCTCTCATTAAATATATATATTTGTATAAAGTATTTTTTATAATTTATATTTTATATATTATATATATATATATTTGGTACTGGGGATTGAACCCAGGGGCACTCTACCACTGAGCTACATGTCCCGCCCTTTTTTAAAATTTTGTTTTGAAATGACATTTCACTAAGTTACCAAAACTGTCCTCAAACTTTCTACCCTCCTGCCTCAGCCTCCCAAGTCACTGGGATTACAGGCATGTATGCCCGGCTATATGTATATTTAATAATAAAACTTTTTATTTTGAGATCATTATAGATTCACATGCAGTTGTAAGAAATAATATAGAGAACTTAGTAAATATGATTTCATTCCTATTTTGTCTTGTCTTGGAATATAGTTTGGAAATAAAGTGATGATTAATTTAAAAAAAGAAATAAAATAGAGGTCCCTGTACTTATTTATTTTTATTTTTATTTTTTTTATTGGTTGTTCAAAACATTACAAAGCTCTTGACATATCATATTTCATACATTAGATTCAAGTGGGTTATGAACTCCCATTTATACCCCAAATACAGATTGCAGAATCACATCAGTTACACATCCACATTTTTACATAATGCCCTATTAGTAGCTGTTGTATTCTGCTACCTTTCCTATTTTCTACTATCCCCCTCCCCTCCCCTCCCATCTTCTCTCTCTACCCCATCTACTGTAATTCATTTCCCTCCATGTTTATTATCCCGTTCCCCTCACAACCTCTTATATGTAATTTTGTATAGCAATGAGGGTCTCCCTCCATTTCCATGCAATTTCCCTTTTCTCTCCCTTTCCCTCCCATCTCATGTCTCTGTTTAATGTTAATCTTTTCTTCAGGCTCTTCCTCCCTGCTCTGTTCTTAGTTGTTCTCATTATATCAAAGAAGACATTTGGTATTTGTTTTTTAGGGATTGGCTAGCTTCACTAAGCATAATCTGCTCTAGTGCCATCCATTTCCCTGCAAATTCCATGATTTTGTCATTTTTTAGTGATGCATAATACTCCATGGTGTATAAATACCACATTTTTTTTATCCATTCATCTATTGAAGGGCATCTGGGTTGGTTCCACAGTCTAGCTATTGTGAATTGTGCTGCTATGAACATCGATGTGGCAGTATCCCTGTAGTACGCTCTTTTAAGGTCTTCAGGGAATAGTCCAAGAAGGGCAATAGCTGGGTCAAATGGTGGTTCCATTCCCAGCTTTCCCAGGAATCTCCATACTGCTTTCCAAATTGGCCGCACCAATTTGCAGTCCCACCAGCAATATACAAGAGTACCTTTTTCCCCACATCCTCGCCGGCACTTGTTGTTGTTTGACTTCCTAATGGCTGCCAATCTTACTGGAGTGAGATGGTATCTTAGGGTGGTTTTGATTTGCATTTCTCTGACTGCTAGAGATGGTGAGCATTTTTTCATGTACTTGTTGATTGATTGTATGTCCTCCTCTGAGAAGTGTCTGTTCAGGTCCTTGGCCCATTTGTTGATTGGGTTATTTGTTATCTTATTGTCTAATTTTTTGAGTTCTTTGTATACTCTGGATATTAGGGCTCTATCTGAAGTGTGAGGAGTAAAAATTCGTTCCCATGATGTGGGCTCCCTATTTACCTCTCTTATTGTTTCTCTTGCTGAGAAAAAACTTTTTAGTTTAAGTAAGTCCCATTTGTTGATTCTTGTTATTAACTCTTTTGCTATGGGTGTCCTATTAAGGAATTTGGAGCCCAACCCCACAATATGTAGATCGGAGCCAACTTTTTCTTCTATCAGACGCAGAGTCTCTGATTTGATATCAAGCTCCTTGATCCATTTTGAGTTACCTTTTGTGCATGGCAAGAGGCGGGGATTCAGTTTCATTTTGTTGCATATGGATTTCCAGTTTTCCCAGCACCATTTGTTGAAGATGCTATCCTTCCTCCATTGCATGCTTTTAGCCCCTTTATCAAATATAAGATAGTTGTAACTTTGTGGATTAGTCTCTGTGTCCTCTATTCTGTACCATTGTTCCACCCGCCTGTTTTGGTACCAGTACCATGCTGTTTTTGTTACTATTGCTCTGTAATATACTTTGAAATCTGGTATCGCTATACCGCCTGATTCACACTTCCTGCTTAGAATTGCTTTTGCTATTCTGGGTCTTTTATTTTTCCATATGAACTTCATGATTGCTTTATCTATTTCTACAAGAAATGCCGTTGGGATTTTGATTGGCATTGCATTAAACCTATAGAGAACTTTTGGTAATATCGCCATTCTGATGATGTTAGTTCTGCCTATCCATGAACAGGGTATATTTTTCCATCTTCTAAGTTCTTCTTCTACTTCTCTCTTTAGGGTTCTGTAATTTTCATAGTATAAATATTTCACCTCTTTTGTTAGGTTGATTCCCAAGTATTTTATTTTTTTTGAGGATATTGTGAATGGGGTGGTTTTCCTCATTTCCATTTCAGAAGTTTTGTCGATGATATACAGAAATGCCTTTGATTTATGCGTGTTGATTTTATATCCTGCCACTTTGCTGAATTCATTTATTAGTTCTAGTAGGTTTTTGTAGACCCTTTTGGGTCTTCTAGGTATAAAATCATATCATCCGCAAATAGTGATAATTTAAGTTCTTCTTTTCCTATTTTTATGCCTTTAATTTCTTTCGTCTGTCTAATTGCTCTGGCCAGTGTTTTGAGAACTATATTGAATAGAAGTGGTGATAGAGGGCATCCCTGTCTTGTTCCGGATTTTAGAGGGAATGCCTTTAACTTTTGTCCATTCAGAATGATGCTAGCCTGAGGCTTAGCATATATAGCTTTTACAATGTCGAGGTAAGTTCCTGTTATCCCTAGTTTTTCTAATGTTTTGAACATAAAGAGATGCTGTACTTTGTCGAATGCTTTCTCTGCGTCTATCGAGATGATCATATGGTTCTTATCTTTAAGTCTATTGATGTGGTGAATAACATTTATTGATTTCCATATATTGAACCATCCTTGCATCCCAGGGATGAATCCTACTTGATCATGGTGCACAATTTTTTTGATGTGCCTTTGTATCCGATTCGCCAGAATTTTATTGAGGATTTTTGCATCTAGGTTCATCAGAGATATTGGTCTGTAGTTTTCTTTCTTTGAGGTGTCTTTGTCTGGTTTCGGAATCAGGGTGATGTTGGCCTCATAGAATGAATTTGGAAGAGCTCCCTCTTTTTCTATTTCCTGAAATAACTTGAAAAGTATTGGTATTAATTCTTCTTTAAAGGTTTTATAAAACTCCACTGTATACCCATCCGGTCCTGGGCTTTTCTTGGTTGGTAGTCTTTTGATTGCTTCTTCTATTTCATCCATTGATATTGGTCTGTTCAAATTGTGTGTATCCTCCTAACTCAGTCTGGGCAAATCAAATGACTTCACTATCTTCTATTTTATTGGAATATAGGTTTTCAAAATAATTTCTAATTGTCTTCTGTATTTCTGTAGCATCTGTTGTGATATTGCCTTTTTCATCTGGTATGTTAGTAATTTGAGTTCTCTCTCTTCTTCTCTTCGTTAGCATGGCTAAGGGTCTGTCGATCTTATTTATTTTTTCGAAGAACCAACTTTTAGTTTTGTTAATTTTTTCAATAGTTTCTTTTGTTTCAACTTCGTTGATTTCCGCTCTGATTTTAATTATTTCTTGCCTTCTGCTACATTTGCTGTTGTTTTGCTCTTCCTTTTTTAGGGCTTTGAGATGAAGTGTGAGCTCATTTATTTGTTGGTTTTTCCTTTTTTTTTGAGGAATGGCCTCCAGGCGATGAATTTCCCTCTTTAAAACTGCTTTCATTGTGTCCCATAGATTCCAATATGTTGTGTCTGTATTTTCATTTATCTCTAAGAATTTTTTGATTTCCTCCTTTATGTCTTCTGTAACCCATTGATCATTCAGTAACATATTGTTCATTTTCCATGTGATGTAGGATTTTTCCTTCCCTCTTTTATGACTGATTTTCAGTTTCAGTCCCTGTACTTATTGCCTAGTTTCTCCCAGTGATAACACCTTGCAAAAACTATTGAATAGCATCATAACCAGGAGAGACATTGATGGTGAAGATGGAGAATGTTGGTACCACTGCAAGAATCCCCGGTTGTCCTTATTTAGAGTCGCACCTGTTTCCTCTTGAACCCCAGCAACCATGAACACGTTCTTTTTTTTTTTTTTTTTTTAGAGAGAGTGAGAGAGGAGAGAGAGAGAGAGAGAGAGAGAGAGAGAGAGAGAGAGAATTTTTAATATTTATTTTTTAGTTCTCGGCGGACACAACATCTTTGTTGTTATGTGGTGCTGAGGATCGAACCCGGGCCGCACGCATGCCAGGCGAGCACGCTACCGCTTGAGCCACATCCCCAGCCCATGAACATGTTCTCCATTTCCATAATTCTGTGATTTCAAGAATGGTGGCACGGGCTGGGGATGTGGCTCAAGTGGTAGCGCGCTCGCCTGGCATGCGTGCGGCCCGGGTTCGATCCTCAGCACCACATAACAACAAAGATGTTGTGTCCGCCGAGAACTAAAAATAAATATTAAAAATTCTCTCTCTCTCTCTCAAAAAAAAAAAAAAAAACTTAAAAAAAAAAAAAAAGAACGGTGGCCCACGCCTGTAATCCCAGCGGCTCAGGAGCCTAAGGCAGGAGGACTGTGAGCTCACAGCTAGCCTCAGCAACTGAGGGAGGCCCTAAACAATTTGGTGAGATCTTGTCCCAGAAGAAGAATAAAAAGGGCTGAGAATGTTGCTAGTACTAAAGCACCTCTGGGTTCAGTACCTGATACAGGAAAAAAAAGAGAGAGAGAGAGAGAGAGAGAGAGAGAGAGAGAGAGAGAGAGAGAAAGAGAGAGAGAGAGAGAGAGAACATCTTTGCATTTATATAAATTAGGGATAAATTAGGGAAAACATATTTTCCTTTCTTCTCTCTCTCTCTTTCTCTCTTTCTTTCTAGTACTGGGGATTGAACTCAGGGGTGCTTTACCGCTGAGCTACACTCTCAGCCCTTTTCATTTTTATTTTGAGACATGATTTCTCTATGTCCCTTAGGGTCTAACTGAATTGCTGAGGCTGGCCTTGAACTTGCGATCCTCCTGCATCAGACTCTGAGTTGCTGGGATTACAGGTGTGCATCACCATGCCTAGCCATAGTTTTCTTTTTTATCCTGTATTTGGTTTTGCTATTGGAATAATAATAGAATCATAAAATGGACTAGGAAGCGTTCCTTTCTATTCTACTTTTTGGGAAAAGATTATATACAATCAGTGTTAATTCTTCTTGAAATATTTTGTAGAATTTGCCAGTGAACTTCCCTGGCCTGTCTGCTGTTCTCCTTCATATTTAAAGTACACCTTTAAAACTATTTTTTTTTTTAAATTGCTGGGTGTGGTGGCACATGCCTGTAATCCCAGCAGCTCCGGAGGCTGAGATAGGAGGATCATGTGTTCAAAGGTAGCCCCAGAAGCAGTGAGGCACTAAGCAACTCAGTGAGACCCTGTCTCTAAATAAAATACAAAATAGGGCTGGGGATGTGGCTCAGTGGCCAAGGGCCCCTGAGTTTAATTCCCGCTTCAAAAAAAAAAAAAAAAAAAAAAAAAAAAGAAGTATACTTAGTGCACCAAAAAACATGATTAATTAATTAATTTTAAAAGGACAGTACATAAGTCTCCTGAATGAAACATGGTTTTGAAATTCTCTTTACAAAATCAAACATCACCTGCCCTTCACTATTTGGGGATGAAATTTCTTGGCCAAAGTTTATGTTTCCTTTAACACCTTTCCCTGTCCCTCTTCCCCTTAAATTCGTAGGTAAAAGAATAAAGGGGAGATATTGTTTGAACAATATCCCACGGGGGGAAAGGAGGGGGTCCCTTCACTCAGGTGGCAGTGACACAGCTCTGCATAAAAATGAAGAGGATTTGTGGGCAGTGGTGGGGACAGAGGTGAGAGGTGAGGAGAGGGAGGGGACGCGGGAGGAGGAGAGAGGCCACCAGTGGGACAGGTGGTAGCCCAGGGCAGGCTGGAAATGCACAGGGCTGGGGGGTTCTTTCTCTGCCCACCCTCACAGTTCCCCACACCTGGGGGGAGCCGCTCAATGGCTTGAGAAATGGAAAGGGCAAAGGGTCTGGAGAAGAGTTGCTGAGGAGGGGAGGTGTCCCTCTGAACGCGCTCTGGGAGGACCCTCCACTTGGTCCTGGATGGGAGAGGGTTTGGGTGAGGTTGTGGCTTGCTGTAGCCCAGCCGGGTAGGAGAGTCAGCTCCTGGCTCTGTCTCCTTCCAGGCTTCCCCTGGTAATCTGGCAATCTAGAGCCATTTTTGCTGCCAATTGCATCAGTCCTGAGGGGGTGGGAGCCATTTTCTGTTGCTGCCATCATTACCATCTCCTGCAGTGCACAGCAGGGTCCCCAGGGCCAGGCTTCCTGCCGAGGAGTGTGCTCTGGGGTGAGGGTTGCCCGTCTCTCCCGTCTCCCAGGTTTATGATTCTCTTGTCTCCAAGCAGGATTCTGGAGAGAGTTTAGGAAAAAGACGTTTGGATTTTTCACTCTGCCTCTTTCCCTTGTGACTCTGGCAGGAGTCCTTAAAATCTAGGTCCAGGGTTATCTGGAGCCGAGGGACCTTGAGATTTTTTTTTTTTTTTTTAACTCAGGGATGCTTAACCACTGAGCCGCATCCCCACCCCATGTTTTATATTTTATTTAGAAATGGGGTCTTGCTGAATTGCTTAGAGCCTCCCTAAGTTGCTTAGTCTGGCTTTGAACTCACCATCCTCCTGCCTCAGCCCCTGGGATCGCGGGCATGCACTAGAAAGCCTGGCTGGACCTGGAGATTTTGCCCTGGGCCACGGGTCCTTTTTGGGTCCTCTCCCAGAGGCTCCTAGCCTCTCCTGCAACCAAACTCTTTGCAGCCCACGCCCCTCCCAACACCCCCATAAGAAGCAAAGCCCAGGAGGAACACAGCTGAGCTTCAGGTTCACCCTGGTTCAGGTCCAGTCAGTGGAAATGACTGACCTTCAAGGACCCAAATGGAGAGCTTCAGGCTGGGGTGCTGGGGGTCCCAGGGGAAAGGGGAGGGGGAGGGGGCCTGTCTCCCTCCTGTCCAGGGTTCTTCCTCCGTCCTCTTCCCTGTTCTCTGACAAGGCTGGGGCCCTTCCCTTGGCTTCTTGTTCTTCAAAGGTGTGGGCAAGGGTTTTGGTCAGTGAGGGAGCTTGGAGACTGTAGTGACCTGAATCGTGTCTTTCCTCCCCGCTGGTCTTTTTTAAATTTATAGGCAAAAGAATATCGGGGAGAAATCCCCTCCTTTGGTTCCATTTCTGCAGACCCATGGATTAAACTGAGAAAAGACAGAGTCCTGGGAGAAATGATTTCTTTTTATGTAGAGGGAGACTGCAAAAGAGGGAGCTGGCTTCTTAAATGGCGAGAGGCACGCATGGGGACCTTCTTGGTAGGAGCGAGGGAGGGAGGAGAAAAGCTTTAAGGGAAGGACAGCGAGTCCTTGGAGAAGGTTGCTGATGATGTTTGTCCACCCAAGTGAGAGGCCTTTCTGCAGCCTCTAGGGCTGTGAGCCCCTGGGAGGGGGGAACGTACCAAAGTTAGTTAGATCAGGGGCCTCCAGGAAGTCTTTTTTTCCTGCATCTGATGATTCTTGGTTGTTTTAAGGTTAAAATAATCCAGACTTTAGCATCTTTTGGAGTGGCATATCTGATCCTCTTCAGGCTCTTGTCCTTATTGGAAATGGGGAACATGAGGGGCTAATTAGGTTCACTGAAGTCCTAGGAGGGGGCCCTGTGAGACTGGTGTCCTCACAGGAGGATGAGTCCAGGTCCCTGTCACTCCAGCTCCAAAAGAGGTCAGGTGGGCACAGCGAGACGGTGGGTTCCATGACCAGACACCAGGCATTCAGGAGCCGCCATCTTGGCCTTCCAGTTTCTAGGACCACAGGAAGATGTGACTCTGCTGTCTAAGTTGCTTAGACTCTGGCATCTTGTTATGGTGGCCTGAGCCGACCCAGACAAAGACAGTCTTCAAGAGCCCAAGAATTAAAGTTCAAAAATAGCAGAACTGGTCCCTAGTGGTGGTGCCCATCTGTCATCCCAGCTGTTCAGGAGGCTGAGGCAGGAGGATTGTGAGCTCAAAACCAGCCTCGGCAAGGGTGAGGCACTGAGCAACTCAGTGAAGCCCTGTCTCTAAAATCCCAAAATAGGGCTGGGGAGGTGGCTCAGTGGTCGAGGGCCCCTAAGTTCAATCCCTGGTACAAACAAATCACCAAAAATGCATGGGGTCCTGACATACTCTACAGTCAGAAAACGGGGGACGGCAGACACTTTCCAAGCTTCTAAGGCCAGTCCTGGTGAGGCTGTGGCCACCATTTTTATTCTGAGTCAAAGAAGCTGCAGAGTCTTGCAAACCCCACTTGTGCTGAAGTTGCAGCCTCTTGGGGACTTCATGGTGTTTTTTTTTTGGGGGGGGGGGCAGAAACCGCCTGCTCCTGGTTCAGGGGAGAGCGCTACCTGCTCTTGAGGCTCAGAGCCTCAGGTCCCCCTTTCGCGGGCCCTGGGGAGGAGGGAGCGCCCGGAGCACCCCGAGCACCCTGAGCCATGTGCATCTTGTCATCTGGAAGCGGTTAAGGGCGAGGAGCGGCGATGATAGCGCTGATGGGTTCCTTATTTCTGAGCGGGGCCCTCTCCTTGTTGGAGACTCGCTGTAATTTGTTGGGATTTTCTCCTGGGCTTTGTGAAGAGCAAACTTATTTTGCTCAGGGAGCGCAGAACCTTTTCCTCTGGTCTTTGAAGTCTGCAGCTTTGCAGCCCATCAGCCGGCTGAGAGCCCGACTGGGCAGCAGCCCCACCGACCCGCAGCCGCCATGACCATATCAAAGGGCGGCGGTCCTGCCGGGCTGGAGGGGCGCTGGCTGGCCCGGGACTGGGGTGCGAGACGCGGCGCTCCTGCAGCGGCGCCCTGCCCCTGGGGTGGCGGCCGTGTCACCTTTCCTTCCATTTCCTCTCTTGTGCGGGCTGTGCACTTTGGACAGTTAGAAACACGAACCACACACGGAGACGCAGAACCCAGATCTGCTTCTGAATGAAAATAAGGAGTGGGGGACGAGGGGCGCGGGGGTGCGGGCAGAAAATAAAAGAGATCCGAACGGGGGCCTTTTTCTGGGGGAGAAAGGCCTATTTTCTTTTCATCTGTCCTAAAATCCGAACAACTCCCACGTTTAAATACACTAAATATGCAGTACTTATTTCCGTGCCTGCGTTTTGACTAATTGCTGGGTTAAAAAAGCAACTTCAGAAAGGTTGGTGAAAGCAACGGGGAGTGAATTTGATCATTGCCCCCGGAGGCTGACCCAAAATAATCGCAACCCTTAACCGTCAGGCTGAGCTCTAGACCGCCTGGTTATTTTTAGCCTAGAAAGATTCTCTGGTACTGCCAAGAAAATTGTCTTTTGGGGAGAGGATTCCTTCTGAGACCTGACCGGCAGCAGTAGGAGGGGTTTTATTTTGCAGAACTGGGGACTGAACCCAGGGAGCTCTACCCTGAGCTACATCTCCAGCCCTTGGAAGGTTTTTAATTTGAGACAGGGTCTTGCTAAGTTGCAGAGACCGGCCTTGAACTTGCAATCCTCCTGCCTCAGTCTCCAAGTAGCTGGGATTATAGGCCTTTGCACCACACCTGGCACTAATGTTTTTTGGGGTCCCCAAAACTGGTATGTAGAATTGGGTGGGTTTGAGTGCACATGAGGGGGAGAAACCAAAGACTCCCAAGATAAACCATCAGGAAATAAACAAAAATCTACAGAAATTACATGATGGATAAAGACAGAAAGACCCGTCTAGTGAACTAATGAACTGATTCTGAAGGACAGCCATTTGGATTCTTTTCATGTTCAAAGTATATACAAGGTAGAGCTATCTTCGTGGGAACTAAATTATGTGACTTTTTTTTTTTTTAAGCAATCCCTAAGGTATGTAAGGGGGAGGATAACAATATATTAATTGTTTGCCAGAGTTTCACATGTCCTTTGAGGTTTAAAAAAAAAAATCATGAAGGAAATCCATCAAAGTAGTGATAGTATCTGGGCACATGCTAGTAGTTCCAGCAATTTAGGAGAGTAAGGTAGGAGGATTGCAAGTTTGAGGCCAGCCTCAGCAACTTAGTGTGACGCTGTCTAAAATTTTAAAAAAATGAAAGGGGAGGGGGACGTAGCTCAATGGCAAAGCCCCCCCCCCCCAATAATAAAAATGGGTACATTATGATTTTTTAAAAAAATATTATTATTATTTTTTTTTACAAAATTTTCTATAATGGTTATAATTATGAGTTTTCCACGCTGACAAAATACCTGAGAAAATCAACTTGAAGAAGGGAAAGTTTATTTGGGTCATGGACACTTGGCTGTGTTGTTCTTAGGCCTGTGGAGAGGCAGATTATCAGGTGGGGGGCAAGTGGCTCATGGTGGCCAGGAAGAAGAGACAGAGGAAGAGAAGGAGGGAGGAAGAGGCCAGGGACAACACACACCTTCAAAGGCATGTCTCAGGCCGGGTGCCGTAGCACAGGCCTGTAGTACCCAGTGACCCAGGAGGCTGAGGCCAGAGGATGACAAGTTGGAGGCCAGTGTCGGCAACTTAGCAAGACCCTGTCTCAAAATAAAGAGAGCTGGGATGTAGCTGTGGCAGAGTGTCCCTGCATCCAGTCCTCCCCAATCCCCAGGCATGGCCCCAGGGACCTACTTCCCTGAGCTGGGTGCCACCTCCTAGAGTCTCCACCACCTCCCAGTACCCTGTAGCTGATTAAATGATGAACCCACCAGTGCGTGAGTCCATCTTCGAGGTCCGAGCCCTTGAGGGCTGATGGTTTCTCACTTCTGACACCACCGCAGTGGGGACCAAGGGTTCCGACCAACCCACTCTATGCCATAACCACAGGCATCTCTTCATTGTACGGGCTCAAGCAGCACGCTGTTAATAAATGTCACAGGTGACACTTGGGAAAAGCTGTCCTCCCACCACTTCAGAAATCATGGGCTGGTGCTGTAGCTCAGTGATCCGGCTCATGCCCTGCACGCATGAGGTTCTGTGTCCAGTGGTTAGCCCTGCAAAGAAAAAAAGATACATACGAAATGTGGACACAGTGGATTTTAGACCAGAAAGAGCTTGGGATGATGATGTATTTCTTCCTCTCAATTTAAAGGGGGAGGGAACTGAGGAGCAAGGAGGTTAAAGCCAAGGTCACGTGGCTGGTTTCCAAGACATCAGTAGCTGCCAGACACACGTGACTGCTGACCACTTGAAAAGTGGCTCATCCACAGGGACGAGGATGCTGTAGGTATAAAGTGTACTCGGCATTTTAAAGACTACTGTTCTCCATGTGTGAAAAAAATGCAAAATATGTCAATGATTTTTATAGTGTTTCCGTGTTGAAATGATAGTATTTTGATATGCTGGGTTAAAATGAATTTAACTTGTTTCTTTTTCTTCATTTTTATGTGGCTGCTAATAAATTGAAGATGACATACGTGGCTCACTTTCTATCTCTTCTCTTTTTTTTGTGTGTGTGTGGTGCTGGCGATTGACCCCAGAGTCTGGCACATGCTATGCATGCTCTACCATTGACCCACAATCCCAACCCTTTTAATTTTTATATTGGGACAGGGTCTTGCTAAATTGCCCAGGCTGGCCTCAGACATGTGATCCTTCTGTCCCTCAGCCTGCAGTAGCTGGGATTGCAGGCATGCACCACTAGATCTGCCTCCTCCCCACCCCCCAAATAAATTGACAGTAGGACTGACTTAGGAAAAGATCTATACTGATGTTCTTTTAAACATGAACATATGTATTTAACTCCATCCTATAAATTGCACTTTAGGTAGAAGTAACTTGAGCATATTGGGTTAGATATAATTGAAGGAAGGCAGGAATCTAAAATGCAGCCACAGAGAACACGTGCTGGGTCTCCTGTCGCCCAGAAGATGCAAATTGGGGCACAACCCAAGATCCAGGCAGCGAAGCAGAAGCAGCGTGCCTTTCTCTTTTGCAAGCACTGGGCACTTAACCCTAGTGGGGGAGTGTGGGGGAGGGGACACAAAGATGGCCACGGCCACAGGGGAGCCAGACGGGATGTCAAGCCAGGCTGGAGGCAGAACAGCCAGCCTGCATGGTGCGGGGTGTGCTGAGGCAGGGCAGTTAGGGAAAGGGACTCAGGGTCAGGACCCGAGGAAGGTGAAGTGGGCTAAGGAGGAGTTTGGACTTGTGTCCAAACTTGGACCTGAAAAGGGGGTTTGGGGTTATTATTTGGAGGGAAAAGACAAGTCCAGGCAACGTGGACCAAGTCCAGTCAACGTGGACAAGGACAGAGACAGAAACTGGAATATTCCCTGAGACCCCAAAGGAGGCAACAGAAGCTAAACGTGAAAGCAAGTGCCCCGTTTAGTGCCACACCCTGATGCCTAGAGCAGTGCCCAGCGCCCCGGAGGTTCTGGCTTTTCACTTTGTGGATGAACGGATTGCTATTTGAAAAATGAAACAAGACAAAACTGTAGAAGGAATGCAGACGGGATTGTTCCGAGCCGTTCTCTCTGGAGCAAAGAGAGGTAGGGAATGCCTCTGAGATCCCAGCAGTCAGCTCTGGTGTGCTAAGGTGACAGAGGCCTAGCACTCTGAGGGAGTGGCACACTGTGCTGAGTTGCTAGCCTGAGGCTGTCAGTCAGATGCTGTCTCAGTCTGGTTGGACTTTCCATCCCTGTGACAAAATACCTGAGGAAATCAGGTCAGAGGCAAAAAGATTTATTGTGGCTTATGGTTTCAGAAGTTTCAGTCCAAGGTTAGTTTCTGTACTTCCTGCTACTTCCTCTTCCTGCCTCCTAAGGTTTCCATCACCTCGTGATACTGCCATCAGCTATGAACCCCTCAATGGATTAATCCACTGATGTGGTCACCAGTCACCTCCTAGGCCCCACCTCTGAACACTGCTGCACTGAGGACCAAGCCTTCAACACGGAAGCCTTTGGGGGACGTTCTAGACTCAAGTCATAACAGGCTGCTATAACAAAATACCTCAGACTCGTGAAGAAACAACAGAAATTCATTTCTTTCTCAGAGTTCTGGAGTTGGGAAGTTCAAGACAGAGGTGCTGGTGTTGGTGACTAGTGAGTGCTGCTGTTTCCAAGATGGCGCCTTGCTGCTGTGGGCGCCTGAGGGGAAAGTCACTGTTCCCTCTAGCCCTTTTATATGGCGTTTTTTTTTTTTTTCTTACCAGGTAAGTGCTGCGCCACTGGGTCACACCCCCAGCCTCAGTAAGCATCTCATCAAACTTTCTGAATGACGAAACTGAGACCCTGGGAAAATCATGTAACATGCCTGAGGTTTGCAGAAGGCCGTGGAGCCAAGTCACACCCTTGACTCTGGCATATGCCTATTTCCACCCCATTCTGAGGTTACAGCCTCATCTGCATCATTTAAATATACCCCCAGGTTGAACTTGGAAAATCGGGGATTACATTTATGGGCCCTTTCCGCAGCAGCTGATTTTGTGGTTTACATAATTGGAAATGGGAGAAGGCTAAGAGTTCTCTTTTGTCCAGGGCTCAATTACATAAGTGGTCGACAACCATAAATTGGCTGAATTCTTTTCTGGACACCAGATTCCAACATTGTTCTGCCTTTTGTTGCAGTTTTGGGTTAATTAAATGCTAACAGAAGTCCAGGGTGGATTGTTTTGGAATTCATCCACCAAGGAACCATTTCTGGTCCCTTAACCTTTGGACACATAAATACCGAAAAGCAATTTGAACCTGAGCTGTTAAGCTGTACGGTTGCAATTGACGCTAATGGTCACATTGCCAAGCAGTTTTAAATCCATATTAAAATTTAAAACAGAATTTGGTGAGTCTGATTTTGAAGTGGTTCTGCGATTAAGATGTATGAGGAGAAAGCGATGATTTCTTGGTTAGCTTTCCAACTCGAATTGTCCTGTATCTTTAGCTGATACTTGAGGAGTGTGGGGAGGCATGGGGGAGGGGCCCCTGGTTGTCTAAAAGAAGCAGTTAATAGGAGGAGGAGGGAAAGAGGGCCGGAAGGTAAAGGAGATCTGTGGAAAGATCTTTCATGTAGATGGGATAGTTGACACCATCCAAGTCCTTCATTATATACGTCTTTATTTATTTACTTATTTATTGTACCAGGCATTGAACCCAGGGGCACTTTACCACTGAGCCACATCCCCAGCCCTTTTTATTTTTTATTTGGAGTCAGGGTCTTACTAAGTTCCTTCAGGTCTCACTAAGTTGCTGAGGCTGGCTTTCAACTTGCAATCCTCCTGCCTCAGCCTCTGAGTCACTGGGATTACAGGCGTGTGTCACCACACCCGGCGAGTCCTTCATTTTATGAAGGTCAAGATGCAGAGTAGTTGGGAAGCTTGTCCTGCCCACAGGTGTCCGCATGGTCCTCTGAGCTCTCCTTATGGTCACCCTACCCAGGCTCAGCCCTGACTTTGTAAATGCTCTTTAAACAATCCAGCAGGGCCTGCTTTTCTCTTCCTGCCAGAGTTCCAAAGAACTTCGGAGCAGATATGTCTTCATACATGTACTTGGGGTAATGATGTCCATCTCCTTCCACCGTCTTTCCTACCCCCATAGACTCAAGTTTCTTTTATCTTCATCCTCTGCCATCTTTAGTTTGTGATTTCCATCCATAGATTACGAGATGGAGGTTGGGGCAGCAACCATATCATCCACAGTCCACATAGCAGGAGAATTAGGAAAGGACCAGGGGACACACATGCCGTCAATCTGTTGTTTCTTTTCGGGGGGCTTTGGTCAGTACCTTCTGCATTGTCTCATTGGCCACTACTAATTGCAGGGTGAGCTGGTCAATCGGTGCTTTACTTGGGCGCACTGAAGACTCCCATAAAACTGGGCTCCCTTCAAGGACGAAAGGGAGAATGGATCTCTGGCAGGCCACTTCTAGACTCCCCATAGGAGATGGAGACACCCTTTTGTGAAGGTGAGATGATAACTCAATGTAAAAGTGTTTAGCAAAACACTGGCATTAGGAAGCACTCATTTCACAATCTGTAATTATTTAATTATGAAGCAATGAGACTTTTCAAAAGCAGCCAGATTGACGAGAACCACATTTATACAGTTTTCCTTCAAAAGGAATCACCTTGGAAAGTGGCATATCTTTTCCACTCTTAGGACATTCCTACCTTCAAAACACTTTCAGGTTGGATGTGGTATTCGTGGATTCAAACTGAACCCCAAGAATATGGACAATTAAAATATATATTAATAAAAACAAATTAAACAACTACATAAAAGAAGTATGTTCAGAGCCAGTTTAGTATTTGTACAGGAGCAACAGCTGTGTTGGCTAGGTGTCTCCTCTATCCATCCACCCAGCAAAAGGAGCCTTGAATGGTGCTGGAAGTGGGAAGTGGGAGTTTTGTTGGCTTGTGGGAATGAGTTTAAAAAGTCCAGCAGCCCTTCTGGGATTCTGGCTCAGTTACCTGGGAATAGCCAGGAGCCAGGGCTCCAGATCTCCCATACAGATGGGAGATATGTAAATGAACAGAGGAAAGGGTCTGAAGACATATTTGCCGTCTCTGGGAACATGATCACAAACTGAATTGCTTATTATTCTTGGGTTTAACCTTTGGTAAGGTATTCATGGTAGTTTAGGCTTACACATGAAATTGGATAGTGATCCACTAGCATTATACAGGTATTTCCATTTCTTTATTGAAAGCTTTCAAACGTTTGTATAAGAAAATTTGAATTTTTTTTTTTTTAAAACCTATGGCTGGTTCCTATTTCTGTAGGACCAAGACTTTAAGAACATACAAGACTCATTTATATACTAAGTCATGCAATGATTTTCATAAGGTGAGCCCACTGTATACATTTCGTGTAGGACTAACAATTTGCCATGACCATAAGGGGATAAGATCATTTACAAAACTTATCATGTCATTTTGTTTAACCTGACATCTCTAAGCTTAAGACCTGGTCAGCTATCAGCTGGCCTGCTTTTTAATTTTATAGATGAGGAAACTGAGGTCCAGAATTTGAATGACTTGCCCCAAATCTCATAGTCAACAGGTTTCAGAACTTAGCTATCTGGGTCCTAAATTGATTCCTGTTTCACTACATGAGATTTCTTGTTAATCACTTCAAGGTTGATATTGCTCTATGAGGTTTTACTCCAAGAGGCCAAGAAAGGTCAACAATGGGTCTGAGGGTTATAAATTTCTGCTTTTTTTATTTTTTATTTTTGGTACTGGGGATTGAACCCAGGGGCACTCTATCACTAAACTGCAACTTTTTTTTTTTTTTAATTTAAAGAGAGAGTGAGAGAGGAGAGAGAGAGAGAGAGAGAGAGAGAGAGAGAGAGAGAGAGAGAATTTTTTAATATTTATTTTTTAGTTCTCGGCGGACACAACATCTTTGTTGGTATGTGGTGCTGAGGATCGAACCCGGGCCCCAAGCATGCCAGGCGAGCGCGCTACCTCTTGAGCCACATCCCCCAGCCCCTAAACTGCAACTTTTAAAATTTTAATTTTGAAACAGGGTCTCTCTAAGTGACCCAGGCCTCCCTGGAACTTGTGATCCTCCTGCCTTGGCCTCCTGAGTTGCTTGGATTACAGGTGTGCACCACCACACTCACTAATCTCTACCTTTTAAATGTCACAAGGCAAAGAGTACTTCTTGTCCATCCATATCTATTCTTTTCTTCCTTATACAACTCCCAGGGTTTTTTTTTTTTTTTTTTTTTTTTTTGGTGGGACATTTGATGACCCAACCAGACTACATTTCCCAGCACTCCTTGCAGCTGGGTGACATGAGTGCTACAACTTCCTTGTCAAGTCCTGCTTCCTGCTCATCTTCTTCCTGCTGGTTGGAGATGGTGACACCAGCAGACACCTTGGACTCAAAAGACAGAAGCCACATATTGAGGATGGCAGAATTACTAGACTAGCTTTGGACAGTCTACCTCTGAACTGTTACATATATCAGAAAAGGAAAATATTTAAGCCACCCAAGGATCCCTGTGTCAGTTAGCATCTCATCACTATGACAAATGGCTGAAATAATCAACTTATAAAGAGAAAAGGTTTATTTTGGCTCAGTCTTAGAAGTTCCATGATTGGTAGGCCATTTTGGGGGGCCTATGATGAGGCAGTATATCTTGGTGGGGATACATGGGGGAGCAAAGCAGCTCACCTCATGGCTAGAAAGCAGAAAAAGAGGAAGAGACCAGGGTCACACAGTCCCCTTCCAGGGCTCCCAATGACCCAAGGACCTCCAACGAGGTCCTAGCTCGCCAAAGTTCCACCCCCTCCCAATAGTGCCACCCTGGAGACCAAGCCTCTAGCACACAGGTCTTTGGGAGACATTCATACTAGCAGTACTTTGTTACAGCAACTGTGACTATACTCTTACTTACTCTGGGTAAGTACTCCTGAGTATTGCAGCAGTCAATTCTCCCCTTTTAAGGTCTTTGTTGCCATTCAACAGGTCAGTTTTTCTTAGGCTCAGATTTTAAACATGCCCCCTTATTTTACATCAACAGAAGGACATCCTTGCAATGAGGCAGTTGGCGAGAAAAAACACTGGCCTGGACAGCTTGGCCGAGGGGTCTAATATTTGCTTGACTCTAACTTCTAGAGCACTTCCAAGGGCGAATGCTGCCTTAGTTATCAAATGGAGATTATATACTTATTTATCTCATGGAGTATTATGAGTAATACTTCATTAAAAAAAAAAAAAAACGGTTGTAAAGCATTTGGCAAATGCAAGTCTTCTACCTCAAATGCTAAACTAATCCAGTGGCTTTCTTGGCACCTCAGTTTCTAATGACTCATAGATAGGCCTTTTTACTGAAAGGGGCCTGACTTTGGCATGGTCCACCTGAGCTAATGCACTCTGCCTGTCTTGCTCATTAGAATTGAGTGGCATGATCCTTGCTCTTGGATCCTTGCTTAATAGATCGCACCATGGAGAAGAAGTCAGTGGAACTAGTGGGATGGGCAGAGTCGGAGGCCCCTGGCTGACAGTTCTGTTTTTTTTCTGCAGAGGTGATGTGTGTGCTGATGTTTTCTGACACCCGTCTCATGTGACCGACGTCATGTTTACAAAAAACAACACCAAGTTAGAATCATGCTTAGGCATTAAGAAAGAAAGACAGACAGAAAGAAAAACAAAAAGTGCCCTGGGAGCAATGTAATGGCTTGTCAAGCCTATATCACATGCCGTCACATGCATTTAATGGCTCATCGTGACAGCTAAACTGGGCGCCAAGGTTGTGCTTAGGAGCCCGTTGCTCAAGCAGATGACTCTTGACCCTTTTATTTCAGCACTTTGAGAAGTTTTCCAGAAACGTTCTCGTGACATTTCCCTCTGGGCAGCCTCTGTGCTTTAGGTTGCTTTGGGCCATGAATCCTTCTTTTGTATTATGCATCTCTAGAAGGAATAGATTTGGAATGCCTTCAAGACCAGGCCCCTTTTTTTTCTAAGGAGTGTAAAGCTGTTAGAGGATAGTAAGAGCCCACGAGGACGTGGTCTAACGGACGCTTTTACAGAAAAGTACAACAAATGGTGTCAGGAATATTGGGAGAACATGGCTATGGCCCTGATGGCCCAGCTGGGAACAGTGGGTGGGATCAAAGCCACTCAGGACAAATTCAGATGGAAGAGGTTTCCATGGAATTATAAGGCTTCGGTCTCCTAACGCTATACACTGCTCCTTGCTGCAGTATCAGGTTTTGGTGTTGGGGAGGAAGGAAAGGTGGTAATGAGGCAGGGGAGGGCGAGACGGCTATGAGAAGAAAGACCTGGGACTCACACCTTGTCTATGAATCTTACATAATTCAATTCTCACGAATATGACGTCATTTAATTCTGCCAGCATCCCAGAGTGGTAGGTATTTCCCTATATGTCCAGAGGACGAAGCCAGGGGTCAGAGATATGAAGCAACATTCAGTTAGAAGGAGAGAAAAACCTGAATCTGCGTCTCCCTGACTCTCAGGTCCTTACTCTTGCCATGAGACCATATTGTCTTTCTGGTGAATGGGGCATGTTCCAGAGGAAGGGAGAGAATCCAGGTAGTGAGGCCAGTTATGCCAGCCAGATTAAACAGATGCCGGTGGAAATAGTGTTTGGAACACAATCAATTTGAACTTGGGGGATGGAGGTGGTAGGAGCTACCTGGGCCACATCCCTGGGAAAAACCAGATGTAAGGATAAAGCAGCAAAGATGAGTTGGAGAAAGGAGGGAAGCATGTCAGTTTGGAAAACCCAGGAGGGCCTGGCTGAGTCCTCAGGTCCGAAGTGACAAGGGCATGAACAATAAAACACCATTGTTTTAATGAGATGAGACTCCGAAGACTGAGGGAGGAGACGGAATGGATTTTGCACGTGGGAAGAATGTGCACGTTTGGGGTCCAGAGGACAGGATCCTCAAGATTCTGGCCCTTGGTATATATGCACACCTTCTTCCATGCACTCAGTCAGACCTGAAGCTAGGCACTGCTGTGAAAGGATTTTTTTGAGAAATATCTAAGATCTCCAATCAGTTGATCTTAATGCTATTGGCTGTGGGACGGGAGATGCTGACTTAATCGTACAAGCCCTACTACAGCAGGGTTCATCTGGCTGGTTGGTTGTAGCAGAGGAAGTCAGAGGTGCACTGTGGCTGTTTTGGAAGAAACATGTTCTGTGGACCATCTTTGGGGTTGCATGGCCAGGAGCTGTCCTCAGCCTGCAGCGGGTGACAGAGGTCCCTGGCTGAGGGCTTAGAAGGAAGCTGGGACCTCAACCCTGCACTGACGAGGAAAAGAGTCCTGCCAACAGCCCGTGAGCTTGGAAGAGGACCTGCCCCTCCTGAGAACACAGCCCAGCTGCCACCTTGATTTCAGTCCAGGGAGATCCTTACAGAGAGTGGAGTCACTTTGTGCCAGACTCTGGCCCCCAGGAGTGATGAGATCATTGACGGTGAGTCTAAAGCCACCAAGTTATTTATTTACTTATCTTGGTACTGGGGATTGGACCCAGAGGCACTTTTCCACTGAGCTACATCACAGCGCCCCCCCCCCCACACACACACCTTTAAAAAAAAAATTTGGTACAGGGGCTTGCTGAGTTGCTTAGGCTCTAGCTGAGGCTGACCTTGTACTCATGATTCTCCTGCCTCAGACTCCAGAGTAGCTTGGATTATGGGCATGCAGTGCCTTGTCCAGCCAAGCCACCAAGCTTTTGGTGATTTGTTACATGGCAATAGAAAATAATCACACAGGGGGCTGGGGATGTGGCTCAAGTGGTAGCGTGCTCACCTGGCATGCGCGGGGCGCTGGGTTCCATCCTCAACACCACATAAAAATAAAGACGTTGTGTCCACCTGGGACTAAAAAATAAATATATAAAAAGAAAATAAACACACAAGCATATTGTCCTGCTGGTCCCTCACGAGCCTGTGAAGGAGGTAGGGCAATTATTTATTTTAAATCTCCATTCAATATGGAGGACATGGATGCACAAAGAGAGGGAATGATTAGCTGAAGTTTATTCCACTCATTGATCATAAAGCCAGGTGTATGGTTTTTCTGACTCCCACAGCAAGCCCTGTACCTCCCATCCTATGCCTCTGCTGCTCTTGTTACCAGACAGTGCTTTGGATCATGTTTTAATTCAGTGGAAGAGGGTAGAAAGACAGGCAGGAATGTTTCAGGAGAAGAAGTCACAAGGGGAAGGTGATAGGGCTGGGGCTCTCTCTACCCTGGTGTTATTATTATTATTTAAAAAAATTTTTAGTTGAAGATGGACACAATATCTTTATTTATTTATTTATTTTTATTTTTTTTTTAATTTTAATTTTTTTTTTTAAAAGAGAGAGTGATAGAGGGAGAGAGAGAGACAGAGAGAATTTTTCAATATTTATTTTTTAGTTATCGGCGGACACAACATCGTTGTTTGTATGTGGTGCTGAGGATCGAACCCGGGCCGCACGCATGCCAGACGAGCACGCTACCGCTTGAGCCACATCCCCAGCCCGATTTATTTATTTTTATGTGGTGCTGAAGATCGAACCCAGTGCCTCACATGCGCGAGGCAAGTGCTCTACCACTGAGCTACAGCCCGGGCCCTACCCTGCTGTTATTAGTACCTGGAAACCTGCAAAGAAAGTCTCCTCCAACATTTTGGCCACAGCCTCGGGTCTAACCTACTGTACCTGCTGATGCATGACCTTACAGTATTTATCTTTTTTTTTTTTGTTGTTGTTAAATAAAGAACTTATGGTTAATTACTGTATTATGTGTGTGTATGTATATGTTTATGTGTGTACATATAAATGCGCATCAAATTCTCCAGTGATTTTCCTGGAAGTCTGTCAAAATTGAAGCTAGGGGTGTGGCTCAGAGTTTGCTTAGCATATGTGTCGCACTGGGTTCAAGTCTCAGTGCTGGAAAAAAAATACGTGGCTACCCTGGCCAGAGGAAGAGGAGAACTCACGTGCTTCACAGGCATGCAGAGCGAGCTGCGGTGCTCCCGACATCCATTTCCCTCTCCTCTGTGTCGCACAGGTCTTAATCTGTGCTCAGGGCTGTCCTCACAGGACTAGTTCCAGCTCCTTCACGGGCTCAGTTGTGGCCCTCCATCTGCCCACACCTGGCAGCCCTGTTAAGGGAGATGTTGTCCTCTCCTCTTTGGGTCTCCCCTTCCTCTGGATGGGATTGGGATGTGGCCGCGCTCCTCCTTTGCACCATGTGATTGAGGACAGCATCCTGGAGACAGGAGGAGAGGGAGCCCTCGAGCTGGTGGCCTCCATGTGGCTTCAGATGGCTCAGGCGTGGAGTGTCGCATGAGGAAGAACATGCTTCGCCTGCTTAGGCCACTCTGGTTTCAGACCTTCCTTTACATCAACCATGCTCGTCTACCTCCCCACTAAGGCCTGTGCTGACCCCAGCACCTGGGAACTGTGTGCAGCCAGCTGGGTGTCGCAGTGTGCTCAGGAGCAGGGCAGATGGGCACAGTGCACCACGTGCATGGGACTTGCTCCTTTGCCCTCCTGGAGCTCCTCTGGCTCGTCCTCTGTTAGCAGCGATTTTGGTCCCAGTGGTTCAAGCAGCAGCCTCTCCTGCAGATCTTAGGACCTATGCTGTCTCAGAGGAGGACTTTGTACCCTGTGCTGGGGTTGTCCCGCCTGGGTCCTCTCACACGGAAGTGGCCTGTTTCCTCGGTTTCCTCCCCACAGGACTGTGCCCCCACTCAGGGCAGGTGTTGCCTCCCCTCCTAGTGGACCTCCTGTGGCACATTAAGCCCACAACACAAAGATCACGCATTCGGATGAAAGAGGGGACAGGGGATGCGTGGTCGCCATCGGGGGCTGCAGAGTTGGAGAGGGTTTCATGCCTTCCTCGTTACATCCGAAAACTCGCTTCTCCATAAGTTTGATGCTGGCCCACGTGGGGTTTTGCAATATGGTTGTCTGATATAAAATCAAGCTTTATTTGGGAGGGACACACGGAACGTTTTAAAATTAAATGCCCTTTATTCTTGGTACCAACTGAGCTTTCAATCCCAGTCAAAGGCACGGAACTTTCCACCCTGTTTTATTCTCCTTGTTCGTTTCTTTCTACCCCCTTGAAAGCCCCCTATCTCTATTCCATTATTTTCAAGAAGCGATCGTGTAGTAAATCCCATCCCACTGAGTCAAATTTAGGTCATCTTTTATTTGGTCAAAATATAGTCTTACTGGCAAGTGGTATCACTATTATTCAGGAACACACATATTGTTTTACTTATAGCTGTGGAGCATTTTATGTTCTCATATAAATGTTATGCCTGGATTATGGCAGAGACAAACTGGACTCCATTTATTTGAAAAAATAATGGGAAATCAGGTTCATTCTATCTGCCTTCCTGACGGCTTCCATCCCTCAAAGGGGTCTTTGCACAGGATGTGCGTGTGGCTGATTCTCTGGGACAGTTTTCCTGCTGTTCTGCAGGTAGCCCTCCACTGGGGAAGGAGAGGAGGCTTCCAGCCTGCCAGGTGCTGGGAGGGGTAGAAAGGTGCTTTGATTGGCTACTTGTAGGGAGTGGGGTGGGCAAAACTCTCAGGTTCTATGGGGCAAAGATCTTGGAAGGTAGTTAGAAAAACGGTGACACTTTTCTTTGGGCAAGACCTTGGGACAGATGGAAGGATCCAGGGCTACAGGTGGATCTGTGCATCTTCATCACCCCCGTCACCTGCCCTTGGGAGGGACTTCTGTGTCTAGGGGTGTGTCGTGGGTGTGTGTGCGACAGCTTTGCCTAATCACCCTTGCAAATGGCAGAGCCAGAAGAGAAGTCTGGTTCTGCACAGCCGGGGCTCTGTCTGCTGTGCCACTTCTCAGTTCCTCCGAACATGGGCATGGCTGGTTCCTCCTCCTCTATTTTTATGACATGTCATCTTGTACTTCTACATGTACACACATATGTCTGTCTATTGCTACTTTTATGGGGCTGTGTTCAGGAGTATAGTTCTGGGGCTCCTTTCACAGTATGTGTATTCCTGAATAATAGTGACACCACTTGCCAGTAAGACTACATTTGCTCCTTTCACGGAGCATTCCAGAGCCTCATTTTTAAGAGAACCAGCCTCTTGTACCGTGAAACACATGCTCTGCACATAAGAAATTGAATGTTCAAATCAAAGAAGAAAATATGCTCATTTAGGCACACTTCTACATTTTTTCTTTGGGTCCCTCTCAAAGGGCAAATGCCTTGCTGGAGCGAGCATGTCTTCTTCAGGGTCTGAAGCGAGGCCAGCTTTTCTCCTGGGTGAGACCACTGGGACCAAGGGAGGAGGGGGCCGGGGAGCGGCAGAGTGAGGATCTACTGGATTTGGACACTGTGTGTGGCCTTGGTAATAACCTGTCAGGGGAGGGCAGGCAGGCCACTGTTCCCATTGGCTACAGTGTGGATCTTCAATGTCCCCAAAGGCCCATGTGTTGATGGCTTGATTCCCAGACGGTGGCACTATGGGGAGGGGGTGGCACTTTAGGAGGTGGGGCCTTTTAGAAGGAAGTTAGGTTATTGTGGGTGTCCTTGAAGGGGCTATTGGGGTCCCAGGCCTTCCTGTTGCTCCCTCTTTGCTTCCTGGTCTTCACAAGATGAGCATGGTTGTCCCACCATGAACTCCTGCCGGGATGTACTGTGCCAACCAGAGGCCCAGAAGCAACAGAGCCAACCGACCATAGACTGAAACCACGGGCCAAAATAAACCTTCCTCCTTTTAAATTGTTTATTTCAGGGATTTTGTCACAGTAATGCAGAGCTGACTAGCACACCATTGGAGGGACAGTGATGGGAAATTCTAAATATGGTGACTCAGGCTTTCATGATTGTCCACACTCATGGTGCAGAGAAAACCAGGGACACAGGTTGATAGGTGAAACAGCACACCATGGACTTGAAGAATAGACACGGGTGTTAGTCTGCTTAGATTTGAATCCTGGAGCCATTAGTTGTGTGATCATAGGAAGTTAGTTAACTCGGTTCTATACCTATCTCACAGGATTGAGAGTTAAATGAAATAAGATGAATAGGTGCGAGGACAGAGTAAACTTCCAATGAATATTAGCTAATGATAGAATAATATTTCAGAATTATTATGAAGACACGGTCAGTGTGTATAGTTTCTTAGAGGTCATCAGTTTTTAAATCAGCTACTGTAAGAAGTAATGGTTGACATTAAGTGTTACTGTTTATATATCAAACATCTAGTGATTTTCACTTAAGTTGTTATAATTCATAATGTTGTAAAGGAATCATGAAACTTAATTGTATGCATGTTCTAATGTGTGGTAAAACTCGTCACATACACTATCCTGTTAGCATTTTAAGTGTGTAGTTCATTGGTGCCAACTGTATTCACATTGTTGTGCGATGGATCTCTAGAATTTTTTCATTTTGCAAAACTGAAACTCTGCATCCATTGAAGAATCCTCACCGTCTCCTTCACCCCCGGCAACCACCGTTTTACTTTGTTCCCATGATTTCGACTACCCTAGATGGCTCATGTAGGTGAAGCCATGTAATATTTGTCTATTTGTAAGTGGATTATTTCACAGTTCATCCATGTCACAGCACGTCACAGGATTTCATTCTCCTTTAAGAGTGAATACTGTTTTCGGGGCTGGGGATGTGGCTCAAGCGGTAGCGCGCTCGCCTGGCATGCGTGCGGCCCGGGTTCGATCCTCAGCACCACATACCAACAAAGATGTTGTGTCCGCCGAAAACTGAAAAATAAATATTAAAAAAAAAAAAGAGTGAATACTGTTTTGTGTGTATACATACCACATATTCTTTATCCATTCATCCTCTGATGGACCCTGGTCTCTTGACCCTCTTGAACAGTGCTGCCATGAACGTGGGTGTGGAAATATTTCTTAGAGCCAGGTGCGGTGGCATAAGCCTATAGTCCCAACGATTCCAGGGGCTGAGGCAGGAGGGCTGCAATTTCAAGGCAACCTAGTGAGACCCTGTCTCAAAATCAAAAAGGTGTTGGGCATGTAACTCAGTGGTAGAATGCCCCTTAGTACCCACCAAACACAGTAGTAGACTTTATTCGTTGCCATAGCTGTTACCACCAACAGCTTAATACCAGGTTTCTATTCCAAAGATGGGATGGAGGTGAGTAGGCCAAATAGCTACACCTCCCATCCATTCTCACCTCCGACTTCCCGCACCCAGCTGACCTGCTCACTCCCCGTGGCCAGGAGTCTGGCCTGCTAGCTAAGACTGCTTCTCTGGGTCTCTCCAGAGTCACCTGTGGCCACCTTTGCTGAGGCTTTCCTCTGTCGATTGTCTGCCCTCTTCCATATTGTCATTATTTACCCTTCTAGTGGGGCATTTTCAATTCAATTTCTTTTATCTGAAAAAAAATAACAAAGATAAAATCTTCACCATTATTTTCTAGACAACTTTAAAAAAATTATTATTATTATTTTTTTTGTACTGGAGATTGAACCTGGGGGCACTTAACCACTGAGCCACACCCCAGCCCTTTTTATTTTTTGAGACAGGGCCTTGCTGAGCTGCTTAGGGCCTCTAAATTGCTGAGGCTATCTTTGAACTAAATTTACATTCACGTGCACAAGTGTCTCTGTGTATAGCTGTATGTGTAGGTATGACTTTGCACAAGTGCACCAGTGTGGCATGTCCTCTTACAGGGATTACACTTTTTATTTTGTAGAGGGGATGCTATTTTTTGCAAATGATAAAATAAGGTATTTTCATTTCTTCCTCACGTCATGTTTCTTGGCCTTTACCTTCTGACATGAAGCTCTGGAGTTCATTGTTAGAGGGAAAGAAAGGACTGGCCTTTTGACCCCCACCCCCCACCCCCGTTTGCAATACTGGGGATCAAGCCCAGGGCTTCACACATGCTCAGTGAGCACGCAATGCACCTCAGAGCTGCATCTTCAACCCGGATTTTCCTCTGCAGCAACACATTTGGTCAGGGCAGGTAGCCACATCTGCAGACAGAGGGGCCTCACTAAAGAACACATCTGATCCCTTCGCTTATGACTTTTCAGTGACTGTCTCTTCATTGTCCCCAGATAGACCTCACGTCTTACTATAGTTTATAAGGTGCGTCTTGACTTGGATCTGTCCCCCTCCATACCTCTGGGACTGCGTGTTTCTTCTTCTCTTCTTTCTCTTCTTTTTTTCAGTGCTGGGGATCCAACATGCTCAGGCCACACCCCACCACTGAGCCAGACTCCCAGCCCCTGTGTGGTTGTTCTTAAGATTTACTTATGGGAAAGAGCATATGTCCTCTGCCCATTAATGTCAAGCTTGGTCACTTGATTGGCTTTGGCCAATGAAGTGTGAGCAGGAGCCCTTCAGTCAGAAGGGTAACAGCCCAGCATCATTTGCCATCTCTCTCAAGTGACCAGTCCTGTTCCCGATGGAGGTGGTGCCTACCACCTGCTAGTTCCTGGAGTGAGTTTGAAACAAACTAAACTCCACTGTTTCTCAGGTATCTGCAACACCAGGGAGACATCAGTCCTACTGTAAGCTACTGAGATTTGGGGGTCATTTGCCTCTCTAACACAACCCCAGCCAGTCTTGATATCCTGATACTTTTTTTTTTTTTGAGGTAGGGGGGATAGAACTCAGGGGCACTTGACCACTGAACCACACCCCCTGCCTTATTTTGTATTTTATTTAGAGACAGGGCCTCACTGAGTTGCTTAGCATCTCACTTTTGCTGAGGCTGGCTTTGAACTTGTGATCCACCTGCCTCAGCCTCCTGAGCCGCTGGGACTATAAGCATGCTCCACTGCACCCAGCCTTGATACATTTTTTTTTCAGTGCTGGGGATTGTTGACGGATACATCTTTGCTTCCTTATCTTTTGCCATTTCCTTCTTTCATTTTGATACCCTCGTCCAGAGGTGTTCAAAGTTTTCCTTTTAATCCGCCCTCAGGAAGTAAATAAGTAAGCAAGTAAGAAGGTAAAGATGTTTTGACGTCATGCATTTTACATCATAACCTGTGACTCACTTCACAGAAATGCATACATACCAACATAAATCACACGGGAGCTCAGCGAAAAGCTCCTTATTGCGCACCATTACACTGGTTAGTCTGTTCTAGTGCGTTGAAGTACAAATGCTGGTCGGGACTCACTAAACTGATCCCATGACTCACTAGTGAGTCACAACTTGGTTTGGAAAACATTGTTCTATTCCAAAGACAGACTTTCTGAGCTTCCTTTTACAAGCTCCATAGGGCTAGGAAGGCACATGTCGGGAAGACCTTTTTGACCCCTGAAGAGTGGCCTAACTGGCCCCACTGTTCACTGTTCTGTACTTGACTCTTTTTTCTTTCTTTTCTTAAAAGGTACTGGGAAGTGAACCCAAGGCCTCGTGCATTCAAGACAAGCTCTCTACTGCTGAGTGCTTTGTCTTATTTTGAGACAGGATCTTGCTAATTTGCTGAGGCTGGCCTTGAATTTGAGATCCTTCTGCCTCAGCCTCCTGAGTGGCTGGGATTACAGGGGAGTGCCTTTGTGGCCTGCGTGGGCTCTTTCCTTACGCGCACTCCTCAAAATGCCCCTCAGGTACTTGAGGACTAGGATAATTATGATCTTCCTGGTGTTTCCTGTTGTGTTTTTCTAGCCTTAATGTGATGCTTTCCCTCCATAAATATGTGTAGCATGAAGGAAGGTATTTTGCTCCTGGGAGCGATTTAAAAATGTGCCTGCAAGTTGTCACTCTTTCCTTCAAAAGAGGGAGCCTAATTTCCCTCCTCCTGAGTGAGGATGAGGTTCATCGACCTCTTCAAACAAATAGATTGAGATGGGAGTTGTGCTCTGTGACTCTGGGGCTGGTCATGGAAAGGTTGTGGCTTGTATGTGGCTCTCTTTTGGGTCACTCCCTCTGGGGGAGGCCAGCAGCCATGTTGTGAGGAAGCTCAGACAACCCTGTGGAGAGACCCACCGTGAGGAGGAGCTGAGGCCTCCCACCAGCAACCAGTGTGAGCATCTCAAATGTGGACTCTCCGGTCCTCCAGCCTCAGCCAAACCTTCCATGACCTCAGCCCCAGTTGCTACCTCTCTGTAATCCAGGTGCAACCCTGACCCTGAACTAGCCAGCTCCCAATCATGACCTGGAGAAACTGAGGAGATAGTGTTGTCTCAGGTCATTCAGTCGTGGGGTCATTTGTTCCACAGCAGTGAACAGCCAGTGTACCCCCACCTGACAACAATCAAGTCCCTGCTTGCAGAAATGAAGTGGGCTGCTCTGGATGCAGAGTTATTGAGTAGAATTTGAATTTCAATTCAAGTTCTAGCTTCTGTGGATTTTGACACTAGCTCTGGGAAATGTTATGGCTCCTCACTGCGGAAGACCCTCTGGAATGGCTCTGTGCAGCACTGTGACAGCATGATACCCTGGGGTTCCCTTCTTGGGCTAGTTCTTGGGTCCCCTCCTTGTTAGTATCCTCCAAGGAGTGATTCAAGAAAAAGAAAAATTAGAACTTTTGTCCAATTAAAAAGTTGTTCTGACCATTACTCCTTGGCTCCTATGGGGTCTCACTTCTCCGGGGCCAGTCATTTGAGAGCAAAGCCTCCTCCCCCTTGGATGGCACTGCCCACATTTCTTCCAACGGTGAAGCTTCATTTCAGGGTGAGCTAATTCCACGACAGATTTCTGCAGCTGAGAACCCTCACTTGGGGGCCAGAGCCCAGGGCTGCTTGGTGGAGGGAGGGAGGGCACCCTGATGAGCTCTCTTCTGTCTTCCTGTCCCTGTGTCCTGGTCCCCCTGCCTGCTCTTTCCCCCTCACATGGGGCCTTTCAACCCCCTTGGGCTCCTTAGGTTCATTTCCTCCATGGGCAGCTGCTTCCCGGGCATCTATTGCAGACCCCGTGCTGGTCCTGGAGAGGTCAGCCTCTTCTCCCAACGTCAGTTTACCGGTCTGTAAAACGGACACAGGAATGCGGATCTAGCAAGGCTCTCTGGTGCTCCTTGAGAGTACACAGGGAGGCACTCCTCTGCGGGAGTGCTGCTTCTCCTCCACGCCTGGCTCGGTAGGTGAGGACAGAGGGCCTCCCTTGCTGCCCACGCTGCTCTCTTTGCCCTGGGGGCAACAATGGTCATGCTTCTTCCGTCCCTGTGGCGGGTGCTTTATCCTGGATCTACCTTTTGTCACTCGGCCCCCTAACCCCTCCCACCTTTTGGCTTCTCTTCCTGTCCGGGTTTTCACTGCCCTCCCCTAGGGCCGTGAACCCCTCGCTGCCATCTGCCCTTACCTGTCCCAGCTGTCTCTAGGTCACCTAATCCTTTTCTCCCCTCCCCAGGTGGTTAACAAATGGCTGTATTTTCCAAGTAACTCCCCGGGTGCCTCCTTCATTTCTGTAAAAGTCCCTGACATGGTTGTTTTCACCCGCCACTCACCCGTGGCTGGCTGGCTGGCGCATTGCCTCCTTCCCGCCCGCCCCCTCGGGGTGGAAAGAGGGTGTCTCATCAGCCCACAGGGGTGGGGGGGCCCCTCCTGGAGACACACTGCCTGCAGCCCTGTGCAAGGGTACAGTCTTCAAGGTTCAATAGATCCAAGCTTTTGATGGTAGAGACAAGAAGTCCTGGGGGCAGCCTGAAGGACACTTCTGCTCCATTTGGAATTTTATCACTAGTTTGCAAAGGAGATGGGGACACATCCCTTTCTCTCCAATTGATTAGAATACCTCATCTGGAACCTGCTGACATTTCAGACCGACTTCAGGAATAGTATAGACAGACATTCCCCGCCTTTCCAGTATCCTCCCCATAGGGTTAGAAACCAAGGCTCATGTCCCAGAGTACAAAAGAGCTATCGATCCTCCTTTTCCTCTTCTGAAGTTTGGTGAAGGCACTTTCAAGGAAACAAACAAAACAAAACAAGCAAAATCCCAGGAGTTCATACGGAGATAAAGGAAGTTGCCCTTCCTGTGTTTTGGCAGGAGTTCACCTGAGTGTGGAATAACCCAACATCTGCCGCAGGGGTTTTCGAGGTGGATGGTGGATTAGTGAACGCGATGTTGTGACCCCCCTTATGAAGGGGACCTAGTGGCTGAGCTGACTCCACTCTGACCCCCCCCCCCCTTCCCTGTCTGATCTTCCTTCTGAGCCTCTCTCCTCTGTGGTCACCAAGTTTCTTCTCCTGGCTGGGCTCAGATCCTGACTTACTGCCGGGTTGAGCGCCCCCATCACCTGCTGCAGGAACTGGGCAACCCGCAGGCCACGCGGACCCCTGACACATCCCCCGTGGAAAACCATAAAACTTGATTGCCATCGTCAAACCCTGGAAGACAGGGCCCAGGACATGGGTCCTTCTGGTGTAGCTACCCTGACTAAAGTTCCTTTCCTGTCTCTTACTGTCACCTGTTCTGTTTGATTTTGGGGGGAGTGGCTGGACCTGACTTCTTCTTGTGTCCCCAGGATCAGTCCTTGGGCCAAGGGCTCCGGTAACAACCATTGGTCAAGGTTCGTCATCATGGCAGGCAGCCGTCACTCTGTTTTGGACCAGTTGTTTGACATTCGTGTTGGAGCTCAGAAAATGATATCCCGAAATAAGCCTCCTTGGGCTTCAGACAGAGCGCTGGGGAGCCCTGAGAGCCCTGGGTTCCCGCCCGTATGGCAGCCCAGTGGCTGCGGCTGGCCTCCAGGCTTTCCCTGGCTCTCTCTACCTACAGACCAGATCCCCCAAGTAGGAGCACAGCGGCCAAATCCTCCTGCCAGAACTTCCTCCACCAGGAAAGATGAGGCACGTGTCACAGAGGAGGAGATGACTACCAAGCACCTCGCCTAGAGCCCAGAGGGACTTTTCTGGGCTCATTCTCTCCCCTAAAAAAAAATCACTTATTACCCCTTTAAAATTGCCCCCAGCTCTCACTTCCTTACCCCTCTGGAGAGGATATTTAAGCCTCAACCATCTGGTTCCTCTTGGAGCCTCATGTATATGTAATAATGTAATGCTTTTCTCCTGTTAGTCTATGCATTTCAGCAGACTTCATGATTGAACCTTCAGTGGGTAAGCCTGAACTTCTTCATGTTGGGCAAGTCAGCCTGACTAAGGTGTAGACTCATGGGTATCATGATTCCTCTGTCACCGGCTCTTCAGTTGGGATGAGCCCCTGGGATCCTGGGGTGCCCTGGGAATAGCTGGGTTGCCCTGGTAGTGAAGGCAGACAAACTCCAAAGGGGGGGGGCGTGGCTCTCTGGTGAACTGTCAGGGCCTCTGTGCCTGTGGATGAACTGGTTTTATCTGATTAGGCTTGAACTGGGATAAACAGCTAATTTCAGGCAAGGTTATATGATTCTTTGGGGCAAAGCTGAACAAAGCCAGCTTTACTGCCTATTTTATAGCCTGTGACTTTTAATGGCTCCTGCAGTTGACAGTCTTTCTCCCTGAAGCCAAAGTGAACTTGTTATCCTGCCGTTTATTTTGCATTTAAATAGCACTTTTCATTTCCAAGGTGCTTAACAATCATTAATTCGTCCCCCCTCCTGCTAGCCCCCCCCCCCACTTCTGTTTATTTATTTACTACTTGGGTTTGCAGACTGGGGAGCTTGTGGAAGCAGACACTTGCCCAAGGTCACCCAGGCCTGTTGGGGAGTGGCAGCTCTGTTCAGGTGACCACCTTTCTGCCCCAGTCCTGTGCAGTTTTATTTTAACTCCAGGGTGTTACTTCTCATCTCCAGGGATCTTGAGGCGACATCAAAGGACTTTGGGGTCTTTGGGAAAGATTCCTCAAAAGCAGTGTCTGTTGAAGCTCCTCGTCCTTCATTGGGGGCAGGTTGTGAGGAGATGGTCCTGTCCCAGCCTCCAATCTCAGGATTTTGAACCTCCGTGCTGATTCCAGGAGATGCATGCCAACTGGGTCAGGGCTCTGTCTCAAGGTCACTGGGAATCACTTTGGCCACAGTTCAAATTTTAACCCAGCCATTTGGGCAAAATAACTGGATCAGAGAGATTTTCCTCTTCTGTTTTATAAAGAGAACCTGTGTTCTAAGAAACCACTCTAGAGCCAGGTTCAGTAGCCCATGCCTGTGCGGAACGGGAGACTCAGGCAGGAGGGTGGCAAGTTAGAGGCCAGTCTGGGCAACTTAGGGAGACCTAGACACAAAATAAAAAATAAAAAGGGCTGGGGATGTGGCTGAGTGGTAGAGAGCCCTGGGTTCCAGCCCTGGTATGGAAAACAAACCAAACAAAACAGGGGCTGGGCTGTGGCTCAGTGGGTGTGGCTCAGTGGTAGAGCACTTGCTCTAATTATACATGATCATGGGGTGGTTGTTGCATATTCTTACGTGCACACAACATAGCAATATAATTTGGCCAGTTTTGTTCCCCAGGATCTCCCCTTCGCCTCCCCTTCCCTGGTCCCCTGCCTTGGTCCCCTCTCTCTACTGGTATTTCTTTTAGTTCCATGAGATTCTCCCACCCTTTTGTAACTTTTTCCTCTCTAGCTTCCAAATATGAAAGAAAACATATGACCCTTGACTTTCTAAGTTTGTTTTATTTAGCTTAACATAATGTTCTCACGTTTTATTCATTTTCTGCAGATGACCTAGCTGCATTCTTCTTTGTGGCTGAATAAAACTCCATTGTGTATATACACCACATTTTCTTTATCTATCCACCTATTGATAGACACCTAGGCTAGTTCTGTAGTTTGGCTTTGTGAATTGTGCTGCTATGAACATGGGTGTGCATGTCTCTGTAGTTCTTCAGGGTAAACACCAAGGAATGGTAAGGCTGGGTCATATGGCAGTCGCATGCCTAGTCTTTTGAGGAACTTCCATATTGATTTCCATAGTGGTTGTACTAATTGACAGTCCCACCAACAGTGCAGTGCAGACATGTTCCTTTTCCCCCACATCCTCTCTAGCATTTATTGTTCGTATTCTTGATGGCTGCCATTCTGACTGGCGTGAGATGAAATCTCAATGTAATTTTGATTTGCATTTTTCTGATTGTGAAAAATGTTGAACATTTTTTTCATTATTTGTTGACTTTGTATTTCTTCTTTTGAGAAGTGTCTGTTTAATTCATTTGTTCATTTATCAATTGGGGTTGTTTTTTGAGTTCTTTATATATTCTGGATACTAACCCGTTGTCAGAAGAGTAGCTAGTAATGATTTTCTCTCATTCCGTAGGTTCTGTCTTTACATTCCTCATTGTTTTCTTTGCTGGGCAGAATCCTTTTAATTTGATGCCATCCTATTATTAACTCTCGGCATCATTTCCTTTAGGGTTCCTACTGAGGAAGTCATTGCCTGTGCCTATATGTTAGGGTGTTGACCCTAAGTTTTCTTTTAGCAGTCACATAGTTTCTAAACTAATTCCTAGGTCTTTGATCCACTTTGAGTTGACTGTTGTGAGAGATACCCATCTAGTTTGATTATTCTGTGTGGATATTCACTTTTCTGAATCCCATTTGTTAAAGAGACCATCTTTTCTCTAAGGTATGTTTTTGGCACCTTTGTCAAGGATCCGTGATGGTAAATGTGTGGGTGTGTCTCTATGTCTTCTTTTTTGTACCATGGATCTGTGTGTCTGTTTTTAGGCCAGTGCCCTGCAGTTTTGTTACTCTAGCTCTGAAGTATAATTTGAGGTTAGGTATTATGCAAAAAAAAAAAAATTGCATTTTTGATTTAGAGTTGTTCTGACTATTCTAGGTCTTTTATTCTTCCAATTGATTTTTTGGACTTTTTTTTTTCCTCCTAGTTCTGTGAAGAGTGTCATTGGTATTTTGATGGGGATTGCATTGAATCTATGTATTTCTTTTGGTAAGAAGGCCATTTTAACAGTATCGGTGCTGCCTATCCATGAACATGAAGTTCTTTCCATCTCCTAGAGTTTTACTCATTCTCTGTCTTCAGTTTTCTACAATTTTCATTGTAGAGGTCTTTCACTTCCTTGGTTGGACTTATTCTTTGGTTTACATACTCTTTTGGGGCCGAGAATGTAATGTAGCTCATTGGTAGGGCGCTTGCTTAGCCTGTGTGAGATCCTGTCTTCATCATCAGTGCAAAAAAAGAAAAGGGAAAAACAATTCTGACATGGTGCTTTACATCTGTAATCCTAATTACTGGGAGGCTGAGGCAGGAGGATCCCAAGCTTGAGGCCAGCCTCAGCAACTTATCGAGACCCGTCTCAAAATAAAAATTAGAGCTGGGAATGTAGCTCAGTGGTGAAGCAAGGGGTCAGCACACACAGGGCCCTGGGTTCAATCTCTGGTATTGCAAACAGAACAATACAAAACGCTTCATCTCTATCATGGGGGAGAGGAAAAGGTGAGCCAATTTAAAGGGTAGTAAATGATTTTTAGGGAACATGATTTTTAGGGAACCAAGGCCTTGGACAAAGTTCCTCTGGGCTCTGGATAAAGTAGGAAGATGTCGGAGGAAGGCAAAGGGCGGAGTTTTGCTGGGAGCCAGACTGTCTTCTACAGATAAAGCGCCCAGGTAAACTCTCAGGCACCCTCAGAAGACGGGAGGAACAGGACTTTCAGTGTCTCCCTTCTCTAGTCCTTCTTCCTTCCTGGTTCCTGGGTGAGATCCCCAGGGAAGGGATTGAAGAGGACGCTTCCTGGGTCAGATAAGGAGAGTTAAAGAGATCTTGGCTCAGTTTCCTTGAATTTCGAGGGCTCAGCATTTCCGAGTGGCATCCTCAGGAGCACCACTCTCTGAACCCCACCCTAGTGAGGTTTTTCACCCAAGACAATTTGTTTCCAGCTGGGGAGGGAGCCTTGGCCAGCAAACCTGTCAGCTGGAATCCTCGAACGCCCAGGGGAAGGATCTGGCTCCTCCTCACCCACAAACCGTCTTCCTCCCTCCATAACCGCCAGGGCTCATGGTGCCTTGCTGCGGAGCCTGTGTCTGCTTTTCTATTGATGTTTCCATTTTCTGGAAATTGCCCAGCTCTGGTTAGCAGAGCGGGTCGATATCCTTTACTGTGAGCATCGGGGTCTTTGCATTGTTGCTTTGGTTTGGAAACTTACTTTCCTCTCTGAAGAGTGGCTTGGTTTAAGCTACTCTAAGGACAAAGGTGGGCTTTCAGAGAGTGACACGTGAATGGCTGGGCAGCAAGATAGGGTCGGGAGATAAATGCTATCTTTTTGCAAAAGCACAGGGACCGAGTCCAGTATCTCAGAAAAAGGGATTAAGCCTGAGGTTATCATTGCTACACCACCTAGTATTTCTGTAGCTTTGGAAGGATTGGAGAATGCCAAAAATCCAGCTTACGAATTTGCAAGTTCCGTGAACTAAGGTTAAAGATAACTTCCCGGAAGACAGAATGGACTCAGGAAAGGAGGGAGGGAGGGTACTGAAATGAATGATTCCTACAGCGATAAACCAACACCAAACCACCACTGGGACTCCCGCACTGGGAATGCTGAGGTGGACCCAGCAGAGTGCCCAGCTCAGGCTCTCAAGCCAGTGGTCACAGAAGGTGACCAAATCACAATGGAAACATGGGCAGGGCACAGAGTAACTTCACCCTGAAAGGCGAGGACAACAGGCAGGTCTAAGGGGTGGTGATTGTGACCTAGATCTGGAAGGATGAAGAGAAGGCCATCGCCCGGGTAAAGGAGGACGCACGAGACTTGTCCCCGGTCTTCAGGGGACCCTAAAGCTGGCTGTATGATGGAAAGATGGGGAGACTAGAGCCACAGCAAGAATTCCAGACTTGATTCCTTTAGTTAAAGAAGAATTGAGGAGGTTTTTTTTTTTTTGTTGTTGTTGTTATTACTGGGGATTGAACCCAGGAGCACTTAACCATTGAGCCACATCTCCAGCCCTTTTTATTGTTTATGTTGAGACAGGATCTCAGAGAGTTGCTTAGGGCCTTGCTAAATTACTAAGGCTGGCTTTGAACTTGTGATCCTCCTGCCCCAGCCTCCTGAGCCACTGGGATTATAGGCCTGCACCACTGTGCCCGGCTTCGATGAGGGTTTTAGGCATTACCATCAAAACTGCATTGCCTTAGTTTCCAGAGCGGCCTCATGCCAAGGCAGGAACAGAACTCCTCTCCTCAGGCTGAGATGCCTGGCAATGCTTCTGTTATTGGTGCAAATGAATTTTTCTATACACATGAGTACATGCCCATCATATTTTTATTATTCATGGACTGATTAAGGACTTTGAGATTTGCCTCTTGGCTGGGACTTTCCACTAATTCTTAGCATCATATGAAAGTGAATTGAATTACAGAATTTATAGAAGTTAAGCAGTATATTAGGGAGCAAAGAAGGTGGCCTTATTTGGAAATAGGGTCCTTGTACATTTGATTAATTAAATTAAAATGATGTTCTAATGTTCTATTCTATTCTCTCTCTCTGTGTGTGTGTGTGTGTGTGTGTGTGTGTGTGTGTGTGTTACTGGGGATTGAACCCAGGGCCTCTTGACCCCTGAGCTACATCCTCAGCCTTTTTTTTTTTAATCTGTTTTATTTTGAGACAGATTCTTGCCAAGTTGCTTAAGGCCTCGGTAATTTGCTGAGGCTGACCTTGAATTTGCGATTCTCCTGTGTAAGCCTCCCGAGTCACTGGGAATATTCTATAATAATTTTAAAAATCCAGAAGAATATGAGTGTTGGTAAGGATGAGGAGAAACCTGAACTTTTATTCATTGCTGGTGAGGATGTAACGCGGTTCGGGTGCTGTGGGAAACAGCTTGTTAGTTCCTAAGGAGTTAAACATAGACTCACATCAAGGTATGACTCAGCACCTCTGCTCCTAGGTGGGTAGCCCAAAGAATCGAAAACAGGGATTCTTAAAATGTTTTTCTTGGGCCATTGTACTTACGTATCATAGGGTTCATTGTGACACATGCATACATATATAGCATAATTAAATCAATTTCATTCCCCAGTCCTCCTATTCTCCCTGCTCTCAGTCCCCCTAGCAGGGGTTTAAATAGGTATTTGTACAACAGCATTAACAGAATTTTTTTTTTTTTTTTTTGCACCAGGAGTTGAACTCAGGGGCACTTAACCACTGAGCCACATCCCCAGCCTTTTTATTGTTTATTCTGAGACAGGGTCTCCCTAAGTTGCTTAGGGCCTCACTAAGTTGCTGGGGCTGATTTTGAACTTATGATCCTCTTGCCTCAGACTCCTGAGCTGCTGGGCTTACAGGTGTGTACCACTCACCTGGCTGTACAACAGTATTCTTAACAACATCATTTGCAATGGTTGAAAGATGGAAGCAACCCAAGTGTCCATTAGCAGCTGAATGGATGAACACGATGTTCATATCTGGAAACTGGAATATTATTCTGCAATGAAAAGAAATGGGATTCCCATGCAGGTCATAACATGGATAAACTTTGAAAACATTATGCTGAATGAGAAAATCAGCTACAAAGAGACATGTGATTCCATTCATCTGAAGCAAATTTATACACAAAGAAAGTAAAATAGAAGTTACTGGGGCTGGAGAGAAAGGTTAAAAGGGAGCCATTGCTTAATGGGCACAGCGTTTTTGTTTGAGGTGATGAAATGTTGGTTACACAACATTGAGAATGTGATGAGTACTATGGAGTTGTACACCCTAAAATGCTCAAAGTGGCAAAGATTTTTATATAGATCTGACTATGTAACAGAGGGGGGTCATGCTGAATTAGGGAGGGCCTTAACTTCAATCAAGTGCTGTTTGTACATCACTGGAAACCAGGTGTGGTGGTGCACACCTGTCATCCCAGCCACTTGGAGGATGGCAAGTTCAAGGCCAGCCTGAGCATCTTAGTGAGACCCTGTCTCTAAGTAAATAAATAAATAAACAAATAAACAAACAGGGCTGGGGACGCAGCTTGGTGGTAGAGCCCCGTATTTGATCCCCAGTCCCGCTAACAAGCAAACAAATGAACAAACCAAACCCTAACAACAAAAATCAAGCAAACAAAACAAACCCCCAGAGATAAGAATGCTTCCTGCAAATGGAGACAGGACGAGGCCCCTGTCAGCTGTGGAGTCCCCGAGTCCCAGCAGCCACCAGAAGCCAGGTCACGGGCAGGGGACAGAGGTACCCTGGAAACTTCCAAAACAGCCAACAACCGCAGTTTGTGCTCAGCCTCCAGGACTGTGGGGGATCACACTTGGGTGGTATCCGGCCACCCAGCTTGGTAAGTTGTCACCGCAGTCCTTGGAAGCCAACACAGATGACGGAGGGTTAAATCCTAGCTCTGTCTTATTTTCATGAATGTTAGTTACAACCTCTCTGAGTCCCAGTTTCCTGATCTGTGAAATTCAGATGACGATACAGACCTCTCCGCATGATTAGGGAGATCAAATGAGATAGAAATATCAGCTCCTTCCATGCGCTTGGTACGCAGTAGTGGCTCCATCAATGGAAGTTGTTAGTGAACCTGTAAAGGCGAGTTAGCACGGGTGACATGAGCTACTTGTTAAGGAGCGGATGGAGGTTGACCTTGAACGTGCTATCCTCCTGCCTGGGCCTCTTGACCCACCTTGAGCCAGCAGGTGCTGGCTTGGCAAGCCTTTTGAGTTTGCAAATAGAAAGGGTTTACGTAAAGGAAAATTTACTTTGCCACTCTCATCCCAGAAAAAAAAAATAAGTGGGGGAAATGTGTGTTCTTTGAGCGGGCATCGGGAAATGGGTGTGAAATTCGAATGATTTCCAGGCTCTGGTGAGGAGAAGCTCTGGGAGGCTTGGAGAAGCTGACAAGCTCGTCTTCCTCCTCCCCGCTCCCTGTCTCTGATGCACACACACCTACCTGCAGGCCCACTTGCCGTCACACTCAGGAACAGAGCTGCACTCTCCCTGCTGTGGGGCCCTGGGCAGGTGCCTCAGCTGCTCAGGTGTGAGCCACCCTCCCAAGCCTTCTACACAGATTCTGCAGAAAGACCTACAAGGCCAGAATTGCCTGTTGTAAGGCTGAAGGGGGAGGGGGCCGTAGTTGATTTCACTTAGTGGTTAATGGGAAAAAAACTATGTTTCAAGAAGCAGCCCAGCACCCTTTGTGCACTGTGTGGCAGGATTCAATCCAGAGGTGCGTGGGAGGCCTCGGGTGTGGAGTGGGCGGGATGGCAAGGGCTGTAGTCCACTGCCTCTGCTTAGATCGGTGTCAGTACCACCAACATACGTATTGCCATCAGCACTATGGTGGCCACCTCTCAGGTGTGCATTGGACTGGTCACCTGTGTGTGCTCCCTGGTGCTCGCAACCCTTTGTAGAGATGAATTCAAGGTCTGTTCAGGCTGAGTTAGAGTCTTAGTGGTCCCTTTCATTATTGATTTTATGATTTGTAATTTTTTTTTTTTTTTTGTACCAGGGATTGAACCCAGGGGTACTTAACCATTGAGCCACATCCCAGTCCTTTTTAAATTTTTTTTTATCTGAGACAGGTTCTTGCTAATTTTCTTGAGGCCTTTCTGAGGCTGACCTTGAACTTGCTATCCTCCTGCCCCAGCCTCCTGGGCCACTGGGATTATAGGCATGTGCCACCACAGCTGACTGTGGGGGACTCCAAGTCAGGTCATTGAGTGAAGCACTCAAGCCAGTCCTGTGAGTCAGGCTGGGACTGGTCTTATCACGCCATATTGCCCACCTGAACTGTGAGTTTTTAGAGGTTAAGTGACTTGCCACTTTCAAAGCACTGGCCAGCGGTTGACCAACGTGTGCAGGCACACGGTTGGCCTCCCACACTCAGAGCCTTGAGAACAGAAGGCAGGTAATAAGACCCTGTCCTGAAGGAGAGTAAAGAGGGGGCACCACCAGAGAGGAGGTTAGACTGTGGTAAGTCAGGGTCAAGCTGTGGGCCCTGGGCAGTACAGGTGAGGGCTGGCGGGTGTTGGGTTATTGCAGCAGGAACAGACTAAGGCAGAGAATATTTTGTTGCAGGCAAGTCCTGGCAAGGAGAGCGTTCTAATCAGACAGGTAAACTTAATCAAGGTCAACTGCCCCAATGCACAGGGTCAATCACTTTTCTAACTCTGGCTTCACACTTCAGTACCCCTGACATTTGTAAGACCCCAGGACCGGAGTATACATGGGGACCCAGGATTATGGGTTCAACTATTAGAGGGTTACACAATGCTAGATAATTTTTAAAAAATCTTTTATCCTGTCAAATATATCCTCACTAACAATCAAATTTAAAAACCTGTATAAAGCTGTGGTTTTCATATGACAAAAAGTTGGCAATATGTCAAAGCTACTGAATTTAATTATTATTGCTCATGTCCCATTACTGGGCTGGAGGTATTTGGATCACCAATAAATAAAGATGTACATAATTCATAAATATTATGTATTCATTCCGGCTTCCTCTATCTCACACTCCCACAATGCTCCACCTTGACACAGGCCCAACAGGCCAATGAGCGGCGCACCGAAACCTCTGAAACCATGAGCTAAAGCAAACCTTTCTTCCTTTTAAGCTGATTGTCTGCTGTTTTGTCACAGTGACAGAAAGTTGACTTCCAAAGTTTGTTTTATAAAGGCTAAAAATTTGAATGTATATGAATCACAAAATCTAATGAAAGTAAACATTAAAAAGTAAAACCTTGGGCTGGGGATGTGGCTCAAGCAGTAGCTTGCTCGCCTGGCATGTGTGTGGCCCGGGTTCGATCCTCAGCACCACATACAAACAAAGATGTTGGGCTGGGGATGTGGCTCAAGCGGTAGTGCGCTCGCCTGGCATGCGTGCGGCCCGGGTTTGATCCTCAGCACCACATACCAACAAAGATGTTGTGTCTGCCGAGAACTAAAAAATAAATATTAAAAATTCTCTCTCTCTCTCTCTCTCCTCTCTCACTCTCTCTTTAAAAAAAAAAAAAAAACAAAGATGTTGTGTCCGCCAAAAACTAAAAAATAAATATTAAAAAATTCTCTCTCTCTCTCTCTCTCAAAAAAAAGTAAAACCTTAAAATTTACAAATTTTTTTCTGGTAAAAATTAAAAATCTTCAAAAGCAAAAAATAAATTCTAAAATTTTTAAAATAAAAATTGTTTGAATAGAGACCACAGTTTTTAATTTCTTTGGTTGAAAATTTAATTGTAGAGTTAGGGGTATAAATTAGTGGTGGTACAATGCTCATCTATCCTGTGTGAGGTCTTGGGTTCAATTCCCAGCACAACAAACAAATCAAATCAAACCAAACCAAAAACATTTATATTTTACCCAAAGTTTTTATGGGGGGGGGGACTATTTGCAATTCTGACATTCTATGTTCACTCTATAGCCAATGTTAAAAATCAGTATTACAATGTATATGTGTCTAAGGCATCATATTGTATCCATAAATAGGTACAGTTTTTGTGTGTTGATTAAAAAAAAAAAAAAACAACAAAGAACAGTATCATGGTAATTATGCTCCTTCAAGCATACATTTTTAAATTTAAGCTTAATATGCTGTTTTAAAATATTGTAGACTGTTTCTTAGTTTCCATGTGTAATAGTTAGAAAAGCCCTCCTACCTCATGAGTAGCTTTGCAACCTGTAGTTGGAGTAGAGAGAGAAACAAAGAAGTGATACTTCATCTCATCTGCTTATTGAACCTTCTCCAATATAGACCATATTTTGGGTAACAAAGCTATTCTTAGTAAATACAAAATAAAACAAAAAACTTTGATATAATTCCCTGCATTTTATCCAATCACAATGGATTGAAATTAGAAATCAATACCAAAAACTGTATGGAAACTATATAAACACATGTTGATGGAACAACATACTTTTTGATGATGAATGATCAAAGAAATCAGGGTGATAGGATAAACCAGGGGATAAATTTAAAAATTCTTAGAATCAAATGAGAACAGCAATACAACACTCCTTGGGGAAAGTATAATTGTGGTGTTAGGAGAAAAGCTTATAGATGTGAGCAACTTTATAAGAAAATCAGAAAGATCCCAAGTAAACAACCTAAAGATGCATCTCAAGGCCCTTGAAAAAGAAGAACAAACCAACTCCCAATCTAGCAGAAGGAAGGAAACAATTAATGTCAGTGACAACATTAATGAAATTGAGGATAAAAAAATTTACAAAGGATCAATGAAATCAAGAGTTGCTTATTTGAAAAGATAAGCAAGATTGATGAGCCCTTAGTCAAGCTAACCAAAAGAAAAACAGAGAAGACTCAAATTAATAAAATTAGAAATGAAAAAGGAGAAACTGCCCGGACAACACAGAAATCCAGAGGATCCTTAGGAAATATTTTGAAAAGGTAAACTCTCATAAACTGGTAAACCTAGGAGAAATGAGTATGTTTCTAGATGCATATGATCCACCAAAATTGAATCAGGAGGTCACAGAAAATCTAAACAGACCTATAATGAGCAGTGAGATAAAAAATAGAAATAAGGGCTGGGGATGTGGCTCAAGCGGTAGTGCGCTCACCTGGCATGCGTGCGACCCGGGTTTGATCCTCAGCACCACATACCAACAAAGATGTTGTGTCCGCCGAGAACTAAAAAATAATAAATATTAAAAAATTCTAAAAAAAAAAATAGATCCAACTCTTATCACTGGAGACAGGGAGTCAACAACAAGATGAGTGTCCATAAGTAGACCTCACTAAAATAACACTTATCTTCCATTGGTTTCCCCCATCTATTTCCTCGTCTCCTTCTACAATTTATTGCTCCTAAGAGCCCCAACCCACTTTCCTTTGTGTGATCACTTCTCCACAATTGATCATCCTTTGTTAAAATGATGTATAATCCCCCAAGTATAAACATTTCTTTGAGCTTTTTCTTTTTTTTTTTTCCTACGAAGCCTCTGCACACATACAAATATTAACATCAATACAAGCTGTATGTCTTTTCACTTGTTAATGTCTTTTGCCTGTTTAATTTGCAGGCCCCAGGAACTGAATAAAAGAGGACAGAGGAAAAGGCTTTTCCCTCCCCTGTTTATTAAACAGACCTGTTTCCAGCTATGGGTCTGGAGGGTTTCTGGTGGCAGGCTGGTGCCAGCTACAAGGTGGCAGCTAGTGACTATTTTATCTGAAAGGCAGACAGGAGGGGTTCTCTGAGCACATAGGAAGGTTTGTAGTAATGTGTTGTGCTTACTTGATAATAAAAGTTCTTCAACACCATGCATGTAGCAGAATTTGGTCTGACACTGGCTTCCCCTAGAGTTTGGAGGTGAGGTTGTGGGGGCATTAATATCCTGAGTTATGTTAGACCAAATTTGCTTTGTTCAGTTTTTCCCATCAGCCAGTGTAGGGGTCTCTGAGGCTGTACTGTTAATTCCTCACTCTCTGACTCTTGCCCTAGAGTGATCTCCTTTTTTTTGGGGGGGGTCCCGGGGATTGAATTTAGGGTCACTTGACCACTGAGCCACATCCTCAGGCCTATTCTGAATTTTATTTAGAGACAGGGTCTCACTGAATTGCTTAGCGCCTTGCTTTTCCTGAGGTTGGCTTTGAAATTGCGATCCTCTGACCTCAGCCTCCTGAGCCACTGGGATTACAGGTGTGTGCCACCACACCCGGCTAAGTGACTTACTTTTTTATATGAGCATTTTTCAAATTTTGTTGCGGCCTGGGGTTAGCTGGCAGCACTCAAGGGCAGATCCCTCTGAGTCTAAACTCCCTCCGTCTGGGGCAAGGTCTGAGAATAGGCACCTTGGAGAAGGATCTCAGGCGATTTCCAGGATGGTGCTTACCTTTCACATTTTGAGAATCGAGACAGGGTGTTCAGGGGAAGGACTGTGGGAGACTGAGCTCCAAAGCCTGCCTGCCCCACCACGAGGTACTCAGTGGAGAACAAAGTCCTTGTTTGACCTTGTGCCTGCTTGACTGTTAAGGAGACAGGATAACTTTACATTTTCAGTTGGTTTAAGGGGAGCCATTGAAAGGCACGCTCACCACCTGGGTATCTGTTCAGGAGCTCAGGCTCCCTCCCTCCCTTGTTCTCCCTCGGGTCCTTGGGATCCACCCTCAGGCGCTTTCTGGAGTCTGGGGAAGGTGGCTGATGGCAGCAGGGAGAGCTTTGCAGGTGGCTGGCAGGGGAAGGGGGGCTGTGCATCACTCTCTTGGACTCTCCTGAGTGAGCCCAGAAAGCGAAATCCTTGGCTGTGGGGAATTAGTAGAAAACCAAGAGCCCAGAACTGCTCAGAAAATACCTGACCCGAGGTTTTCCGGAAAGGCCTGCTCTGTGGATTGCGTTTCCAGCTTGCCATTCCTTCTGTAGGGTGTGGGTCGTGGGACACGCTGTGTCAAAGTGGTCACGCGCTAGATGACACCAGCAGGCAGGTGTTTGCAGATGGACAAGAACATACTGTTTTTTTTTTTTTTTTAATATTTATTTATTTTTTTCTTAGTTCTCGGCGGACACAACATCTTTGTTGGTATGTGGTGCTGAGGATCGAACCCGGGCCGCACGCATGCCAGGCGAGCGCGCTACCGCCTGAGCCACATCCCCAGCCCCAAGAACATACTGTTTTGTGGGGCTTCTCTGGAGTGAGTTTAAGTGAAGGAATTAGGATCGTTCATGCTGCGATTTGGATTTAGTGGTTGTTTCTTAAGCTTTGGGGAAAGACTGCTGAATATTCCAGAATGTGTGTTTCTATGAGAATTCGATGATGGCAGCTGGAGAGGCAGCTCTTGAACCTGATGAATGACCTGGAGAACTCAGGCTGCGGGGAGCCACGTGCCTCTCTTGCTCGTGCAGCAAACCCAATTTATCCATCACTGACTAAGCAGAGTGGTCCCCTCTGGGTCTCCCCAGCCCTGGGCTGAGACCTTCATTTGTACCCTTGACACCTGCCCCGAAGGCCTTTCTCCCAGGTGTATCTCCCAGGTGTATCTCCCAGGTGTATCTCCCAGGTGTATCTGTCTTATGAAAATACCTGAAATTGTCACATTCTGAGATGTCCTCAGGCAGCAGGGAAAATGTCTCTCAGTGTCATCTGTTTGGACGCCTCTCCCACTTTTTCCTTATAAACCCCAAATGGTGCCTCGGCTTTCTCCTCCATAGGTTCCTCACGTTGATGTAAACCAGTGTGGCAGAGAAATCTCCTGTCATCCACGGTGGCTAGGCTGAGATTCAGAGGAGCCACCAGGAACCCTTGCAGGTTGAAGCCACCGCGCACCCGGCCTTCCAATTTTCTGTCTGTCCATAACCGTGGTGAGCTGGGCTTCTGGCTGCATTTAGCATTCCTTGGGCTTTGGCAAAGGACTCTGGAGCCCGTGTGTGCTTTCAGGAAGTCCACCTTCCTGGGGCCGCTACAATGGGTCGTGAGGGAACCTGCCTGTCTCCTCCACCTCTAAGGGCCTTAGGGGTCCTTCCACCCGGGAGTACTGGGAAGGAGTTCTGCTCCCAGGAAACACCGCCTGTGGGAGGTTTCAGAGCTGGAGGCTCAGTCTGAGGCCTGCAGCCCCGGGAGCCCTTGGAGGGGGTGGTGGGGGGATTGTGGCAAGAACAGCAATGTCCTGGGGCGGTTGCTGGGGAAGAGGAGCCTCACACAGCCTGTAGGCACCTCAGATGTCAGGAGCAGGGCACCAAAGAGTGATCTCTCACACCGACACTTTTGGATAAACTCCAGGGCTATTTTTTTTTTTTTTTTGCATATGAAAGACAACTCAAGTTTTTTTTTTCAGTTTTATAAATTAAGATTTTATCTACTGAAAGTTACAAATTCAGAGATCTAAATTCTTCTTTAGTTTTTAAGTTCAAATTAAGAATCTAATTATTCTAATTTTCATTCCAACCTGATGAAACACTTCTTTCCCTCCCTTCTTCCTTCATTCCTTCCCTCCTTCCTCTTTCTCTCTTTTTTTTTTTCCTTTGGTACTGGGGATTGTACTCAGGGGGAGCTTTATCACTCAGCCATTTCTCCAGCCCTTTTTATTTTTTATTTTGAAACAGGATCTTGCTAAATAGCTGAGGCTGGCCTCAGACTTGTGGTCCTCCTTCCTCAGCCTCCTGAGTCAATGATGTGCCAGTGTGCCCATCTTTAAGAGCCATTTTTAAGGGGCCTTTGAATTATGTGCAGTCTAATTCACAAACTTCTTTACATATTTCAAACTACATTTATAGATTTAACACATTGCATTTCCTTTTTAAGGACTTTAAGCATTGAAGTAATTTTTACCAATCTAATAAACATACGAATGTGGCGGAACTTAAGTACTCCTAAATGTCCCACGCGGTGTATAGTACTCAGGACAGCTTCCACCTGAGATCACCTGCCCGAGTTAATTCCTCAGCTACACTTTCTGAACTGGAGTTGTAAAGCTGAACTCTTAACTCTCATTAGCTATATTATCTTACACGGGGCAAAATTTTAAGACATCCAGGACATCAGCTCACTCTCAGCCCAAGAATATCACCAGCTTCTGGGTCACCATCTAAATGTTCTTGGGATTGCAAGGTGTTGGCCCTGGAGGCAAACAGCTGTGTGCTTCAAGAGCATTTGGGGAAATGGTCTCAGAGTCCGGAGCTGGCTCTGGGGCACAGGGAGCCCGACATACAGTACATGACAGGGGCCCCAACCCAGCGGCTTCCCTTGTTTCCTCGGGGTACCCTTCTGTGTTCTTGGAAGCCTGACATCTCCACCAGAGTGAGCCGTTGACTGGATTTGGCTCTTAAGGTAAAAGAAAGGTCTTTCCCATCTAATTCCAAAGGACACGTGACCGGAGAGTCACCTGCATTCTCCTTCACAGAATGTCAATGTCTTAGGACTGCACGACTCCTCCAGGGTTAGAACACGATGGGGTCTCCACGCAGCTCTTGGCCCTGCCTCATGATTCCCCCAATTTCATCCGTAACTGGTGATTCCACCATGACTTCCATTCTACAGACACGTCCCAATGAAAACGGGAACAATGTCAGGCATGTGCTTCGCAGAGTGCTCAGAACCCGTGAGTGCCCACTCAATGGTGGTGTTTATTATCTGAGCTTTGTGACCAGGGTCCCCAAACCATTAAGAGGATCCAGTGGTTGCTCCAGGTCTTCGACACAGAGTGACAACTAGATAAGCATGAAGAGGAAGAGACAGCCCCTGAGCGGTACCTTTGAGAATTCGACAGGGAAAGGGGATTGGAGGAGAGGGAGAAGGCGGCTGAGAAGCACCTGCCACCTACAGGGATATTTGTATGTAGTCAAATATTTCCAGCTTCAGCTTACACACAAAAAGTCCCAGCGAAGCATCCTGCCGAAGGCACAGATGTGTCACCGCAGGGAGAGGGTGATTCACGCAGAGATTTTCTCCATAAAGAGATGGAGCCTCGCCTATTCAAAAGCGGCTCCATTTAACACAAGGTGCATTGAACGGGGCGGGCGCCTTTTCAAGGGCGGCTATTAGAAGAGAGATGATTATCTGCAGCATCAGGTGGCCAGCTGACGGCCGGACATGGGGGCACTTAGGCGCTCCTATTATCGATGTACAGTGTGATCTCTGGAAGTGGAAAAATGGGATTCTGACCTTTCCCGGCTCCAGGGTGCAGGCTCTGCTGTACCCCACGGCAGGCGGCTGGGTTGGAGTCTCGCTATCATGTTGACCTTGGGGATCAAGCTGGAGGACCACCCTGGAGCCATGGCCTGGTCCTAACAATGTCTTTTGAGGCCACAGGTAAGCTAGAATTGAGAGGCCAGCAAGGTCCCAGGGGACCTGCTTCCCGTTCCCATCAGGACTTTCAGGCGGATCATTTATTCTCTCTAGCTTGGATAATCAGCAAGGGACGCTGTGTGACTCAGGAGCCTCTCCCTCTCTGTTTAAAGCTCGGTTTAATTTACTAAGCCTAGTGGACACCTGCTATGTTCAGGACTTGACTCTGGGTGCTCAGGATATAGAGGAATGACTTTCTTGGGCTTCCAGGGTGGGAGAGGGACAGGTAAGTCCTTTCAATGTGATCCTTCAAGTCTTGCTCTCAGGCAGAGAGAGGTCTCCAATGCCAACTCACAGGCCTACAGGGACCAGGCGCACCCTGTGGATGAGAGCAGCAGGGCTCATGGGGACCTTGGCACTCGGAGGTCATACACCCTGTCTTGGGTGGTGGCTGGGGACTCCTCTCTGGCTGTGGCTGTGGGAATGCAGGCCTAAAATTGCCAGATCTTTCTGTTTCTTCAAAGGGAGTCTGAGATCTGGATTTATTTAATGTGAAATAGTGAAGTATTCCAGTTTTTCAATGTTGAGAACTGTGCAGGCTAACCCCAAATACACCCGCAAGCCAAGAGTGGCACCAGCTACTTTACCTCTGCCTGCAGAGCTTGACAGAGGATGCTACACTTGGCTTCAGGGCTTTTGTTATTGGGCACCTGTCCAAGTGTCCCTTTTTGACAGGTTTCACTTACTTAGAAGAGTTTTTTGGGTAGAGAACAGTCTAGACTTAAACAGGATAGCTTTGGAGGTGATGGATTTCAGATGCCCAATAAAAAGGACCAGAGACCATTGTCTTGGACTAAGCCCCTGCTCTGGGCCCCCACAGACCAGGCTAAAAATCAAAATGGAGTCATTCCTGCTACAGATCCAGATCACCAGGCTGCAGCTCAGTTGCTTGTCTAACCAGCAGGAGGTCAGGATTAGAGAGATAAGGGTCAAATTTCCAAACAGGCCAGTTTCAATTGGCATGATAATAAGGTTCTCTCTGCCTTCATCCTCACGGAGGAAAGGTAACCTGGAGTAACCTGGCGCTACTCGGTTTTCTATTGTTTGGTCTCCTTGTCTCTACCCTACAAGGAAGGTAGCTTTTTGGGGAGGGGAGCCCTGGGAACTGTACCTGGGACTCATGCATGCTAAGTACATGCTCTGCCACTGAGCTACACCCCAGCCAAGGAAAGAAACTCCGTAAAGTATCAATCTGCTTCTTGTTTCTGCACTGTGCAGCCTTTCTCTGTCTTATAAAGTCAATCTCCTCTTTGACTTTTCCCTCTCTGATCCTGATTTCTCCTACTGGTCAGCTCATTGGAACACTTATTCTATTCTACAGAAATGAGGTGTCCTATGCTAGGATCACCAATCAATCCAATTAGGACCTGTAAACTAGACTTTTGTCATTTTGTCCTTTGACACTACCAATGGCACCAGCCGGCAGGCTATAGAGCAAGGACAAACGAGAGGGTCCTCCAAGGTCAACAATGAGCAGCAGAAGAAAAGAGCCAGGAGGAGTTGAGGCCAGGGCATGAGCAGGGAGGCCAGACACGGCTGAGTTACTTGATGTTGGAGCCCTGGGGCAGCATTGGGTGCTCCCAAACGGACAGCCACCACAATAGTAGGAGCTACCAATAGAGCCTGGGGTCTGTGGCCCTCTCAACTTGCGCTGCTCAGTAAATAACCACCAGGTGCATGTGGCTATTTACATATTAAATAATTACCACGAAATTAATTAAAATTTCAACTCTGGGTCACACTGGCTACATCTTAACCCCTTAGCGGGGAAAAAAGTATGAAAAACCCCTTATTTGTTTATTTATTGCAGTTCTAGGTATTGAACCCAAGGGTGCTCTATGATTGAGCTACATCCCCAGCCTATTTATTTATTTATTTATTTATTGTACAGGGGGATTGAACCCAGGAGGCTTAATCATTGAGCCACATCCCCATTCCTTTTTTACATTTTCTTTAGAGACAGGGTCTTGCTCAGTTACTTAGGGCCTCGCTAAGTTGCTGAGGCTGGCTTTGAACTGGCCACTCTCCTGCCTCAGCCTCCTAAGCTGCTGGGATTACAGGTGGGCACCATTGCATCCGGCAAAATGCCATTTAGAAAAGTTTCACCAGCTGGGCATGGTGGTATGTGCCTGTCATCCTGTGGCCTGTTATCCGAACTCAGGAGGCTGAGGCAGGAGGATGGCCAGTCCCAACCCAGCCTCAGCAATTTGGGGAGGCCCTGAGCAACTTAAAGAGTCCCTGTTTCTAATAAAATATTTAAAAAGGAAGGGCTGGGGGTGTGGTTTGGTGGTTAAGCCCCCTGTAGGTTTAATCCCTGGTACCAGGTTTTGCTGTCCGTGGTTCTCTGGTGTGGGGGCTTTTTCTTCACCTTGAGGACAGACTCTTGCCTCTTTACCTGGAAACACTTGCTGAGGCACCTGTGGATAAAGGGTGGTAGTGATTCTCTTCAGAAATGAAGTTTGAACCAGAGGGGCTAAAGACCTAAAGGCTGTCTTCTTTGTAGGTGGAAGCAAATTCCCACAGACTGTCTCCCCAACCCCCAAAGAACTTTCTTTTTTGCGGGGGAGATTGGGGTTTGGACTTTTGGAGAGTGGGAGGTCACTGACCCTGAAAAAGAAGCCAGAATGTCACCTGGAAGGCGATGACTTAAATGACAGCCTGACAGGCCACTTGGCCAGGTTCTGTGGTCTCAGCCTGGAATTCAGAACATCTCCCGCCTTGCAGTCTGCGGCTGACCGCCTCCAGCGGGGGAGAGGGAAGGGCCCGCGCCTGGGCTTGGAGTGAAGCGCAGGGCACAGCTGCTACCTGTAATGTCGGGTTTCAGGGCAGCGGGAAGGGCCCTGGCGTAGGGCCAGATGGTGGCTGAGGTGGCCAGCGAGAAGCAGGACAGATCTGCGGAACATGCGGGCGTTCCCTGGGGAGTCCCAAAGAGAGGTGGGGAGGGGACCCCAGCGTGGGCTGGCTGTCTTGCACCATGAGGCTTGTTCTGGGTTGATTTGGGTAAAGAGGGAAGTGTATTTTGCAGGTTAGACACCCCATAGCGGGTATGGCAGCCACTTGGCTGGCCTTGAAGTCTGCCCATTCAATATTTTGGTTCTAGCTTATTCTTTTTTGGTGGGGGGCACGGGAGGATTGAACCCAGAGGTGCTTACCATTAATATACATCCCTAGTCCTTTTTAAAAAAAATTTGTTGCTAAGGGTCTTGCTGAGTTGCTGAGGCTGGCTTCAAACTTGTGATCCTCTGGCCTCAGCCTCCTGAGTCACTGGGATTACAGGCATGTGCCACCACTCCTGACTGGTTGTAGCATATTCTTTGAGCTCCTATAAGAGAAATGTGGAATACAGAAAGGGCTAGGAAAAAAAAAAAAGATTAAATTAAGAAGCACTTCTAAAGAGGGAGTTTTCTTTAATTTTTTTTTTTTTTTTGAGTAAGGAATGTTGGGCTGGGGTTGTAGCTCAGTGGCAGAGCACTTGCCTAGGATGTGTGAGGCACTGGCTTTGATCCTCAGCAACACATAGAACAATAAATAAATACAATAAAGCTATTATGTCCAACTGCAACTGAAAATATTTTTTAAAAAAATAAGGACTGTTTTGGTAAAGGTTGGATGCATTCACAAATCTTCATTTTGACCCCAGCCCAGGCTCGCTCATTTGTAAGCAAGAGAGTTAAATCCAATCAGCCACTTTCAAGCTGTCCTCCTCTAAGTTCTGGGGTTTGTAGGAGTTCCCAGGGGACCTCAGAGGACAAGCTCAGCAAGTCTCCTCCAACCAGAGGAACTTCGCTTTCCTGACGCTCGCCAAAAGTCTCCTTCTAACAAAGGATTTCACAGCTAAAATGGTTGGGAGGACCTGGTGTCCTCTGGTCTGATTCTTGGACTCCACTGTTTATCACCCCTCAAGAATTAACTTCTGTGCTTTCATAACAGTTATCATTATAACTGTTACAATGTGAATTATAATTAATTATCATGTGAATAACACGATTATCTTGTAGCTACTATCGCTCTGGTTTGTAGAAAGATGTTTTAAAACATATGCATAAACATTTAAAATGACCTACGTGTGCCGACCTTCTTCAGACTGGCTTCTCTCTTCCTTCTGTGTCGGGGATCTCCAGACCCCCGAGGTCCAGCTGTTCCCCAGGAGGATCCGCAGGACGCAGTCTGTATCCTAACCTCACGACTCTTCGCCACAGTGAAGAGGTACAACGCAAATCAGCAAAAAGAAGAGGTGCATGGGGTGAAGTGGGGCGCACGCAGGTTGATGAGCTTGTGGGGATACTTACTCTATTTTATAGAATGAAGTTTCACCCAATGGTAGAATTAAAAAATAGAGTCAATTAAGATCTTAACAAAACAAAACAAAAAAACCCCAACAAGGTGTGAAGACGTGTGTATTGATGTCTGCCAAGAAGGAGACCTGGCATCCAGGGTTTGTACAGGGGGTGCTGGTTACTTAAGCACCTTTTCACTGGTATGTTTCCAAATTCCGCCTTTTGAATACACAGTTCGGGCCTGCTGAGCTACCCCTACCAGGGACTGGTGGGCATCCCGGGAAATCCAGGTTCCCAGAGGCCGGCCAAGTGCCCTGCTTGCAGGTTGGCTTTTGTAAGGATAGCAGTCAGGTTCAGCAGGCTTCCAGAACTGCCCCTGAACCCACTTCCCCCTTTTCCTCTTATCTCCTCTCTGCCTCCCCACCTCCTTTTTATTTATTTATTTATTTTTACTAACACACTACAGGCTTCAAAAAAGGAAGCAGCTGGGTTTCTGTGCATCTCGGAGAGGGCCTGTTGTGTTGGATGCACACAGCAGTACTCCTTCAGGGAGGCCCAGCTCTTGGGCGGGGGATGGGGAGGAGCCCAATGCTGGGGTTCAGCAGTGATGTGGTAGGCACAAACCATGCGACTGGAGATGGTTTGATTCTGAGAACCACCACTGAAGAGGGACAAGTGACCAGGTCTTGGAGGATGCACTTGGACCTGTCACTTCATAAGTGTAGCCTGTTTCTGGTCAGACTTCTCTCTATTCATAAAAGGTCCCTTCTTTCCACTTTCCCAGATAACACCTATACTAGATCTTCAGCCCAATTAGATGACACCTTAGTGTTATTTTGTACTATGTCGCAGTCTCATACTTTAAACATGGCTACCAATTTCTATGTATTTGGGAACTAGAAATTAGGGTTTCATGGAATGCAGGAGCTTATCCTTATTAACGAAGAAGAATTTAATTTTAATACAACCTTCATATTCAGAAACTGGACAGCAGTAAAAAGGTATTGCTTTCACTGTATTCTTATTATTTTTTGCATCTTGTTTTGATCGGTTGAGTTTCCCCCTGACTAGAAACAGTACATTTACGTGTATTTTAAATCGCAAACTGAAGCCAACTCAAGTTACAGCAGGGAGGCCTCGATTGTAGAGGCGATGAGCTCTTTGCTTTGACTTGGTTGGTTGTCCTGATGTGTGAATTCCGCCTGGTTGGGGGGATGGAGAAGGGGATTGGATGTTGAAAAGCTGGGGTGTAGCTTAGTGGTAGAGCACGTGCTTAGCGTGCACAGGACCTTGAACAGGGGGAACAAAAAGGTTGGAAAAGTCCAAGTCCACTCCCGTCAGCCTACACAACATCCCTCAGTGTGAGGCTTCCCACAGAAGGTGGGCTGGAGAGTGGGAACATCTGCTTTGGGTGGCTGAAGTTTGTCTTGCTGGCTCTTGAGGGTAAGTGCTTTCCACATAAAGGCATAGTAAGGAGGAGAAAGGGGAAATGATTTTGGAAGTCTCTATCAAGGGACCCAGTTAAATTACTAGTAAATTAGAAGCTGAAAAATAACTGATTGTGCAGCTATTGTGTCTTGATCCTTCATGTTAAGCGAGCCCTAGCATCTTACTTTTGGACATCTGTCTTCATCATTATTATTACCATCATCATTATTATTATGGTACCAGGATTGAACTTGGAGACGCTTAACCACTGAGCCACATCCCCAGCTGTTTTTACAATTATTTTGAGACAAGGTCTCACTAAGTTGCTTAGTTGCTGAGGTTGACCTTGAACTTGCTATCCTCCTGCCTCAGCCTCCAAAGCTGCTGGGTTTACAGATGTGCGCCACCACGCCTGCCTTGTCTTCCTTACTTCTATGGTGTCTGTTTCATTCTCCCCTTATATGATGTCAATAGCATACCATGACTCCAAGAAATCTAATTTGAGAATTTGAGAAATTGACCAATGTTTCTTTAGATCAGGGTTTCCTCTTTTAATTCTATGGACTGTATACCAAGTGAGTGCAATGTTTGTATCCCTTTCCAGAATAATGTCTTTTAAGTGCATAAGATGAAACATATTTAATTGAAAAATAAACTAATTGTAGCAAATATATTATGAATTCATTCTTGTGGTGCTGGGTATTGAGCTCAGAGCCATGCATATGCCCGTCAGGTATACCACCAGAGCTACACCCCAGCCCACATTTATCAAAATACTTTTAAAAATCACATTTATCATATAGTAATAATATATGTGCTTTTCTATCAATATGTTAAACAAAAAGCTCGTGGGGCAGATCTAATACCTGTCCTAATTTCAATGTAATAGCATGTATGAATTATATTTTGTAATATCTACAACACTATGAGATAGTTGATTTTTACTGGTGACAAATCACGTACTGCTCATACTACAGTGATTTATTGCCTACATTCATAATAGAAGAAAATATTAAATTTCATTTAGAGGATAGTGAAAATAAAAATATAATTTCCCCCCACCTCCAGCTTTTGACTTCTTTGAATTCTGTCTCTGGCTACCTTGTGGAGTCCAAAGACCTGATATTAAGAAACTTTGCTTTAATAAACTTGCTGTTAGATTTTTAAAAAACATTATTACGAATATAATATCTATTTTTTCTCTTGTTATTTCTCTGATGTTGGAAGCAGTAAGTCCTAAACACACATTGTGTTCAATATTTAGTTACTTATTTTACTTTTATTTTTTATTAAAAGAGACACAGAAGGACCCACATATATTTCTTATTTGCTTACTATGCGTTATGTATTGTTCTAAGTACTTCAAGAATATTCATCATTTAACAACTGTTAATCAGTGAATACTAATGAAACTGTATTCAAATAACTTTTTACCAGTGAAACTGTATTCAAATTTATATAGACATGAAGTATCAGCAGATTTCTCAATTGGTTGTCATTCCTTTTTCTTACTTCTACTTTGCTCTTTTCTATCCTTTGAATTTAGCAAACAATTCTAATATTTTTTTCTTTTTTCAGAAAATAGTCTCTGTGTAATTATGGCATAACAATGCTTTATTTTTGTGCAAACTTTTGCCATCTTCATTACTTTTATTCTGCTTGGGACTTGTAATGTTTTATTAAAATTTTTTTTTTGTGTGTGTGCTGTGGTTGAACCCAGGGCCTCAAGCATGCGAGGCAAGTCTCCACCAAGGATTTGTAGTGTTTTAAATTTTTGGGGGGATCCTGTGGCTTCACACTGATGGATAATTTCGGAGAATTTTTTGGTATCCTGTCTTCAGCTATTGCTCCTGAACCATTCTTTCTTCTTGCCCCTGGTACTTGAGGTACATCTACTCTAACCCTTTTATGGTTAAAGCTTTACACGGGATGTAAATCGTATACGTGTCTTATGTTCTGTGTTTTTATCCATTTTGCTCTTTAAACTTGTATCTAGATTCTTTTTAATGATTTATTTTCCTCTTCACTAATCCCGTCTACAACTGTGTCTAATCTCCTGTTAAACTCAACTAAGCAGTTGAATAATTTCAGTTGTGTCTTTCAGTTCTAGAATTTTCATTAGATTCTTTTGTAAAAAATGAAAGTCCAGTTCTCGGATGAAATTCTCTTTTGTCAAACATATTTTCATAACTCCTTAAAAGTCTGTGTCTGAGTCAGATAATCAATTTTAACTGAGTCGTTTGTGGGGCTGCTTCTCTTATCTAGTTTTTATATGGACTCTATCTTGCACGATGCCTGATCATCTTTGGTGGATAAAAGATTACAGAGGATCTGATACTCTCTTCTTCCTTCCTCTGGGAGACAAGTAGAGGCAACCAGCAAGCATCCAAACTAATCTGAGGCTGGGCTGCACTTTTGGTGAGCCTCATTTGACCTCTGCTTCATTCTAACGCCCACAGACCCCACCTGAGAGCCTGGGGCTTTGCAAGTGCCCTCTTCTTGGTGGGTCCCACAGTTCAATTTCAATCTCCTCATCATCTTCGTATTTGAAAACTCCATCCAGCTATTCAGTTGTTTCAGTTAGGCCCTTAGCTTCGTGATAAACCTCTAAACTTGGTTCAAGCATCAAATGATTGGAGAGGCAAACAGAGGGGAGCCTCAGGTCTTCCTCTCTGCCTCTCTCCCCTCTCTGGCCCTCTGGTTCTCAGCTAGAGATTGCCCTGACAGCCTCTGGCTCCCGCCGCCCCCCCCCCCCCCCCCCCCCGCGCCCCCAGTCCTAAAGGCTTGCCAAAAACTCACCCTTGAGTCTCAGGTTTTAGCTTAGAAAGTAACAGATAAAATGCGGGCTCCCTATTTGGAGCATCTTGTCTTTCTGGATCCTAGCACTTCTGGAAGGTTTGATGATCTGCCAATTTGATGACTCTTCTTTGTATTTTATCCAGATCTTCTTTTTCAGACTCAGAAGCAAAGAAATTGACCCTTAAAAAAACCAATATCTTATATATCCCTTCCCTATCCCCTGCAGTGCTGAGGATTGAATCGGGGGTCTTGCAAGGCAAGTGCACTACCACTGAGCTACATCCCTATCCCCCCATTCCCACTTTTGAGCTCCCCAAGAACCCCATGTGATGGAAAGGGCCTAGGTCTCTACTCCCATGTGACAGGAGAGGTTGTTGAGTGGCTGAGGTGGGAGGTCTCCAGAGTGGAGCAGAGGGTTCTCATCTGTTTCAAGACAGACCTGAGACTGGAAACCGGGTTTCTTGGCTCCTAGCCTAGTATGTTCCTGCCTCTCCATGATTCTGTTAGGGCTGCCGTGACAAAGTACCAGTCTGGGTGGCTTAGAAAGCAGATTTCAAGGGTCTGAATTCTCCTTTCTTGGCATATAGATGGCCATTTTCTTGCAATAGGTATTCCTTCTGTGTCTGTGACCTGAACTATTCTCACTTCAAAAAATTGGTACTTGGAAATTACACACCATAGTGGGAATTCTTGCGATATATTCTTGACTGCACAGAGCATAATGGAGTTAATTTCATTCCCCAGTACCTGCCCTTGCCCTCCCCTCTGGCCTCCCTGGGCCCCTTCCTCTATTCTACTGGTCTCCTATTTTCATGAGATTCCCTCCCTCCTCCCCCCTTTTCTCCTCTAGCTCCCACACTTGCTAATTTCTTCTTATAAGGACATCAGTCCTATTGGGACCCCTCTTATGACCTCATTTTAACTTAATCCCCTCCATACAGACCCTTTCTTCAAATACAGTCACATTCTGAGATACCAAGAGTCAAGACTTCAATATATGGGGGAAAAATGGGGACAGGGTCATAATTCAGCCATATAAGAGGCCCAGGAACGTAATTACCAGATTTTCTTTTATTTTGAAACAGGGTCTCAAGACACATTGGCAAGACCGGCCTCCTGTCTCAGCCTCCAGAGTAGCTGGGATTAGAGATGTGCACCATGACAGGCCAGATTACCAGTTTTCTTAAAAACTTCTATAATTAAATGTGTCAGTGACCTCTTTGTCTTAGCACAGAGTTCTCCAAGTGTGTCACCGTCTCCCTTACAATCTTCAGCTTCAGCATCAACCTCTGGATCAGCATCAGTGCGTACTGGTTAGATATGCAAATTCCTCACCCAGACCTCTCAATCAGAGACTCTGGAGGTGCTCCCAGCAAACCCTCTAGGTGGTCCCCATGCCTGCTCCAGTTTGAGAACGGGGCCTTAGCAGTTAGGCCCAGGGCACCCTAATGCAGAGTTGGTTCAGCTGTAAATTCTGGTCATGCTCTTCCTGAGTCCTTCTATCAAGGATGCCTCTCCTGAGACGGCAGGTTATGATTGATGGCCGGGCTTGTCAGATAGCAGCATTTAAATCAATGCTCATCTGTCTTGTGGTATCATTCAGCATTCAAATATCACCAACTCATTGGAGGCTTTATAAAGGGGGCAACTTTCAGTAGGAAGCTTTCTTATTTGAGATTCTTTGCTAATCTGGGCTTCGGTTTTATTATCTTGAAAATGAGAAATCTGCATTCCTTTTCTAGCTCTGATAGTCTGTGCATCCATATGACTGACTCAGAGCAACTAATATCACAGCGACTACAAAGGGTTGTGATTTTATGGGATTCCCTGAATGATCAGAGTAAATGCACCAAACTATGCCAGGAAGAGCTTCAAACTGAAAGTCTCTAGAGGTGTATGAGGTTTGAACACAATTGTCTTAGTCTACTTTGTGTTGCTATAACAAAATGCCAGATGCTGGATAATATAAAAAGAAAAGAGATCTGTTTAGCTCACAGTTCTGGAGGTTCACGTGCACGGTACCAAGCACTGCTTGGCTTTGGTGAGGGCCTCATGGCAGATGGGCATTGCAGTAGCAGGAATGTGTTGCAAGAGTGAGGAGAGGCACCAGTGGAGGAGGGACTCAGGGAAGGGGCCAGACTTCTTATAATAACCCATTCTCCTAGGAATTAGTTCTGTCTCAAGAGACCTGATCAACTCCTGCAGGGCAGCATTCATCCATCTACGAGCCCCCAGGACCTGGCTGCCCTCCACTGGGCCTAAAAGGTTCCACCAGCTCAACGTGGCCATATGAACTCAGGGGACACATGGCTTCCTGCACACAAACCTTGGGGGACAAACCACATCTAAACCAGAGCACTAGTCACTGAGGTCTGTATGTCAAGGTGACTGACAGATGCAGGAGGACTTACAATCAGCATGCTATCCTTTGGACCCAGACATCTCCAGACCCAGGACGCAGCTTCACCTTCTGGTGGCCTCAGTGGCATTATGGGGCTCAGTGTTGTCCCCTCACCCCTGCGCTGTCACCGCCATGCTCACCTGCTTGCCTATACAGAAGCTCCTTTGATCTCGTCAAAGCTTCACAAAAGAGGTGAGCGAAGTTTGATTATGCCCATTTTCCTGCACCCTGGAAACCTGGGGTCAGTTTACATTTGCCCACATTTCCAATCTGGCCACGAAGGAGTCAGGAAGGAAACCCACTTGCCTGGCTCCCAGGCCTTCCCTGCTCTCCCAAATCTTCATGTTGGGACTGTGAGTAAGAAGGAGAAAAAACACGCCACAAGCAGTCTTCTGAAAAGTGAGGCGAGCCTTGGGGGTGCTGCTCGGGGCAGCCAGAGCGCGGATCCCAGTGCAACCAAATTTGGTTTTAAACCCTCGGAGCTTATTCAGGGGTCAGGTCGGGATGGAGTGGGAGAGTAGGTAGAGGAAGACCTGTTTGCTTCCTTGATTCATTTCCTCCTTGTCGCGACAGGAAATGCAACCAACTGGGGAAGTTTCCCAGGTCCCCGTTTGCTCTTACCAAGGGGGACTGTGGCTTGGCCTCTGTGGGAGGAAATCGGTGGGTGCTGAGGGCCATGGTGGCATGGCAGGTGCTGAGCATGCAGGGAGGTGGTGGCTCAGCTGGGAGGGCGGACGTGGGTCGGTGTGCTGGGATCCTGTGTCACCTGCAGTTTGGTTATTTAAAACTATCAGGAGGTGATGGCGCCGCAGGTGGCTGTGAGTGCGTCTCTTGCAAATAATGTCCTCATGTGCGTTGGAACTAAGTCTGGGTGTTCCAGCCCCCTTGACTCCACCACCTGCAATCTGAGGCAGACCCCAAGCCCCTCAGCATCCTCTTATGTCCAAGTGGGCTGTGCCCCAGCTGGTTTGGGAAGATGGTTCTCTCATTAAAACACCCCCCCCACCTCCCCACAACTCCCCACCCTGCAGCCCTTTCAGTTGCAATTTGCTGTAGTGTTTTGCAACTGATCCCTCAAGTGATTTCTCAGTTACACTGAAATCCTTTCGATGTCTACACTGCCGTTTTCTGCCTTCTTATGTCCCAGAGCATAAGTATTTTCCAACTTGAAGGTCACCCTGTGGTGCCTGCTTGGACTCTCCTCCAGGGCTGGTACTGCACCCAGAGGGCAGGCACGGTAGGAGCACACGCTCAGGAGAGGGGGAGGCTGAGCACTGCTTGGTCTTAAGATCTCATCTCACTTCTTGCCAAGTGAGTTTGGGACTCTCAGTTTTGAGTCCATGCCTTGGAATTACATAGGGTCTCCGCTGAGCTTGGATCTTAAGTGTGTTCAAGGCTTGGTCCTTAAGTTGGTGCTGTGGGAGGTGGTGGGGCCTAGCGGAAGGTCTTCCTGTCATGAGGGTGTTCCTTCAAAGAGGATATTGGGACCCCAGCCCCTTCCTCTTCCTCTTTTACTTCCTGGCCATGTGGTCAGTGGTTTTGCCTTCATGTGCTCCTACCGTGACGTGCTGCCACAGGCCCAACGCCACCAGGCAACTGTTATCATGAACTGAAACATCTAAACCTTGTCTCTTCATAAGTTGATTACCTTGGGTGTTTGTTGTAGTAACCCCAACCCACCTTTTTATCTAAAACTAACTACTCATTTATCTAAAACTAACTACTCATTCATTTGCTCTGTGGGCTGCTAATGAGACTGCTAACTAATGTCGAGATATTATCACTGTGCATTTATAAATAGGTGAGTGGTCAAGTAAATAAGAATGAAGAGACTTTCTCAAATTTTCCCCTCTCTTCCTTCTTCTTTATGCAGCTGAGAAAGCCTTTTCTACCTCGAGGACTGGTTGAGCTGAGGTTCCTTGGGACACCTGGCCTAGCCTACCCCTGTGACTTGCATGGCTCAGTTCTCACAGTGAGGTGCTATCAGGTCCTTTCCTGGGAATTTGGGTCAAGGCCTGGAGGGATGTTGCAGTTAGTTGTTCAAGAGCAACTAGACCTGAAAGGTTATGGAGGCTCGGGCTGGGGTCGGCACTTCTGGGTTGGGGTTAAGATGAACAAGAGGGGACATTTGTTCTCTCTAGGACAACTAGAGCAGAATTGCAAACAAAGAGAACCAGAGAGTCTCAGAGACTCAGGTATGGAGTTTCATTTCCCAGTTCCCGAATTGGGTCCCTGGGAAGCCTAGTTGTACTTCAGTGGAATTATGTGGAGGCTGGGAGTCACTTTGCATCCGCCCTTTCTCTGGATCCAGCTTTCAAGAGCCTCAGTTTGCAACCTCAAAAAGGGCTGGCTGCAGGCGCTGCTCCGAAGGGGAATGGATTTTTATTCAATTCTGAGATCACTCTGGAAGATGCTGCCTGTGTTCCCGAGGACATCATTTCGGCTTTTTCCTTTTTCTCTTTTAATGGAAGAGGGCAGCCTGAAGGGATGTGTCTGGGAAAGACGATTTCTGGTGCTTCCTCAGTTCCTGGGCTTTATGTTTGCCCGGGGTTCGCTCCGAGCATCCGCATTGCCCACGGTTCCAGACTGCCAGTTGCCCCTTTGAAGCCCCACCGCCTGTCATCGGTGTTTGCTTTAGAACAAGACAACAAAACACCCATGTTGCTCTCAAGCTGGAAGGGCTGTTTCTAAGTCTCCTGGTCCCTCGACTCCTTGATGCTCTCGCAATATAAATGTGGAACAGACACCTACTCAGAGAAGAAAGAAAATATGCTGCTATGTGTTTAAGCACAGATGTGCCTCTGAGGTTGTTGTGGTGGTTGTTATTTCACAGCGATGGTCTTGCCAGCCATTATGGTAGGAAGCTGCTTTACATTAGCAGGACTTGTGTTTCCGACTGGTTCGCCGACATTTGGGCAGGGGCGAGTGCGGCTAGCAAAGCAGCTCTGATCCTCCCCGGGATGTTGGGATCGCTGTTTCCCTCTGTTCTTTCCTGTTGCAGTTCCTTGGTCTCTTTCTGCACGGCTGCCAGCCCAGGTGGGTGTGGCTGTCCCTCAGCAAGGGAGGCAGAAGGCTTGCACCGTGGGAGGGGTCCAGAGTCTCTGTCTCTTGGGCTTTTCCCTCTCCTAAGAGCCATGTGCTTTAGTCCCTTAAAGTGACTGTGATTCCAGGGCACAGGACACGAGGCTGTGCGGTGGGGCTTTTTCCGCCGTCCTTTCTTTCCTGATCTTGTCTACCTGCAGAACAAGACCCAGACTCGTGGACCTGAGTGACTTCTGGAGACCCACGTCTCTCCTTCCCGGTTGATCGCCGACTTTCACGCTCCTTAGGACGATGAGGGGATTGTTGAGGCAGTCAACTGAGTCCAGTTAGAGGGCTACGGGGAGTTGCTTGTTCTGAATAATTTATTCTAATTTGTTATATATGACAGCAGATTGCATTTCAACTCATAGTACACAGACAGAGCACAATTTTTCATATCTCTGGTTGTACACAACGTAGAGTCACACCATTCGTGTCTTCACAGATGTACTCAGGGTAATGATGTCCATGTCATTCCCCTGCCTTTCCTACCCCCATGGCCCCTCCCTTCCCCTCCCTCCCTTTTCCTTATCTAGAGTTTGTCTATTCCTCCCATGCTCCCCCCCCCCCCCCCATTGGCATCATGAATCAGCATCCACACATCAGAGAAAACATTCAGCATTTGGTTTTTGGGGATTGGCCAACTTCACTTAGCATTATGTTCTCCAACTCCATCAATTTACCTGCAACTGCCATGATTTTATTCTCTTTTATTGCTGAGTAATATTCCACTGTGTATATATACCACAGTTTCTTTATCCATTCATCTATTGAAGGGCATCTAGGTTGGCTCCACAGTTTAGCTATTGTGAATTGAGCTGCTATAAACACTGATGTGGCTGTGTCCCTGAAGTATGCTGTTTTTAAGTCCTTTGGGTATAGACCGAGGAGTGGGATAGCTGGGTCAAATGGTGGTTACATTCCCAGTTTTTCTAGGAAATTCCATACTCCTTTCCATATTGGCTGCACCAATTTGCAGTCCCACCAGCAGTGTATGAGTGTGCCTTTTCCCCCACATCCTCACCAACACTTATTGTTGTTTGTCTTCATAATAGCTGCCATTCTGACTGGAGTGAGATAAAATCTTAGAGTAGTTTTGATTTGCATTTCTCTAATTGCTAGAGTTGATGAACATTTCCTCATATACTTGTTGATTGATTATATATCCTCTTCTGAGAAGTGTCTATTCAGATCCTTGGCCCATTTATTTTTTATTTTTTAAAATATTTATTTTTTTAAGTGTATATGGACACAACACAATTCCTTTATTTTTATGTGGTGCTGAGGATCGAACCTGGGTCCCGCCCGTGCAAGGCGAGCGCTCTACCGCTAAGCCACAATCCCAGCCTCCTTGGCCCATTTATTGATTGGGTTATTTGTTTGGTGTTTAGATTTTATATACCCTAGAGATTCATGCTCTATCTGATGTCATGCCTCAAATTCTGATTTTCCTGTAAACTTGGAATTTTTAAAAAATATTATTTTAGTTGTAGTTGGACACAGTACCTTTATTTTATTTTTATGTGGTGCTGAGGATTGAACCCAGGGCCTCACATGTGCTAGACGAGTGCTCTACCACTGAGACACAACTTCAGCCCAAACTTAGAATTCTTTATACCCTACATTCCCTGAATTCTGATTTTCCTGTAAATTTTGAATTCTTCACCCTTTTGTCTTGTAGGGCAATCTCCTTGTGGACTTAAACCATGAGGATGCTCAGGAAAAGAGGAGTGTAAGGCATTAGAGCCCCTTGAAGGCAGATCATTATTTTATTATTATTATTATTATTATTATTATTATTATTATTATTATTTTGGTACCAGGGATTGAACCCAGGGGTGTTAACCACTTAGCCACACCTCCAGTCCTTTTTTAAAAATTTGAGACTGAGTGTCACTAGGTTGCTTATAGTCTCGATAAGTTGCTGAGGCTGGCTTCGAACCTGCGATCCTCTTGCCTCAGCCTCCCAAGCCACTGGGATTACAGGTGTGCATGGGTACCTCTGGGAACATTATTTCTTATTGCTTGGCGTCTTTTTCCTCAACCCAGTGACGGACCAACCGACTTCTTCCTGTTCCTGTGCAGCCGTCTTATTCTAGCTCCGCGTGGAGGCCAGCCTCCTCCCTCTCCTTACACCGAATCTAGAAGGCAAAACTCGTCTCCAGGGGGTTGCCTGGTTTTCAGGGAACTGGAGAGAAAACAGCCCGATGACTGAGGGAGGGGCTTCAGGCCTAAGCGGGGCAGGCTGGCACTAGTGCGTGTCATTCCAATGACGGTGCTACTGGCCAGGTTCGCGGGTGGGTGAGCCTCATCCTCGCCTTCTTCGCTTCTCTCCTGGGCTCCATTCTGACCTTCCCCTCTCCACCTGATCTGTCATTACCCTGTGTTATGTCAGCACTTTCCCCACAGAGGTGTGCATCTGTAGCCCATAAGTGTCATTTTGAATCACAGTTGGTAGCTTCTTGGTGGCAGAGAGGCATCGTTGTCTCGGGAGCGAGGCCGTGCATCACATTTCTTCCATAGGATGCACTTGTAGGAGGAAAGATTTCTTCTCCTCACTGCAGGGTTCCTGGCTCTTGAGACCCCTGGATTAAGAGAGAGACCCACAGAGGAAAGCAGGCCAATGTGATGAATAGGACACAGGATCAGCCTTTGGAAATGAGACTCAAAGAAAGGGGGGCAAATTTTTTATGCCTGGGTTTGATGAAGAGGCAAGAGAGCTGTGCACCAGTGTGATGGGCCAGGGCGGGGACAGACGGACGATACCCAACTGGGAACTCAGTGGGACCCGTGTGTGTTCAGATTCCTCCCTGAGGCAGAGCAAAGGATGCCCCCCTCCCGTGTGCTGGAGGCACGGGTCTCCTGTGGGTCCTGTGACCTGCTCCAGGGGAGGAGGATGTGCAGGAGGACCTTGAGAGAGGGCCTCCTGCTGTTCTGTTGCGTGCCCATGCACCATCTTCGGGGTCGCTGTCCTGAACCCCACCACATTCTTCAGACAACATCCTTGGCAATTCCCAATCTGTTCACGGACTTCATTTGAGCTACTGGAGCCAGGAGAAACCTCTACCCCAGGAATCCCCCTTTTACTGGGGGTGAAAGGGATGCTCCGAAGAATAAAACCAAGTGCACGTAATCGGAGTTGGACCTGCACAACATTCCAGGTCCCCGACATCTCACTGCTGGGTTTCTGCCCTGTCTCCCTGCCTTCCCGTCAGTGTGACTTGTGGGTGTTCTTCTCTCCAGTGTCTCTTCAGTTATCTCAGAAGCTCCTTGAAAACCTGAACTGGGACGTCTCTAGAATATGGTGAGATGATCATCTCGATAGACACAGAGAAAGCATTCGACAAAGTACAGCATCCCTTTATGTTCAAAACACTAGAAAAACTAGGGATAACAGGAACTTACCTCGTCATTGTAAAAGCTATCTATGCCAAGCCTCAGGCTAGCATCATCCTGAATGGAGAAAAACTGAAGGCATTCCCTCTAAAATCTGGAACAAGACAGGGATGCCCTCTCTCACCACTTCTATTCAATATAGTTCTCGAAATACTGGCCAGAGCAATTAGACAGACGAAAGAAATTAAAGGCATTAAGATAGGAAAAGAAGAACTTAAATTATCACTATTTGCAGATGATATGATCCTATACCTAGAAGACCCAAAAGGGTCTACAAAGAAACTACTAGAGCTAATAAATGAATTCAGCAAAGTGGCAGGATAGAATATGGTGAGGTTCTCCATGGGCTCCCAGGGTCCATCGTTGACCCATCTCAACATGTCGATTGTACCGGTCATAACAGGGCGTCATAGTGTGGGCATGAGAACTAGTCCTGGGGATGTAGAAGAGGAACAGACCGATCTTCCTTCCTCCCTCCCTCCCTCCCTCCCTCCCTTCCTTCCTTCCTTCCTTCCTTCCTTCCTTCCTTCCTTCCTTCCTTCCTTCCTCTCTCTCTCTCTCTCTCTTTCTCTTGTTCTAAGAAGGTTTACCATCCGACTATAATAGATGCATAAAGACAGTGTATCTAAGGGCAAGGAAAGAAAAGATCAATTTTACGCAGGGACCCAGGAAACACTAGAGAAAACGTCCAGTTAGGCTGGACCTTGAGGAGGAAGGATCTGGTCAGGGTCGTAGGACAGAAAACCTCATTTAGCAGCAGCTTGAGCAAACACTGAGCAGCCCGCGAGCACAGGGCCAGTGAGGAACAGCCCAGGGCTGGTGTGTGGCGGGTGTGCGTGAGCTGCAGACGGTGTGCGAGAGGTTGAAGAGGAAGGCATTGTGGTAGGCCGTGGGCCTGCACCTTTGAACCTGCGCGGAACGGTCCGATAACGCATTCCTCTGCCATCTGTTTGAGATAGAACCTGGCCAAGAACAGGCGATCGATGCATGTTTGTAGAATAAATTAATAATAAATTTGCTCTGGGTCCAGTGGCCATAAAAATGATGGTATCCAGAGGCAATAGATTGTCAAAGAGCATGGATGTCGGAGGCAGAATCGCTAGGTTTAAACCTTAACTATCTTAAAAAGTCTAAAGGCTAGCTGGGCGCAGTAGCACATGCCTGTAATCCCAGCAAGTCTGGAGGCCAAGGCAGGAGGATTGGAAGCTCAAGGCCAGCCTCAGCACTCAGCATCTCAGTGAGACCCTGTCTCAAAAAAAAAAAAAGAGCTTAAAAGACAAAGTTTATTAATTAATTAAGAAAAAAAGAAGGTAAAAAGGCAGATGAAGGACCTAATGAATATGGTTCTTATGCAGACAGTAGAAGTTTTATGCAAGAAAGTGATTGTGGGATTCGTGAAGGCTGGGGACGTATCCCTTTTGAATGCCAAAGATCTCCTCTTTACAGTAAATGCTCAGTCACTTTAATTGTAGTGAGCCGAGGCTTCCTGCTGTCTTGCTCACCGTCATCACGGGTAGCAACTGTTTCTCCACTGGTTTGGCCCATACATGTCTTTTCTCTAATTTGTCACATTGAGGGGACAAAACCCTTTTCCTCTACCCTCTTAAGTCCAGCAAAGGAGACCTGCATGTTAATCTGACCAAAGACAGATTAGCAGGAGAACAGACCGATTTTTATTCATGTGAGTACACGAGGGTTCATAGAAAAATGTGACTGAATGAGGTCGTCAGGATTTAGGGCTCTTATGACATCTTAATGGGGGACAGGGAGGGGGAGGGAAGGGTGCTTCTGGGAAAATGAATGGCTTTGGGGAAAGATAAGTAGGCCCTTAGGAGACGAGCTGGGAGACAGCATGCTCTTGGGACAGTATCTGTTTAGGTGATTTCTTAGCTGGTGCTGGACTTCTCTGTGGAACTAGGAGTCAATGTTCACTAATTGTGAAATTCCTGGGGAGGGGATTTATGACTGTTGAATTCTTTTGGGAGGCTCTGCTTTTAGGCAGATAAGGAGAGTTTAGGAGGAGGAGGAGAAAGGAGGAGGAAGAGGAGGAGGAGGTGGAGGTAGAGGTGGAGGAAGAGAACATGCTTTAGAGTGGTATAATCTGGATCCCTCCAGGATACCGGACCCTGAATGTTACCCAACCACCTCTGTTTACCACGATCCAGTGGAGACCACTCAGACAGAGCTTCGACAGTGCTTGTAAAGGGAAGGGCAAGGTGGCATCTGGCCAAGAACTGGGCACTTGACTGAAGGCCCGTGTTTTCAGTGTGGAGGTTCCATTAGGACTGAGTGAGGATCAGAGCGCAGGGGTCCAGGAACACCGGGAAGAGTGTGGCGAGGATTTTGAGGCCAGGCGTTCAAAACCCCTGGGACTCACATGGCCTGTTTTCCACTGATGGATCACTAGGCCTTAGGATGTCCTTGTAATGAACGATCAAGTCATCGGCACTAGGGTCTGCAGGAATGGTAAACTCATGCCCCTGGAGAGCACAGAGGAAAGTCCCATTAATTTAGAATGTTGAAGGGGGGCTCTTGGGAGTATGGTGGTTTTAGACCTGTATCCAAAGCTGGATGGGGAGTTGGATGGTTTCCCTTCTTATGCTTCACTGTAAGACTAAAAGGAAAATGGTGGACATATAGCAAACACCAACGGGCACCTACCTGTGCGCTGTTACTTCTGCTCCTTTCCCTTTCAATTTATTCTCCTTCCAGGTCCTGCCTTCAGATCACCCCGTTCTTTCTATGGAAGAATCACTGTGAACCTCCGAGACCCAATTTACTTTGGTAGCTTACTTGGGCAGACTTGAAAATGGAACAGATTCTAAAGCCATTACACCCACTGTCTTTATCTTTATTTTTGAGCAAAGCGAATAACTCTTCCCCCACCATGGCAATATTCCCAGGGGGGAAGGAAGTTGCATGTGGCCAGATCTTCCACATCAGTGTGCGCTTGGCTTAGGGGAAAGCTGGTTTCTCACCCCAGTGGCCTGTGGAAGCTGGCCGTGTCCCCTCTGCAGGTTTGGGAACCAAGGTCGAGGCTGCTAGAAGGTTTTGAGACACAGAAGCTGGAGGCTATTTGGCCAATGCTCAGCTGAAAAGGCCGTCGCCGGCTAGGTTTTTAATTTTATTTAATGTACGTGGAGTTACATTTTCTTATGTCTGCTCTCTGGTCACCCAGGTGTATCTTTAATGTCCTCCCCACCCTCAGTCCTGCCAGTGCAGCCTTGCTGGGCAGGGCTCAGCCAGTGGGGGCTGGCAGGAAGTTGGCTTCCTGGGGACATAGGGCCTTCCTATCCTTGCTCTCTGTTTCTCCAAGCTTCTTTGTCCGACCCTGGCTGGAAGGAGCGTGGAGCCTTTGGTGAAAAGCTTCTCCCAGCAAAATAAATTTTGGCCTCAGGAGAGTAAGAGGCTTCCCTTTTCCAGGGTGGGTGACTGGGTGGGAGGGCACGCATGCGGCCTCTTCCGGTTTCCTTTTCTTTTTAAAAGACTATTATCTCATGCTGGCAAAAGGTGTTGGCCTGATGGGCCGGGCCTCTGTTTTGCCCTGGACAGTGCCTGGTCATGCTTCAGACCAGTGGCCGGAGCTGCCTCTGGGTGGAGAAGGGGTCCAACCGTCTGTCCACTGAACTGTGATGGAGCCTCTTCCCTTCAGCCCCTGGTTCAGCTCCCTGCCCGAGGTTAGCCAGGGCTGAAGCTCAGTGAGGGCCTTGACCTGCCGCAGCTCCTGCACAGGGTCCTGGGGAGATGTTCCTGAGATGGCAGGGTGGAGGGGGACACAGCTTGTGGCCTTTCTGTTTTTGTGCGTGGTGCTGGGGATTGAACCCAGGGTCTTTGTGACCTTTCTTGCACCCATGTCATCGCTTGTGAGGGGGACCTGAGTGTGTCACCCCCAAATGTGCCTTTTTGACATAGTCTTATTTATCTTGAGCTGAAGGCATTCATGCTGAAATCCCTTGTTTGCCTAAAAGCAGACCCTCCCCGCCCCCAACTCATTTATCAGAAATCCCCTTCCTGGGAGCAGCTCAGTAATCTCTCCTTGGAGACTGGAAGTCTCCAAGTCCCCCAGACAGGTCCTAAGACTATCTTGTCACCTATCTGCTCTCCTCAGAGCCCATTTATTTATCTTCCAGTTGTTTTTTTTTGCCTAGGGCCTGAGTGCCTCTGCTCCCCCACCCTCCTGCTGTTAGGTATGAAGACCCCTAGGTCTGGACAGCCCCTCCGGCCAGTTATCACCATGCTCTTGTGTTGAAGCAGATGTAGGAGTTTGTTTTTCTCTTGTTAATCTGTCTTTCATGGGTCTAATCCACAGGGCCCCAGCCAAGGAACCCAGGAGGCCAGAGAGAAAGCATTTCTCTCCCTCCACCTGTTTCCTTCCCTTGTCTGGGAGAGACTGCGGGTGCCAGCCAGCGCCCAGCAGGGCCCAGCTCCTAGGAGGCCTGTCAGAAAAGATTTGATGACTAAATAACTGAGCACTTTACTCTGGGCGTTGGCATTTGAATCCAAGTGGTTTTAATCAATTTCCGTGTTAGTTACTCAACTTCAGTGGTGGAGATGTGTGTGGGGGGAGGGTTTTAGGGGTCAGTGAAGGGCAGTGTGGAGGGAGAGGTGGAGTCTCCCAGTGCAGGTCTGGGTGTGTGAATTTCAGGTGGAGTGTGGGTGAGGTGGGGATTTCAGGTGGAGTGTGGGTGAGGTTCTTTGTCTGCTCAATATGCTAGCAGTTTATCTGGGACACACCTCACCTTGATTCTGGGTGTTTCCTCAGCCCGGATCTCCTTGGCTCAGCACTCAGAGGGCCAACAGAGATCAGCCAGGGCTTCCCCTTATCTAGTACTGGGCACCAGGGAATTGCAAGGCGCATTTCCAGCGTCTGGGCATTCAGTCACCTCTGGGAGACTGACTTGAATCTTATTCTGAGATGCGGTTGGTTCCGCCCCTGGCCATGTCCAGAAGGTCACCTTTAATCCTCCTCTTCCCAGTTTGTCCTTGTGGTTTGGACCTGCCCAGCTGCTGGCCAACCCCAATGCCTCCATAATGCCAGCTCTCAGAGGTTTTGAAAAATGGGACTTAAATAGAGCTTTCTTCTCTCCTGCCCCATCGATCTGTAACCAATTGATGTATTATCAAAGAATTTTGCAGCCGCCACAGATTGGAGAGCGTCTTAAGGGGAGATTTCCGGACTTAAAAGTTGACTTGGTATTTATTTTAAAGAATACACGTCATTGTTTCTAAATCATCCTCGCATTTCATGAGAAATGAAACTTCACAGTGGTTACTGTGGGCGATGATGAGCCTCCTCCTCTGAGTGTCTGGGAAAGAGTGCTTTCCCCTGAGGACAGGTCAGGGTCCTGCCTGGCAGCCTTGGGGGTGGGGCACAGGTGTTTTCTACAGGTGGCCACACGTGATAGGTCACATAGTAAGTGATGTAGCAAGAAACATGGCCTCTCAAGTGCGCTTCTGGCACAGCGGGGCAGAGGTTTTCAGTTTGGTCTTAAAGTGTTTTGAACTCTTCCCTGACACTTCTTTTTCTGTTTTCTTCCTCTCCTCCTCCTCCTTCTCCCCCTTTCTCCTCCTCCTCCTCCTCCTTCTCTTTCTCCTCCTCCTCGTCCTCCTTCTCTTTCTCCTCCTCCTTCTCTTTCTCCTCCTCCTTCTCCTCCTCCTCCTTCTCCTCCTCCTCCTCCTCCTCCTTCTCCTCCTCCTCCTCCTCCTCCTTCTCCTGTCTCCTCCTCCTCCTGTCTCCTCCTCCTCCTCCTGTCTCCTCTTCCTCCTTCTCCTGTCTCCTTCTCTTCCTCCTCCTGTCTCCTCCTCCCCCTCCTCCTGTCTCCTCCCCCTCCTCCTGTCTCCTCCCCCTCCTCCTGTCTCCTCCTCCTCCTCCTTCTTCTTTATCACCATGATCATCAACATCATCATTTTTGGTTTAGCAAAGAGCCAGGAAATCCTGAACCCCAGTGTTTTCCTGAAGTTTTTTCTTTGAATTTATTGTCATAGCTGCCTTCTGCTTATGATAAGTGGACTTGGTTTTCACTTTACCATTCGTTCCAAAATCATTATTTGACACAAGAATATTTTATTTTAAGATAAAAATATGAATGGACTTAAAGGTATTAGGGGGGCAGACAGAATTGGATATGGCATACATTTCTTCTCTTTTTCTTTTGGTATCAGGGATTGAGCCCAGGGGCATTTAACCACTGAGCCTCATCCCCAGCCATTTTTTTTCTTTTTCTTAAATTTTGAGACAGGGTCTCACTAAGTTGTTCAGGGCCTTGCTCAATTGCTGAGGCTGCCCTCAGATTTGCAGTCCTTCTGCCTCAGTCTCCTGAGTTGCTGGGATCATAGGCCTGCACCATGGCTCCTGGCTGTTTCTTTTTTTGTGACACTGGGATTGAACCTGAGCCTTGCACATGTAACTCGAGTGCTCTACCAGTGAGTGATACCACTCCTGGCACCCCTTCATTTTGGGGGGTGGATATTTCCCACTGCAACTGACTGATTTCATGACCATTTTTCCTCTTTTATTCTTTGCTGTCCATCATCAGTTTTGGGGGCTGAAGGGTCTCCTTTGTTAAGGAGATGAATTATTACTTTATGGAGGAGTTGTTCATAGCTGAGCAGGTGGCTCCCAGAGGCTAGGGAGGCTGAGGCAGGAGGATCACAAGTTCAAGGCCAGCCTCAGCAATTTAGTGAGGCCCTAAACAAATTGGTGAGACTCTGTCTCAAAAATAAAAAATAAAAGAAAGGGCTGGGGATGTGGCTCAGTGGTAAAGGACCTCTGGGTTCAATCTCTGGAACCAAAAAAGGAAAAAAAAAAGTTGTTCTTTCTTTTGCAGACAGGGCCCACTCTTCCTCTAGTTTGCTGTGAATGCTCGAATGAGCAACAGGGACAGGGATATCTGCGGGTGCTGGGACAGGCATGCCTTCCCCTGTCTCGGGGTCTCTGACGTTTCTTTTTGTGCCTCTCCTTTTCTGTGGACCATTTTGTGTTCCCGTGCTTAACCTGCTGGCTCACCGCCGGACCCTCTCCTGGTGGTCAGCTTACCATCTCTGAACCCTGTCCAGAGGGCAGGCCGTTGCCATCACAAGGAGGGCTCCCAGCACTGGCTGCAACCTGAGCCACGCAGCTTCTTGCAATTAGGTTCATCTGATGAATATGGGCAGCCTCTGGCAATTAGGGGACAGGTGGAGCCAGGCCTTGGGTTCAATCCTGAGGACACACACAATCAAAAAAGGCAGGTGAAGGTCAGATAGCACATTGCCCACAGCCTCATGGCCAGCTTCAAAGCACATCTTAGAGCATGCATTTGTTTGCAAGTTCTTCAGCACTCTCAAGCACGAGAACAAATACCTTCAGTGTGCGTTCATTCTGAAGTGACATAGTTCCGGTCTTTGGGCCAGGTAACAGTGTACCCCACGGAGAGTGGCACAGACCTCAGCTGAGTTGAAGGCCTATCCTGTTACTTCTAGAATATTCCAACTGAGTTTCTCAGGATTCTTATTCCTTACCTGTACAGGTGTAGTGGTACCTGAGTAATTTTTCTCCCCCTCTAAATATCACACTCCCAATAATTTTGCCAAAAAGAAAAACAAAATTGCATCTTTCATGCTAGCAGTGAACCCCTCTGGGGTAGTTTGCTATTAGTGTTCTGATGGATTCTTGTAGTACCCATGGAGGAATTGTGACTATGAGGATCACATGGTGATTAACCACCTGTAACTTATAGATTGTAGCGTGCATACACACACACACACACACACACACACACACACTGTTAATGCTGGAGTATTTCGGTGTGAATGACCACACAGGCGATGTCCTTGTAGGAACTGAAGGATGTGGTCAGTGGAGGTACACCTCTGGGTTTTAGCCAGGATGCCATCTTGCCCTCCCCTTTGTCTCTGCACGGGAGGTCACTGTGATGGCCCAGCCAGTTGCAGACAGGCTTTTGTTGCCAATGTCTCTCTTTTTAAAAAAAATTTGTTTTTTATCTTTTAACTTTTCAGAAGCTTCCCGAGGCTCTGCCTTCATGGTCTGGATTTGCACTGACAATGAGGATCAAGAGGGCTTTTGTCTTTCTGCTCCACGGGAGGTTCCGTCCCTGCTGAGCTCGCCTCAGGATTTCTCATCAGTTGCGGGTTGTTTCCTTATCTTTAAAAGGAGACTAGAAAGCCCAGCTAAATTTTGAGGGTTTTTTTTTTTCCTTCCCTTAAGGAGCTCTGGAGAAAATGGGTGTCAGATTGCCTTGTCAGTGGTCAAAAGCCATTCCCTGGAGGCTCCCTTTGTTGTTATTAGCAGGAAGGACAAATAGAAGCCCGGGATGTGGAGTTGATAACTGCTCCCATCCGGGTGCTGTGCAGCAAGCAGGAGAGAACCTGTTCTGGTTCAAATGGAAATCTCTGTTCTGCTTTGAACTTCTTGCATAGTTCCAAGGTTTAATAGCCAGTTTCAAGAGGCTGAGAGGGGACTGTTGGTGCCGGCGTTGACGATATGGGTGGTTGGTTGGTCTGTCAAATGTAAAATCCCAACACTGGAGGCTCCAGGAGGCTGGAAGTTGAGCAGATTCCATTTGGCTCAACCAGTGTTTCTGCCCACATCAGTTGGCTTACCACGGGTGACCTAGGATCTTTCCTATGGAATCAGAGTTTCATACCCCCCCCCCAAATGGAGTGGGTGGGAAAGCACTGGAGCAATGGATCACACTCTATTTCTTTTAGACCGATGCTTATTTTCTTGGCAGGCAAACGCTTTCTTCTCACCTTTTGACATAATCCTAATGGTCCCATTAAAATACATTTAGCCTTTTCTCTCTGCTCCATCTGCCAGCACTCTGTGTCATTTGGTGGACGCCAGGCAGGTTTTAAGTTCCGAAAAGCAGAGAGCAGCTAAGTATTGGAACAGATCATATGTCTCCTGTTTTATTTTCAAAAATACTCCCCCACCCTGCCCCCGGTTTCACTGCAGGGTTTCAGTTGCAGCTGGACACAGAGAAGCTGGGTTGGACGGCAGGAGGACGTCTGTTGGCTGAGGCCCGTGGTACCTGCGAGGGTTTTCTGCCGAGATCGAGGAATCTCTTTCATAAGGAATCTCGTGGCGCACCCTATTGTGACTTTATTATTTTTTGGAAATTCTGACATGGCCTTGTTTGGATGATCTCCATCATTCCTTCCATTTCCTTCCGTGGGTGATATTTTTGTGGCTGTAGGTCAGGTTCAAGTTTGGAAACAGAGGCAAGTGTCCTGCAGCCTCATGTGGACTTCCTGCCAAGAGAAAGAGGTGGAAAGAGCCCAGTTGGTTGCTTAGGAAGGGCGAATATAGCTCAGGTGCGGTGCCCGTGAACTGTACTTATTCAGCCTCTCTCCGGCTCTTTGCCTAATGGTGGGCAGCAGCAGCAGCTGGGGAGGCGAGGGAGAGTGTGCCGGGCAACCTCTTAAGCTCCCTTTTCCATCACTGAGAGTGACACATAATCCCTTCCAGGAAATAACGTGAGCCTGCCACAGCTGGCGGGAGGGAACGGTCTCTGCTGGGGGAGGGCTGTGCTCCGTGGTTTTAGGAGCCTGGGTGCACAGCCTGGCGGGAGCAGCCTTGCATGCTGCAGGGAAGCGCATGAGCCCTTCTCTTGCAGGGAACTTCAAGGGCACAGGAATTGAGCCCAATCTCTGGCTCAAGGATTTGAGCTGGGGTTGGGGATATTGAAAATGCCCGTTGCGGCAGGTTACTGTGCGACACCTGTGAACAGCTTCCAGGGAGGTGGCCAGTCCAGGGAGTAGCATTGGATCCCAGGAGGATTGGGGGAGTCAGTTGTTCCACTCGGATCTGCCTCAGAGCAGAGGACATGGATACAATGTCCTTCCTTGGCTGGGTGACCAGAGCTGTCGTCTCAGTGTAAGTTGCTTAACTACATGTCTAAGACTCTGGGTCCCCAGAAAACACTTGACACCAAGTTTTTATCAACCTTGGTAGCGTAGGTGAAAACATCCCTAACTTGAAAATCCAAAATCGGAAATGCTTCAGAATCTGAACCTCTTTGAGAGCTGATCCAAATCCACAAGCAGAAAATTCCACACCTGACCTTACGTGACTGGTTGTAGTCAAAGCACTACACTCAGTGCACTAAAAGTAATGAAAAATTACCTTCCTGCCATGTGTATAAGGTATAGGTGAAACAAATGAATTTCACGTTTAGACTTTTCTATCTCTAAAATATCTCCATGTATATGAAAAAATTCCCAAACACCCAAATCTGACACGGGAAACACTTCTTGTCCTAAGCATTTTGGATAAGGGATACTCAACCCATACTATTGAGTGCTAGGCCAAATAATTCATCGTGGCGGACAGGTGCCCCATGTGTTGTAGGGCATTTAGCAGCATTCTGACCTCTCTCCCTTATGTGCCAATGTCATCTCCCATCCCATTGTGATAACAAAAAATATAGCCATACACTTCCCATCATCCCCTCTCAGGGCAGAATCACCCCTAGCTGAGAAGGACTATATTTTGCAAAAAACAATAGACCCTGCTCCTTTTCCCTGCCCCACTTCCAAATTTGTATGGTGGGATGCCAGCTAATATGTTTTTCATATTAGAGTTCCAGGTTCTTTCATTAGGTTGAAGTTCACCAAGTTGTCATCCTTTCTGGATGTCAACATGGTTGAATAACAGCCATTTTGCGTGGCTCCTCCTATTACTAACCCATGAAATCGGATTTGTATGTCGGTCACGAGGGGCTCAGGACAGGGTCACGCCCTATGTGGTTTATTAAGCACCCCAAGAGGCATCCTATGTAAGGATTGCATTATTTGAAGCAGGTGGGTGGGGATGAGAGGAAGGAGAGCTAGGGAATGTGCTAGAAGGAGCCTGAGAACAGAGCCCCCAAGCAGGGGAATATCTCCAAGAGCAGTGTGGGGTGGGGAGAGTTTGACATGTCCCCGGCTGTGGGAAAGGAAAAGCACAGTCCCCTGGTGTCGCAGGGCAGGAGGAGCATTCGGAGATGAGGGGAAGAGAAAAAGGAGACTGCGAGATATACAAGGGCTAGCAGACGGGCTGGATGAGGGAGGCAGCCTTCAGGAGTCTAGCAGCCAAGATGGACAGGAGCTCAAGGGTTCTCTTGATGACTCATGGGACAGGCTCAAGGACAGCTAGGCCCCTGAGGGCAATGCGGGGTTGGCCCCCAGCATGGGAAACAACCATGTTTAGTGTATTTCTGGAGAGAGATGCCTGGTCCATCCTGCCTGGACATCTTCCCTTGCTGGCCTGGCCTCCCCAGAGCTGGCCCGTCTGGCTCAATAGATATTATCAGCCCCTGAGGAGGTCTGGGGTTCTCCCCTCATCCGAGGCACCCACCTCTTTAGTGTTGACTCTTTTACTTTTTTTTTTTTTTTTTGGCCATAGCCATCATGAAACTATGGGAAACAGGACAAGTTTCCAAAAGAAGCCGGATTCTTGGTCTTTCTCTCCCTGCTCTGTCCTGTCTCAGGGTGCCTGTTTTGGAAGCCGGTGCACTGAAGCCTGTTTTCCCGTTTGGTCACCACACCGCAGTCTGCAGTTTGATCAGAGAGCAGCCTTGACCGAGGCAGAAGGAGAGAGAGACAGAGGCAGTGGGAGGTTGGGACAAGCGAGGTCCCAACTTGACTGGAGAAGGAATGGAATGGCTCAAACAAACAGTGAGTCCCCAGATGGACATTTTGTGACTTCACAGGATGTGAGGAGACCTCGGAGGGGCTGGTTTGCGCAGCTCCATGGCACGGGAGAAGCAACCCAAGTCCAGATGACCCCCTGACTCGCGCGCATCACACTGTTTCAACACCAGGCTCTGAAGTCTTTTATGGCCTAAGCCCCTGTCCCTGTCCCTGCCTGAGTTATTGCAATACAAAGTGGTGTAACCAAGGGTCACAAAGTTCCAAGGTCTCTAGGTCAAGAGTTTTAGCTCCCACACGGAGGAAAGGGCTGACTCCTACTTCTGCTTTTCTTTCATGGTTCCTAGTTTGGGCAGCACCCTGTGGGCACTGGGTCCTGCTTGCCCATGCCTGCTTTGGTGGGTGGCTCAGGGGTAAGCCCCCCCACCGCTCCAGCCAAGTGCCCGCCAGCAGGGCTGGGCTCATTGGCAAACCGGGAAAACGTGGACCCATTATAGCTTTCTTAGGATGGCAATCCTCGGCTCTGACTTAAGAACTATCTACATCCATTTTGTGCAGCATTTAGGTGGGCGGGAGAAGCAAAGAGGGAAGACACTTGCGGGTGGTTCCTCCTGATTCCTATTACAGTGGGAGAGCTTTCCTGGTACTTACGGGTTTTGTGTTTGCTCAGTGAACTTGGCTCCAGGTCAGGAGGGCGAAACTCCTGGAGAAGAGCTTTCATGCACATCCTTAGGCCCCTGTGCAGATTTACCAGGAAGCTAATGAATTATAAGCACGGAGGCCCTTCGCTTGTACAGACCTCTCTCAACTTCCCACATCTAATTTGTGTTCATGATTTTGTATTTGTTTTGCATTAAAAAGCGTGTAGGCTTTAGGTCTTAAAAAAATGTGGAGTTACCTCCATATGCCTCTGCAGTCAGAAAACATAGCACTCGATAGGCTGGGATATTACATGATTTTCTTAAATCAGACTGGGAAAAGGCCCAAGGCCCAGGAGAAGCCTAAGGAACAGGAGGGTGGATGGAGGAGAAGCAAAATATGTCCACTAAAACGTCATTGAATCAAGCATCAGTCCATTGTGAAGGCCGGGAGAGTCTACTTGAATTTGGTTTCCTTTTTTTCCTTCTTTCAATAGTGACACAGAGGAGAGATTCATGGGCTGAGTAGATGTGTCAGTCAGTTTTCCATTACTGTAACAAAATACCTGAGCTAACCAACTTAAAAGGAAAAAAAGGTTTATTTTGGTTCAGTTTTGCAGGTTTCAGCCCCTGGTAGGTTGGCCTGTTGCTTTAGTGACTGTGGTGAATCAGCACATCATGGCCGGAGTGCATGACAGAGGAAGGTCTTCATCTCATGGCAGCCAGAAAGCAGAGAAAGAGACAGGAGGGGCCAGGGTCCCAACTTCCCTTTCAAGGCCTGCCCCGGTGGTGAGCTGACTTCCTCTCACTAGGCCTCGCCCCCTAAAGGTCGCACTATTTTTCAGTAGTGCCACAGGTGCAGGGTCAAGTCTCCCACATGGCCTTTGGGGGACACTTACCTAGACCATAGCGGTGGATCCTCGCAGCAGGACCTGGGAAGAGACTCAGCTGCGCAAGGTAAGGGAAGCAGATGACCCACGGGCAACACACAGCAGGTGGACGAGGGAACTGGGTGCCGTGGACTGTGCCTCTGAAGAGACACCAGGGGACACAGGACGGCTCCTGAAACCAAAGACGTCCGGACAGGGTGCTGTTGCCCCGCGATTGTATGCTGCAGGGCGTGTGTGGGAGGCGCTGCAGGTTCGATGGGCTGCCTGGGTGGGGAGGGGCCGGCTGGAGTGGTCCAGGGCCATTTCGCCCCGTTCATGCCCCTTCCCCACGCTTCCCATGGGCCCCCACTGGTGTGTGCAATTAGAGCGCCCAGACGCTGGCCCGGTGACGATGGGAGGAAGTCCCCCACCCCCACTGCCTTTGTGGTGGCTTTAAGTGGACACTCTATTCTTCTGCGCTTCCTGCCTTGAAAGTGCTGACCAGGGTCACTCGCAGGGCTGTTAAACAGCTGCTGGGCCTCACCCTGGCGTCAAACGAGGCCATTGCAGACCATCAATCAGCCCGGCTGGACAAGGGCTTTGGGACCTGCCTGGGTGAAGGATGGGAGGGAGCCTAGGCGTGTCCGGAGGCCTCAGCATTCCCAATGCAGGGAGTCACAGGACCCGCGTGAGGAAGCGTGAGGTCCCCAAGCTGTCATGGGGTGGTGGCCATGAGGACATTTTTCTTTCTCATTCATTTTTTTAAAAAAACTTTTTAAGCTGTAGGTGGACACAATACCTTTATTTTATTTTATTTTTTTTTTATTTTTATTTTTTTTAAAGAGAGAGTGAGGGGGGGGGGAGAGAGAGAGAGAGAGAGAGAGAGAGAGAGAATTTTTAATATTTATTATTTTTTAGTTCTCGGCAGACACAACATCTTTGTTGGTATGTGGTGCTGAGGATCGAACCCGGGCCGCACACATGCCAGGCGAGCGCGCTACCGCTTGAGCCACATCCCCAGCCCCTTTATTTTATTTTTATGTGGTGCTGAGGATCGAACCCGGGGCCTCATGTGTGTTATGTGAACACTCTACCCCTGAGCCACAGCCCAGCCCTCACTCATTCTTTAAATACTAATCGCTTGCCTGCTTACAACTGGACCAAAACCTGCATTTTTTTCCTTCCTTCCTTCCTTCCTTCCTTCCTTCCTTCCTTCCTTCCTTCCTTCCTTCCTCCCTCCCTCCCTCCCTCCCTCCCTTCCTTTCCCGAGATTGAACTCAGCGGCACTTGACCACTGAGCCACATCCCAGCCCTATTTTGTGTTTTATTTAGAGACAGGGTCTCACTGAGTTGCTTAGGGCCTCACTTTTGCTGAGGCTGGCTTTGAACTCACGCTATTCCTGCCTCAGCCTCCCCAGCTGTTGGGATTACAGGCATGAGCCACTGTGCCCGGCCAGAAACCTGCTTTGTTGACAGTTTAATTCCAATAACTAACATTTGGCATAGGTGGATGTCAAAAAGTTTGCTTCCTTCTAGAGAAAAGAAAAGGGCTTTTTTTCTCCCTGGTTTATTCTTTGTGGGTTCTTAAAATCCATCTAAGGCTTTAGCTTTTTCAATGAACCGAACGGATTAATAAAATAAAATAATTAATAAAAATAAAAAACAAATACACGTAGTTCCTAGCTTTACAAATGGAAAACCCTAGGCTTTGGTTGGTCACTGTTCTTGAGAAGGTGACATGGAAAACCAAAAGCTTTCTGCCTCCTAGGACTTCCAGCCATCAGTTCCCGGGTGGGTCTGGGAAACCCAGAGTGTTTGGGACAATTGCCTCCAACCCTCGTACCTCTGGTGTCGGCTCTGCTGTGGCTTCTTCTTGGAGGACCAGAGGTGGAGGCGACAGGTGGAGATGGATTACAGGTGAGGTAATATTCCATTCCTTCTGAGAACCAGCTCTGTAATTGCTTAGCCCTGGCCCTAGGATGACCTGTGATGTCAAATCCTTACAGGGGCACAGGGGACAGTGGAGGCCTCGGCTGGGTGGCGGGTTGTGAATGAACAATGCCTCCTGCGTAGGTTTTTCAAACGTCTACAGAGGCTGCTGCGAAACGATACACTCTTGACACCAAGGAGTTATATAATTTATAGTAGCCTTTGTCATCGTGTTTTCTCCATCAAAGGAAATTAAATGCAAACGCTACTGCGCAGCCATCGTGGAACATTATTTGATGTGGAAGGAATCCTCAAGGATGAAGTTTACTGATCTTAAGGAAGTGCAACCCCAATGTACATTCTGTGTTTTCCCCTCCCCTCCCAGATCCTGGGAGATTAACAGAAGCCACGGAGGCTGGCTTTGGAAAACAGCCTCATCTGTCTTTCAAATTCAGATCATTTGCTTTCCAGCAACTCTGAGGTCCCTGCTGACCCTCTTGGCCTCCTGGAGCTGGAGTGTGCAGGCAGGACTTGAAGGAAGAATGGCAGAGAAGGACAGTTAAGGTCCCTTAGGTGGCTGGGCACACCCTCTGCTGCCTGCCTTCTGGCTGTGCCTGGGTTCGTTGTCTGTTCAATATTTCCCTTTGGCACGATGGATTGTGGATGCCTGAATATGGGCCACTTCCCACCTGGGCCTGGCCTGCCCCTTTCCTGGGGACATAAAGGGCTCGTTTGAAGGGACTGACCTGGCATGGTGTTGGACAAACAGAAGCAGGGCAGCAGCACCTCTGGGTGCAGCATTGGGGCTAAGTAGCCCTTTCATTGCTGTGGTCAACACCTTTGGTTGTGGCCAGACCCTTCGGGCTGGATCCAGTACCAGCTGTGCTTTGAGGTGGGTTGGAGAGGGATAGGTGTGCCCAGAGCAGCTTCCAGAAGGGGCAAGCAGAGCGCTGCTGAGCGCTGCTGTCTTGGCTCCTCCGTTCAAGAGATCTGCTAAGGAAAACAGAGCTTATTAGTTTCCATTTTGGCGATAAGTAGACTGTGTAACCAGAGACGGTAAAAACCCTTCAGGAAGTTCCCACTTAACACATTTGCTTCTCTGATTCTTCACATTTTTACATCCTGCCCTTGATTTTCGATTTCCTTTCTATGAAATTTTCATGAGTTGGTTCCTTTTGAAAAAAGAAATCTTAAATCACATGTAATTCTATTTACTCAGACTCTACTTAATGCATGAACTTACTGGCACTGAGAGGGGACTGCTGTCCTAGGAAACCTCAGGTTCTGTCCAATGCTCCTGAGAGGGGTCAGAAGCCCATCAGCTCTGGGGCGTGGCTCGTTTTGATGTGTGAAGGTGCACTTGTGAGCTGCTGGGTGGGTGGTTGGATTGACAGCAGCATGTCTAGTTACCGTTGCCAGAGGTTAAGCTGATGGACGGTGATCCAAACCGCGAGGACCAATTCTCAGCCCATGTTTTCTATCTCCATATTCTCCCTTTGCCAAACGGTCATCATTCTGCTTACAGAGGAGATGCAAATGAAATATGATAAACTCCAAAGCACCTCTCTTGATCCCATGCCTCTGCCCCTTATTTTAATTTACTTTAAGATTTTTTTTAAATTTTTTTGAGAACCCAGGAGAGTTTTGTACAAATAAATGCTTATGCTCAAACTCTTGAACTTTTGTTCGAATTCTAACACTTTAAAGTCCTTTTGTTCCTATATGTGCTCTGTTGCTAAATTTGCAGTGAAAACCAATGAACCTTTCATATTGGCCCTGGCACGGTTTCTTGTGCAGAGGCATGGAAAGATATGCATGGTCTCATCCTTAAGAAACTGACCATCTGGTAGTCCAGGCAAGATTGATGAGTAAGTCAACTGGAGAGCGATATCTGGTGGCTCTCATCTAGACGCTAGCCCCATGCTCTGCAAATAAAAAGAGCTGAGCCGATGCTTGTTCAATGAAGACTGTACTAAATTGCAGTGTTCAGACAATAGCACATTTGAATTTCAGAGAACTGGGAGAGGGGTATGCAGAAGGTGGGGGCAGGAGCCAGGACTTGAAAGAAGTATGTGGAAAGAGGTTGAATGGGTTAGAAGGAGGATGATACAGGTGATTGGAGGGCTGTAGGAACGAGACGTTGATTGGCCCGCAACACATGCACCAATGGGGACCAGTAAGAAGATGAGAAGAATTGTAGAAGGGGTTGAAAACCAGAGTTGGATTCAGTCCAGTTGATAAAAATATAAGGGAGCTGTTGTGGCTTGGGGAGGTGACATGCTTAGTCAAGTTGAGCATCCCTAATCTGAAAATCCAAAATGCTCCCAAATCAGAAACTTTTGGAGTATCATATGATACCTCAGGTAAAAAATTCCACTCCTGACCTCATGTAATGGCTCACAGGTAGGTGAACTAAAATGATCGCCTAGAATTACCTTCAGGTATATGGTGCATACGAACCATAAGTGAATTTCATGTTTAGACTTGGGGACCATCACTGAGATATCTCATTATGTATATACAAATGTTCCCCAAATCTGAACAAAATCTGAAATCCAAAACACTCTGGTCCCAAGCATTTTGGATAAGTGATGTCCAACCTGTAGTAAGTGTCTTAGGATGCAGCAAAATTCATTACCCTGAATCCAATATAGCAAGGCAGACAGCTTTAATTTTTTTGTAATTGTGGTAAAATATACATAACATTAAATTTACCATTTTTAAAAAATGTGTGGACCGGTAGTGTTACATGTATTCACATTGTTGTGTGTGGCCAATTCCAGATTATTTTCACCACTGAACCCCTGAAACTATCCCCACTAAACAACAGTTGGTTCCTTTAGCGCTGGCAACTACCAAGCTATTTGACTTATTTTCAAGAATTCGACTGCTGTAGGGCTCTCATATAAGCGGATTCCGCCAGTATCTTTGTGTGTGTGTGGGTGTGTCTGGCTTATTTCCCTTAGCATAATGTCCTCCAGGTTCACACATGTTGCTTTATGTATTAGAGTTTTTCTCCTTACAGTTGAATTTATTCCATATACCTATATTCTATGTATATTATATTATTTGTATATATTAATTATGCTACCATTCTGTATATGTGTGTGTATTCCATTTAAGTATGTATTATACAATGCATTAAAGTTCCAATTTCTCCACATTCTCATCGACACTTGTAATTTTCTATTATTTATTTATTTATTTTTTTTTTAAAGAGAGAGTGAGAGAGAGGGGGACAGAGAGAGAGAGAATTTCAACATTTATTTATTTTTTTCTTAGTTCTCGGCGGACACAACATCTCTGTTGGTATGTGGTGCTGAGGATCGAACCCGGGCCGCACGCATGCCAGGCGAGCGCGCTACCACTTGAGCCACATCCCCAGCCCCCCTATTATTTTTTTAAACCATAGTCATTCTTGCCTTTGGGATGCCGGGGATTGAACTCAGGGGCGCTCAACCACTGAGCCACATCCCCAGCCCTATTTTGTATTTTATTTAGAGACAGGGTCTCACGGAGTTACTTAGTTGACTTTTGACTTCTCTGTTTTACTCTGCTGCTATGTCTGAATGCCATACCACACCATTTTTACTATTAGAGCCTTGGAATACGTTTTGAAATCAGACAGTGTGAACCTTCTACTGTATTCTTTTTTTCCAAGATTGTTTTTGCTACTCATGGTCCCCTGAGGTCCCACATGAATTCTAGGTTGGAGTTTTCTGTTTCTGGGGGAAAAAAATAAGTCGCTGGGATTTATTTTGATAGAGATTCCATTAAATCTGTAGACCACTTTGGGTAATATTGACATTTTTTTTTAAACTGTGGTATTGGGAATTGAACCCAGGAGAACTTTACCACTGAGCCCCATCCCCAGCCCTTTGTTATTTCTTATTCTGAGACAGGGTCTCAATACATTGCTTAGGGTCTTGCTAAATTGCTGAAGCTGGCCTCAAACTTGTGCTTCCCTGCCCAAGCCTCCCAAGTTGCTGGAATTACAGGAGCACACCGCCATGCCTGGCTGGACGTCTTAATAATATTAACACTTATAATTCATGAACATGGGTTGGTTTTCCATTTATTTGTCTCGCTTTGAGCTTTCACGGCAATATTTTGTTGTTTGTATCACACACATCATCTGTCTCCTAATTAGATTTTTCCTGATTATTTTACTCTTTTGGATGCTATTTAAACAGCATTGTTCTCTTAATTGAGGCAGACATTTTGACCTTTCCTTATGGTGGTGTCCCTCCAACCCATCCTCCCTTCCCCAAAGGCTGGCTGGTGCTAATTAGGACGAGTGTGTAGGCCACCCAGAGGGCCACCCTTACCCTGGGAAGATCACCACTCTGAACCTGCAGAAGGAGGAAGCTGGGGCGAAGTAGAATGGATCTGAGGTTGTTCAAGGTCTCCAAGCTTTACAGACACGTTATGTAACATGCTTTATTCAGAGGACAAGGACCGGTAACCTCCCTCCAGCAAAAGGATGAGAAACGTAGCAGCTGTTGGGAGGTAATTTAGTGTTTAAAGTTTGACTGCAGCAAAAATCATAAGTGGTAAACAATGTACCTTCAGCTGTGCCGCCTCCCCCGCCCAGTTCTGCCTTGATCTGCCTCTCCTTCCCTGTTCTCTGGCCACCTCCTTACCTCACTCCTGTTACCAGAGTTCCCTTTTCCCAAAGTTGCCTGTTCCTTAGGCAGTTTCCTTAGGTCAAAGGACACATCAAGCCCGTCTGGAGGGAAAGCTCTTGTAAAGCAACGGGAAAAGTCTTTGCAGGTTGACGAGGTGACAGCGTCTTAATCCTAGCAAGGGGACATGAATGCATTGCCTTCTGGTGACTTCAGGGATCCAGAGACTAAAGGTGATTTGGGCTTTCTCCTAGCTCTGGGCCTCATCTGGCAGAAGTAGGCGAGGACAGCCAGCCGGGGAGAGGTGATGGGGAGCCAAGAGGTGTGGCCTTTGAGACAAAGGACCTGCACCCCTGGAGGTGCCCAGAGGTTGGACGTGGCCCAGCCTGGAGTGGCCTGTCACAGTCTGGGGGAGCTGAGCTGTAATGCACATTGGTCTCTCAGTGCCCCTTTTCTAACCTCAGAGCTTCCTACAGGCTTGGCATCCTAGAACCATGTGGTTATGAGGACCTCCGCACTCCCTGGAGCAGTCTCATTCCATTGAGAACATTTGCTTGTAAGTCAGTGCAGACTAAGCTGGACCACCTAGACCCTCGGCCTCTCCTGCGGTCAATCCCAGTGGTCTAATGAGAGGGGGAATTTCTGCAGACAACAATCTAGGCCATGCCTGTGGGCCTCTGTCAGATGTCATCTGTGTGCCCACGGTGGGTGGGGAATAGGCCCCCGTGTCCAGACTCCTTGGCGGCCCCCATTCTGCTCGGGAGACCCCCGAAGGCTGCGCAGTTCCTCAGTTCCACGGTGGGAGGTGGGGCTTGGCAGCCAGCAGGACGTGGGATTCTGCTTTGTGTCCGGCTGCTCCCCAGAACTGCCTGCCACGTGAATTTGATACAAAGTCCACAAACATTTCACAGCAAAAGGCACATTTTATCTCCCTTCCCAGAACCTCTGAGAGAGCCAAGCTTGGTGGCTTGCCAAGCAGGCTCGCCTCCCCTCCTGTGATGTCGAGTGTGTGCTGCGGCGAGTTACCATCTACCTAGTGAACCTGTGTCCACGGCTCCGGATGTGAAAGGAGGGGGCTCGTGGAAGGGGGAGCTGGAGGGGAAAGACGTGCCAACGAAACCCCAGACAATGGCTGGGTGCACACACAGACTTAGGTAGGCCAGAGGGGGATAAAGAAAAACCCAAACAAAGGTAAACACTTGTTTCCTACTTCCTTCCTTCCTATGTACCTAATCTGTGCTGGCAGGGGGTTAGGGACTGATGACTGTTTTGGGGCCTCTGATTATAAACCCACATGTGTGCAGATTCAGCCATGAGATTAGGACCTTCTTTGTCGAACCAACTGACTCTCATGTTATTAAACCTTCCCTCTCAAGTGGCCACCTGTTCCTCTCCTTCCCTACCCTCAGGCCTGGAGCCCACTTGTCCTTTTATCTCTGTTGCCTGTTCATTCCTATTTCACTGTTGGAAGTTAAGGTTCTGGGGGCAAAGTTCCTCAGCTTCCTCTGGGTAGAGGAGGGTGTTCTCAAGAGTTGGATTACCACACCTTTCCCTCTATCCCTTATTATCTCTTAGCATCCGACACCTTTAATTTATAGCCTTGAACCGCAAGGGGTCTTTACCAGTGTGTATGTTTTGTCTCCAACTAGATTGTCACTTTAGGTGACAAGGTCTCCAAGACCACTTCCCGGTACCTCCAGAATCTTCCCTTTCCAGGTATTTTCAGAGCTCTGACATAATCTCGTTGTCTACATCTTTACATGCACCCAGGCCCCTCAGGTTCGGCAGGCGCTCAACACATATTTATTATTACACCATCTAGGAGCACTCCAAGTGACTGACTGTCTTAGAAGTTTTCCTGTCAAGCATAATTGGGGTATGCCTTGACATTCCTCTTTGGATTGAAGTCAAGAGGCAGATGCTAGAGTGGCCAGTGCCTCATTTAAGACGCTGGCACAATAGGAGAGTCCAACTGCCACTTCTTAACAACTGTGAAGCCATGATAATAGGCCTCATAAATTTTCCTTGCAGTTTCAAGAGGATGTGGTATCTTTCACTTCCTGTCCCAAACTGCTTTGCATCGCTGCTCCATGCAACAGCTGCTTTGTATCAAGGCATGGCTGGGGAAGGGGGAGTGTGATTCGGTGCACTGCAGCCATGTGGGGGCCACTTTTGTTGATGGCATAGACTCTGAGTCTCCACTACAAACTGCCTGGACACTGATGTTTAAAGCCGGCATTAAACGGGACAGATCCGGGAAAGGATCAGACCACAATTCTAATTTTACAGGCAGGACGTGGATGTTATGTAAGGTGGTCAGACTGCATGCTCACTGCATGTAAGCCCACTGTTGCAAACTGTGCGTGCTTTCCGGTCATTTTGCTTCTTTCATAAATAGAGATTAGGAGCGAAGAGCAAAAACATGTATGAAAGACCATGGGGGAAATGGTCAGAAATCTCCATGAGGCTCCCGCGGGACTTTGATTATACCTGTCTATCACACTTGGCTTGCATTGAGGGAAAAGCTGAAGTGCAGACAAATTGTCGTTGGCCTCCCTTTAAGACAACACACAACTCATTAAGCAGCCGAGAGACTCAGAGATGCTGCCTGCCAGGCCAGGCTCAACTTTTCCTGAATGCACTTTCTTTCCTTCAATTTTTCAGTAGTGCCTTAAAAATAAATCTCATCGGTGACATGTCTATGTGAGGAGAAAACCATAATATACCCATGAAGTTGACTTTGCTTGGCTTATTTTCTAAACTTTTTTTTTTTCTTTCCCCAGTGCTGGGGATGAAACCCACGGCCTTGCTCACGCTAGGCAAGTGCCCCTACCAAAAGCCACATCCCAGCCCTATTTTCTCAACTTTTATATTTTGAAATAATTTCAGATTTACAGAAAAATTGTAGCAACAGTAGAAAGAGTTCCTATGTTCCCTCAGATCCCCTGGATATTGAAAGTTTACCACATTGCTTTATCTTTCTCTCTTTCACAGTGGTGTGCTGGGGCCAGTCTGCTCTGGCTTGTTGAGAGTCAGTCACTGACATTTCTAGACCTTGGTGAGCTAGTTATTTAATGTGGCCATTATTAAAGATAAAGTTGCTTTAGCTTGCAAGTAAATTAATTTAGTATGAATTAAATGCCACAGTAATTAGTGCCTTCTCCAAATTCTAAACTCAAATAAATGCTCAATAAATGAATACTTGAAAGTCATCGCTTCCTAATTATTTTACTATCTTCTATGTATCAGAGGTGATTTTCTTCTATAGCATCTATTGTAGAAATATTCTATCATGGAGAACGGCCATGCTTCCTAACTCCTCGTTCAGTGAAGTCTCACAGGTATATATTTACCGTGGTGGGAATATTGACCCTGAAGAAATGGGTAGATGTTACAAATCAGGGCTAGACTTATTTGTCTGGACTTAAGAAAGTGCTAAGACTGTTGTAACAGTTAAAGCAGGTTAAAGTATGTGGTTCTTGCAGCTCCTGCACTGTGAATAGCAGAAAGAACTGAGGAAATATTCTTTTGGCATTTGGGAACTATTACCTGATTCTGCAAGGAAGTCTTTCATGTCATTTACAGATGAGCAACGATCCAAACTGTTTCACCTTTGCCTTGCTCCCTAATGTAAATGAAAGTTTTAACTAATGTTATGGCCAAACCGAAACCATTTGCCCTTTGTAACCTCAGGTCAGCTACACCAGAAGTGGCTGGGGGTGTAGCAGCCTGTGAGGTTATATGGGAATTATATGAAAGTAGGTTGCATAATTAATTTTCTTTTTTCTTTTTTGTAAATTGTGGACCACTGTCCCTTGATGTCTAAAAGTGATAAGTTTTAAGAAACCAAAATCGACAAATGCTCAAGTTCCTCGTATAAAACGGTGTCATGTTTGCATATAACTATGGCCATTCTCCTGAATACTTCCAATCATCTCTGGATGACTTATGCTCCCTAATATAATGGAAATACTATGTAAATCGTTATTATACTGTATTATTTAGGGGATAATGATGGGGGAAAGGTCGGTATGTATTCAGTACAGATGAGATTTGTTTTTCAACTATTTTCAAGCTGTGGTCAGTTGAATCTTTGGATGAGGAACCTGAGGATAGGAGGGCCAACTGTACCAGGCATTCTTTATGTCAGTAAAAATGATTCCAAATTTATATATGTACATAAATGCACATATTTTTGGAGAGCCAGTTATTAAACATTTACCAGCATGTCATTATATATACATAGTACTTTTTTCAGAGAGTAAGTTTAAGCATATTGCTACTTTATCGCTAAATGTCAAAAAATATGGACATTCTCATTTATGACTGCAGTCAAATCTAGGAAAATAACATTAATACGATATAATCTGCAGATTGCATAATTGCAGAATTCACTCAAAATTTGTCACTTGGCCAAATATGACTTTCCTCATTCAGGATGTAATCCAACGTCACCTGTTGCATTAAATTCCTGTGTCTTTCATCCTTCAATTTGTAATAATTTGTTTTTAATCCCCCCCTCCCCATCTTTCATTATTCTGACATTTTTTAATGGCACAGGCCTGTCATTTCATCAAATGTTCTTTAATATGAATTGCCACAGGCTTAGAACCCAGGTTTTGTGCATTTGATTGGAAAACCAGGGAAGTGATGTTGGATCCCTATCAGTGCTTTCTGTCAGAGATTTGTTTATTTATTCGTTGTGGTGCTGAGGATGGAACTCAGGGCCTTGCTCGTGTTAAGTGTGCACAAATTGGAATCACTTTGTTAAGGTATTTGTCTACCAAGTTTCTCTTTTGTAAAATGATTATTCTGGGGGTCGGGTGATGTAGCACAGTGGAAGAGTGCTTGCCTAGCATGTGCAGGGCCCTGGGTTTAATCCTTGGCACTGAAAAAAAAATATATCATTTTCTCTTCTGTAACTAAGTATCATAAGGGAAGGTAAATTGAGACTACAGTATTCAGTTTCTCTACAAACTTTTATCCATTAGTGTTAGCATCCTTGGTTGATGCTGTAGTGTGCTAGTTGTTCCTATGGTAATAATCAATGCTTTCCCCCTAGTTTTACTATTCACATGAATTACCTGCATCCTTGAGTCACCATGAAGCTTCTTTTCTCCCACCCTCCTCTCTTCTTCCTCCCTCCCTTTCTTTCATTTCCATTATCTTAGAGATTTCTTTTATAGTCAATGGATTATTATCTCTTACTGTCATTGTTTATTCTGATGTTCAAGTTGTCATCCAGTTGCCTGATGGCAGTCCCTTCCAACTGGCTCCTGTGTGCTTTGGTCAGTCAGTTTTATGGTGGCCTCATTTAGGTACAGAAAAGTCCACCCTTTCAAGAAGAGAGTTGGGAAAGTTTTGACAACCAGACCATTTGTGAAATGGCCACCATGGTTCCCAGGACTCCCGGAAGTCCCCACGTGCCTCAGTGTGGCTACCCCCCTCCACCCCGGCCGGCTGCAGTGATCTAGCTTCTGGTTCTAGTTTTTCCTTTTCACGATGTACTTTTTGTTTGGCTTCTTTCTCTTTGCAAATAACTATTTGGAGATTCATCAACGCTGTTGCCTGTACAGTACTTCATTCGTTTCCATTGCTAAGTAGCGTTCCACAGCACGGCTGCTCCAGCTTCATTAGCCTTTACCTGCTGATGAACATTTGGGTTAATTCATTTTTGGCTTTTGAAAATAAAGCTGCTGTGAAAATTTGTGTACTTGTCTTTGTATAGACATGTTTTCATTTCTATTTTTTCCTCTTTCCACATTTTTTATTGGTGCATTATATAGTTTTGAGTGATGATGGGATTTGTTGATACATATTTGTACATGGACACATATAATAATATTATTTGGCCAATATCACTCCCCGGCACTTCCCTGCTCCCTCCCGCCCCCACTGCCTGGTCCCTTTCCTATATTGACCTCTGTTAGATTGTCATAAGACTCCCAGCACCCGCCTTACCCCACACCACACTTTTCTTTTTCTTTTTCCTCTCTGTCTGTTTACATATGAGTGACCACATGTGATCCCTGTCTTCTGAGTTTGGCTTATTTTGTTTAACATAATGGCCTCTAGTTCCAAGTATTTTCCTGAAAATGACATAATTTCATTTTTCCTTATGTCTGAATAAAACTCTATTGTGTTTATATATTACATTTTCTTTATCCATTCAACTGATGATGGACACCTAGGCTGGTTTCATAGTTTGGCGATTGTGAATTTTGCTGCTGTGAACATGAGTAGGCATGTATCACTGTAATAAGATGACATTCACTTTTAGGATAAATACTGAGGAAAGGTGTGGATGGGTCATGGTTGTTCCATGCCTCCTCTTTTAAAGAACCTCCATACTGATTTACATGGTGGTTGTACCAATTTACAATCCCACCAATACATTTTCTCCAGGTCCTCTCCAGCATTTATTATCATTTGTATTCTTGATGACTGCCATTCTGACTAGTGTGAGATGAAATCTCAGTGTAGTTTTGATTTGCATTTCCATAATTGCTAATGATGTTGAACATTTGTGTTTCCTCTTTTGAGAAGTGTCTGTATAATTCATTTGTCCATTTATTAATTGGGTTATTTGATTTTTTGGTTTCATATTTTTTGAGTTCTTTATATGTTCTAGATATGAATCCTGTGTCAGAAGAATATCTAGCAAAGATTTTCACCCATCCTGTAGGTTATCTCTTCACATTCCTAATTATTTCCTTTGTTGTGCAGAAGCTTTTTAATTTGATGCCATCCCATTTATCAACTCTTGGCATTATTTCCTGAGCTTTGGAGTCCTGTTGAGGAAGGTGTTGCCTGTACCTACAAGTATTGACCTTACATTTTCTTCTAGGAGTTGCATAGTTTCTAGTCTAATTCCTAGGTCTTTGATTCATTTTGAGTTGATTTTTGTGCAGGGTAAGAGTTAAGTATCTATTTTCATTCCTCTACCTATGGATACTGAGTTTTCCCAGCTCCATCTGTTAATGGGGCCATCTTTTCTCCACTGCACATTTTTGTCAAGGATCAGATGATTGTAGATGTGTGGGTTTGTCTCTGTGTCTTCTATTCTGCACTACTGGTCCATATGTCTGTTTTTTTATGCCAATACCATGCTGTTTTTGTTACTATAGCTCTGTGGTATAATTTGAAGTCATGTTTTGTGATGCCTCCAGTATTGCTTTTTTAGTTTAAGATTGCTTTTGATATTTTGGGTCTTGTATTCTTCCAAATGAATTTCAGGGCTGTTTTTTTTTTTTTCTAGTTCTGTGAAGAATGTCATTGGTATTTTGATGAGGATTGCACTGAACCTGTATATTTCCTTTGATAGTATGGCCATTTTAACAGTATTATTTCTGCTTATGTTTTAGTCAGCTTTTTCACTGCTAGGACCAAAAGAGTTGTAAGGAACAGTTGGAGGAGGAAAAGTTTTTTGGGGGGCTTTGGGGGAAAGCAGCTCAGGACACGGCCACCAGGAAGCAAAGAGAGAGAGAGCAAGAGAGAGAGAAAGAGAGGGAGTGGGGGAGACTGAGACTCCACTGGCCACCCCTAATGACCCACCTCCTCTGGCCACACCCTACTTGTCTTCAGTTACCACTCATTTAATCCCTACCAGGGGATTAATTCACTGATTGGGTTAAGGTTCTCATAATCCAATATTTTCACTTCTAAACCTTCTTGCATTGTCTCCCACATGAGCTTTAGGGAACACTAATATCTAAATAATAACAGCCTATCCATGAACATGGGAGATCTTTCCATCTTCTTGCATCTTCTTCAATTTCTTTCTTTAATGTTTTATACTTTTCATTATAGAGGCCTTTTACCCCCTTGGTTTGATTTCTTCCTAGGTATTTTATTTTTATTTTTTAATTTCTTAAAGATGAATACTTTTTTTGAAGTCACATGGCCAAATCGTTTTCCAAACTGATCATAACATTTTGTGATTCCATCACTAATGTATGGAAGCTATAGAACATTGCATCCGTATCAATTCTTGCAAGGTGGGTCTTTTTTATGTTTAGCCATTCTAGCAAGTTTGTATTTGCATCTCACTGTTTTAGTTTACAATTTCCTGGTAAGAGCATCTTTTCATGCTCTTTATGTGCCATTCACATTTCTTTTCTTTCTTTCTTTCTTTTTTTTTTTTTTGTAATAACTGGGGATTGAACCCAGGGCCTTGAACCCAGGGCCTTGTGAATGCAAGGCAAGCACTCTACCAATTGAGCTATATCCCCAGCCCTCCACATATCTTTTCTGATGAAGTTTAGGCTTAAATCTTTCACTTATTTAAAAAAATTGCTATCTTCTTATTGAATTATAAGTTCTTTATATTTTGTTGTGAAGAAAAATAATGTATTTGTTAATTTAAGTGAAGATTTAGGCTTAGAGTCAGCAAACTTTTTCTGTAAAGTTCTAGCTAACAAATATTTTGATTTAGTGGGCTACCCGGTCCCTGCTTCAACTGTTCAACACTGCCCTTGGAGTGCGGAAGCAGTCGTAGACATTATATAAATGAGTATGTCTGTGTTCCAATAAAACTTTATAAGAACAGACAGAGGGATGGGTTTAGCTCATAGGCTACGGTTTTGCCAACACTTGTTTTTGGCTTTAGTTTCTAGAACCCTTTTAATTTTTTCTTGGGACAGGGTCTCGCTAAGTGGGCTGAGGCTGGCCCCAAACTTGCCATCCTCCTGCCCAAGTCTCTGGAAGATTGAAATGATCGACATGCGCCACCCTGCCCAGCAAATCACACAAATTTTGATACACGCTTTACTTGTGTAAAAGTTTTATAGATTTAATCTTTTGAAAATGATCTGTCTTGTTTATTTCTTCTTCTGTCTCTACAGTGAAAAATGTTATTTTTTTTTTGTACACAAGTTATTTTCGGCCCTAAACGTGGCTGTTATTTTCTAATTGCAGTTGTTAACCTTACGAGTTAGATGTTCTGTCTTTCATATAAGGAGATGGTTTTTCACACTGGGCTGATTGAATCTGGGTTCCTTCTGTGAAATGCAAGATTAAAAACTACAGAGTAGTTATAAGCACTATCTGGTAGCTAAGGCATGGCACTTCATTTAAAAAGTCAGAACTGTAGGATATGCATGTGGAGACTATCTGTGAGCTTATCATGTTTTCTAAGTTATCTTTTGGACCCAGGAATCAGTTTTTCTCAGGATGCACTGTGTCATGAGACAGTTTAATGGAGGAAAGTGCCTTTCCTGGTCAGCAGGGCCTGGTTCAGTCACTAGTTCAGTGTACGTTCTTGGTCTCTGTCTTCTGTGTCAGAATCTCAGGGCTAGGGTGGGTTACATGTATTCCTTTTATAACGTCGTATTCCCAGGTGTTTCACATGAAGCTGGATGAGGGACTCCCTCTAAATGATGAATAGAGATTCTCAGGAGACTTATCTTAATGAAGAGATAAGAATAATCTCTAATTACGACATTGATTTTTATGTAAATAGGTGCTTCTAGAGAACTCACAATATTTTAAAAGTTAATAAGCAGCTAAAATGCTCTTTTCTAAGCCCTCTCTCCAAACTTGATTGCCACTGCTGAGATTCTTATGAAACTATTTTTTCATGCATTCTGCAAAAACAAACTTCAGAACAGCCTCTGCTGGATTTTCAAAAAAATACCAATTATTGGACTCTAAATTAAAGAGTAAAAAGTATTGTGGAAATTCAAGCCCATTACCATTTATTCATAAGGACAAGTGACTCAATCAAAACAGTAGCTTTGATGGATTAAATGTGTTTAAACAAATAGTTAACTATAATACTAGGGGATTAGTATTTCTGAAGAGCTCTATTTTTGGTAGAGCTTTAACTGATATTCTTTCATAATCCCTGTTTTTCCCTGGCAGTTGATGCCTCCATTTGTTTTGGAAATGGTCTTTTAATTTGTTGCATTTTAGCAATATTCCCTTAGCACACAATGTATAATTCCGTTTGCAATGCAAAAGCCTATCAGGTAAGATTAGGAAAGGACAAATAGTTGCTTGAAAATTGTTTTAGACCTGTAATAAAGAATCTGAAGATAGCCATCTAATTGTGACCCATTGATACAAGACTCTAAACTTTATATCCTCTTAGTCTGCTTGGGTAGCTGTAACAAAATACCTGAGATAGGGTTGTTTATAAGAGCAGAAATTTTATTTCTCACTCTTCTGGAGGATGGGCAGGCAAAGATCAAGGCCTGGTCTGATGAGAGGCCAGGCTCTGCTCTTAAGAGGGCACCCTGTAGCTGTGGCAGCAGAGCAGAGGGCTCTGTGTCCTCACAATGGGGGAGGGAATGGAAAGGCAGAATCATCTAGAAGAAGGTTTCCATCTCTGCCCTCATGACTTTACCACTCCTAAAGTCCCCTCTCTTGCCATTACCACATTAGTAATGACGTTTCAACGTGTAAGTTTTGCAAGATGTCAGACCATAACAATTACTGGGAAAAGTGATCTAAAAGTTTCAATGTCATCCCGGGGCCTTGTCCAGCAAGGGTTAATTTATTTAGAGAATATACTCTTTGTACTACTGACTAGCATTTAGATGCTGAAAACTTACGTGCTAAGGACTTCTGTTCATTAGATAGAAATGGTTTCTGATTGGTAGAAAAGATAACCCCAGTACTTACAGTTTTATTGCCCTAGAGGTCATTAGCCAGTTTGATTTATAACTCAGAAGACCTATTTTGGTGTACCTTTTTTGACTGACCACATAAATCTTCATCCTTTGAATTCTCCTCTGTAACTCTGCTATCCTGCTGGTCCCTCCAATAATGAATGACATATTTATTTATTTATTGTGCTGGGGATTGAGCCCAGGGCCTTAACCACTGACCTACATCTCCAACCCTTTTAATTTTTTCTTGGGACAGGGTCTCGCTAAGTGGGCTGAGGCTGGCCCCAAACTTGCCATCCTCCTGCCCAAGTCTCTGGAAGATTGAAATGATCGACATGCGCCACCCTGCCCAGCAAATCACACAAATTTTGATACACGCTTTACTTGTGTAAAAGTTTTATAGATTTAATCTTTTGAAAATGATCTGTCTTGTTTATTTCTTCTTCTGTCTCTACAGTGAAAAATGTTATTTTTTTTTTGTACACAAGTTATTTTCGGCCCTAAACGTGGCTGTTATTTTCTAATTGCAGTTGTTAACCTTACGAGTTAGATGTTCTGTCTTTCATATACGGAGATGGTTTTTCACACAGGTCATCAAGAAAGCTTTCAGTTTAGCCAGCACGTGATTGCTGTGTTTGTACCAGGTTTAAGGAATATTGAAGCAAGTGGCTCAGATCTCTGCATTCCTCTGGTGCCTCCTGGGCTGGAGAGAGACAGCTAGGCAGGCCACAGGTCAGAGATTTGTACCAGGTGTACCTCCCACGCCTACCTGCTTCAGCCTGGCTCTTGGTTCTCTTGCCACGGGAAAAGAGGGCACAGACTTGTTCATAAACCTTCCTTAGTCCTGGTGACACGTGATAGGGCCTCAGCAGAATGCGTGAGTGTGGGCTAAAGCCAGGTAGACCTGGAGTCCCGGCTCCTCTATTCACTAGCGAGAACCTTGCAAGTTGATTCAATGATCTGTGCCTCAGTTTTGCAGCTTCCAGGAGAGCAGAGTAGTACCTCTACATGGAATTACCGTGCAGGTGAAGTGGGATTTGCTGAGAAGTGTTGTCTGAGCAGGGCTGGAGGGCCCAAACTCCGAGCATTCCAAAGAAACTGGCCCTTGAGGCTTCTCAGATAAAAGCTCAGCTTTTGGAATATCCTGCTGATAAGAATGTCTTTATGTCCCTGAGGCCCTGGACCATGCCAGCTGGTTTCTGATAATGGTGTGATCTGTGGCTCAGGCCTTGGGTCATCCCATGTCAGTTTGACCTCCGGGGGTGATGGAGCCTGATTAATTGAGGCCAGTCACGTCAGTGCTCCGTGTCTGTGTAGCTGCCCTCCCATTAGAACCCTGGACACCAGGCTCAGGTGAGTTTCCCTGGAGGACGGAGCCCTGTTGGCACTGTATGTCATTGCTAGGAGAATCAAGCATTGTGTGGATAGCCCTGGGAGAGGACAACCTGGGACTCACCTCTGGTCTTTCCCAGCCCCTTGCCTGGACACCTTTTATCTTTGCTGATTCTAATCTATGTCCTCATGCCAGGGTCAATCGCAACTGAGTAAAACGGCTCTTTGAGTTCTGTGAGTCCTCCTGGTGAGTCCCTGTACGTAGGGGTGGTGGTAAGGACCCCTGAGGTAGCCTGACGCACAGTAAACTGGGTCCCCTCTTTGCTTGGCTTCTGTTCCTTGGCTGTTCATCTTTCCAGCCTGGTTAGGACCCTTTGGACCTATTGACTGATCTTGCTCTTTCTGCTTGACCTAAAGATCATTCTCTGGAATCTCTGTTTTGGAGAACAAAATATCTCACCTCAGTTGGCTGGTTGAAGACAGCTCCCTTCAGGTTCCTGCTTCAAATCTATGGCCCGAGTTGATGTTGAACTTCTGAGGTGTGTCTGTGGCTTCCTCCCTCACTGGACTATAATTCATATCAATACTATCTTTTATTTCCTTGCCATCTCCAGTTCCTGCTACCTTAGAGAACATGGGGGCCTGGCAGCCACGTTGGCTAGGACAAGTTGCTCAACTTCTCTGAGCTTCAATTTCTGCATTTGCAACATGAAACCAGTACTCCCCATTTCATAGGTCCATTGGGAGACTGATAGCCCCTTGATCAGCTGAGACCCAGATTTAGAGTTGGGTGGCCCATTCATGGGGTTGTTTGCATATTTGGCAACAAACCTCTCTAACAGGTGTGGAATATTAGGGGGCACTTGGGCAGGGCCACTCCCATGCTCTGATTTATGTAGGCTCTATTAGTGGAGAGAGCATGACCTCTACCTACAGCCAGGGGTCGGAGTGAACAGGCATGACTGATGCACCCTAGGGCAGGACAAGCCGTGAAAGTGTTGCTAAAATTGGCTGAAATCTTACTATAGACTAAACTCTGTTCTAAGCAACTAATGTGTAGAATTTTTTTTTTTTTTTTTTTTTTGGTACTGGGGATTGAACTCAGAGGCACTCGACCACTGAGCCACATCTCTAGCCCTATTTTTGTATTTTATTTAGAGACAGCATCTCACTGAGTTGCTTGGTGCCTCACTATTGCTGAAGCTGGCCTTGAACTTGTGATCCTCCTGCCTCAGCCCCCCAAGCTGCTGGGAATACAGGTGTGCGCCACTGCACCTGGCAGAAAACCTTTGGATCTTTATAATCCCTCAGAAGAAGGCCATTTTTTGAATTGGGAATCTAAGGCATAGGGGAATGTACTTCACTTGTTCAAGAAGATCCAGTTAGTGGGTGAGAGGGGACGAGAGAAACAAGTGGAGATCCAGGCCCTGAACTGCCATACCACACGGCCCTCGTGGAACCAGCTCCCTGCCTCCCCCAGGCAGCAGAAGTGGTGGAGAAAGGGAACTCTTTATTACTGGGAACATAATAAGCTCTGCGGGGAACTTTCTCGAGAGTTGGGCAGTAAAACCAGAGTCGCTTCAGCGTGAGAGGCTCCCCCTTGTCTTTGTGTGGAAGGAGCTGGGTCCTCGGGGTAAAAGGGGCTTCTCCAACCTGGATGGAGAGACAGTCCAGTGGAAGAGCGTGCAGGGAGCACCAGGCTTTCCAAAGCAACTGCTGTGGACGTGGCGCAGGACACCGGGTGTCTGTGGTCAGCCTGCTGGGAAGCCCTGTGATCCCAGAGACCTGGTCAGGACTCCAGGGGCCAAACCCTGCGGCCCAGACTTTGAGCAGCACATCCCTTCCCCTGCCTTTGAAGACTTCTGCCTGGAGCCTAACAAAGGAAGAGAAAAATGTGTAAGCCATAAACGCCCATCTCCACAAACACTGGACACTGGAGCTAACCCTTGGCCACCATCGAGAATCAAAATGCACCCTCGAAGTACCACTCTGCCTCCCGCCTGTCGTCCCTCCCCCAGGTCACCACCACCATGCCATCCAGATCCTTGGGTTGGTTTCACCTGAGTCCAGTCTGTATGTGAGTGTCGCACTTCCCCTGCGGTTTCGTGTTCACCGTTTATATCCGTCTTGTTGTGGGCAGGAGTGGATCCTTCTCTCACCGAGGGAAACCTTGTTCTGTTGTTGAGGGGCGTGGGGTAGTTTCCAGTTTGGGGCTCTTCCCCTTTTGAGAACTCACAGGAAGACTGTGAGGGGGGGAGGACTGAGAACCCCCCCTGGGGGGATGTGAAACACATTCTCAGAAACACTGGGAGAAGAGGACCCCTGGAAAGCACCACCAAGCACCTCAGGCTGGAAGGTAAGGAGTGGGCTGTCAATTCGCCTTCCCTTCCCCTCACTGTCTGGAGAAGTCCGGAGCCCGTGGGTCTTGAGCATTAGAAACAACGTCTGAAGGCACCCCAAAATGGAAGCTGCCCGTCTCGTTGGCCGCACACTGAAGAAGTACTGCTCTGCCTCCCACCTGTCGTCCCTCCCCCAGGTCACCACCACCAGAGTCAACTTTATGAACCAGTCTTCACGTAGAACAACAAAAGGAGACGGTGAGAAGAAAGGAAAGCACCTGGGAAAGTTGTACCTGCCCAGGAGGGTGCTGCTGGTGTTCTCACTGGGCACCCAGAGGGCTCCATCCAGGCCACGGTAACAGAACACCATCGACTGGTGGCTTACAAGCCACAGAAATTTATTTCTCACAGCTCTAGAGGCCGGAAGTCCAAGATCCAGGTGCCAGCAGATGCGGTGTGTAGTGAGGATCTTCTTCCTGATTCATGCAAGGTGCCTTCTCACTGTGTCCCCAGATGGTGGAAGGGTTGAATGAGCTCCCTGGGGCCTCTTTTAAAGGAGCACCAGTCCCATATGTGAGGGCTCCTGATGTAACCACCTTCCAAGGGCCCCAGAACCTAAAGGTTATGAGATTCGAATGAAAGTCAAACCTGAAACCCCCAGGTCATGAGCACGTGGTGAGAATTCCTCTCTTAATAAAGACCAAGACATTCCAGATGCCTCTTGCTGCATCACACCCTACCCCGAACACTACAGCGAAACACAATAATGAGTGATGTTTTCTCGCAGTTCTGCTCTCTGGCTGAGCCCAGCCGAGCCATCACCATGTCTACTAGGCACAGAGCGTCAGAGGTGGCTTTTCCCCTCACAAGCCTAGGGCCTCCACTGGGATGGCTGCGCCATCTGCCTGCTCTTGGTATTTATCTGTCCACTTGACCTTGCCAGTAGGATAGATGGACCTCTGTCCCTGTTGTCCTTACCAATTTTCATGGTCAACACAAGTCACGTTGGCCAAACCCAGAGTCAACGCGGCAGGGATCCACGTGGCTGCCAATGTCAGAAGAAGTGGATTACGGGAGGCCAGCCAAGGTCATTATAGGAACATACTTTTCTTCCCTCTCACAACTATAGAAGTGCTCCATCGTAAGTCAGGGAGTAGGAACCTCTCTTTTCATTCCTCTCTTCTTGAAGGAAATTACCATCCATGATCAGTCCAATCACAATGCAGCATCTCATGAGGGGTCCCATCCAAGGACCATCAGGGACCCTGGGGTGTGTGTGGCTACCAGGCTGTTGCTAGGGTGGCATCTGCTGGCAGCTCTGTAGCCAACCCCACTTGGCAATTTCCATTACAATGTGGCGTTCCCAATATAAATTGTCCCAGATGCACACTTTGGAGTATGGGGTTTTATTTTCATTTGGTTTTATTTTTTAAAACCTAGGCTGAATATCAAGCCGCCTGACTTGGGGTTTTCCCCCCTTGGATTTTATTTTGAGAACTTGGCATGTTTAAAGCCACCGGAGGATGCCATATTCATCATTCCAGACATACAAGCGGATGCTTTACTTTGGGCCTTTTGCTGAGGGAAGAGAAGAGGAGAATCGTTAGAAGGGAGGCCATTTGCAGCCCCGGGCTGGTCTGATCTAAGGCTTGGTGCTGCTCACCTGGAGAAGGTCTGGCTCTGCTTTCCCAGGGACCTGGATGATCTGTCCCTGTTGGCTCCTGGTGGCATCCTGCCCCTTCTCTTGGTAAATATATCAGATTTGGAATTGGTGTCTTTTCCCCACCAAGCTTACCTTCCTCATTCAATTTCTCTCCTCCTCCCCCTCAACTGTGAAATTAGTTTGAACATATTCAAGTTTCTAAACCCCACGGTTAAAATTTGACAAGCCCAGCATTGTTAGCATCACATACATTTTTCGAAGGGGTGTGAGAGTATGTGTTTTTCTTTTCCATTTCCTTGGGTACAATTCAGCCCCACACATGCGTGTTGCTGTAAGCTAAGTTATTTTTATTATCTCTCGCCTCTCATTTCAAATATCAAGCAGAGTTAGGTTCTGAGTCTTTTATCTTCTAGCTTGGCATTTTGGGGGAAACTCTTTCTATTGAAGTGTCCATCCCACTTCAGCTGTTTTTCTAATTCTCATTTCATGGCTCATAAACAAGAAAAAATTTCAGAGAATGGCATTCCTGGTAACTCTTAGTGGTAAATGTTTTGAAGTCAAATGACAACTCCATCCAGTAGATTTCCAAAGTTTTTGCAGACAGTGAGTCAAATTTCTGTCTTCATCTAGAAAATAAAAATGGGGTATCAAGTTTCCTTTTTGAGATCTGGAAGCTTGAAGAATGTCATTAATTTCCCTGTAGCTTTGGGCATCTCTGGATCTGCAGGATGGTTTTCCTGGAATGTACATTAAAGACCGTGCCCTCTTCAACCCCCAAATCACTACCCACCATAGGGGGATTGTTTGCTTCTGGGCCAGTGCCTTCGAGAGCCGTTTGTAGGGAGGAACTCACATAAGAAAAGAAGGTCATTCAGGCTCTTCCACGTCACTTGAACAGAGCAACTTGTGGGCATGCCAACCACGTGAAACAGGACATGGTCTCTCTCATGGCTAAAGGATATCGAGTCTAGTCTTTTTTTGATGGGACTTTCCCAACTAAGTAAGATTTTTCCATAGCTCAGAACAATCTCCATGGATAAGTTCCAACTTTGCTGGGACTTCACCGGCCCTTTTGAATGTCCAAGCTAAATTCTATTCAGTGGGGTGGATCAAGCTGCCATGTTGGCCTGTCCTTGTTAGATATTGTGGGAGGTCCTGGCCAGGCCCCATTAATATGGAAAATCCATGAGACAGTTGCAGATAAAAGAAGGGTACATAATTAGGACTCAGATGCAGAAAAGGGACACAAGGGCAAGGATTTTAAAGGTCCAGAATCTGGACGGGAGGCTTGGGGGACAGGACTCTCTCTCTCAGCCACAGAACCGCTGCTGTGCCTGGTAGCGTAGTTTGTTTTGAGAGTTGGGTAGGTGAGGAGAGGTGGGAGGGTACAAGCCAAGAAATCCCATCGCTGGGTTTTCCTTGGACCTGGGAAGTGGCAGAGAGGGCAGCTGCCCTGAGATGACTTGAGTTGAGCCCACAAAGGGGAATTGTCACCTTCTCGGCCTCCAAGATTGGGGGTGAGGGTGGAGATGGGAGGCCATGAGACTGAGTTGTGGCCAATGGGATGTGAGTAGGAGAGAGAAAACCACTCCCGGCAGGGCCCTTGACCCCTCCTCCGTGATCCTGGGTTCTCCCTCCAGGGATGCAGGCATGAACGCTGGGTACGGAAGGTGGCGGAGGAGCCTCTGTCAGCTCTGTCCACAAATGGTCACGTGAACCGAGTTCCCCGTCGTCCTCCATGTGCTTCCTCCCTCCAGCCTCCTCCATTGGTTGGAGCAAAACTGAATCACCTCAGACTTTGTTGAGCCCCCAGGAACTTGGAGTATACTGGCTACAATGGACAGCATCAGCTCAACTAATCCAGGGGGGTTCCTTACCCTTGCGGGTGGCTGGTCCCTGCCTCCCCATGGGGAACCCTCAGGAGACAGGAGAAACCTTAGAATCTCTTCCAGGTCTAGGCTCTTCTTTCCTGTTCAGACTTGCGTCAGCTTGTGAAGGTAGAAGTGACTGCTCTCCATGCGTTTCATTTCTGCCTTCTGCTGAATCAAGACCTGGTTCTGTCGAATCTGGGGCCTGCTCCAGATCTTTTATTGGGGCACCACAGTTGAACACGGTGGTGGGATTTGCTGTTACATATTTGTACATGTGCACAGTGGAGCAATATAATTTGGCCAATAACAAAATTCCTCTCTGATGACGGTATGCTGTTGTCCGTTCACGTGATAGGCATTTATTAAGCTCCTGTTATCTGTTGGATCCTGGGCTGAGACAGCAAAGAACATAGTTTTTCTTCCCAAAGGCTTCATAAATTCAGCAGAGAAGGAAGAGATCCATATGGAAATGAGCGGGAGGCTAGCGATGCCACAGTAAACAGATCCTTCAGGAATCCAGCAAAGGGAAGATTCGTGGGGCCTGGGCTGAGTTGGAGAAGCTAATAGGAGACCAAGGTCCTGCTTGGCCATTTGAGGGGGTCAGAGCACCAGGGTACAATGAGTGACGATAGGTCCTCATGTGACTCCTAACAGGCCCCTGCTTAGCACAAGAGCTCCTCTCCTTCTCTATGGAGCAGGAGGGGGGCATTGTGGTCCAGTGAGGCTGAGGCTCTGCGGTGACTGGAGAGGGCCAGGGTGTAGGCTGGCCCACAGTCTCTCAGGGCTCCGGCAGGAGGGGAGAAATTCAGGACTTTGGGTTGGCTCTCCTTGTTCCAGGCCTCTGAATGGGATGACACTTTTCTGGGGGGCCCTGCCATAGCAGATTCCTTTCAACTAGTGATGTGCTAGAACCAACTCATTGATTTAAGAAAGTTGACTGACGAAGTTTCAGGGAGATGAGCTGGCTGTTAAATGTACCTGTTAAATTAAACTATAAGCCTTATATGAACTTACTACTTGCTGTGGTTTGAATAGTTATTCCCCTCAGGCCCATGTGTTGTTAAAGGCGTGGTCACCTGGGTGACCCTTTTGAGAGGTGGTGGAGCCTTTAAGAGGTGGGGCCTAGTGGGAGGAGTTAGGGCATAGTGGGTGTGCCCTCAAAGGGGACTGTGGGACTCTGGCCCCTTCCTCTTTCTCTTTGCTTCCTGGCCATGAGGTTTTGCTCAGTCACATGTTCCTGCCCTTGTGTGTTGCTTAACTGCAGGTTCAAAATAGAAGCAATTGATAATGGACTGGAGGTTCCAAACTGTGAACCAAAATAAAACATTTTCTGTTTATAAATTAATTGCCTCAGGCATTTTGTTAAAGTGATTGAAAGTTGGCTAATTCTCCACTTAAAAAAATTAGATTAAATAAAGATAAGAAATACGCAGAGGTCATTAATTCCTGAGCATTTTGCTTCATTTTCATGTTCTAGAAGTTATTTATGACTATTTGTAGTTGTATGACGGTCTTAGGGCTTGAATTTTTACCCCCCCTCTCAAATGCTTATGTTGAAATCCCAACCCTTAGTAAGAACTTGACTTTATTAGGGAACAGGTTTTTTTCAGTTTGCTCCACTGTGGAACCCGGTGTTGAGGTACCTCTCCCACTCCCCCCCTTGTCCTGTGACTTTGCTTCATTGATGGCTTGAAATAGCCACAGCAGCTGGTTTGTAAACAAACCTACACATCAGGGCTTGATTTATTGTTGTGCTGATTGTCTAGACAAAGGGGTTGACAAAGTACAGCCTGCCAGCCAATCTAGGCTGCTGCCTGTTTTCGTAAAAGTTTTATTGGAACTCGGCTACCACACTCTTTTGAGTGATGTCTGTGGCTGAGTTCACGCTACATGGCAGAGCTGCATAATTGAGACAGAGACAGTGTGCCTCCCGAACTTAACAGTAGTCACCGTTCGGCTCTTTGCAGTCAGTCAGGGCTTCCTGAACCCTGGGTCTCAACTTAAGAAAGCGATGGGATAATGCTAAAAATATAGATAAGATGTCGAACATCTCTGGCTATAGCCATTACTTTGTGAAAAGCACCCCCCAAAATTAAAAAAATAATAATCTTGCGATATTTGAAAACTAGGCTCTAATTCTGTAAAGAAGTTCCTTCTATCATCGACAAATGAGTCAAGTTCCACTTGTTTTGATTGTTTTGTTTCCTCTTGTTTGCATAAGTGAAATATCAATCAACAGCTATGCTGAACCTACATTGGTTTATCAATTACTGCCTTCTATTGGCCATAAAGTGTGTCAAATGGCAGTGGAAGTATATGCGAGAGAGAGTTGGCTATCTGGAATTCACCAGGTGATCATGTGTATGGCGTAACAGGTGAAGTGTGTCATAAACCTATGTCTACATACACAGAGAGCCAGTTGTTAACCATTTACCAGCACACCACTTCCCCCGGTCTCCGTGTCACATGCACAGCTGGGCAGAGGGCACCCAGTTCACAGAGCTGTTGCAATATGACTTTGGCCTTGGCTTGGATTCACCATTGTGTAGGTTTGGACGACAGGAGACTTCTTGGTGGAAACAACCGGAGCAGAAAAGCTCAGGGCACCAAGGAGCTGGCCTTGGTGAGGATCTGCTCAGGGTGAGAGCGTAGCTCCTGCCAAGCTTTCCCAGGGGAATCGGGCCTGCCGCTGAGAGGGCTGGAGTGCAAATCAGGAGTTTGGATGTGCTCCCAGCAGCAGCAGAAGCCCTCGGGCAAGGGGCAGCAGGCTGAAAGTAGTGATTTAAGACTCGGGATTTGGTAACATTTTGAAGGACAGATTGGACAGGAACAAGCAGCTCGGGGCTGTTGCAATCTGTGCTTTAGAAAACAGAGCTCGGGAAGTCAATGGCTCTGCCCTAGGCGTGCTGTCTGGCATTTGTAAGGAAGACTTGCAAAATGTTAAGAAATGGGATCCTTGCTTGATTGTGGAAGTCTCAGTGGGAACCCCAGAGTCTACACAACAGAAAAATAGAAAGGCCCTTCTGAAAGGCTTTGCCAAATGCCATCACGTGGCCTCTGAGAAATGAAGAAACAGTTTTTCAGTAACCTTTTCTTGACAGCAGGCAGACGCAGGTGAAGGCCTCACTCTGAAACTGAGAAGGATGGGGATTTTCAGTAAGTTGAGAAGGCTCTTGGGCTCCGTGGGGCCTGGCTTGGGGTGGGGCTTCCCTGCACCCTGGGTTCACTCCTAGCAGAGGATTGAAACGGCTTCCCAGCCTCCCCTGGCCCAGGCGGGCAGATGCCAGGACAGTTCCCCTTGGTGTAGCAAAAGCCCAGCAGCTGCCTGGGACGTGGCTGATCCCTTGGCACCCAGCAAGGCAGTGACCTCAGTCTGCATCGTTTAGACGGTGGCCTCCTGTCCTCAAGAGTCTCCCCACAGCTGCCTCCACCTCCCAGGTCCATGTCTGATTTGAGGCAGGAAGGATTCAAGGAACTCTCAAGTGACACCCTGGTGGACAGTCTCCTGCTGTGGGTGGGACAGCTCTATCCCTCTGACCCCCAAGAGCTGGGTAAAGTCTTGTTCATGCCAATCCCACTGTGGCCTCCTGTCCTGCCGGGTCCCTCTGTGCTCATGCCTGGCTGACAGCTGTTGAGCTGGCCTGCACCCCCAGGATGGCCACCGGCTGGATCTTCCTTTTCTTCCCTCTGCATTGGACTTTAGCGAAGCAGGAGAAAAGATAAGAACTTTGAAATCAGTCAGATTGCTCTCGACTCTATGCTTTGCCACCAAGTAGCTGTGCAGTCTTGGAAAAATTAATTAACTTTTCTGAGTCACAGTACTTTGTCTGGTGTTATGAAGATCTTATCTATCCTCTGCTGTGTGCTGTGCCACCACAGGTCCCAAGCAACTGGACCAAGTGACCGTGGACAGAACCTCCAGTACCATACACCTAAGCAACCACTCCTTCTTTTAGTTAGTTTTCTCAGGGATTTTGTTACAGTGACCAAAATCTGACTAACACATTTGTAATAAGGTGGGAATACCTGTGTCAGAGCTGGACAGGAGTACACACCCACCGTCTCAGCTACCTGGGAGGCTGAGGCGGGAGGTTCATAAGTTTGAGGCCAGCCATAGTAACTTACTGAGGTCCTGTCTCACAATAAAATGAAGAGGACTGGGAATGCAGCTCAGTGACGGAGCACTTCCCTAGAGGGCACGAGGCCCTGGTTCAACCCCCAGGACCGCAAGGGAGGAAAAGAAAAGAAGAATACTTACGTCAGGTTGTCCTGAGGATTAAAAGAGATGACAGAGCTCGGCTCCCTACTGGGCAGGGCCTGTCCGTTATCTAATATGTAGCTGATATCACAGGTTGAGATACTCTGATGCGACAGCTCGAAATCAGTCCCCAGCCGTTGCTCCAGTGCACATTCTGACTCCGTCTCTCTGGGGCTGGGCCTGAGACACGGCGTGTTTATCAAGCCCCCAAGGATGCCCATGTCACTGGGCCTCTGACCACACTTTGAATAGTGTGGCATGACGGCGGTTCCTTCCCAGCCATCTGCGGCCTCCAACGCCCCCATAGCCCAGAGGGAGGCTCTGACTTCCCGCCAGAGACCCAAGGCCTCCTTCTCCTGCCTCCGTCCAGCTGTTTCAGGAGTCATGTCCCTAAATGACTTCTGTCCCCCAGGGAGCAGATGCCAGAGCAGGCAGAGATGAGAGGTGGGTGTGCGTGGCAGGGAATTTAAGATCAGGACAACCAACAGGCCGGATGCGGGCACCCGTGCTCAGCAGGGGCAGACGAGGGCCGTGGCATCCACTCAGAAGGTCGGAAGAACTTCAGTGTTTTTTAAAACATTTAAGATGAGTGAATCCCAGAGAGCTGGGATGTGGGGAATAATTGGAGGGAGGTCAAGTTTCTGTCCCAGAGCCAGGTGTGCCCAGGGAAACCAACGCAGAGGCCCAGGGGCCTGCTCCTACCCAGGTTTCATTCCTGAGACACATCCTGTCTCCTCTTGTTTTACTTTGGCCATCGCGGGCCTCTGTGGGAGGCTTCAGAGGGGCCTCCCTCCTTCATCAGAGGTCCAGATCGGCCTCCTCCTTGGAGGCCCAGCTCAAATGCCACCTCCTCGTCGAGGCCCCAAGTCGACGCTCCACCAGCTGCCTGCCCGTCAAGTTACCCCTGGCTCCTCCCTCAGCTGCACTGTTGGACAGAGAGACCACAGCAGGAGGACCCGCACAGCTGGGCGGCTGCTGTAGTGGGCATTATGTCTGCTTCAAGGAGCCCTCAGAACTGTCTGGCTCCCACCCCGTTCCCCTCCACCTGGCTCTGAGTGGTCCTCCCTTCCCCCACTCAGACCACACCTGGCCATGGGGCAGTGGTTCAGCCCTGGACTGACTGGTCTGTAGCTCATCTTCCCTCCTCAGGGAGCTGGGAGACGGTACCTTGCAGCTGTCTGCTGGTCGCTGAGAGAGGGGGACCCTGTTCTACTGTCAGAGGGTCTTCATAAAGGGCCAGTAGTCAGTGTCCAAATGGACAGTTCCCACTGCCCTTCCCAAGAAGCTTCTCGGTGGCTCTTGGGAAGAGACCGACTTTCCTGTCCACGAGCCCAGCTTAGAGACTCCTTTGAGGGAGTCTCCTCCCTTTCTCCCCTTGAAGCATGCCTGTCTTCTGAACTCCAGGGCCGCAGTCACCTATCACCTTTGTCTTCTTTCTGTCTTTTTTCACGTATGTTATCACGCAGACGGGGGATGGATTATCCTTGAGGGCAGGATTCGTGTTCCAAAATATGAACAGTCTTTCCTCAGTATCTGTGGGGAGGTTGGTTCCGAGACCCTGCTCCCCAACCCCATCCACGATGCTCAACTCCCTTATATAAAATGGCCTAGTGTTGGCCATCACCTGCACACACCCTCCTGCGCACTCTAAACCGACTCTAGGTGACTCATGCAACCTGGATACCGTGTCAACAGCTGTTGTGCCGTATTGTTAGGGGGTAACCATGAGAACAAAAGTCTCTACATGTTCTGGACAGATGCAATCTTTTTTTCCCAAGTATTTTCTATCTGTGGTTGTTAAGTTTGTGAATAGGGAACCTGTGGGTACGGTGGAGGCCAAGGGTATTCAGTGGGTGGGGGAATTCATTGCTTTTAAGCCACATCAGTCACATTAAGCCACTCATTTAGCCCTGGAATTGCCCTTCACATATCATTGTGTCTCAGTTGGCTACTACTGACTCCTGAATCTTTTGGTGTATTTGTGATGGGTAGATTGGCCATTTGCTGTACTACATAGATCTTGGGAACAAATATCACTGGGTTCTTTCAAAGTCAAAAACCACATAGTTTATTATCTGGAAATACAGAGTTTTCCCCTCAACTACCTAAAGACGAGAAAAGTGCGTTGGAAGCCAAACACTCGTTTTAACATTCTTTAAACAGTATAATGGATACTACTCGCTTTTCTTGCTTTAGAAACGATTCTCTCCAGTGCCTAAGAAGAGATCCTTCTGATCCTGGCAGCCTAGGGCAGCTGTGTTGGCAAAGCTGCCCTACCTGGGTTGTTAGGGTCTGTAAACAAGTCAGGATGGCGCCTGGCATTTTGCCAGAGGGAGTGGTTTGTGAAGTGGCGCCAGCGAGCCATTAAGTGTGGAGATTATTGGTTGACTGCTGTATGGAGTTTATGTTAATTAAGATAAGCTGTGTGGAATGTATATATACCCCTCCTGTCCTACAATAAACGGCTCCCACTCCTGCTATATCAATGTACACAAGTTGCTCATCACCCCCTGGTTAGTTTGCTGCAGCCAGACTGCAGCACTGGGTCCGGGGTTGTCCTGTTCCTGTCTATCTGTTGTAGGAGGGCCAGGAGGTACAGTGCTCTAAAGTGTGGACCTTGGTTAGAGCTATTAAAAGTAAATCTATGGCTCTGGAAGAAAAAGAAGAGGGAGTAAGAGAACTTGGATTTTAGGTTATAATTGCATGAATCTCCTCAGTTCACTGCTTCTTCCCGCTTCCGGCCCCCAGACCTGATTGCTCCTGGGGTCCTCACCAAGATTGGGTTTAAATTTGGTTTAACTGGCGAAGCCTCTGCTTCAGCATGACCGTAAATCACAGAGGATGGGGTGCAGCGGGCCGAACTTAATGGGATCCCCCTGTGTTGTGACCCTGCTGAGCCAACCCACCAGGGAGAGGCCTGTGTGCCCAGTGACAGGGAGGCTAAAATTGTTCTGCACTCTGTCGGCTGGAAGGTTCTGGATCACACTATGGCTTTTGTGCTGTGCGTGTGACCGTAGGGCTCCTCATTCAGGGCAGTTGGCTGACCTAGGGGAGGGAATGGCCTCTCTGGGTGGCCTCTTCATCTGGGTCCCATCAAACACTGCTTTTGGGGAGTTTGGGCAGCAGATCTAAGCTGGGGGCTCTGTTTGCTTACAGGTGACCTTTCTGGAACAGTACTGGGTATCACAGCTCCTCCTCCAGGGCTGCTCAGGCTCTCATTTTAAATGAATCTCTGGTCTTCCTTCCTGGCCAAGATTGAAGCTGAGGTGAGCTTGTGGATAGGTGTGTCTGTGGCTTAAACTTTTCATCTTTAAGAGTTCATTAACATGTCCCAGACTCGCAGAAAGGGAAAAAAAATTAAATTATATGTCTGAATTTGCCAGCTAGTTCCTGGCTGAGCCCCTATTTTATTAAGCCTCTTGGTATTATAAAGAGTGGAGAAACACAGGCAATTTGCCATCAGTACCTGAAGAGATCAGACACTTCCTGGGCCCCACTGTTACCTCAGGATTCATAGTTTCCATAGGGGCATATTATTGATTTTTTATTTCTGATACCGGAGTTTCATAACAATGCTATTTCAGAGTCAGGGGACTGGGTGATGAGATTCCTCCTGGTATTTCATCTGTTTATGGGCCATATCGACTAGACCCCTTCTAGGTGCCACGTGCTCTGTGCTGAGAACGCAAAGATGAGCCCCATGCTCATCGGTGCTTGCAAAGTTCAGGGAACAGGGCAGTAGGTGGCTGTGTAAATGCAGATTGTGAGGAAATGCAATAGGTGCGTGTGTGTCTATTTGCAGCTTGTATCCAGGCTGGGCCTGGCTGAGGTCAAATGCCCTGTCAGAGCTCGAATTTTGCCAGCCTGGCACCTCCTTCATGATGCAGAACCTCAGCCAGTTATTTCCCAGAGTCCCTGGAGGCTTCCTCCCTGGTGATCTTTGGCTAGGGCCCCTGTGCTGTGCTTTGCACCCAGATCCATTCCTGGACCTTGCCTTTTGTTCCCTGGGATGACCCTGGGACTTTTGCCAGAGGTCGGCCTGCTGATGCTGCCCAGCCAGCTGGTGTCGCAGTCCTCAGTGACTCTCCTGGGCTGTGCCAACCTCTCTCCTGGGTCACATTTCCTCACTTGAGCACTGGGACTTGGCTCCAGTGTCTCACGCAGTCTTGAGAAAACAGCTCTTTTGACTTGGCCTGCAGCTCCTCTTTTTGCAGAATATGGATATAAATCCACGGGGCCAGGTCCAGGTCTAACACCCCCATCAAACAATGAACACCTCCTTGCTGATGTGGCCCCCATTGGGTAACTGCAGGTCCCTCTCGCTTCCTTCCTGCCATGCGTCACCTCCTCAGACAGATGACACTCTGCTGGCCACGGGTTGGCTCATCACACACACACTCAGCCATCGGCCTCCAAGTGTGTCCTCTTCTTCCTGCTCTCATTATTTTTATTCCAGGCCCTCCTAACCTTGCCTGGACTGTTGCCATAGTTTCCTAATTGGCTTCGCTGCTTCTGGTCTCTGCTCCCCTCCAATCTGTACCCAGAATTACTTCAATAAATGACCAGCCTTGAACGGGGTCTAGTCTGCATCTACCTTGCACAGAATTCCTTCTGCCAGTTAGAGCAAGGTCCCAGGATATCACTAAAATGACTTCGCATCTTATTGGCCTCTCAAATATTTTTATATGTAGTCAGGTGCTGTGCAGCCACGTTTGGACAGACCACGGGTGCCGCAGTGGTCCCAGAAGAGCCTGATGGAGCTGAAAAATTCCTATTGCTCAGTGACATAATAACCACCGTAACATCTTGGCCCAATGCACTGCTCCTGTGTTGTGTGATGCTGCTGTCAAGAAACCTACCACACTGCCAGTCCTACAGGAGTAGAGCAATGCTATTATGTACAGCATAAACATTTGATTATGACAACACTATGTTGCTAGTTTATATATATATATATATGTATATATATATGTGTGTGTGTGTGTATGTGTGTATGTATGTATATATACATATACATATATATGTATATACTATAACATTTTGGGGGGTGGGTACCAGGGATTGAACCCAGGGGCACTTAACCACTGGGCCACACCCCCAGACCTTTTTTATATTTTATTTACAGACGGGGTCTCATTAAGGTGCTGAGGCTGGCTTTGAACTTGTGATCCTCCTGCCTCAGCCTCCGGAGTTGCTGGGGATTACAGGCGTGCACTACCCCGCCCAGGCCTGCCGTACTATAACTTTTAATGGCATTTTAGAGTGTATTCCTTCTACTTATATAAAAAAAGTTTCCTATAAAATAATATGCTATGTTATGCTGGTGGCAGCCTCCTGCATCTTGTTTGGGTAAAGACAATCTCTGAGCCACACAACAACCAAATCAAACTAACAACTCGTTTCTCACATGTGTCCCCATCATTGAGTGCTGCATGACAATATATGGTTTGTACCTTACCCACTGCCAAATAGCACTTGATTCCATGGGATCCTATGAATTATCCCAGTTCTTCCCAGCCAGTCAGCACCCGCCCATGTCAGTACGTGGACATTTAGAAGCCATCTTTATTTGCTACACCTGGATACCTTAAAATTTGAAAGGATTAGAATTCTAATGGAGAAGCTGGATCATATTTCAAAAAGGAAGATTGGATTCTGGCCAATCGTGCCTTTGCCTCCCATGGGCTTGCAGGGCTGTGTCTGGAGTGGGTTTGCTGGAGAACGCGGTCCTGCCCTAGAGCCTTGTGTTCATGTCCTGGAGGGAAAACACTGGTCAGAGAGGAAAGCTGTGAGCAGTCAGGGGATCGATCAGGGATTGATTAGGCAGCATGACAGCACCACAGTCTGATATAAGAAAGCAAGGCACTGTGACTTCCTTAAGGGTTGGCTCTTAGCTTGGACCAGTGAAAAAGATCTACAACCATAACTTAAAAAAAAAAAAAAAAGAAAGAAAAGAAAAGTCTGGCTCCTCGGGGAGAGCCAACAGTGCTTCCTATGCATTAAAGGAACACTTAGGAACATCTTTACCCTCATGCATGCAATTTAGATTTCTCCCATCCTTTTCATTTTGAATGGGAAGAATGAAGTCCCCGCAACTGCTTCTGAGAATATGCTTCCGCTGGGAACTCAGATGCCGGGAGATAGTGGCCGCTGAGGTTTAAAGGGGATTCACCAGGAAGGCCGGGAAACCTTCCTCTCGACAGCCTCTCCCACCCCGAGAAAATACTGAGGCTACTGCTCAGAGAGAGGGAAGCCAGAGAAAGTTCCGCCATTTTATCCTCCCAGCACTTAGGTGAGCCAAGGGGATCCCGGTGAGCTGGATTAGGCAAGGAAGTCTCTACAGTGGAAAGGGGGGCTGCCCTGTTGTTCCCTGGGATGGACAGCAGAGGCAAGCACGTTCCCCCTGGGAAGAAGGAGGTGGAGTGGGAGCAAGAATCAGGGGTTTCCGAGTCCTGGCTATTGGCGCAGGTATGTGTTGGGAAAAGCAGGAACAGAAGCTTCTCGGCAGAGTAGGTTTCACTGAGGGCCGCGAAAGGCAGGAGAAGTCTAGATTTAACTCTGCGAGGAAGCCAAGCAAAAGCTGTCAGCAGGAGGATGAGAACAATGAGACCCATCTGGAGAGGAAGACCCTGTGGCTGGATGGGGGGTGTTGTAACTTGAGTGTGAGCAGCAGCCCAGGGTAAATATGGTGGTGTTGAGGACAGTGAGGTCCAAGGGATCGTTTGCAGGGGAGGGGGGTAAAAGTTGAGACCTAGAAACTGATTGGTTATGGGAGAGTTTGTAATGTGAGAAGGTCACATTGAGGGTGCACCAGGGTTTGGGCCAGTGGAGAAGTGGGGCGCCAGAGCCCGAGGGTGGGAGCGGGTCTGGAGGGAGGTTTTGTTTTGGATGTTTGAGTTTAGGAAAAGGATGAGAAACTCCAGGGGAACTCCGAAGTGGGGCTCTCCTGAAGCCCTGGCGAGAAGATCTGCTTGGAGGTGATGACTGAGGCTGGAAATGGGTCTCTTAGAGAGAGGGTGGGGTAAGGAGAGCGGGGGCCCAGGGCTGGACTTGGAATGCAAGATAAAGAGGAACTTGTGAGGGAAACGGAATACTCCCAGCCAAGGACTCCCCCATGCTCTGGGGGAAGTCCTGCTGCCTGGGACTTGGGGGCTCCCACTCTAGCCTGCTGCTGAGAAGAGCCCCCCAGGGCTGGGAACCAGAAGGACTGTTGATGTGACTTGCTGCAGCATTGGACCGACTCACTCTTGTCTCTGATTTAGGGCACAGTTTCAAACGTGGCACCCTCTGGCAGGCTCAGGATCCACGTCATCGATTCCTTAAGCTGATGGGCCTAGTCATTGGGGTTGAAGGATTTAGCAAATGAAAATATAGGATTCCAGTTAAATTTAATCAGAAAAAACAATGGAAAATTTCTTTTAGTATAACTATATCCCAAATAGTGTATGGCATGTACATACTTCTACTAAAAAAATGTTATTGGTTTTCTAAAATTAAAATTTAACTGGACAGCCTGTATTTCATCTGGCAATTCTATCCTCCCGAGAGTCTTCTGACTTCAACACTAAGGGGCCCATAATCAGGTCTTTTCTTGGCTAAGAAGCCCTCTTCCTAAGACACATTTCACTCTCTTTTTTTCCTTCCCTCTCATTGAATCAGATGGTTTTTATTTAGAATCAACAAACGTTTCTTCCACACCTACCATATGTCTGACAGGACACAAGGCACTTCACACATGCAATATTAGTGGTTTTCAACTTGTTCAGGGGATATAGCACTTGGAAATAAGGTGTTTTTGGCAGAGTGTCATGAATTTGAAATAATTTTACCAGCGATCTGATTCTTTACATCATTTCAATGATACTTTCGAGTGGATTTTAATTTTTTTTGTTATCCGTTCTTATTTTTATCTCTCCCATCCTGAGAAACCAGGCCTTTTGGCTGTAAGGCCAAAGTACCATTGTTGGTACCCAGAAGACTAGCCCACCTGATGCTCTATGTTAAAGGTAGATTAATTAAACTAGTGGTCCAGGGGAGGACAGACATGAAGGAAAACGTCTGCAGTATAGAAGTCGAATTGGCTTGGTGATGGTGGATGGGGAATGAGAGATCTCATGCAACTGAGAGGATTGGCTGGCTTTGGGGTCTGCAAGCTCAGAAGGCTCCGGGCTCTGATGGGGGTCTAGAATCACAGTGGCATTAAAAAGTTACTTTGAACTGAAGGCATGTGAACCCCTGAAATCTCTCATCTGTCCAAAAGCAAAGCTTCCCCACAGATCCGAGTTGCCGTGAATTCCCTCCCCGAAGCAATTTAAATCTCTTGTTGGAGAATAGAAATCTGTGACACACCCAAGCAGATACTGTCAAGAACTCTTCAATCTCCTACTGTGTATCTTCCAGAGTGTCCGTGGTTTTTCCATAAGTGCCTTTTACACCTTCTGAGAAGTTCCTTTTTTCTCCAGAAGTGCTCTCCTCCCGTTCCCTGTGAGGATGACAGGTAAGCCCCACTTCTACCATCTCCTTGAGACACAGGCAGAATTCCTGGTGAATTTCAGGGTATACACACACCATTAAACCTGTCCCCCCATTCTCTGGGCTAATCGGTCTTTGAGCAGTTTAATTTGGATATCCCCAAACTCAGACCCTAAGAGGGTAGAGGAACAGTTTTTTTTTTTTTTTTTTTTTTTTTGTCCCTGACAGTTCCTTTTGTGCCAAGTGGGTCATGACAGTTCGCTAAAGAGCAGGGAGCAGGGTGCCCAGGGCCGGCCTGTCGACACAGTGACCAAGGCATCTCTGGGTCTTTTCAGGGGAGAATGTCCAGATTCTTCCAGGAAGAAAAGGAGTGTGACCATGATGGTGGCCTTTCTGGCTTCTCCACGTCCTGGTGTCACATAGCACTCACAATGCCTCGTGGGTGGGGACCAGGCCCAAGCATGATGGAGACTGAATTTCCCACCAGTTGGGCATCAGGGATCAAAAACAGTCAATTTAATTCTGAAAAATAAAAATTCCATTCCTCTTTTTTTTTGTGTGTGTTACAGGCTGACTTTGCCTCCTAACTTTTCTGTTTGTTCAGAGCATTCTTTTGGTCGGAGAGGAGTGGGGATGGAGAGGTACACCAAAGTACTTTGAACTGAAGGGATTGGAGGCCTCCGACCTCCCTGGCCTTCCTGCAGAGAAGCTGCCCATGAAGACATTCTCTGGCCTGGAATCCGTCCTGAGACTAACCCTAAGGCTCTGGCCCTGTGTCCTAGGGGAGCAGAGGCTGCACAGAGAGGTCACCAAGAATCTGGACCGACAGGCCTTTCTGAGTCCCCTGTGCCCATTACCATGTGCCCTGTGTTCAGTCACATTTCCACCCCGTTTCCCCAGCCTCAGCCAACCTGAGCCCGGGACACGCAGTTCTCCCTGGGTCTTTGGATCCTCTTTTTGAAGGTTCCCGTGTCGCATGAAACTTTGGTCAAATAAATCGGGTGTGTTTTTCTCTTGTGACCTTCTCTTGTTCCAGGAATGTCTGATGGGTGAGGAGAAGTACCACAGCTTTCTATTCCCGCAGAGGTCACAAGAATGACAAGTTCAAGGGAAATCTGCTAGAGGAAACCCTCAAGTTGAGAAAATTCTAGCAACCTGGTCCTCCCCACCCCCAGCCCTGGGGTTATGAAAATTTTTTCAGCAGTTGGCCTCAATTTGCCGAGGGGATGCAGCTAGGAGAGCTGTGCGTTATCTCAGCCTAAGGCTGTGCGCAGGACGCTGGCATCCGCGAGCCCAACGTCCGGCACAACACAATGACATTATTTATAGACCAATGAGAATTTCAGACAAATGTGATGCATAGGGAGAAATAAAAAGGAGGAAGGGAAAAGTCATAGACATCTGAGGCTGAATCGAGGGAGGAACCACCCAGCCAAAACCTGCAGCTCATGACGCTTTTATACTGTGTGTGTGTGTGTGTGTCGCGGAAAGTGGAGATGACTCACTCTATCCTGTGGCCCTCGCCCTGTTATTCCATTGATCCCCTCCAAAGTTTCTGAAGCCTTGATTTGTGTCAAAAAAATTACCCAGCATGTCAAACAATGACTACGGTGAGGTTTTTTTCCTACCTGTATTTTTGAAAGGCACAATATCTACGTAGGATTGGGGCCTTTCTAGATTGACCTTACCCTGGAGGGGTGGGTACCTTGTGATGGGAGGGCACCCACAGGGAGGGGGAGAGAAAAGGCCCCTGGGAGCCCTCTCCCCAGCCCAGCAAGGGAAAGGTCAGCAAGAGAAGCCCCCTCCCCCCACACACCTTTTTTTTTTTTTTCTCTTTTCTCGGTCCTTTTTCTAATTGCCACTTACTATTCCTTTCCTAGCTGGGCCTCCATTTCCCTTTCACCACAAACCATTATGACTTAAAAATTGAAGCACGACATCCTGGCTCACCCATTTCTTGTTAATGGCTGGCCGTGGTGATCGATGGAGGGATGAAGGGATGTGGGGATGTTACCAGATGTGTGGTCCCGTGGGGATTGAGTGATGTGTGCTCAAGGTGAGAGATGAGATCGTTTAGAAGTGAATTTCCTTTTTTTTTTTTTTTTTTTTAAGTCTCTGGTCATTATCACTTGCATTTAGAAAATGATTTAAAAAATCAATCTGAACTGGATTTCTTTCCCCTTAAATCTTTATGGCTCCTTAGGTGACAGGATACTGTAGATAAAACTTAGGGTTTCCTTTTAAAAGGAAAAAGAAAAGGAAGAGGTAGGATATCTGATCAATATGTGGAAAAACTCCCATCATTCACCTGGCCTTGCAAATAGTTTGTTTCCTCTTCCCTGCCCACATGGGTGTTTGTCAAGGGTAGACCAAGAACTGGTCCAAGAGCCAGTCCTGTGGGGCCATTGGCCGTTAGACGGTGTCAAATTCTGGTGAAAGACCTCAGGTGAGGTCTGAGTTTAAGGGGCTTTCCTGGGAGGTGATGTACTTTGTGGTCCAGCACTTCGCGGCCGAGCCTGTCGATCTGGTTTCTTTTGAAAACAAACCCCACGTCTGGAACTTTCCGTGCCGAGTGCGCGTCAGTTTCAAGAAGGCCTCCCAAGACACAGCTGAGTAAAAACAATACTCGGTATGAATGGGTTCTGCTGCTCTTTCTCACATGGGAAGGCAGGGGACATGGAGGACCCAATGACCTTCTTATACCATGGCCATGTTTCTCTGAGTCCCAGGGTTTTCATCAGAATGCCTGGGGCCGTGTGAGGGGAAGGACTCTTGTGGAAAACACTGGTAGCCTGGTAACTGGAGCCCAGTCATCTCAGAAGTTTCTACGTCACTTCCCACGGTCATGTCAGAGGGATGGATATCAATGCACCGAATGCTTCTCCTTGGATTGTGCAAGCAAAGCACGTGGGCTCTAGCAATTTCCAAAGAGCTGGAATGAAAGGGCCTCAGATTAGCTGGAAAGATGACGGGTTGCAATCACAGGCCTCAGAATTGACCCCTTGAAAGACGGGCTTGTTCCCTCAGTGTGCTCAGGCCTGCGGCTTCCTTTCCTTCTTTGGTTTTCCCGTTGAAGTGTAATAAGTAGCAGGTGAAGAAACGCCCAGGGATTTCCAAGCTCAGATGGAAGGCTGGGGGCCACCAGGAAGCTCCTGCCTCCCAGGGCCCTCCTTGGTGGTTTCAGCCGTGGGACTCCCCGGAGTTTTGCATCAGCGCTTGGTTCAGCCCTAAAAGAAGTTGCATCAGACAGGGCAACCTTGTCTGCATTCTCCATGGTGAATGAAGTATCAATAAGTGGCTCCCTGGGGACGTTTGTGCAGCTCAAACTAGAAAATAAATTGATATGTAAAAATCTCAGAATGGCGGAGACACGAGGCCACGCTTCCTGGTGGAGGTGGACTTCCCTACCCACAAATTCAGAAGAGAATCAAGGACAATGTGTGGCTAGCAGAGTTCCTCATTTTCCCACCACCCATGTGCTCTTGGCTTTAAAACAACAACTAAAACCTCAGGTTAATACTTCCGTTAAGTTGATTATCGTCTTACCAGGAGAATAGTCAATTGTCTGCCCCTGAGAAGGGAAAGAGGAGGGACATGATTCGCTGGCTCACTTCCTCTGATCCCAATCCCTGCTATGGGAGACCGGAATAGGGTGCTGCCAAACACAGGGGGTCTGTCGAGCTGCGGGAAATTAAGAAGCAGCAGATGCAGGAAAGCTCTCTGCCCTCCCTCTCTTTGCCTAGAAGCAAAAGGTGTCCTTTGCTCCCTTCAACTAAGGAGTCTTTGTGGAAGGTTCTATTATAAATTGGAATTCCAGGCCACCTTCAATGAGACTGCTCATTCCCTGGGTGCCTTCCATGCACATGTGAAGTGTACATGTTAATGAAGTCCTTTGTTTTCCTTTCTTTAACCTGTCTCTTGTTTCAAGAATCTATTCTAAGAACCCACGGTGGCTATTCTTCCCCACCACCTCCCCACCTGGCTTGCCACCTCTGAACTGGGAATTGAGATGACTCATCTTCAGGACAGCAGGGCCCTGGGAGGTAGCCTTTGTCTCCTTCGCTTTTCCTGAGTTGAAAGTGTATGAGAGACAAAAGTGAAACTTGAAAGTAAGAAACACCTCTGTGCAGCCTGTTTTTCTCTGCTTTTTTTTTTTTTTTCTCTCAGATGGGTGCCATATCTGGAAAACTTTACTTAAACCTTCTTCTCTAAGCAGCAGGGAATAGCTTGCAGAAGAGAGAGGAACATTCAAGGTTTATTGCATTTTATTGATTTACACCTGGTATTGTTCCAAAATTGTTGCTAAATGCACATGTCATTAACTCCGCCACTCACTGTGGTGGTGCTTACTCTTAAGTTTTCTTTATCGCAGTTTTGTTGATGATCTTGGCATATTCAAAGATTAATAAAGACGGATGGATCTAAGGCCTTACTCCTAAGCAGAGAGCCTCCAAGAAAATCACAGTGGATTGGAGATTAACCTTCATAGTTGTGGAGGTAGAGTTGTTACTAAAGCAATAAGCATATGAGCCAGTGTGGGCTACAAACTATTGCGGTTCAGGACACACCACCACAAACTATGGCACCTTGGCATTTGGGAAAATAGCAGAAGCAGGAAGGTTCTTCTCACCTTCTCCTGCCCTCCTCCCCAAAGCCAGTCCAAAATCCTCAGGAGGATTCTCTGACCTTCCCCTGAAGCAGGCCTCCTGACCCTCCTTGGAGAAATGCCCTGGAAGAAAGGAACCACCTTATTTCTGAAGCCCAGGGACACGGTGAGGAATCTGGACAGGCTTTGCTAAGTTGTCCCCAGTTTATTACCATCAGATAGCACCCACTTTCTTGAGCCACACTCCTGCATGACGATTCACATCTTCATCCAACCCACATAAAAAAACACACTGGTTCAATCTGTCTCTTTGTGTCTTCATTTCCTTACGAAGGCTTCCGTCCACATACAACCTACATTAAGTGAAATGTTATGCTTTTTGCTTTTTAATCTACCTTTTGTTGTGGGGGCCTGAGCCATGAATCTAGAGAGGAGTGAGAAAAGAAATCACTTCTGCACACTACATTAGCCCACTCTCCAAAGGCGCTGGACTTCCCAACCATGTTCTTTATCGATGAACTTTGAGAACCAGAGGGGACCAGAAGGAAAGAAGGGAGGGGAGCCAGGAACATGGCCAGTGCATCGGGCCAGTTGGAGCTGGCCCACCTCAAGCTACTCTTGGACATCGACGATGGTACAGAGGATGGGTAATTCTGAGGCTGCACCCACTTGCCATTGAGCTCTGGGTTCTTCTTGAAGATGACCCTTTTCCCAGATTAGACTCAAATATTCTAATTTTGTGTCAAGGTCAGGGAAGGTCAATGCTGTTGGCGATTCTCTGCTCTCAGCCTCCCTTTTCTTCAAGCCCTGATTTCATTTTCCCTGGGCAATTTATTCAATTCCTGTCACCAAAAAAAAAAAAAAAAAAAAAAAAAATTGCTTGGTGTTGCAATGGAGGAGAATTCTGGAAATTTCCTAACCTTTCTGCTATTTTCGTTCATCATTTGTGTCTAAAATATGGGAATTTTTTTTTTCCTTTCAAGTGTAAGGCGTGAAGAAGCGGTAACCAGTCAAGGGGAAGTGTCACTGGAAAACAAAGAGCCCCAAAGTTGTTTTTTTTTCCCTTCCCTGCCAACATCTCCAAAAAGAATTTCCCCGCAGAGATCCAGCAACATAGATCGACAGGCAGCTGATGTGCGTTCCTAGCAGTTTCTTTCATTGGACAGCCCTGGTGATCATTATATTTCTCTCTCCAGGATACTTGACTCACTTACTGGTCTCATTCCCGGTGACGCATGTGCTGAAAAAGGCGGCCAAGTGCTAACACCAGGTGGGGTGACAGGCCAGCCCCCTGCCAGGAGCACTTATTTATAGCACAGGGACAGCACTGAAGTGGTATGAACCAGGTTCACGGAAGGCTCCCAGGAAGGAGCCAGGGTGACAGATGGCAAGATAGACTCAGGGTCCCATTTTCCACAGGGGTCTCCAAATAGCTGGAGGATCTGGGCTCTGGGCTCTGTAAACACATCACCTTGTGTTACCTTCACTCTCGACTCCCCAGCAATCGTTCTTGTACCCCTTATATTGGCAGGGATGCAGCTCAGTTTTCAGGAAACTAGGAAAAACATTATCCCATGCAGTTTCAGTGAGCTCTTGCTTTTTCTTGATTGTGTTCTCATCCCACAAGTCACATCTCAGGATTGGATCTAGGCTGGTGAATCCATTCTGCAGATTCTCTGCATCTAGGGGCAGCTCCTGTTCCATTATTATTCACCTTGGATTTCACCGTGCTCCACTTTTTCTGTGGTCTGCTTTCCTCTACGTGGGGGTGTCTCAGCTGACCAGGTAGGTTCCTCAGGTGAGGGGAGCATTGCCCCCTTTCTCCCAGTAGACGTGGAAGTCTGCACTCTTGTGACCAATTATACAGAAGGTGTGGGGCGAGTTCCCCACATCTTTCTTTCTTGATGGAGTAGGAGAAGAAAAATAAGTTTTTGTTTAGCTCGAGTACGTTCTTAGTTGGAATGGGTTCCTACAACAAAACACAGCTTATCAAGGGAAAGCAGACATTTATTAACATGTGTATTTCACACAGACATGGCAGACGCCCAGAGAATGAGTAGTTCTCAGAGGTGACTTGGAACTCTATCTTATATAGGCTTTTCAACAAAAACCAGTACATATTTGGAGAAGTGAGGAGACAAAGAAAAAGGACTTGGGGTCTCTAGGGGCAGTAAATCGTGGGGAAGGTAAGTAGGTGGCAGATCAGTTCTGGTTAGTAAAGCTTGTTTATGTAAATTCCTCTGGTACCACATCCAAAGTGAGTTTCAAGGTCAGCCTCTGTTCTACCTGGGAGAAAGAGGTGCAGGATACTTTTCAGTATCAGACAAATGGAGGGCCAAGAGCTTTCCTGCATCTTCTTTTAAATTGCCTCCTGCATTTTTGGGGGTGGCATGTTCTAATCTCTCATGATATGTCTCTTAGATTATCTCCAGGACGAGGGGGCAGGCATGTTGTGTTTTAAGGGTGATATTTACACTTGGGTAACAAGGAACATATTTGGCTGACTGTCTTTCAGTATGTGAACAGGTGGCCTTGCTGTGGGGGCACTTCCTCCAATCTTTAATTGTTGATGACACAGAAAAACATGTGAGTTGCCGGCAGAGAGGCAGTTCTTGTAAAGATGGGCCGGCAGGAGAGGGCTGAGCTGTTCTGCGATGGAGGAAGTGGTTGGAGTGGGTTGTGGCTTGGATCTGGAAGGTTCCCCAAAGGCTCATGGGTTGAAGGCTTGCTTCCCAGTGCAGCCGTGTTCAGAGGTAGGTAGGGATTTCAGGAAATGGCTGAATCAGGAGAAGTCTGACCTCATCAGTTGATGAATCCATTTGATGTATTAATAATTAGAATGGACTACTGGGAGGTGTAAAAACAGTGGGCGGGTTGGGAATGGTTGGAGGAAGTAGGCCAGTGGGGTCGTGTCCCTGGGGACTATATCATGTCCCTGTATTCTTCCTCTCTCTCTACCTTTCTCATCCTCCTGGCTGAGCATCTTTCCTCCGCCATGCCCCTCCATCCTGAGGTCCTGCTTGGCCTTAGGCACAAAGCAATGCGGCCTGCGGGCCATGGACTAGAACCTCTGAGACTGTGAACCCAAATAAATTTCTCCTTCTTTAAATTCTTTTAACATTTATTTTTTAGTTATAGGTGGACACAACACCTTTATTTTATTTTTATGTGGTGCTGAGGATCGAACCTGGTGCCTCACACGTGCTAGGTGAGCGCTCTACCTCTGAGCCACAACCCCAGCCCCTTTAAATTGTTTATGTCAGGAATTTTAGTAATGGTGACCAGAAACTAACACAGTGTGAGTGGAGTTCGAGGGAAGAAAGGAGAGGTAAGGTTTTTAAGTGATTTTGAGCAAGATCTCGAAGGGCTTTAAGCCATGTAAAGCAGCCTAGGCTTTTCCTTAAAGACTAAAAGGGGAACCCCTGAAAGACTTTAGGCAGGGATTGGTCAGACCATTTCATAGGTCAGTGTAATGGCGACGAGGGGCAGAGGTGGGAGGCAGGGGTCGAACATGGAGGCAATTAATCAGTCCAGAGGAGAGGAGGTGGGTCTGAGTCAAGTGTATGAGGAGGTTGAATCTGATAGATAATAAGGAAGTAGAATGGATGGCACAGATTTCTACCTTGCCTTACTGTTCTCTTTGTGAACAGTCCTTATATGTTATGGGGAAGAGTGAAAAACCACCTGGAAATCTAGGTTTCTGAGACTCCCTGGAAGGGCCTGGCTTGGAATGACGACTGTTAACGGGGACTCACTCAGCTCCAGGGGCCTTAATTGCATTTTCTCTCTTTATTCTTCAGCCTGGAAATTGGGAGCAGCCGTCTTGTCACCAGGATGTACTCTGAAGGATGGAAGGAAGCCTTGTGAAAAGCATCTAGAGAAGCAAGACACCCCAACCTTGGACAGCTACCTCTGCGCTTCACACTATGTTAGGGGAAAAAAAAACAACAACAAAACGAATCTTTTCTTGTTGAACTCACTGTGATTTCTCTCCCTCTCTGCCTAGCAGCCAAACTCAATTCCTGAGACAAATGCTGATGAACTGGGTACAGGGGGTGAGCAGAAAGACTCGAGGGTGAATTCTAAGGTATTGCTCGATGGGTGGGTAGATGACAGGGCCAGTTGCAAGGTAAGGACTGGCAGCAAGATCTAGGAACCAGAGCAACACATCCTGTTTTGCACATATTAAGCCCGAAGAGTCTCCCCAATGGCTGATCTGTGTCCAGGAGACAACGGAATGAAGGTCAGGACTTTATAGACCACCACTGAAGTCCGGGGAGTGTTGGAGGTCACTCTGGGAGAGCACCTGAGAAAAGGGCCAAGAAGGAGCCCAGGGAGTCCAGGACTTGGGAACGTGTGCCCATGAGCAGGACAACAAAGGGACAGAGACTTAGGAGGAAGATCAAGATAAAAGCATCATGGAAGCCAAAGATATCCAGAGGATAAAGTGGCCCCTGACGTGGGTTAGGAAGGGCATCGAAAACAGAGAAGGCAAGAAGAAGACTGGCTGGAGGAGTCCTTCTTTCTAGGAAAAGGTTTTTCTCAGAATGCTCTGCCCTCAGGAGGTGGCCACAGGTGCGGTTCGTGTCCCGACAGCAGCACACCTGTGACTCTCCTGGAGTCTTGTGTTACCTGTTATTGAGTTCATTTTTTAAGCATCCCCTGCTCCTCTACCACCTGACTTATCTCCTCCAAGGTGTCAAGTGACAGGTTTTATTTAAGAGCACAGTGAACCCCCATGAATTTAATATTTGCTTCAAATAATTTCTTTATAACAAGTGTTTGGGGGTCCCCTATAGCACACCAGGGTGAAATACAACTGAGATTGGATTCTGTGCTCCGTTAACTAAGTATATCATCAGAGGGTCTCTATGAAGGATTCTGATATGATAAAAGAAAGACTTTAAAGATGATTGGAAAACAAAAAAAGGACAAGCGAAGGAAAGATGGTAAGCTGAAGAGATGGACGGCTCCTGCCCTCAAGTTGCTTCAACTCTCAATTTGAAGGAAAGTTAGATGGAAAGAGGGAAGACATTGTAGTTCAAATGTGTCCCTCGTATGATAAAAGAAAGACTTTAAAGATGGTTGGAAAACGAAACAAGGAGACACAGCAAAGGAAGGATGCTCCGACTTGCCCCGTGTGCGCACGGCAGTGAAGCCAAGGGAACAGGCTTCTTCTCCAGCCATGATCCGTGTGCTCTGGGGCCTTTGGTCTGGACTCCAAGGTGAGCAGAACCATCATTGGCTGGATCTGACTCTTGTCTCTGGAGTCCAGTAGGGTGATGTTTAGGGCTGTTTTCCCAAATATTTCATTTATTTTCTTGCCCTAAGAAGGGAGGAGTGAGTCTCCTGGGGAATGTGCTCAGCTTGCATCAGCTGGGAGCTCTGAGGACCAGTTTTCTCCCTGGTCCAGGTCTCTCAAGGATGCTCAGAGAAGCTGTTCTGGCTCTGGGAAACGTCCTGCTTGGAATGATGAAAGTAATTGTTTTTCCATTTAAAAGGCAGTTGAGTGGGAAGCCGTGAGCTGAACTTGAGCTCTCTAACCGTCAGCACCCTCCCTGGGGAACAGGTCACGGGCCTCATGTGGAACATTTTAATTGGGAAGGGATCTTACTTGGTATCCATGAGGAGGACCCCAGACACCACTTTGACAAAAAGTGTCTTGTCACTTAGGAGCTGAGGCTGTTCCTCGGCCCGTTAGCCAGCTCTGGGAGAGTCAGCAGTAATGGAGGTGGCCAAGAACTTGGCTTTGACTGAGAACAGGCTGTGGGTGAACTTGCTCTAAGACGTCACAGGATGGCAAACTGAGGAGATGGTTCCTGCTCTCAAGTTGCTTCAACTCTCAATTTGAATGAGTTAAGAGAGGAAAAAGGGAAGACACTGTAGTTCAACTGTGTCCCTTGTAGGCTAAGTTCCCGTGAACCTGTGTATGTGATGAGAACATAACCCATCCCGTGTATGGAGACACCATAGAACTTCACTTATCTGCTGTGGTCATTGCTTCAGCCACCTCAGCTATCCAGAAAAGAGCTGAGGTCTCTGAGCAGTAGCGGTCTGAAGTCACGATCCCACGGTTCATGAACTCTGCGTGCACTGATCCAAGTTCATATTCCTTTAGTTTGGATACCTTCCAGAGAGATTTTCCAGAGCACACCACATTAGAGTTGTGGGGCTGGGCTGTCTCAGGCAATGGCAGGAGTCATTTCTGAGAACCTGGCATGAAAGCAGAGGTTCCCACACATGCCTGACACACATTGGTACCACCTGGGCATCTTTTACCAGCTTCTAAACCAAGTCTGCTTCCCAAATGGGTACAGTCCTGCTCTCTGGGCGGGGACACAGGCATGGGCATCTTTGGAAGTTGCCCAGCTGATTCCATCGTGCAGACAAGGTAGGACTCTCAGCATTGATATTAAGGAAGAGGAGTGGACGTTTCACGTGTAGTGTTCTGGGGATATTCTATGTAGGGACAACTGTCCCTCACTCTTTAAGAAGTAGCCCATAGCTTCCTTGAGACAATACCTTGAACTGGTGGCGGGATACACTGTCCTCCCTTGGCTGCTGGTGGTCCTGCATACGGGAATGAGGATGTCCGTCCCTTAGTCGGGTCTTGGATCCTAAGCATTTCGCAGCCTCAGGCATTTGGTAAGTGACTAACATTTTTCTGGTCTTTCAAGCTTCTGCTGTCACAGCAGAGAATGATGGAGTAGGCGGTGACAGAGAAGTGGGGGACATGGTGGGGACCCAGGGTTTCATATGGGGAGGGTGGGGGAGGGACGGGGGCGGGGAGGGGAGAAGTTAAAAAGGATTCTTACTAGAATAACGTTTATACCATAATGCCAGCCTCTAGAAGAGCAAGCTGTGAACTTGTATATTCAACATATGACATTTTTATGAAGATAAAACTTATTAAAAATGAACTGGCTAAAAGCCTGAAAAGAGATACACAAATTTCTTAGAGGATCTGACCATGGGTTATGGAGCTATCCCCTTCCTCCGTGCCCCAATTTTTTTATGAAGAACATATGGTTTAGGTATTTTCTAATTATTATTAATCCATTTTATTTGTTGCAATAAATAAAAAGCTCAAGACTTTATCATCATCATAGTAAAACAGACGGTGAGGCCGAGGACTGGATCGCAGGGCCCTTCCCTTCTTCCCCTGCCCCAGTTCAGGCCGCTCAACTCTCGATGCCCTGCGTCCTCCGAGGTCTGCAGCTGGGCTCAGCACCCCCAGCTGCAGCCTGACCTCCTCTGTATTTTCAGGCTTTTCCTGGAAGGTCAGCTTGCTCTGCCCTCATGGCCACTCTGCTTCCTGTCCCAAGGCAGAGAACCCTGCCTTCCAGGTACGGTCACTTGGTGGGCTAGTGCTGGGCGCCTTCTCATAGAAAGTGCATCAGGTTTTAGGACTGTTCACCACGTTTGCAGGGTAAACAAAGCTTTTCTTTTAGAACACAGCATCCTAAATGATACTCCTGGAGTCAATACGAATATTTCAGATTTTGTTCGTTCCTCTCTGCTTAGGAAGGTGGGTAGAGGGGCAGCTGCTTTAGCAGGACCTATTGAATGGGGGGCCGGAGGGGTTGGGACATAAGTGACCCCTCCATCCCCTGGAGGAGCCCATGCTTGTTTCTTGGGCCAGGGGATGGGTGCTTGGTTTACTTACATTTCCTTAGAACCTCTGTCATGTAGGACGGTGTTTGCCATGTGACAAGTAATTGCTCAATAAATGTGGCTCAGTTGAATAAATTAAATACTTAGAGGCAGAGTTTTGGATATGTAGAAAAATTTGCTTTTTCTTCAAAATAAATACTGTGACACGATTTTTGTAAAACAAATAAGCAAATGAACAGATAGAAAGGATTAACACAGACCAAGTCCCTAGTCCAAGACAGTAGAATGCGGGTCATGAGTTGGGTCCACCCTCAGAAGGTGAAGGGGAGACCCACAGACTGGACAAGACATTGGCGTGGTTTGAAGAAGTCAGTAGAAGTTCTGTGGAAAGGAAGGAGGACGTTCATGCTCTGTGGATGAGGTGGAGTCAAGGTCTGAGGACTGAAGAAGGTGACTGTGGAAGTGACGGGCAGATGGGAACAGAGGGCCCTGCATGGCGCTCCTGGCAGAGTCGCTGTTAGAGCAGGTCCCACCTGTGAGAAGGCGTCAGCCAGGAGGGTAGGCGCCCTCTGAGGCTCATCAATGCAGAGTTTTGGCCAGATTGTGCAGGAAGGAGGTCCTGAAGACATACCCTGCTTTCTTCTCCTTCGTTCTGTGACGGAGGAGGAGACTCTTGGAAAGATCCGGTGTGGCCTTGAGCACATGGCGGGGGGTGGGGTGGGGGGGTGTTTACTCCTTCTGCGGTTAGTTGAAGGATTCTTCTGCTTCCTTGACTCCTCTGCCCCTGACCCCACTGAAGGTCCCTACTGACCTCATCTTTGCTCCAGATACTCCCTGTTTGACTCCTCTGGCTCCCAATGTCTCATCACGTTCTCAGCAGACGGTGTTGACAGTTTCCCACAGCCTCCCCTTCGGTCCTATGCTGATCACAGCCAAGTCTGTCTGCATCCTGGACTTCTCTCTGAGCTCCAGCTCTTTCTTCCCAGCACCCACTAGACACTTCCGCCCAAGGTTGGATCTGCAATGGCCCCAAAGCCCCTTGTGCTAAAGGCTTGGTCCTCAGCTTGGCACTACTGGAAAGTGCAGAACCTCTAGGAGGTGGGACCTAGTGGGTTTTTGGGTCACTGGGGGAGTGCCATTGAAGGGGATCATAGGATGTTGTTCTCTTGATTTCCCTCTTTCTTCTCTTCCCTGCCATGAGGTGAGCAGCTTTGCTTTACCACATGTTCCTGCCGTGATGCACCATCTTGCCACAGCTTCAAAGCAATGGGGCCAGCAGATCAAGGGCTCAAAGCTCTAGAACTGTGAGCTGAAATCAGCCTTTCCTCTTTTTAAGCTGATTATCTCAGGTATTTTGTTACTGTAACTGAAACATCCTAGTAGGCATCTTTCAGGCAACTTTGACACAATATGCCCACATTCAATTCACCTTCTCTCCCCACACCTGCTCCTCTTTTGTTTCTAGTCTTGTTTATAACCTCACTGTTCAAACAGAGCACCTCAACTCCTCGCTCACCTCCCACGATGCTCAGTCACCGCATATTTACCATTCCACCCGTGCAATGTCTGTCCAGTCTCTTTACTTCCCAAGACTTTCCTGACAATTTGCCCCTGAACCTCTTTCTCCTGGACCAGTGTGTTAACTCTTAACTGTTAGGCCCTCCGAGTGCTCTCTCTCTCTCTCCTCTCTCTCTCCAACCTATCCTCCTCATTTGCTGCCAGAATGATCTCTCTGCAACAAAATCAGGTCATGTCAATTTTGCTTAAACAGCATGAAAGCCTCCCTCTTGCCTGGGGATCAGGCTTCTCAATCTGGGGGGAAGTGCCGCCCTCCCCAGCCCTACCTTCCATCCCTTATGCCCCTTTCTCCCCTTCTGCTCAGGTCTCCAACCACCCGGAAATATTTCCCATGCCCCGGGCATCACCTGGATCCCGCCTCCATTCTCTGCTTTCGTAACTGCTGTTTTTCGGATCCTGTCTTCCCCTCTGGCCCAGCCCACAAGCTCTGTCTGCAAAATATCATTAGGTACAAGGAGACTGGCTACCTAACTTGCCTTCCTAGCACGGCTCAAGGGCCCTTCTCTGCAAGGCCTTCTTCCTTCCCTTTTTGTGTTTCAGTTAGAGTTGGTGTGAGAATGGTTCACGTTCACTGTGAGCTTTCTTTTGCAACGTTGATTCTACAGGAGGCAAGATCTGGGTTGGATCCATCTTTGTAGAGCCCAGTCCTAGCACAGAGCATGACACAAAGGAAATCCTCAATCAGTATTTGTTGCATGCATGAATGAAAAAATTTTGTTCCTGCACAAGGATCTCATTCTCTTTATAATTTTGTCCCCAAAGGTTAGACTATCAGTAGAGCCCTCTGATCCTCCTCCCCTTACATTGGCTTATAGGAGTGGTGGCTTCCTTGCCTCTGGAGGGCGGGTTACAGTGGAGGGGTGCTCCTGGTCTTTCTGCATCATCCCCCTCATTCGCCACGGCTCTCCAGGGGCTCCCTGGCTGGTGGACCATGTGGCCAGGCCTTCCCATAGATTCCTCCAGGCAAGGCAGACCCCAAGAAACCCGCTGTCCTTCCAGGCCCTATCAAAAGTGGACATTGCTTCAGAGGAGCATCCACCTGCCAGCCTGCCCTGCCTGGAGTGTGGGTTTAATGATGGCTTTCTCTTGATGGTGGTGGCAGATATTAGGAAACCCATCTGTTTCCAGGTCTGAGCTTCGGCTTTCAATCGGCTTTACTCAGAAATAAAGCAGATATTTTGACCTCCATCTGTCTGACTTTGATTCTCTAATTTGATCCCAACTTGAAGCTGGATGGGGTAAAGGGGTGAGAAAAGAATTAGGACAGGAAGCCTATTTATTTATTCTTCTAAAACTCCAATAATTACTACAGTATTCCACAATTAAGGTGTCTGGAGTTACTCAAGTCCCAGCTATCTGAAGGAATCTTAAGCCATATACAATCATGGGGAAAAGTTATTGCTTTCTAGGACAAAGGGGGGCCTAGGACTAAGCCATATGTGTGTTTAATACCTGTGCTGTCTTACTGAATGCCCAAAGAGGTTTGTGGGTTAGGGCTGGAGTGCAAACATGTGGATCTCGAGGAAAGAGAAGAAGTGGGTTTTCCATCTTCATCCATCAGGTGGGCAAAGACCAAAAAGTTTAATAACCTTCTGTGTTGAAGAGGGTGTGGGAAAATAAGCAACCTTATACACAGTGAGTAGGAGTATGTTTTGTTAAAAATAATCTGTGAAGGGCCATTTGGGAGCATCTATTTAAAAATACACATGCACTTGGCCGTTGACCCAGAAATTGTGTTTCAAGAATTTATGCTATGGATATACATTAAGTACAGGGTTATTCACTGTCACATCCTTTACAATTGCACACACTTAGAAATATTTTCATTTTCTGACAGGGAGCTAATTTTAAAAATGTTAGTGCATCCTTAATGGAGGATTTTTCTTACACATCAATAAGGAATGGCTTTCCAGATACTTCGATAAGGGGGAACAATCAAAGTGCACTACATGGAGTATGTTGTGCTGACCTTTAAAAAAGAAAGAGAGAAGAAAAAAGTGCATTTGCTTGTAAACCTTTTATCTGAAACTTATACAATAGGAGCTGATAACATTGTTTGCCTCTGGGAAGGAGAACCAGATGGCTGGAGGGACAAGGTTAGGTGGGGACTTTGCAATAGACTATTCCTACCTTTTGAATTTTAAACAATGCAAATGTTTAATTAAATTAAAAGATAGGCACACACAAATATACACAATATGATTTTTGTTTCTATGGAAAGGAAACATTTGTGTTTATTTGGGAGAAAACTTGGCATTGGTTTGTTTCCTGAGGCAACAATCTTAGAGGATGATCCAGAGGCAAGAACTACCAAGAGGCAGGGGCAAAGGGGTGATTGATGGGACCCAGTGGTCAGTGTGCAGGTTCAGAGATCAAACTACTTAGATGTGCAATTAGCTCTGGCACTTTCTGTGTGACTAGGTGGGCAAGTTACCTCTGTAAGTTTCAGTTTTCTCTTCAAAGAAGGATAATAATAGCACCCACCTCCTGGGATTGCTGTGGAGATAAGATGGGAGAGTGCATGTGTAACCTGCGGAAAGCCAGGCCGCCATATGGCTCTGTGTGAGTTTGGAGTTACATTCAAAGAATGTTTACAAAGAAGTTTTTGTGAAATTCAAGTACTTATTACTATGGTTTCTTAAGAAAATTCCCTGGAGGTAGTATATGTGTACCAGATAGTTAAACTTTAAAATATTTCTATTCTGAGGCTGGGGGGTGTGGGTCAGTGGTAGAGTGTTACTTAGAATGTGTGAGACCCTGGGCTTGATGCTCAGCACAAACCGAAACAAAATGTCTCTTGGCCTTTAACTTGTCCACCCCTCAGTTTCAAAAGAGAGTAGCTATCTTTGAAATTTTTCTCTCTCTTGCTCTCTCTCTCTTTTTTCTTTTTTTCTGATACTGTCTGGCCTTGAACTTGCAATCCTTCTGCCTCAGCGTCCTGAGTAGCTGGGATGAGAGGTGAATAACACCTCACCTAGTGAAAAACACTCTGTTCCATTCCTTCTTTGTTTTTTTCTTTTTGTACTGGGGATGGAACCCAGGGCACTCTACCACTGAGCCACATCTCAGCCATTTTTATTTTGGAGACAGGGTCTTGCTAAGTGGCTAAGGGTCTTGCTAAATTGCCCAGGCTGGCCTCAAACTTGTGATCCTCCTATTCTAGCCTCCCCAGTCACTGGGATTTCAGGCGTGCCCCAGGGCACTCTGCTCTTTAGTCTTACCTGCTGCAAAGCTTGTCATGCTTACCTGACAAGCTGTCTTGGAGCTTTTATTTTTCCTTGCCAGAATTCTCTTTATTGCAATCACAAATCTCCTTGCCTCTCAGGCTTACTGTATTTTCCCCCCAATCTGTGGATTAAGGCCCGTGAGCTGCAAATATGGGGAAATGCCAAATGAACCAAGCCAGAATTTTACTAGTGGAAGGTGGGGGTGGTAATACAAATAGAGGAATGGATAGAAATTCTTATAAATAACTTTTAGCACGTGTTAACCATGTCAGGAATTTATAACATTACCTGGCATATACTAAGCACTCAATAAACCTTAGCTATTAATATTCATTATAGTCACTTTCCCCACAGCCTGGTAGTAATAGTAACAGCTAACATTGACAAAGCACCTCACTTGGGTTAATCCTGTAAGCCTCACCACACCACCAGGCCACAGGTCCTCTTTTAAAAGCGAGGAAACAGGGAGAGATTAGCAATTGCACATTTCATTTTACAGATGAGGAGACAGAGAACCATTTAGCAATATGGTGGAGTTACAGAGGTAGGAACAAGGGGAGTTGGCACATGAAGCCAAGCAGCCCGGTTCTCGGTTTCTGTCTGAACCTCCAGGCAGGTTGCCTCTAATTCAGGCTTTTTGTTTTAATGGAAGCAGCCAATCTGATTCTTTTGTGCTGAAGGTTTTCTGCGGGGTTTCTTCTGTGCATGTTTATATGCCTTAGTCCTAGGTGCATGAGAAAGCAGCACTTTACAATTGCTGTTGATGGCTGTGGTCTTACCTCTCAGATACCAAGGCTTCTGCTTAGGACCGGAGAAAGGCTCCTGCATTTGATGGATCTCCCCAAGTGCATATCTAATGAAGAAAATAATGCTAACTAGGTCAATCGAATGCCCTTAACAAGTTGGCTTGTTCTGGGTGTGTACCAGAAAATTTGTTTCATAGCTACTAGTGCAACAGGCGTTATGTTCTGTACATATCAGTGTCTTTGTGTACCTTGACCTCAGGTTGTCCTGGCACAGAAGGCATCCATTCAGGCAGAGACCTCACTTTGGGTTTCATGTCAGGATTGCTTTGTGCAAAGTGAGAGTCTTCAGCTCCAGGCTTTGCTAAGAACAGCATGCTTCAAATTCCAAAAAGCTCCCACCCGCATCTGAAGAGCAGCCCTTAGAAGTCTGAGCATAGCGTTCTCGCTTTAGACCATGAATCTGACCCAAGGAAATTTCCTGTACTGTTGGCAACTAAAACCTTCTTCAGTTTGGGGAGGAAGGGCTGAGGAGAGAGAAAGGGAATAGGGGAGTCTGTGTGAGGTGAGGAAATGGGAGGTGGTGAACCCCTTCTGGTGGTGGCCCCTACTGGAAGCTGGGCAGATGTTGGTGATGCCGTGCTGTTGGACTTCCCAGCCTCCAGAACCATGAATCCTACAAACCTCCACTCTTTATAAATTACCCATCTCAGGTATTTTATTACCAGGGAACGAGGGAACGTCGAGGGAGTCTGGCCAGGCTCATTTCCTCTAGCTCCCAGTTAGCTGTCGACTCGGAAATATCTTTATAAACAGTCTTGTTTTTATCTCTTCCTAAGATGCCAGTGGCTCTGGTCCCTTAGCACGGTGACAGACACGACTTGGCTAAAAAAACACAATGTGATTTATGATATTCATAAATCACAGAGCCCGACGATATGATTAAATCTCCTACTTACAGCTAAGACGTCAAAGGGGGTCAGTAATCATTTTAAATGTAGGGTTGTAGTTTTTGTGTCAAAACTGCACCGTTTTGTACACTCTGAGGTCAATGTGAATGTACTATCTCTGCACACCGTGTCCATATATCACCCAGCAAGGCCCCTGCAGGCTCTGCGTCCCTGGACCTGTGGAGGTGGTCCCCTGTGCTCAGAGGATGCTCCTGCCACCTTAGCATCTTCCTCCCCTGTTTTCCTTTCAGCTGGGGCCATCTGGACCAGGAAAGGATGGTGGTTGTGCCGTGAATGTGCACCGCATCAGTTACCAGCTAAGAGGTCATTCTTTGTTCCAGGAGAAGTGACATCCAGAGACACCATTAATTAAAACTTCATCTGTTTTGTGGTAATCCACCCCACCCTGCTTGCTGTTCCTCCCCCATTCCTGGCATATCAGCAATTAGTTAAGCCAAGCTGCAATGGTGGAAGCTGCTACTAATTAATTTCTCACATCGATGGAGACCTTTGACTAGCGGGGCATATTAAAAAATTTTTAAAAAGACTCCAAATGCAAGCATTCCATCTGTCCCCGAGGCCCGGGGATTTCCTTCAGTGCCATTTTCTTTTCCCTGTTCACTGAAAGATGGTACATGGAGTGACAGGCTTGGAGAACCAAGTCGTTGCTCTTTAAATAGATGCAGGCTCTGATTTTTTTTTTTTTTTTTAATAATGAAACCTCAATTTGGGGGTTGAGGATCAAGTTCTCTTCTGCTCCCATTTCTAATCTGTTTTTTTTTAAACATTTCTGATCACATCTTTTTTTTTTTAATATTTATTTTTTTTAGTTTTCGGCGGACACAACATCTTTGTTGGTATGTGGTGCTGAGGATCGAACCCGGGCCGCACGCACGCCAGGCGAGCGCGCTACCGCTTGAGCCACATCCCCAGCCCTAATCTGTTTTTTTTTTTTTTTTTTTTTTTTTTTTTTTTTTAGGATTTAGCCCATCAGTTGGCAGCCTTTGAATGAATTGGTGGGGACATAAAGGCCTTTGTGAGGTATGCTTGGAGGGACCATGGTCACATCCATAGCTGGCTTTTTCTCTTAAAGATTCAGGTCAAATTGGCAAGTATTTGCCAAGAAGTGCTGAGCTAGATGTCAGGAGGGACAGGAGAGGGATTGAGAGGGTTTCTATCCTCCCAGGCAGATAAACCCTGACCCTGGAAATTGGTACTCGAAACAAGGCGTTCCATAATTCAGGGTTGGTTGGGGGCTGCAGAGCATTCAGAGAAAGTTTCTAGAGCCCAGGTTACCAAGGAAGACTTAAAGATATCAAGAATGAACTTGGTAATCACGAATAAAATCTTCATTTGAGAGTGAATACCCTGACCTGCTTTTTTTTTTTTTTTTTTCCTTCTAAGTCTGAACTATTTGGGAAGGTCCTTGGGGAAAATCAAGTGAAGTGGGCATATCTTTTGGCTAAATGATAGCCAACTACTATCTGATCACATTTGTAAAGTGACACAATTTAATTACCAGTTCTGAGGGAGACATCAGAATGCTTTGTGTCTAATGAGTATGTTTTTTTTTCCCCCAGACACAAATGTCTTTAAATGAACATTTACCGGTTAGTTCTCATTTAACTCTTTTATGGATAGAAAAGCAAGTTATATTACTCCTGTCTTATAGATGGAGCTGAGACCACCTGCCACAAAGCTTCTTGTTGATGCTGCAAGTTCAGACTGTCAGGTGACCCATGGGCTATTCAGAAAAGGATTCAAGAACTTACTTTAATCCCTGAATGGAGATTTGGGTGTTCTGTGTGTAGATGCTCTTTAGAATTTGTTTCTCTCTTGTTTACTTGATTTCATTTTTCGTCACATGCTGCATGGTTTATGAGCTTAGGAATCTGGGCCTCAGAGCGATCCTCATCCATTGTCTGCATTGAACTGTTGAGTGATAAAAGGAGGGACCAGTTTCTTCAGCATCCTCTATTCAAGTTGTTAGTCCTCTCCAGGCCACCTGCTTTTGTTTTATGGAATTCCACATGCTTCATTTTTTTTTTCTGGAACATTTCATGAGCGTTGTAGAGTTTGCATTATTCTCTGCAGAAAGGCAGGGACCTTGTTTTGCTCTGCAACTCTCCTGGCATCCAGCTCCAAGGTTTGAGAGTTGTTGGCACTTGTCTTTCCATAAATATTTGATTAAGTGAGTTGTCAGAGGAACTGGGGTCTCTGCTGGGGGGTTCTGCTTCTGTGAGAAGCTCAGGTGTGGAATTTGTACAGTGGATAGGTGAATTTGTACCTGCACAGGGGCCTCACCTACTGTGAAACATTCACTTCATTGACAAACAGCTACGGGAGCATGTGGTGCCGTCCAAACACTGGGCTAGGTCCTGGGATCCAAAGACAAATGGACGGTCCCTGCTGTCAAGAAGCTTGAAGTCAAACGCAGAGAGAGAAATTAAAATGATTACAATTACATCCTGCCAGGATCGAAGATTGGCCAAGTAAGAAGCAGCTCAGACAACTAGACTGGTTGAAAATGTGGGACTCCTAAGAAGGTGGATAGTTTGGCATTCTTTAAAGTAATGTTTCTTAAATATTAGTTCAACACATAATCAGCTTTGATGTAAAGAAAAGGATTCTCTGGGGCTGGGGCTGTAGCTCCATGGCAGAGTGCTTGCCTAGCATGGGTGAGGCACTGGGTTCAATCTCAGCACGGCATAAAAAACTAAACAAATAAAGGCATGCTATCCATCTACAAGTATTAAAAAACAATTTAAAAGAGAAAAGGATTCTCTGTTAAGAAAAATTGCCTTTTTCTTTCCTTGTTTAAAATAAGGGATTTACAATAGACAAGGAACACATAGGAACATTTTAACCTTTTGAAAATGCAGTCTTTGAAACCAGGTAATTAATTCTTTGGGAAGCATTAAAATGTTTAGGACTTAGCCAGCATGGTGGTTCATGCCTGTAATCCCAACGACTCAGGAGGCTGAGGCAGGAGGATAAAAGATGTGAGGCCAACCTGGGAAATTTAGCAAGACCCTGTTTCAAAAGCAAGCAAGCAAGCAAACAACAATAAAACAACAAAAATCAAACCAAACCAAAACAAAACAAAAACCTAGAACAAAACCCAAACCCACCAAACCCCCGATACCCAACAACAACAAAACAGGGCAGGGAATGTGGCCCCACGGTTGAGTGCTGGCCTGGCATGCATGAGGCACTGGGTTTCTTCCCCAGTACAGCCAACAACAACAAAAAAGCCTAAGATTTGTCTTGTGACATGACCCATGCGGCCTTAAACTGTCCCCGCATTGGCCCGGGGCTGTTCAGAGTAACCTTTCACATCCAGGGCGAAAATACTTATGAGGGACAGACTAATGAGGAAGTGGAACGACCCCACTTGGAGTACTTTAACTCTTGTCATTAATTTATTTGCCACCTGTTACCTAGACGCTGCTCACGGGGACCTGAGTTAACCACATCCTCTGTCGTTAACTCCTTCAGTGTTTTAACGACCCGTGTTTGCTAGTGTCCTGGGCAGACGCCCACCTGCGCTGCTCTTCAACCTGACTCTGGGAGTAGAAAGCCCAAGGCCAGGGGAGGGTCCTCAGGGAAGGCTAAATTGATCTGCTCCTGGTGTCTAGAGGGGACAGAACAGCGTTGTGGAGTGGGGAGGAGTCCACGAAAAGGAACGACTTTAGGAAAGGTCATGGTGTGGCCTCTGGAAAGTACAGCATGGTTCCAGGACAAGATAGGAGGCTGGATGAGCAGCCCTGGGCCACACAGGACAGGCCAAGGGAAGGAGTTTCCTCTCTCAGGTTAGGTCAATGGAGTAAGGCAAAAACCCAGAAACTAAAAAATTGTCTTCCTTCCTTCCTTCCTTCCTTCCTTCCTTCCTTCCTTCCTTCCTTCCTTCCTTCCTTCTTTCCTTCCTTCCTTCCTTCCTTCCTTCCTTCCTTCCTTCCTTTCCTTCCTTCCCCCCCCCTCTCTCTCTCTCTCTCTCTCTTTCTTTCTTTCTTTCTTTCTTTCTTTCTTTCTTTCTTTCTTTCTTTCCCCTACATACACACAAAACTTTTCCCTCCACAGTTCATTATGAAAAATTTCAAAAATATAGAAAAATTTAAAGACAAATTCAGTCAATACCACTTACATTTTACAATTAATGTCTTGCTGTATTTGTCTGAGCAGTTCCTAAAATGTGTCCTGCAGGCCCCTAGAGAATGCAAGAAACTTAAAGGGGATCCTTGAAGCCAAAATGATTTTCATAATAATACTAAAATCATATTTGAGGTTTTTTTCCTGCAACGATATTTGCAATGATGGGCAAACGTGAGGGTAGGCGAAACTTTGGCACCTCAGCATGAAGACAGGCCGAGGTACCCACTGTACCAGAAGTCATGGAGTTCTTACTGCCAATCACTTGTAGCATAAGAAAGACCATTTAACAACAGCCGTGATGAAACATTACCAATTCTTAGTTCATTAAGTCTTAACTTTGGAGTGCGTATCTTTTTAATATTTTGGGCGATGAAATGAGAATTGTGCATAAAACACTGCCCCTCCATATTGAAAAATGATGGCTCTCTGGAGAAGAGTGATTGTGTGACTGTTTGAATTACTAGCTAAACTAGCAGACTTTTCGTGGAACACCAGTTTTCATTTGAAATCGGCTGTGTTGTTTTTCTAGGGTTGCTGTAACAAATTACCATAGCCCGGTTGCCTCAAAACAACAGAGTGTATTCTCTTCCAGTTCTGAAGGCCGGAGTCTCAAACCAAGGTGCTGGAAGGCCCATGCTCTCTCTCTCTCTCTCTCTTTTTTTTTTTTTTTTGGTACCAAGGATTGAACCCAGGGGTGCTTTACCACTGAGCCACATCCCCAGCCTTTTGTAATATTTTATTTAGAGGTAGAGTCCCTCTGAGTTGCTAAGTACCTCACTAATCTGCTGAGGCTGGCTTTGAACTCCCCATCCTCCTGCCTCAGCCTCCTGAGTTGCTGGGATTATAGGTGTGCGCCACTGAGCCTGGCTCATGGTCTCTCTTGAGGTTCCGGGGGAGAATCTGTTTCTCACCCCTCGTAGCTTCTGGTGGTGATCGGCAGCATCACTCCAAAGTACCTTCATCTTCACACGACCTTCTCTTGTTTGGGTCCCTGTGTCCTCTCCTATCTCTCCCAAATCTCCTTCTGCCTCTTTCTTATAAGGGACCTGTCACTGGATGTAGGCCTGCCTAGATAATCCAGGGACAGCCTCCCTGCTCATGTCCTCAACTTAATCACAGCTTTTGTTATGGAAGGTAATATCCAGAGGTTCCTGAGACTCTGGGAAGTGAATGCACTTTTAGGGTGATATGATGCTGGTGGTGTATTTTATTCTATTCATCACAATGACTGACAGATAAACTACAGTTATTCAGACTTGGATATTTGCCAAACATTTTCTTGGAAATGAATAAAGTGAGTCTCTCTCTTCAAGGAAAACGATTGACATTTTTTTTTTTTTTTTGGTGACATTTTTTTTTTCTAGATTAGAAAATTCTAGCTTTGAAATAAAAAACAGGATTCTGGGAAAACTCGTATTCACTACCATGAGCTTGACAGTTTCTCAATACTTGAAGACTTTTCTCATGAGATTATTGGTACTATGAATGTATGGGATTTAAAAAATATATGTATATATTCCATAATGAATGTGTCAGCATTTGAAAGTTCTGCATAACTCAGTGAATCAATGTTTTCCAAACGGTTAGTGCTTGATGTCATAAAATCATAAGGAGGTAAAAAAAATCCATTCAAAGTGCAAGATAGATCAATGGATTTTAATGCAATCAAGTATGAGAAGTTCACTGATAATGTTTCAGATTCCACATCACAAATAACTTTTAAGAAACAATCACTTTTCCAGTTTGAGTTAGCATGGAAAAAGTATGTCTACAATTATCTGAAAAGGTTATTAAAACATAACCTTTGCCCCTTAGAGTATCTGTGTGGCTGAATTTTTTTCATATACTTTAACTAAAACAAAATAGCACAAAAGATTGAATGAAGAGACAGATATGAGAACCAGTCGGCTGTTTTCTATTAAGAAGTAGAAGAACTTGGGTTTGGTGGCACACGCCTGTAATTCTGGTGACCCGAGAGGCTGAAGCAGGAGGATAGCAAGTTTGAGGCCAGCCTCAACAACTTAGTAAGACTTTATCTCAAAATAATCAATCAAAAAAGACTTGGGGAGTGGCTCAGTGGCAGAGGACCCCTGGACTCAATCTCCAGTACTTTGAAAGATAAAAGAGCATGAGAGAGAAGTACAAGATGTTAAAAAAGAGATTTATAAAAATACAAAATATTGCCACAATTATTTTTTTTCATTTTGGAAGAAATAATTATTTTTCTTAGAATATTTTTCCAGGATAACATAGGTTTATTTATTTATTTTTAAAGAGTTAATAAATATTTAGAGGTCTAGGGGCATAACTCCAAGGTAGAGCACTTGCCTAGCTTGCTCAGGGGCCTGGGTACAATCCCTACCACTCCACTGGGGGGGGGGGTGTGAATTAGAATCTTCTTCAGCTTAATTTATGTTAATTGACAGATTTAATGCACCAAATAAACACTCTTTGAGTTCTTAACATTTTTCTGTTATGTAAAAGGTACTCAAAACCAGAGAGTTTGAGAACTGCTCTTCTAGGAGTGTGGGTAGTGTAGAGGACTGGGGTTTGTTGGACTCTGGGGTGCCGCAGTCTGGCTGGGCACAGAATCACGAGCCACTCAAGCAGGAACAAAACTTTATTTTTGAAAATGCCGCCAATACCCCGTACACGTCTGGGAAGCCACCCGGTCCACCCACGCGGAATTCCCTCCTACTGCACTTTCCCAACCAATGGGAACTCTCCAGGAGTCCTGTAGCAGGCCGAGGTGAACAGCAGGAGTCCAATATCCATATGAATGCAAATCTTAACATAATCATATCCTCTCAATGGCTAGCTGGCGTCACCTTACAACCAAAAGTGCCATGCATCATATTACTTGGCTGTGGCTCTTAGCACTGGGGAGTGTGGGGGCTTCCAAACAGACTGAATGGCAGGAACGAGGAACCAGGGAACTCTCTTCCATCCTGGGAACTCTTCCTTTTGGTTCTCTGATCTCTTTCTCCCATTGTCCTCACACCTCTCAGAACAACTTTTTTTCCCCCTTGTTCTAAACATTCTTCCCTGGACTTTTTCTTTTCTCTTCCTCTCACTCTGTGGGCACTCAACTACTGAATGGCTTTAATTACTATGAATTGCCTGGGGCTGAGGGGTTACTTCTTCTCAGCTATGGTCTCAGCCCCTAGATTAAAAACCTAGCACACTGTGGGTGCTTAATAAGGAGTTTTTCTGTGAATGAAAGAATCACCATTCATGCACAACAGCGACAGGGAAGCCCCTCTGAACTTGGCTGCCTTGAGTCCCGTTGAACACAAGGGACACTCACAAGAAATGTAAGTGTGACTCCAGAAAAAAGAATTTGCAGGGAAGAGAAGTGGAGCCTTTCTGGAAAGCACTCTGGTGATTCATCATTCAGATAAGTATACATAGACCCTGTGGCTCAGCAGCATCTTTCCTGGTTATGTTCCAGAAGAAAATAACAACCTAGATGGGTCCATAAGAGAACACAAATGGCGATGTCCTTTCTAGCATGATTTGTTGTGAAGAGAGTTGGAAGCAATTTTGATGTCCTTTATTGGGAAAGGTCACATGAAATGTTGCTGATGCATAATGGGGGCCAGTGCGAAGTAATTGGAAGCAAATGTGTAGACAGAGCAGCATCCACAAGTCTGAAAGCATTGGGCGGTGGAACGAGGTGAGAAACCCAGGCATCTCCATTGCATGATGTCACTTGCGTAAATTAAAAACACCTGCTTGGAGCTGCTGAAAAACTTTCTATGTCTTGACTTAGGTGTTGGTTTACCTAGGTGTGCGCGTCTGTGCAAATTCAACAACCTTCCTAATTAAGGTCATTTCACTTGACCATATGCTTGTAACACCTCAATGAAAGAAACCAAAAAAAACAATGTGCACATGAAATAGGAAATGTAAGAACACTACCAAAATGAGAGGATATGCCTCAAACACATTGGGAATTGGCTCGAGGTAGGGAGAATGGAGACAAAGTGAATAGGTGAATGAATGAGTTTTTTAAAAAATTAAAAATGGTCTTTGCATAGACAAGCAATAATGATGGACCTGAGCTGAGCAGTTGGAGGTCTCCTGTCTATTTCATCTATTCATCCATGGGTTTAACTACCTACAGAGCCATCTCCACTCATGCTATCACTTGACCCATGTATGTCATCCTTCCCAAATCTTCACATCCCCACTCTCTTCCTAAACTCCCATTCTACATCTTTATTTGCCTTCTAGGGATTCCCCACCTGGGTGCTTTCTTTTCTGTGCCAACAATGTTATCGTCCTTCAAAGAAGGTTCAGGGCAGACAATTCAAATCCTAATAGCTAAGGGAGTCTCTGCTCTTCTCCTTGTCCTTTCAATAGGAGCAGCATTTTGGACCAGCAGCATTGGCCTCCCCTGGAAGCTTATTAGAAATGCAGAATCTCAGATCCTGCCCCAGATTTATCAATCGCAACTCTCTTTTCACCAAGATCCCAGGTGATTTGGCTGCAAACTGATGCTGGAGAAGCTCTGGTCAATTTCTTATTTTACTTTGTGAGCTGGAAATAAGTAGGAACCCCTTCTGGAGGACCCAAGTGGGGTTAAAGGCGCACTCCACTCAGGCTTTGTAGGTCTGATACATGAAGAGTAAGGCATCCGGACTTCTAGTCACTTGTTGGGCGAGTGACCTTGAAGAGGCTACTTCTCGTTACACATTTCAATAGCTCTCTGTATTAACAAAGCACTTCTCCATCAATTTATTAGTGATTCTCTCTCCAATTCTGTGCATCATCTCTCCAAGCAATAAATGGCGGTGGATTTTCTTTGTAACCCATATAAGTGGTTGATAAATTGTAAACAAATGGGTTGAGAAGGTAACATAGCGGAAAAGTGTTTCAATTTGCCTTCATCCATCCTCCATGCATCACTTAGGGGAGAAATCAAGTGCTCGCCGACTCCATCCTGTGTTTAGAATGTAATTCTAAACAGAGGCAAAGAGAGAACAACTTGCTATTCCACTATATAAACCATTAGTTTAATAACTTTGGGTGGGTTTGACAAGGTGGTCTGTCAATCCAATGACATTAGCTGAACTGAAGTCCAGCGTCAAGGAAATGCAGCAAAAGCCTTCCAACCTCTGACTGTATCTGCACCACTGTGGAGCTCCTGTGTTCATGGAGATCCAGCCTATTCCGTGACAGTTTAGGGAGTAGTTTGAACTGGGGCATAAAATAAAACAACGAATATAGATTCCAATCTTTTCTCCTATATAAATTAGCTTCCTGAAATAGCTTCCTCCTGGCCCGAAGAGCGAAAGGCGGTTGGTTATAAAATGCCCTGTCCATCTGCACGTATCTGTCTCAGGAATCTCTTTAAGTTCTCTTCTTCTCCCTAAATGGCTTCTCTGCCAAATAACCACCTTTGGCTTCAGGGCTTGAACTTCTCCTTGTTCTGGTGCCTTCCCTTTTCAGAGAAAAGCTCCAGTTCCCTTGGCTTCACATCCATCTTCACGTATCTGTCTCAGGAATCTCTTTAAGTTCTCTTCTTCTCCCTAAATGGCAGCACCACACACCCAGCCTTCCTGCTGTCCAGCCCAGGATAACAGCCTAGGTGCACTGCCTGGGCTGTGTGGACTCTACGCTCTCCCAACAGAGTCTGGAGACCTCCCCCTCTTCACCCAGGTCATGGCCACAGGTCCCGGATTCACCAAGACATGCAGGCGAAAGGTGCAGATGATGATTGTCAACCTATCAATTGGGGGGATTGATCCATTGAGAAAGCTACCTATGCACCATTAAAAAAAAAATTGAACTTTGACACAGGTACCAACACAAGTGTAAATAGGTAACTAAAACTAGGTGAGTGTCAATAAGAAAAAGACAGGGAGTCAGGAAGACAAACTTCCGGTGGGCAGCATCAAAGAACCTGCTGACCCCAACAGAATTTGACGGATACCCTGCCAGCCCTCACAGAAGAAAGCAATTATTTTAAGAAAATCTATTTGAGGGTAACACTGTCATTATCCTTTTAACGGTACTGCTCCAACAATCCAGTTACAGTTGGCTTTAAAAAATAAGAAATGCTCTTTTTGCCAATACAATTAAAGCGTTTTGGAGAGGCAGATGGTATTAGTTCAGCTTGTCGAGGCTTTTTCTCGCCACGTCTAGAAAAGAACATTTTTGCAAGTGTGGTACAGTGCAGAGCCAAGTTCAATACAGGCGTGCATAGCCAAGCGATTGTAGTGGTCTACTAGGGGAAAAATAAATAAATAAATAAGAGAAATGCCAATGCAAAATGGAGCTTTCTTTAGGTTTCAGACAAATCTGTTTTACATCAGTGGAGAATAAGTGGAAAATTACTGTGCTTTCCAAATAACAAGAGAAAAGATAACTTTGGGGGGAAATCAAGAAGTTTTTCTGTATGGAATAAATCAGTTGCCCTGAAATTAGGTGACTTCTCTTTCCTCTGTGGAGGGCAACTCTCTTTGCCTGGCACAAGGTGTTCTAAAGGGCTTTAAGCAGAGCTGATTAAAAGAACTGAGAGCAGGAACTGGTAAAGAAGGACCAGAAAACTAAACAGGTTACAGGTTTGGTACATGTCTCTTCATCACTTGAAACCTAAAATGCACCCATAGAAGACTACTCATGCCTCTATTTGGGTCCTGAAGGCATTCTTCTTTGGAAACTTTGCAGCACATTGGCCAGACAAATCAGAAAAATTTCTCCTTCAGCAGTGTGCAGATACTCTCATTTTATATTAACTAGGGCAGGAATGAGCTAAGTAAAGAAGTGAGAGGAGTTGGGAAAATTAGATTGCCCTAAAATTTGGAACCCACAAAGCAATTCTAACTTGGAAGTAAAAGAGATGGTTTTGTTTTACACAGAGAGAGATGACCACGTTGCAATGAGGTACATGAAGGAAATCCGTTGATTAGGGTTTCTCAATTTTCATATAATTGTGTCAGAGCAAAAACCTTTCTCCTTATTAGAAAACTCTGTGGAGGATTGCAGTGGGCTTCTTTACCAGCTACTTCTGGGCATGACCTTGAGCTAGTCACTCTCTTCTGACCTGAGAGTCTTCCACCATGAGATGAAGAGATGGACTAAAGGATGTCTGTTGGGAGACCCTGAGTTTGGTGCATGGTGCATTTGTTGTAGAAATTCACATATCACCAGGGAGATCCTGCACCCACATGACAGAAGTTTCAATGCCCGGCAATGGATTTTAGGCGTTGGCTTAACAGTAGAGGCATTTGTTTAACGGTCAAGGTGACTCTCTGTTGGCGCACCTCCTGGCACGACCCTGTGTGGTCCTCTAAATAGGTATGCATGACCGCTCTCCTTCCTCTCACGGCCAGATTTCTAGAACAGCTCGTTTTCAACTACTATGTCCATGACCTCATCTGTCATCCCACCTTCAACTCCCTGAAATTTGTTTTTCTGCCAAGGTCATCACCAACCTCCAAGTTGCCAGATCCCATAGACCCTGCTCAGACCCATCACTTTCTTGAGTTCTCAGATTTTTCTACTGTTGACAGGTTCCTCTTCTTGAAACTGTCTTCTTCCTTTACTTCCCAAACCCCATTCCTCACCAACTGCTGCTTCTCTGTTTTTTTGATGGGCATCTATTCCTTACCTACCCTTTGAATCCCTGTTCTGCTTCAAGCTGATACCCCCTCCCCCATGCAAACTCTCTCTCTAGATAAAAGCTTTTAACACTACCTCAATACTACACTCCCTAACCTGTATCTTTAACCGAGACCTCTCTCTCTATCCTACTGCGTACTGGATAATTTATCTGGAATTCTCACAGCTACCCCCAAATCATACCCCAAATTCAACTTCCTGGCTTCCCCCACGAATGTTTCCCCATTCTCACATTGTTTCCTAAATAAGTATTCAACTCTGCAGTTTACCTGTTGCTCAAGGTAGAAATTTGGGAGTGACTATGGATTATCCTCCCACGTCCTCATCTTGTCCCCTATATCTAATCAACCAAGAGCCACCAATTCTGTTTGTCTCCTACTCCCCACCGGCTCAATCCCCGCCCTGGTCCAGGCCCTCATCCTCTCTCTCTGGGCCTTTGGATCCATCCTGTCCATCGCCAGCCTCTGAGCCTCTCATCCTCTGCACTGGCACCAGTGGCTCCTTTCTTACCCTCGACTTTCATCATTCTGACAAAGAACAAGCATTCTTTGTTGCCTTGAATGCTCAGTTGATGCTAGGCATGATCTTGAAATTCACCAAGAAAATAAGATGGATGAATCCAGAGGGTGATAAGAGAAGGCACCCCTTCACTGCCCCTAACACATGTATGGTCAAAAGAGCTTCTCTGCCCATCTTGGCCCAAACCAATGGAGGCTATCACTTCTACAAACTGCCTATCACTTCAAACAAAACTGCCTTTTGTTTGAGTTCAACGTAATGATGAAAAAATACTAGAGATTGAGTCAGGATATACAGACTGAACATATCAACACCTCCAGTGATAGATGTTTTCAAAGGACGACTGATTAAAATATGCTTTCTGAGTGATTAATAGAACAGGAGATCTATTTGCATGCGAAAGAATGAGCAGAGAGATGGACCAAAATGATGTCTTCTTCCTTAAGGAACAAGAAGCAGTCCTCCCCCCAGCGCTCTTCACATCGGAGATGAAAATAGAAGCAACCTTGAGGCAATTTCATTTGAACAGAGAGTAAAATAACAGATTATTTTGTCAATAGTTAGCTATTAACATTGAGTTCAGTAGATATTTAAAAGGAATTCACCGGAGGAGTCTCACAATGAAACTACCTGGATTTCAAGCTTTGGTATCAATTATGAAAATATTTTATAACAAGGTCTTTTTGTGACCTCAATAGGTAAGCACCTGTGGAATGGTGTCCTTTGATATAAAATCTTATCCTTTAGGGAATAGTAATAGGGTGAGGATGCAGCAGAAAGTGAAGAACATTTTTTTTTTCCTATAACACAATGCTAGAGATATTTGTAATGTCTAAAAATAAGAAAGGATTTATTCCACATTGTACACTTCAGCTGTAATCTGGAACTATTTTGTCACAAGAAATCGGAACCAAGCATATCCTAGTTCCAAGCATAATTTGGCATTATTTTATTATATGTGGTTCCAATTTCTTGGAGTGAAATAAGTCCAATTTGTTTCTCGTGAATCCAATTCAGAGTGCTCTTTCCAAAGGAACTTGGCATCAGAGAGTACGTGAAGGAATGTATGTGGCTATGGGTACTGCAAGAAGGAATTGGGCATTATTACTGAATTGATAATTTTGAATCCGTATGGAGTAGCAAATCTTTTTATTTTTATTATTTTTTTTTAAGTCAGAACCTTCCTTCCGGCGCCTTTTTTAACTTTGTAAAAACTCCTTCTTCAGGTGTCTAAAAACACGAGAGGAAAACCAAAAACAAGACAACCCCCCCCATTTTTGATGTCATCGTAAAATATGTACTGTAGGAACATTCAAGAAAACGCTATTAAGCAAGTCTCCTTATGAAGATGTAGGCAAAGATGTACTTTTACCAAATGTCAAAATTATGTTGTCAAATTCGATATGCAATGCCATGAAAATGAATCTATTGCACAGATTTCCATGGTAGCAGTTCTCTGTGGGAAGAAGTATATTTGGTAAGGGAAATAGTTTGCAATCAAAGTATTATTGCTTTGGGGGCAAGGCGGGTGCTATTCAAAATAATACAGCAGCAAAATATGCTGATAAATTTGTAGTTATGTACCACACTGCTAATAGAGAGTTATGTGCATGAGGGTATCAACCATAGTTTGCATTCTATTATAAACTTCAGCATGAAACTTATGGAACTGGAAGGAAACTTGAGTTGGGATCAAAATAAAACCAAAGATTCATAGATCAGAAACTGGAAAATTAACTCTGTCAATAGCGGCTGAGGTTTGGTTATAGGAGGAACTATTAACGATGGAAACTTCTTCCATTGTTTTAACTCTGGTTAAAACCATCAGTGCTTAATGTTGGCATCCTTTTCCAGATTACCTAAACCAGGACAACCCACATCCCCACATCGACCTCTAGTTAGCACGTGTTTTTGCCCCCACAGTGCTATGCAAAGAGCCTGGGTTTTGACTGGAGCCCAGCTCCCTAACTCATTACATGGATGGTGCCCGATCAACCACTTGATATTTTGGAGCATCAGTTTTTCCATCTGCAGAAAGGGTAGCTAGGAACTGGTATTTTTTTCTTTTCTTTTCTTTTTTTTTTCTTAAATCTCTTGGATTTTTTTGTTTGTTTTTGAATGCTGGGGATCAGACCCAAGGCCTTGCATATGTTAGGCAAGCATTTTGCCCCTGGAGTAGCAGAACTATTATCTTTTAAATACTAGTACACGGAGGCTTCGTTAGGTATTGACCAGCAGATTTTCAACAAACAGGAGCCCTTGTAGCAGTTCCCCTCCTGGCAGCCCTTGCTGGGCTGCATTACAGAGCAGCAGGGAGTTGTAGCTACAGCCACAAGCTGGTGAGAGGCTTCTATTGAAACCTCATTCAGGCAGGAGACCAGGGCAACTGGTGAAGATATCAAACTACTCCTGTGAGGGGTGGTCAAGAGCAGCACCCTGGAATCCCCTTTTTCTACTCCCCAACCCGTCCTGATGGTAGTCGTATGTGTCAAGTGGACCGAGTGACAGTATCCACTTGTTAAGTCAATCACTTCTCTCGGTGTTGAGCACGGAGCCTTGGTTAAGCATGCATTAAGGCTGGGTTTGATCTCCATCCCAGCCCCACCAAAAAAGAGCAAAAGAGAAACAAGATTTTTTGTTTTCAGTCGGGGGTGAAGGAATTCTGCCTCAAGACTATATCATGTCTTGCCTGAGTTGCCAGCCTGCTGACTGGTCCTACAGATTTCAAACCAGCCAGCCTCAGCAATCACAAGAGCCTGTTTCTGGAAATTTTATTCTTTCTAGAAACTCCATATGTATGTACACTATTGTCTCTGTCCTGGCTCCCCCTGTCTCAGAGATCTTCCTGTGATCCTGAAGTGAGAATGTTAAAGCCCAGCCCTGCAGGAATCCAACCAAATGTCCATACTCCATTGCAGCTGGTCACTGTCCCCAGCAAAGAATATAGGGGTTAAGACTGCTGAAGACATCAACTCCCCTTAAGCTTTCCTGATGGCTTTCTATTATCCTAGTCTTGTATTCTTTTTCTTTCTATGTCAAGCAGATTTCTTTTCTTTTCTTTTTTTTTTGCAAAAGAAATTGTGCCGCTGATAAACATTAGTTATGGAAAGGTTTTCTTTCAAACTCCAGGGAAGGAACAAGATAATTTCCCCTGGTTCAGGAAAGTCAGAGTAGAATAAAGCTTCTTGAAATATGAGCTTGATAAAAATAATATTGTCGGTATGAAATAAAAATGAGGACTTGGAGACAGTTTCATTCAAACTCACTTGATCATATATAATAAAGCCGGAGAAATCAGGTTGGGGGAAGGATTTTAACATGCCGAATTGAATCAAACTGGGCGCTGAGCTTGTGTTTAGCTTTCTCTGGCGATGTTAGTCAGCTTTCTGTCACTATAACAAATACCTGGGACTATCGACTTATAAAGAGGAAAGGGTTATTCTGGATCACTGTTTTGCAGTGATTGATTGGCCTGTGAGTAGATAGTGTATCGTTATGGAGTGTGCGGCATAGCAACAGCTGTCATCTTATGGCCAGGGAAGGAAGAGGAAGAGACCAGGGTCCCACAATTTCCTTTGAGGGCACACTCCCAATGACCCAAGGACCCCTTAAAGGTTCCATGGGGACCAAACCTGAACACCTGGACCTTTAGGGACCTTCCAGATCCAAACTAGCAGGCGGTTGGTTTAAATGTTGGAACTGTCACTTTGGCAGGGACTTGTTTTGCTGACCTCAGGGGTCAGGTTAAACAAAGGAAGCTGTGGGCCTCCTGGTTGGAAATATTTCTCTGAGTTCAGGATGACCTTGCTCTCTCTCCTACCCCACAATCCAAAAACACAACTCCAGGGTGTCAGTAGGGTCGGTCCCGAGAACATAGATGGTTTGTACGAGGCTCGCCTGGAGTAGCTGGAGCGCCCTCCCTCATCAGGTAGTAGGGTCACATGCCTTAAAATGTTCAGAGTCACTCTGACAGCCCCAGGTGTCCAGGCTGGAAGAAGCCCAGAGGGTTCCCGGAGAGTTTCTGGTAGCCCCAGTGAAGACTGACGGCTCCGCAGGCTCACCCTGTGGTGTACACGGGCTGCATGCTCGAGCCCTGCTCTGCCGTGGGTTGAACCTGACTTCGGGTCAGCCTCGCTCCAGTAGACCCTGAAGTTCCTCTTCCCTTCTTCTCTGTGTTCATGGTGGACTCTCCACGCCCCTTCCCTAGGGTCCCTGCCCTGCAGAGCAGAGGTGGTCCTGCCCTCTCCAGTCCAAGGCCACTCACTCTCTATGGTCAGGCATGCTTGGCCCACAAGGGGAGTCTGACCTCCAGGGTCAGCCAAGACCATCTTAATGATGGTGTCTGGATAGACCAGCGATTCTGAGTCTGGCCCCTCCTCGGAGCCTAAAGGGAAGGATGCTCAACCTTTTTCTCCCTCCCTGCCCAGCCCCAGCGCAGTTCTGGGCACACAACATGTTCGAATCTCTCCCTTCTCTCCCCTGCCCCAGTAGTCCTACTGCAAAGGCCTCCAGTCCTGCAGAGTCACACATCTGGGATGAGGCCTGTGACATCCCTTGCTCCTCTGGAATGGCCGGCACAACTCATGGAGAAAAGACAGAGCCCCTTCCTCACGTGGCCAGTTTGCTCTGGCAGTGACGAAGCCGAACTGCTGGTCGCCCCAGCACAGAGCAGGCCTCCAGTACCCACTAGGAGCCTGCCCTTTACTCAGAGGCAGGGAATCTTGCCAAAAGGACATGTTGTCCCTACTCTAGAGGCTGGAAATGGGTACATTTCTGAGCAGGTGGGGAGACAATTGGATAAAGAAGGAGGCTTTTTGGCCACACTGGGTCTGTGCTTAAATTTTCCAAGATAGTCCTAGTGGGTACCTTCTTTCAGAGAAGAAAGTGGGGACCAGAATGCAGCTTGGGATTGAGTCCCCTGGCCCTGTGGGCTCGTCGCTGTGTGCCCTGAGTCTTCTCGGAGTGACCCTCTCCTCCGCTCTGCACTGTGGGGATCACCTGGACTTCCTGCAGCCTCTTTTCTTTGGAGGAGGAGGCGGGTTCCTGTCCGTATTCTTCCTTCACTCTGGTGGCCTTCTTCACCAGGTGGCAACTAGCTGGTAGACAGTTGTGGTCATTGACATGGCAGCATCAGGGAAAGCCTTCAGAGGCCCTAGGAGACCACAGCTGTGGGCGTGCCTTCTCCTTCTAGAGGGTCTTAGAGTCTCTGGTTCCTGGCCTTTGGAAGCTCTGATACTTAAGAGCAAGGCAGTGTGTCCTTTGATCGCTTGGTCCCCAGCCCAGCGTGTGCCATCTTGCGCTCCCAGGCAGTGTCACCATGTCCCTCTTTCCTTCCTAGCCTGCAGATGTGGGGCATTTGTTTTTCCTCCCTCCTGAGTTCTCTCTCTTTCCTTGGTCCATCTTTATCTCTGGGCCGGTTTCCACTCGGTCCTCTCCTTCCTTCACCCTGGCAGGCAGGAATTTGATGGAGCTTTCGTTATGCCATGTGGCAGGCATCAAGATAAATGAGACCAAGTTCTTAGTTCTGAATAAAAAAAAAAAAAATCAAGCAATTGAGATATTAGGAAGCTGAACAAAACACGCCAAGGGTAAGTGATTTTCTACGCCTGGGGCATCCAGAGTGCCTTCCCAGAGGTGGGAACCTTTCAGATTCAGAGGCTGGCCCACCCTAACTCCCACCCCTAGTCAGATTCTAGAAGCTTCCATGCTTTCTAGAAGCATCCATGCCAAGCCAGGCTTGGTATTGCCAGGGTGAATTCTTTGCGGCTGCTGACTCTGAGGATGGTAATGGTGAGATGGGACTCAAGCGCTGTGTGCTCACAGGTTGCTTGGGTGGAGCTGTGTTCTGGGGAGTGGGCTGTTAGACTGTGTCGTAGTGTGGACCTCATCACTACCTCAAGGGACCATGTCCTAGGGGCTGCGTGGTGTTGACTGAAGTGGCGTGACATGGCACTTTGTGATCCCAGGGAAGAGCAAATGGTTCAGCCTCTGGAGTCCAGCAAGTAGATCCTCAGGGCCTTGTGGCCTCGCTAGTCCCTGGGACCACCCCCTGGTGTCAGACTGGCCCCGAGGTGTGCCCACTGGGCAGGACCTCTCTCCCTCCTGGTCCCCTGGCGCCTTTACACCTCTGTGCTCCTTGGATGTGCAGGCTCAGGGTGGGTGTACTGGGCTCCAGGGTTGGTCGGGAAGTTTCTGAAGAGCCGTTCCTCGTCTGCCCCGTGGCTTCTGATCTTGCTGCCTAGGAAGACCTATAAAACGCAACCGATGCCTCGTTAATTTTAAATGAATCTCCCCCTTGTAGCCACTCGTCTCTGACGGCCACAATTAACCTCTAGCACGTACTCCTTTCCTTCTTTCCCTCGTGTTTGCCTGGCTGGCCCCTCACCCGTTTGCCCTCTCTTAACTTGCACCCCGCTAACTCCAGGAAGGACTCTTCAGTCACAGCCCCTTCTTCTTCTGCACCTTGGACCTCCTGCTTTAGACGCGTGGAGTGATCAGACTTCCCCAGACCTTGGCTCTGACCTTGGGATTTCCTCCACTACCTTCCTCCCTGGCTTTCAGACTTGGCTTCCGCTCCATGATGTGTGTGGGTGGGGTGGGGTGGGGGGAATGGGCTTCCTCAGCTCCGTGTTTCCCACAGCAGGAAGGAGGAAATTCAAGCGTTGGTGTTTTCTTTATGGCTAACAAACCACTCCTCTGCTTACTGCCGGGGCCACGGGATCCCGGGTTCAGCTTCTGTTATGTGCATCGAGTGGGGAAAGTGGAGACGTCACCAGTTGCTGCTCTTCCCTGTGGCCCAGGGAGCCTTTTCAAATCCACTTGGTCCACCTTGTATTCAGGTGCACTTTGCTCTCGGGAGGTGTCAAGGTCTTCCTCTGAGCGTCTGTTCATGGGTGACCGTGACCGTGGACTCCCGTGGGATGATCCCATTGCCCCAGTGTTATTGTATTCATTTCCTCCTCCTTCCTGCTCAGCCTCAGCTCAGGTTTGGGGAAGGGAAATGGCTGCTGACAGCTCCCAGGTGTGACTTACATCTCTGATGACAGGAGGACCAGCCTGGGGCCCAGGAGGTGGGAGCAGCAGGGGGTGGTGGACTTATTTCCTGGGGTGGGGAGAGTTGGAGCCATTGTGGTGAATGCAATCAGGTGTCAAGAGAAAGCCATCGCCTGGGTGCAGATGTAAGTCACACCTGGGAGCTAGGCCTCTGGTCTTGGAACCTGAGCGGCACCCTGGTGCCCTGAGAGGCTTAGCAATTGCTGCCAGGAAGACCAGCCCTGCTCCCTGACCCCCTGGTCCTGGAAAGGGGCAGCAGATGACAGGCTTTCCCCCAGCACCTGGTGGCAGGAAATGAGCTTCGCATTCCTTCCTAAATCATAAGAAAATCATCTCGGGTGCTTACGACCTCAGCGAATCTTGAAACTGGTGAGGGACTCCTGGCGGCCGCCTGCCGGCCATCCTTCCTGCAGACCTCCCGCTGCTGCCTGCTGGCCCTCTGGCCTTTCCTGTCCCTTCTGCCCCAGCCAGGCGGGCTCCATGCTGTGCTGCGTCTTCCCCAGCCTTCATCCCAACCCGTCTCTGTTCTTCCCCTCACTTGGGTCTCTCTGGACTCTTTCTGCCCCCAGGGGCTTGATTCTGTCTAGGGACAGGAATGAGGGACATTCTGGAGTTCATGTGGGCCAACTGACTTTTCTGAAACAATTTTTTTTTCTACATAAAAGGATGACCAGGAGAGGCCAGATTTAGCAAATGAAAACAACAAGATGCCAAGAGTGTCTGAATTTTAAATATCAAATAAAATTTCTAGAACAGTACACCCAGGTAATTTGGGATGGAGGGGGACATACTTGTACTAAAAAAGTGATTTCTCATTTACCAGAAATTCAAAGGTCCCTGGTGACTTGCTCCATGCCTGACAATCCTCTCCAAGGCCCCAGCCTGTGGCTGGTGGCTTCCAATTGTCTTGCTCCCTTTCTCCTGTACAATCAGGTCTTCTTGATAGGGAATAATCGATTTCTTTTCCTTAGACAGTTAATTTTCTTCTCATGTTTAGCATATTTCTAGAAGGTTTAGGACCAGGACCAGCACAACCAACATGGCCAACGGATGCTCTGTCCTGCTGACCCCAGATGGTCATGTGACTGGGCTTAGGGTAACTAACCCTGGGTTCGAAACACGGGAGAGGCTCCCTGCATAGAGCACCGATATAGCGGTGGCCTTGTGCCAGACACTTTGGATAAATCTTGGCAGGTCATATTTATAGCAAGTCACCCCCATAATTATCCCTACCTTTGACCAGGTAAGAGTCAGAGCCTCCGTCATTGCTCAGAGACAGCCTGAACCCTGGGCCTTGTGCTCCGAGTCCCACACGTTCCCCACTCTGGAGGTACCTCCTCCTATCTCCTAAAGAAAACTCACGCAGAAAACTTTGATCTGACTCATTTCTCCCTCAGCCTAGAGCCATTTCCTCATCCCCCTAAAGCTGACTAATTCCCAGTCCCCGGGAGGGAATTTCCAAAGGTTAATTCTACCAGGAGATCTTGGACTTGGGAGGAAATTGAGTCTCGTGCCTCTGCATTGGGGGGCATTTGCTCCAACTGGGAAAATCGAAGATACGCATGTAAGAGCCCTCCAGGTTTTAGGAGCAGGCTCGGTGGATTCCTGGTCCTGAACCTTCTAGAAATATGCTGACCTGGGTGGGATGCCAGGAAGGTCCCCACCGGCAGATTCCCTCCAGGTGGTTCCTGTGAAGCTCAGCCTCTGGCTTCTTTTGACTCTCCCATTTCATTGCCCATTGTCTCCTGAATCCCTCACCAAAGCGCTCTTCCCGCTGGTGTCAGGAAAGTGTGCGCAGAGACACCAGTTTCTCTTAAGCGCTGTCTCTGCGGGCTCCCTGGGGACAGGAACTTCATACTATTTCCAATCGCCTGTCTCCCCTCAGCGAGGCCAGGGTCCATGTTGTTCTGCATTTTAAAGCCATGTGAGTGTTTTTTTTTTTTTTTTTTTTTTGCTGCGTGGTGGGGTTCTCTCTTCCTGTAAGCCATAAATAGACACCTGGAGATTTCAGTGGAGAGGGAACTACTTAAAAGAAAAAAAAAAGCGAAAAAGGAAGTGCCCCTCTTTGTCCTCACCATGGCGCGAGTCAGTTTCCCTAATGGGGAGGGTTCCAAGGGCTCTCTGGCTGTGACTTTACGGAATCAATGTGGTGGAAAGAGGCACACTTCCCCTGCAAAATGTCCTTTCTACTCTCTTCTGCTCCTCTGAGCTTTGCCTCTGAATACACAAAACCGGTATTTGTGACTGCCAAGAGCCTTCTGCCGGGAGGGAGAACGCATTGTAAATCACTCTCTCACAGCCAGCGAGCCGGGGGTGTCTTTCTCACCCGTAATTATGGTTTTGCTTTGAGCTGAGAAGGTTGTTTTGGGGGCAATAAATTGTGATGTCAGTTACCCTTCAGACTCTGTGAGTGATTCCTCCGTTGGAAATTGGTGCTCTTAACAGTCGGACCTCTGGGGTCTCTGGGGCTGGCAGCTGAAAAACTGGGAGTCCTCTGCCTTGGAAGGAGGGAGGGAGAGAGAGAGAGAGAGAGAGAGAGAGAGAGAGAGAGAGAGAGAGAGAGAAGTTGATTCATAGAGGCCCTTTTGTTTCAACTTTGGTGATAAGCAACTTAAAAAATGGCTTTTATTAAAAATATTTTACATTAGAGAATTTTAATGAGGTTTTACCCTGATAAAATATTTTTAGCAAGTTTTAAAACTGAACGCACAAGGGTCGTGGCCATCTGCTTCCTAGCAATGACGGTCCTGTGACGTCATGTTGCCAAAGCTCCCAGCCACCTTCCCCAACATCAAACTTAATATTACCAGGTGTCAGGTTGTCATGGACCATTTTAACCCTTAAAAACACACTGTTTCTTGACTGTTCTCTTTGATATTTTTAGGACGTTGTTGTTCCGTCCTCTTTAAGTGATCAGTTATGAGGAATTATTTGGCAACTTCTGCAAGAGAAAAGTCAATGGCTTCGATTTTAGGGAAGCCCAAGTAGTTGCTGCAGCCCTGCAGGATGAAACTACTGTGGTTGGGGCCGGGCCTGGGTGCCCCCCTGCCCAAATGCATTACGGTGGTCTTGTGTTTCACAGGAGGGGAAAGATTCTCAGTCTCAAGGGCATCATGCTCATTCAAACTGCTCTGTTGACGTAGGGGTTTAGCCTATTTCTCCTAAATGGATGGATGGGGGAGTGAAATGGGGACAGCTTGCCCCGTGCAATTTCCAACCTCCATAGCTTGGAGATCTTAAATTCGAGGCAGGAGGGCAGGATGGGGAAGATGTGCCCTGGAGTCAAACAGATCCCGATGGGGCTGCCACTCTGCGTCTTCTTGCTGAATCATCTCCAGCAAGTGACTGTGTTTCGTTTCTGCATTTGTAAAATGGGCAGGATGGTGCCAACAATCACAGAGCTCTCCCTCCCAGCCCGTCTCTAAACACCAGCAAACCAGGGCGGCTCTGCCTTCCTGAGGTGTCCCAAAGCCTCGCGGCTCCCCTCCAGGTCCTCTGTTGCCACCTTGGCTTGAGTGGCCATCGGGGTCGGTGTAGTCTGTGTCTGCATCCTGTACCTGGAAGAGCGCCTGCTGATTAATGTTTGATAAATAAAGGAATCTGCTTCATGGAGTTGTTAACAATTAAATGCTATATGCTTGGCCCTGAGCCCTCACAGGGTACAAGGGTAATAAATGTTAGCCATTATTATTTTTACTACAGAGTTTAATCATAAGAAAGCCACTTAGCAGTGGAAAATAGGAATTTAACTGTAGCCTATTGACAGGGCCTATCCATGGGAGAAAGTCACCCAGACCTCTCTGCTGGGATCGGGGTTGTCTTCATGGTTCTCCCCTGCTGTTATTTCTTCCTTGCCATTTTAGTGGTAATACAAAAGAATAATAAATGTGAGCTCAAAGGACACACTGAAACTGTTACCTATGGCTGGGCTTCCCTTCTCCGCTGTCAGAATGGCGGTTATCAAGAATACAAGAAACAATAAATGCTGGTGAGGATGTGGGGGAAAAGACACTCCTACATCGCTGGTGGGATTGCAAATTGGTGCAACCATTTGGAAAACAGGATGGAGATTCCTCAGAAAACTTGGAATGGAACCACCATTTGACTTAGCTACCCTACTCCTCAGTTTATACTCAAAAGGTCTTAAAATCAGTGTAATGCAGTGATGCAGCCACATCAATGATTATAGAAGCTCAATGCACAATAGCCAAACTATGAACCAACCTAGGTGCCCTTCAACAGGTGAATGGATAAAGAAATGTGGTATATATACACCATGCAATATTATTCAGCCCTAAAGAAGAATGAAATTATGGCCAGTAAGTGGCTGATTTGCTAAACAAAATAAGACATCCCCCAAAACCCAAGGCAACGTTTTCTCTGATATGCGGATGCTAATTCACAATGGAGGTGGGGCTAGAGAAAAATAGAGTTACTTTGGATTAGGTAGAGGGGAATGAAGGGAGGGGAGGGGTCTGGAAGTAGGAAGGGTAGTAGAATGAATCAGACATTATTACCCTATGTACATACATGATTACATGACTGGTGTGATTCTACATGTGTACAACCAGAAGAATGAGAAGTTATACTACTCCATTTATTATGATGTGTCCAAGTGCATTCTACTGTCACGTACGACTAATTACACAACAACAACAACAAAAGTATGGCTATGCCAGGATGAAAGAATCTGTAAGCCAAAGAAGCTGGCATTATAGGTAGACTGAGGTCACAGGGTTGGGAATTGACCCGAGGGAGGCACTGAGATGGTGATCCTGTATCCTTCCTGTGTCTAAGAGCCACTGAGGACCTCTTTTGAATCAGTCAGTCACTGCGGTGTAAAAAACCATCCCCAAACCCAGTGATTTAAAGCATCAATATTGTATTACTCCTCACCATCCTGCGAAATGTTCTGCTGTCCTTGAGGTTAGCTGGGGTCACTGTGGTCCATTCATCTAGGGATTGGCTGGGTCTGGGGCCTCTGGGAGGGTCATTGTTTGGGGTCTGGGTGCTTTGGCTGGTGGCCTTGACTCTGCTCCACGTGACTTCTCCCGAGTTCAGTCGTCATTCAGCAGTCTGACCTTAGCTGCTTTCCCTGGTGGTCGGCCTTAGCAAGGCCTCTTACCTAGACCTGGAAATCCGACAGTGCTATGTTATGAATTCTGTCAGTCAAAGCAAGTCACAGTGGATGGGAAGAAGCCTGCCAGTGGCTGTGGGGGACGGATATGCATTGTTGGGGGACCTTTGCAGACGTGCTGCCACGCCCTTTAACTTGCACTCCCATGAATCTTTCCTCCGAGGGGGGGAGCTAAACTTCTCAGCCCTAAAGTTGCAAAACCAAGAGCCTCAGTGTCGGGGTCTGCATGAAAGTCCCCACCGCCTGTTAGGAAGAGCAGTTTTTCTCTCTGCTTAAAAAAAGACATTGCTGATTATTTGATTAGGAGTCATTTACTTGGGACCTGTATATTCTGTGGTTTGGGATTTTTTTTTCTTTTAGGTTTCACAAGCTTTTATTGAAGACACCCTCTCCCACCCCCATGTCAGACCCTGGCCATTTACTTCATTCTTACCACAACTTCAAGAAGGCTTGGATGATTAAAATGGAGATTATTCAAACCACTTTTTGGATATAGGATGCCATTGATCGAGGGTCACATCGCTAACAACGTTCAGAGACGAAGGTCAAAGTTGGCTTCTCTTGCTTCACGTCCCACACGTGTTCCACGACACCACCCAGCCTCTCTCCTCTCGGTCAAGAAAATCCCAACAGAAGAACAGAGCTGGGGAACGAGGCCAGTACTAATCTTAGTCTGTTTCATGGAAAAGAACGGCGGATCCATTTGATGCCCAAAGACAGGAGCTCACCTCTGCGTGGACCTTTGAAGCAAAACTGTATAACTGGACGAATTTCACGCTGGAGTTTCTGGATATGCTGTGAATCAAATTGTAAGTTTTGACTCTCAGGTAAGTCTCTGAGGTAAGATTGGGGTCAGCTGTGTATGATAAGAGGCCATGTTTCTGTTTTATGAAATGAGCACTGGAGGCCAGTGTGACAGGGCCAGTGTGACTGCTCTGTAGGAGCAAAGGCCCGGGCTCCTTCAGTTTGGTTCCACCCTCTCCTATACTTCCACGGGCGGCCCCCCGGCCTGCAGGGACTGAGCTCTCAGCAGTTTTCCACCCTCAGGAAGGAGAAGTGGGAGGGGAGGCGGCTCTGCTTCCCTGTGGACACTTTCCGGAGTTGCACATGACATCTTCTTGGTCAGTGACTGCCACAGGCTGTGTCTAGCTGGAAGGCGCTGGGCAACAGCTCCCTGAAACAGCAGAGAGCTCTGTACTAAAGAGGACAGGTCCCGGGGGACGGCAGCAGATGTGGTGTGCAGAGTGATTCTTCCCTCAATGTGTGAAATGAGAGTAAAAGTTTGGATAAGTTATTAATTCAAGATGAGCAAGAAAGACACTAGCTTCTTGTTCCAGGTGCTTTTTAAATTTTAACCAACAGTAAGCTACACCTGTGTTGTCTTAGACCTGGGATGTGGTGTGTAATGAGTGTTTAAATTTAGATGTTTTTACAAAATCTTCTTCTTCTTCTTCTTCTTTTTTTTTTTTTAAGGAAAAACCTGTCCAGTGGCATCTCCAAATAAATCGAAACACAGGTATAAGCTGTCCCCTCCTGTTCAGGACAGCCAAATGTGACACACTGCTACTAGCTAATGACAGTTTAACCTCAACCCCCACCAGTAAGGAGGAGGAAACAAATAGGTTCTATTTTAAATGAATTTGTCCACGTGAACCTGTGCAGTAAAAAAACGATATAACAATAGACGGATTATCACGATGTTTGTAAAGCAATCAATAATTGAACAAAATTGTGGGTCACATTTTTGCTTGTGGCCGTGACCATCAAGATTAAAGGCAGCAGAGGTCACGTGTGTGTTTAAGAAATGTGTTGGCCTAACACCTCGTGTGTGTTCAGTGCTGCTTGGCTTCCATATGGGTATCATACACTTGGCAGGGATACCCAAGGGTCTATGGTGCCTTCTCTGTTTTCTATGCATTAATAACACAAGTGGGGACAGAAGAGAGTTTGGCTAGACTTTGAATGAGGAGTAGGATTTGGGTAGAGAAGAAGGAAGTAGGAGGGATGTGGGCCCCGCAGAGCCTTGGGGGTGAGGAAAGCATCCCCACCTGTGGTCCAGTGAGGAGGTGAGAGCTGGTCAGAGTAGAAGCGGGGAGTAGGAGGGGGTGTCGAGTTGTGAGTTGGTAGGTTGTGAGAGACCCTAAGGCCCAGATACTGAACTGGCGCTTTGTCGTATGAGCAAGGAGGAACAAGAAATAAGTCAGAGCACGTGCAAGGGTGAGGACTAATACCAGCCCTGGGAGGGATGACCTCCTACTCTGGCCTTTGGCAGACAGCCAGTAAAGGAGGTGGAGGGAAGTGTCCTGCTGGGATTAAGCCCCGGAGGGCAGAGTGCCATGGGAATCAGAAAGGGACATCGGGAGGATGGGGGCGGGGGTTACCAAGCTGTGAAAGGTCTCAGACTTGAAGGTGCATGAGAAGCGGTATCACTGGCTGAGGTCAGGCAGGTGGGCCTGACCCGGCCTGTCAGGAAGGAATGGGTGCTGGGGAGCCCAATGGCAGGTGCAGGTGACTGAGCCACAGACAGCCCAGGTAGGAGGGAGGTGAAGCAGTTCAGAGGGAGCCCCTGGCTCCGCCCAGCACCCGCACCCTGAGATGGGGAGAACCGCATGTGTTCAGGGCTGGAACAAAGATGCGGAAAAGCAACAGTCATGAAGTGAGGTCCCTAGGGTGTCAGGGATCCGAAGCCTAAGAAGCTAGCTGTCCTGGGGACTGAGAAGATCTCCTGAGCTTCTGGGTCACGGTGGGAACCTGATTGATTGGATGGATGGTCAGCAGACCGGGGAACTCTGGCTGTCGCCGGAGCCTGGGGCTAGGAGGTGTAGCGGGGCTTTGGAACTTCTGGTCACGAGCTGGGCTGGATGGGGCAGGAGTCCAGAGACTAAGGCAGCAGGAGATTTCTGCTAAATGTGCATCTTGATCTGGGAAGAGCTGTTTCTCCAGCCGCTCTCCACCTCCTGAGAGCAGAGAGGTAAACAGGGGTGCCCACCCCCACATGCGACTGGCAGGTTGGACTTGACCAGGGCCTTAAGGAGGCAAGGGAGCCCGTGGGCCATGTGCCCTGGGGAGGGCAAAGACAGGATGGGAGTTTCCTGCCCCACTTCTTCCTTGGAAAGGATCCCATAATGCATATGTAGTAATCATTTTGCAAGTGTCTCTAGGGAAGTATTTTATTTCACAAGAACAGATGTTGAAACAGGGTTGGTTCCCTTTGGCCACTGGACTCCTCTGTTCTGTGGCCCAGGTGAAGTGCTGATGGGGTACTCAAGTGAATACGAGGGGTGGGTCAGAGCCTGCTGCCACTTGGAGCTGAGCACAGGGGTGTCCCCAGCACCTGCGCTTGAGCAGTAGCTAACATTTATTTTTGTACTTTCTTTTAGTTTGACTCAAGGCCTTGACCCACAGGACCTTGTGGGCATTTTTACATAGTCCGGGTGACCTTGGCAAGAGCAAAGCCCATAGATACAGAAGGTGGATTTAAGAAGCAGCTTCCACATCCGCAGCAGAAGTGAGGGGTCCACAGGCAGCCCAGGCCACGGGAGTGAAATCCTCTGGGCGCCCTGGCTTCTGGTTGGCTTTCAGAGAAAATGAACAACAACAGAGCCAGAGGGGGGAAAGCAATAGAATGTGGGACCCCCAGGTGGGTGATGGTACCTGTTCCTTCCCTATGGCTCCAACAGAGCCCTGTTTCTCAGGCCCTCGCTCCACAGTTACTCTGCCATGCAGAGTTGATTTGGTGTGGGCTGGTGAGTCAGAGTTCAAGGCAAGGGACAGGATCCCTGTGCAGATGCAAACCATCTGTGCCCAGGCTGAGCCAAGTCCTCCCGAAATCCACTTCTCCGAGCCGTCTAGTCCCATTGCCCCTTCCTGGGGCTGGGTTTATAAAAGCCAGAGCTTGTCTTGTTTGCAGGACACACTGATTACTAAATGGAGCAGAGAGCGCAGAGCAGGGAGGCCATTAACCCACAAGGTGCCTGGGAACCACAGAGGGAATCTGTGGTTCGCTTGGTCCCCGAAACCTGGAGTCACCTGCAAGCTGAGAGCCTTAGGAGCAGTAACTCTGGTTTACTCTATGGGGCATTAGGAACCTGAGTTGTTAGGTTTGGAAAGTGTGGTTTTTTTTCCCCCTTGATCTTTGTGTTAGGTCTTCTGAGAACTCCAGATGGCCCCACCAGGGACAACCTTGATTACTCTTGGAAGGGAGCTGCTTTTATGCAATTTCCCTGGAACCTTCAGGTTGAGATAGGGTGCCAGGGACGATAAGGCACAAGGTTAGGAGTAGTGTTACCCAAAGCTTGGCTTCCGTCTGTTGGGTGACCTTGAAAAAATCCCTTTACTCACTCACTATGGGGTCAACCTGTGGACCCATGGGTGGTCTGGCTGTTTGCTTGTGGAACTCACAGCAGAGCTGGGAGGCTGGGAGGTGGCAGGATCTCTCCAGGAAAGGGCTTTGAACTCCTTGCACAGAAAAGCAAAGAAAAGCAAGATAAGGGATGTCCAGTGATCAATGCTCAATCACGTTGTAATTGTTCTTTAGGCTCCACCGGAGCCCAGAGACCCCTTGTGAACTCCAGGCTCAGCGTATAAAGCACTGCATGAACATTCCGGCTCCCTCCAACCTGCAGACTTTTGTTAGTCACTGTATTGCACTAGTTCTGCTTCTTGTGTCAGGGGACATTTAATTTGATTTATCTTTGGTCTGGGTTAGGCTGAATGAAGTCAACTAGCCAACAGATCTACAGTCATTTCCGGGGGAGGAGACAAGGCTCAAGGGCAGGTCTCTAGTAATTTAATCCCCGCATTGAGGGGAACCCAAGGTTTGGATTTGAAGAGGATGTTGCATGTCTACACAGCTGTCCTTCTTTTGGCTCTAAGAAGCCTTCCAAGGCAGAGCTCATGGGCTGTTATGAGCTTTCATTTTTGACCTTGATTAGGAAAGGGTGGTTATGAGGAAAACCAAACCTTTTCTACTTTTGTTTTGGATGTGTTCTGTGTCTTAATAGCTGTTGGGTCTGATCTGCAATATTAATACTGTCAAGTTTTGTGTCTGTCTCTTGTATGCACATCTATTTTTTTTTTTTTTTTTAGAATCAGATGTCTTAGCTGTCACCTGCTGCGGACAGTGTTTAATCTTAATACAGAAAAACAAAATTAAAAAAAAATAACCCAAACAATAGATTCAATAGCTTTTTTAAAAAAAAAATACTTGAGATCATCTCTCATCTGAACAAGAAAGGCTGTATCTAGAGCAGGTCCCTAGGAGACTGTTTTTCCAATAGACTGACTAGGAGAATTCTTTGCATGGTCCTTTCTCCAACCTGTATCCCACAGAGACCGGAAATCTCAGACCAACTCCAAATTCAACCCACGACTCCCGACTCACGTGTCCTGCTCCAAGCAACATAGTTATTTTTCAGAGAAAAGGAACCCGGTGGCACTGATTGTTGCTTCTTTCCTGCAATTCTGGCTCTGAGGCCGTGCAATCTCCCCTCCTGGCTAACAGCAGAGCTAATGACTCCCTGTCCTGATCTGTCGCCTTGCTCCTGAGGAGGGTCCAGCAGAGCTGGACACTCTGCTGGCATGACTTTTGGGGTCACAAGGAGATGGCCTCTTTTATTTCTATAGCCCCTTGACATTTGTCCTCCTTCAAGCTATTCCAAGCCTTTGCATTCATTTTGCCACAAAAATATCTGGAGAGAGGACCCTGGAATCACAGCCAGCATTTCCTCTCTTCTCACCCATCCAACACTTTATTTCTTGGTGGCTTTTGCCTATCACTTGCCTGAAATTTCTCTGGCAAAAGTCAGCAAGGGTCGGGCGCGGTGGTGCCCAACTATATAATCCCAGCAGCTGGGGAGGCTGAGGCAGGAGGATCGAGAGTTCAAAGCCAGCTTCAGCAATGGCGAGGCACTAAGCAACTGAGACCCTGTCTCTCAATAAAATACAAAATACAACTGGGGATAGGCCCAGTGGCCCAGTGCCCCTGAGTCAATCCCTGTACTACCCCCTCTCCCATCAAGAAAAGTCAGCAAGGACCTAGTTGCCAACCAGATGGTTTGGGTAGGCATCCCTAACCTGTGGACTCTGAATGTGGACGGAGAAAACACTTTACTTTTTGTGAGCTTAAAACTGAAATTTGGAATTTCCTTTAATTATGAATGGAAGTAATAAAACATTAGAATATCAACGTGAAAGGTATTGCAGAGATATGTATATTTTGGCACTGGGGATGCTTTACCCCTGATCTAGTCCCAGCTCATTTTATTTTTTCTTTTGAGACAGGGTCTTACTATGTTGCCCAGGCTGTCCTTGAACCTGTGATCCTCCTGTCTCAGCTTCCTGAGAGGGTGGGATTGCAGGTGCACACCAATGAGCCTGGTTAGTATAATGTATTAATATTCAGATAATATATTTTACTATAAGTGGTTTTAGTTATTATTGAATATCTTGTCTTTGATGCATTTAACATTATTGTTTTGTGGGGTCCACAGTCCTCACCAGAATGCCAAAGAGGTCCCTGGTTAAAACAAACACAAAAGCCAAAATGACAAAGAAACCCCATATTAATCATTAGCCAACAGGTTTCCGGGTGTTTCTCCTAAGGGCCTCCAACTGCAAGCTCTTTCTCTGCTGTTTTTCATGACTCTTTCCTGACTCTTATTAATTCTCCCTTAGTTCATATCTTACATTCAAGGTTTTCCCATGATCCTGATCTCCCTCCTGCCCCTGTTCCTCCACACAGAGTGGGCAGTTCTGTAGGGTAGAGACAAGTGACTAGGCCATCACTGTGCACTCTGCTGTGTGCTACAGACACTTAGGGGACTTGGAGAAATGCCTAATCCAGTCTTGAGAGGTGGGACAGACTTGTCACTAGAGGTGAGCCCAGGCTGTCCTGGAGGGCCATGTAGACTTAACTAAGCTTGGTGGTTGCCCTCTGACCAGTCCTTGGTAGCTTTGGTGGCTACCAAGGACTGGTCAAAGGGCAAGGGTGGCCAGACTGTGGAATGCTCTTCAAACCAAATTAGGAGTAGCCACCAAAGGGTTTTGAGAGCCATGTTTTACAAAGGTTGCCCTGGCTCAGAGTAAAGATGGGTTGGAGGAAGGTGGTCTAGAGATGAGGGACAAGAGGCTGAGTTCAATCCCTGTACTACCCCCTCTCCCATCAAGAAAAGTTAGCAAGGACCTAGTTGCCAACCAAGGTCCTTGCCTTTTGCTCATTCTTTAAAAAAAAAAAAAGTATATATATAGTCTGTGTGTGTGTGTGTGTGTGTGTGTGTGTGTGTGTGTGTTTTGATTTTATTTAGAGACAGGGTCTCACTGAGTTGCCTAGGGCCTCAGTAAGTTGCTGAGGCTGGCTTTGAACTCACAATCCTCCTGCCTCAGCCTCCTGAGCTGCTGGGATTACAGGAGTGGGCCACTGTGCTGGGCTCCTTAGCTCATTCTTGAGTGTATCACACGTGTCCATCCTGTGCTCATGCTTTCCTGCTGTCTAAGATGCCCTTCCAGCACATCCAATGCTCCTGGACAGCTGGGGTCCATCTCCTGGGCTACATCCTCTCTTCTGAGTTGCCCGACTTCACCACTGTGTTCCTGGAGGAAATTTAGAGTTTTTCCCCTTAATGCTTCTGGTTCTTATCTCATCTTTGAGTTTCCTGAGGGCAGGGACTGGGCCTTCCTCATCTTTATATCCCTGGCACCTAACATATTGCTGGGTCCCTAGTAAATCCCTTGAAATGAGCCAGACTAAGGGAGGGGAAGTGCAAGAAGGTTCTAGAATTTGTCCATAAACATGTAGCAAAGACAATCTGAGAAACCCCTTAGAGTTGTCCCACAGAGTCATTCGATCTCTGGATAAGAAAGTCATCAGTGGCCTTTTTATTTCTTCTTTAAACAGAATTTCCCCTCCCTTCTCTTTCTCATTCCTTCCTTCTTCTTCTTTTTTTTCCTTCTTTCTTGGGGAAACCTGTGGGGTATATATCTTGTCCTACCAGTCCTTGCCACCACCAACCCAGAGCTGGTTGCCAGAATTCAGTGGGGTTTCAACTTTTAGTAAAATGAATCTCATAGCCTTTTGATTTTTGTACAGATTTCCCTCCAGGATGAAACAGAAGAGACTAAGAAAAGGGGCTGAATCTCAGCCAAGGTAAGCTACAGGTGAGAGGCAGAGCCTCAGGAAACCTGGCCCCTGGTGGCTTGCCCTTGCCCAGGGCTGGCTTCCCTTGGGGTGGGTGTGGGGGCAATGGCAGCTCCCTCCCAGCCTCCACCCCCAAGCTGGTGGTCGCCCTTGAGGACCTCCGTCACTGTTGGAGGAGGGGTGGATGAGGTGAGCCCTCATCTAGGTCTCAGGTTCTAGGTGACACAGAAGGACAACGGGGGACAGACTGTATACTACAGCGGTTTCCCAGGGATCTCCAGGCTAAAAATGGAGAAAAAAAATAAGTGAAAGGTTCAGGCTCCTTACGCAGGCGGTAGCCAGAGAGCAGAGAACCCTGGGATAGAACAGAATGTCATCATACAGGCGGCATTATAGACTTGCTGTGACCTCATGCTGAGAGCCATAGCTGAGTCTGAATGACGCATGGCATTTTTGCCAGAACGGAGTGGCCATTGAGATGATAATGGTTATGTTAAGCTGTGTATATTGGACCCCTGCTGTCCGCCTCAGTCTGCTACTTTGGAGAGTTCCCATTGGTTGGGGAAGTGCAGGGGGAGGGATTTCTGGTTGGTGGTTTCTGGAGGAGCCCCGTGTTCGGGAGAGTTCCTGGGGAGCATGTGTGGAGTGTGCTGGTGGAGTTCAGAAATAAAGTTTGTTCCTGCTTCAGTGGCTCGTGATTTGTGCCCAGCTAGACTGCAGCAACCTCAGGTGAGGGGAGAGGGGCTACTAGAGGGCTGGAAGGGATGACTGTACATACAAGGGACTCTTACTGTCTACCATGGAGACCACGGGTCACTTACCAGAATCAGCCTTCTTTGCCTTCCTTCAGGACCCAGGAATAAGTGGTGATGGTGTGAGAGCGTCCACCACCAAGGAGGCGAATGAAGCAATACTTCTTCTCAAGGTCCCCAAAGGAAAACTGAGATAACTCCCAATGGCAAACTAGGCAAGCCCAGTTTGTGTGGAACAAGTCCTCTGCCTTAGCGACACTTTGCTGGGAAGGCTCAGGACTCACTGGTTGGGCACCTCATAAAGCAAGTTGTTGAACTTTCTGGGTTAGAGAGAGAGTTCTCTGGGTTAGAAGAACTGAGGGGCATGATGTTCAACGAGGTATGAAAAAGAAGGGGGTCTCAGTGGCTCAGGAGGCTGAGGCAGGAGGATTGCAAGTTCAGAGATAGACCCAGCAATTTAGCAAGGCCCTAAGCAACTTAGTGAGACCCTGTCTCTACATAAAAAATAAAAAGGGCTGAAGATGTAGCTCAGTGGTTATGCACCTTGGGTCTAACCCTTAGCGTGTGTGCGCACACATAAAAAGAGGGGTAAAATTTGTGCTTTTAAGCAAACTTTGGGGCTGAGATTTTGGCTCTGTGGTAGAGCGCTTGCCTAGCATGTGTAAAGCACTGGGTTCGATTCTCAGCACTGCATAGAAATAAATAAAATAAAGGTCCATTGACAACTAAAACATATTAAAAGAAAAGAAAACTTTGGCTTAGCTGGGTACAGTGGCACATACCTGCAATCTCAGCAACTTGGGAGGTTGAGGCAGGAGGATTGCAAATTTGAGGCTAGCCTCAGCAACTTATCAAGACCCTGTCTCAAAATAAAAAATAAGAAAGGCTGGGGACATAACTAGTGATAGAGTGCTTGTCAAGCGAGTCATTATCCTTTTTTGGAATTAGACTGGATACTGTCGCCCTCCTCTCCTGGACTTCATTGATTTTCAGAAGATCCTTGCTTTCTATCTCGATAGCTGATAAGAACCTGGCTTCGCAAAGCTCTGGCATCATTGGAAGGAGTGGGGCACAGTCTACCGTCAGTGTGTGAGTGAGGGCGTCGGGTAGGTGCTGAGCTGGTGAGAGTCTGTTCTGGCTGGGCACCATCTGACAATGTTGAGTGTGGTGTGTTTTCCTCAAATTTAAAGCAGCCTGCAGCAGCCCTTTGAGTTTGGTTTGACTTCTTGGGGTGTCTCCCTGCCCAGTTTGGAATTTTGCATTTAGAAGGCAGACCAGGGGCGTGAGAGAAAACGAAAGAGAAAGTAAGTGCTGCCCAAAGGGCTCGACCCCAGCCAAACCCACTTTTGCCAGTTTCATAAGACAAAGGCCCTTGAGGGCAGTTAACTGTGGAACCATCCAATAATCAGGTCCTGCGGAAGTGGACCGGAGGTTTAAAGCTCTGCTCTGAAGCTTGTCACATGAGCCTAATTTTGATTTAAATTAATTTTAGTGAAACAAATCTAAAATTTTAGTTCCTTGGTCTCCTTAGCCACATCGCAAGTGCTCTACAACCTGGCACAGAGGTCAACGGCCCCACTACCACAGACTTCCATGGGACAGTGCCACTCTGCTCTGAAGCAAGGGTCAGCAAGCTACACCCCACCAGCCAAAACTAGCTGCTGCCTCTTCTTATACAGCCTGCGACCAAAGGATGATTTTTAGCGTTTTTATGTGGTTGCAAAAATTTTGTGGTGATCGGTTTTCTTTCTTTGTTCTCAAAGTAACTACAAATATCCCTGTTTCTGCTTCGTGGTTCATACCATCTGAAATATTCTCTAGATCTTTCTAGAAAATGTTTGCCAACCCTTGGTCTCAAGCAGCTTCAAACTACATTTGAGGAAACTGAGGCCTAGAGACAGATGTGACACACAGCTCAGAAAGGGACAGTTGTCAACTTGGGCCTTTGTTTCACCTGATCCTTTACCCTGTCCTGACCTCTTTTCTTCTAAGGGTCTCTGTTTCAGTTCATCCAGCAAATAACACGATGGCTTCCTTTTATGGCATTGCGAACGAGAGAGGGAGTGATTGATTTTTTTGAAAAGACCTTGATTGACCTTCACTTGGAGTCTGTGCAGGGAGGACCAGGAGGATCACAAGGTCAGAGCCCAGTGTTTCCAAAGGGCGTCCAGTGTAGACTCCGGATTCTCCTCTCATGCAGCTGCAGATACAGAAGCATCCAGATGGCGTTAAAAGATGATCGACTTCGTTTAGTTTAAAACTCCCGCACTGCCATCAGACCGCGCTGCCTGTGATGATCTATGCATTAATATATATTTTTTAAATCCTTTAAATCTTATGATTAGTGGCCTTGATGTTTCAGTAGATTCATGTGGTGAGTTAAAAGCCTTAATTTGTCAAATATAAACACTTTAAATACACTGCAGTTTTAATAACCCTGTTGGGCATTTCCTCGTTTTAACTTTCATTTAAAAAAAAAACACAGCAACATCTCGAAATTTGAAAGTGGCTCGAGTGACCCTGACTGTCTTAAGCGATGGCACATTTAAGCAGATCCACCACAGACGGTTGGGTTGCAGGAAGGAGCGGTACCACCTACAGCCCATCCCTGTGATTTGCAAGTTGCGTATTTACAAATTTGCCCGACTTTCTGATTTCTACTTGTAACCCCAGGTTGTGGTCATGTGGAAGATCAAGTTGGTCATGAAGATCCTTTTGGCTGTGTTACAACTGTGTGGGTTTGGATTGGTGGGGGTGGGGGTGGGGCTGCCGTTACTCTCTACCTGGAAATTACAGTGTGTACCAGGAAGGAAAGAATTCGTTAAATCCAGGGTAGATGGATACAAAGGTGAAAAGAGAGCTGCTTGGCTCTTGGGAAGCTGGGATCATGAGCAAATATCTACAGGGAAGGAGATGTAAGGCCATCTATCCATTGACTGTTCAGGTTTCTTGCTGGGGAACAGCAGGGTTTAGACCCAGCAACTGGGCGTATGCTCAGGTTCTGAAGATGCGTTCCTTAGGAGGTCTCTTTTTAAAATTTCTCTTCTTCTTTAAAAGGGGGAAAGTTCCTCGAGGTTATCGAGAGCACGGCAGCTTCTTCCTGAGCTCTGGAACATTTGTGAGAAATGGAACTTGCACGTGTCTATTTGGAAGCCTTCCCGGAGCCTGCTGTATCCTAAGTCGTCAGTGTCCGCGCTGCCTTCTAACTCTGCGCTGCCTTCTGTGGCGTCTTCTGGATTAGCATCAGGTTTTTGTCAAACATGGAAATGTTCTCCTAAGGGGGATGCCGCTTCCTAAAATCTACGGAGTGTGTGTGTGCGCGCATGCATGTGTGTTTGCCTGAGATTGTGGAAGGAAACCTTGTGCAAATCCCAGACAAGCAGGGGTCACCTGTCCAGGAAAGATCTGCCTGAGCTCTGCAAAAACCAGGACCCACACGGGACCCACACCATCTGACTTGGCGAAAGCAGTATGTGTGGGGTGAAAGCCCTGACTTCCTCTGCCCCAGCCTACCTGGGCTGGTTCCCTATGGCATTAGTGGGATGACCGTCTCCCAGTTGCCCACGCCCTCTTCTTCTCTCACTGACCACATCCAACGGGAAGATCCCAATGTCATGCACTCACCGTAGCTGCTGCCAAATCCTCGAGAACATGCCCTCACATTTTTACTCACCCATTTCTAAAGTCTCCAAACGTGGCTTCTTTCTCCAGTTCTCTCTCTTTTTCCTTTAAAATGTTCTGGTCTCTGTCTGATTTAAGACTTCTGAAGATTCCTTGTCACCTTCTGGACAAAGGCCGTGCAACCATGTATGATAGACCAGACTCTAGGGCCTCCTGCATGCTGAGCATGCGTTCTGCACTTCCCCAGACCCTTGGCCCCGACAACCTCTCTCTTCTTAATTGTTAACTTACTTGGCAAAGTTTGGTGCTTTGTCTTTCTACTGGTCCTTTTGTCTAGAATGCTCTTCCTAAGTTCTCTGCTTGGGAAAGTCCCATTTGGTCTTTTAAGATCTGTCTCTAGGGCTTCACTTCTCTTCCATAGATGAGAATAAAATATTTAAAGACAAGTGTGATTGGGTTCTAAGCAGTTAGGACAGAAGACATGGAGGAGGGTCAGGGCTGCCTTGCTTCAGTGTGCTGGGTCTACCCCACCCCAGCTGAGTGGGCATATCCTCCTTTGTGCCACCCAGGTCCATGTGGAGGTGCACAGTGCCAATCCTGTATTCATTCAACAAGCGTTTCATAATTGCCTGCTCTGTTTAGACCCTGGCTAGATGATGATAAGATGGGAAGGAATGAGACGGTGCTTTTGGTCTGCTGTGGTCTCATCTGACAGCATTTAAACCATGTGATTATCTTCTATAGGAGCATGAGGTCCTTGGAGGGTGGGGACCAACTCTTTTCTCTTGGCTTCCCAGAGATCTGGCTGGTGCCTGGATACAACGTGCTTAGTCAGTGTTTGTGGAATGAGGGCCTCTGACTGGGATCCACAGCATCTGGACTCATTGTTGGGGGTGTCAAGGTGTTAAATTGATTCAGGGGGCTGACCAGTCATGAACCCAAGGGCTCCGACTCATGGTAGGGGATGATGTTTATTTATAAAAGGGTAACTTCTAGAAACAGTTTATTTGCCTCGGCTGTTTCTAATTCAGCTTTTTTTTCCCCCCTCTTTCTTCTTGTTCTTCTTTGAATGGAAAAATGTCACCCACTCACTGGTTTTATATAGCTCCCATTGAAGTAGAACTCAATGGAAATCGTGCCTATTAATTAGAAACCCAGAATGTGGGCAGCTTTTGAACTGCTAATTAAAACACTTACCAATCAGTTTGCATTTGTGTTTTTTAAACCTCTTTCTTTTCCTGAACCTAGAACTTCCACCTACCAGAAAAAAGGCAATTGCTAAGAGTGATTGTATCTGGTTTTCAAATACCTCCAGTGAAATCTCAGGGCCAGGTGTCTTCCTAGCACTCAGAAGGTTGTTAGCGGGGGCTACAGAGGACACAAGTGGCCTCCCAGGTCCCCTCCCTTAGGGCCTCTTGTGATTGCTGCCAGAGGCCCCTCTGTGGGTAGCAGGGCCACATCCTTCCTTTTCAGGCAGCTCAAGCGGGGTCCATCTCTGCAGTTCCTAGGAGCTGCAGGCTCCAATGGGCCCTCTGAAGTTGGGGCGCTTGCTCTGCCCATTTCTGCTTTCTCTGGGAAACCAAATGAATCTCATGAGGGCAGAAGGCAGAAGAGTCTGAGGACTCAGGCTCTAGCCCCTGCTCCGCCTTCTCTCAGGGCCTGGCATCTTCTGCAGAGCCCATGGATGCTGACGCTTGCTCAGGAGCGTGGCTTTCTGGGCACGGTGCCAGGGACTCACACAGGATCCCCTATTCAGCCCCAGACCGCATCCCACCTGACTCTTGTAGGAGTGGCCCAGCAGGGCTGCCCTTGTGACTAGAGTTAGAGTTTGTGGGGGTTTCCTGAGGCGGGCCTGCAGGAGGGGCCTGGGGCTACTCCAACAAGTGCTCCATTGTCTCCTGGCCTGGGAGATGCAGCTCCCCAGAGGAGGAGCCCCTGCGTCTGTGGGAGTTGATTCCGCAGAGCCAGGCAGAGCCATGTGGTGAGCATGTGCTGGGGGCCGCGCTGGGGCCATGGGCTGGCCATGTGCTTTGAGTTTGGGTTTCCTTTCTTTTCCAGAAGGTGGGTGATTCGTGCAAAATGCTTAACGATGCCTGCAACGCACTGCGCAGGGGATCTGATCCCCTTTGATGTGCAGGGTCTTTTTGGTGGTTCCAAAAAACAGTTCAAAAGGTTTACTTTGGACACCACACCTCCAGCACATGTCAGATTCGGGGCCAGCCTCCCCAGGCATCGAGCTGGAGAAAACATCTTGGGCTGGCTTCTTCTCTTCTCCGTTTTGACTTGTGCTGATTTCAGGTTTTCAGACTTCACCGTCCTGGTGGTGAAAAGAGGAGATTAAGCAAAAGACAATAAGCAGCTCTGAGCTTTTGAGCATCCAGGGAAGCAAGGCCTCACTGTGGTCTTCCAGGCCTGCTGCTATTGGGTGGTGGGAGGGAGGTGTATGGTTTGCTTGGATTGAGGGACCTTTCCTGTTCTTGTCTCCCAGTTTGGAGTGATTCGAGGGAAACAGGCAGAAAAAGAGCCATCTGGCCGCCCCATGTGGGTCACATCGTAACCCTCTCTGGGTTTATTTTGAGGTTATGGGCACCGTGCCATCCTCTCTGTCTCCTCTGATCCATTGGGTATGTGAGTTAGGGGCAGCTCAGTGAGGATAGGGGTACAGAATGCTGGGCGGAAGGCACAGGAGAGGGCACAGGGGGACTTTCAGGGAAATAAGTCACCATTTTTCACTGTTCTGAACTTCCTGTCCCCCAGGCATGGGCGTGGGAAGGGCACCCCCAGATCTGCTCACAGGCTGAAGTCAGGTGGGTAGGGGGCCCTGGAGGTTCTGTGGGGTTCTCCAAACAGGCGAGGCAGAACCACGCCTCATCACGGACGTGGTCATGGCCTTGGAGTCAGGGCTCAGGGAAGAAATATCTTCCCTCTCTTCTCCCTATTTCTCGGGAGCTCCGGGGTCTTATGGCAGGGGACATTTTTACTGTTCTGTTGGCTGTTTATCTGCTGGTGGGGGTGGATGCTTCTGCCCTAACCAGACTGCAGTATCCAAGGGGAGGGAACTGGAAGAATCCAGGCGCTCTGATCCTTTACTCTGTTGGGAAGAAAGATTTTGAAATCTACAAATTGAGGTGCAACACAGGCTAGCCACGTGGGCCCGAGAGCTCGGTCTGGAGAGTTGGCTGGCGCAGGTGCATGAGCGTGTCATTGGAGAGGAGACGCTCCCACGGCCCGCCATCTGTGCCCTGGAATTAGACTTCACTTCTCTCCACACACTATCTAGGTTACTGCCCCCAGCAGCTTCCAACCCCCTCACCAAAGCTGGCATCTCTGAAATGCCACAAAGGCCCAGTCGGCCTCCCGAGGGATTTACCACAACATACGAAGTATCGGGGCCAACCCTGCAACGATTTGGCAAATTACAGGTATGGAGTCGTATACTAATTCTTATGCAGTTTCCTCCGCCTTTTGCATCTCTCCTGAGTTCCCCTTCATAGGTTTTCCTCATGGTTCTCCTTGACCCTCCTCACAACGGGTCATCCCTCATCTGCAAGCTGAAAATAACCCTTGCGCTCCCATCAAGTCTGCGAGGCCCTCACTACGCCTCTGTCCCGAAGAACTCGATGAATTATTATTTCTCTTGCCTGAGCTCATGGCCTCAGAGATCTCCTCCCGTTTCAGAGCATTCCCACGTTTCTCTGTCCCTTGGGGTTGTGTCTCTGCCAGTTTTCTGAAGTCTGCCTTCTGCACACAAGGTAGGTTCCCCCTCAGGAATCCCTTTCTTAGTCTTTGCATATCATCTACGGATGGCCCTTCCTTCCACGTCACTCCAGATTCTTATTTTCATTCTACAACATGTGGTGGCACCCTTTAGATGTCTGCTTCTGATTGAGTTCCATTAAAGATTAATTATCCTGGGGCAAGCAGGGTGCTAGGCACTTGCATTTGCCATTGACTTGCAGAAAACCCCTGCATTGCTGTCGCATTTGGACACAGGGAAATACCATCACTGGGAAAGTTAGACTTGCAGTGAGTCATTGAGCAGCTCCTTCTGAATCCAAGCCCTTGTCCCAGGAGATGCAGTGGCAGAGTGGCAGCCAGGGTGGGCTGAAGCATGGGAGATGGACATAGGACCCAGGTGCATGGGCCCTACCATGCTGGAATGGGCCTGGGGCATGATGAGCCAGGGCTGGAGAAGGCCAGGATGGGATGACCAGACCTGTCACACCGTGGCAGCTCAGCCCAGGCCGCTGCAGGCACCTGCTCCACACAGTGCTGCAGCCCCAAAGCTTCTTGATGAATGGTGGGAAAGCAGAAGTGGGGGCAGAGCTGAAAGTGAGACTCAAGGGCCAACCGATAGCATTGGTATTTCCCAAAACCTGATTAGCATAAATTTGGACTAATAGCGTTGACCAAGTACTACATAAACCCCGAGACTAGCACGCTCAAGCAGCAACCCACGTCAGGTCCCCTCTCGACCCTGAGAGCGCTGTCTCTTTCTCTTCATGCTTGAATAAATTTTTTCCTCCTTTGTACTCACTCTTCCTCAGCTGTGGATTTTATTCTTCAAATTCGTGAGACAAGAAGCCAGAAGGAAGAGTGAGCTTCTGGGGTCTGCTACAACACTGGAGGGCAGGGCCAGCCGTTAGGAGCTATAACACGCCACTCGGTGGTGGTGGAGGAGAATCGGGCCTTGCCAGCTGCGACCCTCAGAGCTGACCCCAGCAGGCATGCCCTGCCTTGATTGGCTGCTAACCCTGCAGCAGGCTTTCTTGGCTGCAGAGGCCTGCCGCTGATGCAGACCCCACCTGCAGGTAGAAGCAGAGAATTTAGTTTCATCTCGAACTCGGGTTTCACTTTAACATGGAATCAAGCTCTCTTTTCTCTGAATCACATATGGTTTCCCTCATAGCCAGACAGAGCACACTCTCAAATTCATATAAATTTGGACATTTTTTTCCAGTTGCCCTGCATAACTAGCTTGGAGATGTAATTAACCCAAAGTGATAGATGAAACTATTTCGTGTGTGTGTGTGTGTGTTTCAGTTAATGTCAGCCAATATTGTGGACAAATATTCCCCTCTGCCTTAGTGAACAATGGGATAATGGATGAGTTTAAATAATCAGTTCTAGAATCCCTTGCCAGTGACATATAAGGAGACTCAATCTATATTCCTCCTCATTTCACCAAGCTGCAGGCCTGATTCTGTTCAGGCCTAATTTATCTTTTCCTTTCCTAGCCTTGGTGCCTGGGCATCGGGGCCGATTCTCTCAGCCACTTTTCTCTTGCTTCCGGAAAGCGATCACTTAGTATGAGCTGGCACACGTGGGCCACCATGACAGTGCATGAAGATGGGTTATTTCAGGGCCAGGATCAAGAGGCTCCAGCATGAACAGGGCATGATTTATTTATTTTTTCTATTTTTTTTTATTGGTTGTTCACAGCATTACAAAGCTCTTGACATATCATATTTCATACATTAGATTGAAGTGGGTTATGAACCCCCAATTTTACCCCAAATGCAGATTGCAGAATCACGTGGGTTACACATCCACAATTTTACATAATGCCCTATTAGTAATTGTCGTATTCTGCTACCTTTCCTATCCCCTACTATCCCCCCTCCCCTCAGGGCATGATTTAAACACAAAACAGGCCCACTCCCGTGAGCTCTGGGACCAGAGACATAGTGCAGAGGTGGGGAGCCCAGGTCATAAAGTCAAAGGGATGAGGACATGGATAATTACACTGGGGCCATTTCATAATAGGAAATCTTGAGGTAGAGGGAAAATAAGGGACTTTGTAAAGGACAACGTGATTGAAACACCACAAAATCTAGTTTCCAACTGGGAGGTCCCTTTGGCCTGGAACATCATGGCGGATGACGGTTAAGAAGCATGCTCTTCATTGGTGTCACTAGTCTGGAGGTTGACAATGTGTAGTGCTATTCTGTCATATTTTGTTTCTGGTCTTTAGAGCTACAGGATAAACTTCTTGAGGGAGGGATAATGTCACATGTGTCTTGATCCCAGGCTGGCCTTGAGCTGATGCTCACAAACATCAACTGCTTAGTAAGTTGGATGACATATAATTAAACACTGAACCCAACAAGAGACTTGAATGGTTCACAGTGTAAGTGGGCACTTTTCTGGCAGTATTCTAAGTTGAAATCCTGAGCACTTGTATTCATTAGGGCACAGGCTAAGGTATTAAAACAAATAGAAAGATCTCCAAATAAAGTGATGTAAACAAGAGTGCAAGTCCTTTATCTCTTTTAGAACACTCCAGAGGCCCGTAGACTGAGTCTGAGTCCAAGGCTATAGCTGTAGCCAGTAGGAAAGAGGGAAGCCAAGAGGGTGGGCTCCTGTTCTTTCTGAGGCCATGACCTTGAAGTGGTACCTATCCTTTTGCTCACCTCCTATTGGCCATGTCTAGGTCACATGGCCACACCAAAGCAGCAAGGAAGGCTGGGAAATATAGTCACCAGATGAGGGTCATGTCCAGGCGGGAGTTGGGAGTTCTATTATTAAAACGTGGAGAGAGGCCAGAGGCAGTGGCACACACCTGTAAATCCCAGCGGCTCCGGAGGCTGAGGCAGGAGGATTGCCAGTTCAAAGCCAGCCTCAGCAACTTAGCAAGGCTCTAAGCAACCTAGTGAGACCCTGTCTCTAAATAAAGTACAAAAAAGGGCTGGGGATGTGGCTCAAAAAAAAAAAAAAGTGGAGAAAGCTATTTAGGAGGTGAGTAGCCTTTGATAAGCTAAAATTCCTCTAAAAGACTTCCCTGAATTTGAATCTGTTGCACCAGCTTTTACTTCTTACTACATGTGGGTGAAGTAGTTTTGCTTATTTTGACAACATGAATCTCATTTATAATTTCTATTATTCCACAAAAAAATGAAGTTTTTAAATTTTCACAGACCAAATACACACACACACACACATTTTAATATAAAAGATACTCCTCCATAGAGCCAATAGGGGCTAAAAAAGTATCCTCTCAAGCAGGTTCCTAGATGTTCTAGAAGGATAAACATCATAGTGCAGAGATGAAGAAAGTGAGCCGGGATGAGTGGGTACTCGGCAGGTGCGGGGAGGGGGTCTACAAGAACTGTGCTGAGGACCGGACTTCTGCCGTCGGGCTCTCATCTCTACCACGTATGCTCTGCTCACCATGACCTCATGACTTAACTTCTTTGAATCTCAATTTTCTTTTCTGGAAAATATGGATAATCATACCCACTCCTCCCCATTACAGAACTGCTCTCAAGAATAAAAGAGCCACAGGTGTAAGCACCTTGTGCAGGGTCTTGTTTGTAAAATCTGCTTAATAAAACTTCCCCTCCTTCTTCCATTTTCATTTCTTTTTCTTTCTTCCGTCTTCTCTCCTGACCACCCTCTTCCTTCCTCCTTCCCTCCTGGAAAGGGGGCTAGGATCGCCCTTGTAAGCAAGTGAAATGATCCTAAGGCATCCGCTTTGGTTACCCACGCACAGACCCAACCTGGGACCAGTCCTTCACCAGTGGCTAAAGGAAAGGACATCTTAGCTGTGATCTACACCCAGGGCAGGGACCAAGCCCGCCCAGGAGGCTGGAAATGAGTCTCAGGCAATGGCCGGCACAGGGGCAATTTCCCCCTATCTGCAATGAATGCATCCTTCATCCTTCAGTGGTCCTGACCCTGCGGGCTGGATGATTAGGCAGTGAGGGCCACCAACAGGTGTCTGAGGAGCTGGAAAACATGATATGCCAAGGCCTTGAGGAGCTGCGTGAGGAGGCTGAGAATATGGGGAGGAGGCATTGTGAGCTGAAAACAGAGACCCCCCGATGAAGGTTGAAGAAAGGAGACGGAAAACAGGTGGCCTCTGGGGGAAACGGGCTTGGTTTTCTGGACGGGCCCATCCGTTGGAGAACAAGCAAAGCCAAGGGTGAAAATTCCAGCCAAACTTGGGCTCCGGGGCGCAACTGGGAGGCAGGACAGAAAGGGTGGACTCCCAGGGAAGCTGCAAGGTCTCCGGGAGGGCTGCGGGCTCAAGGCCATCCACCTCTCGGGGCCAAGGGAGGAACCTGAGGGAGTCAGACAAGGCTCTTCCACGGTGAAGACGCTCCCTCCTCGCTTTGCAAGGAGCTGTCAGGGGACAGAGCAGTGACCGCTGAGAAAGATCACAAACGATTTGAACCTCAGAGACACCGACAGCGCAGAGCTATACTCAAAACCTGGAGTTTCCTCCCCTGGAGGAGAGCTGAAGTTAGATGATGAAATCTCCTGAAATGCAGAGGCAAACTGCAGGAGAACCAAGGGATTTCTGCCCCAGAGAACCAGAGTCATTGCAGTGGGTCCTTGGGTACATGATTAGATGGCACAGCACTGTGCAAGGTCACAGTGCCCAGGAAGGGCTGTTGAGTTCACTGTGTTCAGTACTTAAGCCTGTCGGTTTGTAAGGTGATATTTTACTCATTAAAATAATCAGAGCACATGCAATTTCAGAAACGTAAAGTCTATCTTTTAACTTACAATTCTCCCATATGTATTGTAAGTGGACCAAGCACTGCCGAGATTTGTTTCTGACACGATAAAAAGAGATCTAGAAGACTAGAATGTGAGCCCCATTTCAACCTATTTATTTTTTTGCTGTGCTGGGGATGAAACCAAGAGCCCTCCATGGGCTAGGCAAGCAATTGATCTGCCACTGAGCTACGGCTCAGCCCTGAATCCCACTTGTGACCATTTTGGCCACCGTGGTTAATCTATGGAATGAGAATAATAGAAGTCTATTTAGAGAGGTTGTAGGGATAAAATTTGATAAATATGAAAGCCCTGGGCCAACTCTCAAGTGTTACCCAGATGTTAGATTATACTAAGACCATCACTATTGCTAACTACTCAAGTGTCCGTTTGCTTTTAATAACTTTGAATGGCCTGGTATTAACTTGGGCATTTTGAGGATCAACTACTAATTATATAAAATATAAAGGCAATTGTAATGGTTGGATTGGGACTATGAAAATCAGTGTCTGCTCGTGCTGCTACAACAGACATTCTCCAAAGTATTTGGAGTTTCCTTTAGAGATGTTTTCAAGGTTCATTTTCTGTCCCAAGGTATAAGACTTATGCAGTTGTTTTGGTAAAAGTGCATTTTTTTTTTTTAGTTGGAAAAAAATATTTCTTCCCAGGGTTGGTGAAAGTACCTTGGAAAATTCCTGGATAACAGTACCCATCTGTGGCTTCTTTCTTCTCCCTCCGTAGAAGCTAATTTATAGAAATCTTTTATCTATCTAGATGGCGAAGTTTCAAAATTGGTTCACATGTCAGCAAATTTTCCTTGCTTAGAGATGCTTCCAAGGGCATTCCGGTGTTATGTGCAGAATGCCAAAAAGAACTCCAAGAGTAAAGGAAACCCATGATCAGTACACGAGCCCTTCCTCGGAATGGATCTTACTGATGTCCTGCAGAGTGGGTAGGATCGAGTCTGGAAGCTGTGAGCACAATCCCAGACAAATGGAGCCCAGACCGGGGCTCCTCTCTTCTCTCTATCAGGTTTCTATCTGTAAAATGGGAAGCTCTGTCGGATTCCTACTTGAGATTGCTCTGGAGTGCCGGAAGGCCTCTGAATGACCAAGGGCGGAGGTCATTAGAACTCTCTAGTCTTAGCGTAGACACTGCCAGGGGAGTGTATCCTCTGTGAGCTCAAACAGTTGTGTTTCAAATGCTGGAATATATAAAGAATAACTCCTTCGCAAGCCACACCTCCTAGGATGTAAAACGGACTAGAACCCGACGAACAGCATCCTGCTAGGTAGCAAGCTGTCCTTGGAGCCAAGAGAGAGCTCTTCCTGCCGCTAAAGCACCATTTATTACCTTATATAATACCCGGCTTGTCTCCAAAGACTTGACCCATTAAGCAAAATGGAACAAAATTAGCTCTATGATCTTGGAAATGAGTCTGTTCTGATGACAATGCATGAGGCTGGAGAGGCACCGCAGAGAGCGGTAGACGTTCTAGTCGTTGTCGACAGCGGCCTGTGGCTCTCGTGGGCTGGCCAGGTGAAGGAATGGCTCTCATTGTCAGGTGTGGACGTCCGTCCAGCCCGACTCCCGTCGACTGCCAAAGACGACAGTTTAAACAGTTGCGATCTTTAACACTCACTGACTCACTGCCAATGGAGACCTGCTGGGTTATGAATTAGAAAATGTGGGAGGGAGGGGAGACCAGCCACGAGACCGGATGGGAGATCTGTTCCTGCCGGTGGCACCCGTCCAGCTGGCTGAGAATGGAGAGAGGCACCGTGTCACTCAGCTCCTCGGGCGAGCACAGGCCGGTCAAGGTCCAGGGATTTGGTTTTGACCTTGGTGGAGCCAAACCACATGCACTTGTTTCTGAGAAAACCAACCCATAATCTGAGGACCGATTCCCCGAGAGACCAGCTGACAGTCTCGAGAGGCTGCCAAGTGTCACCACGCTTCTCGTGGCTCTGCTCTGCTCTTTGACCCTTCAGCCTGCTCCCAGGTGGCTCTGAGTTCACCCACCCGTGACTCAACACCCAGGTGTCTGTGCCCTAAAATGCTGGACACTTGTGATGACACACGGCAAAGGCTCCCAAAGCACCTCGACTGCCTTTTGCCATGAAAGCAGCCCGTCTCCATCACCTCCCCCCGAAGACTCCTGCAGGAGGTCCAGTTGGGAGTGGATCTTAGGGTCACCTCCTGTCTGCTCTTCTTTTTTTTTTAAAGGTGAGAAAAGTGAGGCCTAAATGTTAATGTGACAGCAGCTGGCCAGTGGTGGAGATGAGAGCAGAATGCTTTTTCTCCTGTCTTCTCTGTGGACAGCCCATGGAGCCCAGGGTGCAGGTGGGAGATGTTCTGGAGTTGTATTAGCATGCCCGGTACTGCCTTTTCAAGTCCAGAACTGTGAGAAACAATCTTATATTATTGGTAAGTTCCTAGTCTAAGGTACTTGTCATAGCAGTAGAAACAGATAAGTTATCTAAAGTTACCAAACCTCTGTGTCAGTCCATTGCTATGACAAAATACCTGCCATAACAATTTAAAGAGATGAAAGGTTTTATTTTTGACTCATAGTTTCCGAGGTTTGGGTCTATGGTCACATAGCTATGTTGTTTTGGACCTGTAGTGGTACATTATATCACCGTGGGTGCTGGTGGCCAAGGAAGCTACTCACCTCATGGCAGTCAGGAAGTGGAAGAGAGAAAAAAGGGGCTGGGTTTTAATATTCCCTTCAAGGGTACCCTCAATGGCCTCACTTTTTTTCACGTCCCACTCAGTGCCACAGGCTGGAGACCAAGCCTTTAGTGCCTGGGCCTCTTGGGGACATTTAAGAACAAAACTATAGCACTCTGTTTCCTCAAAATAGGAGTCCCACACAGTATCCGAGGCTGGTTTGACATGCATGTAGAACAATAAGTGGAAAGCGCCAGTTATCATTTTGAAGCATCTGCGGGTGTAAGATGTGATGATAAAAACACCCACCGCAAAACATCATCATGCTATTTTTCTTTTGGCCCCGAGCTCCTTAATCCCTAGGTTGGCCTTAATTAATGTCAGGCACATGATTAATATGTTAATGATGCCCTCATTCAGCCCTGGGCATCTGACTGTCCTGCAGTGTCCCCACCACCAGCAGGGCTCTGAACTCTCGAGCTCAGCAGGGCTCTTGCAGAGATGGTCCATCTCTATGGCATTTTGAAAATCCCCATTCCACCGAAAGATGAGACCAAAGGATTCCTCGTCATTGTTGCAAATCAATTCCAGAGAACCTTTAATGGGAGGCTCGGCTGGTGCATGGAGAAGGCTCACATTTCAAAAACCCAGGGAACACGTGACTTCCCAGGAACCTGACTGTTGTTTAAAATGAGGAGAAACCTGGGTTTAGCTGAAGATCGTGGGGACTCTCAGGAATGCATAGGGTAAATAGTGGGCCTTAGCGGGGCCACGGAAGAGTGTACAGTGGCTCTCACGGCCAAGGACAAAGTGCAGTATGTGATAAACAGACTAATTTGAAATCTATTCATGTCACTGGGCTTATGTGGCAAAGTGCGACCTTTCTCTTTCCTCTAAATCTCCTCTTCTGTCGACTCCCCAGGGTGAGTGGTGGGGACTCCTTGTCCCTGAAGCTATCTGCTAGGACATCTACCGGCCAAAGGAAATAAGGAAGTAGAGAAAGTCCTTCTTTTAAGAAATTCTTTCAGGACGCAGCCCCAGTTGTCCGCTGTGGTCTGTGTTATTTTGCTCTGTGAAGATTTTCTCTGCATGTCTGTCTTGATGGATCATCTTTCCAACCTGGAGGAATATTTTAGAGTGGAAACAGCAGTATCTCAAGGCATTAGGAAATCTTGAAGAATTCATTCTTCATACCTGCTGCAACGTGTTAATGATCGGAGGTTACCCAAAACGCCAAGTATTTGGATCTCCTGATACGGAAAGTTAGCGAAAATACTCCATGCCGTTTTCCATTGCTGTTCCAAGATCACATCTGTTTGGAACTGAACCGTGGCATGTGTGCTGGGGAACCTGTATGAAATTAACTTTTATAGCTGACTTTACAAGCAGGATCTTTTATTGTCTACAACTTGGCTGGGATTCAGGAAGTTCCCAAAATGATTTATTGTCATATGTGCCTATTCTATGGCGGTTGATGAAACTGATATATTATTGAACATATGCAGTCATTCCAGCTAGAGACAACAGATTATCTAAGCCTTTTATCCAAAAGGATTGAAGAATTCTCTATCGTGGAAAGGGGGGGAAAAAGGAGTTGAGTATTTTGTTTTAAGTGAAATAATTACTTGCAGGAAGAAAACATTTGTTGCCAATCCTATCATTCTTTTCTGTTTGCCAACGTAGTAAAACCTTATTAGAATCTAGAATATGTTCTTTAAGCTAATATTTAAGGAATATCTGCCCAGCAAATGATTAATTACATTCTTATAATATCTGAGATGGTTAATTCAATTTATCTGGTGATGATAATAAGAATAAAGATCGTGGGTTCTAAATTTCTTTCATGTCACTTAGTGTAACGCCCTCCCCCAAGCCTCTTCCAGTTTCACAGAGGGACCCTTTTAAACCAACTAGACATCTTCCATATGGTCACAAGAGCAACAGGGTAAAATGCTAACAAATGCAGTTCTTCCCCTAGTCAGAGAAGACCTGGAGAGCTTTTTCTTCTCTTAATGAATCAGGAGGGATTCCATGCCTAGAAGATAACACACTCAACAGCAAACGCACGGTGTCTGACTACATGAGAACACCAGGAAGATAAAGATAAAATGTCATTCTAGAACCTCTCCTTACAGCTCATAAACCATTGCATCCTATGGCCAAATCTGGAGCTTTGGGATCCAATGGGTCCCGTCTCAGCCAGTCAACTAACTGGCATATCCAGATTTCAATTAGAAATGGGGAGTCAAAGATTCGGGAGTTTCAGGCCTTGCAAAGCTGTGTTATCCAGACTTAGCTCCAATTTCCTGGTTACAATGACAGCAGAAAGCAAACAAATAAACAGACCCCTAGGACTGTATAAACACTATCCACGGGTCATTTACAAAGCCAAGGTGTGGCTGTCCAGGGGTTTTTCGTTTTGTTTTTGTTTTGTTTTATTCTTGTTAACGTAGACACTCACTTTTTGGGAAAAGAACTCAGAATTCAGTTTTGGGATTTTTGCCTAGTCTCTGCTAATCCCTTTTATTCCAAAGCACTTTTTCTTTAAAATAGAAGTCATTCTTATAGTTACCGCCTCATTCATTTTCGTGAGGAATGCAGGCATCGACAGATATCACTAGCTTTCTACAAACAGAAAAGTGAAAGCTGTATTTAACGGATGTAATAGTTTAACAGCACTGATTACAAAACTTATTAATATTATCTGTGGAATTCTGGTGTTGTGCTCTGTCTCCAGGCTGACCATGGAAACAGACGAAGATCGAGCGCAGATGCCTTGGTTGTATTCAGAATTTGCATTCCCTCCCTTTAATCTGTGAGGCTGATGATTTGACAGAGTTACAGGTTAATCAACTTATTTCCCAGACAGGTGAATTAGCTTTGAATCATGGAATTGTCTTTCCTAATGGTGGACAAGCCCCTCAACTCCAGGTAATCCGGTCAGAACAGTACGACTGGGTACCAAGATGGGTCAGGTGGAAATGAGTGTCTGCATATACTCTCCACTTGAGGCTGGGGGCCAACAGTTCAAGTACGCATCTTACAGTCAGGCAGGCGGATCGTCTTTTTGTATAGCTCATTTTCAAAGGGTTTTGAAACAGTTGAATGTGGGTAATGTTAATTTGGTGTAAAACTTCAAGTGGCATATTACTAATGCCAAAGAACAAAGCAATTGAGGATCTGGTAACTAATTACTAACAGCACTGTCACTATTTTATGTAAGTGTGAACAAGAATCATATGTTTCTTATAGTTCATCCTTGTTGATGTACTTAGTCTCACTGGTGAAAGTGTGATAATGAGCAGCGAGTTGCTTACTGAGAGCTGCTGTGGACTCCTCTCCATAGCAGTATTTTTGTACCCATGCCCAGAGGCCCTGGGGGCAGTGGACATTCTTTAAATAAATGCAACAGTTTAATAGTTGTTATGATTTAAGTGCACTACCGCAGACTCGAATTAGGAGACCCTGTCATAACAATCTGAAGTTAATGATGCCGTGATTTGATATTTGCAGGAAGTGACTGAGATTACCAAATGGAGTAGTCTAGATTTCACATGCAACACGGCTGTGCCTTTCCTGAGAGCTCCAGGTCTTGGCTGAGGAAATAGGATAAGCAGATATTGGTGAGTGTGTGGGTGTGTGGGTGTGTGGGGGTGTGTGGGGGGGGCATGGGGGAGTGGGAGGAGGCTTACATTTATTCCGGGATTCCAGGAGGAGATGGGGAATTTGATATTTGTTCAAAACCAAATCAGCAGCTGTGGATCCCTGGCTTATTTTAATTTTTTAAAAGATGTTTTATTCAAGAATCTTGAGAACCTTTAACTAACACCCACGTAGGACAAAAAAAATCCGGCTCTAAATAGTGGATGGCCATGCAGCCCCGGGGCTCGTTGTTTGTGTGTTAAAATATAAAAAAGGGATGCTGAAGATAAAGCACAATTTAAGGGAAAGAACTTGAGCTCCCAGAATCCAAAAATGTGGAACTAAAAGGGATATAGAGGTAGCCGATGAGGCCCAATGAGGTTAAGATCCTATCCCTGGTTATCGGGAGAATGAGGGATAGGCTCAGCTTCCCAAGTCCAATTCCCAGTACAGTGCTCCCTCAGTACCCCAGTTCCGAAAGAAACTCCTCATTGCTAGTCCTGTCCTCCCTGCAGGGAACACCTGAGTGGAATTGGTTCACTGTGTGGATTACTGGTCTTGTGCCAGACACTTCTCACTCCTCATTGCAAACCAGTCTATTTGCCGTGGGGGGTGAATCAATCTCATGTGCCTCCAAGAGGCTCTAACCACTTCCTAGGGTCACCGAACTGGGAATCCTCAAATCTGGGCTTGGGTCTTAATTTTGTCAAGTCACATAATCTCATAGGTCTGTTCTCTTATTTGTAAAGTTAGAAGAATGATTGGATTTCTCAAGTCCTTTCACCTCCAACATTCTACCCAACACATTTGAAGAGGAGACAATGGGGTCTCTTTCTGGGACAGGAGGATGGCTGTCTTCTGATATGCAGATGTGAGGGGTTCCAAAAAGAACTGTGGGTATGAACTGCTAGTGGAGGGGCACGGACCCAGGTGGCTTGACCACACCATGAGCCAAGTTGGGAAAGACTTAAGAGGTCATCCAACAAACTGATATGTAGAAAGGAATGGCAAATGGACCCAGTAAACAGAGTGTAGGGTAAGCTCAATGAGAGTCTATTGCTTGACTCCATGGTGGAGACTAGATCTTTTATCTTCAAGGCTACCCCAATAAGTGATAGGAAAAATATTTTTTTATGATCACAGACATTTTTACAACAATGTGTAAGACAAAGTTAAAATGGCGCCTCTAGGAGAGAGTCTTCAGAGCCTTCAATATGACCCAATGCTTTGGGAATCTCCACTGCACAGATCTATTTGGCCATGGAACATATTGTTTTCAGGTATATTTCGTGAGAAATGCTTTCCAAGAATAGATCTGAAGAGCGTGAGGACGAAAGTTGAGGGTGACCCTTTAGATCTTACAGAGCATCCCCAGGAGGAGTCCTCATCTAACCAGAGCAGGTCAAGCACTTGTCTGAGCCTGGGTCTGAAGTTATAATGTGTGCACCTGTGTGGGAGAGACCATGGACATGAGGTGGGGGCCTGTGGTAAAGCTCAGGCCTCTGTAGTGTGCAAATAAGAACTCCTAGACCGTCTCGTGCTTTCAAGGGTGCCAGGACAGTTATTATTTAAATGGCTTCTAGTTATTTCCTGGGCTATAAATAGTGCGCACAGCAGAATATCCTCACACTGAAGCAAAGACTAATTTTTATATGATATTTTTTGCATGATTAAATTTTTTTCAGTGTGAAGTGTTAGTAAAGCAGACAGGTTAGAACTCAGGCCTTGCTTGAAGACATATGGAATGTCCATGCTGGGAGGAACCTGGGGTTCTTACCTTGAGCACCATGGGTATGCATATGAGTATCAGTAGATTCATGTCACAGTTTTGTGGGATGAACACGTCTGTTGGTTCTCTGAAACAATGGCTTTCATTAACTTCCCAAATGGATCTATAATCTCAAAAGTAGGCAGCAGTGCCTTATTATGGCTTATTATAGAGGCACTAAGGCTCAGAGGCACAAGATGGTTTGCTAGATGTAGCATAATTGTTTTACCTTTGTTGCTGGTGATGAAGATCACCTGAGAGCTGGTGAGCCGCAGGTCTGATGGAGAACCCAGTAGAGGATTTGCCCTTGACCTTGGACAGAAAGAGGCTTTGTAATATCCGTTATATTTCCCATTTTGCACATAGAACACAGACAATACAAACTGAGTCAGTAACCTGAAATTTTTCTTGACTTTCCCAAGAAATTATTCATAATTAATGTGTTATACATTCCACGTATAAGAAACGGACCAGAATTGAGTTTTGGCTTCAAACGTGATAATCATGAAGTTTCCTGTGGGTTGAGGATCATGCATAGTTTTGCCTTGGACATCACAAAGATTTTGAAATCAAAAAGGTTTTCATTTTACCTTTTAGGAACATGGTAGAATTTATCTGCATGATTGCATTTTAATTAGCACTCCCACTGCCTATTTAAACATGCAAAGATATAAAACAAGCCAACCAAATAGGAAGACATATAACCAAGGTGTTTGCTACTGTGAGGTTATTGAGCACTGCCTTGGGATAAAGCTCGCTCCAGACTCAAGTTTAATAGTGTGAACTGGTTCAAAATAAACCCATTTGTATGCACAATATTCTACATAAGGGTTAAGCTGCCTTAGCAATTGTTGATAATTATGGATCTTTGCACAGCTCTGAGGATTTTTGAACATTCTTTGAGAGTAAATCAGCCATTCCCACAATTAAAAATTAAAAATAGAAGAGTTCTGTAGGGGCATTCTTACACAAGTCTTGGGTGGTTGGGTTATGATCCCGGGAACCAAGAAACCACATCAGAGCTCTGCCCGTGTGTTTGTGGTGTCACAGATGCCTCGGGGAGAATGCAAACTACAAGAATGGACTTACTTTTGGAGGGAGTTTCTTACTGTCTTTATGGCATGGCATGAGGCTGTAGCTCAGCATGCTGTGTGCTGCTGTTCTGGGATCCTGCCCTTTTCAGAATTCTGAGTTAGGCTCTTAAGGTTAAAAGGAAAAGCAAAGTCAAGAAAATTTGCCCTTCTGAACCCAACCTTGGAAAATCGAACTCATAACTCCTTTGTAAAGAGACGTTTGTGGGCATAGCAGAGGGGTCCTGGCTCTTTGGTAGGGGCCATGATGGGTCAGGTGAGTGGTCAGATGGCCACGATTATCCATTAGTGATCAGCTCTCCAAGTTAAGTTGATAATTGGTTTACGCGTGGTCTATGAATAATTTATAAAATACAGTCATGCACTGCCTGACGTTTCTGTCAACATCAGACCACATCTCTGGTGGTGGTCCCACCACCATATTCCAATGGAGCTGAGAAAGTCCCATCACCTGGTGACGTCAGAGTCATCGTGACATCATAATCATGAGCCCATTGCTCATGCGTTTGTGGTGACATTGCTGTGCCCTGGTGGTATAACAGTGTATGTAGCAAGTATAGTTTAGGAACTACATAATATGGGATCATGATTAGAAACAACTGTGGGACTGGCTGGGTATTTTCTAAACCCTGCTTTCTATTGTTATTTTAGGGTGTACTTTTGTATAACCAATTAGTCCTGTTTCACTGGCTGGCAGCAGCCTCTCCTGACTGCCTCAAGAGGCCACGTGGAGGATGGGCCTGGACCATCCAGTTTGTGTGAGTAAATTCTACGTTGCTCATGCAACCATGGAATCACTTAATGATATGTTTTGAGAACGTGTCCTGTTGTTAAGTGATGCATGACTGTATCTGCCGTAAGATGAAATAACTATTACTCAGCTTGTTCAACTACCTGCTGGTCAATGAAGACTAGGATTCTTTGGAACACACAAAACCTTCTCTTAAGTTACATATGACCAAAAATCTCTTGGGGGTGGGTGGGGAATTATCGTACAGCTCTGTAACTCTGAAAGAGAACCAGAAGCGAATTTAGAGCTAGTCACACAAGTCTTCTAGCAGCCTTGTAACTGTGACACCTCACTGGACAGAACAATTCAGAGGACAGAACTATTAATTTTTTTTGGATTGTGTTCAGAACCAGGCATCTTGCAGAAGTATATTTCCATCTTTATAACAACACATCCTGATGCAGTCCATTCAAAATGATCTTGTAGCGATTCGATGGCTCTAAACAACAACCATCAGTTGAGGTGCCCATGGTATTCTGGGCCCTGGATATGATAAACAGTCAGAGAGACTTGACCTCTGAACCCTTAATGCCTAAACAATGCACCTTCAACTCAATAAATGACGTTGCCAATGGCCGGGGCCCCATCTGATGGCTTACTTGTCTTCCCTCATCAAACTCCTCGTAAAAAAGGGGGAGGGGAGGACCACAGGACCAGGGAGGCCAGCCTGCATCTTTGTGACAAGCGAGAATGAAAGCACACACTTCCTGCTCTTTCTCTGGAAGCCCATTAAGCCTCCTCCCTGGTAAACAGGCCCGGGGTTGCTTTTGTTTGGCCCCCCCTCCCTCCCCCTATTTTTGTAAAGCAAATTGAAAGTCCTACAACTGCTGTGGCTGTCATTCTCCCCAATGCAACCTGCACAATGGCAGGGTTCCCAGGGAGGGAGGCCGGCTGCCTCCCTTTGTGTCTGGGAGGGTTTCTGGGGATTTGTCAGGTCAAAGCAGCTCCTCTCCCTGAGTAGGTGCGGGGCTGACAGGTGGCGCAGGTTTTCTCCAGTCGATCTGCAGGAACACTTTTTTTTTTTTTTTTTTTTTTTTTTTTGCCTTTTCAAAGTGTCAGGGAGTGTGGAGAAGGACATTCTCACCCAGTTCTCCCGAGTTCCTACAGTTCTGACTGTCAGAGCTTGTGCAAGGTGTTTGGAGATCCAGTGCTAAGTACCTCCAGCACCAGACTCTGTGACCTTTGTCAAGGTTGCAACTCCACCTAGTGCTTGGTGATGCTTTTGAGGCCTGGCTGAAGGAGAACGAAAGACGACTGTAAGAATCAGAGAAGACGTCTCATTTGTGCCTGTGAGCCACCGATTGCGTGGGCTTGGTCCAAAAATCTTCATGCATTTTTATTTCCCTTCCAACGTCTTCTCTGAAGGCCACCAAGAATTGGTGTGATCTTAGAGATGTCACATATTCTCTGGTTTCCAGTATCTTTGGCAGCACAATTAGAGCAGTTCAGTGGTTCTTCTCCAAGTGTGGTCCCTGGGCCAGCGGCCTCGGCAGGGCCAGGGAGCTTGTTAGAAATGGTAGCTCTTAAATCCAAGAGGCAGATGCAATGGGTGGGCCTTCAGGGAATGTGGAAGCCAGGAGGCTGGAGAGGCCCTGCAGTGGACGCTCTTGTATTTTCTCCAGCTGTGGCATTTCCAGGGACTCTTAGTTTTAGTTCATCCCACTGGTTCAAAGCCTGACACACACACATGCCGTATTCCCCAGTGAGACTCAGCCAGCGTGTCAGCTGTGAGCATCCATGTTCCCACGCAAGCTAAGAATTACAGCCACATCATGGAAGGAAAACTAGAGACATGTGAAGCAGCTCGGCCGTCCACACGCCTTTCCCTTCACACTCGTGATGCCACGCATGGTGCTGGGTACCAGGCTCCTGTTGGACTGCCCCAGGCAACAGCCACTTGAAAAGAGAACAGGAGGGGTCCGTCCACCTGTAAAAGCGACTGTTTTATCTTAAGGCTGGAAGACAGGCCCTTCTGAAGTAGGCATCAGAGTTTTTATAACGAAGTTCTGATCAAGCTCTACTGTATATCTTTTGAGACTTAGTACAGGCCATCTGTCTCTTGGGATACCCTTTTTGACCTTCAAAATAGGGTTAGGAGACCCTCTTCACTGTCCCTGGCCCCTCATTCTTGTCTGCAACACAGCCCATCAACACAGTGTTTTATAATTTTTTTTTTTTCTTCTGGTACTGGGGAACCCAGGGCCTAGTGCTCACCAGGTGTCATAACTGGTTTTTGCTTATCCATTTGCCTGACTTGGAATAGTTCCATGGGGAAGGGACTATCTGTCCCTCATCACTTATTTCATTCCTAGACTTCTGGGCCTAGCACAGAAGGAAGCAGCAGTCTTTATGTGTTTACAGAGAAGGGCTCCAGTTCTCCTGGCCACTCTCAATCAGGTTGCTCCTTTAGTCATTCATTTTTTGAGGTATTGATCAATCAGATACAATGATCCAATGAGTGGATATTACCCTAAGATGGAACAGGGTACTGTCAGGAATTTGGAAAGGAGTCCATTGGAACCTCTGCTCAAGGACCTTGCAGCCCAGAGGTTTTCACACCTCACACACAGAGGCCTGTTCACAGCACCCTGCAATCCTTTCTATCCCAGGCCCTTCTTTGACTGATCCCATGCTTCCCTTTGACTCCTGTTCCCCAACTCTATTTTCAGCCTCTCTGTAGACAATCAGCTTAACGCGTCTATGTATATTCTTTTATTTGCCAGTATTCTCATAAAACATGTCGTGTTTTGTTTTGTAAACACATGTTTTAAGTTTACATACATGGCATATAAAAATTTCACTCTGCTTCTTTTTCTGCTTGGCACGCCACCAAGCCTCCATGTTTTTGTGTGCACTGGGTTCACGCCTGCGCACTGGAGTGCGGTACTCCAGCGTGCTATGTTTTAGATGTGAGGCGTCTCCCCACAACTTATGTGTGAGACAAGAGAAGAAAGTTCAGAGGTGAAATGGTTAGACTATGAGAGATGTAGCCTAATCAGTAGATTGATCCATTGATATGGATTAACTGGGTGGGAACTGTAGGCTCATCCGAAGTGACTGGGGGAGGTGGGGCACAGGGGGTGTGCCTTTGGAGTACATATTTTGTCCTTGGTGAGTGGAGCTGTCACTGCTTCCTGATTGCCATGTCCTGAGCTGCCTTCCTCCTCCACACCCTTCGGCCATGATGGTCCACTTCACCTTGGGCCCCGAGCAATGGAGCTGGCCATCTATGGACTGAGACCTTTGAAACCCAGAGCCCCAAACAAACTTTTCTCCCTTAAAGTTGATCTTGTCAGGTCTTTTGTTTACAGCAATGAAAAAGTTGACTAAATCCCAGCCTTTGCACCCTGTTGTGCTCAGCAGTGCCCATGTAGGTGAGCTCCTGGAGAGCCTTCAGCTCCCCGTTACCACAAGGGACACCATGAGGGTACTCGTGCACATCTCCTTGGAGACCTCTGAGATAATCCCTGAGAATTAGCAGCAGACAGGGTTGCTGGGTCCGACCATATGTGTGCACTAACATGGTTTCCCCTTCAGAATGGCTGCCCCAATCTTACAGATTGGCAGCAAAAATTTATATTTACAATGTAAATTTCAGACCATAGTCCTTTGTCCACACTGACATTGAAATACTTTCTTCTTGTGCGTTGTTATTTTTGTTCATGGTGTTCTTTGCCTTTTTTTTTTTTTTTTTTTAAATCTTTTATTCCTTCCTCTTTCTCCAAAATATATAAAAAGATAGGTTTTGAATGTGCTAAATGATCTGATTATAAGCCAAAGTGTGTAGCTACTCACTCTAACCCTGGCTTGCCCTGGGTAGCATCACATGCCTCAATGAGCTGATTCACCAATTCTCTGCCTAAACACAGAGAAACCAGTAAGTATTTTCCACAAAACCGTCTACATGCCAGTCTGTTTTGGACTATAGCGCTACTAGTGTGATAAGGAAGTGTTATAATGGAAGTTACACACGATTGTGATGAGCCCTATAAGTCATCGAAGCAAGAGAAAAGAAAGAAGAACTCACGAGAAAGGATTCATGACCATGGAGCTTGAAACCGAGCACTCAAGAATGCTAAAAGGACCATGGTTTTCTTTGGGTAGACCTCTGACTTCTTTCTCATGAGAATTCAGGAACAGCCCTCTTAATGATTCCTGTCGTCTCTGCTGGCCAACATGTAGCTCGTCAGAGTTGGCAAAGCTTCTGGGGGCTGTATACATGGTTCTTGGTGTGGCCAAAGGGCCTTTCTGATCCAGCCCTAATAACAATCTCACCTGCGCCTCCAGGCCTTCCCCTCTTCTGGTTGGTGGAAACCCACATCAGGTTCTATATGACAGTGCCTTTGTACAGGACCTGTGTGGGATGCTGGTGTCTCTGCCTGGAGGGGGTGTCTGCTTCATGGGTAGACTTGTACCCACACTCCATGCCCCCCATCCCATTCCATGGGCTACTCCTATACCAGGCACAAGCCTTCATTAGTATATGAATTGCTATGTATCGCACTTGTTATGGTCCCTTTGCCCCAGTTCCCATTTAATTTAGGCTTCTTGAGAAAGGAATAGGGTCATGTTCAATATGTGTTCAACAGAATCTCAAATATACAGTGAAGCCTCAATAATTCTCTCCAACCTGAGAGAAATCCATTTTCTTGCACACTAAAGATAGCGATTTGATAGCCCAGGTCCTCGAGCTTTTAAAATATCAACAACTAACCTGATGAGCGAGTTCATGCTACCGTGTGATGGATCAAGTTTGTAAAATCTTCCACATTCTATTCACATCATAGAAGGAAATTTCTGGAAACAGAGAACTCGTAGTAACATGAAGGAATGACCCTGATAATACCAGGGAGCAGCATGGCGAGTGGGAAAGGTAAGGGTGTTTGGAGGCCAGTAACATTTCCTCCCATGTCATTCAGATGACCTCACCTCTGTCGAAAGTCAGTATTTGGAGATGGCTTGGTATGTTCACCAAGTCAGGCTCTTCCCCAGAGCAGCATACTTGGTTTTCTCAGTAACGTGGGTAGATAAGTACGGAGCACAATGACTCTTGAGTACCTGTTGTGATACGGGTCAGATTTCATCCTGGCAACAATACACTGACACTTATCTCTGAATCTTATCCCTGAGTAAGAGTATAGTGGCTGGTTTATTCTACTGGCAGAAGTTCACTGCTGGAGGAGGCCGGAATAATGCCGGTGACACAAGAATGTATCTCTTCAAGATGAAGATTTCTTTCTTAGGATCCTCAGTGCATTTAAAAAACATCTTTGTGCTTAAAAGAAAAAAATCTTCTGACTTCTCTTCTTTGGCTCTCAGCGGCAGCAGAAGGGCCCTTACTCCACGGATGCAGACCAGGTGGCCAGTCAGCCCTAGACGATGCTCACTTGGGGGGCCCCTGGGCGTCAGGCAGCAGCCTCCCCACCATGTCCCTTTCTCTCTTTTTTGGGTACTTATTTCTCTCCTTTCTTGGTTCAATGCAGTGGCTTGTTCTTGCGCTCAGTCCAGCTGGTGGGACGCATAGCCACATCCTAGTGTCTACCTCTCAATCCCATTCCAAAGTCCTAGGGCCTGTAATTTGGGATTTTTGCTGGTCTGGGATGGGTCTGATGCCCATTTTTGTCCTGGTCAACATGGCAAGGGTCCAGGACTAGGTAGAACAGATGGCTCCTGGGAGCTCCCTTGGGATGAGGCAGGAGGGGACACGGCTCCAGGAAGGAGGCCCGTGGCTGCACCTGACAGGCTTCTGCTGAAGCAGCAGTCTTTAGATCAGAAAGGGCTGCCCAGGCACTGACCTAATCACTTTTGAGAAAAAGCCAATTCTTTTTTCATCCTCATACCAAGGTGGGGGTGGGCAGAGAAGGAAGGAAGGTTGAAGTGGATACAACTGACTTGGAATGTGTTATAAAACCAGTCTGGGTTTGGTCATAACACATATGATGTGTTACATAACGTGCATGTATGATGGTGTACGTGCACATGTGTCCACATGTATAGAAATGCATGTCATCAGAGACATTGCAGCCAAACCTACATTCTCCTGGGGACCCATCACATGAGCTTTCCAAAGCAAACCCCACACCAAAAATTTCCAAGGAAAGCAAATAATTTCAGGATTTAGGAAAGCACAGAGATCTGTTGTGATAATAGCATTCAGCAAGTATAACGTTCTGGACTCAAAGCAAATGTCTTTGTGGGGCGGGGGGAGTGCTAAAAAGCCTTGATTGGGGTTTTAATGAGATTTTTCTTCCTCCCTCCGCTCCGCCCTTCGTTCTTCCCCCATCCCCTGGTTATTTTCTCCAGCAGGCCAGTCAAGAGCCCTGCGCCTGGGAACCCTGGGAGAATGTTAACAATTCAACTCTACCAATTAATTGCAGGGACTTTCCTTCATCCTGCTCAGCAGGGTCTCTCTCGCAGGCTGCTGAAAACATAATAATGCAACTCACTGTGGTGAATGCATAATGCTATGTTCATCAGGGGGCTTAAGAATCCTCGGGACTACACTACCTGCTCCTTGGGCACCCGTTACGGAGGCTAGAACAGGTCTTAGGTGTCAGTGAAATAGGAAACAGGAATGCCCGCTTCCAAGGGAAAGGCCGACTCCATGGGATACAGGAACGTCTGTCCACACTGCCTTAAAATACACCCCCTCTGCCTCTGCAACCTGCGATGGTGGCCGTTGCACTGTGCGTGGAAGTTTCTGGAATGGAGTTGGTCAGGTTGTTCGCACTGATATGTATTCAGGGATAGGGGTGGAGCTCGGTGGTGGTAGAGTGCTTGCCTAGCATTCATGAGGCCCTGGGTTCCATCCCCAGCACCTTAACAAAACAAGACAGAAAAAAGTCAAGATGTATGGAGGACGGCGAAGGCTGTACCTGTATGTGTTCGGGGAGGTCAGGAATTCACGGGTATGGTCCCTCAGAGCCTGCTCTGCTCCTGGAGACAACGCACAGAGGTAAAGGGTGAACAGATTTCAGGGTGGATACAAGGCTGAGGATAATAAAGTACCAAGAAAGGATCTTCTAACAGCGAGTGCTGCTTTTAGCCTCAGTTCAGTAAGAAAAAGCAACGCAGGAGGGGAGAATGGGATTTCCTGGGGATTCCTCTGGTTTTCCTAACTGGGTGTGAGGAATGTGTTTGCCCTGGTGTGGGGCGTGCAGTGACTCAGGAGAGGAAGTGGTAGATTCTTCTGTGAAAACAGGGACATGTCAGTGGCCCCAGAGGTGTTGGTTTTTAAGATCCAGCTGTAAACTTGACCAGTCTCTAGAATACGGATTCTCAGCCGGGAGTGGTTCAGACCAGTAGCGGCTTGACTAGTGGAACCTGGGAGGGAGACCCTGGTGGAACGAAGGGGGAGAGCAGGACCTGAATGGGTGGAGTGAAGTGTTCCCTGGGTTCAGCGTGGCCTCAACTTACATATGTAAAAGCCTAGGAATTTGGCAGAGCTGCAAGTAATCAAATTTCCTTGTAAACGGTCCTCATCTTGATGACTTGAGCTCTGCCCTGTCTGTGTCCTTATCACTGCCTGTTCCCCCTCCCCCAGGTCAATCTGTCGAAGTTTATCTAGAGGACAGGTGTTTTTTCTAGGTTGGTTTTAGAGTGGCAGGAGAAAGGAGGGTTCAGAGCAGTAGTGTTCCTAGGGTCAAGGGTTCTGGAAGGATAAACTCTCCTTGCCCCTTTACCCTACCTATTAGAGGACTCTGTGGCATCCAACCCCAACAAACTGGAAGCACTTCATTGAAGCTGGTGCTATCCATTGGGATGGCAGAAAGAGAGCCATTTGTAGTTTCTGTGACAATCGTGGCAACACATATCAGGTCTAAGCAACAGCAAAAGGCTCCATTACATAATCACACCAGAGCCTGTTACTTTGAACGGGGTGAGGTCAAAGTCACACAGACTGTAGGGATGTCCTTTCGTCACAGGAGATTACCTTGTAATGTCTGCAGGGAACTTAATGCTCAATGTGGCAAGATGTTCTTTGCAATTTTTAGGGAAACCAGTTGGGTGATAGCCAGGGTCCTCCTTGGTGGAGATTAAGGAGCACCCAATCTTGTTCTCATTTGCAGAACCGAAGTGCCCCCCCCACATCCCACTCATGCCCCAAATAGTCACCTTGACCTCCTGAAGTTGGGACATTTGTGGGAATCCAAAGGATAGGGCTCCCCTTTTTGGCTAAGAGGAGTGGAGTTTGCAAGGGGAAGGAGCAGGTGCTCCATGTTGGGAGACCAGAAAAAGAGGAATATGGAAAAAAGAAGGTAATGGGGGATCAAAGCGAGTGAGAAATATGAGGGAGAGAGCTTCCCAACTGGACAGGATCCTCACAGAGCCTCAGCCCAGGGAGACATTCTTCCTCACAAGTAGCCAAGTCAGTATTAAAAAGAAAAGTAAAAATGGGACTTATCTGGGTATTAAGATAAACAACAAAGCCATTGTCATCAATTCTATGCACTAACATGTAGACCCGTGGAGCAAATTAGAAAGATGAAAGGCAGACCTGAGCATTTTGGGAACAATGAGGGAGCACCCCACATCACCGGGGAAGAGAGGAGTTGCTCAGAAAGTGATTGAGAAAAATGGTTCATTGAACAGAAAAGGCAAATGCAAGATCCCTACATCACAGCCCATGCAAGAGTGGACTCCAGATAGATACAGTTCCCTTCAGGCCCCAGAAGAAAGGTGAAGCTAGAGAGTTAATAGAGGAAATGTTAGGAGGATATCCTGATGAGAGAGGTGAGAAAGGACTTCTTTAAAACTTCAGAAGTGCAAACCATACGGCCAAAAATTTTGATGATTTTATATTGTAATTAAGAATTTTATTGCATGGAAGAACATTCTAGACAAAGTTGAGGGACAGAGAGATGGTGGAGTGGAAGAAGATACGTGCAATGTCTAAAACGGAACAAGGTATTGACATGTAGGACTTGCAAAGAAGACCTTGAATCAACCTCATTGCAGAAATGAACAAAAGGTATGAACAGACATTTTAGAAAGAAAAAAACCTCAAAGGCAATAAACATAACTAAATGCTTGTATGGATGAGTAATCAGAGAAATGCAAATGAGAGATTTTGCTTTATACCAATTAAGGTGAGAAAAATATTAGAAAACTGGGTGATATGAATTGATGGGGAGGAATAGGTTTTGGGTTATTTAGCCCAAAGCAGTGCACACAGCAGGTAAGAGTCTAGCTCATGTGCTTTAGGTAAGATTTATTACCTGTGTAATCTGGCACTACTTAAGTAAATCAAGTACCTGCCTAAATTGTGACCCAACTATTTCAGAACTGGAATGTATCTCAAGGAAATTTTCATATTGGTCCGACAGAAAAATATATAAAGATGTTCATATTAATATATTGCCTTATTATTGTGTAGTTGGAGATTTAGAACACTACTGTCTGTCACCTTGAGAGTGTCTAGGTAAAATGTGGTAACTGTATGTCATCTCTGTGAATCATATACTGGGATTAGACACAATGGGCTAAAGGTATAATAGCAACTTGGATTCGCTTAAAAATAGAATACTGATTGAAAAAAGTAAGAGGAAGGAGATGTAGCACAGATTATTTGTACCAAAGAGCAATAAATGTTTTGCAAGAAAATTTATAAAAGATGGATGTTAAATATGTAAGAGTAATTGTTTATGAAGGGTTTATGGTAGTAACAAATAGGGTCACAGGGGATAGATAAAACAGAGGAGAGACAGAGAGAAGTACCCACACTTAGGATGACTCTGTACCAGGAGTTCTTAAGTGCGAATGTACCATCTGTCTCTGCATGAGATTATCCTCCTGATAAGGACTTCCCTGGACTTCCATCAGAGTTGAGTCCAGACCAGTAAGTCAGGAAGTATCTGGGGCAATGACCAATACCCTAGTTCTCTCTGGAGGCAAAGAGAGCCGCCTCTCTTTGAAGACCGGCACTAACCTCCATGGGGTTAGTGGGGAGAGTCTCTATTGAGGTGACTGTGAGGGCAGAGAAAAGCTCCGTGCTGGCACAGGGCTGAATGATTCCTTGAGCGGTCTCCTCAGTTGCCCAGGAGCACTCTTTGAGGCAGAAAGAGGGCATCCTGCCCTTCTTGTGCAATCAGGTTAAAAAATGTTGCATAGGAAGGTTTTTTTGTTGTTGTTGTTTTGTTTTGTTTTTAAATTCAGAACAGAGGGAGAGGAGAGCACATCTGAGCGCCTGGAGGGGTCTTCAGTGGAAGTGGTGGGTCAAGGAGACCCCCAACATGGGGACATGTCAAGGAGAAGAAGAAAACCCGGGTGTCCCAAAGCTGTCAGCTTGCGCGGGGCTGGACATTCTGCTGTAGGTATGGTCCGTGCCCTTGAATTCTCTGCCCTGCTTCCACCTTTCTGTCTTTCTATCCACCTTTCTATCTATGACTTGCCAACCATTCCTAGTAGCTCTGAAATAAGAAATGCCACTTTCAAACGTCCTGCCTGGACCCTGAAGGGAGGTGTGAATGGCACAGGGGCACTGCCTGGGGGACTGCAGCCCATGTTCTGGGGCCTGAGGAGTTGTGCCTTCTCCCCACCCCCTCCCGGGTGCACCAGGCCACTTCTGGTGGCCCCATCTACTTAGGGCTTTATCTTATCTTTTCCCAGGCTCTCTCTGTCTCCAACACCTGCTTCTTGCCTGGGAGGGCATGTGGGCGGGGCTGCACCCACCCCACACCCCAGCACTGACTCCTGTCCTCAATTCTCTTCTCTGTCCTCCCTCCTTTGCCAGCCTCCACCCTTTTCTTGTACATCCATGTTCTGCTGCGGTGTGTGGGAGAGAGGACAGTTACGGTTTTAATTACAACAGGCTCCTTCAGGAGGTGGAATTATATCACCATTAAGAATCTTTCAACCTTGAGAAGTCTTGGAAAACCAAGGCTAATCACCCTGGTGTAGTCCACGGCTGAAATCTCCAGGTCATATGACAATAAGGACAGGTAAAGGTGACTGCAGTGTAGAAATCGCCCTGCAATCTGGGGCCCTATTCTGTCATCTGCCCTACCAACATTCTTGAAGTTTTTTGCAAAAACTTCGCTGTCCTGTGCAGGAGTTGTGTGTCTGGGTGTATCCAGACTGGGTGTATTTTTGTGGGTGTAGGTGTTTCAGAAACTTTTCATCTCCATAACAAAGAGGTTTGTAGCCAGGAGGTTTCTGAAATGTGTCATAGATGGAGACAACCCTCCACCAATGCCCTGGTGCTTCTGCTGAGGTGAGTCCGGATGACCTTGTCACCCCCTTCGAGAGGATATTTGTAAGAACCAGACACAGAGCACATGTTGGAGGAGGCCCAGAGCAGATGGGGAGAGGCAGACAGGGAACCTCCCTCTGCAGCGATGTCACTGAAGACGTTTCTGGAGCTGTCTTCTCCTAGTCGGTCTTTGACAGAGAGGTGTTCCCTGGCCAGCGTCTGCATCCACACACATTTCATTTCTGGAAATCCACCCCCCCCCACCTCCAGAAGTCCAAAGCTCAATCCCATGATCTTTGAAAGGAAGGAAGGAAGGAAGGGAAAATCTGTTGGGCCTGGCTAAGGAGAGAGTGGGAGGAAGGTGACCTTGGGGACACATTCTTGTGAGGGGAAGGACAGAGCTGGTTAGATGGGGTCTGCCTGGCGGCCTAGTGAGCTCAGGCTGCCATCATAAGACACCACAGCCCGGTGGCTGAAATAATAGAAATATGTTCCTCGCAGCTCTGGAAGCTGGGTGCTGAGACCACAGTGCCAGCACGGTTGGGTCCTGGCTTGCAGATGGTCACCTTCTCACTGTCCTCACATGGCCTTTCCTAGCTGTGTGTGCCTGGAGACAGGGAGCGATTTTGGTCTTCCTCTCACAAGGTCACTGTCTCAGTCCATTTGGATGCTACCGTGAAGTGCTGGATAATTTATAAAGAACAGAAGTGTGTTGCTCAGAATTGTAGAAGGTGGCAAGTCCAAAATCAAGGTGCCAACAGACCCCATGTGTGGTGAGGGCTGTCTACTCTGCTTCAGAGATGGTGCCCTCTTGCTGGGTCCTCAGATGGTACAATTGGAAAGAGGTTTCTCTTCAGTCTCTTTTATAGAGGCATGAAACTTAATCATGAGGACGCCATCCCTCTGACCCAATCACCTCTCAAAGCCCTCAACTTCTAATATCAAAGCCTTTGGGGTTAAGTGTCCACATATTGATTTTGCGGGGATGCCTGCATTCGGAACGCAGTAGTACACCCTAATCCCACCACGAGTGTCCTACCTTCATGATCTCATCTAAAATTCGTTACCTCCTAAAGGCCCTACCTCCAGTGGCTATCACATTGGGATTCAGGCTTCAACATGAGCTTCTGGGGACACCCACATTCCACTCACAGAATCTTGGTAGGGTCTTAGAGCCCAGCCTGCCAGTAGCTGCTCTGCCTGGTGGAGTTCAGCCCCCTGCCCCCGGCCCTCCTCACTCCCTGCCTTGAGGATCTCCTCTTCCTGGGGGTGTCAGGGAGGTGATAGCCGTGGGAGCTGAATGGGGAGAGAGGCAGAGGAAACTTCTAAGAAATCTAGCTCAATCACTTTACCATTCCATAGACACACACTGGGCTTTGATTTTGAACTGGACCACAGGTATTAGAGCTTTCTAACGGGTTAAATAAGCAAACAAAACAAAACAGCCACAACCCAAACAATGAAAAAAAATTGCACTCACATTTAAAAAATTTTAATAAGTTTTGCAGCAGAGGGGGAGGAAGGACAGGGATCCCCGATGCTTGGGATGTAGCTGCGACCCTGATGTGGTGGGGAGAGAGGACAGATGGATGGGTGGTTTGCATTCTGTGGCCACCAGCACAGCTTGTCACCTCTCCATTCAGGGCGCTCACCCCTGAGGGGGGGCAGGAAGGCGAGGAGCAGGGGAAGTTCATTCTTGCACCAGTTGCATGAAAAGTCTCTGTGTTTTCGTTTTTCTTCTTTTTACTTGGATTCATATAAAAGTCCCCCATCATTTGTGCCTGAGTGTCCACTGTGACTCCACGTTATGTCCCAGGAGTGTGAACCCCAGGAGCCAGCTCTCGCCACCTTCAAAGACAAAGTCGCTGCCAGCAAGGCTGCCCAGTCCCCTCCACACAGGGAGGCTCTGTCCTTAGGCACAATGGCCTCGAAGCATTAATGCCTCATTTGCTTTAAGCAGATACCAGGATTTGCAATTTTTGAAAGCAAATTCAATTAACATCCTTTACTTTGGGGGTGTTTCTTTTTTTGCCCTTTGAAAGTCACTCACCCCCTGTCTGTTGACAGCAGAACCTCAGATCCAGGCCGTGGGGGACTGTTTTCTTTCACTGTGCTCCTCTGTGGTGAAAGAAGTTAAAAGTAAGCCCTTTTCAGTCTCCATATTCACAGTTATTGAAGGAAAGAGCCAAATTATCCTTCTGAATGTTGTAAGACCCGAGTTGACCCCAAATTGTGCTGTGAGAGGAAACAGATGGGAAAATAAAAGATGTCCTTTTTAAAAGAAACCCTTTCTTAGAGCAGGGCTTCTATGGAGAACGCGCCCCCATTCCCAAGAACGAGGAGGTCCCCACGCGAGCCCCGCACAGCTGATTGGCCTAAGCAATCTGGTGGAGGAGCAAATCCACCGCCTGATCACCGCATTGTAATTGGTTTTGAAAACACATTTGCAAAAATGGCAGGAAGCCAAACCCCCTGCTCTCTGCACTGCTTTCCATCCGCGAGGGCGTGTTCCGTATTTAAAGTATTTTCCTTCTCTGTGACCACCAGAATTCCAAAGGAATAAAATATCCCAAATCTTTTGTGAACTGGGTCCTGGCTTCAGGCAATCTCCCCATGGTAAGGAGAAGCCACTCTCAGGTTTTCCTATCTTCCCAGCAGGATAAAACTGGCCAAGAGTTTGCTCCTGTTGCTCAGGGCTGGCTCAAGTAGGAAGCAGACTGGATCGCCAGGGACTTAAAGTCCAATAAATGTAGAAATGTCTTTCGAAGGCCTAGAGAGCACAAAAAGGCATGAGTGTGAACACGTGTGTGCTATTTTCTGGTTGCAGTACATGAGTGAGATGGTAGCTTTGGATTTTTGCTGAGATCTGGTCTGGTCTTTCCTCCTACTCTCCCTTCCTCCCTTCCTTCCTATACAAAGGATTGGACCCAGGGGTGTCTAACCACTGAGCCACATCCCCAGCCCTTTATTATATTTTATTTAGAGACAGGGTTTTGCAAAGATGCTTAGGGCCTCACCAAAGTTGCTGAGGCTGGTTTTGAACTCATGATCCTCCTGACTCAGCCTCTGAGCTGCCAGGATCACAGGTGTGTGCTCCGTACCTGGCTTGAGATTTGGTATTTCCAATTCAGAGGCCAAGCTTTGTGTCTTAGCTGCACCTGATGAGCAAGAAGCAGGTGGAGATGAGGATCACTTTCCTCCTGGTGGCGGACAGATGTTACTGTTGGGATGGGCACTGGAGAGGTCATCATAGTGCTGGTGGCGGTGTGCCTGTACAAAGGCAGAAAGAAAGCTACAGAATTCAGATTCTCCACAGTAGAAGTTTTGGCCTTTGTTTTAGCTTTTGTGCTACGAAGAGTTGCTATAAATATGAACGCGACTGGCAAAATCTGCAGATTAAGTAAAACCTGTGAAGGCTATAACATGCTTCATACACACCCTGCAGTGGCAGCGTCTATTCATAGACGCACGTTCTAGAATTCACCCTCTTTCGCGGTCTTTTAAAAGCTCACCCATTCTGTGTTTATGTGTACTTTTCTCCTCCCCTCTCTTGTTTTGAGCAGCCTAACTGGAGATGTGTGAGCAGGGTAGCTTTCAAGATTGTATCGTCTAGATCAAAGGGCACGACTATTCCCTGATGTGGGCCAAGGGATTATTTCACAAGAAATCCTCTGTGACATGTGGGATGACATGACACTTGGGAAACATAAGGATATAAGTCAATATTCCCTCACCAGATTCAAACTTGGAAATCTTTTATATAAGGCTTTTTTTTTATAATTAAATTACAATCTTTTTTTCTTGCTGTTGCTCCTTGTCTATTACTCTCTCATTGCAACTGACACCTGAAAAATTTCCCTGCTAATTTTTTCTGGTGATTTTGCCCCCAGGGTGTGCATTTATGATCTTGGCTGCAGCAGGACATTGGGGTCTTGCTGCTCCTTGACATCCTGGTCCCTCCTTTTCAGCAAGGCCTAGAAGGAGATTCACTTTGCTTCAGGACTGGGCAAATTCAAAGTATTTAAATCCTTCCTGCTTTTTTTTTTTTTTTTTTTTTTTTTAAACCTCTCTGAGTCAGGAGTAGCTGGAAATCCTGGGCATCTACATCCACTTGGATTTTGCAAAACAGACCCTGTGATAGGAATTTTTGTGACTCTCATAGGTAACATCTGGTCCGAACAGGAAAAACCAAACTACTCTGGGAATGAACTCTTTCCAATAAATATCTCTGCTCCCCAAGGCACATCCCCTGGATGGGATTTAGATTGTGTCAATCTTTATCTTTAAAATCTCTGACCTGTTTTCCTCCTGGGTCCTGGAAGAAGGCTTGTGACAGGAGGCTGGGAACGTTTCAAATGTGCTCCACCTGGGTGCTTCTCAGACTTCAGTGTGCTTCTCCTTCTCTGAACCATTTGTCAAAATGCAGATTCCGGTCCCTTAGGTTGGGGTGGGTGGGGCTCAAGATTCTGCCTTTTGGGAAGTGCCGCTTGGTGCTCAGGAGCCCACTCCAAGGCCTAAATGATTCATTCTGGCTTCCTCAGTGTCAGTGAGGGAGGTTGGACATGGGGTGGGCAGGGTGCAAAGGTTCTGGAAAATTCCGGCTCACAGGCCCACCAGTGTTCTGCCCATTTGCAGGCCTTCTGCCGTTAGGTTTGGAATAAACCAAGCCAGACTGTACTCTTTCGGGAGCCTGCCTGTGGGAGACGGAGTAGAGACAGGTTTCAGAAGGGAAAGAGATGAGGCCGATACAGAGAAAGATAAAGATGGACGAGACAGACAGTCTCTGCTGTAATTTCTGTCACTCTCTATCTCTCCCATCCTTTCCTCTCTGTTTCAATTTCTTTTTTTCTCCATCTTGTGTCCCTCATTGCTTTTCTGTCTGTTGTGAGATAACAGAATAATTTCACTAAAGCTCAGAGGCAGTGGGGGCTTGGAAAGCAGCACCTGAGCCCTAACTCTGCCAGCGGATGTAGCCGGGAGCTGGGCTGGTCACCAGGGGTCTCTGGGCCTCAGTTTCCTTTTCTGTACTGTGAGCCAGGTTGGTTAGGCTCTTTCCTGCTCCCCACTGCTAAGATTTATAATCCATGTAAATACGTTTATCTGCTACTTGGGGCAAATCTGTTCAACTTTCAATGTAAATGAGCTAACTGTGAGTCGTCAGGGTTACTGAAGTGCATAATTCCCATTTCTGCAGGGCGTGCAGCCCCGAGCTTCCGAAGCTCTGGAGTGAGAATCATACCCACCCCTCCGAGCACCACCCCAGCGCGTGGGGTATGCGTGAACCACCCTCCGGATTTCTCAGAATTAAAAATCTGTTCTTTAGGGCTTTCACAGCCTTTGTCATTCCAGCAATTTAAACGATTATCATTATTATTATTCATATCGTTTTAGGGGCAGATTCTCATCTATATCCCCAGAGTCGGAACACTCGCTTGGAACCCTTCAGTAGAAGCCTGTTTTGTACAGAATGTCAGACTTCGTGCTTCTTGGGAAAGGGCCCTGTTGCTTCAGGAGAGCTGGGGTGTGGTGGAGGGAAGGGGAGTGACCCAACACCTCTCTTTTGATTTTCCTGTAATCGTTTGTGTTGCAAATGCCACAGGCAACAGGTAACCAGACAAGAAACTGGGAGAAGAAAGACAGAAGCCAGGAAGCATGGCGGAGGGTAAGGCCTGTCCACTGGAGTCTGTCATCCCCCAGGAAGAATCTCAGCTAGGCTCGGTCCTTGTTCTGCATCTGTAGGGATCATGAAACCAGCTGGGAGAGAGGTTGACATTGTTCTGGAACATTTGGCAATGATACAGAGAAACAGGACTTCACCTATGGCAGTATCAACCAACAAAACCACCACAATTTACCTGGGCGGGGTGGTGCCCGCCTGTAATCCCAGCGGTTTGGGAGGTTGAAACAGGAGGATCCCCAAGTTTAAAGCCAGCCTCAGCAAAAGCAAGGCATTAAACAACTCTGTGAGACCCTGTTTCTAAATGATATACAAAAAAGGGCTGGGGATGTGGCTCAGTGGTTGAGTGTCCCTGAGCTCAATCCTTGGTACTACAAAAGAACTACCACAATTTAGTAGAAAGACCTTATCTGCAATTTTGAAAGCAGGCCACACTTCACTCCGTGAAATTGAGTAAAGTAGACAGCAGGACCTGAAGAAAGCAGCTCAGAAGAGAAAGTGGATCAGACATTCCAAAATGACTCTCCTCGTAAGGACAAGAAGATAGAACTATAGAAAAATACCTGGTTAACATGGGGTTACTTCCCATTACCTTTTTTTCCTCTCTCTCTCTCTCTTTTTAAATTTTTAATCATAAGGATTAAGACAGAGGGAAGTTCTTTATCATGCCAATTGAAACTGGGCAGTTGGGGAAATCTGGCTGTTATTTCTGTAATCCTGATTTCTAGGAAGGTCAGATAACAGCTTATTTTTGGTTTGGTGCCCTGGAACTTCAGTGCGAGTGACTTAATTTTGAATTTTAGTAGAGGAGTCTCGTCCCAACTAATGGCCTTCTATAATTTTTGCTTGACAGTAGCTAGGGGAACTTAGAGATTGCTTCTTAGAAATGGTGACTAACACAGAGGGTCTTCATCTGTGTTGTCACAGGTCCCTGGGCACCCAAGGTCCCTTAGCCAGTGAGGGTGGTGATAAGAAAGCAGCCCTAAATCCCAAGCATCCCTTCACTGGATGGAACCTGTGGGACCAAGCAGTCCAGACCGGAGGGGAAGGGAAGGCAGCCTATGAACCTTCCAGAGAGGGTACCCAGATCATCACTTGCCTTTGATGGACTTCAGCCTTGACCCTCGGACCTCAAAGTGCATTCACAAATAAGCAATTAGCCAAGCCAAACATGCCAGTCGAGAAATCAGTTTCCCAGAACTGCTACTTCAGAGAATTTTCTGTACATCTGGGGAGGTAGGAGATAGGTATGCTAAAGGGAGGGGAGAAAACTGCCCTTGGGGGCGGGAAGTGGCTTGGTGTGAGTGTAGGATCCTTGTGATTTTTCTCTTCTTTATTTTCCTAGGAGCTCGTCCTAGCCAAATGCTTCTGAGGGTCTCTATAATGCCTTTCAGATGCTGTCCATGTTCATCTACCTGGTAAAACCTCTTCTAAGGAGAAAGGCATGGAAAACTCTTGGTCAAAGGCCCCGTCCTGATTCATTTTCTTCTCTTTCTTTCTCTCTCCCCCTCTCCTCTATGCTGAGATGGAGCCCAGGGCCTCCTGCACGTAGGCAGGTGCTCTGCCACTGAGCCATCCAGCTCTTCATCTGCTTCCCAAGGGGCCTCTCTGCTGCCTCGCCTGCCCTGTTCCAAAGAACTCTCTTCAGTGCAGCCAGAGAGATCAGCTGGAACTATAAGTCAGATGGGGCCATCCTTTGTTATAAATTGCTTTCATAACTTTTCATGGCTATTTCTAACTTTTAACATGATAGACACCTATGAATCTCTTGCCCACAAGAAGTGGCACATTAACAATGACCCCTGTCTCCCCGAGTGTGCTGCACCCCGTCCTGTAAGGTTGTCAGCTCACTCTTCTGAACCTTGCATTGAACTATTCCCTTACCTTATGGAAATGTATGGTACCTAAGTGGATTTATAAGGGTACATTTACACATACATATTACATAAAGATATTTCTAAAAAATGCCACGTTAAATGTTACTTGCCTTTAACTGTATGGAAAGCTGATCAAGCTGCGTGCTATCTTCTGGGACCGCTTTCTTCATGTAATGATCTGTTGCTAAGATTCACTCCTGTTGCTGAATGTCATGGTAATATATTTGTTTTCATCATTTTTTAATATTCCATTATTTGAGTATACCATTGCTTATTTATCTCTTCTCCTGTGGTCTTGCGGTTGCTTTCCGAGTTTTGCTAATGAAACAGGACTGCTGACCCTGTGCAACTTTCCACTGTTCTGAGTGTAAAGGCAAAAGCCTTTGTGGTCTCTGCATGGCCTACCTGGCTCTCCGCCTCTGCTCATTCCTCTCTCCCTCATTTTCTGTGCTCCACTTCATCCTGGCACAGTACAGGGTCGGACACAGAAAGAAAGCTGTGCTCAAGAAATTGAAATGTTACTCTTTCTCTTGCCCTCCCCTCTGTTAACTTCAAAATTTCCTACGAATCCCAGAAAGTGGCCAGTCTGTACTGTTTCATCTCTAACCTGACATTCCAGAGCAGGAGCTCAGCGCCTATTTTGTGTGTTGATGGCCCTGTGTGCCTCCTCCCTGGGGACCTTGCTGGGTTGTCCTCTGGAGCACACTGTGTCTGCACAGCAGCGTGGTTTACGCCTGCTCTGGAGCAGGGGCTGGCTGCTGCTGTTCACACGTGTACCCCCAGGACCCCATGCTTTGCCTGGCACAAATAGAAACTTGATTTAGGTTTTCAAGTGCACAGAAGGCATCTGGAGAAACCCTCAGCTAAGTGAAATAAGCCAGACCCAGAAAGTCAAGGGGCAAATATTTGCTGTCGTATGGGGAAGCCAGAAAGAAGAAAGGTCTAAAAAGGGGGAATCTAGTGAAAATAGAAGGGAGGTCAGTAGAGAAGAAGTGGTTGACGAAGGGAAAGGGGGGAAGGAAGGAGGGAGGGAAAGGGGAAGAACTGACCAAAGTAGGCTAAGTGCATGTGTAAATTTACCACAGTGCATCCCGGTCTCATCGACCCCATAGTGCACCAACTCAAAAAGACGTCAATGAGTAGAAGGAAGACCAACGGAATAGAGAAGGGGAGCCAGGGGAACAGGAAGTGGAGGGAAAGAGGAAGTACCGGGGACAGAAATGGGGCAAACTATTCTATATGCATTTACAAATATGTCAAAATGAATCTCACTATTATGCATAAATCTAATAATGCACTAATTTTTTTTAAAAAAAAGATCATCTACAGGACTTAGAAAAGCAATGGAAAATGCAGGGAGGTTCCATAAGAAGAGCATGCTTCTTCTTCAAACTCCAGAGCAGGAAAGGTGAGGCATGTCCCCTACGGGGGTCAGAGAGTCACACAGAGGTCTCACGGAGCCTGGCAAAAGTCCTCTTCTTTGCTGCTTCACGAGAGCAGCCACAGCCAACATGTAAATGAACAAGAGTGGCTATATGCCAATGGGATTTTATTTTTAGACACTGTAACTTGAATTTCATATTATTTTAATTTTCCCATGTGATGCAATATGATTCATCTTATGAAATATGATTCTTTTGATTTTTTTTTCAGCCATTTAAAAATATGAAAGCCATTCTTAGTCCACAGGCTGTACTTTAAAAGCAGGCGGTTGTCTGGCATTAACCTGTGGGTTGGGGTGGGCAAAGTCTGCTTTCGCGTAGCCTTGCCTGAAGGACCTTGGGTCCCAGTCAGGCCTCAGTCACCGTAAACTAGCAACCAGAGGAGATTGAGAAAGGTCCAAACCTCGTGCCCGGTTTCACACATTTAAAGGTACCTTAAGAGAAAAACTAAACAAACAACAAAAAAACTTTTCTCAAAAAGTTGTCAAATGCCTCTCCTGCTTGCAGGGTGTTAAAATGAAAACCCAGCCTCTTGAAAGAGCATCTTGTGACAACCATATCCTCTCACCCAAATTGCATAGTAAGCAACTGCCCACCCACTCACTTGTCACCCTCCCCCTAGCTGATTCATCTGGCAGGAGTGAGCCACCGCCATTTGTGGGCACCATGGCCCCAGCAGGGCTGACATCACCTGCTCCTGGTGTGAATGCAGGCGTGGATTCACCAACATCACCCATGAATCAGAAAGGCAGAGCAAAAAAAGAAAAAAAAAAAGAAAAACCAAACAAAGGCTTCTGCTTTGCAATATTTGTTAATATAAAGGCGTGTTGACATACTTTTTAATCTGTCAGCAGACAAACCCTGGAAGGTAGCCCGTGCTGTCGGGCGCGTTGACTTGTTCTTGCTCACTGATATGGAAATGCTAATTCCCTGGAAGGGTGAGGCCTGGGTGCAGCTCTGAGAAGGAGATGTTAACGTGCAGCCCGGGCGTGTGCCATCATCTGCCGGAGAGAGGACAGGAGGGAGGACTGTGGGCACTGTGGTCCTCTCACGTCCAAGGTGCTCGAGGAAGATCCTTGACTTACCCAGGCGAGACTGTAGACACCACGGGCCCCGCCATTGGAAGGACACTGGGAAGGTCATCTAATCCTGCCCTCTGCATCCAAAAACCCATTTGAGTCATTTTCTGGTCCGTACTTGAAGGCTGATGGTCTTCAGGTGCCAGTGTGCCTCTTGGTGACGGTCCCCAGTCAGTTTGCCCTCACTGTGCAGAGGTTCTCCAGGGAGAGTGTTAACCCGTTTCCTGACCCGGTTCTCTGGGAGTCCTCGCGAGTGCTGTACCTACCCGATGGCAGTTATCAGGACGCCTTCAGCCAAGCCCCTGTCATCTTTGCCTGATCTGCTGTCCTTGGTTCTAGTGTTGCCCCAGTCATCCATTCTCCACACAGAGACCAGAAGCATCTTTCAGAAGCAGAAATCAGATCCTGTCACCCACCTAATTAGTCTTCCAAAGGTTGTATTCGGAATAAAATTCTAAATGTCTTACTCTGTGCAGATGGTGTCCCTGCCCTTGGAAAGATGCCGAAGTCCTAAGTCCCTGAGAAGGTGACCTTATTTGAGAATGAGGTCTTCGCCCATGATCAAAGTTAAGACGAGGTCAGTCGGATGGACCTTACTCCAACAAAACAGGTGTCATACAAAAAGGAAAATTTGGACACAGGGACAGACACGCACAGAGGGCAGACAATAGGAAGGAGTGCGGGAGACCCCATCTACACACCCAGAAGTGGCCTGTGGCCACAGGAGCCGAGGAGGAAGCCTGCGACAGATCTGCCCTTGCATCCCTCAGGAGGAAGGAGCCCTCCCGTCACCTTCAGCCTCTAGAACGGTGGGTTAGTAAAGTTTTGTTCTCTAAGCTTCCCATGGGTGGCACTTTGTTACAGCGGCCCTAGGAATATTACACACCTGCTTATAATGCCCCTCCTCCAGCCTTGCCTTGTATGATGCACACCCCGACCTGCTGTGGTGTAGTATTTCTTGGCTGAGTCGGCACTACAGCTTCCCCAATGGCACTGGGGAAAGTGTGTGTGTGTGTGTGTGTGTGTGTATTTTGGTTGCTAGTACTCAGGGCTTTATTGGCATTTAACAACAGGGGAGGCCAGAGATGCTAAGTCCCCAGATGCATGCAGCAGTCATACATACTTTGCTCCTGGTGGCCCCAAGGGCACTGCTGCCCCTCATGGCCTTCCTTCAGTTCACTGACCTTCCCCTACCCTAGCATCTGTACCTGGGCGGTTCCTCCTAACTGGAGTGCGGCTCGCTTACTCTTCCCAGGGTTGAGAGCTCAACTTAAATGTGATCTTCTCAGAGAGACTTTCCCTGACCGCAGGGTCTATTCTTATTCACTTCCTTTCATGTTAGTCTTAAAGAGAGAGAGAGAGAGAGAGAGAGAGAGAAATACTCCTGTGCTGATGACATGCTATTTTGTTTTAACCTGTTGGTTTATTTGTCCCCTCTCACTACAGTACAAGGCTTGGTGGGAGCAAGGGCCCCGTGCGGTTGCTCAGGATTCGGAGCAGAGCTTGGTAGACAGTGGGTGCTCACATAAATGTCAGGTGCATGAATGAATCGGAGCCCTGATGGAGGAAGGGCGGGAATGTGGGAAGAGGCAGAAATTGGTGGGAAGGCAGTGATTGACAGCAGCTGAGCAGAGTCCTGGAGCATCTGCTCCCCTTCTTTGTACAGTAGATTTCATGTCCTCCGAGATGGTGGAGATGGACAATGGAGCTGGCTTTCCTATGGTGCTGAGAGGCTCATGGTGACAAGATGGCTTTTGTTGAGTTACTAGGATCCTTGGGGGCGGGGCGTGGAGTGGGTAGGTGGGAGGGGGAGGAAGACACGCTATAAAGGTGACGTTAAGAAATACATACCCCTCTTCCATGGGATACCCCTTCCTTGTCCTTGAGACAGCTGGACACTGCTGAACAGCACGTGGACTTCTCCAGGGTGGCCAACTTTCTTCTCAGGGATTTCTTTCTTTTTTGAAAAGAGACAGAGCATATATTCAGCCAGCATTTACAAGGACCTTCAAATTGGGTCATTTCAAAGGACATACAGTAACCAAAACAAGGTTATATTTTTCAAGCCAGCTGTGGATTTATTTTTCCTGTAGAAGCTTTCGATTTTGCTCAGTTTTCTTTATATAAGGTTTCATTTTCCATCTCGCCCCCCACTTAGAACTCCGGAGGTGAGGGACACCGCTCTCAGCGGGGCCAGGGCAGCCTGCGTGGTAATTCTACCTCCACCGCTAATTTGCTGGGTGACCTTTAGTGTTTTACTTAACCCCACAAGATCCTCAATTATTCTATAGAAAATTCGACGAGAATCCATTACACCACAGGGGACTGGCGCTGGTGAAAGAAGAAAATAATGTATGTGAGCGCACACCAAGGAACTTTCTGGATCAACTTTATTTTTTCTTAGTTTTGTTATTTCAACTCTCTCCTCAGGGGTGCCCTTCACCTTTCCCTCAACCAGGTTTCCCAGACTTTAGTCATTTGGGTACTGAATTCACAATCTGTGGTATACTAGAGTACCAATTGCTTTATTAATTGCTCAATTTTTTTAAAAAAATTTGATTCCCTTTTAAAATGCAAATTGGTTTATTTTAAGAGGGAAAAGTTATATCAGTGTACATGGCAGTGAAATCATAAGTTTGTCAAGTACGTGTTTTCTTACACACATTTGTGTCTGATCATGAAAATTAAAAAAAAAAAATTAACACCAATATCTAGTATAGCCATTATGGAAAACAGTAGTGTGGCTATTCCTCAAAAAATTAAAAGTTGGATTCCTCTGATGCAGCCATCCCACTTCTGGGCATATATCCAGAGGAAATGAACTCAGGGTGTTGGAAAGAGATCTGCTCTCCCCATGCCCATGGCAGTACCAGTCACAGTAGCCAAGACATGGAACCAACCCGAGTGTCCAGCAGTGGATGAGTGGATCAAGAAAACGTGGTGCACACATACCCAACGGTATGACCCAGCCATAAAGAGAAGGAAATTCTGTCATTTGCCACAACATGAATGGACCTTCGAGGACATTGTGCCAAATGAAATAAGCCAGGCACAGAAAGAAACGCTGTGGGATCTCATATGCGGAATCTAAAAAGGGTAATTCTTAGAAGTAGACAGTGCATGGAGGCAGGGGCGGGGTGGGGGGTGGAATCTTTGGTCAAAGGGCACAACGTTTCAATGAAACCGCAGGAATAAGTTCCAGAGATCTGTTGTGCAAACTGGAGACGGCAGTTCATATCAGTGGACTGGATACTTGAAAATTGCTAGAAGAGTCGATAACAAATGTTCTCAGGATAAAAATAATGCTAAGTACGTATGTGGGGAGTTGGCCATTCCAGTGTGCGTATGTGCACCATACAAACATGCAATTTTTATTTTTCAATTTAAAAGAAAACCCGGTATCTGAGGAGTCCTGGCTTAAGTACGCCTCCTCAAGGTCAGCTTCCCTGGCTCCCAGGTGTGTCAGTACCCCACTGCACACCTGTGTGTCCTCTCTTGTGACACTCTTACATCCTCTTGTCATTTTCACTTTATATCTGGCCCTCCACTGAATGTAAGCTTCAAGAGGGCAGGAGCAGGGTTTGTGTGTGCGTGGTCTAATATGTACCCGGTAACAAAAGATGTTCAAGACATTTTCCTGGAATGAAATTAAAAAGTCCCATCTATGTACCAACCTAAGGCTCTTGAGACATCTGGTGGGAAATTGCAGTGCATGACTCCTTCTTTCTTTTAGCCCTGTTCTTCCCAACCTGGGGACATGTGTGGCATCTTGTGAGCACTCAGGTCAGAAGGGATTCACAGGGAATGGTGGGACATACAGTTAGAAATCTAGGCTCATCCTCTGTTGATGCAAATTCCAAAGATTAAATTGTGGAGGTGAGTAAGAAGCTTAGAGCTCTGGAATTCTCAAAGCTCTAAGTTCTTGGCGTGTGTGGAATGGTTAATTGGCAACTTATTTTTGTATCCTAGTAGACCTCTTCCCATTCAAGGGTACTCCCACAGGGGCAGTTTTACCGTGGTTCATGATGATGCCCAGACAGTAGTGAATCCTCCATGGAACCCCTTCACGAAGCCCTAAACCTTATTTGTACCTGCTGTTCCCTTGACCTTCCACATCTGGTTCTGTTAGAAGTTTCCACAAGTTTCTGAATGTCTGAGAGACATCGATGGCACCAGCGTTGTAGAAGACTTGGCAGGTGTCTGGTGCTGCACGGGTACCGAGTCCTCCACGGTGGTTTTCTCGAAAAATGATGTGCTCCTTATCCATTTGCTAATTCCTTCCACATATCACAAGACTTTTCTGTAAATTCCCATCAGTCTTGACAAAGTTATCTTGTAGACTTATGTAGTGATTTTGATGGCTGCACAAAGCTGTTTGTCTTGTTCAGAACTAAATTAATAACACTACGGTGGCACCTATTTTAGCACCAAACTTCTTAAACTCTCCTAATATACTAATCAGCATGTCAGTGAAATATTTTTTTTTTTCTGGATAAAGACAAGCCTGGTGAAACGGATTAGACATTCGCATGGCATTGCATAATTCCGCATGCCGGTGCGGTGCATACGATTTGCATTAATAGCCTACCCTGGAAGCTGCTCCTCATAGGTTTCTCTCATTAGGTCGAATATGGAAGATTCCAGACTGTCAATCAATTACAGTAATTTCCTTTTCCATATTTATTCCATCACTATCATTGACAGCTACCATTAAGTGACATTAATACAATATAATATCATCTTGCATTTCTATAGGAGCATCTCGGGATGCCTAATAGTTCCTCTCCATCCAAGAAATCACATTATAAAGGAAAAAGTGCCCTCATTCTCTAAGAAGAAAATACGCCTCCAATTCTCTTGGATACTGTGAGAGTTGTCCAGAATGTCTGGAGATGTTCTCAAATTCTGGGCATGGAGATTTGTTTTTCGGTTGCTCCAAAGCAGCCAAAGTTGTGACTCTAGGGGCTGGAAGGCTTCTTGGGAAGTGATGAGTTTCTAGGGAGCATATTCAAACACATGTCCCACCTCCATTCAACCTTGATTTAGGAAGTCTTCTCGGGGCTTGGCTGGTGGGGCCCTTGCAGGAGAATTCATTTTCTTAGATGATAAGCAGTTACCTCCTGCCACTGTCCACCCCCCTCCCTGTTCTCGTTGCTTTGCACAATCACTTCAAATGCAATTAGTCACCCTGACTTGGGAGGATGGGGCAAAGCCCTCCTTTGCAGATAGATGATGTGTATGTGCAAGTCACCAGAGCCGGCTCCTTCTCTCTTCCCCTTCTCTCCCTCCTGGATTCAGTGATGATCTGGGTTCTGCTGCATAGCACCCGTCTCTGGGGGCCAGGTGTCACTGACTGGACCTGTAGCTTAGTCCATTGTTCAGCTTGGGTTGACACGCCAGTCGGGTTTGCAGATAGGGCACACAATGCCAGTCATACTTGCTTCATATAAACAATGATTTTTTTTCCCACACATATATGCCCCAACAGTACATGAGACACATACAATGATGTATTGTCTATCTGAAGTTCCAATTTTACTAAGCACTCTGTGTTTTATTTGCTAAATCTGGCAATTCCATCCATCAGGTGACTCAAAGGCCTACGAACCAAGCGAACCAAGTTTCTGAGATGTTAGGAGAAATCAAATCAAGGCAATATGTCCACCTGGAGCCGAGGTATTTGTGAAGTGCTGTGCTCTCAGCTGTGGGAAATACAAACTGTCAGACCTGATAAGAAAGCAGGATGAGAAGGAATGTCCGCAGGCCACAGGGAGACCATGGTGCTGTTGCCAAAATAGACTCAGGGCCTCCAGAAAAGCAAAGTGGCATTTAAAAATGGTTTCTAGTGGTTTTCTTTATCTGTGACCTTTTGCAATGTCTTCTTACAGTGGGGACTTGTGCTTCAAAACTGTGGAGAAGGCTAGAGACGGGAAAACAAAGCTTTCTGACTTGTAAGGAGGCTGTGGACATAGCACTTGCCTTGGTCTTTTCTTGCCCTGGTAGAGCACACATCACGTTGATTGACAATTTAGAGAGAACCTAGGAGTAATAACCAGTAGGTATTTGTGGAGTTGACAGCTGACAAATTTTTGAGCAGGAATTGCTTCATGAAAGATTTTCTTTTTTTCCCCAAGACTATTTTGGAAGTGTTAGGGGAGGAAATCTGGAGGATACAAGCCCTTTGGATAACTTACCAAAAAAAGTCTTTCTTCTACATTGATAGGGTCAGTGTCCTCCACTGGGCAACACCCAACATTGCCCTCCCTCCTCCTCCAATAACCTCAAGGACCTGGCACCGTGGGGCTCAGGTGTCTTGGGCACTCATGGTTATTATAGCAAATTATTGTTCAGCTGATTCTTCTGAGAACCGGGATGATTATATGCCACCCCCTCCACCAGCTAAGATTTGTTAGGAATAAGAAGCCATCTTGGACTCAGCATCTGCTATGAGCCTGTATTAGTCAGCTTTCTGTTACCATGACGAATACCAGTGGTGCATCAACTTAAAAATAGGAAAGGATGCCAGGAGGCATGGTGGTGCGTGCCTGTAATCCCAGCTACTCAAGAGGCTGAAACAGGAGGATTCTGTGTTCAAAGCCAGCCTCAGCAACTTAGCAAGACCCTGTCGCTAAGGAAGAAATAAAAAGTGCTGGGAATGTGGCTCAGTGGTTAAGCAGCCCTGGGCTAAATCCCCAGTATCAAAAAAAAAAAAAAAAAAAAGAAAGGTTTATTTGGCTCCAGGTTGCAGTCCATGGTCAGCAGGCCCTGTTGCCTTTGGGACGGTGGTGAGGCAGCCCATCCCGGTAGGAGCACCAGGTGGAGCGAATAGCAGCTGGAAGCAAAGGGAAAGGATGAGGAGGGCCTGAGAGCATCCCGCAGTGGCCTCCCTCTTCCCGCCAGGCCACACCTCCTAAAGGCGCTACAGGCTGGGAACCCAACCTGCAGCACGTTGGGCCTTGGGGAGCAGTTACCCAAATGGCAGCATGACTGACATCATTTCTGTTGTCTGCAAGGCAAATTTTACCCTTATTTTAAGGACATAAGGATAAAGTAAGAGACTTTCTCAAGAGTGCACAGGAACCAAGTCAGAACCAGCCTTGGAGAATGGGTCTTCCGACTCCCAGTCTGGCTCCTGCCCTGCAGACGGCCCACCTAGTCTCACCGAGGTGCTTGTGGACACAACCTACCCTTTGCTCTGTGTGGGTGAGAGAGAGAGATTTTATTTTCCTGCTTAGTACAAAAAGAAACTGACATCACGGATTCAGTCTAAATGATAGTAAAGATGTCACCTGCCTCTGTGACAGAACTCACTCGTAAAGGCACACAGTTACAGATTCACTTCCGTGTTTTCACTTCCCACACGGCCAACCCTTCTGGAGAAAACAGTATTTCAGGTCCTGGCCATGAGATCATGGGTGCCTTGGTAAAAGGGTAAACCACGGTAATTTACAGAAAGAAGAACTGTCATCAGATGATATCCCACTGGAGGAGGCACAAAGATGAGGCAAATAGATGTCATCGCTTGGTGACATGGAGATTTGTTTCTGAGGCGTGTTGGAGATACAGGGAGGAGAAAAAAGATGTCAGGGCTGAAATGACCTTTGTGAGACCTTTGTGGTGACCTAAAGGTGCTTGAAGATTTAGGGAGACAAATGAGATGACTCGCTTGTGATAACCCCAGGCTATCACACCTCCCTTGCAGATCCTGTTCAGTAACCCCAAAAGGAGTATGTGACTCGGGAATTTCAGAATTTAGTAGAAGAAGAAGGTACTCCTCTACTTACCCACTTGTCCTGTGCTTTGATTTGGGTCTTCACTTTTTTTGCAGGGGCGGGAGGGTTACTGGGGATTAAACCGAGGAACACTTTGCCACTGACCCACATCCCCAGCCCTTTTTATCTTTCATTTTGAGACAAGGTCTTGCTAAATTGCTTTCAGGGCCTTGTTAAGTTGCTCAGGTTGGCCTTGAACTTGTTTTTTCACACTTTAAATAATTAATTGTTGGTAAAAGGGTGCCTGCTGTGGGCCGTGTCTCTGCCCTTGTGCCAGTTTTGAAGCAGGGCTCTGCAGTTAGACATGCTCCCAGAGAAAACTTGTTCCACCAGGGAGACAAGGCAGATTCCACTGAAGACTGCACACAGAAGGCCAAGGAGGGAGCTGACATCTCATAAAGCTCATAGTTTCCTTCTCCAAATCGCCATTAGGTAGCCCTTCCTAATTCTATTCTCAACTATGGCTCTTTATGTCTTTAAAATCTTCTGCCACACAGCTTCTCAAATTCTCCCTTTTCGAGAATTCTTCGCCTCTGCTCACAGCTTTTTTTGCAGAATTTAGCTTTTCCTCATGTCTTTCAATGGGGCCACCAGAGGACTGGAGGCCCAGCCTTCATCTAGTTTCTCAAAGCATCTTCCACCAAATGCATCTTTCCTGGCGAGCAATTTGGGTAACAATGGCTGAGAAAAGTAAGGTCTTTCTTTGTGTTGTCACAGGAACATAATTTACCAAGGAACAATATCTGGCAAAGTTTACCAGGTGCTTTGGGTTTCCCGATCTTTAGGTTATTACTGTTTTCTTACCCAAAGCTGGAGGTCAGGCTTGGTGGCTGTGGACATAAATGGAATCTTGTCCAGCCACATTTTCAGAAGGACTTCAATTCCTCCTCCACTTTTAGGTGAAATGTTTCCAAAGCATTCCGAGTTGACGTTCCCCAGAAGCTGAGAGAGAAACTGGGATTTTTTTTTTTAAACTTCCCATCTACAAGAAGCACCCAGTGATCTTTCATGCGTCCCTTTATTTGAGGGCTGCCCTCCTTAGCACTTCCCTGTGTCACTCAGGGTGACCATGAACTTGGCTTCCACTGTGTAGTGACAATTCCTTTATGTCCACACTAAACCTCGGATTCTAAGATCTTGGAATGCCTGCACTAATTTTCAGATTTTGATGTCATGCTCTTGGACTTGCAGAAGGTAAGTAATCCTGAGTGGTCCAAATCCCTTGGGGCCTTCAAGGAGGTTGGCTCCCGAGCTGGCTTATCAATGCTCTTGTCCCCATGGCAATTCAGCCCCCTGAACTTGGTGTCATTTTTGCACCAACAGTGCTCCTTAGGCCCAGGTGCCTTTGAAGTGAAAATCAGGCTTGATGTGTGCCCGACTTGTAGTGGGATGTGGTGAAAACCTTCTGTTAAATAAAGCTGGAAATTTCAGGCTGTATCTCTGGGTTGTGGACCCGGGTAGCTGCTGTGCTGGGCTGCCTGTCAGTTTCCTTCCCTGAAGAACTTCGTATTTCATTTTATTTCTTTTGGCTGCCATTTTCCAAAGTGAGTGCTTTTCTCCTTCTGACTCATCACCCTGTGGTGTTCTTTCATTATCGCATCCTTACTTTATGGGCCATTCCACTCGTGACCCCAGGGTTGGCTGCCTCTTCCTCAACCTCCTGATTCCTTTGGGGTTGACGTTTTCCCCAAGTCACGCCTGCTCACGGGTGATGCCCGTCACGTCCAGCCCTCCCTGCCCCCTCTGTCCCCACGGGACCTTCCTGTAGCTACCGCTGCCACATGTACTCCACGTCTTCTTGCTCACTGACCTTCATCTCTCCCCTGTCATCCAGAGGTAACAGTGCAATGATCTTTTGCCTCCTCTGTCCACGGAGTTCATTTACAATTTACAATCCAAACAGTTTCTGGCTGTCAGTGTGCCTCGCGGTGACCTCTGATATTTACTCTGCTGGCCCTTCCTCCAACCCTTACCTGTCATTTTTCATTTACGCAGTTGTCAATATCCTTCTCTCTTTCTTTATCTTTCTTTCTTTCTTTCTTTCTTTCTTTCTTTCTTTCTTTCTTTCTTTCTGTCTGTCTGTCTGTCTTTCTTTCTGTCTTTCTTTCTTCTCTCTCCTTCACCTTTCTTGGTTCTCACTCTTTGCTTTTTAATATTTTTTTTTTTTATTTTGAGGAACTCTAGGTTTGCAGAGTGCTGTGACAAGAGCAGAGATAATACGGGGTGATGTCATGTGCCCTTCCCCTAGCTCCCTCCAGGGTCACCTCTCATATGAGTATAGTCCTGTATCCTAATCCGGAAACTGACATCCGTATCGCGCCTGTGTATGGTTCTTCTCCATTTTATCGCTCATGTAGATGCATCAAGATAAAGAATACTTCATTACTACAAAGGCTCCCTCAGGACAGCTGCTGTGTTTTGGATAAGTGTCCCCCAAAGGCCCACTGGGTCCCCAGACTGTGGTGCTATTGGGAGAAGGTAGAACCCTTAAGAGGTGGGGCCTAATGAGAGGAATTAGGTCACTAGTGGTCTGCTTCCCAGCTGCCATGAGGTAAGATGATTTGCTTGACCATGTACTTCCTTCCATGATGTTCTGCCTCACCACAGGCTCTACTAACCATAGACTGAAACCTCTGAGACCATGAGGCAAAATAACCTTCTCTCCTTATATACTTAATTATCTCAGGCATTTTGTCATAGTCTCAGAAAGCTAACTAACACAGTATACTTTTATAATGAAACCACACCCATCTTCACTAGCCCCCTGGCAACCACTCATCTCCAATCTACAATTTTGTCTTTTTTTTTTTAGATTGCTATCTAAGTGGTATTGTACTGTGAATAATCCACTGAAACTGTTGTTGTTTTTTTCATTCAGCGTAGTGCCCTTGAAGTCCATCCAAGTCATTGTGTGGATAAATGGTTCATTCTTTTTTTATTGCTGAGTAGTCTCTATGATATGGATGTACCACATTTACCTTTCCAAGGACATTTGTTGTTTCCAGTTTTTGGCTTGCAGATAGTCTTTGCTCTCCTTTTTATCTTTTTCTTCTATATTGCTACTCTCTGGCAGGTATTTGTAGGAAAAGAAAATCTGGGGAGAGGAAGACTTACCTGTCGGCTCTTCTTCCTAATCAAGTCTCAGGTTCAAACCAGGGTGATTGACAATGTAAAGAAATTGTTTCCTTTTCAGAAACAGCCCTAGTGTTCTGGCATCTGGACTTCAACCTCTTGCTCCAATCCTTGCTTGTCACTCAATGCCCTGCTCGGGGTGGATGCACTCGGTCAGCTCTTCACAGTGGTGTTCCTGTATAAACCTTGATCACAAACCAAAATCAGGCTTAGTTATTTCAAATTGCAATTTAATTAAAAATGACTACATTGTTACAGAGACTTGGCGACTGCTCAGGAAAGCCTTTAAGTTATTTCTGGAAAAAATGTATGGCACCTAGTAGTCTTTCGGACTCAGTGCTCAAGGGAAATAGGACACCAGGATCTTCGGTGTTTGACTGAAGGCTGGTCATCTCAGAGCCTTCGCCAAGGGGAAAAACTCACAGACTCATTTTCCAAAGTTTAAGATTCTAAATTTTGTTACCCTGCATGGGTTTGAGAAGAACCCCTCTGCGCTGGCTGTGCTAGTAGTGTTTTGGCCCACTAAATGAGTGGATTTCCTAACATTTTTGGCATGCAGTGTTGAAGGTCGTCCCAGGCTTCCTTTCTGTGAGCCACTTGGCTTCATTTTATGTTTGAAGGGTTCATATATTTGCATAAAGCTCAGTCGAGGTGATTATATGGCAGAGACATTAACGTATAAATATTTAAATATCACAGTAGATTTTACAGTCTTTCAGGGTGAAAGAGGGATTTAAGGTATGTGAAATAGAAACCTGGATGGGCACGTCAAGACGTTCTCTTTTTTTCTTAGAGTCTGGAAGAATTTGGAAATTTTGATGTTTGAAATAATAATCAGAATCTTCGCTGTTTTTTGAAGTTCCTAGGTCTTCTTTGCTTTGTTGGGGACATTCTGTTTTGGTTAACATGTTTGTAAAAATAAGACCCCAAGCCCCTTCCATCCCTGAATATGAACACCCATTATCCCCTAGGAGATGGGAATGCTTTGACCTTGACCGGTGGTAGCCTGTATCAGAAGGAACCAAAAACACTTTGTGCACTTAATCTGATGAATCCCCAGTTTCCCTCCAGATAGATAGAGGGACATGAGCTCCGGATGCCCGTGAATGTCTGTGTGATGAGCTGAGTCACCCACATGAGTCACTGCCAGGATGGGGAGGGCCCTTTCCAGCGTGGTGTCCTGGGGCCAGTGTTCTCAACACCTGTTTTCACAACATCCCGAGTTCTCCTCCAGTGTCTCATGAAGTTACTGAAGGATTCACAGATCAAGTGTGAATGCATTTTAACCAGGTTTTTTTTTTAAACAAAAATAAAAAATATTTAAAAAAGGAAAGTAAAAACCCATAATCCTTTTTTGGAGGGTTTCTTAGGACATAGTCTAGAACAGATCTCCCTGTAGCAGTGTGATAGCTTGAAGAAGTTTGAGACACCTTCCATTGATGCAACCTCTCTCTTCTCTCCATCTCTCTTCCTTCCTTCTTTGAATGGGCCAAACCCTAGAATTAGGTCATTCTGGGAGAAGGAGAGGGGAAAACCACTGGTCTCTTCAAGGGAAGTTGCGTTAGGGTTAGCACTCTTGGCTGTCTTTAGTAAGACCATGAGGGTGTTACAGCCTCACCTCCTAGTAACCAGAATCCTTTATTAATTAGTCTTTCAGCACATCTGCACTGTGAGACTGAGACAGCAAGGATGACTCAGGTGTGAGACATCTCGAACTGATGGTGTGATAAAAAACAATTTCACCTCACCATGGAGGGTGTTTCAAACTGTCTGTGACTCCTGTCTTTTATGTAATCATACTTCATTTGGTTTGAGTGCAGCATCTAAACATGAGACACCACGTGAGCAAGTTCAGACCTTGAGAGTGTCCAGGAGGAGGGCAGCTGGGCACATGCCTGGCTGAATGCGGAACAGGCCGAGATGGTTTGGCAAGATGGCGCCAGGGACAGGTGAGAGACAGGGCTGGTGGAGCTCACCGGTTTTCTGCAGGTTAGACTGGATTCATCTGTTTGCATCATGAATGTCACACTGTGTTCTTTCTGCACATCTACGGGTGTAAATATGAAATTTGAAAACTTTGCTACCTAAAACGTAACCTAAAATTTGTGTATAGTTATTTTTAAAGCCAGGCAAGACTCCAGCTCATCAAAGAGGTTTGACATAGGAAAAAGAAATGGAGGAAGATTAATTTTTGCCTCTTCTCTTTTATTGCATGGAAATTAGGTCACCAGAATATGGTTTTCTCTGGCTCATTGCTCTACTAGTTTTCCAGGGCTTCCATAAGGAATTAGCATAGGCTGCATGCTTTCCGAAACAGGAACGTATAGCCTCATCCTTCTGGAGGCCAGAAGTCTGAAACCAAGGGTTGCCTTCCGCTTGCCTTCCGCTGAAGGTTCTAGAAAGATCTTTCTTGCCCTTTCAGCTCTGGAGGCTCCAGTGTTCAATCATGGCCTGATTCTAATCACTGAATTCCAGTGTCAGTTCCATGTTCACATGACCTTCTCTGTGAGTTTCCATGTCTTCTTTTCTGGCTCTTGTAAGGATGTTGGTCACAGGGCCCACCTGAATAATCCAGGAAGATTTCATCTTATTGTCCTTAATTGCATTTGCAGAGACCAGTTTTTTAATTAAGTCACATTCCAGGTTCTGGGGTATGGACATATCTTTTTTGAGGCGGGCGGGGGGGGGGCACTATTCAACCCACTACAATTGCTATGTTGTTTCTCAGACAATGGGTTTTGAGACATCGCACAAGAACAAAGCAGCCAGCCTTTAATAACTTCTTAGCTTCCAAATCCAAGGATTGGTACCACCACTAAGTGAACTGCATGAAGGAAGACGGGGGTCAGACATCACAAGTGACAGGCTGCATCCCACAGAATTATCTTGTTTCCTTAAGAGCTTATTCATTGCCTGATAAGATGAGAAAAAAAAATTTGAAGATAACAATGAGGGGCCACTAAGTCCTTTAGCTCTAGTCTGAATCTATCCCACCCCTTCGCTGCTACCACCAGTGCATTATGAGGTCTCCCGTCATCTGTCACCAGGGGTATGACTTCTTCCTGCTTTATCCCCAGCTTCCTTTCTCCATATTGCTGCTTGGTGAGCTCCATACATCCCACGCTGGTGTTGCTGACCCAGTGCTCAAAGGCCTTCCCTCGTCCCTCCAGGGCTCTACTTCTTCGCTTTGCCTCCTTTCCCCAAAGTTCCTTTGCCCTCTGACTTCTGGCTGGATTTGGCCAATGGGGAACATGGTGGGCTCCCACAGCCAGGGGCTCCATTTGTCTCCCCAGCTCCTTCCCCGACGCTCACAACAGGCCGCTGTTCTCTGCACCGATGCTGACAGCTCTCATTAGATGGTCTCCACACGTCTCTCTCCTCCACGTTTCAGTAACTCTTTCTCTTCCTGCCCTTCCAACCCCACCAGTGAGAGCAGGGCCCCTTGCAATTTCCCTGGACTCTGCCCACATCAATCCCTTTATAAATACTTCTCAAATTACCAATTGCAGCGTGCTGTGTCTCTTGCCTGGATCATGGCTGATAGATAGATCCATGCTCAAAAGTGTGTCACCGGGCCCATCTTTCTCACGCTGGGGATGACTCCAGCCTTGCCACTGGCCTCCTTACTTCTGGAAGCCCGCACTGCCCTCACGTCCATGGACTTCTGTTTTCACAACATGCTGTGCCCTTTATCTTCCTGGGAGATTTTGTAAGTGCTACTTTATTTCCTGATTTATCTGCCTAATGTGATCTCTTACATCACCGATTGCTCTTCTTGGTGACTTACCCTCAGCAGGGTAGTTACTTCCCTGTTGATCACATCACGTTGTGCAGGGGTCACTGGCGTGCTTACCATTGCTTGAGTTCCTTGCTTGCGTGTCTCTTTTCCAACTCATCTCCGGACCCCTGGACTGCATGGACTATGTTCTGCTTTTTCTTTGATCTCCAACTGCCTGCCCTTGTTCCTGGTTGGCTTAATAAATATTTCTTCAATGATTACATTTTATTTGATGGATTATATTATCATATAAAGAAGATTCCTGCAGTAAAATACCACCTTGATCTATGAAGCTGCACGTGTCATCTCGTGTTTTGATGAGTCTTATTTTGTTTTATCCTCAGGATCACTCTGAGAGAGGGTAGAGGGAGGCAAAGCCCTCTCTGTCACCTAGATTTTCAGTTGGCAGAACTATGTCAAGAATCTAGACCACTTGATGCTGATTTGCTCTTCTTTTGATGAGACTCTGTTACCTCTTGAGATGCCAGATTAAAAACACAGCCACAAAGCCCAGGGGCAGGCTCAGCCTGGGAGCACCATCCCAAGGGTCACTGCGATGGAAGGCATCTGAGCCCCCATGGAGATGCGTCCACGTGATTGTAAACACATGTCAGCAAGGCTGTTCAGGACATGTGTTGTCAGAAGGGTCCCTACAAATGGAACCAGTCACATTACTGGAACCCGGCTTCCTGTCGAGTGAGAATCATGTCTGATGGAGGCCCCAGGGTTATCAGCCGAACATAACACTTGGATAAAAATTAGGATATGAACATCAAAAAAGAAGTATTTGAGGACCCTGGGGAAGGACTGACAACCAGAGGGGGAAGGGATGGATCTTTGCTGTAATTCAAACCGATATCCCATGAGAAAGTGATTCATCGACGGTGGCACAAATAGGGATAAAATTCGAGAGCATTCCAGGCAATTTCTGTCATGTCAATAAAAAGCTTAAAAGTTCTTCCTTGTGTCTGCCTTCGGGAAAGGAGCATTGCGTAGAAAGCACTGCTAACCACGAAGCTCACTCCTAAGGAACATTTGCAGAGGCACCACTAGAGAATTTCCGGGGAAGAAGAAGACAGAGAGGTCAGTTGACCGAATATAAGGGGAATAAAGACATGCATTTCTATGCACCCAGCTTTTTCTTTACGAACGTGGCTGTGTTCAAACTTAACATGGTGGAGGGATGCAAAGTTCATCAGAATCCAAATGGAGCTGTTTGTGCCAACTCTGATAAGAAAAAAGTAAACAAAGCTGGGAGGTTATGTGGTTCTTACACGTGACGGTGACTGTCCCTAGACACTGTCAGAACCACAGTCCTGCAGCGAGGCCTCCACAAGTTCATACAGAAAGTGCTTCTGCATGGACCTCTGCCCAGCCACTGTCTGCCCAACCTGGGGCTGACGTCACTCTTGTTATCAGTCATATGGGCCATGTGCTCCCTGTTTTTGTCTCAGTGCTCCTCGCCTCACTCTCTTTGAATCCTCCCACCGTTTCTCAGGGCACAGATCTTCCCATTGCGTTCCTCAAATAAATATCAGTATTCTTCGGAGAATCTCCCTCTGATTGTTTTTTATTTAGGTTGACAAAATGTTCCCGTCTTTTGGGCTGATGATTCCCTTGTTGGGAATTTATCTCAGGGATATAATAAGAATTGTAGACAAAGATCTAGAAAGAAACCTAATTGTCCAATAACAAAGGAAACGTTAATTAAATCTGATGATAGAACACTCTGCCATTATTTAAATCGTTTGTTTGAGAAACATTTACAGATGTGAAGATGCTTGTGATATAAATCAGAAAAGCGACATACAAACCTGTCCCTACGGTCAAATCGTGGTCCGATTTTTTTTTTTTTTAACCTTTCTCTGCCTGGATATCCTATAAATAGGAACACCAGCAGGAAAACCATCAAAATGTTAATTATGGTTTCCTCTGCATGGCAAAATTATAGCTGTATTTTATTTTCTGTTTTGTACTTAATTCATTTTCCAAACTTTATGAGTATAAATCAGAAAATAACTTTAAGCAATATGGAAAATCCTTCATGGGCTTTGCCCTCATTTGCAAGATAAAATCTAGCCTCTTTAGCCTGGGAAGTAGGGTTCCTTACTTTTCTTTTCTGGGCTTCAGGATTGAACTCAGGGGTGCTTAATCATTCAGTGACATCCCTGGCTCTTCTTATTTTTTTATTTTGAGACAGGATTTAATTAGGTTGCTTAGGGTCTTACTAAGTTGCTGAGGCTGGCCTTAAACTTTCAGACTCCTGAGTTGCTGGGATTACAGCCACGCAACACCATGCCAGGTGGAAGCTGGGTCCTGGGGGGCCTGGTTGCCCACTTTCCTGGCTCAGCTTCCCCCACTCCTCCCTTGCCCTGCTTTCCAAGAATGCCCAATGCTCTCTGCAGTTTCCTTAAACCCTCTTTCGAGGAGACTTTTTTCTCCTAGTTACTATTTGCATTCAAGGGAATTGCAGCCCGGATCTCCTCTCTTCTGGAAGGGCCCTGAATTGTGCTTGCACACATCAGGGCCTGGGGTGCTGTCTCTGCCCCCAGGGCCTTGACCTTCAGCATCAGGGTACACCTGCAGTTGGCTCTTAGATAAATCCCTCCCTGAGAACTGTCCTTGACTGAAGGAGCCTCCTTGCCCCAGGCTATGACTGTCCCCCACCTGTGACTGCCCACATCTTGTCAGTGCTCCAAGCAGGGTACCAAGTCCTGGTTCTCTTGTCTCAATTAATGGCAGCACTGAATGGCCATCCCAGCATCAGAGATGCCACCCTGTGGGATGGCTAAGGAAGGAGTATAGAGACTGTGTCCTTCATCCCCTCACACACGAGAACCCTCCAAGAAAACTTGCACACAGACATCTCTGTGTGTGTCTCTTGGGGAGCCCAACCAAGGACCTCTCCGGTGATCCCTTCCTCACACCCTGAGTTGGAGCCTCTGCTCTGGGCAACGCAGTGTTCTCTGCTTTAGTCTGTCTCACACTGTGCTGCAGACAGCCACCATCCTAGGGGCTCCCCCACCCGCTGGGATCTCCTGAGCACAGAAGGCAGCCTCTCATTCCTCCTGTATGTGTGCGGAACCTACCACTGCGCATGGCTTCCACCACATCCTGGGTGATTGGCACGAGCAGGGCGGAGAGTGGAGAGAAAAGCAGGGAGAGAGTGAAATATGGGAAAAAATAAATAAAGAAAGAAATAACACAGGTCTTTCCACATCCTTCTGATTGACGTTAATTTCCTATTCTGCCTTTGTGTGTCCACAACAAGCAAAGCTCTGACTTGGAGAGGCCAAGCCGTTCTTCTGACTTGAACATCCTTTGGAAATTCCAGGGAGAGTTGAGAGGGTTCTGTTCCTTTTTCCCTCTTGTCCTGGTTTTGCAAGACGAATTCTCCTTCGCTCTCTCTTCCCTTAACCCTTCTTTCTTCTCCTCCTCCCTTTTTGTCCTACCATTTTTTTAAAAAAAAACTAGATATAATAACAATTTCTTGCCTTTGGAATTACACAGGTGTCATGGCCAACCACCGATCCACCAGTAAGTTCTGTTCTTTCTCAAGAAGTGGCAAAGAAAAACTCAGGTACCTTCTCAATTCACACCGTTCTCTGAAGAACAGCTCTTGGAGTGGCCGTGTTCAGTGTCTAGTCTTGAATGAATCAGGCAAGGCTTCCCTGAGGGCAAAAGGGGATCTGTCCCAGGTTCTAGAGTTATCGGTGTAATTAATCGCAGATGTGTGATTAAGCCTTGGCCATGTATTCAGTAACACCGCTTAAGCTACAGTTAGGAACCCCCTACCCTTCCCTCTGTTTCACTTTCACAGGGTCACTCTTTTTTTTTTTAATACCTTTATTCTAATTATTTATTTCTAGGTGGTGCTGAGGATCGAACCCAGCACGTGCTAGGCGAGCCCTCTACCGCAGAGCCACAACCGCAGCCCCCTCACAGGTCCATTCTTAGATGAATTGTTCTGTGCTAAAAAAAGTTCTGTGTGGTGACAAAAGGCTGCTCCACGTTTATTCTATTTTAAAGAAAAACAGTTTTCTCTTCTTATAGAATCTTCTCGGCCTCTGTGATGTAGAGCTGAGCTATTCAGAGGCCCTCTCCCATTTTGTCTGGTACTTCTCACATGTGGCTGGACAGGAGCTCTGATTTCCCATGCATAGCTGGGGCCAGAGCATCAGAGGACAAGTGACCTTGAGTAATTACAAGTGCATAATACCAGCACCAGGAGAGGAACTCAGGGCTCCTGATGCACGAGGACCGTGCCTCTAGCACTAGCTCACGCTGAGAGTGATCCCCCTCGGGATTTCTCCATGAGTACATTCATTCCTCCCAGCCTTAAAAGTTGTCATGATCCCAGTTATACCACAAAGCATAACTACAGTGTGTGTGTGTGTGTGTATCTGGCACCTCAACCCTGCAGAGACCTAGCTCTGCCCGGTGTGGAGTTAGATGGGAACATTTATTCCCCACTCTTCTTGTTTCCACTGGGAACATTTTGCATTGAGTGTATCCTTTGGCTCTCCCTCTCCTTCACTTCACTTCACTGGAGGAAGAAGAACTTCAGTCTGGGAGAAGCAACTGGACATGCACCTCTCTCTCTCTCTCTCTCTCTCTCTCTCTCTCTCGCTCTCGCTCTCGCTCTCGCTCTCGCTCTCTTTCAGAATCGCCTGGAGAAAGTACACAAGCTCTGATCTGTCTGCCAGCACTACCTGGCACTAGCTGGGTGACTTCAGTGGCATAATCTTAAGAAACCAAAGACATCCAGTCATACTTCCAACCAAGACCGTTTCAGTCTAAATAATGGTGCTATTCCCCGCTCCGTTGGATTCCTCTGCCTCTTAGTTGGTTCAAAATGTGGTCAGGGAAAAGGGGTCCTATTTATTGGGTGTCCTTCTGAGTGGCAAGACTCCTCTGGCGGGTCTTCAGCAGTCACCTGGCATGGATGAAGATCCGCTGTTGGTGAGTAATGATAAATTCCGGGGAGAGAGGTTGGAATGGGAACACAGGTGAGCTTAACTGAGATGCTAGTGAGGGTGTCCTGTCTATGGCTGGATGACTAAAGCAAGGTCCTGACTCACGAAGGGCTTATGAAAGAAAAGGAGGGGCTGTCCCAAATTGTCACTCACTCTTCAGGTGACAGTCAAAATCATCACAGAACAAACAAAGTTTCTCACCAAGCTTTCTTCCTGTTCCTGCAAACTTTCAAGTTCGAAAAACTGCGTGAGCAAGGTGACCCCAAGGGTGGCTTCATTTATTCTCTTCTGTGGACTGAAATCCAGTTCGTGTTGACCTTCCCAGGCTAAAGTGATCTGTCCAGAGTTGTACACCCATTTCCTAAAACTTGGATTTGAGACTTTTTATTTATGATTGGTTTTATGATTTGCTTAGTCATTGTGATGGGGGTTCTTGTGTTTTCTATACTTTATCTCAAATCCCAAAGATTTTAATTTTATTAAGTTTCTAAGAATTAGGTCTATTCCTCTTCATGTTTTCCTTTACTCTCCAAGAACCTAACATGAAATATACTTACATTTGGTGGTGTGGAAATAAATGAAGACCAACAGGAAAAAAAAAAAGCAAAGTCTGTTCAGAACTAGTAAGAGCAAGGGAGTCAAGTTATTATCACTTGAGTTTGGCAGTGACTCCAAGGCAGGAAGTGGGAAAGCTTTAGCCTGGGGGTGGAAGAAAAGGTCAGTGTCAGGTGTGAGCTGATGGAGGCTGTTGGCACTGGGGAGGCCAATCGGAAGTGCGGTGTCCAGTGTGGATCATTAGCATGCACTTGTGTCCTTTTTCTGGTTGGTCCTCAGTTGGAAGCAAGGACACAAATTAGGGAAGCTGTCAGTTGTTGATCAAGATCTGGCTACTTTGGGCCAATTATGACAGGCTTCCTGGGTTGCTGATGGGGATAGTGGTCCGACTTCCCACAAGTCTGACTCATGGTGGCAGGCTGGCTTCCTGGCTGGGAGCTGTTGAAAGTGGATTGGTTTCTGTAGATTTTAAGTCATCAATTTACTTTATATATTTCATATATAGCCCAGCCATTATCTGTTTGTAGATTCAGTCTCTCAGTAGGCCTCAGTACATATTGGTTGATTAATTAATGGCTCACTCTGACCTGGGTTAGAAGCACATCCTTTGAATTGATGTTCTTTCTCTTTCCTTTTGTTATTTGCAAAACTGCTTATTCAACAAATATTTACCACTTCATTTTTATAATATGATCCTAGGAATAGCTGACTAGTTTTTCATTCCCTTTCTTTTTTCACTATTTATTTATTTATTTATTTATTGTGCTGGGGGTTGAACCCAGGACCTTGAGCATGCTAACCTTGTGCCCTTCCACTGAGCTACACCCCAGCACTTTCATTCACTCTTAATTGAAGGTTAAAACACTGGTGAAATGCAGTCACGATGTGTTAGTCAGCTTTTTGTGGCTGTGACTGAAATACCTGACAAGAACAACTTAGAGAAGGAAAAGCTTATTTTTGTTCATGGTTTCAGAGGTTCAGTCCCGGGTGGGCTGACTCCATTGCTTTGGGCCCAAGGTGAGGCAGAACATCATGGCCGAAGGTGTGGTGCTGCTTCATGGCTCATGGTGGCTGGGAAACAGAAGGAAGGGGGAAGGGGCCTCAGGGGAGATGCACCCTTCCAGGGCATGCCCCCGGTGACGCAGCACCTCCTTTAGTCTTCAGTTACCACCCAGTTAGTCCATTCAAACTGGAGTGGGCTGAGTACACTTCATAATCTAGTCACCTGGGCCTCTGATGATCCTTTCATTAACACGGGAGTTCATATCCTAACCATAACACACAGTTACCGATGTTTCAGTCTAAAATCGCTTTAGTTCAAGTCCCTTAGTTTACAGATGAAGAGGTGGAGGCCCAGAGACCTGCCCACCACAGTCATGCTGCTCAGTGCTACGCTAACCTACAGAGGCATTCACCATGGAAAACACACAGACAGGCATGACCTCTGACCTGTGGAGTCTGTGCAACACGTGGAGGTGGTGAGTGGAAGACCAATAAAGGTGGGTGGTTTTTAAAAATTAGAGGAAGACTGAGCTCCTGAGAGTGGAGGAACAGTGTTTCGGAAGCCATGGGGCAGGAGAATGTGTGGTGTGGCTTGTTGGGTTCACTACAATACGCCCTGTGTTGTGTTCATTTTCAGGGTGGCCTTTACAAAGCACCACAAACTGTGGGGCTGAGAGAACAGACATTTATTTCCTCTGACCTCCGGAGGCTTGAGGTCTGACATTTAGGTATCAGCAGGGCCATGCTCCCTCTGAAAATCTGTTGCCTCTTGTAGCTTTCAGTGTTTGGGGCAGTTCTTGGATTAGAGATGCATCTTCCCATCTCTGCCTCTGTTGTCACATGCTGTTCTTCCTGGGTGACCCTGTCTCTGCCTGATTTTTCCAGGCATGTTGGATCAAGGGCTTATACTGCAGAATGACCTCATTTTAACTGATTACATTTGCAATCTACCAATTTCTAAACAAGGTCAATCTCTGGGGAATTAAGGGTTCGGACTTCTGCGTGGCTTTGGGGGAAACGCAGTTCCATCCAGAACATATGCCATCGTGCTGAGCCACATCCTCTCTGTGGACATCTGTAATCACAAGCCGTTGGCCACCCCGTACTTCCCAGTCACTGCCAGCACATGGCTCATGAATAAACTGCTTCTCCAAGAGAGAACTCTGGTGACTCACGTACTGAAACAAGCAGAATGGAGTGGTGATTAATAAGACATTGTCTTTAAAATAAAGCCACCCAGTTCCTTTGTAAATAAGTGTCAGAGGGTATTTGGAATCATTGTACCCAACCCACTGCAGCACGTTGGTGGGACTATTAAGTAAATTACACACTTATGTCTTTTTTGGGAAGCTCTTATTCACAGTCCTCCTGAGTGGTGCTTGTCTGGGGGCGTGTGCTCACCCCCTGTCATTGCAGCGTTTAACCTTGCCTGCCTCTGATGTTCACGCTGTCCTGGAATCCTCTGCATCCACCCTGTCCCCTCTTGAGTCATCTCCTCCCCGTTTCCGTTCTTTCTGTTCTTGGAGGAAGTAGTGTTTTTGCTCAGGTAGAAGAGCTGGAGGAAGAGTGATCTTCTTGGCTGATGATTCATTCCTTTGCCTTTTGCCATTTCTAAATGTTAGGGGGGAACTCTTTTGTTAAGGACTTGGATGAATGGGCGTGGTCCAGGGGGTGAGGGAATGTAGTCATGAAGCACTTTCCACCTGGGGCAGCCGCAGTCTGTGGATCAGTCTTATTCTTCTGGAGAGTGGCCTCATGATCCTCACGGCTGCTGGAATCCATGAGATGGACTTCCTTGGCCAGAGACTGCTTCGTCACGGCACGACTGCCCATCCCCCTTTCTTCAGGCTATGCTGGGCGTGAATGATGGCAGGACAGGTGCTGTCTGAACATTCTGCTCCCTTCATTGAGCCCAGTGGACCCAGGGCACAGGTTCAGTGTTGAGATGGATCTGCATTTATCCAGTTGAATAGGAGCACCTGGAGGGTGTTATGGTCTGAGTGGTGTCCATTCACAAATTGTACATTGGAGTCCTAACCCCCAGTGCCTCAGAATGTGACTGTTTGGAGACAGGGTCTTTAAAGAGATAATCAAATTAAAATGAGGTCATATGGATGGCCCTCATCCGATCCGACTAGTGTCCTTATAAGAAGAGGAGATGAAGACACAGACACTCACAAAGGGGTAAGATGGCCATCTACATGCCAAGGAGAGAAATCACAGAGATCAACCCTGCCAACACCTGGATCTTGGACTTCCAGCCTCCAGAACTACCAGACATATATTTCTTATGTTAAGCCACATATTTGCTTGGTATCAGCCCTAATAGACTAATTCAGAGGGAGACAGGGCTTGCTCCCCTCTAACAGTGGAGCTCCAGGGCCAGGTCCCCAAGGTCCTGACTCTTGCTCTAGCCCTTACTCTTACCATATGATATGACGTTGCATTTGTCATGGAAAAGATCACACTAACCAACTTCATTTATTAATGCAGTTTAATTGGCATCTCAACAGTGGTATCAAGGGTTTTTATTTTATTGCCATTTTCTGCAACACCAAAGGAGAATTTTCTAAGCTAGGTTTTTTTGTTTTTTGTTTTTAGCTGCAAAGATGACAAATGTTATCAACGAATCCAACCAGAGTGTATTTTCATCCCTTCTCCTCCCGTCACCATAAGCCAGAAGTGTTTGTTGCCAGAAATGGAAAACAGCTTGCTCATCAGCCAGATGATCACAGTGTTCAAAGTTCTACTCGTTTGCCATGTGTGAAAAGTTGAGAATCAAAAACAGACAGGCTTACTCTGTTCCAACCGGGAGCTCTGAGAAAGATGTTTGGATACGAGGAGAGAAGCTGCAGTAATGTGCGGGTAGCACAGTGATCAGGGCCCTTCCCCGTTGCTCAGAAGCGGGACCCTGTGTGGACCTGATCGTGGATGTGGCTATTCATCAGCCCGGTGAAAGATGAGCCTAAAGGTACTGTTGGAGTCCCTGTTTTCATTGCTGTGACCAAAGAACTGACAAGAACAGCACAGAGGAGGAAAATTTTCTTTGGTGTTCACAGTTTCTGAGGTCTCAGTCCACAGATGGCTGACGCCATTGCTCTGGACCCAAGGTGAGACAGAACATCATGGCGGAAGAGCGTGGTGGAGGTGTGGCTGCTCAGGACCTGGAAACTAAACAGAGAGAACTCTGCTCACCAGAGACAAAATATAAACCCCAAATGCATGGCCCCCGGTGACCTACCTCCTCCAGCCATACTCTACCTGCCTACAGTAACCACCCAGTTAATCCATATAAGTGGATTAATGCATGGATCAGGTTAAAGTTGTGTAACCTAATGATTTCACCTCTGAAATTTCTTGCATTGTCTCATACATGGAGCTTTGAGAGACACCTCATATCTAAAGCAAAACAGTTACCTACCATGGGAGGCGACTTTTGTGTTCTAGAACAAACATCAGTGTCTTATACAAACGTGGCTCTTAAAGCACTAGCATTTCCGTTTTCTAAATTCTGTGGCATTTCAGTTACTCTTCCCAATTGTTTGGATATCTGCACATTTCTTAGTGGAAGGCAGAAGGGTACAGTGGGGTGGGACCGTCATTGGAAACTAAGGCTGCAGATGACATCTTGAATTAGTCTATTATTCTTCCACTCATGCAAGGAACAAGGGACATTTGTTAAATTTTTGTGTGACTGGGTTGTTACTCACTTATTGTCCCATTGATTCTGTTAGCATGCTTTGTGTTTGCAGAGTGATTTCTGATCATTCTTATTGGTCTCTCTTTCAAACCATCAAAGGGAATTTTTGGACAATAGATAGAGCCAGTTCAAGAATTAGAAATGCAGGCTTACAAAGGTCAAAAGGATTAACTCAAGACTACCCCCACCCCCACCCCCACCATCCCCACCCCACCCCCACCCCCCCCCCCCCCCCGCAAAAAAAAAAAAAAAACCTTGAAGAAAAATCAAAATTCACACTATGGGCTCTAATTACCAGGTTTCCGGAAGCCCACATAATCGCATTAGGTTTTATTCACACCATTAGAAATCATTTGCAGTTCAACACAGATTTTTTTCCTGTCTGATTCTCAAGGTCTTGGAAGTTAACTTGACCGCAAGGATTTGTCTGCCTAAAACCCACCCCTTCTGATTCTTCCTTACGACCAGCTCGAAAGAGGGTGAAATAAGCAAATTCTCAAGGATGAACAGAGCTACACTGAGTTCTACCTCCTACCTGTAAATTTAGGACTGCCAACTTGTGAACAGAGCTACACTGAGTTCTACCTCCTACCTGTAAATTTAGGACTGCCAACTTGTGTTCAGTGTTTTTCTGCAGCAGGGAGTTCCAGCTGACGGAGACAGGTGATTGAGAAGGAGGAGGTTGGAGAAGACAGACATCTTTCAGGTGCATCTTCTGCGTCCTCATCTGGGCTGATTCCAGCTCACCCCACCCGTGGCCCCTGGGTCTGGGGATTTGAGTTGACAGAGGGCTCAGCGGTAGGTCACAACTGTTCTTCAGATGAAAGGACAAATCAGAAGGTACCTATTACATGTCTGTGAGCAGAGAAACAAAGGCCCGGCTGCTGACACCCTCCCACTCACTTGGGTTTTAATGGTAGGTTTAATTTCCCCATGCTAGCCGAAAGGAAGGGGAAAGCCCCAGTGCAGAGAGCCAGGGTGTGTGGAGATGGGCGGTGGGGAAATGACAGCTGTTGTATTCATGGTTAATCAGGTGTGTCTCTCTTTGTGTCGCATCTGTCTGCTACTGTTGCTGGGCCACATGTGAAAGGGAACGGAGGGGAAGGGCCATTCATGTTCAAAGCCACGAGCACTGACCTCTGCTCGGGGTAGGAAAGCTTGTCTGTTTAACTTTCTCTATTATAGGAAGCTGTAATTCCACTCTATTAGCCCACCCTAACCATTTCCGCCTGACAAACTCAAGCTGCATCCAGAGTGCCATAAATCTGTTCCTGCTTCCCATGCTTTGGGATTCTGTTGGGTCTGTCAAATGAGAGACCATCAGAAAGAGAGTCAGACGAGACCCCCAGAGCAGCCTGGTTCAGCCACCGCCCCTAACCTGACCCGGCCGGGCCGGGTCACGCTGCTTCCCCACACCATGCTAGAACTCTCTTTTGTTCTAGACCTGTTTGTCTCATGAGTCCCACACAAGTGAGCTGTTTGCGTCAGGCCTTAGTCATCTCCCAGGAACCGAATCCTCCCCTGCATCCCTCCTCTGTCCCCTTCCACCCATGTTCAGAGGGACTACAGAGGGGGCGGAGAAGGAGGCTGCAGGCAGCTTCCTGCGGCTCCAGGAGCTGGGCCTGTGCTCTGGTTATGGCTGCCCAGACCTGTCAGGCATGACTCTTCTCCTTCACACGTGGAAACAGCCGAAATGGAAACTGGCTCTTCTCCCCAGCCCCCAGGGCACCAGACTCTGTTCAGGTTCAGTGTCTCAGTCCCTGTGATTTCTCTAGCTTGAGGCCTAGGTGGAACCCCTCCTACCTAGGGCTGGATGGCCCCATCCACCCCCTTGGGGTTGTTTCACCCCCAGCCCTTCTGCTCTGGAGCCAGCACCTGGGCCTCTTGGAGTACATGGTAGTCATTAGCATTTCAAGATGGGGCTCTCTGGTTCTAGCTCTGGTTTCCCTGGAGAATGGGCCATCCTCATGGACTGCGTACACAAGAGCTTGCCACCTGCAAGACTACTTTGGTTTGGACAACCTCTCAAAATAGGCACTTTGACCCCAAAGTGTCAATCATCATTTTGGTGAAGCTGGAGCTGGTCTCTTGGGGTATGGGGTGTGTAGGCCTGGGCTACAGTAGCCCCTTAGTAGTGTGGGCCCCTTTCCCAGGACAGGGGTGATGCGCGGCACCAGCTGGGTTTCCTCTGTCCTGGGGCCTGTGCTGATTACCAGGGCTGTACTATTGACCTGCATTTTTAGGGTCAGGAAGGACATTGGAGAACTACCCAATTGCTGCATGTTCTGCCCTCCTCCCTCTGATGCCTAATGGGTCTTCAAATTTCCATGCTGTCGATGAGCAAGCATCAACTCCTCGCAGAGGCCCACCACTCTGCTGGATTCTGTGAGGCCTTTCAGAACTTGTCATCTTGTGAGAGGCCAGAGGCTGTATGGATACAGCTCGATGACTCGATTCTACGTGAATATGCTCACACAGCATCACACAGATTGGGAAACGGAATATTAATACAGATGGCAGGTTTAATTTCTGTTTTTGTAGGCAACATTACATCTAAAACAATTCTTCAAGGACCCGAGTGGGACTGAGATTTGGTTCTTAATTATGTGGCTACGGACGTCTGAGGTGAAAGGTTCCTTTTGACTAGAAGGAGTTTGCCATGACAGGTTCTAGTGTGATGGGGGTTGGTTGGTTCTAGTCCTAGATTGGACTTTGGAGGCCTGAATGGGCTGGATGCAGTATGGTGCTCTTGACCCTGAGAGAGGACATAGAAGATTCCAGCAGGACCCCTTTATACAATTTTGATAAAGTACATGTGACAAAAAATTCAATAATGTCTTGAGTATCTAGCTTAGTAGTGTGGAGTATATTCATATGATCCTGCAACCAATCTTCAGAACTCTTTCCATCTTGCAAACTTGAAACTCTCTACTCCCCTAACCCTTCCCCCAGCCCCTGGCAGTGGAGGTGCTACTTCCTCTCTGTATGAGGTGCCTCATGGAGGTGACATTTGTCACGATACCTGCCTGTTTGGAACTGGCTTGTTTCACTTAGTATAATGTCCTTCAGGCTCATCATAGCCTGTCAGGATCTCCTGCCCTTTTAAAGAAGGAAGAGGGATCATAAATGACTAACATCCCATGGTGCACATGGACCTCACTTAGTTCATTGTGAGTGGTGCTGCTACAAACATGGATGGACAAATGTCTCTTCAGGGCCTTGCTTTCCAGTCGTTTGAAAATACACCGGAAGGAGAATTGCTGGGTGATTCAGTGATTGTGCTATTGTTTTTTGAGTCACTGCCCTATCGTTTGCCATAGCAACTGCTTCGACGTGGAGCCCCCTTCTCCTGGGTTTCCTCTGGGCAGCCTCTCGACACAGCGATTGCTGGGATCCTGACGGGGCCTCTCTAGGTGGCTGCTCTAGGGAATTTAGAGCCACTGAGGCAGGATGGTGTGGAGACATGGCAGTCCGCCGAGAGGGCAGTGAGTTGAGTGAGTGATCTATTTTACACAAAGATAAATAATTTCATCTTAATTCCTGAGAGAATGGAGAGCAGGCGTTTTATCAGTTCCTAGGTATTCCCAGGCCTAGCACCTGTTCAGTGTTTCACCTCCAGATTTTCTTTGGGCCTTAGGTCTAAGTTTTGGAATATTTACAGAACAGATGGTGAAACTTTTAAACAGATTTAAAGAAAAAAGGAGGTAGGGAAGTGGCAGCCAGTAAGAACACTGTGGAGGTGAAGCTGCAGCCTTGTTGCCTGATGGGGTCAGTAGCCAGGACGGGGAGCTCCTTGGAGCTGTGGGTGCGGTGATGTGGGCATAGTGCTCTCTCCCAGTGCTGGAAGCCCTCCTATATTGAACATTCAGGGCCTTCTTGAAGCTATTGCAAGCATTTCTGTGTTTTAAATCTTGCTGCTTTATTGCTCCCTAGCCAGCATTAACATCCATGGGAAGTAGGATGGATGTGGTCACCAGGGAAAGGACCGTTAGGTCTGTAGATTGGGAGGACACATTATTATTGCTAAAAGAATCGCTGTCCTCCAAATCCCTTTGCTTTGGCTTTCTCCCATTTCATCGTGGAAAGAAACTTCAGTGAAATCACATATTTTTTCTTAATTTTCAAAATAATGTATGGCAACCACCTAAAGTATATGAAGGAAAAAAATAAATGCCATACCCCAAAGGATAACCATTCTTTTTGTCTTCCCAAACTCTGTCTATATTAAGCATGCACATACACACACACACACAAATGCTCGAGGTAGCACAGTTTATTCTGCTTACAACCCAAGCACCATCAATTTAAAAAATAATGCATGTATGTGGCTCTTTATCGTTAAAAGCTGCTTTCAGATATTGTCATCAAAATCACAGTCGTTCCTCCTTAGCCACCATCTTGCTTTCCACAGTTTTAGTTACCTGCAGTCAATAACAACCTGAGAATGCTCAATGGAAAATTCCAGAAATAAACAATTTGCACATAAGCTTTAAATTTCATGCCCTTCTGAGTAGGGGGATGGAACCTTGCTCTTTCCCACTTCCTCCCTCTGCCACGTTTACCCGTGCTGTATGTACGCAGGAAACAGAATATAGAGAAAGTATGGTCCTATTCATGGCTTCAGGCATCCTGGGGGGGGGGGGGTCTCAAACTGTGCCTTCCACTGGTAAGGGGGACTATCATTTTTGAAATTGGTATTATTCTCACTTAACAGGAAAGAGAGGCTGGAGAGACAAAAAAAAAAAAGTCCTTCAAATTTATACAACATTTAGAAATGAACTTGGGACAAGAATCCGGGCCTTGGCAGTGAACTCTAAGTCTGCAGGCTCCATAGTGACTGACCACTTGGAGGCTAGATCACACCTTGGAGGAAGATTCAAAGAAACCATCACTCATCACCTTCATAAACTCTCCCAGTCTTGACCTGTCCCTGGTACAAATTAAAATCCACTTTGTCTTCTATGTGAAGGAATCCTGAACTCATTTATGCATAACGTAAGAATTGAGATTATTGGAATAAGCCTAACTCCAACAGAATCACAGAGAAAGCAACTGTTAGCCTGGAACACATCCTTAGTATTCACAGGTATGTTGGTGCCCATTTATTTATAAAGTTGTTTTCATGATTGACAAGCTTTGAACATCTAGGGACTTAAAAATAATTAAAATAGAGTTTTCTTCTTGCCCAACTGAAGTATAATTTCTGTTTTAGGGCAGACGGCAAAGCAGTCTTCCCCTGCCTCTTTGGGTAGAGCAATAATTATTTTTTCCTGCTAAGTTTATTTCCTCAAGTACGTAAGTTAATTAAGAACCATTTACCCGAAGGCATGTTCTCTTGTCAGGTACATCCCAAGAACAAGGCCACAGATTTTACGTAGTGACAGAAATACTTTTATGATTTTGGAGGTGAATCATTTTAATTTCTTTTTTTCCCACTTCACAATAGCTGTATAGGGAATTGTTAATGCTTCGTGTTTTATTTCTTTTTTGTTTAAAATTTTCAGAGTTTGCAAAAATAGAAGTTATAAGCTGTGTTATCCTTTATTTGCTACTCCCTTTGAGAAAGTTTAAAATAGTGAAAGAAGATTCTGTGATGGGTATCAGTGTTAGAAGAGGATGCTACTCGTAACTGATAGATAGGAAGAGGGACAAAAAATTAATTCAATATTCTGTGCTGACTAAGATTCAATTCAGCTTTATAGCAGAGAGAAATATCTTGCAATGGTGGTGTAGAAAAAGATAAAATTTAATTTCCTGTGGCTGGGGATGTAGCTCAGTGGTAGAGTGTGTTTAGCATGCACAAGGCCCTGGGTTTGATTCCCAGCACCAAAAGAAAAAAAAAAAAAGTTAAATTTTCTTTTACAGAAAAAAAGTCCTCAGTTGTTTCTCCTCCCGGGATTCGCAGATACTATTTTGTTTTAGTTCATTAGTCTGTTGTTCTTAGGTTGGAGCTTCTGTCTTGTGGTCATTATGGTCCTAGGTAATCACTAGGCTCCAGCCACCATATCTGGGAGTAGCAAATAAAGAGGAGGAACTTTCCAGAAATTCCACACAGTAGTGCTGCTGGTTACATCCTGTTGTCCAGAACCTCATCACTTGGGCCCCTGACAAGCAGGCTTCGAAAGAAAGCATGGCTGGGATCATAAGGTTGGGGTTCAGCCATCTCTGACCAAGACACAAACCTGGGAATGAGGCCCTGCGTGAGCCTTCAGATGTAAGTCCTGAGTGTTTGGACCATGGAGGTGTGAACAGACTCACTCTTGATTTCTGTCTGAGAGAGAAATGAACATCTATTTTGATCAAGCCATATCATTAGAATTCTGATAATTGCAGCTGAGATCCAAGCCTAATATAAACTTATAAACAGTTTTCTCTTAAGACTGCCTCTTACTTTGCCTGCCAGTGTGAGGAGACTGACCCTGGGCACATCCATCCTGGCCTTTTGCACCATCCTTGGTATGCAAAGACAGCTCAGAGGTAGATCTTACCCACGGGGCTTTACCTCCTCCTGAGAAATAAACCAATCTATGCTGTAAAGGACTCTGGTTGTCAAAATACGTATGGAGTAGAGCCCAGGGATATTGCAATGTTGTCTACTGCCATTTTTAAATGCCAAAAATCAAAATGCCAAAATCAAAACTTCTGAGCAAGTTCAGGTGTGAACAATAGTATATATTTTTTCATTGTTAACATTATCATCATGTTAATCGCCTATAATTAGTTTTCAGATACACAAAATTCAGGTATTATTTCTTTGTTGATATTGGGAGGGCGATGTTATCAAATTAAACACTATTTTTTCCCTTGAGAATCTTTTCATATAATCACAGCAGACCATTTTTGCATAAAACTAATGACAGGTTGGCTACTAATAATCACGGTCAAGAGGCGGCAAGCAATTTAGGTCAGAAGAAATGTACTTCCCATGTCCAATGTAGGTAAACGGAATCCTTATTTATTCCTTCTTATTGACATGACAACAATCATCCTGACATCTGTGTTCCAAACAGTCCTTCCATTATTTAATTTCTCCTAGCAACTTCTGTTTTACAGAGGAGGAAACTGAAGTTCAAAGGGCCCAGTTAACTTGCCCAGGGTCATGCGGCTGGTAAACAGCGAAGTCAGGACTTGAATTTAGATCTGGGACTCTTTCAGTTTCATTCATGTGATGATAGTGACTTTTCTGTGCAGAGTTACCATGAAAGCAGCTGTGGAAGGTTAGCAGTAGCTGAAGAGGGAAAAGGGTAAGCTTTTTTTTGAAGTCTCCCTGCCCAGCCAGGAAAACATCGCTGCATTTATCAGGTAATTGAAGTGTCAATGTGACGCTGTCAGGGAGGCTGGATGAGTTTGTTCCCTTGGCCTCCCTGTGGTTGCTAAGTGAGCTGTACAATTGCAGTTTTTAGGTTCACAAACTCTCTGGCAGTTGTGGGGATCCTCTTCAGAAGCAACTCTACCAACATGCAAAATCAGTGTCACTGAAGTTTTTGCTTATGTTACTGCCTTCGACACTGTTTGATCCCCACATAAAAGAGACATTTGTCTTTTGACAGGACGGAGACGGGGAGAGGTGGCAGAGGCTCCCCCCAGCTCTGTCGTGCAATCCTCTTCCAACTCCGTCTGCCCAAGCTCCGTGCTGCGTTTTCAGTGTGAAGTCTGGTCACCCAGGGGTCCCTCCTGTCTTTGACTTTGGGGAATCACTGTCCCCACTCCTGAGGCAACAGCAGGTCAGACCTCCTCATTTTCCCCACTGTGGCAATGAGAGAGAATGCTGATCTCCTTGGCTTTGTTTTAATCCGTTTCCTCCCCCTTTTCCTTTTCTGTTCTCTTGATTTTTCTTGTTCTTCTGCAAGTGACTGTCAGTCCCCGTGTGGCCATCCTTTCCATTTCCTAGTCTCCTACCTCTCTATCCTGGCTTCGCCCACCTCCAAGCTCACACCTTCCAGAACCAGAAATGTGGGAACTGTATGGAAAAGGACCTTCAGATCAGCATTTTTAAACCCTGATTTTAAGTCAACGGCTGCCCGGACCATGGGAGAGAAATAGCCCAAATCCGGAACTGCCCAAACCCCTATTTTCTCTGTAATCAGATAGATGTTGCTACTGTTGAGTGGCTACGTGCCTTTGATCAATTTCCATTTCCAGTTCTGGGACCTGCTTTTTCTAGAGGCCAATGTTTTTTGTTTCTAGAGTTTAGCTGATAGCTGCCTTAACCAGATCCTGGTGGTCATGTCTCAGATCGTAGGCACTTAGGCAGAGGTGTGTATCAATTGTTTGGTTGAGAAAGTGGGAGTTTTGTTGCACAGTAGATCACATCATTCAGTAAAAAAGGAATCACAATTGATCTTTTTTTTCCCTAAGAAGACTTTCAAAAATGCTCATTTCTCCTCATTGCCATACACATATCCTTGCATTAATCTCTGGGTGAGTCAACATCTTCTAGGAGCTCCTAGGATCCTGGGGGCTTTCCACTCTTTATATTGAGACTATTTCAGATTTATTTAACATTTCAAACATTATCCTATTTAAAAGGAAATGGAGGTTCATTTTAAGTAGAAAATATATAAAACTACAAAGGAAAAATAAACATCATCCATAATGATGGTTAAATTGTCATGTATCACCTCCTCTGCTTAGAGAGTGACAGAAGCTTTCTTGAGTTGCCATCACTGAAGGTTGTGGGATTTTGGTGAGCATGTTCTGAGAAAACGAAAGTTGTCCTGATTTTCTCTAAAGTATTGCATAGATTTCTCTGAATCAGCCAACACTAGTAGTTATTCTTTTTTGCTCAGATGTCAGATGTCAACGACTTGAGTGATAAGTCTTCTAGAATGGGTCTAAAAAAATCAGTGCTCCCAACCGCAGTGTCCACATGAGATAGGAAATGAAATTTTTTTAGCAAAATTGTCATCAAAATTTTAAATGATTTACTTTGTTGATGCTTACAATATAGTCCAGAGTGAAAGTTCTGTAACGTTGCCGTCCTTAGATGCTTGCATGCTGATGTACTTTCCTAAGTGAGGAAGAGAGTGGTGGTGTACACCGGCCTGTGGGCATCTGCATGTGCCATGCTGGTGGGAATCCATCTGGGTTGGTTGGTGGGTGGGTCAGAACAGAGTTGTGGTGGTGTGTGCAAGGATGTACCTCCTTTGCTTATGCCTTCAGAGCCTCTGGTTGGGTTCCCTTGCAGAATGACTTGCTAGACCTCTCTAGTTAATGGTAAGCAGGGAAATAAGGTGGAGTGTGGAATACAGAGGGCTGGAAACTTTAATGCTAATGTGATAATCTGGGTTTCTGACATTGAGACTATTATATGTCACATGAGATAAACCAGCATACGTGGTATTCAGATATTGGTTACCATCTGAGTTAATAATTTTCAACCAGAAAAGACAGAAGGGTTTCCTGTAGAGGAAATGGCTGAGATGTGTCCTTTCAACACACACAGCATTTCTGACAGGAGGTGAAGAAGGGCACGCATCTCTCCTTTGACGTCGGGCCCGTTGAACGAAGGGTCTCCTTTGCGGGTTGCCGGGGCTTTCTCGTCCTCTCTGGGTAGCTCGTGTGCACTCTTTTTCTCCCTCTCAGAGGTTTACAGAATCAACTCCCCTCTGTTATTTTTGTGGAGAATGTCCACGATGGAACTAGAAAGCTCTTCTTTGAATGATGCAATCTGTACTTAACTTGAGGGCCTTCGAGTTCTTTCAGCTTATGTGTTGTCTGAACATGGGAGGAATCCACGGCCCCTCAGGTCTGTGCTTTGCTGCGGCTCAGGTGGGGAGGGAATCTCAGCAGTTCCTCTTTGACCTCCTTCCCGTGGGTCCATGCAGTTGTCCTGGTCTACACTGTCCTTTGCAGTTGTCCTGAAGGGTGTGAGTTGAGGATCTTCTACTTGGACGTCTGTCTTTGATGCTGTGGAGAAGTCTTGGGCAATTAGGCTGGTGTCTGGGCATGACAGAGAGGACTGTACCATGGTAGACACTGGATAAATACTTCTGGTGACTTCTATTTCTGTGATTGTTCTCTGTTTCCTTTCTTAGCTCTTCTCTTCTTCCTGTTTCCATGAATATGGGTTTGATATTTGATTCTGTGTGTTCAGATGATATTGCTTAGGAAATCAAACTCTGAGCCTTGACTGTGTGGCAGAGACTGTGAATGGGGACAGGGACCTGAGTGACATGGATCTCTGCCCTAAGGGCCAGGGTGGGGGAGCTGGCATGAACTCTGACCCAGGCCTGTGCAGTTTGCACAGAGCAGGGGCCTGAACTCAGGGACGTGATGCAATGGAGTTGACTGTGCTCACAGGGAGGTGAATGGGGTGGGTTGTGTGCACAGGAGGTGAGCAAGTGGACACTCAGGAGTCTCCACCCATTGATTAACACCTGCTTGGCACCTGTGCCTCCTTTGGTTCCAGATCACCTCGGGCGGTCGTCCCCCTGCTGTAATCTCTCCCTACGGCCACCTCTGCCACCTCTTTCCAGAACCTCCTGACTCTTCCTGTGCCTTCTAGGCCTATGGCTTCCGCTCACAGCCTGTGCTGTGATGTCCCCTGGCTTACGGGTTCCCTTCTCAGCCGCTTTACCTCCTGCTACTGCAGTGGCTGACCCTGAGGGAAGGGCGGGTGGACCTGCTGCTTCCTACCTGGTGGTGGGGCTCCCTCCCAGGCATGACCCCTGCAGCATCTTGCTGCAGGCCTTGGCCAGCTGACTTGGGTGTGGCCCCTCACATCAGATGGGCCATGGAGGCAGGACCCCGATAGAAGAGAGTGACTTTGAATAAGTCAGTGTCCAAGAGGAGCCGGTTCCTCAGAGAAAGGCTGGGGCCTGGGTAAAGGGGGGCTTCATTCTGTTGAGCAGTTGTGGCTACAGTTGGAGCTGAAGTACTCTACATGATAAGGAGAAGAAGGGGTGACTTCTGGAGGGGATCCTGGAGAAGCGGGGAGGCTGGGGTGGGTTGGAGGCAGGCAGACTAAGAGAAAAGAGAGAAAGCCGCCCCTCACCGCCCCCCCCCCCCTGCTGTGGGTTGGTGAGAGGAACTGGGGCTGGATAAGGTGAGTCGATCTTGCTTCTTGCTCCCCCGCTCTGGTACTTGTCAGTCATTATGTAGGAATGGTGTTGAATGTGGAAGGGGTCAATGTGACACAACCCAGGGACAGTCTGTAGTGGTGTGAGGGAGCCAGGGCAGGGGACATGATGGGAGAGGAGGTCCCTCAAATTGGCTGAAATTAAAGGGGAAGCCTTAGATGATCTGAGGCCTGGAATTAGGTGGTTTTGTCCAGGGCACCCAAACCTCCCAGGGACAGGAAGGTCCGACATGCCGTAGAGAAGGCAGTGTCTGGGGATAAAGAGGCTATCAGAACCCAAGTCACAGCCTGAGTGACTGTGCGGTCCAGACCACTGGGTGGCCTGAAGACGCGGGAGGCCAGAGTCGAGGAAGGTGGGCTGAAGCCTCTCCTGTGGGCAGGAAGGCAGAGCAAGAGGGCTCCAGGCTGCTGGGATGTGCCGTCAGGGACTACAGAGGGGTGGCCTCGCCAGCGAGTGGAGGGGGCATCCCTCAGGGACACTGTGATGATTGGGAAACAGGAAGCAAGAGGATGGAGGGAGAGGGACCCTGAGTCTCAACAGTCTCTGCCTCGTGGAGCCTGCTGTAGAGGGACAGAAGCCCAAGATAAATGCCCTCCACCTCTGCTCTCCTTCCTCTCTCCTCTAGCTCCTGGTCTCCACTGCCTCGTCCCTTGGGCCCCTGTGAAAGGCAGATGAGTCCTCAGGGACGTCTTTGTTAGAACCAGCCTCCATCCAGGCCTTGACAAGGAACGCAGGGCCAGGGAGCAAGGAGGCTGCGCGAGGTTCTGAGATTGCCTTGGCGCTGGTCACCTGCTGCCTTTGCCTGTAACAGGAGTCACGCAGCTTAAAAACCCTGACTGCTGATTTGAAAATTTACCTCATGCCGTGATTGATAATAGAAGCTTTCAGGAAAGAATAAGAAAAGGGGGGAGCGGGAGTGTGCAGAAGCCCCAAGCCAAGGTCTCCACCCGAGGGGCGCTCCGACATCCACACTCACCCTGGTGTGGGACAGGTTGGAGGACAGAGACACAGGAGGGAAGGCTGGCTTGCAGGCTCTCAAGCTCCGCTTGGTATCATTTTTGAATAGGTGTGGTGACCAGGTCACCACCTCTGGTGGCTTCTTTTGAACTCACCACTGGTAGGAAGGTGAAGACCGACTTTCATACAGGATCTGTCTCCTATATTTGTCGGCGTCACCTGGCCATTCCTGGGAAGACGTCGCTGTGGACCGGGGACCGTTGGAAGAGCTGAACAAGGCAGGATTTAAAAAGCACAATGAAGCAGAACCCAAGACCTCTGTCTGATGGAACTCTCCAGAGGGAGGCATCTCCTTGTCTTCCCGTCAGCCTTTGTGGCCGTCTTTCCCTCTCCTGGAGCCTCCCCAAGCTTTTCAAGATCCCCCGCCCCAGTGGAGATTTCCCGGGGGTCATGCAATGGTTCTGATTTTAATGGAGTATTAGGTGAGACATAGGTTCACTTAGGCTGAGCTCAGAGCCGAGGTGAGTGATGTCATCTGTCCCGTCCATTGCTGTCAGGGAAGATCGGAATTACAGCAACCAGGCATCATGCTACATTCTTAGAACAACAGTCTTAAGGATCAGCGATGGCTTTATCATCTTGGAGAGAATTAATAGCCTCGAAAGGTACATTCTAAAATGCAATTGCACAAAACACTTGAAGAACTTTTTAAAAAAATATTGATGCCTGGGTCCGTGCCCAGAAGTGCTGATTCAGTCAGCCTGGGGTGGAGACTGGGCAGTGGCACTTTGAAAGTCTCCCCTGGAGACTGCAGTGTGCAGCCAGGGTTGAGACTCACTGCTCTAGAGGGATCCCTCCTAGAGTCCAGGAACAGCTGTTCGGAATAGAATCTTTGGACAGTGGCGTTTTTATATTGTGAAAGTGCTGGACACTGGCGTGGGAAAAGGCTGCGGTCAAGGGAACGATAGGAGGAGCTTTGACACCCAGCAAGGGGGCCATGGAGATGCTTGGATAATAGGTCCCTCACCCTGACCTGGAGAGAAGGGCTCAGGCAGCAGAGTGCACATGCCCTCAGGAGAGCCGCCCGGGGAGCACCCGGCTCTTTCACTCCACTGCCAGGATCTGTGATCTGCCGTTTGGTTTCCTGAACTGACCCAGTCCCTAGGAAGGGAGCGCCCTGCGCAGCCAGCTGGGCTCCCTGCTGGGGCCAGGAATACAGCAGAGCCTTATATAACCCTGCAACTGAGCTCTTGGAAAGAAAGGCCTGCCTGATGGGAGCATGCTTAATAAGAGATGAGCCATTAATAGAGGACGAGACTCTGTTCCCAGGCCGACTTGGCGCGGGTGGTGCCTGGTGCGTGGGGCTCAGAGCTGTCACCGTGCAGTGCTCATTCCTGACTCATCTGTGGCTCACCCAGCACACGCATGACAGGCAACACAGATGTCCCAGCGGTTCTTCCTGAGGCACTGATGCTGCTCCCATCTTGGGAGCAAGCTCAGTTTTGGGATTTTAAAGGATTTGCTGGTGATGACCTTGTGGGGCCCTTTTGTGGATCTGTCTGTTCTTCATCATCCAGGCTGGTTTTCAGCTCTCCTGTCTCAGTCCCCAGACACAGCAGCAGGTGCCCTGGCTTCCCTCACAGAGTCCGTGTCCTCTGTATTCTCAGTGAACAGGACAGACACATCCCCTCCCTTGTTCTCCAGCTTGAGAGCTGAGAAGAGCAGGCTTGCTATAGGTTCAGGTCTAGAGAGTTGGTCCCATAAAAGCCACTTGAGTACTTAAAATGAATGTGTTAATAAAAGGAAAGCCACATTGGTTCAAAGACCTGGTTTATAAGCCTGTTTTATATACGATGCTGCTGTATCTTTTCCTGCAATGAATAAATTGTCATTTTAGTACAATTCAGTTTCTCTTTGTTTTCAGATCTTCTGAGCCTGGGCTCTGGTTATCTTTGACTAATAGTAAGAACTCAGGGCTTTGCACAGGCTAGGCAAGCACTGTACCAATCAGCTAGTTCCCAGCCCAAATAACGTCCATTTTTTTTAAGAATTCATGTCAGGTACTGATGTAAGGGGTTCCTTACATTTAATCTCCACCTAGGACTAATGTAGTGGATATGATAATCCTCCCACTGTTGCAGAGGAAGGGATCTGGGCTGAGTTTGGTGAGGACCTACCTGGGTGAGTCCAGCACTAGTATAATTGGGATTCAAATCTACATCTTTTGGACTCCAGATCTTATTTATTCCTAGCTATTGTGCATTCTGAGCCATATCTATCTCCTCCAATCTTGAGGCTTTAAAATCCACCTGTGTGGTGAGCCAGGCTCTCAACCAGACCCTCCCAGTTCAGGTGGGCTGCTGTCTACCAGAGTCCTCACCTGACCCCACCCAGAGCTCCCCATCGCCCCCTCCCCTCGGAAGCTGGATCCCCCCAGTCATCCTCTGCCTCAGTCGGTCTGTCTCCATCCACTTACTCAGGTCTCAGTGTAGGAGTCCCCTTTGCCTCCTCTCTCTCTTTCACACCCACATGCACGTAATCAGCAAATCCAAGGGGACTCCTGTATCTAGATCCTGCGCCTCTTACCACCTCCACCTCTTCCCCGCTGCCAGAGCGAGTCAGCATGCGTCACTCCTCTGTTCAAAACCCTCTGGAACCTTCTCATCTTGCTCAGAGGGTGTTAGTCATTAACTTACTGCCTCTCAGCTCCAAACCCACCTTCCACACTTGGTTTTATGTTGCTGGGGTTGTGCCCCTGGCAACCCCATTTCTCCTTTGTCAGCGGGCCCCCCGTTGGGCCTGGCCAGTAGGGGGCGCTGGAGGGAGCGCCTGTGTGGGAGGGAGAGAGGGTCCTGTTCCTTCCGGTTCTGTCTCCTGTGGCTTTCCCGTTGGTACAACTGGGAATAAACCTACCTCTTTTGGACTCCAGATCTTACTCCCAGCCATTGTGAATTCGGAGCCCAGCTGAATGACACCTGGCAGTGGCAGTTCTTCCTGCAGCTGGCCTTCATCCAGCCTCTTCAGGGACACTGACAACAGCTACCATTAGCCTCTCTTTGAGGTCTGGGCTTCAGCCTCATGGGACCCTCTTCTGAACCCCTGGTTTCAATAACCCCTATCTTCCCCTTGTCCCCCCAGCCCTGGGGATGGAGGCAGCGTCCCACGGTTGCTGTCCCCAAGATACCTTGGAGCTCTCCTTTCAGTTACTTGGCCGGTGACTTGATTCCTAGGTGACAGTTCTTTGTGTTAAATTAGCCTATTGAAATAACTGGTGTGGCTCTGTCTCCTGACTGGGCTCTGTCTGAGATGCTGACTCAAAGCCAGAGTGCTTACCATCATGCCTGACCCGGCTTCTCTCCTGTTTGAGCACCGTCCACTCCCCCCCTGCTTATTTTCTTCTAGCCCCCCTGGCCCTTGCTGTTCTGCAAATATACCAGCCCCTCTCCCACCTCAGGGCTTCAGCCTTTGTGATCACTTTGCCCGAAAAACAGCCTCACAATTTTGCAGGCTTTTCTTCTGGTCTCCCTGCTTTGGGTCTCCCTGAAATGTTACCTCTTCTAAGAGACTTTCCATGAACACTCTACACAATCCACATTCTCTCCACCCCAGGGCAATTCCTGTATTTAATCTGCTTCATTTTCTCTATAATACCTATCACCTTCTGCATTAGCAGTGTTCTGTTACTGTAACAAAATACCTGAGATAATCAACTTATAAGGAAGACAGGCTTATTTTGATTGATGGTTTAGAGGTTTTGGTCCATGTTTTTCTGGTCTTATTGCTTTTGGGCCTGTGACTGGGCAGCATATCATGGAGGGAATGCGTAGGGAAGGAAGCTGTTCACCTCCTGGCAGTGGGAAGCAAAGGGAGAGGAAGAGGAGGGGCCAGGTCTCAATACCCCCACCCCCGACCCCTTGCATGGCACACCCCTAATGACCTAACTTCCACCAGGCCCCACTTCCTAAAGCTTCCACCATCTCCCAATAGCGCCACCAGCTGGGGCACAGCCTTCAACACACCGCCTTTGGGGGACAGTCAAGATCCAACCATAGTGTCACCTGATAGTTTATATGACTATAGTATAAGCTCCCAGAGAGAGCAGACTTTTCCGACCTTAGCTGTCACTTTATCCCAGGTGTTACAACAGTGTGTGGCACACGGAAAATGCTTGACAAATATTTGTTGAATGAATCAATGAATCCTAGTTTTAAATTCTCAGGATTAAGACTGTCCCAGACCAAGTCTGGTGCTGCAGGATGCTGGCCTCATAGGAAAGTGGCTACAGTGCTTTCCACACCGTGTAAGAGACATCGGGATTGGCAAGGTCAGTCAAACCCCCCTCCCCCATGTTCCTGAAAAATGAATGTTGTTGGGTTTTTTTCCCTTTATTCAAGTACCTATTACTGGACCTGAAAAAAAAAATACCTGTAAGGTAATTTAGAAGCTGCTGAATCTATGACATCTCAACTTTACCTTCAATTTCCACTCTGATGGCTTTTGACTGACAGCCATCCATGACCTGGCCTATTAAAATATTGTCTTGAGAACTTTCTGGAAAATCCTAAGTGGTCACCTGCTCCTCTGAGCTTAATTCATAACGAAGAGACAGGGAGCGTGGGTTGTTGGCTTTTCGTTGTTATCTGTGTGGAATCTGTGTCTCCCAGGGTGGGTCTTTTGGGTGGATTGCCACACCTCAATTCTAAGACGGGGCCTGGCTCTTGAATCTGGGAGCCATGTTTTCAGACCAGGAAGAAGCGAGAGAAGAATTTCTTACCATTAGCAATTGCTGGAGACCCAGCTTCTCCGGGCTGAGGGCTGAATCCACCCTGAACCGGTGCATGGCAGGCTGCGCCCTGCCCCGTTGGATTGTGGGTGAGCCCCTGGATTACAGTGGCTGCTGCCGGGTTCCCGCTGCTGGGATCCATCTGTTCAGTCTTGTTTGCCTTGGACCTCAGCCACCCGGGTTTCAGAAGGTGCTGAGCTGGCCCATGTTCTTGGCCCCAGAACGCAGGTGTGATTGGTGCCATGTTAAATGCTAGTGGCAATTAGGGCTGCTGATCTGAAAGGGAGCTGAACACGCTGGCTTTCACCAGGTCGGCTTTGCTTGGCCACAGGCGACTTTCCACTTAGGAAAATGAGGGCTGAATCCTTGATCCAGGCAGCTCTTTCAAGGTGTTGTGTTTCTGCTCTCAAATAATGAAACAGGACAACCCTGTGACGTTGGGGGCTGTCTGCACTGTCATTGAACTTGGTGCCCTGTGAAAGGAGATTCTTAAACACACACAGCCTTCACTCTAAGCATTTAGAATTTTCTCATTTTGGGTTCTAGTATTTGCTCAGCTTAGAGCTGCTGTGACCTTAGTTAATTGTGCCATATTTGAAACTAAACCTCATGCCTTAACTCTTAAAAATCTAGGATGCATGCAGGTAGGGAAAAAGCCCCTCAGGATACCTAGCATTAAGCTAAGAGACCCGAGGCTGGGGACTTGGTTGCTGCCATCAGGAAGCTCCCTGTGTTTAGGGAAATAGGACACAACTGTTACGTAAGCATTGAGATGCCTGTATGGACCGCTGTGCCACAGAAACACAGAGAAGGAACAGATAATCATCGACCTATATTTTCTGGAGGATTTGAGGCAACCTTGAGAGGGAGTCTTTGGATCGATAAGGGGAAGGAGGAAGGACCTCAAGGCCAGTGGCCCGAGAACAGGGCTTGGTGGCAAGACAATGCAGAGATGCGTGGCATTATGTTCGTGGCTGAAATCTCTCCATGGGAGCCAGTGGAGAGCGAGATGAGCAGATGGGAAAGGACAGAGCCTTGGAGGACGCCCAGTCTGGTGGAGTAGACGGGGTCTGTGCCTAAAGAGAGATGAGCCAGACTCTTGTTTACACAATTTAAATAAGATTCAAAGGAAAAATGATAAGGAATAGTTGGCAGTGAATCTTAGAAGCAAACAAATGATACAAACAAGGAGTGCTTCCGGACCTGAGAGGAGGAAGGGAACCCAGAGCTGGCTTAGGAAAGGAGAATGGAGGGGATGAGTCTGAGTCTCAGGGTGGGGACCGGCAAGGGCAGAGCAGGAGCAGGCTGTGGAGTGGGCAAGGGACTTGCGGCTGAAGCTCACAGAGAAGGCCTCTGGCTACTTGGTACAGAAGGAGACCTGTCTCCATCCAGCATCGGGTCCTAAGACCAGACGAGAAGCCCTCCACCAGCCACACTGAGAAAGCACTCGGGGGGCTGGAGGAACCAACATCGAGGCCACCAGGGCCAAGTTTCTGGTGGTGCGAGCTTGTGGTGAGCGAGGTCTGAGGGTGGGGTCCCTTCCTTCCTTAGCTGCTTTGGGATTCAAGAGGTCAGGACAGAGCGTCCTGAGGATGAAGGCTTCCCTGAAGGACAAAGTCTGGGTGCTGAGGAAGGCATTGTTCCACAACTGACGGGGGCTGGCAGGCTCAGGAATTGGCGACCAAGGAGAGCTGCCAGGCAGGCGAGGGGACTGTGGTGGAGATGGAGTGCGCTCTGCTGATGAGGTCCCGGGGTGCATGCGCTGGAGGAAGAAGGATCCCAGGAGCCAGAAGGAGAGGACTCAGGAAGGAAGCCGAGCACCAACCGCTGGCTCTGGTACCTCTCTACATTCAGGAAGCTGAGTCGTCCACAGCAGCACGAATAACATGATCCTGGTAAGAAGCCCGCTCAGGCCATCTCAGAGCAAGCTGTTCTCCAAATTTCTTTGGATGCTCATTGTTTTCTGCCCAGATTCATTGACCACCATTTGGCTAATATCTGGGTAAAGATTTTATGGCGTTTGAAAGAGCAGGGACGGCAGCTGGGAAACAGCACTGTCATTTTCTGAGCCTGAGATCTTGGGCAAGTCACCTAACCTTTCAGCCTCGGTTTTCTCATCTGTACAACGGGGACAGCAACACCCTTCTGATGGAGACTTGGGGGGTGAGAGTTAAGTTCCCACCAGTGAGAACTGCCGTTTTTCTAAATTAGCCTCTGGGAGGAGCTGGGTTTCAGCCTGAGGTCCTTGTCCCTCGCTCAGCCTTGCCCCTTTACCCCAGGTCTCCTCTTTCTTCTCGTCCTTTACTGGCTTACTCACCGTGTCTGCTGAGGGCTGTGGCTGGGAGTTTGGAGTGCTGAGTCCGGTTAACCCGAACCAAGCTGGTGTTTTCCATCAACTGCTAACTTTGCCAATTTTAAGCACAGAGAGGGAAGGGGCTCACCCCACGCGGCGGGGCCATTTGGAAAGTCTCAGCTGTCCTTTGAGGCCAGTTGGGATCTTTCTTTTCTAGTTCTCACTGGCTCTATATGGGTCTCCTCCCCCAGGCGCTGAGTCAGTGGTTGCTGTGTGCTGAGTAATGTGGCCCTTCGCTGGGAGAGAAGTGGGTGGCCCTCGTCAGGGCCCCCGGAGAGTGGCCGATGATGATGATGATGCTGTGGGAAACCGTGAGCTCCGCCAGCCCCAGGGACGACTCAAGACCACAGGGTCCTGAGTTGTGCTTCCAAGTCTTAACTCTCCTCTGTGAAATGTACCAGGGAAAATAAGTCTAGGCAGGAAGTAAGCCCAGAGATAGTTGGAAGATATTAACAAAAGGAAAAAGAAATTCCAGTTCCATCTCACCTTTCACTCTATACTTAAACCAGTTTTGCCTGTCTGGTTCCATGTTTCCTGGAGGTATATTAGCCACACTGTGCTCACTTGACAACTATGATATGTCCTCTTTAGCATCATGTGTAGAATGAAGTTCAGTTCCCGGGCACAGGGCATGGGGACTTGGCCAGGATTTTCTTTTCTCTGATTTAATTTGTCTAAAGCGCGATGCAGACTTGGTGGGCTGAGGCTGAGAAGTCGTGCTTCCTGTTTGCCTCCCACTTTTTGCCTGTAGATCTGATTTTTACCTCCTTGACAGAGCAGCCAGGTGGTTCCTCACCTAAGCATTTCCCTTTTGTTAATTTTGCAAAGAAACCTTTTATCTTCCTTGTCCTTGTTTTCTTTGTTTCTACAAAGATCCCTGGAAACATCCTTAATTTATGAAGCAACTAAAATGAGTGTATGAAAGTTCTCTGGTGTAAAACTTTGTCCCCCACACACACATTGCAAAATTGTTCCCTGGGCTGTGATTTTGGTGCTTATATGTGGGAAGAGGAAGGAAAGTGTTATCAAGAGTTTGATAGAGGGGCTGGGGATGTGGCTCAAGCGGTAGCGCGCTCGCCTCGCATGCGTGCGGCCCGAGTTCGATCCTCAGCACCACATACCAACAAAGATGTTGTGTCCGCCGAGAACTAAAAAAAATAAATATTAAAAATTCTCTCTCTCTCTCTCTCTCTCTCTCTCTCTCTCTCTTTAAAAAAAAAGAGTTTGATAGAGGTATCTCTTGCTGTTTGACCTTTTATCATTTCAATCTTTTCACTCAGAACTCAGATGCCATATCAATTCAGATACATCTGTTGCTGTTGAAATCTCAATTCTTGTTTCCTGTAACTCAGGCACCCACTCTTCAGACTCACTATCCATATACTCACTATCAGAACTTAGGAACTGAATAAATTCAGATAACGAGGAGTACATTTCCCTTCCTCCTGCTTATTAGAAACACTCTTATAGTAGAAAATTAGGAAAGTACAGAAAAGGGCAGAGGTGGTAAAAGTGACTCATCGTCAGATGTAAACGTGAATTCCAATTTCCTGGTAATGGTTTATGTCAGGAAGTGAGAAGTACCTTTGCTCAGTCTCTTTATGTCCTCATTCTCCCTTCTCAGGAACATTCAGAATCTATGGTGATTAAAAAAAAAAAAAAAAGGTCGGTCAATAGTTCCGAATGTTAGTGTGGATGCCCCTTTTGACTGGTCCATAGATTTGTGTGCACTGAAATTTTTCTCATTGCCAGCATTTAGATCTGGATTAGGTCACTGAGCCTTCTCTTGGTGGCCAGCTTCCTGTTGATCCTTTCAGGCATGAGAGGAGAGTCTAAGAGCTTGGTTTATCAAGGTGACATCTGTAGCCATAGGCTCCGTGAAAACTCTTGATTAGTCATTCACAGTGACTCATCTCCTTACCAATACCCAGGGATGAGAATATGTCATCAAAAGTCAGCTTGAAATCTAAGCCTACAGTCAGAAATGAAGAAAATGATGCAGAACCCATGGCACTCATTGACTTAGAAAAATATGTTGTCCCCAAATGCTCCAGAACTAACCACCAGCGCTGTCTGGTGCCAGGCTGAGTGTGCGAGCAAAGCCGAGCCAGATGCAGTGGATTAACTCCAAGGCTTCCTTGTGCAACTCGGCCACGGCCACTTTCCCTCTTGCACTTATTTTCTGTCAATGAGCTTCCTCAGTTTCATCTGCACTGCTTCTTGGGGCGCAGCCACAGCGGAAGAAAGCAAGGAACAGAGGATGGGTTCGAATGCTCAGTAACGTAGCCGGGATGCAAAAGCAGCCGCAATCCAGTCTGTGTGCTGGCTTCCAGCTATCTGACCACAAATGCTCGTCCAGGCGAGGACTCCCTCCAAAGCAGCTGTTTGCAGATGTGTCCCTCATCTGGCCTTTTGCAAAATGGCACCGGCTCTGAGAGTTGCTCCATTCCTAGAGAAAAATCAGACCACTATTGGGGATCTATGGGAGAAGGAGGACACAGAGCCCCTCTGAGTGGATCAAACCTCCGGGCAATGGAGCAGAGAGCAGCTAGGTGTGAAGGGCAGCTTCCTTCAGCCCGTGGCTCAAGGTGGAAAGAGGACTTGGCTTCAGCTCCTACTCGTGCCCTTTTGCAGTTGAAGGACTGGGCAGTGAGACACGGTGGCCGCGTTAGGGTACCTGAAACTGGCCAGAAGACACTGCAGATGAATTTCTGATCACGACACCTGTTCTGCATGGAGCTCTGAGTCCCCTGCCTGCACTGTCCCCTGGCGCTCAGGGCAGCACGCTGGCGTCACAGACGGGAGCCCAGAGAGAGAGAGAGAGAGACCACTTACCTGAAGGACACGGAAACCAGTTGTCCCACTGAGAGCCGAACCTCGTTTTAACTCATTCTATAAATCCCCCAGTGGAATGCAGCTGAGATTTAATTTAGTTTTTAAGTCTTGGCAAACTGGATGCCGTGTGTTTGTGTAGACTTGCACCATTTAAAAGGTTCTTGCAGTTTAGATCTTGCATGTAATTTGCTACATTAGCTTTGGGCAAAAATATTTGCTTTTTGGTCCTTTGTGGTTTCAGTTCCTTCTCAGCACTGGCCTGTCAGGTTGGAGAGCAGTCCAGAGGAGTCCTGCAGCGGGTGGGGCGCTCAGCAGCCGTCCATGCAAGCAGGTCTGTTAGGAGTGGCAGCTTTTCAGACTGTAGGAGCTCATGCAGGATTTTTCCAGTTGAGTTGGATGTCTGTTTATGTATTTTGGATATTATACTGCTGAGATTAGGAAAGTGAAACAGATCAGTTGAAGCTTTTACAATTTGAATTAAGGCTGGGAAAATTTTTCTCCTGATACATTGGATTGAGTCAGACTATCACATGGATGTGTTTTGTTCAAAGTAACAGTCACAGTCTTGGAAATTGTCCCAACACTTCCCAAGTTTGGCCGAGGATGGGTTGTTCCAACAGAACTTAGCTGATTTCTTGGATTCTCTAGAAAGTTAAATCATGCCACATTGGAGAATGCACTGCCTAGTAATTGAATCTGATTACCATGTATAGTTTTGTGATAATAAGAGGCAGATATTATGCTCCCATTTTATGAAAGGGATAACTGAGACACAGAAAAGGAAGTATAGCATTGCCGCAGTCCGGCTACATAGCATTTTCTCTTTATCTGTGGTTTCAGTTATCTATAATCACCTGCAGTGAGAAAATATTAAATTAAATTTCTGGAAATAAACTTTTTTTTTTTTTTGGTGGTGGTACTGGGGTTTGATCCCAGGGTTTTGTGCATGTGCTCTACCACTGAACAATACCCTCAGTTATTTTTCTTTCTTTCTTTATTTTTTAAAATAAATAAAACAAAATCCAAATTGTCTTGCTAATTTGTCCAGTCGAGCCTCAAACTTGCCATCCTCTTACCTCAACCTTTCAAGAATCTGGGATTACAGGTGTGTGCCACCATACCTGGTCAGTACAGAGTTTCAAATTGTGCATTGTTATGAGCAGCATGACAAAAATCTCAAGTCATTTGACTCCATCCTTCCTGGCACACGAATTATGTTTTTGTCCAGTGTATCCACACTGTATAAGTAACCTGCCTATTAATGGCTGAGTGGCCGTCTCAGTTATCAGAGCCACTGTTGTGGTATAATAATGCTTCTGTTGAAGTAACTTTCATTTTCATGTGGCAGTTTTCATATCATCCATCACTACTAGTACCTACAATAATATGCATGTCGTCATGACTACATAAACAGCCTTTAATTTTACAGCGCCATATCTTTGAACATTACCATCTCACCACAAAGCTCAAAGAGAAAAGCAAGAGTGACGATTGATTCAGGGCAGAGCAGCTCCTGCTCACTCCAGGCGGGACGTTTGCTTGCTGAGTGAGATGGTTGGCAGAAATGCCCACACAGCTAGAAAATTTCTCTTTCTCCTTATCCCCACAGCACATGCCTCTCCGTCTCTCTTTCTCTGCTTTTCTTCCCTGAGTGGATGCAGTTGAATTTGTATATGTTAAATGTGCCTGTGGTGTCATTTTACTGTGTGGTGCACTAATGCTGGCTCCGAGTCATGAGCATCACTGTGAAATATCAAAAAAAGAAAAGGGAAACTTTTTGCCTTTCAGTGCTCGTTAGGGGAACAGTGCACTGACGAACTTCATGTTTTTGTTGGAAAGATCAACGTACTATTGGAATGTGAGTTATTGTTAATGTTAAGCCTGTAGTTCACAGTGGATGTTACATTTTCTCAGCTCATGAGATCCAAGTCCTTTTGGAAAAGCAGAACTGGTGTTCCAGTTTGTGTGCATTGCACCAGGAAGCTAGGAGCAAGTGAAGAACATGTTGCACAGTATCTAGGGAGGAATTCTGGAACTCCCACAAGTGAGTGTTCTGTATCAGGGTCTTTCTATCTCAACCCCATTTTATCTGGGCATTTGTTAGCAGATTTCCTCTTTGTTACGCCAAAGCGTCAGTACTTCACAGCAAGGTTTGATGGCAGCAGCTGGGGTTAGGAACTTCAAAGAAATCACAGACCAGAAGGAATCCACTCTGGAAAAATTATCTCTGAAGCTAGTTCCAAGGCCATCTGGTTGGTTGGTTGTCTATTTGCTCTCAGATCCTTTTCTCATTTTTCCTGCTGTTTTATAGCACGTAGCACTGACCAAATAGACCACATACCCAGGCCATCTTGCCAATTGTTTTATAGCGAGGTTGGCCAATGAGAGTCATTAAAAAGCAGGAGAGAAGGAGAGGTCAAGGTATTTCTCCCTCTAGTTTTCTGCTTGCGGGTAGCTGGGTCTCTTCTGTACTTCCAGCTCTTGCTGGGCAATCCCTCCTGATGGACACCCCACCCCTGGGCACTGGTAACATCACCTCCTCCTTTAATTTCCTCACCTAGAAGGGGTAGTGGCTTCTTACCATTGCTAGTCTCTGGATTGGTTTACAATCCCACTTGGGACTCTAAAAATGTGTATATATTCATGGTGTAAAACCTGATGTTGTGATGTATGTATACATTGTGGACTGTCCAAATCAAGCTAATTAACGTATGCGTGACCTCATACACCCATCAATTTCTTAAAGCTCTTCTAACACCTTTGTGGTGGGTTCCCATATTAAATTTGCCTCTATTGAGCTACCTGACATGTACCGTGTTCTCTTCTAGTTAATATTTATTTGTTTTCGGTATACATGGGTGGATGCCTTTCATGTTCCAGGCTCTGTTTGGGGGTCTTGTACTTAGCCTGGTGGGTTTGACCCTGGGCTTGACCTTAGATTAAACCAGCCCTGTGCACCTCACATACATCCTACACTCATGGTGTAAAACCTGATATATATATACACACACACACACACACACACACACACACACACACATTGTGGACTGTCCAAATCAAGCTAATTATCACATGCGTGACCTCATGTACTTATCAATTTGATATATGTATACATTCCATCTTTCCATCTTGATTCAGGGGCCCTACCATCCTGTTTGCTTTGCTGATGGCTTCGAGGCTTTGGCTCCGTCCCCCTACACCTTCATCTCTGGAGATGAGCTGCTTTGTCTGAGGTATGAGACATGGGGTTTTAGAAGGGTCCTCAGGTATTTGACTCAGAGTCCTAGAAAGACAAGGGTACTAATACCCAGTAGGGGTAACGACTTCCCAAAGTTGCCAAGTCAATGGCTGGGAGGGAGGACAGAAAAGAAGTTCCACATTCATGTCTAGATGAACCCTGTGTCACCTTATTTACTGTAACATGTGATAAGGGATTGGAGACATGAAGACTGAAATATTGATTACCTACTGACCCTCCCCATCGCTGGCCTTTGCCTTCAAGCAGACATTTTGCACTGAGTGGACAGAAATATTAATTAATGAATTCAACTCCTGTTTATCGATTGTTACTAAGGACAGACTTGATGCTGAATGCTTTGGGAAGGACACGTATGAATAGAAAGTGACCTGCATCCTCAGGGCCCTCTCTGCAGGATGGAGTGTGGCTCATACACCAGTGATTTGTGCAGGTGCCACATATGTTATACTCAAGATAGAAGGCCGTGAGCTTGACAAGAGGGGCGCAGATAAAGTGATATTTGCATGTGAAGGAGAGAGAAAGGTGCTTTTGGCTGGGCAGAATTAGAGAAATCTCTATGGCACAGGTAGTATTGAAATGCACTGCAAAGCAGATATTTGACCTTGCATAGCTGGTGATAAAGGAGTGATCAAAAGCAAGAAGGAGGCAGTTAAGCTGTTGCCTGACAGTCATGATAGTGATGACATCATAGCTCATAGTTACTGGATGCCTACCATGTACCCAAGCCCTGTGTTAAATGTTTAGGTACTTTGTTTCAGTATATCAATGAGTATTGTCATTTGTGTCTTGCAGATGGGGAAAAATGAAGGCTCAGAGAGACTAAATAACTTTCCAAAGTCCCTCATTCAGCAAATAGTGGAGTGGGGAGTCCATATAGTTCTACTTGAGTCCACGCAGACTATTAACCCCTAAGCCAAATGAATAGGCTGTGCAGAAAGGCCAGGGATTTGCCTTTTGTTCTCAAGACACAAAGAGCAAATTGCCATAAAAAAGTCTTTAGGAAAAATGAAGAGACCCATATTGAAACCACTGCTACCACATCCTCACTAGAGCAGAGAGCAAGAAACTTCCCATCCAATGTCTCTGTTAGTACCTTTCTTGGCATACCTCTCAATATAATGAAACAAAGATAAAATTAAAATACTTTAGAAACTTAATTTTTATTTGATAAATCATTTTGCTTTCACAAAAATAGAGACTCTTAAATATTTGTCATTGTGTTTAGTCAAGGTTTGTTAATTGGGATGGGTCAGCTACAGACTTCGAGCCCAGAAACTCTGCAGACATTTGCTTTCAAGTTCTGTAAGCTTTTCTTTTGATGTCTCCCTAATCAGGACAATCTCATAGCATCACTAGCTAACATCTGAGGTCATAATAGATACCAGATTCAAAGTGCCTCATTAGTGATCATGAATATAAATAATTACTGTAAGTTTTAAGACAATAACTTTGAGGGCTTTTTATTTTTTTCACTTTTCAAAGTGAAAACTTCATTTTTTGAGAATTTTAATGTGAGTGATACAGATCTTATCTAAGTGTGAGAGAAGTGTCAGGTCTGCCATTTACCCATGGTTTGCTTGGGTTTTTATACTTGTAGTATTTTCAACAATTGGTTTCCTTTTGTGAATTTTTTTTTTTTTTTTTACCATTGTTGAACGTTATGAGGGTTTATGTAGATCCAATGGCATTCGGTAATGTCTGCAGCCACTCAACTAGGCACAAGAACAAAATACTCTAACATGCAGAAGGCCATTGAAGGGTGAGGGTAGACTTTGCTCTCAACTCTGTTCTGGAATGTTCTTACGTTGCTCAGGAAACCTCACCTAAATAATGCAAATTGGGCGGAAGTTCTAGGTTAATCTGGATATGAAATACCGATGAAGCTTGATTAATTAATTAAAAAATAAAACACATCATAACAGCTCCGTGGTGGTTTACATTCCCGAAGGCTTCTATCACATTGGATCATGAAAACTGTTCACGGGGCCCATTTTTTTTTTTTTTTTATGACTTAAGCTACTGAAGAAGTATGAAAGAAGGAAGGGACAAAAATATTCAGACAATGTCATTTTTGCTTGAAAAATCTAAGATGTGACTCATAATTTTGAAAAAAAAAACTCTCCCAGACTTCCTTTGGGTATGGCTGGCTAACTGCTCTTCTGAGAGGGAGGTGCATTTCCTATGTATAAATATTCATCTTTTCTATATATTAGGGTTGAAGAAATCAAACATTTACAGGAAATTAAATCCTATTTTCATTAAAACTCCCCAGCTTAGAATCCTTACAGTAGATAGCCCTGACATTTAAATTGGAATCCACTCCTTTCCTCATTTTTGTTGACCAAGGTAATACTGGGAAAATATGGGAATTATCTGTTTACCAAAGCGATACCTATCTCCATCCAAGTGTGCTAAACTGAACTCCAGAGCCTCGTGGTTGAAATATCCACCTCCTGCTAAGGCCACCGGGTTCAATTCCTGCTGGGATGGTAGTTTTTTCAATTAAATTTCCATTAACTTTTTGCCTCTGTGTCATTAGATGCTAATTCTATGGGCTGCCGAGATGAAAGAGTAAAATATCTGATTCATGCCTCATGTTGCTGACAAGTGAACGTGACGATGACAACTTCTTAATGCAGGAGATAGGCCAGCGGGCGAGGGGACAGGTCTTTTAGACCCGCTCTGGCCACGGCTGAGGAGCAGCAGCAGCTGCAGCAGGAAGGCAATTTGGAAGATAGTGATCGCACGGGGGAGGCGCTCAGGATGCTAAGCCCTGGAATGCGGGGAAGGATGCGGGGAGCCTGGAACACTGAGTCGGGGGTACCCCGAGGGCGTGGTGCTCAGGAGGGGAGATGAAGAAGGGTTGGCTGTTTGGAACAAGCCGTTCTGAATGGGGGAAAAGACAAGACATTGTCACTAGGGGAAAGAAGATGGGAAGCTTAGACCAAGCTTGGTCCATGCCCGAGGTCAGAGATGAGCTAACGCTCAAGCAGCAGCATGTCAACTCCAGAAGAGCAGGAGGCCAAGAGGTACTGTGCTCGTCAGCTTTCCTCACTGTGACAGAAACACCTGACAAGGACAACTGCGGGAGGAAAAGTTTATTTCTGCTCACGGTTTCAGTGGTTCTGTCCATGCTCGGCCAATTCCATTGCTAGGGCCCGACGTGAAGTAGAGCATCACGGCTGAAGAGTGTGGCAGAGGATTGCTGCTCAGCTCACGGAGGGTCAGAGAGCAGAGAGGAAGAGGGGGCTGGCGAGGGGGCCGCAGGGAAGATGCACCTTCCAGGGCACGTCCCACCTGCCTGCAGGTACTATCCAGTCGGTCCATTCCAATTAGGTGGACTGATTAGGTGTTGGCTCCCCTGATGGCGTCATTTCACCTCTGAATCTTCCTACATTAACATGGGAAGTTTTAGGGGGGCATCTTACATCCAAACCATAGCAGGCAGTAAAGTGGGACATTGAAACAGAAATGGAAAGCAGTGAAGACCTAGAGAAACAGCGGCCACATGTCAGACTTCCACTACGGTAACAAAATACCTTGGGTAGTTAAAAAGAGGAAAGGTCTATTTTGGCTCACAGTTTTGGAGGTTCCAGTTCATTTTCAGTTGGCCCTGCTGCTTTGGAGCCTGGGGCAGTGCATGGAGGCAGGAGTGCATGGACAAGGAGGCCTGTTCACCTAATCAGCAGGAACCCAAGAGAGAAGAGGAAGAGACTGGGGTCCCGCAATCCCCTTTGAAACATATGTTTGCTAATTGATTGTCTGGAGAAACATTCATAACTGATGCCCAAGAAGGGTAGCCTGAGAAGGCTTGGAAGAAGGGTCCTCATTCTTCAAGTTCTCATGAAAATATACTGGGGGTGTGGCTCAGTTGGAGCACTTGACTAGCATGTGTGAGGCCATGGGTTAAATTTCCCATACCGCCCCCCCCCAAAAAAAATAGTATTTTAGAGTTTCATTACATTAATCTTTACTAAATGAGCTTTGACACAGAACTTTTCTTTTTTAATAGAGGCAACTAGATTAAGGAGAACTTATTCACTAGGGACAATTTGGGCTGTTTAAGGACTTTTTAAATGAAATTTAAAAATTATTCCATCTTTTATTTGAAAATTCAAAGTACGATGCAAATGATTGCACATGTACATTTTTACATATACACGCACACACACACATGCATAGTCTATATGTATGTGAAAAGCCAAATTAACTTTTGAATACCTATAATAAAGCTTGAGATTTGTAGAGGGCACACTGTCTGCTGCATTGCTTAAATGTCCAGTTGCCACTCCAAACACTGTGCATCTCCGTTATTCATTATACTTTACTCTATTAGGGAGTTCTCTGTTTCTGTTTGCAGATGAAAAAGTGAGGCACAGAAATTCAAGTTCAGGTTCTTAGTGTCAATAAGTGGTCCAGCTAGGATCGGTAACCAGACATCCCAATGTCTGAACCTGTGCTTGTAAACACAACTCTGTGGAACGGCAGTTAATAATTTAAAAATTACATGCAAATAAGTTTGACTTTCATATCAGAGTGCAGTTTTGCTGGATGTTCTGAGCATATTTAATTCAAAATAAAATATAAGGGTCCAAATTGAAATAAATAAAGAAACTAATTTGATTCAGGGGGAACTATATTTTATTGATGGAGAGAAACCACATCACTTCTTAGAAGGATGCAAAACATCAGTTTAAAACAGATCAGCTTAGGTTTCTGTTTGATAGCTGCTGACCAACCTGTGGCCATGTGCTGCTGTGGTGCCCTGAATCTCCTTTGCAGAGAACCTCACTGACTTCCATCTCTGCACGGGACAGTTTGAAGGTGCCTGGTACCTTCCATCTATACAGTTTTGCTCTAGCTTCTCCATTGTGAGTACTGACATCTCTGAGTAGCCTGTCCCTGCTAGGCTGTTGTGTTGGTTTTGAGTACATTTGGCCTCAAGTAACAGAAAATCCAGCTCACAGTGGCTTAAAACAAATAAGGGTTTATTTTTCTCCTGAAGCGGGCAGTCTGGAAGGAGCAGCTGTGGTATTGGTTTAGCTGCCTGACATTTTCAGAGTTGGAGACTCTGCGGAGCTGTGGCAGATGCAGCACCAAATGATCAGGCAGGCAAAGTGGGGATGAAGCTGCAGCACCAGCCAAATCTGTCTCCTTTACATGAAGGCAGACCTGAAGAGCCCTGGTGCCCTGCCCTGACCCCTCCACCCTGCATGGACTTGGCCGGGATCCGGTGGGGTTGGGCTGTGAAGGAGGCTGGAGCGAATTGGGTAGCAAGAGAGAAGGACGGCAGACATGGGTGTGAAGAGCTGTTTTGCAACATTGTTCTGGCATCTCAGTGAACCTTCTAATAATTTAAGGAATAGTCTAAATTACAGAATTGTGCAATAGGTAAATAAGTTTCATGTTTCTGCTATAAATCAAATTTCATTAATTGCTTACTTTTCTTTTATAACCTTTTTTATGAAATTGAATTTAATCTTGTACACAGTTAGCCCTACCTTTTTATCTTATTTTATTTTTAATTTAATCTCTAAAAATATTTAATCCTAAAATTTATTTTATTTATTCTCATTGTCATGAGGAAATGGCTTTAAAAAAAAAAAAAAAAACAAACAAACCAAGGGTAAACGTCAACTTAGATTCTCTCCAAATGATCTCAAATTCCAAAGTGTTGGATTCCAAGTGAGTGAGAATTTTACTTCACTTTACGAATAATATTTTCTTCTGCATCTATGCTCACTTGGATGAGATTCCCAGAGCAGAACTCAAATAAAATTACCCTTTTCATGGAACTTATAAAAGTTAGCATTAACTATTATTATGTTATATTTTTACTCACTAGCATGCATTCTTGGAAATGCAAAAAACACATTTCAAGCAAAATTATGCAGTCTAATATCTAACAGGAAAGTTCACACATATGGGTGTTGTTTCTATAAAAGCTCAATTTGTAAAATAAGAAGATATGTTAAAATAAATTGTGAAAAAGAAATGATACTTTTTAAGAATAAAAATGAAGAGGGGCTATGCACCTAATGATTGATAGTGGGCTTCTCTTTTGGAGGTGGATTATGAGTCAGGAACCACATTTTTATCATCTCTACAGGGACAGTTTGAGAGTGAAGTGAATGTTATTAATAATTGTCCCAGGATGAGAGGCACACACAGTTACGATTTCAGGCAACACAGCATGGAGTGTCACCCTAATTGGACTTGGGTTTCAATTCAGGCTCAGAAATTATGGATTTGATAATTATGGGTAACTTCCATGATTTGTATCTTGTTTTTCTGATGGGTTTGATTTTCGTATAGCCTTGTATTATATGTGCAATTTGAAAAAAAGTCAATAAAGATTTTTAAAAGAATGGACAATGTGAGATTTGCACTTAAAAAATATTCTGAAACTGAAAACAATTTTGTTTTCATCAATGCTAACATTGTATGCAGCAATCTGCCAATCAATGGCAATTTTAGCACTTGGCTTTTTTAGCTTGTTTTTAGCCATTCATTCAATTTGGGAAGCACTCATTAAAAACATATCATAACCAGATATGATTGTGTTCTTTAATCCATAACATGATGCTATAAAGCAATTAAAATAAGTCTTTTTTTTTTATAGGATCTCACTAAATTGCCCAGGCTGGCCTTGAAGTTGTAATCCTTCTGCCTTGGCCTCCCAAGTATCTGGAATTACAAGCATGTGCCATCATGCTTGGCTAAAGTAAGTATTCTTAATCTAATTTTTCCAAATTTACCTTTGCAATTGTAAATTATTTGCCCACTATTTCATGCCTGGTATTCAGTAGAGCTTGAATTCAAACCCAAGTCCGATTCCTTCTCCCTTCTTGTAAACCTAGTTTGAATACTGTGATTCATCAAAGAGCATTTTTACTTTTTGAAATATATGTTTAAAATTTGTGCCACATTCTGAAATGTGTTTTTGCACTTCAGGGATAAATTTATTTTCATAGGGATGCTTTTCTAATTTTATAATTGCATTAGTAGAAAAATAATTGCTTTATTACCAACGCTGTGGGAGAGATGTAAGAATTAAAAGCCCAAAACCTGAAGACAGGTAAATGTCAATGTCAGCAATACCAAATGCTATGTTACCAATGTCAGGTGGTTGAAGTAGCAAAGCATTTTTATTTCTAACGAGATGTCCCAAAACTCTGAACCTGGCCACAGCACAGCTTACTGTAATATAGATGTGAAGAGAGACATCCCCTCTACAAGAGGCACCTGGTTCATCACCCAAGTCCCAAAGGTATTTCTATAAGCCACATAACTTACAAGGAGAGCACAACGTGAAACTTTAAGGCAAGACTCTCATGTCATTTTTATAGATAATTTAAAAAAAAAAATTCCAGGTCAATGGATCCAGTGCTAAAATAAAGATGCCAGAAATAAACAGCATGTATTTAACCATGTGCAGCAATATTGCACAACAGTTTGGGACAGGAAGCAAAGATGAATTATGCTGATAGGCTGTGAAGTGGCAACATTATTTGTGCCTTTTCTTTTAGCCATCAGTCTTGCCTTTACCCATTCCTTTTAAATGATTCCACTGAAAACTGCAAAAGAGCTTAATCCATTCATTTTCTTTATGGGCCCTTAAAATAAAACACCAGAACTATAATTTGCTAATCATGTTTCATCACTCATGTGGATCACGTGCGCTGAGTTGGGTTGGTGAAATCACTAAGCGTCTGCTTGGCTGTTACTCTATGAAGAAGGCCTGTTTTGGCAATGGAAGGATGTGTTGATCAAGAGCCTTTCATAGCATCACAGATTCCATACAGAGATGCCGCTCCCGGGAGAGATTTATTTTTATTCTGTGGCAGCTCTCCGTTTTCTGTGACAGGGATGAAGGTCACTGACCTCCATGTTCACAACAGTGCACATCCTATTTTATCCATGGGAGTTGGGTATAATGCAAAGCCTTCCTTTAATGGTGGTTCTGATTCCAGTGAAAAATGTCTCTGTTGGTGACTTCTGCAATGGTCCAACTGACTGGTATGGTTACTGAGCCATGAGGAACATGCCACTCTTGATGTGTGACAGATCTGTGAAAATGTGGTTGACATCACTAAAAATCCATCCTTTTTTTCAGAAGAGTATGTGATGTAAGCCAAGACGTTTTGATGGATTTTTTTTGAAAAATTTAGTGAGATCCTATTAAAAAAAAATTTTAATTTCTTTTAATTTCCCAACAACCTCAAGAGGAGGTAGGTATTCCTATCTCCATATTATAAAGGAGGACACTAAGACCTGAGGTTGCTTGTTAAGTGATTCAACTAATAAACAGCTGAACTAAGTTCCATCTCACGTCACCTGCCTTCAAGTTCATCGTCATTTTCTTTAGACCACAGTCTATTTCTCAGTAGCTGGACACTTAAGAATCTCTCGTGGATGAATGAAAGACTCAAAGGCAGATGGTAGATGCAAGCCCAAGGCAGTGAGAAGACATGAAGGCTTGGATCACCCGCAGTCTGTGTCTCATTTCCAAATTCCTGTGAAAAGTGTGAACTTTGGGGGTAGCTCAAACTGTTTCTTTCTAAGATTTCCTGTTGGTCCTTTCCCAGTTATCGACCAATTCACTGTGTACCAAACTCCTCTACTTCTTTTGTGGTGTGGAAGATTCACTTTTTAAAAACAGACATTTATAGGATACATATTTCAGATCCTAAGTTTTGTGTAGACAACATAAGTTGGGTGGGATCAAAGTCTTCTTTTAATATCTCTTTAATTTCTCCTTCTTCTTCCTCCTATGACCTCCTCTAACATACATAGTTATGACCCACTTGGTGGTGGTTTGGTCAACAGTGGCCTGCTCATGTGACAGTGGTCCCATAAGATTATGTTGCTTAGAGACACCGTCACCATCTTAATTTGTTTAAGTACACTCTATAATGTCTGTGCAATGAAAATTGTATTTCTCCAGAACATATCCCTGATGTTAAATGACATGTGACTGTAGTAGTAGAGATTGTTGATGAATGAAAACACGAGGTATTAGCTTCCCAGTACTGTGACTAATAATAATGAGTTACTCAACTTTTAAGGAGGAAGGATTTACTTGTCTTTGGCTCACAGTTTTGGAGGTTTCAGTCCGTGGTGGCTTGGCCTTGTTTCCTTTGGGCCTGTGGTAAGGGACTACATCATGGCAAGAGCCTGTGGTGGGGGTAGATGATCACCTCATGGCAGCCAAGAAGCAAAGAGAGGGGCCAGGGTACCACTGTCTCCTTCAAGGGCACACCCCCAGCAGCCTGACTTCCTTCCACCAGGCCCACCTCCTAAGAGTTCCAACACCTCCCAAGAGCACCAAACAGCTGAGGACCAACAAGTCTTTAACATACAGGCCTTGGGGGGATTTCCAGATGCAAGCCACAGCACATGAGCATCTCCTGATGAGCAGTCCTTCCTATAGCATCTCTGGTGCAACATCATATTCTCTCCTACAAGATCTGCCTTGGTGTCTTACTGTTTTTCTTATTAGTTAAGTCACCTAGGCCACCCCACTTCATCTCCATAAGCTTTCATGAAAAATCACTCGCCTTGCAGGTTATCATATGAGAATAAATGGGGGTAGTGCAGATAAGAGCAGCCTGCTGATCACAAAGTGGTCCACAGAGTTAAGATGCTGGGTATCTGCCACCTCCTTCCTATGGGGCTGGTGAATCCTGTGGGTACCTGCTTCCCCCACTAAGTTGCTCAAGACATGGAGGTGAAGTCCCATTTGGACCTATGCAAGGCTTTCTAACTCCTGTGATAGTGGAATTCTTGTTCTGAACGGCAAGACTGTCTTCTATGTCCCCGAAGCACCTAGTATCTCCCTTCCTGGTAGAACTTACCCCATGGAATTGTGAATATTTGGTTACATGTCTGTTCTCCCTCCTTAAAGAACAAGGAGCTAATGTCTGTGGCCACAGTGCATAACTGACATTAGCACATAGTAGGCATTCCCCAAAATGTGTAATGATTAGGTAATAACTAATAGGTAATAGTTATTGAGCATCTAGTCTGTGCCATTGCTTTAAATGCCTTGTGTATACCAATTCATTTATTTCTCATATCAACAAAATTATCCTCATTTTATTGATGAGGAAACTTAGGTTGAGGGACATTAAGTGCCTGACTAAGGTCACATGGCTGTAAGTGACAGCCCTGGAGTGTCAGGATATGAGCTGTGTCTTCTGATTTTAGAAGGTACTTCACTACTAACCCTGGTGCCTTGTGACATGAACATTCACCGCAGAAAATCTGGACAATGAAGGAAAACAGCTAAGAGAAAAGTATTATTTCCTTCATTTTTTTTTTTACATATGAATAATTCTGCCACCTAGAGATAACTACACTCAACATTTCCTCATTCTGTGGGTGGCATTTTGTATGGCAGAGTTTATGCTGTAAATGAATTTATAGCTATTTTTCACTTTTAGCATATCATAATCATTTTTAATGACAAAAATATCCTTCCATGAATGGGCGGATTATTATTTACCCAAACAATCTCCCATAATTGGGCACTGTATTTTTCCTTCCAGTTTTAAACGATTCTGTAATTAACATTTTTGTGCATAAATCTTTTGTACATATTATATTTTTGTTGGGCTGGGGATGTGGCTCAAGCGGTAGCGCGCTCGCCTGGTATGCGTGCGGCCTGGGTTCGATCCTCAGCACCACATACAAACATATTATATTTTTGTGTGGTTCACAGAGAGGATATTATTGATATTTTTGATACACAGAGCCAAATTGCTGTCTGCAAAGATGGTCCTAATTTACACCTCCACAGCAGGGCCTGAGCAAGCCTCAGACTTTGGGGAGTGTTTGAAAGTAGGCTTGAGAGGAGATTCCAAGGCTCTGCCTGAGGAGAAGGAGGCAGCGGCACCAGAAGTTGGAGTTCAACAGCGCTGGCCTTGAACGCCCCTGGTCTCTACCAGGTTAGAGGTGCAATGAAACACAAGCTGCCCACAGCCCAGGTGGAGTCTTGCTATCTCTGGCTGCACAGCCACTTGGGCCAGGTTGGGACCTGCTCCTGTCCCGCCAGGTGCCGAGCTCATCAGCAGGATAACGCAGCAGTTTCAATTTGACCAAGGAGGAGTTCAGCGCCTTCCCAAGACAACGCCACCTATCAAGAAGATATTCCCAAATTGTCTCTCCCGTGTGCCGTGTGTTGTGTGATGTGTGTGTGTTGTGCTTTGTATGTGTTGTGTGTGTTTTGTATTGTGTATGTGATGCATGATGTGTTGTGTTGTATGTGCAATGCATAGGGTGTGTGGGAAGGTGTGTGTGTGTGTGTGTGTGTGTGTGTGGTGGGAGTGGTAGCATAGGGGAAGGGGTCAGTTTGCAAACAGTTGCCATTAAGAAGAAATCAACTGATCAAACGAATCGACTCTGCCATGTTCCTGGGTTTTCTGAGCTTATTTGCTCTCTTTGTCACACTGCAAGGAGTTTAGGGCCCCATGCTGTGGCTGTTGCCAGCCTCTGGTGCTCCAGTATGAGAATTAAAAATGCATAATCTACCAAGTGTCCAACTTCATGTCTTGTGGGACCACAGTTTTAATGATCTAAGAGACACTCTGCTTTCACTTCTCTAACTCTAGCAGGCACTCCGTCCAACACAGTCAGGAGTTCCATTTTTATTATTTGTCTCCACAATACCTACATTCACCTCTTTATATTTCCTGGCATTAAAAATAATAATAATAATAATCCCAAGTTTAGCAAGAAGAACGTGAGCTCTTTCCATCCCAGAGCACAGACCTGGCTGGGAGGGGCAGCAACGAAGCTACAGTTTATTTGCTGAGACAAAATTATCTCCTTTGACAAAAAGAATGAGAATCCACTGAGACAGAGTCTGGGGCCTGTTCCTTGGGCGTGTGAAAACTTTGATTTTAATTAACACTTTTTAGAATCAGATAAACCTAAATCGGCAGGCTGGCTCCATTTAATAGTTTATGAACTTGGCAGTATCTTCTCAATCTCAGTTGATTCATCTGTGAAATGGGGATAATGACATTAACCCTATAGGGTGGTTGGAAGGTTTAAGTGAGATAAATCATATAGATCACTCAGCACAAGGCTGGCCTGGGTGTTCCATAAATGTTAGCCCCAATTATTTTAATTATTATTTCTTTATCATCACCATCATTATTTATTTGACTCATAGAATTTCTCACTTAACTTATCCTATAGGATGGGAAGAAAATATATATATTTCAGCAACCTGTTAATAAGAATGGCGCATTTGCTAGATTTCTTCTCCTTTGACTATTGTTTGGGAAACAGCTATCTCTTTCCATGGCTTGCCCAGGAGTGTTTGATTGCCCAGGAGTGTTTGATTATAGGGTTAACTGATTCCCAAGTGGAGAGGGAAGAACATGGAGACACCAGAGAAAATATGTGTGAAGAAGAAAGGCATCTCAAATATAAATCAGTATCCCACTTGCAACAGCATCCTTCTAAACAGCTAGTACTGGAGGTGCGGCTGAGAGCTTGCTGATACCACTTCACTGCCATGCACCCTCTCCCACAGTGCCTCCTGTAAAAACAATAAAATATTAATAACCGAAAAGGGCCTTCCTGAAGATGCAGCATGTTATGACAAGTATTAGCAACAATTCTGTAAGATGTAATTTGAGGCATGTGTTTTTTTTTTTTTTTTAAAAAGCCTGCCCCAAATCTATGGCGTGCTTGATTCAAATCGGCTGCTGCGGGCTGACGTGTCTCCTTGAATTTTACCTTTCATTGCTCCAGTTCCCTTGTACAATTTCTCTTCCCCTTCCTCCCGTGATCAATTTCCCACTTGCAGCAAGCATACCATCTCTCCAGGGCTGGTTTCTCAGTACCCGGTAAAGCTTTCCATCTTCTTATTCTGTAATTCTGGGAGGTGGTAGCGGGGTAGAGAGCAAAAAGCCTTTAAAATCATCAAGTAATTGTTCTGTGGGTTTTTTTTTTTTTTAAAAATCCTCTTTAGTTCTTCTGGGTCCTGAATCATTTTAATAGACTGCCAACATGCACTTGGGCTTTCTTTTTGTGTAATAAACCTACAGAGGATAGTAAACCCACTTGGTTGGAACCCAGGTTAGGTGTCTGATCTGGGGATTGCTGGCTTCACCATCATGAGTTCGGGAAACACAGGTGAGTGGTGGGAGGACAGAGTGAAGTCATCTCTTCCATGTGCCACCCCTTTTCCAGTCCCCAAGAAAGATCAGACAGTGCTTGCCTGTTGGTAGTGGTAAAATGGACTCATTTTTATATCAAACTCTGTGTGGAATTAGAAGAAAATAATTGCAATTTTTATGAATTTGGCCAAAATATGATTTAAAAAAAAAACATTTGGGGGCTGTTTTTTAAAAAAAAAAAAAAAACAAAAAAAAAACATTGGGGATGTGGCTCAAGCGGTAGCGCGCTCGCCTGGCATGCGTGCGGCCCAGGTTCGATCCTCAGCACCACATACCAACAAAGATGTTGTGTCTGCCGAAAACTAAAAAATAAACATTAAAAAAAATTCTCTCTCTCTCTCTCTCTTACTCTTTCTTTAAAAAAAACAAAAACATTTGGCATGAGGGCTAAAATTCACCTTGTAGGTCGGGAACTTGGGAAAATGATGTGATGTGAAAAGAGAAGGTGTTTCAGACTCAGTCCTCACACAATGTGGTTTGACAGGAGAGAGCTCAGGCGTTCTGCATGAGTAGAAAACAAATTTGAGGGAATTAGTTGTTGCTTATTTGATGGCCATAAGTGGAACCTTTGGAGAGACAGTTTTGGAAATAGTAATAATATGTGTTAAGATTTGGGTATGAGGTGTCCTCCCAAAGCTGCTGTGTTAATGCAGGAATATTCAGAGGGGAAATGAATGGATTGTGACAGCTGTCATCTAATCTGCCCATCCTATTTTGAATGGAGTAAACTGTAACTATAGGCAGGTGGGGTGTGGCTGGAGGAGGTGGGTCACTAGGTACATACCCTGGAAGAGTGCATCTTTCCTGTGGCCCCTTCCCTTCTTGCTCTCCCTGCTTCCCAGCTGCCACGAATAGAGCAGCTTCCCTCCATCATAACCTTCCGCCATGATGTTCTGCCTCACCTTGGGCCTGGAGCAATGGAGTTGGCCTACCATGGACTGAACCTCTGTAATCATGAACCAAAATAAACTCTTCCTCCTCTAAGTTGTCCCATTTGGTATCTTGGTCACGATGACAAAAAACTAACACACCACGTAACTCTTATGGAGTGGTTTCAGCCTCCCAGGGACAGTTTCTAAGACCTGTGTGTTAGCTCATTGAATGCTCCCAACACCACGCTGTGGCAAGGGTTATGTGTGTACATGCGTGCATTTGTTGATGTGAAATTCATATAACCATTGGAAATGAGCAATTTAGTGGCATTTCATACTTTCAGGACATTGTGCATCCACTGCTTCTATCTAGTTCTAGAACATTTTTGTCAATCCCCAAAGGAAACAATGTATCTATCATATTAGTTTCCTAGGGCTAGTGTAACAAAGTAACAGAAACTGGGAGGCCTAGCAGAAATCTATTGTATTGCAATTCTGAGTGCTGAAAGTCTGAAATCAAGGAATCCACAGGATCCTGCTCCCTCTGAGACTGAACCTTCCCTGTGTCTTCCCAGTTTCTAGTGTGGCCAGCCATCCTTGTCGTCCTTGGCCTCCAGTGGTCACTCCATTCTCTGCCTCCATCTCCAAGTGAGCATATGCACATTATCTTCCCAATGAGTCCAACTTTCCCCTTTTTATAGGGACACCAGTCATATTGGGTTAGGAAGCACCCTAATGACACAGTCTTGACTTGATTACCTCTGTAAAACCCTCTTTCCAAATTCAGTCTCATTCTCTGGTGTTTGGGTCTGGGACTTCCACATATCTTTTCTGGAAAGCAGAATTTCACCTAGAACCCTCATGAAGCCCTTAGTCCTCTTTCTTCTCCCCCACCTCCTGGCAACCACCAGTCTGCTTCTTGTTGCTATGGATTTACCAACTCTGGACATTTTGTATAAATGAAAGCATATAATAGATGACCTTTTGCATCTGACCTTAATGGTTTTGAGGTTTATCCTTGATGTGGTGTGTATCAGTACTTCATTCCTTTTTATGGTTGAGTACTATTGTACTTATTTTCCAAATGAAGACACTGAGGCATATATAGCTTAAACAGCATGTCTGAGGTCATACAATGAAGATATTTCAGAGGTTGAAATGGTGAAAGAAAGGTGGCCGTGGGATATCCAGAATGGTAGAGGATGTCCAAGGGCATTTGAAGGGCGGTGACTGATCCTCCATGTTAAGCTGTCCTCTGTTCCACACTGTGTAGTGACCTTCTTCATTCTTTCCAAGTCTTCAGATTCTTCCTCACTTTACTATTTTATATTAAGCATAGATCGAGGCAATAATTAAAGGGGGCATCTGGTGTGGAGATATGAATTCGGAGATGACTGAAAGACACAAGCCCCTGGGCAGCCATGAATTCATGGATGTCTGACTAATCTATGTGCTAAGGGAAAGTAGGATTTGGGGGGTGGAGGGAGGGGGGGTTTAGGACTTGGGGACAGGCTCACATAGCTTTGTGTCATCTGCTTGAGGTCACCCAGAAGCTCTTGTGTCTTGAAAGTAATCATATCCCCCTCATGACTGAGACCCACTGTATCTTTTTAACCTCCCCATAGACAATTTGGTACCAAAGTGGCTTTGTGTCACAAGAGCCATTGTAATTGTTATTATGTCAGATGGGTTCCAGAATAGCACCAAGTTTTCCTTCCTTCCTTCCTTCCTTCCTCCCTCCCTCCCTCCCTCCCTCCCTCCTTTCTTTCTTTCTTTCTTTCTTTCTTTCTTTCTTTCTTTCTTTCTTTCTTTCTTTCCTTCCTTCTTCCTTCCTTCCTTCCTTCCTTCCTTCCTTCCTTCCTTCCTTCCTTCCTTCCTTCCTTCCTTCCTTCCTTCCTTCCTTCCTTTCTTCCTCCTTCCTTCCTCCCTCCCTCCCTCCCTCCCTCCCTCCCTCCCTCCCTCCCTCCCTCCCTCCCTCCCTCCTTCCTTCCTTCCTTCCTTCCTTTTTTCTTTCTTTCTTTCTTTCTTTCTTTCTTTCTTTCTTTCTTTCTCAGTACTAGGAATTGAACACAGGGGTAGTTTTCCAGCCGTTTTATTTTTTATTTTGAGATAGGGTCTTGCTAGGTCGTTGAGGCTGGCCTCAAACTTGTGATCCTTCTGCTCTGGGATGACAGGTGTGTACCACGGTGCCCAGAAATCCAAAGGTTTTAAAACTCACGTGAGCCAATTGCCAAGCCAGAAAGATGTGGTCCTTTACAATGAGAATGGAGGACTTTGGTGGGCTCCCTTCAGGAGACGGGGCATGGGGCCGTTTCCCCTGGGCTGACACAGGGAGCCCCACAGAACAGTCCCTTAAAGCAGCAGAAATGCATTCTCTTGCAGTTCTGGCCAAGGCGTGGGCACAGTCGATTCCTTCTGAGGGCCTGGGGAGAGCATTTCACTTGCACATGGCCCGGGACAATGAACTTCTGACCTAAGTTCCTGGTGGGAGAACTTGCCAATCCTCCCCCACCCCCCAGCAATGTGGGTACAAGCCAGTTGTGTGTGGCCCCAGCCTCAGCCTGTCTGAGATCACAGAGCCGCCAGGACATGCAGTCATTGCCATCCGGCGGAAACATGAGCTGTTTTGAGTTTCCAGCATGTGAAGTGCATGCCGGAAACCGGCAGAACCCTCCCTCATGGAGTGTAGACACACTCTCCAAGTGCTTTGCAGTCCCTATCCCACAGAACGGGTCATCCATTGGAGAGTGCACAACCACAACCCCTGTGCAGTCAGCCCTCCTATTCACAGGCTCCATATCCATGGGCTTATTCGGCCTTGGGTTGAAAATATTGGAAACAAAAATCGTGACTGAATTAAACATGTACAAACTTTTTTCTTGCCATAAACAATGCACCAACTATTTACATAACATTGACATTGTATTAGTGGAGATTCAAGGTATACAGGAAGATGTGCATAGGTTATGTGCAAATGGTATGCCATTTTATATTAGGGACTTAGCATCTGCAGATTTTGATATTTGTGGGGAGACCCAGAAGTAATCCCCCTCAGATACCTAGGAATGACTATATTTACCTTTTTGAGTAGTAATGCTGGATTTCTTTTCTTTCTTTCTTTCTTTTTTTTTTTTTCAAAAGAAAACCAAATCCTTTCAGCTGAAAAAGGATGCACTCTTAATGAAAAATTAAGTACTAAATAATCTTTTCTCAGGAATGTTGATGGTGGCTGTGAAACGTACCCAAATGCTTGTCCTACAAATGCTTGTTACTACTCTAGGGACTGCAATAACAGCTGACCATAGGTAAACCCAGAAGACAAAAATCTTAAAAACCTAATTCAAAAATCAGTAACTATTACAAGAAGAAAATCATAGCTGGGGATGATGCCTTAACCTGTGCTGTTACGTTTGTATGTCACTCTGGGAAGTGTTAGGTAAGATGGTTCTTCTGCTCCTTCTTCTTTTTGGAAGTGGGAATTGAACCCAGCAGGGCTTAACCACTGAGCCATATCTTCAGCCCTTTTAAAATATATTTTATTTCGAGACAGGGTCTTGCTAAGTTGCCTAGGGCCTCACTAAATTACTGAGTCTGGCTTTGAACTTGCGATCCTCCTGCCTCAGCCTATGGGGTTATAGGTGTGCACCTCACCTTGGGCCTGGAGCAATGGAGCAATGGAGCATCCTGTGCCCAGCAGGATAATTATTCTCCTAAGTTAATTTTGTTTTCACTTTTTCTTGGTCATACAAGGAAAGCAATAGTTATTAATGAGATGGGTCCATTAGCAGAAGAACTTCATGTGTAGATAGTTGAATGATGCAGTTTTACGTCAGTTTCTTCCAAAGAAACTTAGTGATGGTTTGATTTTTTTTCTCTATCCAATCCATGAACTCAGGCAAAGCTTTTGGAAGTTCATTCTGTCGAAGATACTGTGTCTAATATTATCGTGATTTATAACTTCACTTTAAGACAACTCAACAGCAGAAATAGCAGAGGTACTGCAGATATAGATTTTGGTGGAGTGCAGCAGAACGAAAGAAAAACTGTGTTATTACTAAATTAAGAAATCTATGGAACAGAAACGTATTTGGAATTAGACGCAATGCGTTCATAGTTCGTAACTGCATCCAAACAAGCTGTGAGAGTCTCCCAACAAAATGGAAGCTATAGTTGACAGACATAAATATTTCTATTTATACACAGAGAAATTGAAATGCAAAATATTTATGATGGAGACGATGCTGAGTTGAAAAAGTGTGGCAGCCTGGCAAGATGTGCCTTTTATCTTCTCCGCATGTTCTTAGATTTAGAAATGTTTGAAAGGCTACTTTACAATTCAACCTAGGCATGCTATGATATGTATTGGCCTTTTATTATTTTTTAAAATAAATGGCTCCTCTAATTTTTTTTTCCATTTTGCTCAAAATCACTTGGAAATTCTTCATCAAGAATTCAAGCTATGGTGAGCCAAAGACTTCAGCTCTTGATGTAATGTAATTATTACAAATGCCATTATTGAAAACAGAGTTTCTACTTACAAAACCAGAAGAGGAACTGAAGAAATTAAAGGTTTTCAATGTGAGATTAAGTCATTAGGTTTTGTGATATCTTGACTTATGGGAAGAAAACTTTGAAGAAGATTTTATGTGTAATCGGATGTATTCTATATTAAAATAGGATGAAATTGAGAATCCCTGTGGTGTTTTAGCATCTAAATTTAGCAAAACATTTTTAGAAGCCCAAATAGAGATAACTTATTTGGTGAGTTTTATCTTATAAAATATTTGTCAAAGAAAGTTTCTCTGAATAAAGAAAAAAAATGACAGAATCTGTGAAAAGATTTAGACTGAACTAGTAACATTCCAACAACAACAACAACAACAAATAGGTATCTTAACACCTGCAGAAAAAGATTTTCAATTTTTTTTAATTGAAAATACCATGGTCAGTTGAGAAGAGTCAGTGGAAGATGTCAATAATTTCAAATTTATAAAATATAAAACTCAACTTTGAAAAAGATTGTAGGCAAATACATGATAAAAAAATTTACAAACATATATTAATATTCATTCTTTAGAAAAATATCAACAACTTGGTATTAGGTAGAGATGTGACTCCCAAACTGATTACAACAATTAGGAACTAAAAATAATATTCTGCTTATATTCCTTTTCAATGATCAGACAAATCAAATTAAATACAAAACTTCTGCTTTGATGTATGTACATTGATTGTTTTGTGACTTTTACTTTTGAAAATAACTTAACACATCAGCTATTTTATAGACTTATCATTATATAAACCAATTTGTCAACCTGTAAATGCATACTTCAAAAAATTATATATTTTATTCATTTTTTTTCTCACTCTCAAAATTACCCCAATGTGGGTAATAAAGTATAGGCACACAGTTAAAGCACATGTCCATTTTGGGTGTTGCTTTTGAATCCCAGGGCCTTGGTATGGCTGGGAATGTGATTGACAGCTATCCATCAGCCCCGCCTCCAGAAGACAAGAAGAGAAGCGCATGCGCAAGACGGAGCCCTTTGCAGCTCTGGAGGAGTGTCCCTTGGGCGCGCCTGGTTTCAGTTCCTCCTCCCCGCTCATTTGACCTCTCTCCCCACATCCTGTGGGTGACAGTGACTTCCATCTCTCACAAGTAGCGCTTCATTCAGTAAATAATCACTTAGAAAAAGTTTATTTTGATAATTGTATTTGCATTCATTATCTATCTTTAATGAGTCATTTTATTGTTTGCTTACATCGAAGTATATGATTCCTTTCAGGATAGGAGGAAAATGTAATTCTTTCAGGTACATATTACGCACAAACACACCCACTAATGAGATCATCAAGAGTCAAATAATTAGGTAATTAGTGTTTTAAATGCCTGTATCATGCAGAAATCCACGGTAGGTTGTGTTACAGGTGATTAACAAACTTAGGTGAGAATGCATTATTAGCCCCTTTAATATAATAAAACATGGGTTTTTGCTATCAAAACATTCAGAATAGGATTAGATTGGGTAATGAAGACCACCTGAATCTGGTGAGTGGCTTTTTATTTTATCTTTTAGAGTTGCTGGGGATTGAATCCAGGCATGCAAGGCACGGACTCTACCACTGAGATACCCCCAGCCCCCAGTGAGTGGTATGGCTGGGAAGGTGAGTGACTTTTTAAATGCCAGGTACTGACCTAGGACTGGGCATTCAACTCTGTGCACAGTAAACAGTTTTTGTCCTATAGAGCTTATCTTTGGGAGGAGGGGAGGGGCCCAAATAAGTATGCAATATGAAATGTGTCATGGGGAGCCGCATGCTAAGAAGGTAAGTAAGCCAAGCAAGGGGGACACAGATGTGTTAGAGCTTTTGCTCCCTGTGCCCAGTGGCAGCTTGAGTCCGGAGCTCCCTGTGTGGGGCTGCCGGATGCAGCTGGGCGGAGGACTGAAGTTTGATCATTTCCAAGGCCAGTAACTACAATGGTTCTCCCACACCTGGAGGCTAATGAGTAATGAGCACCATTAAGGCCTATTTCAAATGTAAAAAACCTTGAGATAATGTACTAAATTTTCCAGAAGTTTGTTTTCTTAGTGCCTGCTGGAACACTACAGGATTTTCTTTAACATCATTGCTGGAATTCCTGCCTTCGTCCCAGTGCGGGTGAAAACGAGGGTGGAAAATTTCCAGTGTTGCTGAAAACGGACGAGATTTCGGATCAAGCTAGCTGCCTACAGAACTTACCTGGACTATGATTTAAGCTAGCTGCCTGCAGAACTTACCTGGACTGTGATTTACCTGGACTGTGAGTTAATCTATTGAGACACTGCTTTACCTGGACTGAGACAACAAGCTGTAATCTATAACAAATTGTAACTCAGGTATCTTTGTTAACGGTGTCATTGCTGGTATAATTTTTCCAAGGGCTTCTTGCATGGAGCCATCAATTGGCTTGGTATTGTGGCATTTTGTATCCTCCCCTTCTGCTTGTAGCAGATTATTTATGGTGTTTGTGTAAAAACCACTATGGTGGTTATTTAAATTAAACAAAAGGGGGAAATGTTAGAGTCTGTAAACAAGTCAGGATGGCGCCTGGCAAAATGCCAGAGGGAGTGGTTTCTGAAGTAAGGCCAGCGAGCCATTAAGTGTGGAGATTCCTTATTGGTTGACTGCTGTATCGAGTTTATGCTAATTAAGATAAGCTGTGTGGAATGTATAAATACCTCTCCCGTCCTACAATAAACGGCTCCCACTCCTGCTGTATCAACGTACACAAGTAGTTCGTCACCCCCCCCCTCCCCCCCCCCCCCCCCCCCCCCCCCCCGGTTATTTTGCTGCAGCTGGACTGCGACACAGATGGATGGAAGGGGTGCCATTTTATTTAGTTAGAAAAAAAATCTTTGTGATAAGGTGCAGGTACCCAAATGAAATGAGAAAGGAAGTCACTGTCCAGGGAAGGCAGGCGAGACAGGGATGATAGAGGATGGGGCTGGAGGGCTTGAGGAAGAGAAGGGCCAGTGTGGCTGGTGTGGGGTGGGGGAGGAGGGATGGAGAGGGGAGAGGAGAGGACCCAAGAGGCTGGGAGTTGGGGAGGTCTTGGAGGAGACGGGAGGGGAGGTCAGAATCAGGACTTTTTGAGCAGAGGAATGATATAATTCGACTTAACACTTGCAAAGGATCATTCCAGGTACAGGAAAGAGTGTGTGTGTGTGTGTGTGTGAGAGAGAGAGAGAGAGAGAGAGAGAGAGAGAGAGAGAGAGTGCCAGCGCACGCTGGGGAACAAATGGGGAGAGTTAGGAAGGCTCTTGGGTTCTGGCTGTATTTGGAGCTAAGGTATCCCGGCTCATGATGCACTGGAGGTGGGAGGAATGTGAGCTCTTTCTGCTTGGATATTAGCATGAGTGGAGCTGCCATTTTCTGAGCAGGGCAAGATAGGGACAGGATGGGGTTTGGCTGGGATGCACTGGGGTGAAAGCAGTTCGGTGTGGACTTGCTACACTACAGATGCCTCTGAGACACTGAGGGAAAGTAGTGGTTGATTACTTACCTCTCCGTACTCTGGTTTTTCATCAGTAGGTTGAAGCTTTTAAGATTACTCCATAATAGGATTGCCCTAGGGATTAGCCGAGTTAACAGGTTAAAGTGCTCTGTAGAGCTTATGGCACCCATTCAACATTATTACCGCGAACACCTTTGGTTAATTCACATTTTCTGAAAAAAAACACTCATATCTAAAAATACCAGTACTCAAGTGCACCAGAGCCAGTGGAATTAATGCTGGAAATGGCTTTTAATCTCCACTCATCCAAGCCTCATGAGAAGACTGAGGAATGGTCAGGAAATCTCCAAGCATCAGAGTTTGAGCCTGGGATTCTGGAAGCTTCTGCTCTTTTTTTTATCACCTAGTCCTTCTTGTGCCCATTAGGTTTTACTCCCTGGGGTCTCAATTTTGAAGGGGGTTTGTTGAATGCCCGGGATGTTTTAATGCTTTGCAGAGCTCCTGGTAGGTTTCATCTTCAGAGAGCAGAGCAGGCAGGCCACGCCCAGAGAGCACACCTCTAGTGGAGGGTCACTCAGTGCCTTGTTTAGAGGGTGGGATGTGAGGAGGTGGCTTTACACTTTGTGACTTCCAGTTGACCAAGCCTTGGGAGCATGTGGCTGCTGGGGTGGGGGATGGAACCCTGGTGAGCACTTTCTTTTGTAAATATATTACTTGGTCAAACATCTTCTGTCAAATGAACCTACTCAGCCAGAGGGAGTGGGGGACAAGACAGAAGTCCCTGCTATGATGGGGGACAAGAAGTTTCTACCGCTCTTTGTGTTTTATGGACATCTAATGGGTTCCTTTTCTCCCATCTCCCCTATGTGCCCCCTTGCTCCCCTTCCCCAGCCTCAGGGTCAATGCTGCTCAGATCTTTCACATTCATCCAGAGGTAGGGATTAATGCATAATGTATCCTTGAGCCCTTGTGACATCTGCAGTTTCTGAAGGGGTTTTTGGTCTGAGGTTGCCGGCCTGCAAATCAGCACACTGGACTCCATCCCATGAAGGCCATCTGCTCTATGTGAGCTGGGAAGCCGAGAGCCGAGCATATTCCCAGGGCTTTCTAACTCTTTGCAGTGTAGGGATTTTTACTGGCTTCTGAACTCATTAAAATGACCACATCACCCTCATTTCTTTTTCCAGAAAAACTTAGTCCCAGTGTATAAGAAGCAGCCCCAATGGGCTGTGAGCCTGCAGAGGAAACAGACAGATCCAGGATTGCAGAGTGCAATACATGGAGGACTAACTGTCAGAAGTGTGGTCCTGGGTTCAGCAAGACCTGGGGATCCATTATATAAGGAGCAGCTTATAAAATGGTCAGGACAAATGACTTCATCCAGGCTGGATGGGACCTGGCTTACCTCAAGCGAATATCACCATGTCAGACTCAATTCCTGGAGCTGTTGTAAAGCTCTGCATACTTCTGAATGGCTTTGTTTATTTATAGTGTGCTGGGAAATGGTGTGGGAAAACCAGAGCAGGGTTACTCAGGGCCAGTCATGGCAGCCGTCAGGTCAGGCGGGATCTCTGCACCTTCCCTAGGGCCAAGAGAAGCTCCCCAGAAGCTCTGCTTGGTGCTGTAGCCCAGCATATCCTAGTGGAGAGAGGTGGCCGGGCAGTGGAGCTTGGTATGATACAGGCTGGGTGGGAGGGGCCAGAGGGGCTGGGTTATTTTGAGGGATCAGGCGGTTTTGCAAGGACAGCTTGTGGACACCATGAGTCCCTTCCATTCTTCCTCCTTCTCATGGAAACAGACACTAATTTTGTTTGTGGCAGGAATGTTCCAATTCTTAAGGAGTCAATGAGATGTGACTGAGTTCTACTGCCGTGGTTCGTATGTCCCCCAAAAGCTCATGGGTCAGAAACTGAATCCTTCAATCAACAGGAGACTGTATTTGGAGGTGGGCCTTGGGAGTTATCAGGATTAGATGAGGGCATGTGGGTGGAGCCCCAGTGATGGTGTGAGTGGTTTTATAAGGAGAGAGACCTGAGCTAGCAGCTGGCTCTGTCTGGCTGTGGGACACCTCTGCAGTGTTAGGGTGCCACAGGAGGGCCCTCACCAGATGCTAATCAGATGGCAGCAGCATGCACTTGGGCTTCGCCTCCAGAACCGTGAGCCAGATAAATTTCTATTATTCATAAATGACCTGGTCTCAGGCAACAGAAAAAGGGCTGAGACACTTCCCAAATGGGACTTCTAAGAAAACTGTTGTTTTTCTGATAAAATGGTACAGAGGGTAGGGTAGAAATTTTGATCATGAAGGTGAACGTCCTGTACTAAGGATTACAAAGCAGAAAGAGCCAGGAGCTTGAGACTTGGTTGACATTGCAAATTTCCCTGCCAGTCCTTCCCTTGAACCTGTTATTAGATGAGGGAAAAAAAAATCATCACATTTGACCAAGATGCAACATCTGAGGTCTGTTATGTGTGTAGAAACAGTCCCAGAGCCGCTCTCCAGCCCTTCTGGTGCAAGCCGGGCTCTGCCACTTCCCTGTGGTGTAGCTCGAGGACCAGCACGTGAACTCTCTTGAGCTTCGGTTTCCCCATTTCTAAGATGAGGACAATAGACTCTTCCCTGCTTGGACCTTGGGACGATTACAGGGACCTCCATACCACTGAGCATTTTGTGGGATCGCACTGCGGTTGTTGATAACCCCCAGGCTTGTCCATCCAGGGAAGGGGGAGCCGTAGGGTTGATGGATTAGGTAAGGAAGGGGCATCCGGAGGGACCGAGGTGAGCCCTCAGCAGTAACAAACAAGCCAAGAGAGGAACCCTCCAAGGACAGATCTGCCAAGTCCACTGACCAGAAAGCAGAACCCAAGGTGAGAACTTGCCCGAGGCTAAGTCCTCCTGAGGTGGTTCTTTCTGGGGCAGGAGGCTAGGGTCTGGGCCCGGTGGGTTGGGTGTGCAGGTGTGCACATGTGAGTGGCTATAGCCAGCGAGGAATGCGGGTCCTGGGGCTGCAGGCTGGTCCTCACACTTCCATCACAAGGATGAAGAGTTGATGTGTGTGTCCACATGCACCTTGCTGGACCTTGGCAGTGGTGGGTCAGAGAGCGATCTTTTAAAAGTGGAATTCTAATTTCCTCAGTAATCTATTGAAAAAACCCTTTACTAAAAACAAAACAAAACAAAAAAAACACAACAGCAGAACCCTTTGCTGTTTCTATTTCTATGCCCAGGAGTAGGATTACAGCGTGACAGCTAAAGGGGTACAGGGTTTCTCTTTGGGGCAGTGAAAAGGTAGCAGAATTGATCCTGGTGATGGATGCACAATTCTGTAAAAACTGAGTTATTTACTTGATTATGGGTAAGTTTTGTGGCATTTGAATTATAACTCCATAAAAGAAATGAACTATAACTCAATAAAGTTGCAGAAAAGAAAAAGAATTCTGTGTAGGTTCTTTATTGGCAATTGAATAGGTTTCTGTGGAATAGACAGCTGTGGCCCCTCTGTCTGATGGTTGGCAGGTGCCAGGTGCACCTCCATCCCCAGCCTCAGGAGCTGTCTGTATCCTCCTGGCTGCCCACGTGTCCTGCCTCTGGGCTTTGGTGCTGGCTGCTCCCTCCTGGAGGAATCCCGGCTCTGGTCATGCAGCGTTAAGTTCCGCTAACCTGTCTTCCCTTGGCATTGGCTGCCTCCTACTATCACCTCATCTAGCTGTCATTCTCCCCAGCGAGGTCACAGGCTACTGGAGGGCAGGAACCATGATGTTTCCATATATCTCCAGTCTTTGGTTCTCAGGGTGGAGTACTGGGGTGGGGTGGGGTGGGGAGGGGAATGACCCCAGCAGGGTTGATGACAGTGTTTAGGGTGGCGTCCACACAGTGATAATAAAGGCAGACTGGCAGTGTCACCACTGTGTCTACACCTCTACAATGGGCCCCCTTGCTGCTTTGCACCCAGAGCTGACCCCTGCCCCCCGCCCTGCCTTCATTTGTATTGAGTGCAGTGTCTTCAAGGTATAGGTACTTTATAGATGAGCCCTAAGGACCAGGAAAGGACTGGGGAGGAAGTTCTGCTTTAAGAGCAAGAAACAGCCAGAACACAGGGACACTTACAGGCCATGCCAGAGAGAGAGCCTGGGGCCTACAGAGGAGTCTGGAACTCTAGGAAGCCGGCTGAGCTGGTGGCGTATTCTCGAGGTCTGGAAGAAGTCGTTAGGTAAAAAGGCACATGGTGATGTCATGACAGTCATCCCAGGTTGGGTGGCTTTGACCACAGACGTTTATCCTCACAGTTCAGGAGGCAGATGGGGTATCCACGAGGCCCACTTCCTGGCTTGCAGGTGGCCACCTTCTGCAAAGGTGGCCTCATACGGAGGAGAGCAGGCAGCAAGAGCAACTCCCCTGTCTCTTCCTTTAATGGCACTGACCCCCCCCCCCCCCCCCCGTGGTGAGGTCTTCACTCTCCTGGCCTGAAGGCCCTGCTTCCTAATGCTGTCACAGTGGGGTTCAGGACTTCAACAGATGAATGTGCCTAGCAAAGTGACTATTGCTATTTAAGATTTTCTCCACGCGCCTTTTTTCCTAGCCACTTTCCCTGTCAGTCTATCCCTGCGTGTCCATTAGTTCTCCATTCTGGAAGTTTCCTCTCTCTCATCAGCTACAAAGGCAGAGATTCTTTCTCTGGGGCCTCTAAGAAAATGAATTATCTTTCCTTCTGGTAACATTTAAAATCACTGAGCACCTGCTCTGTTTGGGTGCAGGACTATACTAAGAACCTGCTAGACATCAGCACAACTATGTACTCTAAATGAAGGTATCGCCTCCCTCCATCTGTTAATGAAGCCTATGTTAGTTAGGGTAAGCAACACTGGCTGCTTTGTTAGTCAGCCTTCTGTCACTGCGACAAAACACCGGAGAAAAACAACCCAAGAAAGGAAAGACTTATTTGGGTTCATGGCCTCAGACCAAAACCTGAACCATGAACCATGGCTGGTTGGCCCCATTGCCACGGGGCTGTGTTGAAGCAGAACATCATGGCAAGAAACTTGTGGCAGAGCTGAGCTGCTCATGTCCTGGTGGCCAGGAAGCAGAGAAGAGGGGCTGAGGACAAGGTGTTCCCTTCAAGGACATGACCCCTGTGGCCCCCTTCCTTCTAGGCCCCACCTCCTAGGTTACCACCACCTACCAGAAGTGCCACCAGCTGGGGACCACGCCTTCACCCATGGGCTTGGGGAGACGTTCCAGATCCAAACTATAACATTGTTGTAATAAACAACCTCCCAAAAATCTCAGTGGGTTAATAAATAAGATTTTTTGTCTCAAATAACAGTCTCATATGGCCTGTGTGTGTGTGTGTGTGTGTGTGTGTGTGTGTGTGTACACGTGTGTAAGCACCTGTGTGTGACTGGGAGACTCTGCTCTTTCTATTCTGAGGGACCCGGAGCCTTCCGTTCCATGGCCCCACTTTGGTGTGGCCTGTGGGGTCCTTGGCTGGGTCTTTGCCCCTGGCTGGCTCACGAGCAAGATAAAGCACATGGGGACTGTGGGAAAGGTCTCCCAGGCAAGGTCTGAGAGTGGCCTTCAAGTGTCCACATCCTGCTGGTCAGAGTCTCTTCACCAAGGTACACAGGGCGTGCTGGGAAGTGGCACTGGAAGGAGAGAAGCCGTGAGAGCCACTACTTGCAGATTGGCACTGTCTTCTGGGGAAAAGAAGCTATTCTCTAGGGGCAAGATTGTCACCTGCTGTTCTAACCCCCCTCACTTTGCTCTGGTTAGAAAATATGTACGTAATACGTCCCTCCTGAGTTCAGCGGATTGCAGAAACCAGGCCCTGTGGCTGAGAGATGAGTGGTTCTTAAATATGTCCCTTCTCCAAGACGACCTGGTTTTCCCTTTAGCTGGCAGCCCTTGCCTTCCGGGCTGGAAGGTGGAAAGCTGGATTCCCTGGCTCCCACTGAGGCTGCTGCCACATTGTGAGCATCTTCTTCGACAGGTGGGTAGCCCTGGGGGCTTTCCTCCCTCTCTGCAGCTTCTTCAGTGGGAGAAGCAGAGTCTGATGGTTCAGGAATACCAGGGAAGTGGGAGGAGGAACACTGACTGTTGGACCTGGGAGTTCCATCTTTCCCCTCCGGGAGAGAGGATGAATGCAGATCCTAAAGCAGATGATTGCCTATTTGTGATCAGGCTGATTGCTTTAGGGGGACATTCCCCTACTATCATGATTTAGATATGAGGTGTCCCCCAAATGCTCACGAGTGAGACAATGCAAGAATGTCCAGTGGTGGAATGGTCAGTTAGGAGAACCCTACCCCAATCAGTGCATTTATGCACTGATAAGGATTAGCTGGGTGGTCACTGTAGGCAGGCAGGGTGTAGCTGGAGGAGATAGGTCACTGCGGGCATTCTGTTGGGATATACATTTTGTCTCTAGTGAATGGATCTCTCTCTCTCTCTCTCTCTCTCTCTCTCTCTCTCTCTCTCTCTCTCTCTCCTTCTTTCTTGCCATGACCTGAGCTGTTTTCCTCTTCAACCATGATGTTCTGCCTCATCTTGGGCCCAAAGTAATGGAATTGGCCGAGTTTAGACTGAGACCTCGGAAACCACGAGCCAAATGAACTTTTCCTCCTCTAAAACTGTTTTTTTGGTCCCAGTGGCAAAAGAGCTGATGAACTCACTTGCTTACACCAGGCAAGCTCGAGGCTGGGCTCAAGTGGGGGTCCTGGAGGGTGGTCTGCCATGGCCTCTCATGCCCCCTTTGCTGTCTGTCAGATGTCATGCATCATCCTCTTCTTTGCTGATCCCTTCACTGGGGAAAATAGCTCAGGAAACCTCATCTCCCTGATCCAGATACTTGACCTAGAAACACGTCTATGGCTATTTCTTTGATTGCCTCCCTCCCTCCTCTCCTTCTTTCTCCTTATACTGTGGATATCTGAGAAGGACAGACACAAATGAAGAAGAGACTTGCAAAAGGGCCACCATAGAAGTCTAAGAAAGGGTTCCAGAGAATGAAAATCATCGACAAAGACTGGCATTGGAGCTTAGAGAGTGGTCATTATTCATGTAGGAAGCTTGAAGAGGCTTGGTGAAGAGAAAAGGCAGTTAAGAAAATGCCGATGATAAGCCAGCCATGCATGGAAGGTCGTGCTGTCCTTAGGATAGTTGGACTGTCCTTCCTTCGTGGCCTATGGGAGAGCACACTGTAGATGACGGGCCCTAGAAGGCAGGCAGTGGGTGCAGGCCTGAGGTGTCCCAGCCTACCCCTGTGGGTCACTGGTGGGGTTCAGAGAAGGCTCCACAGGGCTGTACTGCTAATGAAACATGGAACCTGTTGGCCAACAGGGCTGAGCCTCGGCCAATCAGAACAGAAGTCACTCTGCGCCGAGTCACGTGCTCCTGCTCAACTATTTAGCAATGTTGGTGAGCTATGGGGGTCAGCTCACCAACATTCAGGACAGGGGCAGGGGCAGCTGAAGCCGGGTGTGGGAGAAGGGGTTGGGGGCTGTATTTTGTCAACCTGCATGTGGTATTTCCCTATTTAACTCTAACCCAGCTGTCCCGGTGGGTGGGCTGAATTTCAGCCTTGGGAATACCACCCTGTAATGGGCGTGGCTGTAGTGATGGAGCCGTGGAACACAGCTGGGTCTCCTTGGTGGAACCCTTCAGGGATCCCCAGGGATCACAGCCGACAATTCCCCAGAGCGCATGTTGAAGGAACACCAAGGCCTGTCCCTCGTCTTCAGGTGTGCTGTTCCCTGGGGCTGCCTCTTCCCTCCTTGGTCTTTCCCCCTCTCCAGTCCTCAGGCCTATGGCGTGTGTTTTAATCAAAGGCGAGAAGACAGCTCTGGGTTGCCGGGAGGTTGATAGGATATGAAATGACCGCTGTATTGTTTTCATCTCTCCACGACAGCAGCCTGGTGGGCCGCATTGCCAGCTCATTAGGGGATGTCAGTGACAAATGTAAAGTAGCTCCACTCCAGCATCCTCCACCCTTTCCACCTCCCTCAGCACAGAGCATCAGAGCTGGAGCATGCTAATCCGATTCCATCGCTGTGGCAGGGCAAGTTCTTACTGAGCCCACTCAGAGGTGAGGGCAGGACTGGGAAAAAAAAATTCCACTCCTTTTTGGGAGGCGGGGGAGCCCTTTCCAGACAGCAGGTGTGCGGGCCACCATCTCCTCTGTGTCCTACGTGTTCCAAAAAAGGGTCTAAGGCTGTTCTCAGTCTGACACGCTTCTGTTTAAATCCAAGATATGGAGCTCCAAGACATGGACATTTTTAAGAAAGGAGAAATTAGGGATAAAAATTCCCCATGTAAAAGAATTCTTGACCTTAAAAAATTTGATGCATCTTCTAATTTTTCAATACAATTCAAGCTTCCTAAATTTAAAATAAAGGAAGAGTCCTCTTAACTGGAGGATTCAGAATGGCCTCCTGATGTTTTCTACACTTTCCCCCAAATACCTGATACCAGAAGACAAAGACTTTGCATCCTATAGATCTATAGCAGGTGCAGGGGGGCTGAACTTTCCAAGTGGGAAGGTCTTCAAAGTCATGTATTTTAAATTTAAGGGCAAATCTTGCCTTCTCTTCTACAAACTATTTTAAAAAATAGAAAATGATGCATTTGATGTTTATTATTAAAGAAGATCCCTCTCCTCCCTTCCTGTTTGTTAGAGCTGACACTCTTCATGTGGCTTGGTGCCCTCACAGTGCACGGGGCTCCCTGCCTCCTGCAGTGTCCATTCACAGGTGCTGGTTTCCTGCGGGCAAGGCCAGCTTGCAGCATCAACCAGTGGGGGCTGGGGAGGGAGTCCTTGCCATGGAAGAATCAGAGGTCAGAGGCCCTCAGACCAACTTTGGCATTTCTATGCCCTCATGGTCCCCAAGACTTGGACCCCTTTCATCCTCATCGTTGGACTATGGAGACGATTTGTCTCACTCCAAGGCCTACTGGTTAAAAGAAAGAATAGAAAGAATCTGGAGGCATGTTCTGGAATCTGGAGGGAGTCTGGGTATATATGGCCAGCTTTCAAGATGTTTCCATTCGCTCTGAGTTTGAGTTGGGGCAAGTCTCAGTTTTTCTATGCATAAAAATAAATGTAGCTCACCAAATTCCTTCCTTAGAGAAAAATACAGTATTACAAGGGCTATTTATGTCTTAAAATGCAGGAGTCCCCCTAGGAACCCAAATGGTATTCACTGAATACCACTTAAAGGAACCTAGTCTCTTTGAAGAAGTGGCCATTTCCTGTCAAAGACAGTGAAAATACAAGAGGACCCTAGAGAATTCTGTCATCCCCTGGTGCAAGAAAACTTCTTAAATACTCGGGAGTGTCAAAAAGACTCAGGAATCAACCTGAATGAGCTCACACTGTCCAAAGATGGGACTAGTTAAGCATTAGTCAGATAAGCACTGTAATGGTTGGAACCCAATTCTATCATATCCACGAGTTCATAAATGATTCTTAAAAGAAAAAAATCCCATTGGTTGCCTTTGGAGGAATCTAGAAAACTACCTTATTGTTTTGAAAATGCTTTGTGTTAGCTTTCCTTTGCTGGGAGAAAATATCTGAACACATTAACTTAAGGAGGGAAGATGTGTTTCGTCAGTTGGCTACACATTGTTTTGGGCCCGTGATGAGGTCTGAGCTCATGGGGAGGAAGTTTCCTCAGGGCAGCTGGGAGGCAAAAAGAGAGAAAGGAAATGGCCAAGGTCCCTAACTTCTTTCTACTAGGGCCCACTTTCTAAAGATCCCCACCGCTGCAACAGCACGGTAGACTGGAGACCAACCCTGTAATGCAGAGGCCTGTGAGGGACATGCAGGTCCAAACCAGAGCCTTGTAAATAAAACAATCAAACATTCACTTACATTTACTATATGAATTCTACCTCAGGGAAACTAAATAATTGACCAGGAAGTTTTTTTTTTTTTTTATACAAGTGTGCTAGCTAATAAATAAAAAATGGGTGATGGAATTAGAACAGAACATTCGACAACCCCAAATGAAGAAAAGGATCCAGCCCAGGGTTTCTCAGCTTTGCACTCCTGACATTTTGTGCTAAGATTATTTTTTTTTGTGGTGGGGCTGTCCTGAGCACTAGAGGACATTTAGCAGTCCCCGCCCCGGCCTCTCTCCACTAGATTTCAGTAGCATTTCCTCCTCCAGCTGTGACAACCAAAAATGTCTCCGGATATTGCCTGGTCAAGACCACTGGTCTACATGACGACCCTCAGTGACGGATAACACCACAAAAAGAGGGACAACCAGCCTTCATAGATCTGATCTCACACACACACACACACACACACACACACACACACACACACATATATATCATCCCTTTGAGATTCTTACAAACGAAACAAAAAATAAAGCCCCAAGATCCCCCAAACTAACTGATCTGAACTAAGCCTCTGTATCTTAATTTCACTTTACAAGACAAATGTGAGGCACCCACATGGGCATGCGTACACACACACACACACACACACACACACACACAGGAAATGATTGGCCATGCATTTACAATTCCTGAAGACAGTGGTGGGCACACCCAGCTCCCTGTGCTATTGTCTGCTCTGCGTATTGTGTGTGAGTGTTTTCCTCTCTAATTTGGTGTTGAGGTCCCTCTCTGGAGAGTCACCGTAGACCTGGCCCACCATGATGAAGCACCAGGGATTTGGGCGTGGCTGTCCACAGTGTCCCTTTTACCGGGTATTTATGGTCGACAGCCTAATACCCCGGGGTCCAACCGTGACCAGGACCCCCTCTCACAGGGCACGTGTTTACACTGGCGGAGTCCTTTTGGCTTTGGTCTGAACTGAGTCCAGATTATCCCTACCAGAGAGCTACTGTCTAGGAGAGCCCCGGTCAGGGAAGGAGTTAGGTTCAGTGTCAGTTGTGTGAGACGCAGAGAAACAAAGCACAGGAAGCAACAGAAGCCGTGGCTGTTCTGGATTCCAGAGGAGAGAGCATCCCACCTCACAGGGCTGCAGGAATGAGGAAGCACAAGGTCAGCCAGCAAATGGGGTCCTGGACCCGTGGTTCTGAGTGTCGTCCAGGCAGGTCCTGAGGGGGGCTCTGATTGGTGGGTTTAGAGTGAGCAGGCATGAGATCTGTGACACTGTGACCCAGCCTGCATAACGATGCTGCATAACGATGCATAACGATGTGGTGCACGTGCGTGGGGTCAGTGGGCAGTCATGTAGGCCATAGCTGTCCCTGGGGAAGTAAGTGGTCAGCAGGAGGCAGCTGTATAAGGCAGATACCTGGGGTGCCCACTTTGAGGAACTGAGTCAAGGAGAACTGGGAACTGTACTCAGGATGGACACCAAAGCATCATAAACAGAATTCACTGCACGTATGTCTATTTCCACATTCGAAAAAAAGTTTTTTAAAAGCGTGTGCCCTCAGTGGAAGTCCTGACATTTCTAGAAGTTTCCCTTAGTCAACTCCATTGGCTTTGCCCCACTGGGCCTGCCTCTAATGCTCAGGGGTCAGTGTGAGCTCCATTTCCTGCCCTGGAGCTGTGTCTGCAAACCAGGGCCCAGGAGTAAGTGCAGACGAGAAAAGAAGGGTCAGGCCCCTTCCTCATGTTAATTAGCTGTTAATCGTTGTAAGTAATGGATTAACTGATTCATGATTTTCATAAATTTATTGGTCCTCCAGTTAATGAAGATCCTCAGGCGGTTCCTTTTGTCATATATCACTCCTTTGCAGGACCTGCTCCTTTTCCGCTGATGGCGGAGCTTGGCTAAGCAGGGCATGACAGCTGCTCCAATGTGGGGGCTTGAGGAAACTTGTGCAGAAGTTGGAGGAGTGGAGAAGCCCAGGCCCTCGGGCTGGAAGGGGTAAACGTGGACCGGGGAATTAATAATGCATAGCACTTCCAACATGCCGGCGGGCGGGCCTTGTGTATCCTGCAGCAGGATAATGGTCTTGAAGAATTAACCTAGGTCCTCTTCCTCCCCCAGCCCAGCCACTCTCCTTTCCCAGCCCCTCCCTCCCTCAAAGCAGCAGGCCATCAAATGCTTGTTGCCTCAGGGGAAGGATGTGGTAGGATAAAAAGCAAGTGCAAGCCCGGCCCAAGACCCTTTCAAAGGAAGGAAGGTCTGGAGAGGAGGTTGGCTCCCTATGCCCAACCTCTTCCGCAAATCCAGATAAGGTTTCCCCAGAGTTAGGAAAGCTGGAGAGATGGTGGTGGGTGATGATCCCCTGGAGAGAGGGACCCCACTTCCCACATCCATGGGCAGGCTGCAGAGTTAAAAAAAAAACAAAAACAGACTGGTGGGGCCTCTGCAGATACTAAAAGACCTCCATGCTCCAGGGTGGCACCCTCCAAACCAGGAAGCTCCCTCTGACCTTGACTCACCTTTGCATGAACTGGTGACAGGACCTGTGAACCAGGAAGTGCCTAGCACAAAGGAGCCAATGAGCCTCAGCAGACACCTGCCTAGGTAGATGGCACCCAGAGCTACGTGACAGCTCCTTCTCCACCCCAGGAAAACGGGTCTGCAGAAACAGAACAAGATAAAGTCTCTTCCTGCCCCTCAGGTAGGACTGGGCTGCAGGTGGAGGTTGATGGTGCTACAGAAAATACCCCGGCTCAGGAGTGCAGCAGGGGGAGGGTACATGCCCATCTCTTATGGGCTTCTTTTACCCTCAATTGTGCTGTGGAGGCACCTTTCTTTACGGTGCTCATTGCAAGTGTCTGGAGAGGTGGTGGCACATGAGCTCTGTGTCTTGTCAAGGACAACTCTGGGCTTGTTAGGAATATTTGGTTGCAAGTGCTTGGATAACAGTTTATCTGTTCTAACAGGCTCCCCGGAGAGGGAGGATGGGGTCTTGGGCACGTTCTCAACCTCAGCCGCTCAGTACCATCTCAGAAGCACGTCTCTTTCCTACTTTCTGAGCTCCCGCTTCACATCTTTGCCAGTCAGTGCCCCTGGACCTTACTCCGCCCCTTCTCCCCTCCTTCTTTGTGGATGGTCACTCCCAGCCCACTCCAGAATGAAACAGAAGCCAGTCTAGCGCATCCTGAAAGCTCAGTCCCCTGTCCTGCCTGTCCACCACGTGGCGGTCACACCCCTCACTTCCCTCCCTGTCCAGTATTATCTCTTAAATAGTAATGATATCACTTCAGGGCTTTTTTCCCAAGCCCCAAAGCCTCCTAATGAACCCCGAAAGTTAGACAAATACAGAATAACATGAATAAGAAAATAAAATGTAACTGTAAGTTTGTCAAATGAAAGATGACATTAGTAACAATTTGAGGTATATCATTTTAGTGGTTTTTTTTTCATTTTTAAAATTTTGGTTTGTTATCTATGACAGCAGAATTCAATTATAAATATGAATTATAATTCATATTACACATATAGAGCAACAATTTTTCATATCTCTGGTTGTACTCAAAGTATCGTCACGCCATTTGTGTCTTCATATAAGTACTTAGGGTAATAATGTTCATCTCATTCCATTGTCTTTCCTACCCCCATTCCTCCTCCCTTCCACACCCTCCCCCTTTCCCCTTTGCAATCTCTAGGTATAGAATCATATAATTGGCAAATAGTGCTAATTTGAGTTCTTTTTTACCTATCCATATCCCTTTATTTTTTTTCATCTGTCTAATTGCTCTGGCCAGTGTTTCAAGAATTATGTTAAATAGAAATGGTGAATAGAGGACAACCTGTCTTGTTCCAGTTTTTAGAGAGAATGCTTTCAATTTTTCTCCATTTAGAATGATGTTGGCCTGGTGCTTAGCATAGATAGATAACAATGTTGATATACGTTCCTGTTATCCCTAGTTTTTCTAGCGTTTTGAACACAAAGGGGTGCTGTATTTTGTCGAATGTTTTTTCTGCATCTATTGAGATGATCGAGTGGTTCTTATCTTTAAGTCTATTGATTCAATGAATTACATTTATTGATTTCCATATATTGAACCAACCTTGCATCTCTGGGATAAAGCCCACTTGATCATGATGCATTATTTTTTTGATATGTTTTTGTATTCGATTTGCCAGAATTTTATTGAGAATTTTTGCATCTATGTTCATTAGAGATATAGGTCTGAAGTTTTTTTCTTTGATGTGCCTTTGCCTGGTTTTGGAATCAGGGTGATATTGGTCTCATAGAATGAGTTTGGAATTGTTGCCTCTTTTTCTATTTCCTAGAATAAATTGAAGAGTATTGGAATTAGTTCTTCTTTAAAGGTCTTGTAGAACTCTGCTGTGTATCCACTGATCCTGGCCTTTTCTTAGTTTGGAGGCTTCTGATGGTGTCTTCTATTTCATCATTTAAAATTGTTTTGTTTAAATTGTGTCTATTATCCCAATTCAATTTGGGCAAATCATATGACTCTAGAAATTTGTTGATGCCTTTGATATTTTCTGTTTTATTGGAGTACAAGTTTTCAAAATAATTTCTAATTATTTTCTGTATTTCTGAAGTGTCTGTTGTGATATTTCCTTTTTCATCATGTATGTTAGTAATTTGAGTTTTCTCTCTCCTCTTTGTTAGCATGGCTAAGGGTCTGTCAATCTTATATATTTTTTTCAAAGAACCCAACTTTTTGTTTTGTTAATTTTCTCAACTGTTTCTTTTATTTCAATTTCATTGATTTTAGCTCTGATTTTAATTATTTCCTGTCTTTTACTGCTTTTGGTGTTGATTTATTCTTCTTTTTCTAGGACTTTGAGATGTAATGTTAAGTCATTTATTTATTGACTTTTTCTTCTTTTAAGGAATTAACTCCACACAAGGAAATTTCCTCTTAGCTTCATGGTGTCCCAGAGACTTTGAAACATTGTATCTATGTTCTCATTTCACCTCTAAGAATTTTTTGATCTCCTTCTTGATGTCTTTTGCAACCCATTGTTAATTCCGTAGCATATTTTTTAGTCTCCAGGTGTTGGAGTAGCTTTTATTTTTTATTTTATCATTGATTTCTAATTTCACTTCATTGTGACCCGATAGAATTCAGGGTAGTATCTCTACTTTTTTATATTTGCTAAGAGTTGCTTTGTGGCATAAATATATGGTCTATTTTAGAGAAGGATCCATGTGCTGCTGAGAAAAAAGTTTTCGCTCATTGAAGGGTGGAATATTCTATATATGTCAGTTAAGTCTAAGTTATTGATAGTATTATTGAGTTCTAAAGTTCTTTGTTTAGCCTTTGTTTGGAAGATTTATCAGTGATGAAAGAGGTATGTTAAAGTTGTGGTCTATTTGACTCTTGAACTTGAGAAGAGTTTGTTTGATGAATGTAGATGCTCCATTTGGGGGGGGGTATATATATTTATTATTGTCATGTCTTATTGATGACTGTTTCCCTTAAGCAATATGAAATATCCTTCTCTATCCCTTTTGATTAACTTTGGCTTGAAGTCTACTTCATTTGATATGAGGATGGAAACCCCTACTTGCTTCTGCAGTCCATGTGAGTGGTATGATTTTTCCAAACCTTTTACCTTCAGTCTGTGGATGTCTTTTACTATAAGATGAGTCTCTTGGAGGCAGCATATTGTTGGGTCTTTTTTAAAAAATCAAATCTGCCAATCTATGTCTTTTTATTGGTGATTTTAGGCCATTAACATTCAGGGTTATTGTTGAGACATGATTTGTATTCCCAGCCATTTTTGTTTATTTTTGCTATTTAACTTGACTTGGTTTCTCCTCTGATTAGTTTTCTTTTAGGGTGATACCTCCTGTTGCTGATTTTCATTGTTGTTTTTTAATTTCTCTTCACGGAATATTTTGCCAAAGATGTTCTGTAGTGCAGGCTTTCTAGTTGTAAATTCTTTTAACTTTTGTTTATCATGGAAGGTTTTTATTTCATAATCAAATCTAAAGCTTAATTTTGCTGGATATAAGATTCTTGGCTGTTATCCATTTTCTTTCAGAGCTTAGTATATGCTGTTCCAGGATCTCCTGGCCTTGAGTATCTAGATTGAAAAATCTGCTGAGATAAGAATTAATCTTTCCCTATATGTCATCTGATTCCTTTCTCTTGTGGCCTTTAAGATTCTATCCTTATTCTGTATGCTAGGCATTTTCATTAGAATGTACCTTGGTATAGATCTGTTATAATTTTGTACATCTGGTGTCCTGTAAGCCTCTTGTATTTGATTGTCCAATTCATTCTTCATGTTTGGGAAATTTTTGGATATTATTTCATTGAAGAGATTGTGCATTCCTTTGGTTTGAAACTCTATGCCTTCCTCTCTCCCCGTAACTCTTAGATTTGGTCTTTTGAGCTATACCATAGTTCTTGGATGCTTTGCTCATGGATCCTTACCATCTTCACTGTGTGGTCAACTTTATTTTCCAGATTGTATACTTTGTCTTCCTTATCTGACGTTCTGTCTCCCAAGTGATCTAGTCTGTTGGGGATGCTTTCTATTGAGTTTTTAATTTGGTTTACTGTTTTCTTCATTTCAAGGATTTCTGATTTTTTTTCAGAATTTCTATTTCTTTCTTGAAGTCATCTTTTGCTACTTGTATTTGCTCCCTTCTCTCTTTGTTGGTGTCATCAATGGTTGCCTGTATTTGCTCTCTTCTCTCTCTGTCAGGGTTATCAATTTTTGCCTGTATTTGTTCATTTAGGTCCTTCTTTAATTCTCAGATCATTTTCATGATCTGAACATTCTGAACTCCTTCTCTGACATTTCATCACCTGTGCTGCCCATGGGTTCTGCTATTGTGTCCTGGTTGGTTTGGGGCACTTCCCTCCTTGTTTTTTCATGTTGTCTATGGGATTTCCTTTCTTGCAGTGTGGATCTGAGGTATTATCGTTTCTAACCTATACTCTTGTAGTATCTATGCAGATTATCTGTATACTGGCTTTGGGACGCCTGCTCCAAGATGCAGATGCTTCTAGGCCCTGCCTGTTGTCCCAAGGTAGAGGCCACTGTGTCGGGGAAGGCTATGGGGATGGCTGCAGTGTCTCAAGATGGAAGTGGGTTAGGCCTGGGCTCCCAGGTACTGGTGGTGGGCAGACCTAAGCTTACCCTGGGTCCTGGCTCATGCAAGTCATCAAGGTGGGTCTGGGCTGGGCCTGAGTTCTAGTGGGAGTCTGCCAGTGGGTGGAGGCAGTCTTGGGCTGAGCCTGAGCTCCAGTGGGGCTCTTCCAGTGATGGGATAGACTCAGGCCTCCCCTCCACTTTAGTGTTTTTGATGCATATGTTTTATATTTATGAATACATGAAAAATAGAGATTATGCTGTATGTGTATTTATATCTTGTTTTGTTCACTTGAACAGTGAACATCTCCCCATTTTCTTAAATAATCTTCTTTTATAGAATATTTTAATAGCTGAAACCTTTTATTGGTCTTTTAGCTTGTCTCAGTTTTTGGAAGGGGGGATATCAGGGATTCATCCCAGGGGTGCTTAACCACTGAGCAACCTCCCCAGCTCTTTTTTTTTATTTTGAGACAGGGCCTCACTAAGTCACTCAGGGCCTTCCTAAGTTGCTGAAGCTGGCTTTGAACTTGCAATCCTCCGGCCTCAGCCTCCTGAGCCACTGGGATTATAGGTGTATGTCATTGCAGCTGGCAGCTTGTCTCTATATTTATTAAATATGTATATTACGCTCTTATTATAACTAGATCTTGTGCATAACAAATTTTACACTTCTCTGCTTTACTAACCCACTCAGTATTTTTGAAAGAGTAGTCTATGCTTGTTGTCTTCTGTTGTTTTATACAACTTATTATGTCCTCCTTATGCAGAAGTTGGTCCCATCACTCTAGGCTCGCACTGACCAAGGGGCAAAACCCAGTGGTCCCATTAGTGCAGGAAGTGAGGATGCTTTGGCATCGTGTCCTGATCCCCTCCTCACTTCCTTTTCCTCACACTCCCGTGCCTGGTCTTTCTTGGTCCCCTTTGTTTTCTCATGCTCTCTTTAAGCTGGGACAACCCAACCTTCTGCCACCCTCTCTCTTCCTCCAAAAGGGTCCTCTGTGTCTTGTGTGCTGACGACCATCAGGCACACCACGGACTTCCAACAGCTGATGGACGTATCCACTGCTCATCCCAGAGGCTGCCCTGACCCCCTGTCACCTTGTACAAACCAGCCCCAAAGGGGATGCTCAATTCGGGAAACTGCCCAGCCTCCAAGGGAACCTAAAAACACTTCAAAAGATTTGCTCCAGTTTTCAAAGACCATCCAAAAGGGAGTCAGGCAGGGTCCCTGAAGCTGGTCTCCTCCTACTTGAAGGTCCATCCCAGCCCTCCCCTAAATCACTCCTAAGCCCTTCATTTCCAAGTCCCTCATAGTCGTTCCTTGTTCTGATTACTTTCTCATCCCAGTTAGAAACCTTAGGTTCTCTCGTTCACAGGTGATATCCTGAGACACCAACTTTTCTAGATTCTATTTCAGAAATGCCTCTGGCCTTTGTTTGCCCCCCCCCCCCCCCCCTGTTCCTTTCCTTTATTGCCTCTCTTACAGTCTCTGTTCTGCTCAACCTCAGTTGGGCTGTTCTGCCTGTTCTGGCTAATCCTCCTGCCAATCGCCCCTCTCTTCTCCAATCTTCTGTCTGCATTGCTGCCAAGAAGCAATCTGGTGTCCTCCCTCGCCTGCTTGGCAGTCTCTGCCATCACCCATTTGGAATTCCTTTCTTTGGTTCTTAGCCTTTAATCTGTCTTTCCTTCTGGTCAGCTCTCCCATCACTCTCCTTCATCACACTCTGGCTCTATTGTGTTTTACTTTGTTTTCTGTTGCTGTAACAAAATAACCAAGGTTGGATACTTCATTTAAAAAAAGGTTTATTTGTCTCACAATTCTGGTGCTGGCAAACTGATGAGGTTCCCTGGCTGTATCACATGAATTGGACAAGTATGAGGGGTGTCCTTGCTTTGCAACATCCTGTCTGGAGAGAGCTAATTCAATTTGTGAGAGCAGCATTGACCCCTCTCTGGGCAGTCCCCTTATGACCTCATTGCCTCCCTAGGCTCCGCCTCTTAAAGACCCACCACCTCTCCACATTGCCACACTGGGGCCCGAGCTTCCGCACATGAACCTTTGGGGACACACGCAAACCATGGCAACCACGTCATCTATTCACTGTCCCCATCTTCCCTCTGCTTTCACACTTTGACACTTGTGTTCCTGGTGTTGGACGCCCCACCACTCATTCCTGCTCTCTCCAGCCGAGCAATTACGGCGGGCTCTTCAAGCACAGTGTCACTGCTTCCTCCTTCTGGAAACTTCTTCTATACTCCTCCTAGCCCCAGGCTCCGGCTTCAGGCTCTCCTTTTTGCACTCCCAGGAATTTGTTCCTCTAGGATGTCACTTATCACACTGCAGTCTTTTCTATGGCTCTGTGAGCTCAAGAGCAGTGCATTCTTCATTCTGAAAAACCTCCAATGCCCAACGCCGAAGCCGCGCAGAAAGGAGGCCTGATCACCCAGTGAATGAGCTGGTGTTTGCTTTCCGCCATCCCATTACTGGGTGTGAAGGCTAAAGGAGCTTCCGATTCTGGCTTAAAAGGGAGTCCGGTGGAGGAATCTCTCTAAGCAGAGGCAGCAGCCGCAAGTCTGTCTGAACGAGACAGAGGAAGGAATTTACTGGTATAAAAAGATTCAGTTGCATCAAAGCTACTGCACAAGGGATATTTTCCTGGCTATAAACAAGCATGCAGAGGGTGAAAAGAGAGATTTACAAAGCAGATGTAGTACAGTGCAGTGTCGTCATTCACTTGGTAAAAGAAATCACCTTCCTGTCTGTGCTTCTCCCGACTCAGTCCCTTAAGACAAGAGAAACAGCCATTACCAAGTCCAATAGATCCTTTCTCCTATAATCTCTCTAGTCCGACTAGTTTTCTCTACCCCCCCAGCCTAGGCCGGCTTAGGCCATGTTCCCCTTTCTTCTAGAGGATTGCAACCTCTCTGACAAACGTCAAGCTCCAGCTTCAAGCCTTTCATACATTCCAAGACTGGGGTAGGGGACTTGCCCACATATGTGTTCCTGTACCTTCTATTGTAAGTTTCCTATATCCCTGATAAGCCCAAGCTTATTGGACCTTAGCATGCAAGCTCCTTAGCATCTGAGCTTATGCAGCTCTTTATTTACTGCCTGAACACGTTAAGTACTCAATAAGTATTTGTTGCATGAAGCAATTACAAAGGAATGTATCAAAATATTTTGAATACCTATTTTTTTTTGCATCAAATATATTAACCTAAGTATATTTGGACGTGAAAAACCAGGGCTACTTAACAAATTGAATTTAATTGGATTAGGAAGTAGGACTTTCAGTTTCACTTTTGTCTTTGAATTTTCAGTGCAGATTGAGACGTGCCTAACCTAACGTGTACTGAGAGGTGTGTCCCTGATGTGGGACTAGGCTCTCCACATCTCTCCTCTTTTTTTCCTTAGTTTATTTTATTTTTGTTTTGTTTTGTTTTTAAATCTTCTAATTGGAGGTAGTAATTAGGCGTGTTAGCCAGAAGTGCTGTAAGGAGTGGGTTTCCATCTTGAAGGGACATGTGTGCTTTCCTTAACCCCCGAGTGATTACAGGACTGTTACCCATTCTCTGGGAAGACTCAGCCAGGCATTGCAGGTGGTTTTGAAGTCCCTTAATCAAAACACAACGAGCTACCCATCCGTTCCCAGCTTCGGAGCTCTCAGAAGAAATCCTCAGGTTTTACATTTTTAGAGAAATAACGTCAAGCATTATATTTTAAAGCACCTTTATAGGTCAAACCCAGCAGCCTAACTCTTTCTGACCCATGCAAGTGGCTTTTAGCAATTTGATTTTTCTTTCAAATTAAGCAAAAGGAATTTTTATGAAATTTCAAGGGGGCATGCTATAACATCTAGAAAATAAAAGTCAATTTAAAAGAAAAGACTCCTTGAAAAATAGGATGGCAGATGGAGCAGGATTTTTAAAATAATATTTTCATGTAGGAGTGGAGAGTCAAATACTGGCTCTCTCTTCTCCCACTCCAGGTGAGATCTGGATTCTCGTAATAACCAGAAAAGATGGACAGTCTGAGATCCCTGCCATCAAGCTGTGCCATGTCCCTTTCCCTGGCAGCAGGATCCAGGGCAGGATTCCTGGAAGAAGAATCCGTGGCCCCAGGAAACTGAGGCTTTGAACCAGATGTCAGTGGCAACCTCAGTGAGATACTGAGAAACTGCAGATGGAGGGAGACACACCCCACCTTCTTCCTCCATCCAGCCACATAAAATGCACTGGAACAAGACGCTGTCCTGTTTGATGATGAGTGAGAAGCAGCTGTCACACTGACACGAATTGAGTGAGATCTTGTAATATCTCTCATGGGGCAGAGGAAGGGGATTTCTCCTTGGGGACCTGGAGTGTCGGGGGCAACGGAAGGGAAGGATAATTCTGTGTGAAGTGAAGAGAGATCTGGAGGGACCCATCAGGGTATGGAAGGGGCTGCGGAGAAGTGTTGACCCCAGGAGATCTGGACAGCCATTCCATCATTCCCAGGGGGGATAAGCAGCATTCTCAGAGTAGCTCAGGCGCTAAGGGAAGACACCAGAAGACCACGAGAAAAGGGGAGCAGGGTGTGTCCAGCTCCCCTCCTCCTTTTCAGTATACACACTTGGTGGGGGCCAGCATGGGGGGGCGGAGAATTTGCACCCTGCAGACTCCCGGGAGGCTGAGCTGATGCATTAGAGGGGCGCTTCTCGGGAATCAGGGTTACAGGTTAGATTGTGCCCCCCACCCACAATTCATAAGTTGAAGTGTCCTGACCCCCCAATACCTCAGTGTGTGGTCTTACTTGGCAACAGGGTCTTTACAAAAGCCATCAAATGACAGTCATGAGGGACTCTAATCCAGTACGACTGATATAAGAGGGGAATTTGGATACAGACACAAATGCACGGGCAGAGACCTGGCCATCTACAAGCCAGGGAGAGAGACCTGGACAGATGCTTCCCTCGCACCTCTCGGAAGGGTCCCACCCCCCCCCGACACCTTGACCATGGACCTCCAGGCTGCAGGTCTGTGAGGCGATGTCTGTGGGTGAAGCCTCCCAATCTGCGGTGCTTTGGTACAGTGGCCCTCATACTGTCCATGGGCCCTGGAGCCGCTCCCCTCCTCCAGGGCATGTGAAGGTGGCTTCCTTGGCGTGAGGCCTGGAAACCCCAGCGGTGCTCACATACATGGGTAACGGCTCGCGTCCCAGCTGATCCTGTGTTTCTGCCATCTTAACAAGTGGCGTTCATCGACTCCTGATAACTGCACGTGCTTTACGATCGGCTGTAAACTGACCTGACAACCTCCTAGGCATGAGTCGTGGTCAGTTCTGCGCCTGAACACACTGAGATGCCGTGAGTGAGATCCGGGCAGCCCTCCCTGAAGGTCTTGCCATTCTTCTGAGACTGGTCTCCTCAGCCCTTTCTGGTCGTGAGGGTTGGGAAGGGGGCCAAAAAGAGTGGGCCAAAAACATTGCCTGAGACACCCCGCTATCCTGGACCCAACGTTCATGAAATTTCCACCGATCTGAACAGGACAGCGGTCAACAAGAGATCATGCGTTCATACTTTGTCCATCTCGAGATGCTTCTTTGAAAGGAGTCTCCTTTCTTTCCATTTCTTTCCCTTGAATGCTAATTAGGGATTCCCCTCATAGGGTGGATGTGGCACATAGATGCTCACCCTAAGAATGATCTGGCAACAGAAGAAAGTATTTGTTGGAGAATTACGAGAGAGAGAGAGAAGAGAGGGGAGCCAACACGTGGGTTGAAGTATGTGCACAGACACAAGTAAAGGGACATGCCCTGCTCTCTCTGACTCATGAATCCATTGAGGCCTTCCCCTCCTCCGTGGCTGGGCTCTAAGCCTGTGTCTAAGCCCACAGCTCCAGGTCTCAGGTGAGCGTGCGTTGCTAGCCCCTCAGCACTGATAGGTCTGTTGGAACAGTCAGTCAAAGCAGCGGAGAAAGGAGAAGCAGCAGAAGGACTCAGAGGCCAAGCGAGTGCCCGAAGGCTGCAGCTCTGTAGAGGTGGGCAGATGTGGACCCCGTCACATTGCTCTAATGTCCCCTTCCAAGGACCTCCCAAGTGATTTACACAAACGACCTTTTGACCCGTCAGGGAGAGGTCCTTGCAAACTTAGCCTTTCTAAAAGGACATAGAGCATGGCGCCTAACAGCCTTGGATTTTGGAGTCAGGCCCGTCTGAGTTACAACCTCAGCTCTACCACCCCTCAGCTTCGTGGACCAGGGGGAGTTCTTTTTGACCTCCTGAGTCCCAGTGTTCACCTTCAAATTCAGAATGGGCATAGAACTCTCTAGGAGTAAAATGAAAAAAATAAACAAACCGTGGCATATTCATGTACTGGGAACTTCCGGAGCGATGGGCATTAACAATCTGTAACTCCACACAATTCTGTGGGTGGATGTCACAAGCACAATATCGAGAAAAAGAAGCCAGTTCCAAAGGGCACATAACGCATGGCGGTGAAGCTGACCGCCTGGTGGAGCCAGCTCACGTGGTTAGAGGTCAAGGTGGTGCTTACCTTGAAGGGAGTAATGCTTGGAGGGGCGGCTGGGCAGGACTCGTCTGTGTCTTGTGATGGGTGGGGTCCGTTGGTGAAACTCACTGAATCACACACTTAAAATCAGTGTCATTTTCTGCATGTATATTTTACTTCAATCAAGAAATTCCAAAAAGCAAATCATATCAGTACCTAACTCTACATAGGTGACGCTTACATGAAACCATGAGTGCAAAACACCTAATGATAGCAAGTGCCAGACACATGTTAGCAACTTATCATTATCATTTTTTACTATTTGGATGTAGGAATTGGTGACAAATTTAGCACCTCCCCCAAAGGCCTGTCCCATCTGGGCAGGCCTGTGACACTACGAGTTTTAAATAAAGAGGTACATAAACGTCCCAGATCCTTATCAGAGGTCAACCTCTTAGCAACCCTCATGTCTTATTTTAGTGGGGGAGAAAATTCAGCCCTGAGTCCTTTGATTTGAGATAAGATAATTTTCTATTTTTTTTTTAGACAAAAGCCCACCCTGCATCCTCCATAGTGTGTAAAAATAACTTGGCAGAAAAGAGCAGGCCGTTTTCTGCTGTTCTCAGACTCATTTATACTTCCTCTCGCTTCCTCCGTAGATAAAAATAGAGGTTTAATCTACTGACAGACAAGAGCCTTCTGAAGTACGAACTCCATTTGGAGCTGTTTCTCTTTATTGTTGATTTTCTGTAATACAGATGTTTTGGGCATAATGTATTCTCTAGAACGTCCTCTGTCAGCTCAGTAAAGAAGACAAACAGCAGCCTAATCTTGAGAACAGGGCTCCTCCATAAACCAGCTGACATAAGCTCAATTGAGCTTCACCCCACATAAAGATTTTAATAAACAAACCTCGCTGGTCAGCATATCGCTCCGGCATATTTAAGCAGATCACGTGCTGCTCCTTGCTCCTCTTTACAGTTCTGCAGCTTTTGCACAAAACAAGCTCTGGTTAACAGAATGCAATGAGTCTGAAGAGAAGGAAAAGTCTCTTCCCTACATGCCTTGACAGAGCCAGGGTGTGACAGCGTGGAACACGGGGCTGCCCAGAACTGAGGCTCGGCTCCCAGCCCCAGACTGCAACTGCTGCAGCTGAGTCGGCATGAAGAGGAATAAGCTGGGAACCACCTTCTGACCTACTTCCCAGTTCTTCTCTTCTTTATGTTGGGTTGAAACTTCGTTCACTCTTCTGGCCTTTCATTCATCTACCAAGTCTGTTCTTCTGGCTCCTGGATCTGACTCTCTGGATTCCAACCTGGAAGAGGCCCTTTAAGACCTCTGGGAATTTGGACACATTACATAACCTCTCTTAGCCTGGCGTTGCTCATCAGCTACAGGAGGATCATAGCCCGCCTACCCATGGGGTTGTCAGGAGGATTTATTGTGCTGATGTCCACAAAAGCTCTTAAACGGGAGCTTGGCCAGTTTGTAGTAGCTCATCAGTAAATGATCGCTATTAACCTGTTCCTTCGTGAATCAGGCTTCTTCTGAATGTTTGTTTGTCCATCTGCACGTACACAACCACTCATCCTTTGTCAGGCAGGGAGAGAAACTTTGGGTCCAGAGGGATTGAGCATGATTAATCCAATTCAGGGAATCTTAAACTAAGAAGGGTGGCTCCTAACTGAGAGGCAGAGTTTAGAAACTAGTGGTTTTTCTCAATTTCAGCAGCGTGACTGATATTTGGGGCTTTGTAGTTCTCTGTGCAGGAGGGCTGTCTTGTGTAGGAGGTTTAGCAGTATCCCTGGTTTCTACCCATTAACTGCCAGGAGCAACCCCAAAGTGTCTCCAGAGCTTTTGAAATGGCTCCTGGGGACAAAAGCATCCCTGGTTGAGAGCCACGGGGCTAGACTGAAGACGTTAATCCTAGAGCTCAAGTGGGAAGGCATAAGAAGTGATTTATGAAAAGAGAAGGGACAGAAAGTCCAAGACAAGTGCCTTCCTTGCTCTGCGAGTTATCTTTCCATTACTGTAAGAAACCACCTGAAGTAATCAACTTTTAAAAGGAAAGCTTTGTTTTGGCTCTCCGTTTTGGAGGTTTCAGTCCCTGGTCAGTAGGGCGCATTGCTTTGGGGCCTGTGGCAAGGCAGCAGATCATGGGGGGAGGGCATGGTGGAGACGAAGCTGCTGACCTCGTGGTGGGAGGGAAGGGGCCGAGGTCCTAGCATCCCCTCAGCCACCTAACTTCCTCCCACTAGACCTTCCTTCTGAAGTCTCCACCACCTCTCAGTAGCACCGTGGTCTGGGGATCAAGCTTTTAACACACAGGCCTTTGGGGGCCACCTCCTCAAACCCCGACACTTAACTTATATGGGGCTTTGGGAACAGATAGGAGCCAGGTTCAAGATCCTGCCACCTCCGTCGTGTCTGCAGGCAGTTGCTACCTTTATAGGCAGTGACTTCCTGAAAACACCCGTCTCCCAGGGACGTGCAGAAGCAGAACAGAAGAAGAGGAAAGGACTCCGTTCCCAAAAGGCCTTAAAAGGTGATCGAATCTCTAATCAAACTCCCGCTTTTAGATCCAATCTTTGGAGATCGATTTACGGCACTTCATAAAAGTTCCTGAGTTTTATTATTTTCCTTCCCAGGTTTAAATCCAGTCAGTGTTTAACCACATTGGGCTGCCGATTTCCAGCTTTCTCCTGATTGTGTTAAGTCCGTGAGAATTTCATTCAAGTGCTTTCATTTCTCCATTTCTCCACTTGTTTTTATCAAACCAGGGAGGCAAAATGCAATAAAAAGATTTTCAAATAATTGCAGAAACATCACTGTACAGATAAAAACAGCAACATGGCACCTCTCAGCTGCAGGCTCACGGCACCACCAAGCAAGAGCCCCAAGTGCTCAGGGTTTCGTCGGCTTGGTGAGGATCTGTCGGTCGGATAAACGCCAGTGGAGAGGCACCGGTGTAAAATGGGAGAATGGATTGAGTGTGCAGAGAATTTCAGTCCGTGTAAGTTGAAAATCACTAGTAATTACGACAAGGTGAGATCCAGGCACCGGGTCATGCTGTATGTGTTCTCTTCTTAATTAGATTATAAATACTTCAAGGAGAAGGAAGAATTATTTTTAAAAAATGCATCAGAACCCTCTTTACTGTGCATGCAATAAACACTTATTAATTTCTAATTTAATGGGTAATGGGTAGAATAAAATTAATCCTTTCTTTCGAACGAGGAGGCTAGGCTTAAAGTTGCCTGCAATTTTAGATCCAAACCTGCCTTGTAGGTGGTTAAGGAATGTTGTTACATATTACATACAGATATCAGCATATGGGTAAATATATGTATGTGCATATATATAAGCTCATAGCTCCAGATCTATAAATATATAGATATCTAATATTAGAGACAGATACAGAGAGATTGAGATAAAGATATAGAGATATATATAGATCGATCTCCCTCTCTCTCTCTCTCTCTCTCACACACACCTGTAAGGAATGTCTGAGAGGGAGAAATGTAAGTTATTAAATATAAATCTTCATCCATTACTTTTTCTAGTTACTCATTTAAGTTGAGCTTCTTTTGGTGCCAACGGACCCACTACGGGGCCCTCTTGGTCTCTGGCCTCACTGTGCCCGTATCTTGCTTAGGGCCATGTGGGCCAATGCAAGACACTGTGTAGCCGATATTTGAAAGCCCAGTCCTGAGGCAGGCGTGGGTGGTGAGGAGGATACCATGAGGACAACCTGGGTCAGAGGGGCCCTGGGCTGGTCCCCTCTGGCTGCGAGCATCTTCCACATTTACATCAGTGAGCCCTACAGACATTCTTTCCTGTATTTGAAAGAAGATTGAGAAGCTCAGGTAGGAAATCAGTTCCTTTTATTCTCCTTCATTTCCTTATAGCCCGTTTGACCTTTCCTTAAATTAGTAATGGAAATGTCGTTCTCGCTGCAATGGATAGCTGTTGACTGAGCAAAACGTGCTAATTGTTTTCCAGTGTTTTTCTTCCAGTCTGTTGTAGAGAACCACAGGGCCAGCGGGTGGGAGTGCCCAGGAGGGAAGTCTGGTTTGGTGGTCCTAAAGAGAAGTTCTGAATCATTAGGATGATGGAGCCGGCTGCCACGTGAAGCCCAAACACTCCATCTCCGCTGGGAAAGCAGACATCGCAGATCCCCTAAGGGCCATTGTCCACTAGTGGCAGGTGAGTGGAAAGTGGGTGCAAGGCCTCTGCTCCAGGTCCTTCCGAGCCGTCATCTGAGACAGGACTGGATACAGGGTGCCCCAGGTTCCAGCAGGGAGGGGGAAAGATGAGGCTCTCACTTTCCAGGAATTGAAAGAGGGTTGGATCATATCAGCTTTTCTCGAAAATAGACGGATAAAAATTAAACAGTTTGCCTTTTCAGATCTGGTTGTTAGGAGATGACTTTGGCAGCTATGAAACCCAGAGTGCTAGCCTGCTCCAATTGGGAATGAAGGGAAAGAACTTTTCATAGATGGTCAGAATGTCCATGCCAAGGGGTTTTCCTTCTGAGTCAGTAAGCTCAGAGGTCTCCTGCTTTAATCTTTCTGTTTTTCCTTCTCTGTCATGAGCCTTTAAGGCATGTCTTGCTACATTGCTCTCTGATGATACTTTGCCTATACTTTCATATCATTGCTAATCTCATTGTACCATCATTCCTCCAGAGCTGGGGGCTCAGTTTCAGGATGTGACCATCGGCAGACTCTCAAGTCCCTCATATAAGGTGGCACGGTATTTACATAGAACCTACATACATCTTCCTGAATGTGTCAATCATCTCTGGATGACTTGTAAGACCTAATAAAATGCAAATGTCATGTAAATAATTACTAGGCTATATTGTTTAAGGAATAATGAGAAGAAGTCTGTACAACTTCAGCAAACATGCAATTTTTCCCCACAAATACTTTTTATCCAAGGTTGGTTGAATTTGCTTATGCAGAACCCAGGGATATGGAGGGCCGACTGTATTCTAATTTGTTTATTTTTCTGTCTTCCCCATCTCTGGTCCTTAGCGCAATGCCTGATCACTGTAGGCTCTCAACCAGTGTTTGTCATAAAAATGGTACAAATGCATCAATTCTGGACGAAGAAAAAGAATTCTATAAGATAAATCGTGTATCATGCTACCATCTTGCTCCGTGAGATGATTAAACAAAATTCAGCATCTGCATTTCTCTGTTCTTCAGAGGATGGAATTTCTTGCTCTTTCTGGAAGACTGAATTAGGAAAGAAAAATGGGCTGAAACCAATGTTGGGTGCAGAATCACTTGCATAAAATAACCCAGTGTCGGTGCGGGGCTTCCTGGTCCTGAAGAGGTAGATAAGGTCAGCATACATCATCTTCTTCTGGCTGAAGTATAGTCTGAGGTACTACCCAGTCCAACTCCACCATCCACCTCATGGTATTTCTCAGTTGTAAAATCTGGTATATGAAGGAACCATCCTTTGTAGTACCGATTATGGTCACTACTGTTTTTCTTTGTTGAAATATTCACTCAGGATTTCACATGAGTCATTTTGCAGAGCAAATATTAGACTTTATAACATGGTGTTTCCCAGTGGCTGTTTATCTCAGGCAGAAAGAGTTCTTACCCGGCAGCCATCAAAGCAGGGCTTTCTAGGAAATGTCACAGCTCTGCTTTGGCCTTTCTTGGACATCTGGTAGGTCCTTGTCAATTTTCTTAAAAACTCTCTTCCAGGATTTAGTCCTTTTTTTTTTTTTTCAAAGATAATGGCAGGGCACTGAAGAAAATGGCTAGTTTAAGATGATTTATCTGTGCCATATTCACTGAATTTCAACTACAAAAAAAAAGTCATAAAAAAGTCCCTTTACTCTAAGATACTATGGAAAGTGTAGGGGTCACTCAAAAGCAACGGAACAGCATGTTATTTTTGAATCATAGTGTTCCGGGCAATTGGTACCTTGTCTGTTTACATGACTCATACCACGCCTGGTGTTCCAAGATGCACATTATCCACAGGGTGCTTCCCAAATTATGGAAAACTTCAGCCACAGAAAGGAATTCATGATGTGAGATAGAGACTTCTAGAATCACTTCATGAGGTATTGTTTGATGTCTCTGTGCCTGGGACCTTATCAACCTCACCCTCCAACCTGCTTAGGAAATGTAGGAGCTGGCCTTAGGATGACTGAAGGAAAGCACCTGTGTAAGCCAGGCCATCTACCTAGAGAACCAGCCAGATGGGGGCTCGTGTGGGAGGGAAGGCACGGCTCCTGTCACGGCTTAGACATGAAGTGTCCCACCAAAGCTCATGGGTGAAATGATTACATTATGAGAAGTAGCACCTCATGGTGGATTCGTCCACTGATATGGATTAACTGGCCAGTGACTGTAAGCACGTAGGGCATGGCTGAAGTAGGTCACTGGGGCACACCTTGGGATTTATTTATTTTTGTCCCTGGTGAGCAGAGCTTTCTCTCCTTCCTGACTGCCATGTTCTGAGCTGCTTCCCTCCACCATGCCCTTCCGCCATGATGTGATGCTGCATCCTGGGTCCAGAGTGATGGAGTCGGCCATGCATGGACTAAGCCCTCTGAAGATGTGAGCCCCAAATGAACTTTTCCTCCTCTCATATTTTCTGGTAAGGTCTTTTGGCCGCAGCAAGGAGAAGCTGAGTAAAACGGCCCCACGCAATAAAGTATTAAAATGCTTAAACAACTCCACCATGATGCAGGGTGTCTGCTCCTTGGCATCCATTCAAGTTGTTGATTTGTGCACAGATCCATCGATGGCTTCAGGGAGCTATCAATTCTGTCCGTGTGTGAGCTGTATTCTGAGACGCTCCCTGCTCAGACTCCAGAAGCATCTCAGCTCCTACCCCGTGCCGTGTTTTTACCAAATGTCTCCTCATATTTTAAATACTCAGACATCCGTGGCCTAGAGAGACTTCTCCAGGGAAGAAATCTCTGCGGTCCCCCTGTCACCCTTCTCACTCCATCAGTGTTCATTTTTCTGCTTAAGCAGATTCAGTGACATGAACAAAAAATAAAAATAAAAAATAAAAAAAGAAGACTCCGCCTGGAATATGGGAATTACCGGGACACGGACCAAAGCATTCTTGAGTGATGGGACATTTCCAAGATTTTCATACCATCTATTACATTGTGCTGTGATGATCTACTTGTTCTCTGTGACTCATCAGATTAAGAAGTTCTGGAGGGACAGAAATAATGCTTTATTCATCTTGTGTCTCCAATGCCATGTTACTATCCAGCATTCCAGTGCACACACAATATTCAGCACATAAAGGTTGAAACATTCGCTATGGTGTGAATAAGTATCCCCCAAATGCTGTGTGTTAAAGGCTTGTCACCGGCCCATGGCTCTACTCAAAGGTGGTGGGACCTTTAAGAGACAGATTCTAGTGGAAAGAAGTTAGGTCGTTGGGGACATGCCATTGAAGGGGATGTTGGCAACCCAGCCTCTTTATTCCTCTTTTTGCTTCCTGGCGGCCATGAGATCAGTAGCTTCCTCCCCAAATGTGCTCCCACCAAGATAGACTGGGTTGCCACAAGCCCAAAAGCAGTGGAGCCAACCAACCATGGATTGAGACCTCCAAAATTGTGAGGAGACATGAACCTTTCTTCCTTATAAGTTGATCATCTCAGATACTTTGTCACAGTCGGAGAAAGCTGACACAGTGCTGAACAACTCTGAAGTACAATAATTCAGTTCTGATTTGGGGCAGACATCAATCACTAGAAGAGTGTAGTGGGTTCATTCATGACCTCCCAAAAGATGTAGTCGCACCCTAAACCTCAGAATCTGTGAATGTGGCCTGATTTGGAAAAAGGGACTTAGCAAATATAGTCAAGTTAAAGAATCTTTTTTTAAAAAAATTATTTATTTATTTATTTTTTTAATATTTATTTTTTAGTTCTCGGCGGACACAACATCTTTGTTGGTATGTGGTGCTGAGGATCGAACCCGGGCCGCACGCATGCCAGGCGAGCGTGCTACCGCTTGAGCCACATCCCCAGCCCCCAAGTTAAAGAATCTTAAGATAAAGTCCCCCTGGATTATCCAGGCAGACCCTACATCCAATGACAAGTGTCCTCGAAAAGACAAAGAGGGGGACACAGAGAAGAGAAGGCTAGGTGAAGGCAGAAGCTGAGACTGGAGTTATACAGTGTCGTGGATGGACCTGGGAGTCCCCCAAAGTCTCATGTGTTAGAGGACTGGTCCCCAAGGCAATGTTCAAAGGTGGGGATTTGGGGAAGTGATTGATTCATGAAGGCTCTGACCTCATCAATGGATTAAAAGACAGGGCTTCATGTGGGTCCCTGGGGACATGCCCTGGAAGAGTGCACATTGTCCCAGCTCCTGACTCTCTCTCTCTTTCTCTCTCTGCTTCCTGGCCGCTGTAAGGTGAGCAACTCTCCTACACTGTGTACTACCACTGCAACACTCTGCCCCACTATAGGACCAAATGCAGCCGAGCCAGTGAGTGATGGACTAAAACTCAGGAACCATGAGGCAAAATAAGTCTTTTTTCCCTTCAGTTGTTTTTCTCAGGTTTTTTGTCACGGCAATGAGAAGCTGACTAATACATGCAGGTATGAGCCAAGGAATGCCTGGAACAGTGAGAAGCTGGAAGAGTTTTTTAAAGCTCCAGGGGGAGCGTGACCCTTCTGCTACCTTAATTTCAGACTTTAGGACTCTACAAGAGGATAAATTTGTATTGTAAATCCCCAGGTTTATGGTAATTTGTTATGACAGGAAATGAATCTTAAGGGTAAACTGCTTCAAGAACTCCATTCAAACCAACACAGAGAGCTGGGTTCATGGCACTGGAAAAAACAGACATGGAAAGGTGTTTTTGAAGGATTCCTGTTCACAGAGTCCTGGGAACATGGACTGAATTGAGAAGAGGGGCTAGGAGAGATGGATCTTATCACAGGGGCCATGAGGAGCCAAAAGAAGTCTCAACCTAGGCTGAAGAGTCAAAGTAGCAGAAGCTTATAATTATGCTCCACAGTTGCAGAATGTGGACCTGCAGCAGGCACTGAGTAGGCACTTAAGATGATCAGAAAAGCACTTCAAGTCTTTGTACAGAGCAAGAGAGAAGTAGCCCAGAGAATAATGGGAGGAGGATATGGAGAGGACTGTCATTTCTCTAAGCCAAGCCCTTGAGAAACCATCTTTTGTCACTGCAAAGTGGAAAAAAAAGGACTGAGGCAAAGAAGCTTTCTCCTCCCATGTAAGCAGGAGGATTTGGCCTATTCTGCTTATTCATTGCTCCAGTGTCCTGCCCTGTTCCCGCCTGTGGTCTCTCTGCCCCGAGGAGACCCCATGCTCATGCACTTGGTTGGTGCAGAGCTGATGGCCCTGGGAAGAGCCAATTCTTCTTCAGAGAGCAGAATGGCATAAGGCAGGGAAAGGTCTAAAAAGGGCCACATCCAAGAGAGCCGAGTGTTTCTTGTCTCAGAAAGACAAACCAGGCTTTGGGATTCCAAGCAGCGAGGCCTCTCAAGTTCCAGCATGCTGGGGCTGGATTACATTGCCGGAGTAGCTCAACTTGCTTGTCTTTACCATGAAGAGGTTGATGAAACCATCTTCAAGGTCTTTATCACCCTCAGATCCGTGATTGTTGCCTGGCTACTGAGCAAAAGAAATCCACCCCCTAGAAGGTCTTCTGACTCACACCCCAGAACCCATTTGAAATGTTTTATGATATTCTCCTTCCCACAAAACCAAATAGGGCATCGTATATGACATGATTTACAGGGAGACTGTATTGCTAAAAAAAAGGGGGGTGGGGGGCTGCCTGATCTCAGTGTGGTACAATATGGGCATTGAGTGGATAAAGGTTGAATGAATGGGTGAGGGTTGGTATCCCTTTTTAATAAAAATACAAGAGAATTTTAATACAACGGAAAAGTCCTACATGATTATAGCAGGATACAATATGGACGTTCAATGAATGAATGTTGATGGAAGTTAAGCATTTTGCCATATGATCCCTTAAATCTCGTTTCAGTTAGTTACCTGTGTGGTGATGGAGTTTGTTTTGTTCAGCTATATCCACTCTCTCTAAGCAGCCGGGTGCCGGGGAGGCCCACTTCCACTCTTCCTTCCATCCTCTCCCACAACAGTTCGGCCAGCCTCTTGCCGTGCCGGTGCCAATCCCTTGTTGACTCACCGGGAATGAGATTCCTCCATCTGTGCTGTGGGCTGCACCGAAAGCCGAAGATAAAGGGCTGCCTTGAGCCTGCTCCATGTTTTCCACCTTTTTCCCCCTAGACTTTACTATTTGTGTCTGACCTTACTATTTGTGTCTTCTTTCCTTATTTTGCTCCAAGATGTGAGAATGACTAATTGTTTCCAAACTTTGCTTCTGATGTAAGAGACCTTTATTGCACTTGTAAGGGCAGGCACACACGATGACACTCTGCATCTTTTATTTATTTAGGAGATTGCCAGCTTTCCCTTAGAACCTCAGGCAAGAAGACAAACAGGGAGAACTCAAAATGGCTGTAGGAGGCCAGGCAGTTAGCTGAGAGCACCTCACCCACCCGGCCCAAAGTGTGACCATGCTTGGTGGAAGCTGGCTTGGAGCTAGGCCTGCCCTAGCCGGTGTCATTTCTGTGTAGAATTCCCCACGATGATCATATTAACAGGCCATGACAGACCCCATAACCACCCTGACATCGGGGCATTGGTCCAATTTCCCCTGAACGAGTGGTCAGGAATCCTGGGATGGGTCGAGGCAGCCTGCTTCTCCCCATCCTCCTGGCACACCCGTCCCTGCCCTCCCCTACCAGTGAGACCACCTGTTATGGAGGACGCTGCCCAGTCCCATCAGGACTGCCGCACACCTTGCTCACACAGGCAGTGATTACCCTCCTGGAAAAAAACAAAGACAACAAAATAAGGCTTTTGATGGATGAGATGAGGCTTGTGTCGCCCCCAGACTCTGTAAGTTTGTGTAATGAGTTGCAAATAACCACAGTGCAAATATTAAGTAGGCCCGAGGAAGGGTGTCCCTTGTTTGAACAGGTGGGCACACATGTGGGTCAAGACCATCTACGTGGGGGACGAGGGAACTGGGACACTCATTCATTCATTCATGGAGCATTAATAAAACGCACCTGAGATAAACAACTTATCAAGAGGAAAGGTCATCATTTGGGCTCACAGTACGGGGGTTTCCATCCATCACAGTGAGGTGGCAGGCAGTGATCATGGCCAGGAAGGGAAAGGAGCCAGGGTCCCTCTATCTCCTTCAAGGGCACACCTCAAATGACCTCAAGATCTTGCCCCAGGCTCCTCCTTCTGAAGGCTCCACCATCCCCCAGTAGCGCCCCCCTGAGGACCAAGATTTTGACCCAGGGGACTTCCTTCAATCTGCCGCACAGGCATTCATTTGTCTGAAAGGTCCGGATCCTGCGGGTACCTGGAGATGTGAAGTCACAGTCTCTGCCTCTCCTCCTGTGCCCTCCCCCTTCACACACACAGTCCACACACTCAGCGGACGTGCAAGGAAGGAATGCTGACTTCGCGAGAAGCGCTGCGGCTGAGGGACCAGCTGACTATGATGGGGTGCACCAGAGGCAGCGGTCAGCTGCCTGCCTGTGGCCAGGGAACCTTCTAACGGGTGACGTGCAGCCTGAGACTTCAAGAGTAAAGATGCATTTACTGATCTGGGAGTAAATTACTCAGCTTTCTGTCATTTGTCCCTTTTTGATGGTCACATGAGCTTGTCAAGAGCCAGAGCTGTGTGTCTTGTGGGATTTTGACCCAGAACCTCGTGCACTGGAATTGCTTATTGTATTCTAGCCAAATAAAGGAGAAAATCTATAAATGACAGGTCCTGATACTCTTTCTGTGACAAACCTTGGCCAGCATGGTCAAGATTGTGTTTGGTTCTAGGTGACAGAAGGCAGGGAATTCTGGCAGATATATATATATTTTATACAGAGATGAGGGGAGTCCCTCTGGGGTCTGGTAGAAGCTGCCTCTGGGTCTATCTAACACAGGTTCAGAGTCAACTAGCGGCTGCTTGTTTGCCAGTGGATAGAAGGCCTCCACAGCTTCCCCTGCTGGTTTGGGAAGTGGACTTCCAATGAAGAGATTCCTCCCAAGACCAGGTTCCTGGGGAAGCTCCTTGGAGGCCCTGCCTCTCTCTCTCTAGGTCCTAGATGGCGTGACCATGATGAGGAATCATCCTCATCATCTGATTGGAATGTGGATAAAAGTGGCAGTAGGTGACATGCTATAGCTAAAGTGGTACTGTTTTTCACAGATCCGTTTGACTGGTCCCAGGGCCTGCCTTTCTAGAGGAGCCAGGAGCCCAGATGTGAAGACATCATCTTCAATAAAAGCCAATACCTTTCATTATAAAATTGGATTTTTGAATTAAAATGCAAACATGAATATATAAAAATGGAGCTAAATAAATATTGATTAATTCATACTAATGGTTGATACTGGACCCCAAAACAAAGCAAAATAGGGCAAATGATAGGAACTACCTGGGTGGCCGGGCGTGGGGAGAGGAATAAGGACATGGCAAGGAGAAAATGGAGTTTCAAAGAAAGAATTTCTCCTTTGCTTCCTCCTTTTTCTCTAAGGTCGAACAGAAAGAAGCCTGTGCTATAAGATCCAATTTCAGAGAATGTCATAGTCTCCTTGCTTTCTGACCCAGGCTAATTTTCAACAATAGAACACCAACTACTTCCTCAAAGATCAGATCAAGCTGCCAAGGCAAACCCAGGGATCTTGAGGGATTTTGTGGAACTAAAATAAGTCTTCCTTTTTACATCGTGCACTTTTTGCATGTGTGAATGTAAAACATGCCTTCCCTGTAGAACATTTAGATACCACAACAAAGAGTAAAGCTTCGGGGTGGGGTGGGGGGGGGTGACCATCTTCAATTCTGCCATCTTTAATGTCACAGTGCATTTTTTTTTCCTAAGATGAAAGGGAGTTTTAGGGACTGTGTCTGCCGCAGTTGAAACTCAGGATGTCACAAAGCATGAACAGAACCGGGGTTTGTCACGCCGCATGGGCAGAACTTGGGATTGAACTTCTTGGGGGAGGAATAAAACCACGCTGTATTCCATGAGCTGTGTGTGCGCACATCAGGGTTGGGGCCTGTTGTGTTTGGCCTCCACTTTTTCCTTCTATGCTCCTAGGATATAGGTTACTAGAAGAATCCATGGGCCACAACTGAGCTTTGAATTAGATGAATGCTGTGGGCCATGGAGACCTGAGAAACTCGGTGTGTGTGTGTGTGTGTGTGTGTGTGTGTGTGTGTGTGTGTACCAGCACAGAGATTAAGTAACCAAACTGGGACCGGGGTGGGTTTAGCAAAACACTCCCTTTGCCGTCTTTATGACTTGCAAATGAAGCCTTTCTTCACAAAGTGAGGCTATGGGCGAACCATCCAGAAGATTGAAGGGCGTTTTTTGCACAGGGCCTGCTCAGCCTCAGTGTGGTTGGCTCTGAGCGCGGGCTGCCGGCGAGGCCTCATCCTCCCGGCTGTTCAGAAAGGGACTGGCAACGATCATAAATATCATTTGCTCACATGGAGTCCCGGGAGCTGCGCTGACCACAGGAGTCGCGGTCCCCAGGACGCTGGGACCGCTCACAAAGCAGGCATTTATGAACTGGTTGGCTTTGCATTAATTAATTCCCCAGCCATTCACCAACAGTAACAATCCCTTCAATTAGAGTCCAGGCCCTGGAAAGCCCTGGTGTTTATTGGAAGTGACATCTGCATAGCAAAGTGTGACTGTGTTAATATGGAAAAGCACAAAGGGACCCAAAGTCCCTCTCTTGCCGAGCGCCTTCCTCCCTGCGTAGCTTTGGAGGAAGAAAGAGGACTCGGCTCTTAGGAGGGTTTAATTTGTGATCTCTCCTCTTTGGTGGTTAGCTTGTCACTGAAATGTTCTCCTCGGCTTCTTTGGGGAGGGGCTAGCTCTGATGTACTGGGTTATCACGAGTCTGTGGAGCACTGAAGGGATCTCAGACAACTGAGGGCCCTGACAGGCAGCAGAGGCTGAGCAGCTCAGGATGGAACACAGATGCACGGGGACCCCACTGGGGAGGCCTGGCACAGCCCGGAAAATTCTCTCATCAAAGACAGCAGAACTTGGAGGCCAACTGAGAGTGGGGCTCCATCAGTCTTAGAGCTAAGGAAGCCAAAGGGCAGGGAAGTGTAGGAAGCAGGGCTGATGGGCAGATCCCGGGGCAGGGCAAAGCTCTGTCCTTCAAACCTCTGTTTTTTTAACTTGCAGTTTTAGGAAGCTGACTTTCAAAATCTCTCACCCTTTCCTGGGTGGACACCACACTAGATGATACCAAGATGATCAAGAGAGAGCTTCCCCTTACCAGGAGCAAAGAGGATTAAACATAAGCACATTCACAAATAACTGTAAGGCGGGATTAAGCCTGGCCAGCGCTGAAAGAGACACAGAAATCAGGGCACGGGGACTCAAGCAAAGAGCAGCCTGTCATAGCCAACTGGCCAAGCTCCTGAGAGATGGGCAGGGTCTCGACCTGCAAAGGGGGGGGGGTGGCGTTCTCCTCGAAGGAGACAGGGAGCCATCTGAGGGCATGTGCTCTGAGAAGAGTTGAGGGGTGCACCTGGGGGTACAGCAGGCGGGGCCAGTCATCAAGGGCTCTTGTCAGCTAGGGGACAGGGGGACCTGACCATGTCATTCTGGTAGACAATGGAACCAACAGGGTGGCACTTTCCAGGAGGGACCAGGGCCAGGACCAGGACAAGGCAAGTAAGGGACAAGAATACACAATGTTTTAAAGAGACGCCCTCGGTGCCGGCCTGCCCTGGTGGGTCCCTGCTATGGTTTGGATGTGGTTTGAGTGTGTCCTCAAAGGTCCACGTGCAGCAGGCTTGGTCCTCAGTGTGGAGCTGTTGAGGTGGTGGAATCGTGAAGAGGTGGGGCCTAGTGAGAGGTCAATAGGTCACCAGGGAACCACTCCTGGAAGAGATTGAGGTAATTGTCTCAGGACTACAGAGTGGGTTTTTATAAAGGATGAACTTGGGCCCCAAGTCCCTCTTGCTTCTTGTGTTGCCACCTGATGGTTCTTTCTGCCTCACATGTACTTCCACCATGATGCCATCCGCCATGTGGTGATATAACCAGGAGGCCTTCCCCAGGGGCTGCTAGATGTTGGACTTTCAGCCTCCAAAACCAGGAGATAAATAAAGCACTTTTCCTTACACATCTCCCAGCCTCAGGTGTTTTGTTATAGCAACACAACAGACTCAAACAGAATCTGATGTGTGCTTTCTGCTGTTCCAGCTCAGCCTGGGAGGGATGAGCAGCGGACAGCAGTTTTATGATGAGAGCTTTTGTTCAAAAGATGGCTGTGAAAGCTCAGTGTAGGATGGATGGGGAAAGTGGGAGCAGGTGAGACAGTGCAAATAGAGTTGATAATGCAGAGAAGTCACAGCTCATGGGGGACAAGGAGAGACAGACTCGGGGCTTCTTTGAGAGTCAAAACAGAAGCAAGCAGCAAAGAGGAGTGGTGGTGATGGCCGCTCCCACCCCACAATTGCTAGCTGTGGGCTAGGAATGGTCTCAAACTTTTGATGCTTATTAATTCATTTAATGATGCTGGACGGAGGCCCTCACTGAGACCCAGAGAGCTAAGTTCAAGTGTGGCTCTGGGGAGGCCCTTGGGTCTCAGCTCTTCCAACTGTAAAATGACCAAATTGTACTAGACAATTGCAAGGTCTATGACGACTCAGGGCCTGTGGCTCGTACCTTTGCTAATATCAGCTGACCCAGAGCAAGAACCCCAGCCCTAGGGACCCCACTGGGCTTATCCAAGAGCTCTTAGGCCAGGAGTCACAGGAGGCAAATCCCTCTGTATAGGCTTATCTCCCGCGGGTTCCTTATGAGTGACTTCTAGCATTTCTAAGGTTTCAGGTCCCTACTGAAGACGGAGAGTCCAGGGTTCTGGGCTTTGCCTCTGCCTGTTCCACCTTGTGTCAGCCGGCTCTGCGGCCTGGCCCACGTGCTCCCGCCCCCCTGTGCTCTCAGGTCATTAACAAAGCTCCCCAGATCCTGGCAAAGCCCCTACAGCAGAACTGTCCCAAGAGAGAAGCAGTGGATTTAATAAGCTTCCCCTTAAATGGCCTCAAATCCCTTCCAGTTGATGAGGGGGGAAAACAGCAACACTCGGGATGATCTCCTGGTGCAGGAGGTGAGAGAGGGAAAGAATAAAGAAAGTTCCCGAGATCCCGGGCCTCGGGGACCAAATTAAGAAAGCAGCACCGCTTATTCAAAATCAGATGAATGTCAGCAGAATGTTTGTCAAACAAACTTGTCATTATTTGTCACAATTTGAGGAAGCCTCAGTCAGTCTTCACACTGGAGCATGTAACCGGGTTATTTATAGCTGCCAGCCGTGGGGTGTTAACTCATGCGGGGCCACGGTTCGGTGTTATAAACAGCTTTATTTATAATGACTGTGTGGCTATAAATAGTTGGGTTTGCTGGGTGTCACAGAGCAGCTCTGGGATGTGCTGCCAAAGCCCCAGCCAGCGGGGGGCGTACTGGCTCGGAGCTGGTGGTGTCTCCTCCTGTCTGTGGACCATCATTGAGTGTCCTTGGCCAAGGCACGTTCTCTTCCTCACTGTCCCCTTTGGAACAGAGGGAGACGTGCACCACCGTGTGTTCCCCGGAGATGGTAGAAGTTACTCACTTAATTAACATCTGCCCCAAGATCTCTGGCTGAAAGGGAACAGGGACGTGGTACTCCGCCTCCTTTGTGCCTATTCATGGACAATGAGCTAATTACGGTCTCCTTCTCCTGCTCCAGGGTGGAGGGAGATATCCTGTTATTCCAGGGAACAGGCAGCTTTCCAAAGGTTTGTTTATAGCTTCAGATTTAATTTGAACGACAGCGTCGTCTAGTCTAAAAATAAGAGGTTGTCAGAAATTTAGAAATTTACTAGTTCCTTGTGTCAGCAGAACCTTGTCTAAGAAGCATGGGGTGGGGGTGAGGGGGAAAAGGGGAATATGTATACATAAATTTTACATGTAAAATACATAGGTGTGTCAGCTTAAAAACCCATCATTATGCCATCTGGCACAAGGGTAGCATTGTCACCATCCGCTGAACACCCTCCACCTCTGCCCTCCAGAATGTTCATTTATTGGTCATATGGAAATTTCCTGTTTTCTACTTATTCCTACCCCATCCTTAAAAGCTTTCCATTCAATTTTAACTCTGTTAGGCGCAATCTTATTTTATATTTTTTTTAAAAGAAAAGGTGTGTCCGTGAAAAAAAATTTATTGGATCTTAATTTGCAAGATTAGTTCTGGTTCATTTTATTGCTGTAATTTAATACTCATAATGATTTTCTGACACATATGTCTTAGCAGCAAGATCTACTTCCTATTCATTTTTCATTTCAATACAGCTTAAGTACATTAGGCAGGATAGTACCAATCAGAGAGGACAGGGCCCTGCAAGAAACTGACTTCATGCTGCCATCTTGGCTCGGTGCCTGCGCTGAGGCACGTCCAAGCATCTGGGACTAAAGGAGACGAGTAAGAAATCCTTCTTCCAAAGGGACAGTGTTTTTTTTCTCATTCCTGTCTTCATCAACAGCATCACTGTCACCACTGCGGTTCTTTGCCTAAGGGTGCTGTGGGTTGAGTCCTCATTGATCACGTTCCGCTTGTGCAGAAGCGAAGAGAACCTGCTCGGGTGGCCCAGCAGTTCCATTAGAGGTGATGGAGTCATGAGCGCCAAGGGCCCAATGCTTTGGGGCCCTGAGAGGATGCTTTGCATCCTGATGCAGGTGCATGGAAAGTATCTTGGAGGAGGTGGCCCTCCAGGTGTTTCCCACAGGTGGTGTCTTAGGGCAGTGATAACGTCTGTTTCTGCACAGACGCCGCCTGCCATAGCAGCCAGGTGGTAGCTATATGTAGAGCGGGTAAAAGCAGGCTTTACTTCCTTTAGGATTGTGACAGTCCTTCCGAGAATGCTGATGTTGTTCATTTGCAAAACATAAGGAAATACATAAAAGATTTTAAATGGTTAAAAATAAGAATCAAAATGACACACTGGAGTTCCCCATGACAAGGATGAGCGCTCCGTTGGGTGATGGCCAGGCTGCCCAAGGCCAGGGGGTGGGCAGTGGAACGGACCACGGTGTGTGTGAAGTAGATTGAACTTCAGCGGTTCCTATTTACTTTTTTTTTTTAAAGAAATTTTTGTTCCAATTAGTTATACATGACAGTAATTTGTTCTAATGAGTTAATACATGACAGTAAAATGCATTTTGACACATCACACATAGATGGAGTATAATTTCTCATTTTTCTGGTTGTACATGTTGTGGAATCACACTGGTTGTGTATTCCTGTATGTACGTAGGGTAATAATGTCCGATTCATTCAGCTCTCCTTCCTACCCCCTACCTCTCCCCTCCCTTCACTCCCCTCTGCCTAATCCAAAGTAACTTTATTCTTCCCTAGCCCCCGATTCCCATTGTGGATTAGCATCTGCATATCAGAGAAAACCTTCAGCCTATCGTTTTGGGGGATTGGTTTATTTTGCTTAGCATGATAAGCTCTAGCTCCATCCATTTACCTGCAAATACCATAATTTCATTCTTCTTTAAGGCTGAGTCACATGCCATTGTGTATATATACCACATTTTCTCTTGAAGGTACCGTTACTCACACACGAGGCTGAAACCTCACCTGGGTTCTGTGCTCTCTTAAAGGAGGCAGCCTTAACCCTGAAGGAAGAAAACAAGAATGTGAATACACGATGTTCTACCAATTCTCTCCCTCATTCTCTTTCCTTTCTTTGCAATGATTTTTGAGGGAGGTTATACGTGTTTTCATGATTATTTTCACCATTGAAAAAAGAGAGAGTCTCCGTGCTTATTTTAAAATAGAAAGGATAAATATATTTTTTTTTCTATTGCTTATTGGGTGAAGTGGGGATTTTTAACATTCTTGTGATCAAGCAAGTAATTTCAAAGAAAATTCTTGGAATTGGAAATGTGTTTGGCCAGTCAATAATAGCTCCCATCTCAGTGATATTATGACGATAACTATATATCCTGCACCTAATGTTCCCATTCAAAGAAAAAGAAACAGCAAAACAAATTTTTGCAACACAATATGTAAATCTGAGAGCCAGCTTACATTTTATATTTTTGTTTGTTTCTAAGAATTTTCCCCAATGCTGAGTTCCAGCTGAGGAGGATATGATATAAATGTATTAAGTAGTTCAGGGTCTCTGTCCACCAGTTCCTAGAATTGTAGATTTTTAGAGCTTCATGAAACCATTAGGACTTTCTACTCCATTTCTCTTCTTTTATAGAGGAAAGAAACTGAGCCTGAGGGTCCAAGTGACTTCCTCAAAATCATTTGACTTCTAAGAGACAATATTGGGAAAGAACTGATGTTTCTTGCCTCACAGAAAAAAAAATAATTAATATTTATTGAAAATGGGCAGATGTGTCCTTATTTAGTCACAGCACAGCAGTTCAGGATGATGAGGGTTCTGGAATCAGACAAGCCCAGGCTGAATTCTGGCTCTGAAACTCTCTGTGAGATGGTGGTGTGTTGCTTCTTTTCTTCATTTTTCTTAATTTTAAAAGATTCTTCTTTTGCAGGGGCTCACTGGGATGCAAACCCTGCTTCTTTTATCCTCAGCAACACAATGGCACGGTAACAGAGGTGCAGGAGGTGGGATGACACAGTGCAGGCCTGGTGTCTTGTGAGGGCTCCTGGTCCATGGACCATCTTCAGCACATAACAGAAACAGCCAGGAGAACAGAACCAGAAAAACCAACCAACCAACCACAACAGTTTCTTACCTCCAAACTAGGTTCCTCTGGCCCTGGCGGGATCTGTCCCAGTGACATCACTGGCGAAGACTCAGTGCCTCCTTTCATGCACGCTTATTATCCTGGGCCCTGGAAGCACACCCCTGAGAAACACAGGGGCTTTGGGCACACAGACAGGAATGACAGCCTGGAGGGGAGGAATCGGGGGACAGTGAGGGTCACCAGGAGCAACGGGACTCTGGGATGCTTAGAGGGTCTGGGTGCTGGAGCCCGGTATGGATCCCACCTGCCCCTGCTGTACCTGCAGCTTTGCTCTGGGCTTAGCTTCGTCTGGAAGCAGAAACTCCAGGTAGGAGGGAGCTGGAGCAGACAGACAACCACAGGTGCTGTGGGAGGTGGTGGAGGCTTCAGAGGCAGGGCCTGATGAATGACCTGAGCAGAGGTGGCTGGGACCGAAGCCCTGAGGTCGGGACCCAGGCAGGAAGGGGCTCTGAGGAACTGAATCTCATTAAGGAATTACTCGTAGAAGACGACATCAGGCAAGTGGGGGCTTAGCCCATTAGAATTTGGAGCAGTTGTCTAATCACACAATCCCAGGGATTTTACTCCTTTCCTGGGAAATACTATTTGCACATAAAATCATCCCATTTAATCCCTCAACCGCCCTGGGAAGTTTTTATGGTATTTTGAAGATCAGAAAAAAAATGGAGGCCCAGAGAGATTTAAATCACAGGCTCACAGCCCCAGATATCAAAATGGAGCACTGGTTTCAGATGTCTGTGGACCAAGCTGAATTTTCCAGGGATGCATTCCTCAGTCCTTCCCCTGTGGCTTGTGGACGGAGAGGTGGCTGTGACTTCCTGTGCCTGAGAGAACTGGGGCTGGCCAAGTGAGCCCAATCTGGAGCCAGGCAGCATGTACTCCAGTCCTGCCTGAGGCCTCGAGACCCTGGGCTGAGCAGAGAACTGCTTTCTGCCTCAGTTTCCCATTCTGTAGAGTGTTCTCAGCCCATTTGGAGTTGCTACAATAGAATGCCAGAGGTAGAGTCATGTATATATAAAAAAAAATTATTTCTCACAGTTCTGGAGCATAGCTCTGGCATCTGGTGAGGCCTTCTCCCTGTGCCATGGCATGGCACAAGGCCTCTCGTGATGCTATGTTTTGGAAATAACTTCAAAAGACCCATGTGTCCAGGCTTGGTGTCCGGCCTGGGGTGCTATGGGAGGTGTGGAGCCTTTAGGAGGCAGGGCCTAATGGGAGGAGCTTAGGTCCCTGGGGGTGTGCCCTTGGGGGGGGGATAAGGGATCCCATCCCTTCCAGTCTCTCTTTTCTCTTCCTGGCCTTCATCAGGTAAACAGGCCTCCTCTACCACAAGCTCCCACCATGATGTACTGTGCCACCACAGGCCCACAGCAATGTCACCATGCAACCATGGATGGAAACCTCCAAAACCGGGGGCCAAATAAGTCTTTTCTCCTTACAAGTTGATTATCTCAGGTATCTTGTCACAGTGATGGAAAGCTGACCAACACCCACGGCAAGATGGAGTGAGTGGGCTGACCCAGGTCTCACCTCCTCTTCTTAGGAATCCGGTAATCCTGTCCCTGGGACTCTACACTCATGACCCTACCTAGCCCTGATGACCTCCTAACGGCCCCTCTCCCAATACCACTGACATACGATTTGGAGATTCAAACCAGAACAAGGACATTAGAGTTCTCCGGAGCAACAGAACCAACAGAAGTTTATTTTAAAGAGTTGGCTCAGGTGAATGCGGAAGCTGGGAGGCCTGAGACAGTAGGGCAGTCTGGCAGGTTGGAGGCCCGGGGAAGGGCAGCATGAGCCTGAGGGCTGTGTGCAGCAGACTCCCGGCAGGGGTGTGGGGAACGGGGCGCCTCAGTGTTTCCCTTTAAGGCTTTCTGCTCTCTTTAGGGGGCCCTCTCACATTATGCCAGGTAAACTGCTGTGCTCCGATTGAAATGTTAATCTCATCTGAAAATTAACCTCCGTGTGCAGTGTGCAACGTGTTGACCAAATTCCTGGGTGTGGTGGGCTAGTCGAGTTGACCCATCAGTGGACCATTGTGCGGGGCCCCTAAGATCTGCCTCCTGAGACTGATGGGACTGGGTGGGGGAAAAGGTAAGTTCTCGCCAACGATTCCCCATCACTCCTCCCCCCATGGGCACCTCACTCGTGCTGGCTCCGAAGACTCAGATGTGCCAGGGGCCCCTGGACAGTCGGCAGGTTTGGCTTCCCTTCCATTTCCTTCTCCCCTGTGGCTGCAGGAGACTCCTCCTTCTCAAGACTGAGCTTTGGCCCCCGAGTCATTAGGATGCTAGGTGGTGTCCTCGCGGGATGCCCTCGGGAAGCCTCAGAAGAGAGAGCTGCGGGGACAGAGTCCACCCCAAGATCTCTGCTGCTGTCTAAACTCGTGGCAGGAAGCGAACACACTGCTCTTTAATTCTCCTTGGCAGGGCTGTGCTGCCTGGTGCTGCTGCCAGCTCTGCAGCTGGCCCCGGGGACCGCAGCTCCCAGCTCCCAGCCCCAGGTGGATGTCCCTCGGCGAAAGCCTTTCCTGGAAGAGGGAACACAGGCAGCCCTCGCCGCCTGCCTCCTTTCAGCTCTAAATGGGGCTCTATCTCCTTTGCCCAGCTGCACCTCGGGTGGCCCTTCCCTACCTGACAGAGGGAGATACCTTTGACAGCCAGGCGCACGGCGAGCACAGAGCACCAGCATTCCGTTTGGCGACAGGGAAATTCTCATTTGGCTTTGGTTTATTGGGGGGATTAAAGACTGGGATGAATGCAAAAGATCCAGGAGGACAATGGGAAGGAAGGCTGGGGAGGAAGAGGCCGGAGGGAGGGGCGATGGGGGGCAGCAGACCCGTGGAAGAGTGGACTAAGCCTTCCTCCGATCCATGTCTGAACCCTGATGGGAAAGGTCATGAATTTTAAAAAGTGTCTCTCCAGCCGACAGCTGCAGTCAAAACCAGCCCTCGTGGAAGCTCCTGTGCCACAAGAGGCTGAGCCCAGGGAGTGCTGAGGCCGGGAGGCAGTGAGCACCGCCGGCCCATATCAGCAAGTGGCATGAGCTAAGGTGGGACAGGCTGCCCGGGCAGCTGCTGACTGCAGCTGGATGCCACCGAGGCTGCGTGCAGGCCCCTGTCATCTCGAGGAGGTTTCCACCTCCCATGTCCGCAATTTTCTGAGTAGGTCACTGGGCACTGATGGCTGCTTACCTGCCGCAGACCCCTGTGCCCATGCCGACTGGGGGGGGTGGGGGTGGGGCGCAGCAGGCCCCCCGTAAGGGTGCCTTTCCCACCTGGCTTCAGTGATGGCCCAGTGCAGGGACAGGCAGGCAGGGACCTGCGTTGACAGCTGTTCCCAAAGGGGAAGGTGAGGAGGCTCAGAGTCTGCAGGTGGCCAGTTTGTTGCTGTCTGGGTCACTGAGTGGCTGCTGAGTTTTCTGGGATGAAGGAAGCCTTGGTGACCGTGGTCCTTGGGGCCCTGGGAGGATTGTCAGTGTGTTTTGCTCTACAAGAAGAGCATGCTCTTGACAAATGGAGTGTGGGTGTTCTATTTAAAAATTATGGATATGTGTAATATCAGATCTTAAATAGATATGCTCATTTTTAAGGACCCTGAAGACTTGCAACCATGACTTATCTGTACTTTGAGAGGAATATCAGAATATTGAGTTTTCTCCAATCAGGGATGTTGGTAATGAAAACCAGTGGGCATTTCGGGAGCTGTAAAGGAGATGAGAACGGGACCTGGCCAGCCTCTCAGCCCCGCTCCTTGGATGATAGGTGAGCCAGGAAGGCAGAGGCAGTGGTCCTGGGAAGAGGAGCGCCACGCACAGCCAAGCCTGCAGGAGAGGGCTGCAGGGGACCCCAGAGAACTGCCTCTGGTAGTATCCCTTGTATCGTGTCCTTTCACCTTCCCAGAGGTCGGAGGTCCTTCGAGGGGCCTCACCATGACCACCCTGGAGTCCCAGTCTCTGTTATGGGGAGACTCCTTTTGGAGGGTATGCTGGATTAACCAGCCCCTCCCTCATTTGAGAAAAAGACTGTTGTATGTAAAAGACACAATGATTTACCATCAGAACTAGGAAAGTGCGCATTTCAGAACACAGAGCACCTTCGCAATGTGGGGCAACCACCCCCCAGAATCCATCTCTTGGGTGTTCCAAACAGGGACCCTGCGCCTGTTAAACACTGGTGTTCCCCTGCCTGCTGTCCTGCCCCTGTGGGCACCATCCTCCTTTTCATCCCTGCGAATCTATTGCTCTAGGTACCGCTCTAGGTTTCTTCTACTTGGTCCAACACCTTCAGGTTCACCCAGGGTGTAGCGTGTATGTGCGTTTCATTTGCTTGCTATTATGGTAAAAAATTCAAAAACGCTATTATTAAAATCACTTTAAGTGGAATCAAACACATTCACCATGTGGTGTGACCGTCACTGCTAAAGGTTTTCCATTCCCTCCCTGAAACTCGATAGTCATGTATGCAAAAGCTCCTCTGCCCTTCTCCCTCCAGCCCTTGGGAACCTCACTCCATTCTCTACCTGTGAATTTGCCGACTCTGGTCCCCTTGGGGCAGTGGAATCACACATTATCTTCCTCATGTGGGACCAGGTTAGGTTAGAACAGATACTTGGAAAGTCTCCTCAGACAGACGGCAGGCCAGCACACGGTGGCACAGAAGGCTGCGGGTCTCTGTTGGCAATGGGTTCCTCAGGGAGGTGGTGGCTTGTATGAGACGACCAGCCGGGAGCAGGACAGGCTGGACAGGCCCCAGGGCCCCAGAAGGCAGGTGCTCTGTTGGGGATGACCTGGCAGGGTGTCCAACTGCGAAGAAGGCTGCAGCAGCAGAGGGATGCCCTGGAAGACTTGTTTTGATTCCATCCTCAGTGGGCATCCTTCGAAAAATCGGACATTCCACAGAACCTGCCCATAGAAGGGGAAACCCAGGATGGGGGAGACTGGTTCTGGCAACAGGCAGGAGAGGTCCTGTGGCTGCTCCATTGTAATATGTGAAACCTGGAGCAAGTTGCATGTTCTATTTCTCCTCCTAGAAAAAGGGGCATAAGAGGAGTAGCCATCTCGTAGGCAAAGGAAAATAATAAGGAAATAATTCAAATAATTATTTGTATTATTAAGTAATAAGGAAAATAATTCAAAACGCAGAAAACTATTCTGCCCCATACCGGACCTATGGTGCGCATTCAGCAGGAGTTCTCATAATCATTCATTTTGATGTTACATATCAGTCCCTTATAGGTTTTGCTAACATACATTTCAGAATCGAGTCCAGTTTTAAGACATTGACCTTGGGTGTCTGCATGCCCTAGAGATAGGTCTTTCTGTGGATTTGCTGTTTGTGCATCTTGAGAAATCAGTGGTTTGTTTCCCTGGTGACATCTCAACCTACCACTCATTTTCCTTCCTAAGTTTGATGGAAATAGAGACTTGGGAAGTGTGAGGTCCTCTGTGAGGGATTAAATAATAAACTGCAGCCTAGTTAGCTGGTCTGTTGCAAGGACTACATATTTATAGATGTGATGCTAGTTAGAAAGGTATAGAAGGAATAATTTTAAATCTCCCCCAGATGGCCAAGGTCACCAGTAATGGTACATAGCAGGTCTGGGAAGCCCTGCAGCGGAAGCAGGTGCGCTCTGTCCTAGGCACCTGCCCACAAGCCTTCAGAGGATCTGTTTGAGGTGAGGACTGCTGTTACAGTTGGTAGATCTGGGTGGTGGTCCTCACGGTCTAAGGATGAGTCTCCTTCCTTGGGGTGACATATGACAGTGGTTCAGACCCACGTAGGGGCTGCCTCCCTGCCCATCCAGAACTATCACCCCTTTGATGGACTTGGAATAGAAGCCCATCCACTGATCTGAGTTCCCCCAGCCAGGGGTGGACTCTGTCTCTGCAGCCTCCTGGGTCCCCTTTGCCACTCCTCGAAGGTCATCCATGGATTTTTAATAATAGCCGACCTCCAAGCCAAAGCTCCGTGGTCTTGGTCCCTTTCATCTCAGGTGGCCCTGCAGCTCCCATACACGTTTGCTCGACCCCCAGGCTCCACTTAGCAATGGGCGTGTCGGGGAGGGTGATGAACGTCCATCTGTCCACAGACCCCAGTTGGGTGGATTAATTAATGATTATAGAGTACTTTGAAGGTTGCGGGGCTAATTATTTAGCCAGTTCCCTCCCTTCCCCCAAGTTCCCTTGACAGCCTTTTGTCTCTTTCCCTCATGGGGTGTCCTTTGAAGTGAATGGGAGAGGATGAATCAGGGGTCAGTTAAAAGGGCTGGCCATTGCAGATGGCTGGCCAGAGAGAACCGTCTGGATGCTGCTCCGCGGCAGGGGCGGATTCTCTCTGTGGAGACCAGCAGCCTGACAGAGCTTTCTTTTTATCAGAATTGGCCAAGGCTCCCAGAACGCTGTGGCTGCCCAGCGTCCTGACCAGACATAACAAATGGCAGCTCCCCTTTGGCTTGGACACGGCCTCATGTCCTTGTGCTTCTGCCGTTTGCTCCCACTTTGGGTGTGAAATCCTGTACCCATTAATTCATTCTCTCATTTTGCTCTTCTTCTTCTTTCCCAGAGCGGGGCTCCACGGGAAGAACACGCATGTGATGCTCCCGTTCAGGTTCCTGTCAGTGGAGCATTCCTGATCTGAAAATCCCAAACCTGAAATATTCTGAGCATGATGTTGACATTGAGAAAGATTCCCATTTTGGAGCATCTTGGATTTCGAAGTGTTTGGATTTTGGATTTTCAGATTAGGGACGATCAACTAGCAAAGCTGCATGAATATCCAAGAATCTGAAAAATTCCAAAATCTAAAACACTTTGAGTCCCAGGCATTTCGGATAAGGGATACTGAGCCTGCACCCTGTTAGAGAGAAAGATCCCGAACCACAGAGGGGAATACTGGGTTCAGGCTGCCTGTAAAGGAGAAGATCACATCATTTAAGCCTATATCACTTCTTTCTCCCAACAAACCATGATTTTTAAATAAAATATAATTTCCTAGTATTCTAAAACCTTGACTCAGGCCTACATTTTTAGGTAGGCAAACCCAAGGAAAAAATAAATATTATAGGTAGCAGGATTGTACTTCCACACCCCCTACCTGAGCTCAAGTGGGTCTTTCAGGCTTCCGTGTACATGCCGATAAGGAGAGGCCTGTGGCTAAACCTCCTGAGTTACCGTAATGTTCACATCCATGTCTGTCATGTTCCTTGAGAAGCTGCTCCTTTGTAGAGATGTTTGAAATACAGAGAGAATACAACACCCTGCTCGATAGCTGTTTCTAGTTTAGTTGGGGGGGTGGGTGGGAAACCCACGAGAACATGTAAATATGGCAAAATAATGTTTTGATGATGATTTTGCGTTTTGCTCTATTCCTACCGTCCCTCAGACCAACAGGTAGAGGGGCCCTTTGTCTGTCCTTGCCTCGGGATATTTTCAGGGCAGAAAACAGAAGCTGATTGAAGTCAAAGGCTTCTTTCTGTAAGAGTTCCAAGCTCTTTGTAGAAAGGATGTCAGGGTTCCCAGAGGTGGGCTGGATAGGGAAGGACTTTGAGGGCAGCAGAAGGAAGGGGAGATGAGTCTGGGGGCGCAGGGCTCAGAGAGAGGACTTGGGGGGTGATGAAGGAGGAGACGAGGAAGACGAGAGGAACATGGAGAGACCGTGAAGTGGAGGGTGTGGCAGGAGTCCTGAGGCTCCAGAGATCCTGGCCCAGCTCCCCAGAGTGAACTTGAGGCAGAGGAGCAGCTAGCCCTGGAGGCCCCTGTGGGTTGGGATGACTCTGGGGACCAGGAAGGGCTGAAGGTGGCCAGTGAGCGGGTGGGGGCATCCCCATTTCCTTGGTGATGCAGGAGGTTTGCATAACCCTGTGGGATGGGCGCTCAGAATGGGATCTGAAAACAAAATTTAAAAAAACTTACACTGGGATGATGTATTCTGACGCCATACTCATGACATAACCATGACACAATGAAAAACAGGGAGGGGTCTGGAGACATGTAGAATAGTCACTGACCTAGACTAGGACAGAAAGTGGACCGGTGGTGGCCAGGGGCTGGGGGAGGGGCAAGGGAGAGGTCGCTTTCGATGGGGGCAGGTTCTCTTTTGCTGGGTGAAACGAGTTTTGGAGATGGTTGCAAAAGACTGCGAACACACTCCCCACTACTGAACTATGCCCTTAAAATAGCTCAATGTTTAATTTTAGGGGATGTGTATTTTATCACAATTTTGAAAATAGGGGGTTTGGCCCAAATGGTGGCAGATGCCAAAGTGGAGGCAGATGTAAGACAGTGGGGGTACAGGGGTTGGGGGAGACTCTAGACTGAGCCCCAAAGGATGAGTGAGCAGAAAAGAGGTGGAGGGATGAGGGGAGCAGAGGGAGGGAGGTGGGGGAGGTGGAGCGATGACACACAGACACGCGTGTGTGCGCGCGCGCGCACACACACGGAGTCCTGAAATGCAGCAATGCAGCAGGCAGGGGGAGGGTAGCTTATCAGATGGGTGTTCTAGAAAGATCACGATGGCTGCTGTGTGGAGGATGGGGGTGAGTCCAGAGGCATGGCCATGGCCGGGGCTGTGCCTGGCCATTTTTGTTGTTCTGAGAATCTCTGCTCTTATCTCACAGTCAACGCAGGAGCAGCCGCACGGAAAGCTCCTTCCTCCCCAAGTTGTCATACCTCTCACCCCAACCCTTCCTCCACCTCTTCAATGGGCAGAGACGCATTCCCACGCACAGAAGACTGTCAATGTTTTCTGTATTCTGCGTGTTCTATCAACCCAGGCTCCTGTCGGTCTGAGATCTCCCGGCTTGACTGGACCACTAGGGCTGCTTATGGAGGCAGAACAGGGCTTCCAGGGGCAGGAGAGCCCCACTCTCATGAGTTCACAACCTCTGTCACCTTCTCCGAAACCCCAGGGACAGTAGTGACCTCACCTCCCTGGGTTGTTATGAGGATAAATGAGTTAATAGTTACAACTTAGAGAGCTGCTGGATGCAGAGCTGGCGCCATGAACGTGATTGTTAACTCAAACCCGACTTAAAGAACATTTATGGGGATTAAAGGAAATGCTGACGGGGGCGTTTGGCCCCGGGACCTAGAATACAGTAAGCACACAATAAATGTTAGCGTGGACTGTTTCGATCGAGTTGTTTATAGTTGTGTGGGGATGACCTGTGGGAGGGGAGATGAGAGGAGACGAGGTTGGGGTCACAGGTTTTCCTAAAGAAGTCCTCCCTCCCTCTGGACCATCTTCCTCCTGTCTCCGACATCTCATCTATCCCCCACACTGTTGTTGTCATGGCTACCTTTCTGACTGACGTGGATCTAGTCAGGTGTTTCTGTCAGCTTTTTTGTTGCTGTGACCAAAAGAGCTGAAAGACCAACAGAGAGAAGAAAAAGTTAACTTTGGCTCATGTTTTTAGAGATTCAGTCCAGGGTCATTTGAATTTATAGCGCTGTGAGACAGGTCATCATGGCAGAAGGAGTGTGATGGAGGGACGCAGCTCAGGTTGTGACAATCAGGAAGCAGAGAGAACTCCATTCACCAGGGACAAAATGTAACCCCCAAAGGCACGCCCCCAGTGACCTACCTCCTCCCGGCTATCCTGCCTGCCTACTGTCACTGCTCAGTTAATCCACATTAGTGGATTAATCTACTGATTAGGTTGCACCTCTCATGATGTAATAATCATTTCACCTCCGAAAATTCTTGCATTGCCTCACGTATAAGTTTTTGGGGAACACCTCATAGCTACACCATAATATCAGGCGACTCCTGGACTTCCTTAAGAATCTGTTATTGATCCTTGTTCTAGGTTGAACAGTGCCCTCCTAGAGTTATATTGAAATCCTAACTCCCAGTACCTCAGGATGTGACCTTTTTTGGGAATGGGGTGGTCACTAGATACAACTACTGATACCCCCCATCTTATGATGTTTGAGCCTCATGCTTTCTCTACAGTGATGGGAAGGCTTACCCACACACCATTATTCTCACTGTCAGTACGATAAGTTATGTGAGCTGTGCAACCCTTCGTTACAGAACAGGCCTTGTGTTAGAAGATTAAGCTAAGTGTCAGCATGTTCGAGGGGAACAAGGCTGAGCTCTGATGTTGGGTGTATTCAGAGCATTTTCAACAGATGGTGGTTTTATTGGGATGCAGTTGAAGAGGGTCTTAGGTAAGATGATGGCATGGGGGGCCATCATAATGGGGTCCTGTAACCAAGACACACAGGTCCAGGGGAAATGCCATGAAGATGGAGCAGAGATGGGCACGATGTCCTTTCAAGACAAGGAATGCCAATGATTGGTGGCCATCACCAGGAGCTAAGGGAGAGGCATGAACACCTTCCCTCTCAGCCCTCAAAAAATACCAGTTGTGCCCACACCTGGACTTTGAGACACCATGAGCAGATGCCAGAGAAGAGGAGGGCATGCCTGGAAAACTTGCAGGGCTGGGGACGTGGTCTTAGAGGCTGTGGAATCCAGGGAAAGACTTATCCAGAGTTGGTTCCCAGGGGGCTTTGGAGGACCAGGAATTGAGGGGAGGCTTTGGAGAGCAATGCTGGTTGCTCTGTGATGTGGGTCCCCTGCTCTCTCTCCCTATGACATGGTGGGTAAAATCAGTGACATTCACGCCCCGCCCCAGCCCCACTCTCCTGCAGGGGTGGCAGCGGGGCCCTTGCCTGTGGATGGCTCTGAGGACACCAGATCAGAGTCCTCCAGGCCATGCCTGCATTCCTGTCCACGCTGTTCCCCTCACCTGGGATGCCCTTCCCCTCTTTTCTGCTCAAATCTCTGTCTCTTTCAAGTGTGCCCACCTCCATGAAGACACCTGTACCCCCTCCCTCTTCCTGTTCCTAGGCAGAATCCCCGTTAACCACTGCCTCTGGGTGCCCACTCACCGTCCCAGGGGCTCTGGCATCATGTCCGGGGGTGATGCCTGGGTCAGAATTTGTTTTGGCCACCGTCTCGACCCTGTCCCTGCTTGGAGCACAGAGCCAGGCACGCAGGGGGCACTTGGCATCTGCACTGCCGTGGGTGGCAGGATGAGGAGGAGAGAGGCATCTGAACCAAGAGGAAAGGAGGTAAAAATGAGGAGGGGGGGCAGAGAGGAGTTAAATGATACCCTTCCTCTAAGTGTCCCTCAGAGAAGTCTAATTTACATAATTAAAATCCAAATAACAGGAGGATGAATGGCGAGTGAAGCCGGAGATAGACTTGTAGAGATGGGAAGGAATCTCACAGCCAAAGAGGAGGAGGAGAAGAGGGGTTTGCAGATATGTTTGTACTCGAATTAAAAAGAAAAAGAGAACATTGGAGAGGGGGAATTAGAGGAGGGAGAGGATCGTCGGAGAGCCGGGGAGGGAGGCTGAGAATTTTAAGTTAATAAAAGAAACAGAAGAGGGGGGAGAATTCTGGGGATGGAAACAGAATCCACAGGCTTCTCCCAGGTACTGTAGAGGGTGGGTGGGGGGTGGTGAACTTGGTCTAAAATCTAAAGAGGCTGCGTCTACAGGGCTGGGGAAGCTCTGGAGCAGGTGCTGCTGAGGACAGGGGAAGATGGAAGGAGGAAATTGGGAGGAAATTGGGAGGACGGGCGGGGATTGGAGACAGCACAGAAGCTCCCCAACCCCTTTTGCAAGGGAGGGAGGAAACACGGTGGATAATAATATACTGTAGAGATAAATTAATAATACTAAGCTACCTCACCAGGGTGTTACCAGTGTTAATTAATTAATTATTGTTTGCAAAGCACTTTGAAGGTGGAAAGGCTCTATAATTATTATGAATAAAATGTCAGAGATAATAATCCAGCAGAATGCAATGACCTCATCAGCACCTCATTTGCATGGCTTGAAGTAAAGCAGCCATTCAAGGATTCTCTGCCAAAGGGGAGACCTGCTGGGGACGACAGATGCCGGTCTGGACGCCCTACCTTCTCCTTGCCGCCTCTCTCGGTTGGCCCCGAAGCTGCGACCTCTGCTCCCTTGGCAGCGGGTTCCACTAGACGCTGTGTGGGATGATGAGGGTTTTATTACTTGGGAAGCTCCGTGGGCCACCAGCGGGGTCTGGATGACGGGACGATGGGTAGCGTTCTCGTGTGACGTTTTGCAAGCTGTTCTGTTTCAGAGGGGATCAAAACCATGGCCGTTCCGAGGCGTCCCCTCAAGAGTGGGAGGGACATGAACTGTGAGAATGGAGAGTGTGGGGACTCTCTGGGTGGAGGAGGGTGCCTTCCACGTGCTGGCTCAGGTTCCAGGAATCCGTAGTGAGCGAATCACCATCTGGACTTGTGGAGCTGACATTGGAAATATGGAGATCAACAATAAATAACCAACAACTCCCCGTGAATATACAGGATGTCAGGCAGCAAAGGTGGAGAAGGAAAATCTAATCGAGCAAGGGAAGTGGTAAAGGGAAAACTGTATACACTGGGAAGGCAGAAGACCAATGCCAGGTTGAGTCCTGGGCGAGGTCTTCGGGGTATGGATCCTGAAAGGAAAATGTTTGAGGACACCTACTTTCTGCCAAATCGCCCCCCACTGCAAGACCTGAATGATGAGGCAAAAGAACCTTGTTTACTAACCGCTGTCCCTGTATCAGGGAAACCACACAAGCTTGCCAACCCATCCCCCTTCCTAACAATATGGAAAAGAGAGAGGAAAAAGAGAGAGAAAGGGTAATTTTTGTAATGGGTGAGCATCATCACAGTTAGGCACATGTAAAGGAAGCTCAAAGGCGACTCTTGAGTATGGACAGCATTTCACATCCCTTGATACCTATTTGTACCTTTAAGTAGAACAAACAATAAAAACTTCTTTTCTCTTCTTGGGACACAAGAATGTTGAGGGCCACAGCCGAGTCGGGATGACGCATGGCATTTTTGCCAGAAGTAGAGGTTGAGAGGTGACGCCAGCGAGCCATTAAGATGATGACTTTGGAGTTCTCGCGGAGTTCCCGTTGAGTTCCGGTTGAGCTCTCGCGGGGATTCCTGGAGAGTTCACGTTGGTGGGTGAAGTTCCGGTGGTGGGAGTTCCGGTTGGTGTGTGGTGTGTTCCTGGAGGAGCCGCGTGGGTGGCATTCGGGTGTGTTCCCGAGTAGTGTGTGTGTGCAGTGCCGGTGAGAGTTTGGGGAATAAAGAATTGCCATTTGAACCTACAAGGCTTTGTGGCGGCTCGGTTATTTGTGCCCAGCCAGACTGAGGCACAAGAAGACTCACCTTGTGTTTGTCTCATGGATGCCACCTGAGAGACCCCAGCTAATTCCCAAGGATAACAGTCCCAAGGGTCAGGATGCCCATGACTTTCGATATGGGGGACCTATTATGTCCTCAAGGAGACACACTAAAGAGGAGGGGTGAGTGGGCGTCAGCAACACCCCCAAGAAGATTTCATCACTCCACCCTAATGTTCTCTCTAAACCTAGTTCAACTAATCATCGGAATCTTGCTCCTATGGATGACACCTTGTTTCTGCCTAAGCAGTTGGCTCCTGGCTCCAATTCCATGATCTCTGGAAAAACAATACTGGGCTTCAGGTACCTTTTGCTATTCTCGGATTTGGGGCAGTGACTCACACATAGGAACCTGCTGGTGGACTTATGACAAGACCCACTCCCAGGGCTTCTGCCTCAGGAGGTCTGGGCTGGGGTCCAAGAATGTGCATTTCTGATAACTTCCTGGGTGATGCTGTTGCTGCTGGTCCAAGGACCACACTTTAAGAACCACTAATTTGGAGAATTGAGGAGCCTGTTTTGAGAGAGGGAGAGAGAGAGGGATGGGGAGGGAGGGAGGAGAGAGACTAAGGTAGTGAATACAGATCAAAGGAGACAGATGTAGGGGCAGATGAAGAGCGTGGCTTCCAGATACAGAAGGCCTGGCGCGTTGGAACCCATGTTAAATGCAGGCTGTGCCTGGTCTGGAGTGTCACTCTCTCCCTGCCCTTGGGGCCGGCTGGTCTCCCTCCTCCTCCATATTTCCCACCTTCTACATGAAGCATCTGCAAGAGCTTTCCTGTCTCCAGGAATGCTTAGTGTTAAATGAGATACTTGGCAAGGAGTGCCTGGTTCAGAGGCAGGGGCTCGGCTGTTATGAACAATTAGGATCTCCACGGGCTATCCAGAAGAAAAAAAAATGTGTCCTCAGAGTCCCGAGGTATTTATTTGCACAGAGACTTTGCCAAGTCCTGACTTCTCTTCCCCTGCCATCTCCCCACCCTGCAAGTCAATGGCTTTGAACTGGGACTTCAAAGAGAAGCCGGGCTCTTTTCTTCAAACAGGTTTATAAAGAGATTTTGATACAAGACAACAATACTTGTCAGCAGTGCCCAGTTATCGTCCTTCCCTTTGTAGTTTTATTAGGAAATAATTTCCCTGCCGGATCTGCTCCTGCTGGCTCTCTTTGTCTCCCCATTTGCGATCAGATCTGCCCACCAGAGGGGCTGCCCTGCGCCAGCGCTTCGCCAGCTGGGGGCTCCAGGAAGACACCCCCGGAAGGGTCTCCCTGCAGCCCATTGACCATCTGCCCCGCCCCTGCCCTTCCCCTCTTTGTAGCAGACCTGGGAGGGGGTGGGGTGGTGAAATGCCATCTTCTCTAACCTGCCCCTTAGTGCTATTATTCTATTAAAGAAGGGAGAGAAAGAAGGATCTGGCCAGGAAACAGAAGAACCGTTTAAGGGGCCCTTGGAGGATGCCCTGCGTTCCAGGCTGGTGGAAAACCAAGGAGCCCGGTTTGCTGTGGGGATAACGCAGGACCCTTTGCAGGGGTGGCTTTCCCCAGCAGAGGTGGGGTGTGGCTTTTCAAAAGTGAGCATTTCTTCTTCTTCCCATGTTGCTGGTATAAGTGACAATGAGTCTGTGTGCAGAGCTTGGTGGCAGGTTCTGAGGGTACACAAGTGACAAACACGGGGTCCCTACAGTTCTGTCCTCAGGGGTGCATTGGGCACACAACAGGCTTCACAGGGGCTGTTTACGAAGGGAGGGACTCTGGATCCCAGGAGCTCAGTAATGCAGAAGTGGGCTCTTGGTCACCTGCTGTGGGGTGACGGGGAAGCAGGGTGGAGGGACAGTGTTCCATGGTGGTGGTTTCAGAATGGGGTCATTGGATGCTTTTCCACAGTAGAAAGTGGGACCGAGGGAGAGTAGAGACGCAGGCAGAGGGAAATGACTGGAGAGATGTGATCCTGGGAGAGGGGGACAGAAAGGAATCTGGGCAGAAGGCGGAACTTGGCTATGGAGGAATAGATACCTCACTTCCTTTTCGTGAAATTGGAGAAGAAACACAAGAGAGGATGTTGACCATGCAGTGGGTGGGAAAGCAGAGGTCGTGGGCAAGTTCAACTTTTCTGTCCTTTATTTATTTTCCCCTCTGGGAAACCAAAGGCTTCTGCTGAGGGGGCCGGGGCTGCTTCCGTGGGGTTTAGGAAGTTGGAAGCAGAAGGATTCAGGAGATCTTTTAGTTCCAAGCCAGTGTGGTTCAGAGGGATTTAGAAGTTTTCCAGGGGATTATTATGTGGATGAACAAGAGCAGAGACTGGAACCCCGGCCTGCAGGGTCCCAGGCCTGCAAGGTCCCAGGCCAGAGCCTGCAGCTCTGCAGAATGTGTGCTGCATCCCAGAGGGAGGATGGGCACAGCCCTGCTTGGCCCCCACCTGGGAGGAGCCAGGGAAGCTCAGTGAGGCCCCTGCAGATTCGTGACCTGCCTGCCAGTAACGGGATTGGTTCCAAAGCCCTGGTTTTGCAGACAGGACTCAGATTGTTGCAGAGAGGAGCCTGTCGTCACCCAGGGCCACCCAGAACAGTGAACAGAGGGCTTGGTTCTATGTGACTCACATTGCTCATTGCTCTCCTCACACTCTGCAGGGTTTGGCTGATCTGGGATTCCTCCTCTTCCCCTCAACAAAGGAAAGAGTTAAATGCTTCCACTGAAAAGCTACAGGTTAGAACCAGCCTAAAAACGTGTAGTTTCTGTGCAGAATGTGCCAGGTCACAGGAACACAAGAGAAAGGATGCTCACTACCCGGGATCTGGGCTGATGTATGATACCCATCATGCAGATGGGGAGACCTGAGTGAAGAGATGGATGATTTCCAAATATTCACCCAAAGGCAAAAATAAGCCTCGTTACTTGATATGTCTTCCACTTCTTCCCAGCCCCCTGCTGAGGACTTCACATCCCATGGGGAGTGAAGTACCGACCAGGAGGAGAAAAGCAGACTGTGACCCTCCACCACCAGGCCTGGCCTGGGTGAACCTCAACCCAAGCCACTTAATTTTTGAGGCAACCAGTGGGAAAAAAAATGAAGATAGAATAATAGCACAAAAATTGTGATATATTTTATATATTTGAATTTAGGGGTTGGCCAACTATGACTTACAGCTTAAATCTGGCCTGAAGCCTGTTTTTATACAGCCTATGAGCTAAGAATGGTTTTTACATTTTAAAAGGTTGTAAACAAGCAAAAGAAAAAAAGAAGAAGAAAGAAAAAGAAAGAATGTGCGGCAGAGACTGTGGCTCACAGAGCTTAACATGTCATCTAACTTTACAGAAAAAAGTTTGTCAACCCCTGATAACAGATACATGCTTTTATCACAAAAAGACAAGGATGCTGAATTGCATTATTCACTAGACATGCAAAATATTTATTTAAAAATATTCATTTGTTAAGTACCCAAGGGAGTGTGGCCTTGTAATATCCGTTCCAAGTTGCTTGCCCGATGCTATTTATTCCAACCATGTTGCCTAATCTCATCATCCTCACTTGGACATAAGGTCAGAAGTAAACCTTGGAGGTCTTCGTGACCTTGAGGCTTTGTCTGTGTGGTCCTCATGGCTCCTGATCCAGGGTATTTTTGAGCTAGAGAGAGTAGCTGCAGGGCCTACTAGCCAGTATCCTGGTGCAAACAACTTGGTGTCTCAGTTTGCCTGACCTGTATTATGAAGCTCACCCACTGGTGGAGTGAGGGAAGCCCATGCTGTCAGGTATGTGTAGCAGATGTGGCCAGGGCCACAGGGGTATGACTCACCAAGACCCTGGCTCCCTGACCAGTGCATGCGTCCTGATGGTTTTTGTGAGTAACTGAAGGGCTTAACCAACCCTGCAGACAGGATGGCCTTGTTGCTGAATTGCCAGGTCCTCTGGGCAGAAGTGACCCTGTGCTTTGGAGCTTCCCCATGGAAATGGTCAAATCAGTTAGCACTGGTGACACCCAGCAGCTGGCCAGGAGGAGGCCAGCACATAACCGACATCAGGTGCATGGCCAGGCTGCTAGGTCAGGGAGGGGTGTGGGCTTAGGGCTCCTCTCTTGAAACCAGAAAGGCAGAGCCGTAGGGCAGCGTGCCAGAGCACGTGGGTGGTGACATCACAGATGGGCTCAAGTCTTGTCTCTGCTGTTCATCAGTCATGCACCTTGGACAGGGGTCCGAGGGTCTTGCATCTTTAGTGTTGTCATCTATAAGAAGCAGGTAATAATAGGCCCGACCTCATTCGGAGGTTGGGGGCTGAGATTTGATGCCAAGAAATTGGTCAGAAATGGAAAGCAAAGGCCCTGGAGTTCTAACCTTATGCTTAGTTCTGCATTCACGATTCACCGGCTCTGAGGGGCGTCTGAGGAGGAGGAGATGGAAATACCCATATAGTCACAGAGAGTGGGACAGAGACAGGGAGGCAAAGTAGCAGGAACAGTATAGAAAAGGAGAAACTGGGAGCAGAAATTTCAACTAGAGTCTTCAGTACCGCTTACCAAATTATAAGAATCAGAGAGAGAGACTGTGGTGGCGCATGCCTGTAATCCCAGCGGCTTGGGAGGCTGAGGCAGGAGAATCTCGAGTTCAAAGCCAGCTTCAGGAACTTAGTGAGACTGCAAGCAACCTAGTGAGACCCTGTCTCAAAATAAAAAGTAGAAAGGGCTGGGAATGTGGCTCAGTGTCTAGGCCCTCCTGGACTCCATTCCTGCTACAAAACAACAGCAAAAATAAATCAGAGAGCAATGAAGGCAGCACTTATCTCAGGATCAGGTAGTTCACTCATCCGTAGGTGCTTGTGAGGGAATAGAGACAGAAAGCCCTGGGCTAAGAGACTGACTCTGACTTTTAATTGGGCAAGCAATTGATGTCCCCTTAGCCTCGAGTCCCTGCTCTCTAAACAGGAGTCATCGCAGTCATCCCAACCCACAGGCAGGCTGAGGACATGAGGACGTGAGCCCGTGGCCTCAGAGCCTCGCTCTGAGTGAAGTCAAAGGCCAGGCGCCAGGTGCCAGGTGTGACTATAAACATGGAGACCAGGTTGTGTGCCTCCACTGGTGTCCCAGTGATCCAGGTCTCTACTAAACGGTGCCCTCCGGAGCCCTGAACAGGCTTTTCTTTGTGGAGATCGAATCCTATTAAATGACGACAGCAACAACCCAGAACCTTCTTGCCTGTGTCGCTGAAGTCAGACCCGTGCAGCTAATTTCCTGTTTCTCCTACGGCTTGGTTTCCCTTGCTCTTGGTTGGGGAAAAGTCAGTTTTGAAAACACCCCTTGAAATCCGTGTTTGAAAACAGGAGAGCATCGGTATGAGCCTATTAAATTCTAACAGCTCTGCTGGCAGGTAAAGCACATTTATAGACTCACAAAGTACTCACGCTGTTTGCCTTTCGGACTGCTGGGCCATTCTAAAGAGATTTCATGCTTAAGGTCAAGGAGTTTTGAGGGGTGGATTCTGTTTCTCCAACTCACTGGCCTCATGTTGTCCTTGAAGGATAAATTGCAGGATTGTTTATCTGCCTCTGGCTGAAGCTGGTCTTGCTAAGAATACATGGCTCCTCTTCAACACCAAGTATCTATGTGTGAGTTGTTGATCCCTCACAGGGATGACGCCACCTCTGGGTTTTTCTTATCCTTCCTCTGCCCAAATAGTTGAATGTCCAAAAGCTGCTGATTTAAAAAATAAAAATAAAATAAAAAAACAAACCAACACGTAAAAGTTCAACTTTGAAATCCCATAGGGTGTGGGATTCTGGGACCACAGAAGGCTATTTGATTGTGTGAGTAAATGTCTCAGCCTGAGACATTTTTTGCTGAGGGAGAAGGATGGAGAACAGACAGAACCAAGGCAGACCCAGAGCCAGGCTTTTCAGGAAGGGGACAGAACATGTTGAGAATAGAACAGTCCTCGAAGAGGGTCTCAGACAGAGGAGGAAGGCAGAGTGACAGTGGTTACCAAGGCTCACAGTTATCTCTGGTATTTACTAGAAAGACCCTCCAGGGTAAAGTATTTGGGATTAATGCATTCCAGAGCCGGAGGAAGCTGGACCGATGATGTGAACCAGAAAAGTAGGGGATCCGGGGTATCCATCTACATCCTTAAAATGCTTCATTGTGAATTTTGACCTGCGGTTTTCAGACAGTAAGGAAGCAAGGAATGCACCGTCTGAGTAGAAAATGTAGTTTTCAACATGGTGTTGGGTCAAAAAAAGGCACCAGAACTTGAGAAACCACGTTTAGGCGGGACTCTGTTTTCCTTTGTGGGAATTCAGTGCAAAGAGTCCATAATCTTTTCATATGGCAAATGTCATGGGTTTACAAAGAGTTTTTCTCCCAGGCATACACAGAAAGACATAAAACCCCATAATTAAATGCCTGCTCTGACCACAACGTCAGACTGTCTTCAACTACCTCTTTCCATGCACCTAGAAAGATCCGTCTCCCAGCCCCCATGACAGCTCGTCGAGGTTCCCCTTCCGCCTTCCTGGCACCGCCTCGGAGCCAGGCTCCACTTGAAAAGACACGCGATGGCCCAGCAGCTTGGGAGGCTGAGGCAGGAAGATCTCAAGTTCAAAGCCAGCCTCAGAAAAGGCAAGGTGCTAAGCAACTCAGTGAGACCCTCTCTCTAAATAAAAGACAAAATAGGGCTGGGGTATGGCTCAGTGGTTGAGTGCCCCTGAGTTCAATCCCCGGTACCAAAAAAAAAAAAAAAAAAAAAGAAGAAGAAGAAGAAAAAGACCAACAATGGAGGGAGAGATCCCAAGACATTACTTTTTACTATGGCAGTGTCCTTTACTGATTTGCAGACTGGTGACCTCCTTTCCTCTTTAACCATGTCCAGAGTGAGCCAAAGTCCAACATGGACAGCAGTAATGGAAAACGAACACCCTGAAGAATCAGAGAACAGACCCCTTGTTCTCCCTGGGCTGCACTCCTGCATAGCCCTGTCTGCCCGCCTCACGTGCAATACGCTGGCAGCATCTTCTTAGGGAGACAAATGAGTCTGTCCTCAGTCTGTCCTCTCAGGCCACTTCCCAGAGCAGAGCTCTTCTGAGGATAATAGCAGATGGAGGGGACGTGGGCTTGGCTCTGCCGAACAGAGTAAGTCAGCCTCTGAGCTCCATTTGACCCCTGTCGGCCCAGCTAGAACATTTAAGTTGTTCAAATCTAATTTTAAAACGAATGCTACCAGGGGAGCCTTCCTGACCAAATACGAAAAGCTCCCCCACCCCTGCACACAATGTTCTAGACAGCCCATCGGGAGGGTTCAGACGCCCCATTCTGAAAAGGCTTCACCACCTCTGCCAACTCGCCCAGGGCCAGGCTTGGCTTTTTCTCAGGGGCGAGCAGGGGACCGTGTGAGGTGCCACGTGCCTCTCTTTCCTTTGTAAATCACTTTTTGCTTCTTTGCTTCCCCTGTCCCTGGGGAAAAGGCTGGCACAGAAGTGTGGGATCTGTAGATTGGAGTCCAGGGGAGTGTCCCCGCTTCCCGTCTTCACGAAACTCTTGTCAACTGTTAATTCTTGCTTCTCCGAGTCGGCGTTAGCCTTCTTTCTTGACAGAGTCATAGAACTTCTGAGTTTGAAAGGATCTTCATGAAGCGCACCTATTCTGATCCCCATGAAACAGTTAACTTGGGGCTCAGGCATCCGGGAGGAGGAGCAATGGGGCCCAGTCCCCCTCAGGAGCAGCACACAAGCCAGGGGGCTCTGGGACACAGGGTGACGGAACTACTCCTAGAGACAGGTCAGCGAGACTGCTGAGGGAATGCAGTGAGCAGCTGGGACCTTCATTTTTTTGAAATGCATTCTCCATGACAGCCACATTGGTGTCCTTTTCTTTTCTTTTTCCTACAGAAATAGGAAACAAACCCAGAAGATGATTCTTTAGAAGGCAAGGGGCTGATCTGCTGCCTTTGGCTGCTTGGCAGATCCAGGATTGGGTTTTGTTAAACCTGGAACCCATGGGAAAACCGGGGTGCTCACAGGACGTGGGCAAAGGCAGCCATGGCGCAAGAACACTTCATTGAGATGCTGAGCTCTCTGAGAAAGGAGTGGGTAGTCAGGTGAACCAGAAAGACCCGTTCAACCAACTCAGAAGATGGGCATTTTTGATGAGAGCATTAACCTTCTCTGGCTGGCTGTCATTTCCAAGTGACAGCAGCGTGCCTGGCATTTTCAAGAAGTCTTTCATCTCTTAGAGAAAAATGGGAACCAAGGGTCACATCTAAGATATTAAAAGCAGAAAGGAACCTTTAAGCAATTTGGTGCCCTTTAACCTCTGTTTTTCCCCCCCACTGAAGTGGTACATATTTAAAAATTTAACCTAGGAAATGTTTTGAAAGAACAGGTTAGAAAAATTAGTATAGACTTGCCTTCAGAATGTCAGAACCTGACTGCCGCGAGATAAATTCTTTTGGGAACTGGGTCCATATCATTTAGGATCTGGTGGTTCTAAGTGACAGAAAGCCAGGAGGAGCTCAGGTATCTGAATGGTCTCATTATAACTGAGGTTCTAGGTGGTCTCTCTCTTCTCTTCCTCTGTGTAGATTTGATTTCCATGCAAACTCTTTTTTCTTGCAAGCAACAGGGAAATACAGACGAGTAGGTTCAAATCCAGTGGCAGTCAGAATCTTCATTCCAGACTGCTGATGTGAAAGTTTTTGTGGTTCTAACTGACCTAGTTTGTCATCCTTGGAATAATTACTATACAGGGGATATTGTCAATTGCCCCTCAACCTTTCTGTGTATGTGAATCATCTGAGACATTTTTTAAAAGGCAGATACTGTAGCTCCATGGTACGGTTTTTGCTGAGCATGCACAAAGCCCTGGGTTTGACCCCCAGCACTCACGCAGATACGTTCAGAGGAAGAGGCAGATACCGTCTCAGGAGTCTCAGGAGGGACCTGAGATTTTGCATTTCTAACTAGCTCCCAGGCAAGGCTGATGCTGCTAGCCCAAGGACCGTGCTTTGAGTAGCAGGATATAAGCAAGACTCCCTGACCTACTTGATGTGATATTGTCCATCCCTAAGCCTAAGGGTAGCTTCAGCTTCAACTTTGGACAAAGCTGAGAGTGAGTAGGTGGCAGGGGAGAACATTTTCTCAAAGCAAAATGTAACATTGTAACTGCATGGGAGACAATTTAGATTCTGATGGCAAAACTAAAATATTTCCACTTTTAGGCTTTCTGGGTGATATTTGTTAACTGTAGAATAAAATCTGGCTGGTGATGTCCAGGGTTGCATGAGTTTGTGCCTCAGTGGTACCCCTGACAGCAATGAAAGAAGTGACCCTTAGATGAAAGACTGAAGATAAATACTCTCTAAACACTTGCACATGATTATCCCAATTCCCCTCAATTATTAATTGAGGAAGGACCAGCATGTGCTTGATGAGGGTAGAGATTTTGTTTAAGCACCAGCCCAGAGAGACCTGGAAAGGAAACCAGAGGAGAAGCATGAATTATAAATTCAGATCCTGCCAGAGGAGGCTGATGGAAGCCTGGAACTAAGAAGGAGTCTCGGGGCTGCAGCCTCCGGAACCATCAAGAGGAATTGAACGTGCAACTCAGAGCTGGTACCCAGCAGTGTGCTCAAGCTCCTTAGGGGCTAGTGTCCACCCTGCTTGTGGAAGAGGATCAATGCGAGGGCAGGGCCACAACTTGGTGTCTCTTTGGAGGAACTTAATGTTTCTTTGACATCTATCATGTAAGTAGGAAAAAAAAAAAAGCATATGCCTAGAGTTCTGTCTTTTATTTAATCACTTTGAATATGGTGGAAAGGAGATAGTGAGTCCTTGGTGTCATCTAATTAGTTATGCTGTGACAACAAAAGAATATTCTGGAAAGCCTTTATTAGAAGGTAGCAGGTAAGGGATGGGTTGCTTAGCCTAGATATCTGAATATCAACATGTAATAGACAATAATAATAACCAGGATAATCCCTGCTGGTTATAGAATGTTCTGGTGGTGTTCCCAGGTGGAGAACTGTAGTGAAGATCATGTTTTTGGTGATTTTAGGAATGACAGCAGCCTTGGTTTCCATCTCTGTCTTTTTCTGCCCTTCCTTTCTGTTTGCGTCTCAGTGCCCCGATGTCCTTTGGCCATGGCAAGCAATCTCTCTGGTTGTCTCGCCCTCCCTCTCCCTCCTCCCCCAGCCCTGTTTCTCTCTCTCTTGGAACCTGAGCCGTTGGTATCTTGCTGCGGGGAGCCCTGGCATTGTGCAAGTCTCTTGCTTGTGTCTTATCAGGTGAGCCCTGTGGCATCTCTCGGAAATCTCCAGGCAGAGGGATTGCTGAGACGTTCATGTAGGGGTGACGGAACTTTCCACTCCATCCTCGGAAGGTTCACTGACACGAAGTGACAGTAGATAACAGGGAATAAAAGCACCCAAATGTATTAATGTGCCAGGGGCCCCACAGGAAGACGAGCGCCCAGTAGGGAAGGCAGATGAGGGGCTGTAGGCAGTTTTAAGGGTTAGAAAATGGTTTTCAGGGGAATTTAATGGGCCCAAAGAACACACAGTAGTTTGTCACTAATTCTCTCTAGAAGTTGAATGAACAAAGAACAGACAATAGCTGGTGAGAGTGTCTGATTAAATGTGGTGACATTCCTCAGGCTTCCTTCCTGTGATAGGAGTTTCATCTATGGAATCTCAGGGAGGGATCCAAGGCCACTGTGTTCCTTTTTTGGTAGTCCTGCTCTGCAGATAGAAAAGGGGATTTCAGAGAAAGTCCCTCCCTCTGCTGGGGGTCATGGAGGGAACAGGGCAAGACTGTTTCTAAGGCCTTCTGGTTTCCTTCCTTTGCACGTGCTCAGCATATCAACCCGCCGTACATGGGGAAAAGGTCGACTGAGCCTCACCACGGGCTACAGCAAATGAGCTGCCCGGAAAATTCCCCAACCTGCAGATGCACTTTAGGGGTGATGTTCTTCCATCCCAAACACATCCTGGTCTCCATAGTAGAGGTGCTGAGTCACAGCATTTGTTTTTCCCATTTGGATCACACCAGGTGGGGGTTCTAGAGTCTTTATTGGTTCTACAGGTTCTGAGCACCTGGAGACCCGAACTTGAGCATCTGCCCATTCACCATCCTCTGACTTTCTTTAGCAAAGATGCTTCCCGCTCTTGCTTGCAAGATGCGAATCCTCTTTACAGAGGCGCTCCCCCCTTTCTCAGAGTCAGATCAGTTCCGGGCAGTGGACTTGGGAGACAACAATGGGAGAGGGAACGAACAGTCCTGAGTCACTGTGCTCTGTAGTACCAACCGTGAGCCCAGCTGGCCTTCAAATTGAGCAGAGGAACATGGTCCCTCTGATGGCAGTGCTCCCTTTACGTCGCCCTTGCTGGCTGGTAACCGCACCCAGGCCACAGCTGTGCTGCGCATTTCCAGAGCCCAGCCTGGTGCCTGGGTCACAGAGGCACTCAGGGCCACACTGAATGTGTTCATTCATCTTTTTACAGCAGTGGTCCACGAGGTGCACACGCGGCTGTGCTTTTAGAGCTGCAATCTGTTAAAATGGGACTGTTTGGAAAACAGTGAATGGATTTTTTAAGAATGTATTTTTAGTTGTAAGCGGACACAATACCTTTATTTTATTTATTTATTTTTATGTGGTGCTGAGGATCAAACCCAGGGCCTCACACGTGCTACGCAAATACTCTACCACTGAGCCACAGCCCCAGACCAGTGAATGGATCATGTTTGTTTTTTTTTTTTTAACTTTTATTGGTTCTTTTTAGTTACACATAATATTAGAATTCATTTTGACATAATTATTAAAGCATGAAGTATGAGTTGTTCTAATTCAGTCCCTAGTATATCACCTTCCTTCCCCACCTTCTCCTTCCTTTCCCTTCCTCTACTGGTCTTTCTGCTATTTATTTAAAATTTCTTCTTTATTTTTTCTTAATTGGCCTCTTGTGGACATGCATGATGGTGAGATTCACTGTGGTGTGTTCATATGTGTACATGGGAAAGTTACGTCAAATGCTCTCTCTGAATAGATTTTTAATCTGTCTAGCACCTAGAAAGTAAAATTAAAGAGAGAGACGTTACTTAATTGAAATAACAAGATATTGTAGGATCCCCAGATTCTAGATAATTGAAGACTGTTTGGAGTGCATAGTATTATTTTCCTGAAGTGAACTTCTTGCTGAAATACAGTGAATAGAGAGAAGAGCACGCGGCATGCTGTCTTTAGGGTAGATGTCCCCCGAAGGTCCACGTATTGGAGCGTTGGCCCTCAGCCTGTGGCACTATGGGAGGTGGTGGAACCTTGGGAGGTGGGGCCTGGTGGGAAGCTTTAGCCTCTGAGGACGTGCCCCTGAAGGAGGTCTGGGGACCTTGGTCTCTTCTGCACACTCTCTTTCATCAAGTGACATTTTCCTGCAGGCGTGTGATGGACGTCAAAGCTAGCTGGACTCCCTGTTTGCCCTCCCTTAGCCCCCTCCCATCTAGTTTTGATTTACATTTTTCTGTTTTGCATGTTCATGTGCCCATTGGCCATTTGATTGTCCTCGTGTATCTGAGGTTGTTTTGCATATGAGTCTGGCAAACAATATTTTTTTTTAGAGGAGAACTTTTTCTACTTAAGGAAGAACTTTAGACCTCTGACTATGGTTTTCTTACTTAAAAGCATTTGCTTTCTTCAGATGAAAATTCAGGGAGAGCACTAATGTGCAAAGCAGGTCCAGCTGAGAAGTCCCTATAGAAGGAAGGACCAGGCGCTCAGCTCCCTTCCCATCTGTGACCCCTGGGGCTTCCAACGAACCCCTTGAAACCACCACCTTGCAGCACAGGTAGTTTTAAAGAATCAGTGTAATGAGCGAGCCAATAGAAACCCTCACAGACACCTCAAACATATTTGCTAGCATGAAAGCATAAAGATAACCACAGAAATAAGACTACAAAAGGTGTTTTCACAACAGACATCATGTCACCAATTTCCTTTAGGCGTCCTTGCTCAGTGGAGATTTCTCATGATCTGCTTTCCTATAATCACAAGATGCTTTCAAATTTGTTTTGATTCATTGCAGAAAATACATGCACTGAGAAGCAATGTGTGTGTGTGTGTGTGTGTGTGTGTGTGCGCGCGCGCGCAGGCGCGCTTGCGCGCATGCACATGCACGTGTGCATTTACACATTTGCATGTGCCTTTCATCCAAAAATGCTCAGTGACGTCCTGAATCCCTCCTTGGTCTCATAGACACAAAAGTACTCAGAGATTTCAAGTGGAAAAATTTTGTGGTAAGCTTTATTTAACACAGCTGGAAAGGCCTTTTAACTTTTTTTTTTTTTCCCAACACTCCTCACACAGGAACGTTTTACTAGCCCCTTTTACGCCCTCCACACCTCCCTGCATCCCAGACCCTGGAAGGCTGTTGGGGGCTCGGGCTTCCTCCGCCCCCTTTCCCTTTATTCCTCCCAGAGCTTTATGCCCAAACATCTATTTCTTTGCTGCCATCTGCTTTATCTCCCTTTTCTTTTTCCCAATCCCCAGTTTCTTTTTTTCTAATTATCCCTAACAGGGGTGACTTGCAATCTGTAGGTATAAGAATCTAAAAGATGTAAGCAAGTAAATTGCATACGATGGAATTTGGCAAAGGAACAGAACTCAAAAGTAGGGAGGGATTATTGCAATCTTTCCAAAGGAGAGACGGTTTTAGGCAGTCCACTTGATGAAAAGCCTTCAAAAAAATTTTGAATAGTTATAGATATATTCTAAGAGTAGAAACATGTTTCTTTTATTTGCAGGAAGACAGGCTTTCTTTCAGATTGATAAAAGATTCTTTTGCATATTTACTTAAGTTTAAGAATGACTGTGCTTCTCTGGAAAAACTTGAATTGGTGAGTTTGGGAATCATTAGATGGCTGATGCTTATTAAATTAAAATATTTTATTGGAGGACTTTGTTTTCCCATCAGATCTGGGAAAGCAGGAGGGGGTACATAATGTATCAACCCTGCTCCCTTCATGTAAACAAGTGCTAGAATGAAGAATGGAAGACAGTCTATCACGACGTCTTTCAAGGAGCAGTCCACGGATTCCTTGGAGTCCCGAGTCACAATCTATGTGTCCCTGAAGTCAAAAGAATTTTTACAAGATGCTTTTTACTTTTTTTCCCCCCCCCAAATATTGGCACTTGTACTGTTGATATAAAAGCAATGGGGGGGGGGGGGTAACATCTGGGGCTTTAGTACAATTCCAGGCACAGGTGGAAGGCTGCGTGAGTGGTCTTGAATATTTCACCACACTTGCAAGAAAAAGAAAAACCAGTGTCACTCAGAAATGACAAAGCAATAAACATCATTAATGTTATTGGATTTCAAGTGGTAAATATGAATAAGACCTTTTCTGTGAACCAGAAATGGTGGACAGCAGAATGGTGGTGACCAAGGAGAAGATCTGCAATGACTTGAGCTAGCCACCAGCCACCTTTCTTTTCATGGAACACTATTTTTATTTGAAAGACCAACTCTCAGACAAACTATGGTTCTATGGCTCTTAGAATTCTGTGTGTGTGTGTGTGTGTGTGTGTGCGCGCACGCGCGGGTGCATGTGCTGGGGGCTGGGGTGGGGAGAGAATGGGGAGGAAACCCAGGGCCCCGAGGCATGCTAGGCAAGCTGGAAACCACTGGGTTCATCTCCAGCCTTATGGTCATTTACACTTGGATATTTTCTCAGAAACGAATGCAGTGGGCTTCTTACTTCAAGGAAAATAGCTGAGAGTTTTTTATAGCCAATGATGAAATTGAAGTTTTTTAAGTGAAAATTAGAAATTTTGACAACTTGTCTCCTCCACCATGAACTTGATTGCTTCCTAATCTGAAGACTCATAATGAGACTGGTTGTAATATTTGCAAATTTGATTCTTTTTTTTTTTTTTGGTATTCTATAAAAAAAATGTGCCTACATTTGGAGGATATGCATGTTTCAGTGAATTGATCCCCCTCCCGTGGCCAAATGAATGGTGTTACAAAACCATAGATTGGTAAAAGAACCGTTGAAAATATAAGATAAACCAGCATCCAGATTTTAATGTAACAGAATGTTAAAAAAAACAATCATTGATATGTTTTCAGATTCCACATTCTGTAACTTTCAAGAAACCACCCATGTTAAGTTTTGGAATCATATCAAAAAAGAATATCCACAATTGCATGAAAAGGCTATTATTAAAACGGTCCTCCTGTCACAGGGACGTATTCATGTGCCTGTGCAAGGCCAGACTTCCTTCATATACTTCAACCAAAGCAGCATATTACCAAGTCGGAGTACAGAAGCCGATATGAGAATCCAGCTGTCTTCTATTAAGCCAGACGTTACAGAGATTTCTAAAAATGTAAAACATTGTCATCCTTCTTGAGTGTTTTTGTTTTAGAAAAACAAAATTTTTTCATAAAAATATTTATGCTGGCACATGATGGATGTATTTTTAAAAGGATAAAGAAATAGTCTTAAAATTTCTCAGTTTTTGTTTCTAACACAGTACATAGCCTGCATCAACAAAAGCTCTTTAAGCTCTACAATTATTTTTTTAGAGTGTAAAAGGGTCCCCAGGCAAAAAAGCAATAAGAACCAGCAGTATTCTATAGGTTCCTGGCCTGTGTGACCAAATGCCCCTCTTCTCATCAAGTGCCTGTGCCTGTGTGTGTGTGTGTGTGTGTGTGTGTGTGTGTGTGTGTTGTGTGCACGCACACACACTTGTGTGATAGGGAAAGGTTGAAAACATAAGATCTTTGCTTCACAAAATGTTTAACAGCAGAGGTTATAATGACCATTCCCAATGGAGGTTAGCTCAAGCTTGCTTTCCAGAAAGTTCTAGTGACCTGTTTCATGAGCACATAGAAGACTTCAGGTGAAACTGATGATTGAGGCAGAAACAAAAAAACACAGGTGTAGATTCAGAAGTTTAAAAATAAAAAAGGATTTGGCTTCTCTTCCTGTTGAGCGGGCATGTGGTGGACAGTCTGAGGTGGTCCCTGTGACCTCTGCCTCCTGTGTCCATACCCCCGTGAAACTCTCCTCCTTGGGCAGGGGCTTGTCTGATCAATATATCAAAAGAAGGAGCGATGCTGAGTTAGATCACACCAAGGCTGCCACACCTCGATTGCTCGTCCTCTGTCACACTGGCTGGCCATGCAGGGCGCACACAGCAAAGACTTTGTGTGTTCCCAGCTGACAACTGATGAGAACCTGACACCGGCTGAGAGCAGACTTGCCTTTGCCAAAGCCGTAGATGTGACAGAAATCCCTGACCAACACCTTGACATCTGCAGGTGAGAAGCAGAGCCAGAGCCACATCTGGCGGCTGACCCACAGCATCTGTGAAATAATAGAAGTATGCTGTTTTAGGATGCTAAATTACGGGGTAATTTATTACACAGCAAGTGGTAACCAATGCACATACACACGAATATTCGTGGGAAGCTTCATGATTCCAAGATGCTTTGAGATATCCCTGAAGCCCATTAACGAACCATCTATGGATCTTGTTGCAAGTCCCTGCTGTAGGAAAACCCCTAAAGAAGAGATAACAAAGGAAGAAAGAACATAGCAACAGGAGAGTGAGGGGTGGAGGGAGAATCCAGACACTGTCATCAGAGGCCAGTAGATCTGGCAAGTAAAATACAGACCCAGTGCCATCATGAGAACAAAGTTTCACTAGAATCTTTATTTTAAGAGGATGGATTCTGTTGAGCACGGTGCCACATGCCTGTAATCCCCGCAGCTCGGGAGGCTGATACCTGAGGATCACGAGTTCAAAGCCAGCCTCAGCAACAGCAAGGTGCTAAGTCTCTCAATAAAATACAAAGTAGGGCTGGGGATGTGGCTCAGTGGCTAGGAAGGAAATTTTCAACCCCCCCCCCCCCCCCCCGCGCCCTTGGGGCATGGCGGCAAAGAGCTGAGTCACTAAGTAAAGGAGTGTAAAAGTGCGGTCTGTGGATTAAAATCTGTGCACACATCCCAAAGACTGTTAAATTACTGAAGTTCTAGTCTCGACCCCTGTCATTTCCATGTCCAGAGCTTGGCTGGGTTTGGGGAATGGTGATATCCCCAGGTGTCCTCCTTGGCTTAGGTTCTTGGTTGACCCTAAGGAGTAGGAGGTGAGCAGTGAGCAAGTTTTCAGGGAGGTCTCCAGGCTTCCAGAAGCCAGAGAGTGTAGCTCAAGGAAAAAAAAAAAATCACCTTCCTGTCAGTGTCCACATAGAAAACCCAAGAAGGTCTCTGGTGGCTCTTTGTGGGACGCCATTTTCTCCCCAGGTACCCAGCACTACATGGATTGGCAGAAGGATAATTACCCAGAGGAAATCGGGGTGTTGTTGTCAGACCAGGAGAAACAATGTTGGGCAGATAATATGACATATGTCTCCCGTCGTGAGTGACAATAACCAGGGGCTGCGAGATTGTTTAATATTTAAAGTTATGCCAACCTGATTCAATAACTTGAGACTTGACGCCGCTGCAGAGCGTTTGTCTCGGCAAGTCCCTCATTATGGGAAATTTGGGTTGTGTGTATGAATCGGCTTGGGCTGATGGAGTCTAATGAATAGAGTCAGGACGAGGGCTAGCATGGGCGAAGTGTCTGGGAATGAAATTCAGAGGCTCCGATTTTTTCAGGAAACAGCCAGTCCTTTCTCCGTGCGTCTGTTGTTTTCTTCCAGAACACAGAGTGGCTCACGGAGCCCACATCCATTGAAATAAAGGCTGGACAAAGGCTTCGCTGCAGGAATGCTTCCCATGTGACTCAGGGGCCCTGGGAGAGGCCTTGGCTTATCTGGAGGTTCCCAATATTTTTGGAATCGGGACTTTGGTTCCAAATGACAGAGATTTAATTCCCAAACACCCAGAAAGAGATCATGTGACTATTCTATCGTGATACTCTTAGGTTGTAAATAATGACTTATGATTTAATAAATTAAGAATTATTGTGACACACAAATAAATAACAGTTTGGTTGAGACCCACAGCAATGCAGAAATTGGCAAGAGGAGCCCCTCTGACGGCCCTCTTTTCTCTGGGTCTGCCTACAAAAAGTGTCACAGTGGGGTTTTGCTGGATATAGGAAAATGCTAAATAATAAAGCAACAAATAAGCCACGTAGAATAAAGGTAAAAAATTTTCCCACTCTTGTGAAGTTTTTCAAATTTTAATTATCACCATCCCGGCATGTGGACAGGATAAATAGTAGTCATCAACTTTAAAAATCACATTGTACTGAAATTGCTTATTTTAAGCTCTGAAAATAGGATTTTTAATTAGAAAGATTTGCTCTCAGTGACATTCTAGGCCCCTCTTCTAAGGCCAGAATCTGTATCAGCTGCTGATGGATTACTCCCAGCCCTCTTGGTGGGAATAGTGGTTTTCACTTGGTGGCTAAGGCACATGGTAGGGACACATTTTGTCTCTCCTCCTCGTACTTAGATCAAGCAAAATCCAAAGGTGTACCCTGGATCCAACTCACGGAAATGGATGACGGGGCTTCTGCTCCATATGTTTGCTTGAGAATCAGGAGTCGGGACTATCCCCGGATCCCAAGGTTCCTCAGCTGTGCTCTCATCGATGCTCCAGACTCTACCTTTTAACTTTCACCAGGAGTTTACCCAGAGCTCTGTAGTTTATAAAATAAATGTTTTGGAAAACTGGCATTGAGTTCTATGCCCTGAATGAATGTTTTCCATGGGTGGATACCCCTCAAATTACATGAAAACAGAATATTATGAATATTCCCAAGATTGCAAGAGCAAGGGGACAGAGAAGTGACAGGGAGCGTTTTCCTTCTCATGACCATTCTTTTGGAAGCCAGAAGTTTCAGGAGAGATCTGCTTTGGTTCTTCTGGACTATTTCCTCTGATTTCTGGAGATGATGGCCTTGGAGCGTCTATCCCATATTGACTTTTGAGAAGGTTACACAAAGAAACATTCACATGTCCCTCAGATATCTTCTCCGTGGTTTTTCTGTCAATTCCATTCAGTTCAATAAGGATTTTTGGAGTCAACTATGTGCCACAACACTGCCAGGTGCCAAGGACACAGATCCATACATTCTGTCTTCTAGAATTAGTGGAAGAGGCCCAGGGAACCTGACCAGGCACATACTGGTTGACCTGTCTAACTCCAGGGAGACATTATCTCCTGTGATGACCTTGGACATGGCTGTCCTCATCTCAGAGGCTCAGAGACATTAAATGTTTTTGCCCAGGCTGTGCCGCTAATATGTTGTGACCTGAGATTAAAATCGAGATTTGGTCCATGCTAATTTTTCCAATATTGCACTATTCCTTCCCCCAGTACTGTTCAGTGTGCCCTATAATTAAATCCTAGAAATTGTGTTTAAGGCTAATCCTGATAATGCTGGGGGTGGCGAGGAGTGCCACTTAGCTAAGTCTAAAACTGATCAGTTCCTATAGGTTGGAAATCTTAACTCTGATATGAATCTTTTGAGATTGGAGTTCATTCCATCTCTGAAGAAAAAAAGTTATGAGTATACCATGCACATGTGTTGTGGGTTTTTCTAAACAAAATGTCTTTTAAAGGGAGGTTGTGGTAAGACTGAAAGAGTTGTTGGGCAATAAGCAGCTTTTTACAGGGTGATGTTCAGAAACATTCAAGAATCAGCATTTCAGGACGCAGGGGCTCGGAAATATTTTTAATCTATTTCACTGATGTTAAATCACATCTGGATTTGACCAGGGTTATCAGCAGAATCTTTACTCAAGCCCATTTTATAACATCACTTGCAGTAGAACTTGCATTACAGATTTTTTTAATTGCTAAACTGTGATAAAAATAAATAGATAAAGTAAAAAAAAAATAAAGCGGGCAAGCTGATCTTGAAGGGTTCATATAAAGGCACGTTCGATTCGACCATGGGTTGGTCAGTGATCTGTGTAAGTACACACAGGCCCAACATTCATTATTTAAACACACAGGAATAATTGTATGAATACAAGTACGTAGCATGATGGGCAATTGGGCTATTTCATGAATAATATATCGGTTAGTGAGCATTTGGTTTTATTTATCGTTCAGGTCTGAGAGCACTGGTTTGCTTCCCTGGGAGCAGCCTGTAGCTGGCCCACGTGCAGCACTGGCCCCGAGTCAATGGCAAGTGTGTGGAGGCTGCAGGATGAGCTGGAGTTTGTTTAAGAAGAAGCCTGATGACATCCTGCTGGCCTCACATTCCAGAGGGCTCGGGAGTCTGCCAGCCCCTGAATGCAGGCCTACTGCAGGCTCCGCTGTCTTTACATGGGATTTCAAGGTGAACCAGGCTGCAGGGTTCAAAGGGAGACTCAGGACAGCATAGATTTTTCTGCTTCCCATATTGGTTGATTAGCCCTATACGTGGTATTTGATTAATGTCTGAGAGCTCTAATTAGCAATGTCTAATCGGCTCCACATACACCAGGTTATTGATTCCGGGCTCCAGAAAACGAATCTAATCGTGTTCCTTATCATTAGCAAATGGTTGCTGCACTGAGACGCTGGACCTGGCCGGTCGTGGAGAGGGAGCCCATTAAGAGGACTTTGAAAGAGGCAGAGTGGCGTGGAGGCTAATCCTGAAGCCCCCTTGCAGTGGTGTTTGGTAAGCACTGTGTTTTATCTCTTTTGGGCTCTTTTGATCTTAGAGGGAGAAGAACAACCAATATACAGAAGTTTTCTAACTTTTCCAGAAGGAGAAAATGTACACTAGCATCAAATGTGTCATTTGGGCCACAGAGAAGAAAAGTCAGGGCTGCTGTCGTCTGTTACCTTCTGGAATGGTTATCTGTTGACTCATCTGTTGACTGTTGCCTGCCTTCCTGCCTGCCTCAAAAGATGGCATTGATACTATTGTAACAAACATATCGACACAACTCCCTTTGCAGATCCCTTTCACAGAAATTGCAAAGCAAAATATAAAACAAAAAGAAAAGATGACACTACTAATGATATTGGCACGGCACTAGAAATGTGTACAAAGAAAACATGACTTATCTGGGATTTTATTTTCCTCTGTCAATTGCAAACTCATGTTTTCAGGGGCACTTTTAAATCGTGAGCACCGTCTCAGTAAGGATGGTCGCCTTCATTTCTCTACAGATAGCCCTGGTCTTATTTGTTCTGAAAATATCAAAGCCTAAAATTTGATCATTTGGAAATTATCTTTGAAAAGCCCCCAGGGGACCATAACTTCAGCTACAGAGGAACAATCCGATGACAGCCCCATCGGCGTGCTACCGTCTCCCAGTGATGACGCACCGGTGAGCATCCTGCCATTGTTCTCCTTAGCATTTGTTTTGTCCAACCACCTATTGAACTGGATGGCAATTATTGGTTTGTCTCTCAGTCTCTTTTAGTAGCCTGGACGGTCCTTGAGGGTGGAGCCTCTTGTCTCCTTCACTGGTGTAAAAACTGGTTATGTCCTGAGTGCATGTTGCAGAGCGATATGGTCCCATTTCCATCAATACTATAGATTATCACAGGCAGAAGTCCCATATCATTGGTGACAAGCTGCCCCCGTGCCTCCCTAGAGCTCCCAGATGCCTCCTGTGCTTAGTTCTCTGTGAAGGTCGCCTGGGCTGCTGATACTGCCTCCCCTTCCTCAGAATCCACCGTGAGTCTGTTGTCTCCAATGGGTCCCGGGCTACCCACTCCCCTTGGGACAGTCCTGAATCACTGTTCTGCCATTTGATACCAAGTGGGGTGTCATTCCTTTCCCTGAAAGACGACTTGGAGATAGAAGTGGGGAGGAAAGAGAGGTGTGAAATGGAAATGAGGTTGGGGTTCAAGGGTTCAGGTGGGAACTTGTGGACCCAGGAAGGAGCTTGGGTTTAACGCCAAATGGAGCAGGAGATAGTAACTAAATGAGGGCCATGATTTGGTAAACTGTATTTAAACAGTTTCTCTGAGTGTTGAGAGCATGGTAGAATCATCCAGCCAAGATAATAAGCAGATAACTAGGAGGCCATCGCAGCTACACAGACAGCATAATGGTGACATGTAAGGTGTTAGAGGTGGAGATGGAAAGAACTGGCTATGAATTAGAGACAGACCTTGTGCAACTCTCTGTAGAAGGACCAAAATAAGGATTCCTTCTACATGTTGACTTTGAGATACCTATTGGGTAGACAACTGGTTATGTCAAGAAGGTAGTTGGATATGTAAGTGTTGAGTTCAAGGAGGAAGTGAGAGCTACGGACAAACTTGAGAGTCATCAAAACTCGGATGGGAGTTGAAACTCTGACTGGATGAGCCATGAGCCTGCAGAAGTTTTGAGGTTTCCTCTTACTTCACTAGACTCTTGTGGATGAGTCTGGTTATGTCCTGCGTGCATGTTGCAGAGTGACATGGTCCCATTTCCATCAATACTGTAGATTATCACAGGCAGAAGTCCCATATCTTCACAACCGACTCCTGACAATGAGGGCCCGAAAAGAAGTCTGAGCAAGAGTCTAGTGAAGTAGGAGGAAACCCCAAAAGGAGTGTTGGGAGTCGCCCTGGCTCCAAAGACTAACTTCCCCATCCCCCAAGAGGAGTCATCCAATGGTGAGCCCTGCTGGCTCACATGATCCTTACCCACCAATCAGACTAGCCCTGCTGGCTCACATGATCCTTACCCACCAATCAGACTAGCCCTGCTGGCTCACATGATCCTTATCTACCAATCAAAAAGCACCCCATGCCAATTGTCAAACCCTTCAACCATTAAATTGTCATAACTGTCAAACCATCCCCGGCTCTATAAATATGCAGAACTGTTCCTTAATAAACGGGCATTTTCTCGGATGGTAAGCCTTGATCGTTCTTTCAAGGAGTGCATCTTAAAACCCCAGAGAGCAGAGAATTTTAAGATAGAGGAAGTGGTCAGTTGGAATGGGGACACTGGGACAATGCGCATCGTCCAATCCCAGGTGAAGTCCAAGTTCTTGTTGAGGGCCACAGCCGAGTTGGGATGACGCAGGGCATTTTTGCCAGAAGGGAGTGGTTGAGAGGTGACGCCAGCAAGCCATTGAGATGATGATGGTTATGTTAAGCTGTGTATTCAATTGTATATTAGACCCCTGCTGTCCGCCTCCGCCTGCTACTTTGGAGTTCCCGAGGGGATTCCTGGGGAGTTCGCATTGGTTGGGGAAGTGCCGGAGGAGGGATTTCTGGTTGGTGTGTGGTGTGTCCCGGGAGAAGGCACGAAGGGAGTGCGGAGAATAAAGGAGTTCCTGTTTTGAACCTACAAGGCTGTGTGTCGGCTCGGTTATTTTGTGCCCAGCCAGATTGTGGCAAGTTCTCATTTCACATTCTAAGGCAATAGGCGTAACAGGAGCACACAGCATCCTAACATGAGTGAATTTCCCAAGGTGGGTTTTATCTGGTCTTAGATAACACAGCGGGCAGGCAGGACACCCACAGCCGGAACTACAAAGAACCCTCTCCCAGTTCTCCTTCTTCAATCCTAGAATCAGGGCCCAGCAGCCTTCGTTCCCCAGGAGAAAAAGGTTTTCTGGCACAGGCTACCTAGATCCACATAGAGAGAAAAAGGCCTATTGCTGCCACTCAATCTCTTAAAAAACAAACAAAAAAGGAATAACGACAAAGGAGAAAAAAAAATCAACAAAGGCTTTGGCTCAAGTATAGGTAAAAATTTACAATGAGGGAAGCTTTTGTTCTCATTGGAAAATATGGCATTGCTGTCTTTGTGCAGCTTAGCTCTGAAAAGGGTGGGTGTTTGCTTTGCATTTGGTTAATTAAAGAGTCCACTCAGGTTGTTTATTCAAACACAGGAACAATTTGACCCAAAATGAAATTCAGGTCTCTAACGCTTTTGCTACATTTCAAAAAAAAAAAGAAAAAAAGAAAAAAGAGTCTTTTCACCTTTAAACCAAGTTATTCCTTAAGGCCCGTGTTGGTGCACACGGGTTTTCTGGTTTTCCATTGCTATTTGTTACTCGGGCAAAGGGGGCCCAGTGATAAAGTGGGGGAAACACTTGATTTAATTAGAAGATCTGGATTCTGGGGAAGGTCATTGATACCATCTGAACCTGAACGCTCTCCAACGTGCCACCTCCAGACCCAGGGGTTTTCGAGTGATGTGTTGCAAAAGCACGGTTCAACAGGCAAAAATAATTAAAACAGACTCTATTAATTTCTCACCTCTCTCAAATGATGATGTTAAAGGGGAAGCAAATGCGTGGCTCCTGCAACACATTAAGACCCCTCTTCCCTCAAATCCCACAGTGGTTCTCTCGTCCCTCTCTCCAGAACATCCTTCCCTCAGTAGCTGATGGGATTTACCCCTGGCCTGTCCCCAGTCTTTCGGTCTGTGTCCCTTTCCAGAAGCAACTCTACCTCCACAAAAGAGGGAGCCGGGGAACCTGGGCTTGGAGGACTAAAAGAGGAAGCCATCTCTAGATGATTCTTACACCAACACTTTCTGGACCATCCCGTATTCCAAACAGGAAAAACCATGTCTGTTCTACAAGAATGTTGGAACAATTAAATGAGACAAGTACTTGTAAACTCCCTGCAGATGCAAAGTGTCATCATGATCTACGCTGCACAGCATTATTTAAGGACCTAAGCACAATTTTCTTTTATCTCATTCTTACAAAAGATAAGTTTTATCTTCCTAATAAACACACACCTGCTTTCCTTTTTAAACACAAATCCCTAAACAAATAAAAAGTAAATTGATGCCCTTATAAAAAGGAGCTAATATGAGAAACATCTAGAAGTAACTTTGGATGAATTGTTAAGTTTATTAGCGACAGTCATGTATATAGCACAGTGCAGAGCAATAAAAATCAGTGCTCATATTGCTCATTTAAAAATAATTTTAGTTAGCGTGTGCATTGGGTATATATACACAGCCCCTTCAATGAGATGGTATTTCAAAAGGGCAGAATTTAAGAATTTTTTTCTTAAGTAGAACTTCAGTAATAAAAATCTGGAAATACTAGTCTTATCACTCAAAAATTGAAGTTTGTGTGATTTCACAAGTGTTGCTGATTCTTGTAAAAGAAGAGAAAATCGGGTCAAATCTGTATCATCTATTGTTGCATAGTAAATTACTCTAAAATTCAGTGCATTAAAGCAACAGGCATTGTTGTTTTTATGGGCCAGGTAGGTGGGAGTAGTTCAGGTGGGTAGTAGTTCAGGAGGCAGGCCATCATGTTGTGTAAGGGAGTGTTAATCACCTGAAGGCTTGGCTTGGGCTGGAGAGCCTGCATCTAGGATGGGCCCTTACCATACGGTGTTTTGCAGGAGGCCTTGGTTCCTTGCTGGATATTGGAAGGAGGCCTTCATGTCTCACCTTGAGCAACTCTCCTTGGGAATGCTTGAGGGTCTATGCAACATGGTGGTTGGCTTCTTTTAATGGAAGGATCTGAGAGAGCCAGGAAGAAGTCTTGATGCCTTTTATGTCTCAATCTTGGAGGCTAAACATCAATGTTTCTTCTGCAAGTGTTGGTTAGAGGCAAATTACTCAGTACAGCCCACACTTAGGGAAGGAGAATTAGACTCCACTTTTTGGAAAGAGGTGTTCCAAAGGATTTTTGGATCTGTTGTAAAACCAACACAAGTTCTTTGGTACAAATTACATTTTTCTATTGATTTGTATTCTGTATTCCAAACAGAATATGAGTTTTTTTTCCACATTAGGAATAGCTATTTACGTTATTAGATTCTCAGAATACAATTTGTAAATCTCTTTATTGGTTATGGAGAAAATGAGTTCAGAGGCATAAGTAGCTTCTCCCAGGTATAGACAATTTCAGTGTCTGGACCCAGTTTTAGATTCAGAATTCTGATATGTAATTCCATGTGCAGTCAGATTGCATCTAAATAGTGATAGCAGAAACAGGGCTCTTTCATTGTCGAACTTATTAGTTCGACATTTGGCTACATTTGGGATCTCAAACATCTGGATTTAAATTGGAAACATCTCATCACAAACTCAGATGTTTCCAAATATAGTTTTTTTTTAAAGCTATGCCAACCCCCTTGGTAAATGAATAACTGTATATGAGTGTCTACCCCATTAAAAATCTAACTCCCCTCCCCAATTTATATTATTCTGTGTGGAAAGTCTCCAATGTAATCAAGTGTTAAATTGAAAGTTTGGACTGGAGCAACAAGATATAATAGATGTCAGATAGCAAAATGAGGAGTGAGTCAGGGCATCGAGATGCACACTTTGCAAAAAGGTATCTGGAAATTGATCACACTGACATCTGCCTTCCACTTCCAAGTTCCCCCCACTCCAGGGAGGTCAAGTCAAGGGGAGTCTTACAAGGAGGATTTTGGAGGAAGGCATTCGAGTGGTATGAAAGCAGAGAGGGGCCACGCGGATTGATTAGGGTTGTCCTTTGCAGGCAAAGAGCGCGAGAACTGGTACCTACCTGGCTTGTGACTCCGAGGCTTCACCTAAGAGAATTAGAAAAATTCACAGAGGGCTCCTAAAGTTTCAGCAAGGAATCTTTAGATAGAATTTGGATTTGAAATGTCCTCCAGAGAGCCAGGTATTAAAGACTTGCTCCCCAAAGTGGCGTAAGGAGGTAGGCCTAGTGAGAAGTTTTAGGTCATTGGAGGTGTGCCCTCAAAAGGGGTTGTGGGACGTGGATCTCTTCCTTTTTCTCTCTCTTTATTTGCTCTCATCACAAGATAAACAGTTTGCTCTGCTGTGCAATCCCACCACGATGTGCTGTCTGGCCACAGGCCCAAAGTGATGGGGCCAACTGGTTATGGACTGAGACCTCCAAAACTATGAGCCAAAGCAAACCTTTTCTCCTAATAAGTTTATTTAACTCCGGTATTTTTATTACAGTAGTGGTGAACTAACACGGCCACAAATCAGGTTTAAAGGGATAGCAAAAAATAAAAATAAAGAAGCTTATATAAAAGCCCCTTGCACTTTTTCTGTGTTTAACACATGGTTCCACTAAATATATGTCACAGACATCTTCATCTTCTGCATTTTAAACACAGTATATTGAGTTATTAAGAAAAGGTAGTTGTTTTCAATGGTATCATGACTAATGCAATAATGAAAGAAATGGATTTGTATACTACCACATATTCAAAGAAATCAGAAGCAATGGTGTCCCCAGGGTTTATGGAGATATATGGGGTTAATTACCCCTGACTTACAATTCCTATAAGCATGCTTCCAATTTTCCTGCCACCGCATTTGGTTGCTATGTTGTCTATTATCACTTCCACTAATTTCTTGAGGCTTTTTTATTTTTTTATTTTATTTTTTATTTTTTTTAATTTTTATTTAATTTTTATTTTTTTTATTGGTTGTTCACAACATTACAAAGCTCTTGACATATCATATTTCATACATTAGATTGAAGTGGGTTATGAACCCCCAATTTTACCCCAAATGCAGATTGCAGAATCACGTCGGTTACACATCCACAATTTTACATAATGCCCTATTAGTAATTGTTGTATTCTGCTACCTTTCCTATCCCCTACTATCCCCCTTCCCCTCCCCTCCCATCTTCTCTCTCTACCCCATCTACTGTAGTTCATTTCTCTCCTTGTTTATTTTCCCATTCCCCTCACAACCTCTTATATGTAATTTTGTATAGCAATGAGGGTCTCCCTTCATTTCCATGCAATTTCCCTTTTCTCTCCCTTTCCCTCCCATCTCATGTCTCTGTTTAATGTTAATCTTTTCTTCCTGCTCTTCCTCCCTGTTCTGTTCATAGTTGCTCTCATTATATCAAAGAAGACATTTGGTATTTGTTTTTGAGGGATTGGCTAGCTTCACTAAGCATAATCTGCTCTAGTGCCATCCATTTCCCTGCAAATTCTATGATTTTGTCATTTTTTATTGCTGTGTAGTACTCCATTGTGTATAGATGCCACATTTTTTTTATCCATTCATCTATTGAAGGGCATCTGGGTTGGTTCCACAGTCTAGCTATTGTGAATTGTGCTGCTATGAACATCGATGTGGCAGTATCCCTGTAGCATGCTCTTTTAAGGTCTTCAGGGAAGTGTGAATCAGGCGGTATAGCGATACCAGATTTCAAACTATATTACAGAGCAATAGTGACAAAAACAGCATGGTACTGGTACCAAAACAGGCGGGTGGACCAATGGTATGGAATAGAGGACACAGAGACTAATCCACAAAGTTACAACTATCTTATATTTGATAAAGGGGCTAAAAGCATGCAATGGAGGAAGGATAGCATCTTCAACAAATGGTGTTGGGGAAACTGGAAATCCATATGCAACAAAATGAAACTGAATCCCTTTCTCTCGCCATGCACAAAAGTTAACTCAAAATGGATCAAGGAGCTTGATATCAAATCAGAGACTCTGCGTCTGATAGAAGAAAAAGTTGGCTCCGACCTACAGATTGTGGGGTCGGGCTCCAAATTCCTTAATAGGACACCCATAGCACAAGAGTTAATAACAAGAATCAACAAATGGGACTTACTTAAACTAAAAAGTTTTTTCTCAGCAAGAGAAACAATAAGAGAGATAAATAGGGAGCCTACATCCTGGGAACAAATTTTTACTCCTCACACCTCAGATAGAGCCCTAATATCCAGAGTATACAAAGAACTCAAAAAATTAGACAATAAGATAACAAATAACCCAATCAACAAATGGGCCAAGGACCTGAACAGACACTTCTCAGAGGAGGACATACAATCAATCAACAAGTACATGAAAAAATGCTCACCATCTCTAGCAGTCAGAGAAATGCAAATCAAAACCACCCTAAGATACCATCTCACTCCAGTAAGATTGGCAGCCACTATGAAGTCAAACAACAACAAGTTCTGGCGAGGATGTGGAGAAAAGGGTACACTTGTACATTGCTGGTGGGACTGCAAATTGGTGCGGCCAATTTGGAAAGCAGTTTGGAGATTCCTGGGAAAGCTGGGAATGGAACCACCATTTGACCCTGCTATTGCCCTTCTTGGACTATTCCTTGAGGCTTTTTTATATTACCCCCTCTCTCCTCTTTGAACTGAGGGTTAGTGGGGAGAAAAACTTGTTGTAATTATGATTTCAATGAGATCAAATGGACTTTGGTTTCTTTTTTTGTTTTTCTCTGCTTGCTCCTCAAAGACCTACCCAGAGAAAGTTTCTGAATAACTGACTTAGGAATACGGGAATTCTGATTCAACTTATATATTAGGTAAAAAACCAGAGGCCTATACCCACAAGGTTTTCACAGATACCAAGTATTTGTTGATTAAATTTAATAGTACTTTTCTTCAGCTATTTTGCATTAATTAGTTCATTCTTCTGGTACATATTGAGTGCCTACTAGGTGCCCAATGCTGAGCGTGTATTTATTAATGTTGGCATGGACTGAGTTCTTTAGTTGGTTGCTTCCATTTAAGTTTGTGGGCTCAATCCTAAATGTCGTGCTCTGTAATAAGGACCAAGAAATGGATTTTCCATGTCTGTTGAGGATGGCAAATCTCTTGTGCCACTTAAGCAGATGAAGAAGCAGTGAATTTAGCACCAGATGGGGGAGGAATTCTAACCCGACAAGGGGCAGAGAACTTGCTGTGGGGGCTTGATAGTAATAAAACCAACACTTTCATTTCATATGATGCTTTAATTTTCCAGATTGCTTTAGTAACTATTTTCATATTGTGTTTTCACAACAACCTTCCGAGGGACACAATAGCCACTCTGAATCCTGTTAGAAGTGAGATTGAGTGTTCTAACGGCTCAAAGCCAGTGACCAGTCAGGGCTGGAGTCTCATCTGTGTTCTGTGAAATCCAGTCTTCCCCTCTTCAAGCAGGCTCTAGATTTCACTCCTGGGTGTTTTGTTTTCGCTTGTGTAACATGGAACCTATTTTGATGTAATTCAGTTTACATATTTGGAGATATGGCTGAACATCTTCAGAGGCAAAAGTTTTCCCAGAGCTTGAAATGTATCATTAGTACTTCTGTTTTGGAGTCTCTATAGTTCTGATCTACTGTCCTGTTTAATAAAAGAGTTGAGATACCAGAAAAAGAACTGGAGTCCACGAGTGGTTTTTGTGGATTGAGCCCTTGGCATGGGTCCCTGGCATGTGCACGATGCTCAGGAAGGAGCCTGGTGCTTGAGAGAGTCATTCCTCACAATTGGGGCCTGATGATGCCTCTGCTGAGACTATAAGAAAGGACCTAGGTAGGCAAAGGCCAGATGTCCTGATTGCCATAGACTTAGACGCCTCAGTTCTTTGCAGGGCAGAGCCACAAGGGAAAAGAGAATTTGCCGACCCCAATGACACTCTCGATTGCCAGAAGCTCAGCTTGTACCTAGAGAGCTGTCAGACCCCCTTTTCTGGTCAGCACTGGGGGAGTCAGTGATGAGCCAGCCGTCAGGGCTAAACACGCATTTAGGGTTTGCAGCCAACTCCACGTTTCCCTCATTGCACGCATTGTGTTGGGACAATGGTCTGATCAAATGTTTCCTAATTTCATTGTGGACTTCCTTTTTCTAATGAGTCCCTTTCTCCCAGCTCTAAATAAAGAAGATGTTCAAAAATGTGACACACACTACATATGGGTCACCCACATCTGGGCTTTTCATCTTAAAAGGCAGGGGCGGGTGTGGGTGGGATGGCTAAACAAGACGTGGCTGGCTTTTCTTATAATAGGGGTGACTGGAGGAAGGCGGGTGGAGAGATGAAGGATGAGACAGAATCATGCACCATTGTTACTGAATGACAGGCAGATCCACTGGGAGTAATTACAATAACGATTGCAGTCCATAACTGACTCGGAGCTGCAGTGCCCCTCTCTGCGCCAAGTTATCGAATCTGGGCACCTGGGTTGCACCTATGAAGCTGGCATTTACCAAAGGAACCCACGTGCAGATGGCTATTTGCATGTGAAAACTGGGTAATTGTGCCTGTGTGTGTGTGGGAGGGGGGAGTGGGAGCTTCTGCACGCACTTATCAGCCTCTCCCCGGGATGTCAAGAGCAGTTTCTGGTCCTTTGGGGAACTGGCCTGCAGTCTGAGTTCTGGGCATGTATAGGATGCGTGGCTGGGGGTTAGGGCTGCCTCTGAGATGAGCTGTTGTAGATGTATGTCTGACCCTCTGAAATGTGCTCAGCACTGGGATGTGGGAAGTAAGAGTACAAATTCTGAATTCAAATTCAGGCACTTGCAAAGGCCAAGTGGCATGAGAGAGTGGAGTCTGTCTGAGGAGCTGCAGGGAACTACGTATTTGCACAGCACGTGGCAGGGTCATGCAGATCGCTAAGGAAACTGAGACGCGAAGTAGTGAGGTTCCATCTCTGACCCATCAGAATGTGAGCCAGAATTGTCCACTTTAACTTGTCTTGCCTCTGCCATCTCCCAGGCGTGCTCAGGGAGCCCTCGGGGAAGATGGGATCCAAAGGATAAAGATCTTCATTCATTCTGCCTAAGAGTTTCCCTCTTTCATTGGGAGCCACACTGCATCCTGCAGAGAAGAAATCTCTACGCCCAGTGTTAGAGGAACGTGCTCTCCCTCAGCCAGTGCCTCCGGTGGTCAGCACTGACGGTCACAGAAGCCATGGGAGGCCAGGATCCTGTCAGTCTCCTACCCCATCCTCCACCATGCTCTGGACTGAATACTCCAACTGGAGTGCATGCTTTCTCCTGGCTGATCTGTCTTCTATTCTTTCTTCAAGCTCAGATGATCTACGTATTCCTGGAAAAACAACCCCTAGAGAGAGGTACTGGTCTTACCCCACAGAGTGAACCCACAGAGAGATTAACAAGCTCACCTAACATCACAGAGCCAGTCGGTGGTAGAGCTTGGATTTGAATACTGCAGGCTGCCTCCCCAAACCAGAGCACAATCGCCCAAAGAGAATAATCCACATTTGTGTTTTTTTTTTTAAGCTTCTGGGACCCCTTTGAAACAGCAGATCCTGTGGTGAGTCTAGATGCCTATTCAAGGTACTCAGTGAATTTTTGATGAAGAAGATGAGGAATTTGTTCTGAACTTGGACAGATCATCAACCAGCCTCGGGGTTAAGGTGCATTATTGGTAGTTTCACAATGTTATCAGAGGAATACTGTCAACAACTGGGAGAGGTGGGTGACTTGGCCTTGGGGCCATTTTTGTGCCCCTGGCTGACCTCAGATGGTCCACTATTCAAAAGCAGTTTTTATCAGAGGAGTAAGAAGAACCTAGGGAAGGTGGTACTATGCCAGAAGAGGTACTGTGCACGGCTGTGCTGTGTATAAGACCCACAGGTCCCGTGGCCAGAGTCAGTGGAATCCACGGTGTGTTTTCTACTGGGGCTCAGGGGCTTCTCCTGCTGTCCTGCTCTGCTCCCCACAGTCTTTCCTGCCCCTTTGCAGTGGGCTCCAGGAAATGAACCCACTTCTCTCTCTTTCAAAGTTGCCACCATCTTGCCACCATCAAGACAAAAGACCATTTTGTCTTGAAGGCATTTACTGATCATAACAAACATGAAGAAGCAGTCGATAGCCCAGCATCCTTTCCATGTAGTTTTAAACTCCTGGGAACATGAATGGGAGCTTCAAAGGTCTTTGACCTCCTCTGAAGGTGGAGTTCACTGAAGCTCCCACGGTCTCCTGATTTCTCCTTTAGCCAGGTCCTAAGGATCACTCCCTCACAGAACTTCTCAGCCAGAATACACAGCCTGACCCATGGTTTCCAGCAGGTCCTGGACTTCCCTGGAGACCTTCAGAGTGAGCTATGCCAACTGGTTCATTGACTGTGGCTTCTCTTGCTTGCTTGCACTTTGGTCCCCAAAGACAGGCTCCATTCTTCTGCTCTGATGTCCCCATGTGTTGGTGACTTAGCTCCCCAAGCCTGTGCTTCTTGTCTCTACCAGCAATGCAGAGCTCACCTTGGGGGCTTGACTTGGGGCTTTCCCCCTTAATGGCACCGAATTCTCCTTAACATGGATCCCAGGATGTTTAGGAAGATGCAATTCTTTCTTGAAAACCATCTAGAGGTTAGCAAATCAGAGGGTAGGCGAGTGGGCGGAGCCGTCTGTCTGGGGAGATTGTCTGCATGGAAATGGCTTGCTACCAGTCACTGAGTAATGAAGTGAAGAATTCCTGGAGTTGAAGGCCACCTCCAGATAATGTGCAGGTGCCAGAAGAGGACATCCAATGTTCTTCCTGTGCTTTCATGGTTTGATGTTCTTTGATGACTTGGTGCCAAAAAAAGCACAGAGAGACAGCTGGGAAGAGGTGGGGAGAAGAAAGCAGGATCAGAGAACGTGGGCAAAGGCAGCCGGACCTGAGAGCAAGGCTTAGGACCGAGCCCCAGGCTTGCTTTGGGAAAGGCAGGGTGTAATGAAGCAGGGGAGGGGGAATCATTAAAGTGTGACCGGAGACTGAAAGCATGTCAAGTCCAAGCCAAGAGCTGTGCGAAGCGAGGGAGGAATATCGGCCCCTAGATGTGCTCTCTTCGGTATGGGTGGCCTCTTCCTGCTCTCTTGTCTGCACTTGCTCAGACGGTTGTGAAAGATGAGGCCACCCATCAGAAGCCATAAGTCCTCAAAGCCTCTGTTATTACACTCTTTTTCCAGCCAAATGATTCCTTCACATGGGGCAGAGGGCGGGAGCAACCACTCTCAGCAGACCACCAGGAGCTCCTCCTGGGAGGAGCTGCTCTGGAAAGATACAAGATTTAGAGCAGATGAGGAGGATAATCACCGCCATTTTGGCAATCATGGAGGATCGCCCGCACAAGACACTAAAATCTTACGGTGTTCGTGATTAGTTTTGTGGGAACCTGGCATTGATTCAGAAGACAGGGCTTCTGGACACTTGGCAGGCAACCCTGGGATTGTAATTTCCACTATTTAAAATGCACGCCTGGTATAAAACAATGTCAAGGCTACAGTGAATCCAATATAATGGTTGTGAACCCTTGTCATCTGTGAGTGGATTTCCTGTAGTGATTGATTGGCACCGAAAGTCCATCGACCTCATCTGTTGTGCCAATGATAATATACTGAGGCGATTCTACGAGAGCCACTTTGTCTGTCTGTCATTAATTACATTCGATATCCAATCAGTACATGTAAAAACAGTTGAGTATTTCTCCAGTGCACTTCTCCTTAAAGTCGCCCATATTTCAGTCAGCCCAGTTGGGTCTGATCTGGATCAGCATTTTTCCAGGTCCTGGAAAGACTCTATGTCTTGATCTAACATCTCCTGGTCCTCTCCAGGAGTAGTCTCCTTCTTATCAACATGAAGACCTCATCTCTTATTTCAACTCCAGATTAGTCTTCCTACTGCTGTGGGTCTTGTGGACCTCACTACCTGTTATGGACAGTATCCAGCTCAGGTTGGCTGTCAGACTTTCCTCCCAGAGTGTATCCATCAACTCTCCATTCTTGTTATCTTTTTTAAAAAAATTAAGTAGTGGGATATCTTCTTCAAGTCCCTCTTGCCTTCATCTCAGAACACTCCCTTTTAGGACTCTTCTTGCTGAATCAGATTGGAAGCTTGCTTGTCACTGAGCAGCTACGTAATCTCTGACATTGGACCCTGAGGGAGGTTCATGCAATATATATATATAATAAAAAATAAATTTATTTTATAAAAAGCATGTTAATAGATGGAATTTCAAAGTCAAATACGGATCTTGGTGTTATTAATATGATTCAATTAACTCTGCACTCCCAGTTTCTGATCACTCAAAGTGAAGCACTTCCTACTTTCAGATGTTTCTTCTTCTGTTTCTCAAGTAGCATGTCTAAGCTTCAACTTTGTGATTTTCACTTTTCTATAGTACATATTGACTCTCTTCTATGAAAGATAATTATTGAGCTTCCAACTTTCCATTCACCGTAAACACACACACACATACATGCACACACACACACACTCACTCACTCACTCTCCTTTCATCCTCCTGAGTTAATTATGTATCAGATATCTATTACTGCATGACAAATTACTGCCAAGTAGTGCTGTAAGACGATAAACACATTAAGTCTCACAGTTGTCATGGGTCAGGAACATGAGGTGACTTGACTTGTGGCTCAAGATCCCTCATAGTCATTGCAATGTGAGGTTTGACCAGAGATGAAGAACCTGACTTCAAGGTCACTCCATGAGTGGCCTCTGGGTATATATAGGTCATTGGCCAGAGGCCTCCATTCTTCCCCACCTGGACTTTTTTTGCGAGATGCCTGTGTGTCCTCATGACACAACAAGTGTGTTCTCCATGAATGAGTGTTCCAAAATGTGCAAGGCAAGGCAGAAGCTCTGGTGTTTTTTGTGACCTTGCATCCAAAGTTACCCATCATTGCTGCTATTGGAAGTGAATCACAAAGGGCAAATAGTTAAGTCTTTTGGAGGTAAGGGGTGTCCCAGAATTGGTGATATTATTAAAAACTACATAAAATTTTTGCAATTTTTTATTAAATAATATTTGACATTTTTATGACTACTGTATTAGTTTTGTGTTGCTGTTGTAACAAATTACCATAAATTACCAAGTAATCTTAGTGGGTCAAAACAATACAAATGTATTATCTTATAGTTAAGGATGCCAGAAATCTGAAGGGGTCCTCTTTGGCTAAGATTAAGTTGTGAACAGGGCTGTACTCCTTTTGGAGCCATAGGGAAGATAGCTTCTTGCCTTTTTCAGTTTGGAGTCCAGAGCCTCTCTTGTACAACTTCCTGTTTCCTCAGGTAAGGGGAAAAAAAAATCACCGGACTCCATGGACTAGTGGACAGAATCTGGCTCTAAATGCTCCTTTCAAATCCTTTAAACCACTTCTATTTTCCTTCCTTGAGGGGGTCTGCAACCTGAACACCTGGGACCTCTTCAGGATTCTTCACGGAGAGCAGAATTCTTTTTGGCTTCCTCTGCAGCAGTATTAAGTCCCAGCTTTCCCTGGTATTCCAGTCAACTGCAATCCACTTCTCCTCAACTCTCTATTCTTGTTACCTTTTTTAAAAAAAAACAAGTAGTGGGATATCTTCTTCAAGTCCCTTTGGCTATGTGGGTTTTTGCTGCTTTTTAGTTGTTGCGTATGTCTTTGATTTCAGCAGAGAGAGAAGAATGGGTGTGTTGACACTTCTGCACTGGCAGATGATTGCTTGGTTTCCACACTTGGCTAGTTCATCTCACAAACACATCCGTTTGTTTATTTTTCCTATAGATGTCTCTAGAATGTTCTAAAAGGGAAGCTAGTGCAGTAATTGCCATTGTGGTTTATTTTACCAAGTATCTGGTGAGGTGGCCTGATTTCATGGTTTGGTTTTCACAGCACTCTCCTCAGGCTTCACTGAGGGGGTCTAGCAGGACAAATAGTGCTGTTGAACAGGAATGCCTCCGGCGCACGGCCTTACACAAATGAGACCACAGTTATAAAAAACACCCTTGCTGGCTGGCTGCAAAATATGGAATTGCTTTCTGGATTCTTTTCCCACATTTGTTTTCCCCCCTGAGAATCTCTAGGGATGTTTCCACATATCCAGAAGTCAGTTCTGGTCACTTATAAGTTCATTAGTAGCTAAGCCAGCCCAGGCCACACAACAGTCCCCATCTGGAAATTTCCACCCTGTGTGGATCTGGAGTGAGAATGTTTCTCCCCAGTGCTGGTGCTGCTGGAGGTACCATGGTCCACGAAAACCAGTCAACCCTCTCCTTGAAACAAACTGAAGCCTGGGCCCTGACAGCAGTTATCCCTGGGAGATAAGCTCTGGTGCTGGACACTTGGGAGTGGAGGTTCTCAGGCCTCTCGGTGTCATGACCTCCCTCCTACCCTGGCAGGGCTGAGCTTTGAATTTCTAGCTGAAACTTTAATAGACCTGCAAGGATGGTGCTCCCATCAGACAGCAACCTCCATTTACTCACAGTAGATCTTTGTTAACCTGTCCAAGCAACATCTCCATGGCAAGAGGAAGAAGGAATACTTTCTCCCCTCGCCTTACATTCTTTCAGCAGCAGTTTCATAATAAAACCTCCTGGACTCCACCTAATCTGGCTGCATGAACTCATTTCCACCCTTGCCCCAGCATTCACCCTTCCCAAGCACTCCCACCCTGTTTAGGGAGTTCCCTCCTGGAGGCCCTTGGCTTTCTCTTTGTAACCAGGTTCATAGCATCTAGGTTTGCTATGAAGAGTGGATCCATTGCTATAAACCTGGGACCATGTGGGCTTTCCAAGACCACTCCTGTTCAGCAGACACGCCTCTCCATTCCAGAAACCCCAGGGGGATTGGGGCTTAATTCCCTGTTTCCTCCGTGGAATTCCTGAGCTTAAGTTCCTGGGTTAAGTGCAAATAGATACAGGAGAGGATCCCACTCTCCTGCTCCCTGTGTCCAGCTTCGCTGACTGACCATGGCCCCTGCTAGGTGCACCTGAATAGTGGAGGATATTTTGGTTTAAGGCAACAGTCTCCAAAGGGAGCTTTGCAAGGTGGGATGGAGGGGAAAATACAGTATTCTTATTTATTTTTTAAATCTCATGCTTAAAATATTTCTGGCATGCATGTTTTGCATACATATGTAGATGCTACAAGCCAGGGTCAAACAGTTATTTTTCCTGAATGTGAGACAGTCTGACAATAGTCGGCAAAATGGCAGAGTCCACAGGAGAGACCCGGGGGGATGCCAAGAGACCCCAGGCTCCCGTTTCACGAATGGATTTAGTAATCTCATTGGAAGACCCAAGGTCTTAGTTTCTGAGTGGATATTACACCTGTTCACCCCTTTTTAGTTATCACCGGAGGACAAAACCGCTTTGCTTTCAACTTTCGGGAGATTCACACGATGTTTGCTTCCCAAGACTTTTAGATCCGTACAATATTAAGATTTTAAATGAACAGTGTTGAACTCAGGACATGAGTGCTGTCACTAACGTAAATCTTGTCACCTGTGTTGAGATAGATCCTCGGGATTTTTTTTTTTAATAAGTGAAGCAAAAATTCCCTTTAAGTTTCTATATCATTTTGCTTTTAATTGCTTTCATCTGTAGGAGTCTCAGGTGCTTATAGGTTTATAGGAATGAATCCATTCATCACAGCAAACGGAGCCAATTTATCCCCATCAAGGCCTGTTTCAGTGTGGTTGGTAGAAGGTACTGACCTACCAGGCCTGGCTTCCCCACAGGGACTCAGGTGAGGCCAGAGTGAAGTGGGCAAGAGATAATTTGACAGCACAGATCTCAGCTGCGGGGTCCGTGCAACAGGAGGGTGCACGTGCAGGGAACAGGGAGGCTCGACTTTGCCAAGTACACAGTGTCTTAAGGTCAATGGCTCAGGTGCAGTGGGACGCAATTCGAGGTTTCTTCTGTCTAGAAGTTGTGTGTTCTGCACATCAACTACTGAAGCCAGCCTCCAAGAGGACCCCACTGGTCTCCACCTCCCGATGTTCCACCTTGTGTAGGCCCCTCCCATATTGGACAGGGGCTGGGTGGTCTGTGGTCTGCAGAATATGGCAAAATCATGGTGACTCACTTCCGAGGTTAGGTCCTAAAAGACACTGTGGCTGGGCTTTGGCTGCTGTACCTCGTTCTTTCTTGTCAAGTTACGCTGTCTGGGGAAACAGCAGCTGTATCAGAGCAGCCCTGACCTCGGGGATAGAGAGGCAGTGACTTAGATAAGTGCCCCTCAAAGGCCCATGCCTTAAAGACTCAGTCCCCAACCTGTGGTGCCACAGGTGGTGGGACCTAGAGGAGGTAGGGCCCAGTGGAAGGAAGCCAGGTCCCTGGCACTCTGCCCTTGAAGGAGATTTGAGGACTCCAGCCATTTCCTCTCTCTCTCTGTTTCCTGGCCACCACACACACATACACACACACATACCCTCCATGATGGCTGCCTCAGTACAGGCCCCAAGGTGCCAATCATGGTTGATGGACACCTAGGCTGGTTCTGTAGCTTGGCTGTTGTGAATTGCGCAGCTGTCGATGTGGGCACGCAGGGACTCGATAGCCTGATGACGTCAGGGAAGAATTGCCTTCTAAACTGATGCCCTTAAGATGAAGGGGGAAGGGAGAAGAGTCTTTCAGCAAGCACTTATGTACGTAAGGGCAGGGAATTGGTGCAATAAGAAAATAACGGGGAAAAAGAATCTAGGGCTGGGGCTGGGGCTCAGCGGTCGAGCACTCGACTAACGTGTGTGTGTGTGAGGTCCTGGGTTTGATCTCAGCATCACACATAAATAGTTTAAATAAAGGTATTGCTAAAGGCAACAGCCAAGCTACAGAACATATATATATATATATATTGTAGGCAGACGCAATACCTTTATATATATATATATAAAGAGAATCTATTGGAACTTTCTTTTCCCTCTGCAAATAGAAAAGACATATAAGAGAAAATGATTTGTGTTAAAATCCGACACCTTCCCAAGGTGGCAGTTGTGACAGATCACCAGACACTCTTAGATCACTTGAAAGCAACACTGTCCAATACGGTGGCCACTAGCTGCCTGTGGCAAGTCTGACTCAAACAGGCTGTTAGTGTGAAGTACCAAAAGTTGAAGAACTTGACCAAAGAAAGTAAGCAGTCTCATTTCTAACTTTTAACTCTAATTGTATGCTGAAATGATATTTTTGATACATTGGGTTAATTAGAACTCATTATTATTGCACTGATTTCTTTTGATTTTTGGAAATGTGCTACTAGTAAGTTTAAAGTTAACTGTGGTCCGCCTTGTGGCTGGCATTGTGTCCCTCTGGGGCAGGGCTGGTTTGTTGGCTGGAGGGGAGGGAGGAATGGGCTCCAGCCAGCAGCTTCCTCCGTGTGCTGAAGAGTCTGGTGTGAGGTCCAGGGGAGGCTTAGCTGGGGATGAGGTGGTGGTCGGGTTCAAAGGAGGGTTCACCGTGTGCCAGGCAGCCCTCTGACAAGCAGCGCCCACTCTCAGTGTGATAACGTTTGCATTTCGGCATCTCCTCCGATCTGGGGCCTTTAGTTCAGAAGTCTCTGGAACATCTGCTTCCCTTCTTCTTCGACACCAGTCCCAGCCCCCACTTACCTTTAGTTTTGTTTTCTAGGGTTTTCCCCATGTTCAACTAGAGTCCAAAAGTATTAGATGGAACATCCCAGAATAAAGCCTTCTGTCGGCTTTACGTACAATCCACCAGCTTTGTTACAGTGCATCGTTATAACGGTGCAGGTGCATTATTGGTTCATACTGTTAACCTCTGACTGTGCCTTTAAACTTCATCATTAAACGAATCTGCAAGCTAAATGCATACAGGGAAAAAGATGGTGTGTGTAGGGCTTGGTGCTCTTTGTGGTTCTAGGCATCCATGGGACATCTGAGAAAATGTTCTGCCTGGACAAGGAGACCTCCTGTGTGTTAGAGCATGAATGGGAGGGAGGCAGAGGTTGTGCTAAGAGCAAGCGGGGAGATGCATGTGGCTGGCCACGGAGGGCAGGTGCGACTTTCTCCTCTGGAGGAGTCAGTGAGCCCGGACACACAGAAGGCTGCAGCTCTAGCAACTCTCCATCACGTGGCATGATTTGGGGTCCCTGCAGGGTGCCTTTTGGGCTAACCATATCTTGTTTATTTTCTTGACCCAGGCTCCATTGGGTCGGAAGAGGCAGCAGGAGCTTCCTGGGTCTGAGGACTCTGTCCACTGGCCATACTCTGAGAAACCTGACCTTGTCCGAGGTCGCCCTGGCCCTGGGCCAGGCTCTGAACGGAGACATTGGTTCTATTCCAGTCTCCCGCACAAATTGCAGCACGACCTTGCCAAAGCCAGCAGCGTCTCTCTGAGTCTTTACATCCTTATTGGTTAACCAATTTCCGGATCTGAATAGCCAGGGAGCTCTTAGATTTGCTTCAAAACATTTTTAAAGTGGCATGTCAATAAGAGCATTGTGCTTTTTCAGGTAGGGAGCACTTTGAAGGAGCATAATTGATTGTGTTCCAGGACCACTCTGCAAAACGGCAATATTCATCGAAGGAAACACGCAGCCCAGTTCTGGGAATGCTGCAGGGCGCGGAAATGAACTCTAGGTCATCGCAGGATCCCTCTTGCCCCCGCAGGTTACTCCAGACAGTTCAAATACCTGAGTCTGAGCCCCAAGGGGGCTCCCTCTCCTCCTGCAAAGATGGTGTGTAGAGTTTGGGGAATAATTCTATTCTGGTTTCCTGGCCCTGCCATTACAAAGCACAGCAAATAGGGGGGCTTAAATGACAGACACTGATTGTCCCACAGTTCAGAAGTCAGAAGTCTGAAGCGGTGGTTCCTCCTGAGGCTGGGAGCAGGGTGTGCTGGTTGCCTGGTGTTTGGGTGGCCCTCCTCTTCCCGGACCTTCTCTCTGGGTGCACATCAGTGCCCAAGTCCCCCCTCCTTATGAGGACACCAGTCCAATGGATTGAAATTCACCCCGATGACCTCATTTTCATTTGATTATTTCCATAAGGAACCTATTTCTAAATAAAGCCACATTCTGATGGACTGAGACTTAAAACTTCAGCATATAAATCTGGGTGGAGGGGCTCAATAAATTCTATTCAAGGACATGATTATTTTGTTGTTTTTTTTGCCTCGGGTCATTTTTATGTGCACACAGTGGGTTTGACGGTGGAGCTTTTCTGTCCTCGTGGAAGAGATGTAACTGCTGTCACCTGTGTTCTTCCTGATGTCCTTTCCCTCGGAGGAGGAGGCTGGCTCCTCAAGCACACTCTGCCCCGACCCCTGAACATTTCTTACTAAAAGGGACTCATCTGGTGGTTATGGTTTCTGTCCATTCTTTCCTGAAGGAGGAGCTTTATTTCTGGTGGTGCGGAAGGTGTAGTGGACATGGAGAAGACTAGGATCCTAAGTGAAAGAGGAAAGAAAGAAAGAGAGAGAGAGGGTGGGTGAAGGGGAGGTGGAAGGAGGAAGGAAAGAAAGGGAAAGAGAAAGACATTTCTTAAAGGCATTATTGAATTGGAATAAAAGCAAGAAATCACCACAGTTTTACTTTTTAATGGTCCCTTTCTTTCAGAATTAGTTCAAATTTACAGGGAACTTGCCAGGAGAGTACTGAGCTGCAGTTTCACTTTACCTGAGGTTAGAGTCTCACGCTATCATGGCGCCTGTATCCAATCGCCTTAATAACATGGGTGCGTCACCCTTAGCTAAGCTCCGGGATTTTTGTGGACTTCACTAATTTCCCCCTAACATCCTTCCTCCTCTCAGGATCCAGTCCAGGCTGCCCAGTGCTCTGAATTGTCGCGTCCCATTGGTCTCCTCTCAGCTTTCCTTGTCTTTCATGACCTTCGCAGTTTTGGAGGGCACTGCTCAGGTATTTAGTAGAGAGTCCCTCTGTTTGCACCTGTCTGATGTTATTTTTAGAATTATAGAACTCTGAAGCCAAACACAGGGGCCCAGAGAGGACAATGCTGGCCTTCTCCCTGGGACTTGCTGCAGACTTAAAGACCTGAGCCCTGGAGCCTTGGTGTTGATGGCCTCCCAGGGTGCGTGGGGCAGGGCGAGCCATCCAGAGCTTTCCCCAGGTGAGAAACACAGCACCGTGGAACCATCTCTTGCCCATCCCACCGCTCATGCGTTCAGCTGGGAGCCCGGGGAGCTCCCCACCCCTGTTGGATGAAGGGGAAATCAACTCAACCAGGGAGAAGCCCTGACAGTGAGAAAATGGACCGGCCACAACCGCAGCGGCTGGGGGCCGAGTTTCCCGTGAGAACTTGTAACCATCGGCCAGTCGTCACTTGGAATTCACTCTGGGCGCAGGGGCTAAAAAACCTGACACTCACACACATGAGCACACAAGTGATTTAAAGAGATCCTGGGTTAATATCTCCACCAGTATATTCACACACACACACACACACACACACACACACACACATACAAGTGCACCTCATGATACAATGTCTCAAAACAAAAAAAATACAATGGTTGGAATTTTTTTTTTAATTATTAAACAGACTATAAAGACAATAGTGAACCAAAGCATTAATCTAAATAAATCATGCAGTCTGTGGCCCTGTGAGACAAAGAGTTGGAGAATATGATGGAGAGTTGAAAAGAAAATAAGAATAGAATGAAGTCAGCCAGTCCTGCCCAGCAGTGGACTGTTCTCCAGGAATGGAAATGTTCTAAACACCCCCATGTGGCTAGTGGCTACTGTAGTGTACATTACTGGCTTGACTGCTCTCTGACCAGTGTTCCAGAAGGGGATAATTAGAATGGGAAAAGACGATAATGATTGAGAATCTTCAGAGTTATTTGATAGTGCTAATATTTGTTCTAGAAAATTCTCATATTAGTCCATTTTCTGTTACTATATCAAAACCCCCGAGGCAGGGCTGACATAGAAAACTAGTTTTTTGGGTGGGAAAAGAATTAAAATACTGCAAAATGATAGTATTTAAAATAAGAGAGTTTGATTAGAATTAGAGATACACACATGATCCTTATCTTTCCAAAAGGAAGAGATAACATTAAAGAAGAGATCAAAGGCTTTAACTTGCAAACAACTAGAAACTATAAATGGAATAGAAAAAGAAAAAAAAAACACATTCAGAAGAAGGATACAAAAGATTCAAGCAACACAAGTAGCCAGCTTGGTCAACTGCACCTATATAGAACACAGCTTTCAGCTCAAGGAGAGAATACCTTATTTTGGAAACTTGTGGACCTTTAATGCAGATTACCCAAGTGTTCATCCATAAGTGCTAGATTCCAAAAGTGTGGGATCACCCTTATGGAGGTCTCAGTCCACAAAGTTACAAATAGTATATTGATAAACTGCAGAACCTTCCCCCACTCCTTTGGAAATTGGACGTATGTACACACACACACACACACACACACACACACACACACCTGTTTCTACGTAAATTATAGGTCAAGGAAAATCTCAATGAAAAATTCAAAATACTTGGACCTGATTAATATTTAACATACTGTGAATGAAAACATGGGAATGGTGTTAAACTAGTACTTAGAAGGGTCTCGTTTGCAAGAGAAAAGCAGGAGGGGCCATGATTACTGAGCTAAGCATCCAACTTAAGAAGTAAGAAAAAGAACAGAAGAACGGGTGCCCTGGAAAAGCAGTAAAGCTACCGAGTGAAGGACTCAGTAGCGTAATTTCAAGAATGTTGGTGCTGGAGAAAGTCGAGTAGAATCCAGGAATAGAGGGTGAGGAGGGAAGGGGTTAGTGGTTATTTTAGATGTCAGGATGTCTTCTAAGGACAGGGACCCAGGTAGCCCACATCCTGAATTCAGAGTGGTGATGGACCCCAGCCGAAGCCTTTCTGCGCACGGCCAACTGTGGCCGGCCAGGGTGACAGGTTGGGACCGGGCTGGACAAAAGGATGAGGCAGATCACTGCCTCCAGGGCGTTGGCTCCACAAACTCTTTTGGAGCACACTTTTCTGATTCTGTGCTCTCCCTGTCCTCAGACCACGTCCTAGTGTCTCCCCGTCACTGTCCTTACTGCTGGCTGGCTCACCAGCCTTCTCTGGAAGGCTGTCATTGCCATTGAGGCCACTGTCCCTCACTCTACCTCTATGGGCTTTGTCCTGTTCCTCTAGGAGCCTGGCACATGGACAATGTTGGGCAGACAGTCACAGCAGCCTGCTTCTGCTCCCAGCTATGGGCCTCCAGATCCTCCTCTGAGAATGTGCACGTCTGTAGGACCTTCCAGCACTGTGATCCTGTGATGCTGGGACATTCGTCCTTGTAGAGGGAATCCCTGAAAATAAATCAGTGAAGAAAAATGCGTATCTTCCCCGGATCCCATATCTTCTTTTTTTTTTGGGGGGGGAGGGGTACTGGGATTGAACTCAGGGGTGCTCAACCCCTGAGCCACCTCCCCAGCCCTATTTTGTATCTTATTTAGAGACAGGGTCTCACTGAGTTGCTTAGCACCTCACTTTTGCTGAGCCTGGCTTTGAACCCACGCTCCTCCTGCTCAGCCTCCCGAGCTGCTGACATTACAGGCGTGGGCCACTGCGCCCGGCTTCACACATACCTTCTTAATAACACTTTCAGGCCAAGTGAGGATGGTGGGGAGGGGAAAGGTCACACTGCCATTGGAGGAACCCAGTGGCCTCCAAGAGAGCAAAGAAGCCAATTGCGATTGGGATTGGAGGATCTGTATTATACAAGAGGTGGCATTTGAGTAGGATTTTGAAGGACGTGTAAGAAGTCAATAGTTGGGAAAGGACTTCCAGAATGAGGACCTATATGAGGAACACAAGGGGGTAGGGAGGTGGGTGGTACCTGAGCCCTGTCCATGCCACATCAGACAGGTGCCATGGGCAAGTGTCACGGTGCCGGAGAAGGGCTGCCTGCAGAGCGGGTGGCTATAGCCAGATCTGCTCCGTGTTCTCTGTAATTTTAAAGGTTTAATGTTCACACTGATTCTATGACTCCCAGGCTCCCCATTTTACAGATGATGAAACTGAGGCTTGCAGACATCTACAGTGGTAAAGCTGGGGCACAAACACGGGTCTCACTATAACTGTGATGGACACCACGGGGAGAGGACTCAACAGGGTCCAGAGGGAGAGAGAAGCTCAAGTGCGAGCTGGGAATTTGGGGGAGGGAGTGAGCAGATGCGGAGAAACGCGGGGTCTGTGCCTGCGACGGGGAAGGTGTCAGTCAGTCCTCTTTGGTGCTTTAGTGCCTCTTTGAAGGAAAATGCTCATAATGAAAGTTCTGCTTGACGGATGATAACGGCTCTGGAGGGACTGGGAGGGAGACGAGTGTGTACTCTGCATTACCCTAAATGCAGTTACCGGGGAAAGCAGAGAGGCAGGGGCTGGTCGCTCTGTCTCTCGGGGAGGCACGCGTGTGTGTACAGTGACAGGCTGGTGAGCTGGCTCCCGAGAGCTCCCACCCACCCCCATGCCCAGACTCACGCGCGCACACACACACACACACACACACTCTGCACACACATTTGCTGACTTCGTGGGCTAAATACTGTTTTCGTGGCCCATGCACTGGGCGTGGATTTGGGAGATGTGCACAGTCAGCCCAAGAGCAGGTCTCAGCAACCCCTGGGGATACATCATAATCAAGGACTTTGGGCCTGGGACAAATGCCCGAGAGGCTGTCCTAGTCCTGACTCTGCCTTAGTCCTCACTCTGCTACCCCTTTTCCTGGTAGGATGGTCGTCTTTTCTTCTGTGGAAAGGTTTGCTAAAGCTTTAAAAGGAAAGGTGACATGAGACTGCAAAAAAAAAAAAAAAAAAAAGCAAAGTTCTGAGCAATCCACCTGCCTCCAGGCTGCTACAAGGCCGCCTCCTAGCACCTGCTTGAGCACGCTTAAGAAATCAGAGTTGAAGTGAACAAAGACATGAACGCACCTGAGTCAACGTTCTCCCTTAATGCATAGGCTTCTGTGCTACTCCCAGAAGCTGGGGATGTAGCTCCTACAAACTCAGGAGAGGGTGGTTTGCTGCAACGGTCAAGAGAATAGTCCTACAGGAGGACCACCTGGGTTTCAGTGAGAGATCTACCACTCATGAGCTGTGTGACCTCAGACAAGTTACTTAGCCACTCTCTGCCTCAAGGTACTATCTGCAAAATAAGGGTAGTTAAAGTACCTGTTTCACAGAGTGGTGGTGAGGGATCAATTCTTATCTGCGAAGCACTTTCAACAGTGCCAGGCACAGAGGAAGTAATGAATGAATGTTTGTCATCGCCATCATCGTCGTCGGTAATTATCACTCTCATTTCCTTTCTGGGTAAATGGAAGCTACAATTAGCAACACCGAGTTCCAAGTAACTTCTCGACTTGAATACTTCTTCAATACAGCTTTTCCCTTCGTGGGGCTCAGAGTCAGACAGCGTAGCCCAAAGCACCTGACCCTTTGATGCAAACATTTGGGCAGGTGAACAAATAAATGACGAATGTTGTCTTTTGTTTGCAAAGAGCATTGAGTTAGCATCATTTAATAAATGTGTGGCATGATGATTCCGTGCTGTAGTGAGGTTCCTGGGAGAATCTAGATAAATTCAACCGATCAGCAATTCCTAGTCCTCATTTGGCCAGCAGCCTCACGGTCCTGACCCTCCTGGGCTGTCTGATTTTCCTAACCTGGAGCTACAGACGGACACCTCGGTGGTTGGCTTGGCAGAATCCTGCTGCTCTAATAAGCAGTAGGCATCCCAGAGAGTCCCCATTTGGGACAAAGGGCCGGTGGACCATCGAGGGTTAACTGTCTTCTGAAAAAAAAAAAAAAGCATTTCATTACCAAACTACCTGGAGAATAATCTCATTTAAAGAAAACATGTAGCTAGTCAATCTGGCAAGGGACCCTGTTCATGACACCCAGGAGCCCCAGGGACATCAGAGCAAGCATCATTTTCCTGGCTCAGACAGAGCCAAACACAGCTCATCAATTTCTCACATGTTACAAGCTGGTAGATGTGGGGCAGGGCAGGGTAGGGCAGGGTGGAGGGGTGGGTAGAGTCACCTCCGTGTCCCCCTCACAGAACCTGCAATGGTCACAGGCCTGTCTGTAAGTTGGCATTCCTAGAGTCAAACGTGTGACTCTCAGGACATCATTTTATTCCTTCAGGGCAAAGTTTGCTTTCTTCAGAGAATTTCCAGGAAAATTAGCCAGAGTCCAGTTGGCAGGGAGAAAGAAGCTGCCCCTTCCTCCTGCCACATGTTCCCCATGAGAACTCCCTCTTCCACGTGGAGTCAGCAGATCCCTGGACCTTCAGTGGAAGACGCTGCTGGCATCCAGCCGTGTGTGAGGCACAATCTATAGAAGAGCGTGGACTGTGGTGGTCTAATGGCTTATGGGCTCTAGGGGGGAAGGTGTCCAGGGTACCCTGTGGGAGCATCTTTAAGAAGAACCAGGAGACAGGGCTGTTGGGAAAGTAAAGTGTCCCCATGGGCTCCCTAGGAAGGCAGAGAATGAGTGCCACTGTGTGATATAAGGAAGAGAACAGCCAACCAAAGTGCAGTCCCCCTCCCTGCCTGTCCCTAACTCTGGGACACTAACTCCAAAACGTTAGGAAAGGATCCACTTAAGGGTCCACTGGAGTTCAGGATGTGTTCATCCTGGGTCATACTGACAAGGCAGAATTGGGAAAGGGTAGTCCCAATCCACAGTCATCTGCTGGACAGGGGACTGTCCCATTATGGATTGCTGCAGAGAGACGCATCTCATTCAATGAGTGACCCATCTCCCATCTGAGATGATGGTCAGATGCCTACCTGTCCTCCACCTGCTTATTGTCAGAGAGGCCTCCCACTCTCCCCCGTGGACAGAAATGTGCTTCATGCATTACGTCAGTCTACTCTTTATTTTTAGCTTTCTAACATATCAGGGTCTAAATGTCCCTTGAGGTTGTCCAGTTTTGGTTGATGCCCGACTTTCATTAGTGAGCTCCCAGAGTCTGCCTCAACACACATGGTGGTGAGGACTCAGCTTCCAGAGGAGGCTGGGTTTATTTTCTGCTAATTCATTGCTAATATTTGGTTCTACACAGGAAAGTCTTTCAACCTCCTTCAAGCCTCCAGGTCTTCTTTAAGCACTTTGAAATAAAAAAAAAATGAGTTTAATTCCTTTCCCACAAAATAGATTTCCAGTTATTGAAGGCAGGCATCTTCTTCCTCTGTCTCCTAAAAACAGGCAAAACAATTTCTTCATTTGCTTTGCATATAGTTTGTTCCTTCGCCCTGGGGCGGGTTCTCCCCAAGTTACGTTCCATACTGGATACCCAACTCCTCCTTCAACCTGGAACCAAGAGACAAATGCAAAATTCCAGCCCACGAAACATCTTTTTTTGACTCCGATTCTTCCACATGATATCTACAACATCATAGTCTAGGTCTTCTGAGAAAATTGATGAGCAGTTCAATTTTGCATGCTCAAATTGCATGTTCACCTAAGTCACTGATAAAAACATTGAGGCATGTGCTGGGCTCTGAACTTATTTCTCTGACAGGTCACCAGGACCCTAAGAACTCTGGGTCTGACACTGGATCTGACACCAGTCCATTAGTGATATTCTTTCTTTTTTTAAATCAAGAATCAATTGTTTTAATTACTTTAGTACAAATTAATTTAAAATATATGTTATTGATACTATTCATAACTTTGAATTTCCAATCTAAATTTTTTCAAATATTTATCACATGTATATCCTGCTGTTAAATTTTTTTAATTTTTTTATATATGGCAGTGAAATGTATTACAATTCTTATTACACATATAGAGCACAATTTTTCATATCTCTGGTTGTATACAAAATATATTCACACCAATTTGTGTCTTCATACATGTACTTTGGATAATGATATCCATCACATTTTACCATCATTTTGGGGAAAAAGGCACACTCATACACTGCTGGTGGGACTGCAAATTGGTGCAGCCAATATGGAAAGTGGTATGGAGATTCCTTGGAAAACTGGGAATGGATCCATTTGATCCCAGCTATCCCTCTCCTCAGTCTACACGCTAAAGACTGCAAACCAGCATACTACAGGGACACAGCCACATCAATGTTTATAGCAGCACAATTCAAAATACCTAACTGTGGAACCAACCTAGATGCCCTTCAGTAGATGAATGGAGAAAAAAAAATGTGGCATATATACACAATGGAATATTACTCAGCCATAAAATAAAATAAAATCATGGCATTTGCAGGTAAATGGATGGAGTTGGAGAAGATAATGCTAAGTTAGCCAATTCCATAAAATCAAATGCCAAATTTTTTCTCTGATAAAAGGTGACTGACGCATAGTGAGGTAGAGAGGGGGAGCAAGGGAGGAATAGACAAACTCTAGATAGGGCAGAAGGGTGGGAGGGGAAGGGAGGAGGCATAGTGATATTCTTTCAATGTGACTTCCGAACAGTCAGACACCCACCAAGATGCCCTAAAAGAGAGTCTCTATATTAACCCCAGTGGATTATTCGACACATGGGCCACTGTTTTGCTGAAGTCTGGAAACCTGAATGGAAACGCGTGCACCTTGTCTTTATCTGCCAACCCCCCACTGAGGACTGAAAATGAACTGGACTAACAGGACTTGTTCTCAGGAACCCACGCTGGGTCGAGTAATCGCTCTTTGTCATTTGGGTGCCTATTATAACATTGCTTTAGTCCTGCATTCTGGAATCTTGTCGGAGCTCCATATCCAGCTCAATCATCCATAGTTTACAGAATCCATTTTCTGTCCATTTTAGAAAATTGGAAAGAGAGCGATTCATTTCCAGCCATCTAAGGGCATCTTCCCAAACACGAGGCCTGTCCGGCCTCGGAGCTTCAGTAATATCCCAAACATTGCTGGGAAGTAACTTGGTTTTGGTTTTGCCTTTGTTTGTTTGTTTGAGGTCGTTTTATTTTTACATTTAGGTTTTTTCCCCCACACTTTTTTTTCTATTGGTGCATTATAGTCATACGTACTGATGGGGTTTGTTGTTACTTATTTGGACTGGCCCACGATACACAATGTGATGATGTAATTTGGTCAATATTAATGTTTTTGGTTGTTTTGGCAAAATTCTCTGTTCCCTTTCTTATACATTATTTTTTTTTTTGTTTGTATCCTTCTGGTTTTTCCCTTTAAAACTTTCATAGTAATTCTTTGCAAGCACAAATATTAGAATCTTCTGGGGTATTTTTAAAAAAATTCCTTAGGTTGATTCCCCCGACCTCCCCAGGCAAAGCAAATACAAACTCCAAGTAGCAGTTAAAGGATTTGTATTTTTTATTTTAAATCCCCCAATAGACAGCCGAGGTCGGAACTACCACAGAGAGACACATCACTTGCATTTGTTTCTGTGTGTGTGCTGGGTTCTGGTATCTGCTTTAGATTTTCTTTTTCATATTGGCCTCACCTGATCTGCTTGGTGAGCTTTGAAAAGAAAATTGCTGAAACATCCTGAGTACGATGAGCCTCCCTTTCTCATGCTTTGGAAATAAGGTTTTTTCTTTACCTTTGGATTTTATCTCTGAATCACGCTTTCCTGTGTCTGCTGGTACAACTCTGCAGATTCGGTGACCTTTTCTCCCAGGCTTCTTGGTTCTCTGTTGTATACTTCTGCAATCTACTGGGTCACGATGAAATCTGGAACAACCATTTTTTTTCCATTCTCTTGCTCAATCTTACGAGAAATGTAACAAGACAAGTTTTCTGCTCCTCTTCTTTTGGCCAAAAGAGGCTTCCAGTCGATGTGAAGAGAGATGAAAATACACAGCATTATCAGATCATGCATTTGTGGCATTTAGGAAAAATGGGTTAGACATCCATGGGTCCTCCTGTTCAATCCATTGGCCCTGTGTCTATCTGAGGCATTCAATTGGGGAATTGTAAAAATGTACATTTTAGGATCCAACCCCTAGAATTCATCACATATTGGGGGCTCAAGAAACTGCATTTTAAGGTTCTCCCAAGCAGTTTGGATGATTAGCTGGATTGGAAAGACACTGACCTGTCCGCAGCAATCTCCCTTCTGTTTCTATCTCCTGATCTATTTGCTCATCAACAGGCATCTGCCTCCATGTTCATGGTTTTCACGAAAATGTCAGTCTTCTTGGCAGAACATTCTACTCAATCTCTTCCCCTAACAGGCCTATTTGTCTTGAATAGAGCATATCTGTCCATCACCATATTTCAATTTTGTTTCTCTTCCTTCCCAAGCATGGTGAAGCGGGGTCTTATTTATTGCCCTATCTTGTAAGAATTTCTTTCAAATGATCTCCAACTCATTTTATTATTCATGCTCTGTCGACTGGCATAAAACAAGACATCTAAGAGTCTAACTTTTTTTTTTTTTATCTCCTGTTCCTCCTACCCAATGGCTTTCTAGTGGAAAAAAAAATCACCAATGAGAATTTATCATTCTTATTTATTTATTTTTTAATGTCATATCTTCTGATTTTCACATCACGAGAAGTGATAAATCACAGCTGATTTATCTGGGCATTTTTATTTCTCTTCATCTAGGCTTAATATTTAAGACATCCCTCTTCCTTTTCTCAATTGTCTTCACTCGTTAAGAACTTTCTATCACGAAAGTGCTCCCCAAATCCCAAAGTAGAGAAAGACCAGTACAACGAAAACTCAGGTACCTGGCCTCAGGGGTGTGCTGATGAGTTCCTTCGGGGAGTTGGTGTGGAGATGGAGTTGGGAGGCTTGGGAGGGTAACAGATGTTCAGAGCTGACGCCATGGAAAGAGAGGGGAAGGATCAGGGCTGGCAGGAGGAGTCACCAGACAGTGATGCAGAGCTCAACAAGGAGGACCCAGATCAACCCAGTCCTCAGAGGGTCCTGTGTGGACAGAAATGGCTGGGTGCTTGGAACATGGTCTGACTTTGTCATGGCTGAGGCCATCCAAAGGAGACTGTGCCCTCAGCTCATAGTCTGGCACAGCAGGGGGAGAGGATGGCTAAGGATGGCACTCTTCAACCCTGGTAAACATGCCTTCTCAAGCCAGATCTGCTGCAGTTTTCAATTCAAAACTGCAGCAGAGCCAATGAGCAAAGAAGGACCAAGAGGCATCCAAGTGGATGGCCCAGATCCATGTGTGTTCCTCCCTGACGCCACTGTGTCATGGCAGCTCTATCTTCTCCCCATCAGGGTCGATCACCAGGTCCAAGAGGGTGACTCTGTTTCTTACTTTCTAGTCCCTGGACAAAATAGTCAAAAGTGCCCAGGAAGCAGCCCTGTTTTGTAGCTCAATGGAATCTCTAAAGGTATTTTAAAATTTTATTTATTTTTTTAAATTTGAGACTGCTCTCACTATGTTGCCCTGGACGGACTCAAATTTCTGGGCTCAAGTGATCCTCCTGCCTCAGCCTTCTGATTAGAGGGAACCATAGGCACCTACCATTGTACCTGGTTAAGAGCCAGGTCTTTTGCAAAGCCCAGAGTTCCATAGATTGGACATTACAAAGCTTCCCAGTAGGTCCTGGGAGTGATGGCAAGACAGGCTCTTCTGGTTACATCTCGTGGTTCCCAGATCCGTGTTTGTTCCTGTTGGGGATGTAGAGTTGTCCAGCTTCATGTGTAAGCATCCGACTCACCACATTCTCTATATCCTGGAGGATGGCATTGTATCTTTGCAGGTGGACTTTGAGGTCCTTCAGAAGGCCATTCCGAATGGTTTCTGCAGGGGGCGGATGGATGTTAATAGAGCTGACAGGGACCACCACCCCTGCATATTTAAATTTTTAAGAGGGACTCTAAACCACCAAGCCCCTCCTCAAATGTGGTGATGAACCTGACTTTCATTTTACTGTCATGGATGGAGGCGTAGCCGGGCAGTTACAGGTGTAGCCTCCATGTTTCCCCACTGTGCTGGATCTTACCCCAAACCAGGGGTCTTATTTATTGCCCTATCTTGTAAGATACAAGGACATACCTAGGATCTTCTGCATTGTGGGATTATCCCAGTTGCTGAGTATGCAGAAGACACCAGGTATGTCCTTGAGCTCAGGGGACTCACTGTAAGTTGGACTTTGCCAGGACTCAGTCCATCCGCTCTCCTCCATGAGAAGCTAGGTTTCTGCATAGAAATGTCAAAGCAGACCCTGTGTCCACCTGTCCTCAAAAAGTCCAGATAGTCTGTGCTCCATAAATATATACAATTATTGAATCTCAATTTAAAACAAGCCCAGATATTTTCCTATCCCTAGTGTACAGTCACTCAAGTAAATAACCACACACCCCTAAGGAAATGGACCGTGGAGCTCTTTACAATATGAACTTGCTGTGTGTTGCAAGGTCCCTCCTCTGTAGCCAACAAACTGTGGGTCTGAAAACGGACTCTGGCCTGGGAACTGGACAATGGATCGTGAATTCTTAGTTGAGGTCACCATCACCTGGGTCCTTCTCATCCAATTTCTCTTCACTTTTTGTTAAACAATGCCCTTGTTTGCTGCCTATCTCTTGCCATTGTTCCTTAAACCATCTTCACAACCCTCTGACTCTTTGGCTGCAGGCCCCTTGGTGTTGCTGATTATTTTGGTAATTGCAACCCCATGAAGGACTGCTTCTACTTCTCTAGTGTTGTGCCATCAACGTTTCTATTAGTGAGCCACACTCTGTGACAGCTGCTCCTCCTCATCAACCCTGGCCTGCAGAGGACAGACACTGCCGAAATTCCTAGGGATACTGACGCCCCTCTCAGCACCTTCCCCAATGGCCTTCCTGAATTGGGTGCCCTGGGTCCTTCTTGGTGAACATGAACTCTGCTGGTCCTCTGATCTCATAAGGTATATCCACTTGAGCTTGCTCATTTCTCTAAGCCTGCCATCTTTAAGCCTTTGCCGCCATCTGCCATGACAATTCATCTGTATCAATCTTGTTCAGCATGGGCCATAGTTTTCTCCAGCCTTGTAGAAGCCATGCTAGCAGCTGGGGGTTCTCACCAGGGTACTAGAAACCATATCCCCAGACAGTGCCTCAGGCCAATGTGCCCCCATATCCAGTCCCATCCAAGGGCTAAAACAGCCTTAGAATCCTCTGTGGATGCTCCCCAACTTCTACTGGTACACGTTAGCTATTATAGATTCTTTGAGGATATGGTCCCTTTTTTCCTCTATCAGACTAGTGTTACCCCAGGTGGGTTATGTTCAGACTTAACTGCAGATACTGACTTGGTAGCGAGATGCTGAGATGGAGATAGAGGTGCAAAATCCCAGAGAAAGGAAAACACAGGAGCAGAGCAGGGCATGGGGCTTGTTGGGCATAGGGCATACGATATTGCCATCTGTAAGAGTGTCTGTGTTATGGTTTAGACGTGAGGTGTCCCCTAAAAGTTCATGTGAGACAATCCGAGATATTCAGAGGCAAAATGATCAGGTTATGAGAAGTGTGATCTAATCAATGCTTAATCCAATGATATGGATTAACTGGGTGGTACCTATAGGCAGGTAGGATGTGATTGGAGGAGGAAAGTCATGGGGGGTTGCTTTTGGAATATATTTTCAGTTGGTGGGTGGAATGTGCATTCTTTCTCTCTGTCTCTCTCTCTTTCTGCTTCCTGGTGGCCGTGTCCTGAGCTACTTTCTCCACCATGCCCTCCTGCCATGTTTTGCCTCACCTTGGGCCCAGAGCTATGGACTTTGCTGTCTATGAACTGAGACCTCTGATACCTAAGTGCCAAATAAGCTTTTCCTCCTCTAAGATTGTTCTTGTCAGGTTTTGGTCACAGTAGTGAAAAGCTGACTGAAAAAGTCCAATACTCTACAGAGGAAGTTTGGAGCAAAGATTGCCTATTGCAAGAGTCCTGCTCCGTTCCAGGCTAGGGTCCTATAAGACAAGTATGGCCTTGGCTCAAAACTGAGGTGTATCTGGAAGGCCTGACTTCTGGGGGTTGTCTCTAACCACCCTCTTTGCATCTGGGCAGAATTTTTCTTAGAGACAGATAAGCCTATTTCTGTGTCTTTCCTAGAAGGATCATCAACATTTGCTAGACTTGAATTATTAAAACGTTCTCTACGTGACCAGTGAGATGCTGGGCAAGTTCTTTCTTTCCTGAATTCATGAAATGCATTCTGTCCTCGGCCACTGTCCTGCCATTTTGGCATCTTGGATTATGGTCCAGCGAAGATCATTGTTCTCCCTGTCTTCCTTATTTATCCCTAAATCCCAGCTACTAACATGAAGAAGCGACTGAAAATGTCACCTGTGGTTCTAAACCATTCATTTTATTGCTTCACATTTTATAACCCTTAAAAAGACATTTCTGGTCACCCCACATGGTTTTATTTGTACCTATCAGAATAGTAGAGATGTAGTTGGCACGTTGAATAAATCTTGGGGTGGATTTTTGTAACATTCCATGTACTCGATCCAAGAATTTCAGTTGTGACTGTTCTACGAAGACTTCCCTCCACCTCCGCAGGGTTTCCGGTGACAAAGCTGGCCCCTTTCTTCTTAAGCTGTCGAGGGACTCCCTGGCATTCATGGAGGCTTGGTCAGACCCTCATCATCCCACTTTGTTCTCTGGCAATGTGAGTCTCACCTTCTCTGGACAAATCTCATGTTACTTGCAAACCTCTAAGGATGAAAACTTGCTGTATCTCTCCCATCTCTTTCTGTTGACTCTAGTTTTACTTTTTCCCCTCCGTGATGAACTTCTTATTTTTCTCATGATGGCTTCCAATTTCTCCAAGATTTCTTCTAATATACAGCATGCAAAAAGGCAGTTCTGATGCGATGCCCGGTCTCTCAGTTATGAACGCCGGATCGCAGGTGCTGTGAAAGGTTTCTTCAGCCAGGGATAACTCCTGGTGGCTTTTATTCCTCCTGGGAAGGGTTGAGAGCCTGAAGGGAGGACTGTTGGTCCTTGGGATTTCTCTTTGCAATTTCCTTGGCCAGATAATGAGGCTTGCAGTTCCAGACTCTGATAGACCTTGTTCTCAGGACCATATATTTACTATACGGCTTATCCAACAGGTCTCTTGATTGCCTTGACCAGAGTCAGTGATTCTGCACGGTCAGATTACCTACCACCAATTATCAATGTTTACTTACTGTTTATTAAATTGTCAATAATTAATACCACTCTGCCGTAGCCACCAGATTGCAAAATGTTACGGGGCCAGAGGGAAGAACTCTAAGGGTCGTAGTGATTCATGCACCTTCTCCCATGTGCCAGCCCGTGCTATGCTGTCAGCTTTAATTTCTGCCTCCCTGAATTTAGGGCAGCAGGAACAATCCTTCTAAATTGACAATCTCCACATGCAAGATGGGATCAACATTTTCATCTGCGTGGAACAATCAATTCTTGCAAAAAGAGTAAAACAATCAGTTCGACTCTTTTTCTCCCCACTTAATTGTTGTGCTGAATTGACTGATCAAAGAGCGACAGATTGTAAGGTAATGAAAACATACTGTTGGCCTCTAGTCACATCAGGCAGGAAGCTCTTCCAAGGGAACCCCGAAAGAATCTCTATTATCCTGGTGAGTCTGTGGGATACTCGAACACTTCCAGGGATGGGGAGAACTCTTCTGCATTCAACACGCTGTGAGTCCATTTATTAATTATTAATCAGGGTCAATAATAAAGGTCACTCAGGTTTGGTATGAAGGTACTTTACTGGGCACACACCTTAGTTTCATCAAAAACTGTACCTGAAGGTTAGTGTCCAAGAATAAAACCCAGAAAATAAAATTTCAGGCCAATCTGGGACATTTCTTCCAGCATCCACAGTTTTGCTGTCGAGAACCCCTCCTATGCCCATGCCATCCCCCACCCCATCTCATAATCCCCTGGGACCTCTGCACTGTATCCCTGGTACCGTCTGGACTGCATGCATGTAGGTATCCCAGAAACCCTCCCTTATGTGCCAAATATCTGGATAAGGACCTGTTGGGTGCCATCCCCAAACACCCTCTGTCCTGAGACTCTTTCTGGGAGAAAGAGAAACCCCAAGGAATGAGGCTATCTTCATGGTGTGGGAGGGGTTGACGAGGATCCACGGCATGATGTCATCCCACCACCGTCACCAGGGACCACCACGAGGTGACTTTTCATATGGATTCATCCATCCACCCATTTATTTTCTGTCTTAGAATCTCAGGCAACACATATGATGCATACAAGAAGAAAAGAAAAATTACAAGTTATCCAAAAACAAAAGCAAAATTGTTAACAGCAGAGGCTAAAGAGAATAAAAAGGATGGGCTTAAATGCCAAAAAATTAGGAGAATGGGAAAAAAATGCATAGGATCATACCCTGTATTTTACTTATAAATACCATAAATACATCACAAGTTTGTTTCTGTGCTTTCTAGTAGATGCTCAGTTTGGTAATTAACAGAGCCCACAAAAATTAATGAATACTTATTATTGCATACCGAGTATTCATAGGCGTCATGTTAGGCCATGAATGACATTTGAATTATAGGATTCAATTACAAAACAATTACAAAAACAAAATGCAATTATCAAAACAAAAGTTCCTATTTTTCAACCATTTGATTGGCAAAGATAAAAAAAAAGAGTGATGTCTTGGTCCATTTTATGCTGTTATCACAGAATACCGCAGCCTGCGTCACTTAGAACGAGCAGAAATTTCTTCGACTTCTGGAAGCTGGAAAGACCAAGCGAAAGGCAACCGTGTTGGACCAGGGCCTGCGCTGAAATATCCCACGACAGAATTTGAAGCAAGAGAAGAGAGTCAGAGACTCCAGCCCTTTGTAATGGCCCGAGTCCATTCAAGGAGTGCAGGCCTCCTGACCAAACCCTGTCCATCAGGCCCCACCTCTCTATGCTCTTGCATGGGGATGAAGTTTCCATCACAATTTTTTTTTGGGGGGGGAATGCATTCAAATCATAGCAAATGAGAACATCTGGAGTGGAATGGGCAACCTCAGAATTACGTGTTGGGACTGAAAAGTTCTGCAGAATTGTCAGAAGGCTGTTTAGCGCTTCTATCAAAAGTACACTTACTTTGGCCTTATAATTTCATTTCTAAAACTGCAACCAGAAGAACTAAATGGTCAAGTGTACAGAGATTTGTGTCTCACAATATTTATTCATATTTTATTTTTAATAGTAAAAAATATGAATGTCTAATCAATTGGAGAGATGTTGAGTAGAAAGCTTTGCATTTATCAAAAATGAGACACAGCACTTGCTGCTCTGACCCAAACAGACACCCAAGAGGAATGGTGTTTACAAAAGGTTACATGTGATGTACTCACATTTTTACAAAAATGAGAGATCCTATTTGCAAAAATATCTTGAAAGATGTACATTTAAAAGTCAAAAGTGGCTGTTTCCAGAGAGTGGGATTATAGGAGAATTTTGCTTTTTTCTTTGCATTTTTCTATAGTTGACAATGAGAATTTACATTTTTTTCATTAGTAGAAACAAAAAGACAATCTTGTTCATGCTTCTACAAGGTGACAAAGTTTATCCAGCCCAGCCTCCTTATTTTACAGATGAGAAAACTGTGGTCCAGAGGGGTGGTCTCAAGCTTCTTATTAAATGTTTGTGTTATTGTAATTGCCGTCTTACTCTGTGTGCTACTACACAGACATACATTAAAGGCCAGTGCTGAATTATGCTCCTCAGCATTCACACAGCCACAGATAACATTCAGCTTGGACTTTCTGTGCTTGATATGAGAAGGGACTCTAGGGGTTTCATGGAGTGCAGTGTTTGCATTTTGTGATTTGCTCTTACCCCAATAACTAACAATCTGTTATAGTTTGGATGTGAGGTGTCCCCCAAAAGCTCATGTGTGAGACAATGCAAGAAGGTTTAGAGGTCAAGTGGCAGGGTTATGAAAGCCTTATTTAATGAGTGAATTAATCCCTTGATAGGAATTAATCGAGTGGTCACTGAGGCAAGTAGAGGGTGACTGGAGGAGATGGGTTCCTGGGGTCATGCTTTTGGGGTTTATATTTTGCATCTGGTGAATGGAGTCTCTCTGCTTTCTGATCATCATGTGAGCCACTTTCCTCCACCACACTCTTCCACCATGATGTTCTGCTTCACCTCGAGACCTGAGGAATGGAGCCAGCTGTCCATGGACTGAGACCTCTGAAACCATGAGCTCCAAATAAACTTTTCCTCTTCTAAAATTGTTCTGGTTGGGTCTTTTAGCAAAAAAGCTGGCTAAAGCACAACCCCAGCAGTGATGTCACCCCAGCAGTGAAGTCACCTCAGCGGGGCTGCTCCCATCTCTGAATCTCCACTGATTGGAATTTGGCCGCCACCCTCCTGGTTGCTATTTTTCTCTGACATCTCAACACGCCAACTCTAATGTGCTTTGAAAAGGGACAAGGCCCTGCTTTTGTGTCACTGTGTCCTCAGTTTCTAGAACATATTCATGCATGTGCAAAAAAATAGTTAGAGAGAACACTGACCTGGGTTACTGTCCTGTAACCCAAAGCAAAAACTGGTGCAAAATTGTGACTCTAGAACAAAAGTGAGCACGAGGTCCCTGGGGAACGTGGCCCATGGGGAAGCTGGCCTCACTCACCCAGACTCGGGAAAGCGGTGTGATTCTGATTCCATAAAAAATTCTTTAGGTGGCAAGAGGAGGGGCTGATGGGAGAGGTTCTTTGGCTTCCATAAACGGAGGCTTGGAGATACAGCAATTCCTTTTTACTTTTATAGCTCTGGTGAATCATTTATTGGGGCAACCTTTTCATTCTCCTCCCCTTAAAAAAACGTATCTCCATAAAGCATTTATGACTAAATAAACTATGGCAGATGGCCTGGTGGAGCAGCTGGTGCTCAGGGTTCCTCTGCTAATGCATTCGCCTTGGGAAGCCTAATGCTCCAGAGAGTTGAAAATGGCAGTTGGCAAAGACAACTTTGCTAAACCAAAGGTCCTCAGAGGCTGACTGAGTGTGTCACTTGAGCTTAGGGATGGGGATGTGGCAGAGGCAGGACAGGCTAGGTCTGCCTAGAAGAACAAGGCCCTGGAGGAAGGAGAGACTCACCCAGAACGTAGCTCATCTTCCTCCTGAGGGCACCTGTGAGCTGGGCCTGTCTGGAACTGCAGGGGTCGGGGTGGGGGTCTTCAAAGGACTCCAAGTTTGTTCAGAAGTTTGTTCAGATCCTCAAAGACTAAAGCTCATTTCTTCTCCTCTGACTCCCAAGCATGGTTTAAGCATAGAGACGTGGAGGACTTGGTCAAATTTGTCCTCTGTCCCTACTCTTCTCATGCCTGGGCTTTGGAAGAGCACTCCATTGCTTCCACAAGATCCCCACTAATCATTTCACCAGCAGCGATGCAGTGGAACTAAGAGCTGAGTGGGATGAAGGCAGAGGAAGAAAGACGCTCTCTCCCCTCCTCTGAGCCGCGAGTGAGAAGAAACCAGATATACCACGTCGACGTTCTCTCATCAACACGTGGAGGAGAACACCCAGTGTTTCTCTCTATATCCACACATTCAATCCCATGAGATTCTATAGAATCTGAGATTTTATAGATTTCTATAGAAAACAGACCTGATCCCAGCCCTCATGAAATATAGGCTGGTGAAGAAGCAGATGTCAATCAAAGGATTGCAGCAATATGACAACTGGTTCACCTGGAGTGGAATTTAAAAGGGGGTCATCAGGCAAGGGTGCTGCCTTCTTATGGGGGCCCAGAGAAGGCTTATTATTAGTGCTTGCTCAGTTCAAGGAACTAATTCCAGTTCAAATGAGCAAGGCCCTGCTGTAGTGACCCTCAGGAACCCAGGGGACAGATGTGCAGTTTGTTGAGTGCCTACTCTGTACCAAGTGCTTCACACACCTCAACCACCGGAGTCTCCAGAGGTCTTGCGGGGTGTATCCATTATCCTCAATGAGAAATGAAAGCCTAGAAAAGATCAGCCAGTGCCCATGTGCTTTGTGAGTAACAGAGCACAGGTTTAAGCCCAGCCACACGGCAGCAAGTGACAACTGGTTCACCCGTAGTGAAAAGGAGGCACCAGGGAGCCATCGTGGGAGGCCGAGGATGGGAGAGGAGAACAGAGTTCCTAAAGAAGAAGAAGAAGAGAAAGGATGCACAGTTAGAACTCTGGTCAATTCAAGGTCAACTATGGATCGTTAATTATGTGCCTCAGTCTACCCAAGATAGGTCACTGGGGCAGTGACCAAAGGTAAGAGGTAAGGCCAAAGAAACTGAGGCAGAGTCTGATTCAGTGACCATTCATGTACGCTGAGGACAGTGTTGTTCCTGAGTCTCAGAAGGGGACCTCTGAGGACAGCGGTGACTTTCTAGCTTGTTACACCTGAAAACGGCAGCAAGTTACGAGGCCTCTTGGCAATCGCAGCTTGGAGTTGCTCACTTTTGAGGTGTGCAAAGCTCTGGCTGACTGAACACACAGACAGCTCTTGTTCATTGTTTATTTCTAAGGTACACTCATTCACAAAACTATGGACTAAGTGTCAGTCCTCTCGGCGATCCTACAAAGGGGTTGTTTCCATTTTATAGATAAAGCATGGGCACAGAAAAGCGGAATGACTTACGCAATCAGATAGACAGTTCCTGGCTCTTCACGTACCAAGTGCTTCAGTTGCTAAGTGGGAAAGTGAGATTTGGAATCCACCACTCCTGAGCCCAGGTTCCTTCTCTCTTCTGCTCTCAGTGTGCAAGGGAACGGAGAGGCCATTCGCTTCAACCCAGGAGTTGTTAGTAAAATCATTTCCCTGGAGCACCCTGGCATTGAAGGGAACCGTAACTCACGTGCAGCTCATTTTTCTGTTCAAGATAGTTAGTGTTCACCTACGTCTTTCATCTCCCACAGATTAGGACCAGCCTGGATGTAGGAGAGGATATCGTGGTCAGTGCTACATGGTCCAGGGAAAGAACCATTTGCTCAGCCTTGGTGTGGCCTGAGTGGGATCCCTCAAGTGAGGCCACTGTGTGGAGAAGGAGGCGGAGAGGAGGGAAGGATGGTTGAGAAAGGGAAAGCTGGTGACCAGAGCCAAGCGATGGCCTCGCAAGTTCAGATGCCCTGGGGTAGCTTAACTGTCTCGCAAGTTCAGATGCCCTGGGGTAGCTTAACTGTCGTCTCTCTAAGGGCAGGTGACCCCTTTGAAAGGCACCCTGGTTGGGCTTGGAAAAGACCAATAGGAGGAAAGGGACCAGAGTGACTCTACCAGAGCCCTCTGAGCCACACTTAAAATTAGATGAAGCAGTAAAAGGGCAGCTCAAGGGGATCGGTATCCGGGCGTAAATTAATGCCGACTTTGTTGGAATAACTTGCGCTCTTCAGCATTCGCAGCTGTGGAGTCTCCAGGGAGTTGTCTGGCGACATGTGATTTTACATATCTGACAGCTAAATCAGAGATCCAAATGCCAAATCCTGCACTCAGGAACATTATGTGGATTTGTGACACTCCCAAGGGGACTTTGGATCCATAAAGCAATGAATGGATTACAATGAGGCATAAATATGGTGTTTTCATTGGTGACATACAATCCTGCTCTATTATTTCTCACGTTGTTATGGGAAAGGAAATCCATGCCCCCTCTCTCAGGTCTGCTCTCAGAAATCAAAAGGAAAAACAAGAGATTTAAGATTAAAAAAGAATAAATAAAAAGCCTCTCGATTCATCAGAAATAAACTAAGACCAAAGCGTGGTCATTTCAGGGAAGTGATTTGCAGCAACTCCAGGATCAGACACCCATTGTCCGGATGCACCAATCTCAGACCAGTGTGTCAGTTCAGACACTGACTAGCTGTGTGATTTTGAGCAAATCACTGCCTCTCTCTGGGCTTCAGTTTCCTCATTGGTCCAGTGAAGTCCAAAGTTATGGGTGTACACTCCCAGGAATGGGTGCGATGATGCACTATGTGGTATCAGAAGAAATCTTAGAACCTTCTCTATGCTTTTAAGATGTCTAATATTCTGCGTTGTTCCAATGCATATTATATTTTAGTATACATCCACTGCTAACAAATGAATAAAAATTATGCACTGGAAAGATGAGTTCTTGCTAGAAGCATGTGAACACAGGGTTTGGAGGTCACGATGTCACCCATCCTGGTCTTTCCATAGGTGAGGGGAAGGACTCTCTGGATTTAGGGGTTCATCACTATGGAGCTGGGAGAATTCTCAGTTGTTCTTAGATCTCTCCATCAGGGCAGAGTGCCCCCAGCTGTCCAAGGAACAAGGTTGGTGCTCATTTATGTTGGGCCCCAGCTGGGTGGGCTCAGAAGCCACAAGATGCAATTAATGGGTCCCTGAGTGTTGTACCCTCCACAGCAAGCACAGCGCTGAGCTGCCTTGCAAATAATCGTAATCCCTTCTATTTGCTTCACACTAAAGAGCTCCGAAATCAGTTTCAAAAGGAATTCTATATGTCTATCACTGGGAGAGTCGGGACAGCTAGCATTTTCCTCGTAATCACAGAAGGAAAGAGATTCAGAACAGCATAATGACTTCCCCGTGGCCACCCAGCTGCTATGTGACAGGGCTGCCACCAAAATCCTGGTCTCCTGATAAGGATTCTAGGGCTCTTTGCCCACTTATGGCCAAGTGTAAGTGTGTTCCCTGGGTCCCGGGGAGGATGAGGTGGCTGTGTGAGATGACTCTGTAAATGCAACCCCCAGCTATTTAAAAAGCAGCCCAGCGCTTGGGGCCCACTGTCGGAGGATCAATAGCATCATTCTTGTGTACACAAGACCTCACATCGTTCAGGGAGGCCTGGCAGGGAGAGAAAAGCAGATGCATGGGCTCCTCGTTGCCACCGGCTGTCATGGCTGGCTACGCTGCCGTTCCTGACAAGCACCGCTTGACAGTCTTGCTGCACAGTTGTGGAGAGCAGCTTGCTAGGAGCAGGAGCAAAAAGCCCTGTTTACAGAGGTGAGGGAACAAAGACGGTGCAAGGACTCAGAGAATGTCGTTGTAGGAAGGCTTTGCTCCAGCCAGGTGGGTCAGCACCCCCCTCCCACCAGCCACCGTGTGTCCTTAGATCCCTCCATCTAGATCCTGCCAGGAATGGGACCCGAGGCTCAGGAGAGAAGCTTCCCTTTTTGCTGTTCTTCATTCAATGACCTGTAGAAACATTGTATCTTTTTAAATCAGGAAGTGGTATCTCCATGGATAAGACGCATCATGGTGGTACTTATGGGGTTGTAGTCAAACTCAATTTTGGATGGAAACTCAAATGTTTGTATGTTTCCTGCTCCAGATTTTAAATTTCTTAAGGGTAGTTAGCCTGTCACTACTATAATCTCAGACTTCTTCCTCCCCCCACATACACACAAATTCATAGCAAATAATGCCATACTTGTCTACTGATGAGTGAATCATAACCAACATAGCAGCTGTCCCTTTGGGAATTTTTTTTTTCCCTTCATTAGCCTTAAAGTAGGACTCAATACTTCTTAAGATTCGCCATCAAGGCTGGCTTACTTTAATTAATACTTGCCACACCCCATCTCACCAGCAAAGGATAACCATCAGAACATGTAAATAACTACAAATCAATAGAGAAAGATAATAATCTAGTCGAGAAATGGATGGTCAAATGATTGAACAGGAAATGCACCAAGGTAGAAACCTGAATGTAAAAAAAAGATCTCCTTTTGAAATGCAAGTTCCAAATTCTGAGATCCTGTTTTAGTCCTTCAGATCGGCAAACATTTTGACCATCGGTACCATTTGTTGGCAGGGCTACGGAGCAGTGACCTACCTTACCAATGAGTGCACGTGGGTGCGACCCTCCAGCGCCACTGGGTGGGAGGGAAAGTGCCCGCCCAGCAGCAGTTCTGCCCTCCACATCTTCTGGAAGTCTTTCTCAGGCATTTCTGCAGAGGCTAAGCCCCAGTGTCCTGGCGCATCCATCGTGTGAAGCGAGAGGACTGCTCGCCTGTGCGTCTAGACTGCTGCTGGTCACGTGCTGCCCGTGGGCAACTGGAAAGCAGTCACTCCAGTCACCTGCCATGTCCTGGAGTTCAGAGGAGGACCTCCCAGGGTGCAAGGCCGCACCCCTGACATGCACACAGGGAGACATGGAGAAAATGTCACGATAGCTTTGTTGGGAATAGGGAAAAGGTACCTAGATGTCCTTCAGAAAAGGGACAACGTGAATTGTGGTGTATTCCTTAAATGGGACACTAAACATCAGTGGGAAAGAGAGACTATGTGTATCAGTACGAGTAGGTACAAAAAGACACAATGAACGAAAAACCAAGCTGCAGATACATGCACATGGTAACACTCTATTTATATGGAATTTAAAATTTTAAGATAGGCAATGCTCAATTATGCTTTGCTCATCTAGACTTACATAGCAATATAAAAGAAGGGCATGAAGATGATGAACTCCAGAGTCAAAAGGGCAGCTGTTCTGATATTAGTCTCTGTACTAGACTGTGTTATAATATAATTATATTAAGTATCCTGTTTGTTTACAGCACAGACAACTATTAAAATATATGACTACCATATACCATCAATATAAACTATATTATTCTTTACATTATTTTCTCAATTTTTCTGTATGTTAAAGTAGATTATTTCAAGAATGCACCATGTTACAGACAGGTAAAATATTTCCCCTCCCCAATCCATTTGTATACAGCAACGTCAGTGAGTGACTCCTCGTCCTTATAGAACAGAGAGCAAGATTTTCCTGAGGAAATGACTCTAGACAGACTCTGATCATTTCACTCCCCAGCTCAAAAAATGGTATTCCGGCTTTGGAGTGCTGCTCGACAAAGTCTGGACTCCACCGCCAAGCATTCAAAGTGCCCCAGGAGCTGGCCGTGGACCATTTAGAGGCTGCCCTTCAATCTCACATCCTCAAGCACTTCACGTCCCATTCAGATCTGCGCCTTCGCCATATTCCAGATTCACCTCCCCCCCCCCGCCCCCGCTTCCCCATTTCCTGCTGTTGCCAGGCACAGTTCCCTTTCCCGAGAACTCCTTGCCTCATTCTTGCAATTTGACATGATGTACCAGAGCCTTAATAGCATGCCTCTCTCTGACACCGCCATTCTCCTACAAGGAAAACAAGTCAGATGTGCACATTTAGCTTAAGGATGTTTACTGTAGCATTGTCTCTAATGTCAAAATATTAAACATAACCTTAACGTCAGAGGAAGGTGTCGATAAATCCATTCCACAGGGAGCAGAACACTTAAAAGCACAGGCTCTGACGTCAAAGGCAGACGACCCAGGTCCAGTTCCTCCCTGTTCTGGAACTTTCTGGCACCTTCCAGTTCTGTGATCTTAGCTTTTTCTGTGCCTATATATTCAAATCTGTGAAATGGGAGTAGAGTTTGTTAGGGGGGGTGGTTACATGTGTGACTACTTGTTAACGCACTTGCAGCAGTAGCTGGCATATTGTAGATTTCCTTACAAACGGTTAACAGGGATGCAGCTCATCTGCAAACTTCCGAAGTGAGGCAAAGCCACAATCTACGTTGATGTCTTGATGAAGCCTGACATGGTACTTGGCCCAAGAAAGGGTCTAAGATACGTTGAATTCAAGAATCAACAAATTCCAGCTGTGTGTCTTTCACTTTTGGATTCTAAAGTAGCTGTTATGGTTTGGATGTGATGTGTCCTCCAAAAACAGTTCCCGTGTTAATGCAAAAATATTCAGAGGTGAAATGATGAAATTCTGGGAGCTGTGACCTAACCAGTCCATCCACGACTGGGTGGCAACTGTAGGAAGGTGAGCTGAGGCTGAGAAGGTGAGTCACTGGGGGTTGCCTGGTTCATGTTCCCTGCGGCCCTCTCCCTTTGCTCTCCCTCTCTCTTCTCCCCAGCCACCATGAGTACATAGCACTCCACGGCCATTCCCTCCCGCCATGATGTTCTGCCCACCTTGGGGAGTCCAGAGCAATGCAGCATGTGAACTGACCCTCTGAAACTGAGAGCCAAGATAAACTTTTCCTCCTCTAACTTGTTCTTTTCAGGTGTTTCTGTCACAGAGATGAAAAGCTGACTGACAGAAGTGGAACAATTTGTGGAGGGTGACCCAGAAGAACACGGGTTTGGAAAGGTAGCCTCATCAGGCAAGTAATAAGGGAACTAGATGATGGCTGAAAACCAAGTCCCTCTAGAACAGTGGGCCAGAGTGGACCGAAGAGAAGGTCCAAGGGTGCTAGAGTCAGAGGGACCCAGAATGAAGTAACTCTGCCACTACGTAGCCTCAGGCCAATTTCCATAAGCTCTGGTCTAGGCTTCCCTCCTCTGTTAAGAAGTATGACGATATCCACCCTCATAAGGCTCTTGTAAAATTTCAAAATAATTAATATTAATAAGTAATAGCTTGCGCCAGGCACTGGTCTAAGCTCTTTTCATATAATCTTATTTAACTCTCCGACAACCTAGTGAAGTCGTGTCCTGGTGGCTTTGTGTCTCCCAAAGAATATGTTGAAGTCCTAATTCTAAGTGATCTTCTTTGGAATTTGGGTCTTTGCAGATGTAATTAACTAAATTGAAATGCATTCCTATTGGACTAGATCGGATCCTAAATCCAATATGACTGGTGTCCTCATAAGAGGAGGGAGACGGGGACAGGGGGAGGGTACCAGGTGAAGACAGAAGCACAGGGCAGAGGCGGGGCACAGCTGCATGCCCAGAATATGCCATCATGGCCACCACTAGGAGCTGGGAGCAAGGAGGAAGGACTCTTCCCTGGAGCCTCCAGACATCTTGACTGCAGACTTCTAGTTTCCAGAGCTGGGCGAGATTAACGCCTATTGTTCAAGCCACCAGTGTGTGACAACTTCTTAGGGCAGCCATAAGAGATGAATACATTTACCATTACTTCCCCCATTTTACAGATGTAGACACTGAGGTTCAGGGTAAGTTAGCAACGAGTTCCCACCTAACTGGGAAACTAGCTGGCTTTGAAACCAGTGCTGACTCTGGAGTTTTACTCTGATTTTTTGAAATGATGTTCAGCTGGGTTCCAAAGAGTTCCATCATTTTCTGGGGTCACAAAAATATGGGTTTTAAATTTTGAAGTATCTCACCATCCACCATCTCCAAGAGACCTTAATCTGTGAAATAAAAGTGATCCCGTTGCCTGCTTATCTCAAGTCTTGTCCTCATTAACCCAGCTGTCTGTGCCCAAATCATGTAATTTCCACAAATGTCATCCTGCAAGGCCACTCAGCCCTGCTGGGTCACAGCAGGCTGGTGAAAGAGGCTCCTCCTCCATGACTCTTGGGGATAATGTTCAAACGGCTTATTTGGTGACACCAGCCTTAGACTGGCTGCCCTTCCTCTCATAATGGTGCCCTCTGCCCTCCACAACCACAGCAGAGATAAGCTGTTCCCTGTAGAACCCAGCGTAGAGAGAACACGGAAGTGAATAAATGAAATCTGAATTACCTTCAAACTCCATTTCGCCCCAAAGCTCCCTCGTCCATCAAAATGATTTTTCCAATTGCGACCATTAGAGAGGTTTTCAGAATTGAGCATCATTTCCATTTATTCCATTTGCCTCTCTCTTTCTCTCTTCCTCAGTCTCTGCAAATATTCAGAAAAATGCATGTCAGAAACAGGAGAACTAAAGAGCAGGCGCAGTCCAAACCTGGATTTCCAGCCCCAGACTCCCGTAGGCTTGGCTTAACTGCTTGTGAAGGCACCGATGCTTTTTGCCCTGTGATCTGCAGCTTTACCAAGAGCCTCCCCAGCATTATTCCCCAGGGAAGGCAGCCATAAGATCCTCTTTGGAGGAGCCCTGGTCTTGGTTTGCACAGGCAGAGCAGAGAAGCCTAGTCATCGCCCGTGGGTTCCATGCAGCAGCGGTTGTTATTCAGGTTGATAAAAGCTTTCTTCCCCCAGGAAAAGTCCTCCACCCTGGCAGCCATGACCTTGACTCAGAGGTGTAAGCTGAGCCCAGGCACACCTGTACTTCTGACAGATGAGCCGGGCTCTGAAAAGCCCCTGCTGACAAGCTTATCGAGAGCAGACACCTGCAGAGGGGCCCCGCACCTCCTTTTTTTGTGAGCACTCTGACAGCAGCCTTGATCCAACAGGTCTGTGTACATGGTCACAGAAAGATTACTTGGAGGTTCACAAAGGGGTTGGATTATGCCAAGTCCCAGCGTCATGCTTGGAAGGAAATACAAGCAGCCATTCATAACCCCCGCCTCTATTGGGTGGAATTCGTTGCATGGCCCTCCCTGGTTTTGTTCCAGATTAAAAAAAAAAAATCCTATTTTTGCTCCAGTAAGAGAAGGAGAGAGCAAAGACAATGTGGACTTGTTAACCCTACTATGCGCTAGCATGTGGGGAGGAACTTCATATTTAACCTTCTGTTTAATAAATCCTAAGAACCCCGGTATGGGGTGGAAGGGCTGTTATCCTGATTTTACAGATGAGAAAACTGAGCCGGAGAGGACTTAAGTCACTTTTCAAGATTGCATTTCTCATTAGTGGTCAGGCAGGATTCAAAAGGGCTTTCTTATTGGCTGTTCCCAAGCCCATGACCCAGGAAACCCAAGGCCCCGGGGTGTGGGGTAACTGATTCTGTTTGGGGCCCTCCATTACTGGGGCTCATATTGTCATGAATTGGCTGTATGGAGGGTCAGGCTGCAGGCCTGAGCCTGTTACCCACTCAGGCAGAAGGGCCAGGAAGGACCTGACTCAAAGCCGATGGGATTTGCCTTTGGATGCTGTCAGCTTGAACTAGATGCAAGTGTCCCCAAAGTGCCCATTTGGAGGCACTTCTGTTTAAACTTTAAAATAGTGAGTGGTGCTCAGCCGGAGGCAGCTGGTCACCCTGGAGACGTTTAGCAATGCCTGGAGATATTTTTTGTCATAACCAGGAGAGGGTGGGGAGCTACTGGCAGCTAGTGGGCAGGGGCCAGGGACACTGCTGAGCATCTTAGAATGCACAGCCCCCCCACCCCCAAGATATAATTATCTGGCTCAACATGTCTACAGGGCTGAGATGGAGAACCCCTGTTTTGAACACCATCTCACCAAATGTGTGACATTCTTGGCCCAGTGGCCAGAGCTTGACAAATGTCAGCTGACATTAGATGGCTAGTTTGCAAGTTTTACTCTACGGGTCAACTGAACTGGTGATTTGTGGTTGGTGGTCCCTGGGTCCTCCTGGGCCACGTGAGGAGGGACTGGATGCCTTCCCTCCTAGCAACAGCACAACTCTCAGTGCCAGCACACAGTGGCATGTGGCCAGCATTGCCTCCAACCAACAGGAGGCTCTCCTTACCCTGTGTGACTGCCTGTGAATCAATCCCTACGTTGAAGGGGTTTGTTTTTGCTTCTCAAAGCCAGGAAGCAAGGTAGGTGGCTAGCCTTGAGGGGTGTGGACTGAGTTTTGAAAAAAAAAAAAATGTGTTTGGAGGCTGTACTTGAAGACCTCAGCAGCAGGGAGGGCTCTCAAGGCCACTGGGTCATCGAGTCAGACCTGGCTTTTGAATCACAGCAGGACTGCTATTTCCTAACGTGTAGAATGAGATTCTTATTTTCAAGGGGTGGTGTGAGAATCCATTGAAATAATGAATGCCAAGTACTTAAGCTGTAAAATATCTTTATACTTAAACAGGAACAGTCATTAGGAAAAGTTAAGAGGGGCTGGCTGCTGTGCCTTGAGTGTCCCCAGAGACTCAGGGACAGGAAGCGTTGTCCCCAGTGTGATAGTAATGAGTCAGTGGAATCTTGGAGGTGAGACCTAATGGAAGGCAACTGAGTCCTGAGGACACTGCCCTGGAGAGAGGCTGCTGGTCATAGAGTGAGTTAGTTCTGGAATCAGTGTGCTGTTACAACGTGGGGCCACTCTGTGCACTTGGCCCTTCTGCTTCTGTGCTATGTTCTGACACAGTCATAAGGAACCTCATTGGGATGCTGGTGCCATGCTCTTAAACATCTAAAACTGTGAACTGAATAAAACCTCTTTTCTTTGTAAAGTTTGCAACCTCAAGTATTTTGTTAGAGTAATCAAAAACAAAACAAACAAAACAAAACACTAATACACTGGTCTCAGAGGATTGCCTGGGGTGGGGGCAGCTTATTGGTTCAAACAGAGACCTGAATGCTTTGTGTTGGTTTTGTTCGCCATCCCACTGGTCACCCCATACCCATGTACTTGCCGGCTGTGGTGCAACTGGTTTCATGGACTGGGTTCATGGAAATTCTTAGTACGGAGTAGAGTCAGCCTTTCCTGAGACATGATTTGAGGGTTGAAAAAATAACCCAATTGCCTGAGGACATGATTGAGAGACATGACCATGACTTGTCCTCCCACCAGTCCAGGAGGCAGGCCATGCTGTGGGGGATGGTGTGTGCCTGTCACTCTGCCTGTGCACTAGCTGTATGACCTGGTTGAGTCACTTGTACTGCTTGGACTTTGAACTTTTCCTCTAAAATGGGCCAAATCATCCCTTTCGCAGTAACGATGGAAGGACTGGGTGATGGTGGCGATGGTAGCTCATCAGCTGAAGGTAACTGATGACGGTGGGAACTTGGTGGCAATTGATTTTTCTTAAGGAATAAATAGCTAAGTTCTTCACAGGAGTGAGGATGTGCTTGAGCGGTTCTACTCCACCTGCCTGCACGCGTCTTTCGCTGTTCATGGACGGGATCCTTGTGCCCCCACCGGCCGGCCACCTCACGTTCTCTCCCCCTCCAGACGTCCTCATCCCCGTGTCCATCTTCACCAGCAGTGACCCACCCAGAGCCGCCGGCCGCGCTTCTCTGCCCCATCCTCTCCCTCTTCTGAAGTGCTGCTCTGGCCTGGTCTCTCCGCTCGTCCCATCTTCTCCAACAGCTTTGGTCACTACTATCCCTGAGCTCTAGAGAATGACCCTTGTGCCAACTGGGACCTCCATGTGGTGTGGCTGCCACAAGGCCCACATGAAGAATCGATGGGCTTCTGCGTTGTCTGGACGTCTGTATTTAGGGACGTCTGTTAAGCAGAGTGCGCTGGTTTGGATGTGAGGCGTCCCCTAGAGCTCAAGCAGGAGACACTGCAAGAACATTCAGAGGTGAGATGACCAGATTATGAGAGCTGCAACCCGATTGGTGGATTCATCTGCTGATGGGATTAGCTGGGAGGTAGCTGTAGGCAGGTAGGATGGAGCCGGAGGAGGTGGGTCCCTGGGGCTGTGCCCTGTGCGTTTTGTTTGTATTTTGTCCCTGGTGAGTGGAGCTCTCTCTGCTTCTTAGATCCTGAGCTGCCTTCCTCTCCCCCTGCCCTTCTGCCATGAAGTTGCGCCTCACCTTGGGCCCAAAACAATGGAGTCGGATATTTTTGAAGTGACACCTCTGAAACGGTGAGGCAAATAAACTTTTCCTCCCTAAGATTTTCTGGTCAGGTCTTTTGTTCACAGCACACAAAGGCTGATATTTTTCTGTTTTCCCCTCTCCTTTAAGTACTCTGTGCTCCAATGTGAACTAACATGCTCTCTTGTCATAAAGTACTATTTAGCAGAATGAAGCATGTCTACCTAGCTCTCTCCTCCTTTAAGCCGCAGGGGCTCTGTGACATTTGACTTTGTATCTCCACGCTAGAGCCAGAAATCAGAAATAGGGTAGGCACTTTGATCATGATGAATGAATGAACCTGTGCATGTTTTTTGTTTTTTTTTTTTTTTGTGGGAACAAATTTTCTTCTCTCTACGCTACCAAATCCCCCATCTCCTGCAGGCTTAGGATGGCTGAAGATACGGACAGGTGGACATTCAGCCTTCTTCACAAGAGTCCTGGAAATCCCACAGGAAACCCTGACATTTATGGTCCACTCAGTAGAAACCTGGTAACAGGCTGTCTTGCTACTTTCACCAGATGTGGGAGGTGGACCTCATCTTCCTCTCTTATTCTCCTGAGTATTCCGGGCTCTATCGCTTCTCCTGGGCAGAGAGAGGCGCTCAGCAAGCTCAGCATCCGTCTATCTGTCTACATTTTTTGTCACCAATCAATTTACAGGCAACTGATTTAACAGTTTATAATTGTCCAGATTAAATGTCCCAGGACTCCTCTCCCCAACCCTTCCCGGGGGGGGGGGGGGACTTTTCAAGGTTGTCTCACCCACACATTTTAGTTCTTCATCATATTCCATTTAGCACTTCACCTTGGCTTCTATTATCCTTCCACTGGTTTTACTTATGGGCTGTTTCTTTCGCTTTTCTTTCTTCTTTTTGCATGTTTTAAGAGTATTTTCTTCCAGATGGGGCCTAAGTTTTCCCAAGGCCTGCGTTGACCCTCTCACTGTCCTCTCCAGGGTCCAACACAGGCCTAGGCACACAGCAGATTCTCAGTAAAAGGGTCGCCAAATCCCACGGGATCAAACAAAAACCCAACTTTCTAATTCCTCTTCCTCCGAGCTTATCCTGGTGACGGAGACCAGGATGTCACAAAATAACCCTGAGTGGGGACTTATAAAGGGTGGGGGCCTATTCAGGTGAGTGGAAAGGTAAATGGGAAGCAGGTTGGAGATAAAAACACCAAGACTTGACGGCCGCCCACCTGGCCCTCAGCGCCTGATGAAAAGAAACCCAAGCCACCGGATCCACTTCAATGGCTCTTGGACCTGAAGTGACTCCGCCCCCAGGCCCGCAGGAAAATTCAATTAAAGGGTCCATCTGCGAGGCAGCAGCTGAGGAGGAAAGACAGTGAGGGGGCCCATATTTTCATAAAAAGGAGCCCTCCTCCTCCTGGTCCCCGCCCCGTCCCCTGGGGACTCCTCCCCACTTCCTTATTAGACCAGCCCCTACCTCTAAACTGCAATTCTCTCCAATTAGGCCGCTCAGAAGAGCAGCTTGCGTCTGCCCCTTTCAAACGCAGGCACGGATGGTTCAGACTCTGCAGCCCAGGGACACAGGCCTCGCCCAGAGAGGAGGAGAAAACGCACGCAGACAGCCCGCAGAGGCTGGGACTGAAACCCCCCTGGGCCAGGGCATCAGCTGGCTCAGGCTTTGCTCTGGGTGCGAATTCTGCAGGCCACCCAAATCCAAAGGTGAGAGAAAACCACACGTGGGCCACCCACTGGGCTTGGGGAGAAGCAAGAAAGGCAGAAGGGAAGAGTTAAACGTGGTGACCCTGACGACCAGCCTGATCCCTGGAGCCGCCCAGGCCTGGCTGTGGACATGCATGTTGGACAGAGGGTGTCTGTCCACAGGGATGCTGGGAGTGATCGACCTGGCCAAGGGACACGTAGCTTAACTGATGCCATCTGCCAGTGCCTGGGGGTGCTGTTTCAAAGTGAAGGGTGGCCCTTCCAGGGGCCCAGTGCCCCGGCCTTTCCCCCACATTCCTTCAAAACAGCCAATACTCGGGACAGTGGCTGTGGGTGAGACGGAAGCCAGCCTTCACCCAGGATGCTCAGCCACACCCACAGGTCCAGTGTCCCCTTGAGAAAGGCTGAGTCTGCCCTGGGGGCCTCTTCTACTCCCTTACAGGCAGCTTCCAGTAAAGGATAGGAAAGAGGGCAGCTCCCTGCCTTCCTTTGTCACCTCAGGTGAGGGGGAGTGGAACCCTCCAGGACAAGGCTGTGACTTGGGGTCCTGACGTGGCTGGGATGGTGTGTGGATTCCCTGGAGTGAGCTGCTGTAGTGAAGTATCACACTCAGGGGCTTCAGCCACCGACACTTCCTCAGAGTTCTGCACCCCGAAAGCCTGAGATTGAGGTGTCAGGTGGCTGATATCTCCCAGTGTCTCCACGTGGTGCCCCTGTGTGTGCCATACGGTCCCCTTCCTTTAAGACATCCATCCTGTCAGGGCCCATGTGACCTCATTTTAACTCATCTCTTCAGAAAATCTCCCTCCAAACAGTCGTAGGCTGAGGTACGGGGGGCTTAGAATGTCAGCCTACAAATTTGGGGAGCACAAAGTTCAGCTCGTATCCAGTATGCCTTGGTAGCTCTAATGGACCCTTTATTGGCCAGTTGAATCACCTCAGGAATTTGGGAACTTTGAGCAGATGGCTTCACAAAAGACCAGAACCTTCTAAGGAAAGGCCGTGTGCAGGGAGTATAAGCCTCTCCTGTTCTATTAAGTGTAAAGCAGAGTTCGGGGCCCTCCACGTGTCCATTACATAAAACTGGATGGGAGAGATCCTACTACGTGAACAGCCTTGATTTAATCAAGTCAGAGTCCAGAAAAATTCTGTGGCTGAGCTGGCGTGGCCAGGGCCTCTCACACACACGTGCAGATGGAGGGCACTCCCAAGCTCACACTCACCCAGGCCCCACCTCATCATCCTTTAAATGAGCTCACTTGGCCTCCCTGTCCCCAAGGATTGGCACAGTTTGTTCCCCCTTCTCGAAATGTTCTTTGCCTTTTTAAAGCCCTGGAGTATTCTGGAAAGAAAGCAGAGAACAAACTGGCCTTAGAAACACTCTTTGATTCCTCTACTGGGAGAAAACGTGCTGGGATAAACACAGGCCACTCGCTGCTGCCTCAGGTCCCTTCCCCTGGAATGTCCCCTCCCCTGGAATGTCCCCTCCCCCTGTTCCCATGGCAAATGCCTCCTGCATTCCACGGAAGGTTTACACTGTGAGTTCTTGTGGAGGGTGCTGCTGTCCTCTCAGGTTTCCATGACCTCAGGGCCTTCTGAATGTCCTCCGGTTGTAATTGGGGACGTGTGGGGACAGCCTCCAGAAAGAAGCAGGGTTCCAGGCTCTGTGATGTCATGTTCTATTCATTTGTCTTCACGCCTGGCAGGTGACAGCTGGCAGCTCTGTCCTCGACATTTAGGAAATAGTCTGCATGCTGAGGGCAGCACGGTCCTCCCGGGACTCAGTGTGGTGATGTGCTGGACTGTCAGTCAGGGACCCTCTGGGGATTTATTTGCATGATTGCTATACCAAGTGGCTCTGGGTGGGACAGAGTGACAGAGGAGTCCTTGCATGACTGTGAACTGTATGAAACAAAGACAGTTGGTGTCTGTTCCGAACAATGATGCTTGAGCTAGTTTGGGGACTTAACCAAGGGAGAGGGAAGAAGCTGTTTTCATGCAGAACTTGATGCTTTGGGCAGCCAGAAGGTGGGAAGGAACTCACCACTTATGCACAGACCCAGCATTGCTCTGGCTGCTCTCAGGTGGAGAGCAGAACCCCCATCCTCTTCAGGTGGTCACAGCTGTGCCAAGGGTGGGGCTAATCCTGCAAAGGCCTTGTGAGGTCAGCCCATTACCCCAACTCAAAATGTCATGCAGACCATGGGCAGTGAACAGACCAGACTGGCTGGCATGTGCCAGAGGGAATCCTGGATGATACCCTGGCTGGTCCAGCATCACTGCATAAGCAGATCAGAGTTTTTAGTTAGCAAAAAGTTACTTGAACCTAGGGCCTCTAGAGTCCTGAGGGACACTTGAGTTGCATGCGTCTTGGGGGAAATAATCTTCTCCTTCCAATGCACACATTAGGGCTGTGTCCAGGGTTAGGCAGCCTGAGACAGCTGAGAATCTAGAGGAAAGGACAGGAGCAAGGATGTGTTGGCTGTCCCTTCGCTGCCCACAGGATGGGCTTCACAAATGCTTCCAGTCTACTGCATCCGCAACCTGGAACTTAGTACTGTTGCTCTGTTCATGTTCTCCCCTCCCCCACTGCACGAATATGTACAAAGAATGCATCCACAGAAGGGGAGGGGCCCTCGATGCCATTTAGGACCAACACTTCCCCAGAGCCCAAGTGAGGATTCATTCACCTCCCGTATCTCGGGTTCCTTACAATATGGGTTAAAAATGCCAATGGTGAAAAAAACATACTGACAGATCTAAACTCTACTTGACCTATGGTTTCATAATCCAGTGCCTAACCCCCACCCTCCACTTCTACTCCTGACATTCAAGTCATTCATTTTTGGAAGCACCTAGTGAGCACCTGCTGGATGCCACCAACTGGGCTAAGCTAGGTACTGTAGCCTATAATTTATTTTAGCAACTTTAAAATAAAAACGTCTAAAAAGTCACATCTGAGACTACTGCCGGCTATGAGACTACCAAAGGAGAAAGTGTAGAGATGCACCCTATTGTTATTTGTATGAAATAACATGTATAATGACATGTACGAAATTGCAGAGATGAACCAAACAATGAGAAATGGTATTATTTGTTGGGCTGGTGGTGTTAAGCATAAATTATTTTTATTTGGGCATAGTAAGTGTTCAGTATGCTTAGTGGTGCAGTTAATTACATTGAAGAACAGGTCATAAAAAGATACTCATCTGGTAAAATATTAACAGTAGGGTTCTGCAACTGAAAGTATAATGCTCCACAAAAACCTGCACCTTCTATTCTCTTGGCTCTGTGTTCATGGGAAATCAGGATCTGCTAGAAGTGTGTGTGTGTGTGTGTGTGTGTGTTTTACGTACGGCTCATTTCCTCCTTCTCAAGCATCTTACCTGCTAGTCTTCTTCATAAAACTTTCACTCCAAGGAATAAATCTCAATCTTCCTGTCTTTATATCCCACTTCGCTTCCTTATTTTAGAAAATAATTTCTCTCTTTTATTTGTGGGACGGCATGAATTTAAGGATTATAAAGACCCCAACTCTATCCCAGTCATTTAACTGGGAAATGCCTGACTGGATCTCATTGTAATGGCGCTTCATGAACTGGATGTACCTGTGCCTTACTGTCCCTCATTATTTGTGTTCCACCCTTCTGTCCAGATGGCTCAAAATGGACCTCCTCTCTGAGCAGCTGAATGTGGTGGCATACCTTACCTAACCCCTTGGGCCCTTCAACACCTGGCATCTCAGTCCTTCATGTAGCAACTCAACTTTACAACCTTGCCTCTGCAGAGATGTTGGGAGTGCTTAACGACCTATTCTGACCAATCAGAATGGGCAGGGACATGGTGGGGAGGGTCGTGGAGGTCTCCTGCAGGGCACTGCATTCATGCTCCAGTTGCTGATCCTGAGAGAATCTGGGAGAAATCCGGGGATTGGGAATAGAGTCAGAGACACTGGGGAAATCTAGGGCCTGTCTGGAGACAAGAGGCCATTAACAGGGAAATATGGCCCACAGCTGTCTACACCAACATGAACCACCAATGTCATCTACCTGTAGGTCTGAGATCTCTGAATACTTCCATCCAGAACAGAAATTCCTTGAGATATACGTTTATGTCTTAAACTTCTGAGGGTGCTATGGGACCTATCCCAGAGGCATCTTTGGAGTAGGACTTGTGATTTGGTGCCATGTGATTGGGGGGAATGCCAGGTTGGTGACAGTTGGTGCTCAGGGATGAGCAGCACGGGACTTTATAAATCAGAAATTAAATTTAGCTTTCCCATACTCAACTCCCATAAGAATTGATTTCTTAATCTGTTTGAGATCTGGGTCTTTGTGGGATCAACCACCTAACTGGCTCCCCACTTCAGGACACTTGGAATGTGGGAAACCTGGGGAGATGCTTCTTCAAGGCAAATTAGCACATGCAGAGTTCTATTTCTTCGTTGTGTTCTGTTTAAATTCAGGTAAAAGTTAAGTTAGAGCTAATGGGCACATTCTCCTCCCTCGTTCCCCACTTACCATGGGGGGCACAGTGGAAAGGGTGTGTGCAGAGTATAAGCCAGGCACACCACCTTGAGGTCAAGAGTGCAACCTTTACCTCACGTGGCTGTTGGAGGTAGTTGGAGGAGTTCATTACTACCACATCCAGGAATATTTGGGGCTTTTGTGGAATCTGGGAATCGGGCCACTGTGTCTAACATGACTTTCCCACTTGCTTCAATTCTCAAAGGAAGACGTTGGATTCTGTTTCAGTTACCTCTGGCTGATCTGTGAGTGACTCAAAGTGAGTGGCCTATATCAACTGTTTATCTGTCTATGAGTGTTCTTCTGCTGGTCTCACTGGTGTCCTGAATTCAGACAGTCTGGTGGCAGCTCTGCTGGGACTGGGTCATCCAAGATGGCCTCCCTCCCACGTCTGGTGATGGGCCTGGGCTGCTGGCCTGCATGCTCTGCTTCTCTCCCAGGTAGCCTCTCAACAAGATGTCCTGGATGTCTACCACGGTGGGCAGTGCTCCAAAAGGAGCGAGACCTGAGGCTCAAGCACTCACTGAGTCTCTTCTTGGATTGCATTTGAGGATGCCCTGCCAGCCAGAGCAAACTCATGGCGGGGCAGACAGTCAGTCGTAAGTGTAACAAGCAACCCAGACCACATGATCTCTAAGGGCCTTGTGATTCCAGTACTGTTTTCCTGGGGACATGAGCTCTCAGTTTTGAATATCAAATTTAGAAACACATGCTTGGAACATGAGCAGCCTGCAAATTCCTCCCAGTCACTAGGACAGGAACGTAAGGTTGATCTTTTCCCCTGTGACATACAGCTGTTTTATACATATTAACACTCTAAAAATTTTTGGTCCCTTGGGGACGGCACTATGTGTTCATTTTAGTTAGATCTGATATGTGAAAAACTGTTGTTGGAAAGAAAGAGTAAAATTTGAACTCAGCTCCACAGGCCTTGAACTTGACCCTGGGTAAAGAGTATGTGTAAACGGTATGAGTGTGGTAAGTGTTTAACAAAGACTTGCGAATCAGTCTCTGTCTAAGGCTGTTAGTAAGGTCATAGAATGGGTCTTTTCTTTCACAATAGCAAATTAAACTCACACATAAAAGTTATTCTCTGCAAGGGACCAATGTGTCATCCCAAGAGTCACTTGTTGAAATCCTGACATACAGTGGGATGGAATGAGGAGGTGAGGGTCTTGGGAGATGATCAGGTTCTGAGGGTGGGGCCCTAGTGGTGACATTAGTGTCCTTACAAAACAGGAGCCAGAGAGCTCTCTTGCTGACGCTGCACCATGTGGAGATAAAAGAAGTTGGCGGTTTTCAGACTAGAAGAGGGTTCTTACCAGGATCTGAACATGCAGGCACCTCTGACCTTTGACTTCCAGCCTCCAGAGCTATAAGAAATAAATTTGTGTGTTTTTTAGGCTTCCCAACCTATAGTATTTTGTTATAGAAGGCAAAGCTAAGACATCCTCTCTCCGTAGGATGGAAATTATAAGAAATATATTTTAAAAGAATAAAGCCATGGAAGCATTGGGAAATGGGAAAGAGTACATTCAAAAAGAAAACAGGTGGGATTTGATGGGGCTCCTCAAACTCAGCTCTGTTGATACTTTGTATTAAATGATTCTTTGTGATGGGGGAGTGGTATCTTATGCATTTTGGGATGCTTACTGCCATGCCTGACCTCTATCCACTAAATGCCAGTGACACTTCACCTAAGAGTGACAACTGAGAATGTCCCCAAATATTGTCAAATGCCCCCAGAGGCAAAATTACCCCCAGTAGGGAGCCACTTGATTTGGAGGATCAAGAGTGCAGAGGAGGCTGCTTACTCAGGCACTAGCCCTATGAAACTTCCCAGTTGATGATAAGTTACACAGGAATGGGCCACAGAGGTGTCTACAAGGTGAGCAGGGAGAGCAGGATGCCTAAGGATAGCTGGGATAGTCACAGTCTTCTACCCGTGATCCCCCAGAGAGTGACTGGCCTTGAAGTTTGGCCTAGACCAAGCTCCAGGAGCTACTGTTTGAGTGCAGTGAAGTATCTGTGAGGATGGTCCTCTTGTTTAGATTTTGAGGCTGGAGAAAAAAAAGATCACCCCCACCCCCACCCGACACACACACACACACACACACACACACACACACACACAGTTGCATGGAAGGAAAACCAGAGGTCCACTAAAGCTCCCTGACATAAAGTCATTCCCTTGGAAGTGTGACCTCCAGCCTCTGCAGCAGCTCCCCACCCCGCCCTCCTCCCCATCACGCCCTCCTATCCAGGGAAATGCCTATCGAAGTAAGGGAGATTAAATGGTGGCAAGAGAAGCCCAACCCAACCACCGATTCTGCCAATGCATTAGTTCATCTTATTTTAAATAGGACCATCAGCAGAGGATTATCAGACATTTTAGGACTTTTACCTACTACAAAAGAGAAGGAATATAAAAATAACTAATAATATTTCTCCTTCATAATCAAGTGGATTAAAATTAAAGTACAAAGGAATGCAAACCATTCATTTTTACCCATCAGACAAAAACTAAAAAGAATGGTAACATACAGTGTTGGTAAAGCCATAGGGGAGTAAATGGAACTCTCATGTACTTTCTCCAAAGAAGACAGACAAATGGCTAACAAGTTATCTGTATGTTTAAAAAAGTGCTTAATATCACTAGTCATCAGAGAAAGGCAAATCAAAACCATTCTGGGATATCACCTCACCCTAGATAGAATGGCTATTATCAAAAAGACACACACACACACACACACACACACACACAAAATAATAATAGCAAATGTTGGCAGGATGCAGAGAAAGGAAAAATAGTATACACTGTTGGTGGGAATGTAAATTAGTATAACCATTATGAAAAACAGTAGGGAGATTCCTTAAAAAATTAAAATTAGAACTAGCATCTGACCCAGAAACCCTACTACTGGTTATTTATTTGAAGGAAATGAAATCAGTCTATCAAAGAGACACCTGCATTCCCATGTTTACTGCAGCTCTATTCACAATGATAAGACATGGAATCAAGCTAGACGTTCATCAAGGGAGAAGTAAATAAAGAATATGTGGTGCATAAATACAATGGAACACTGTACAGCCATAACAGGAATAAAACCCGGTCATTTGTGTCCAAGTGGATGGAACTGGAGATCACGGTAAGTGAAATAAGCCAGACAGAGAAACATCACATATTCTCACTCATTTGTGGAAACCAAAATACCAACCTCCTGAAAAGAGGAAAATGGTGGCCAGTACAGACTAAGAGGGGTGGGAGACAGTAGGAATGACATCAGATTCCTCCAGGGGAGGAATCAGTTTTGGTGTTCTGCAGCACAGAGGAGGGTGACCACAGTCTACAACAATCCATGATCTATTCCAAAATGACCAGAAGCGTATGAAGTTCACCCATGCACATAAATGATACCAATGCACATAAATGATTAATATTTGGGAAGTACTTATTATCCCAATTTGATCATTATTCACTCTATACATTTACTGAGATATTCATTGTATTATACCCCACCAACATGTACAAATAATTATGTCTCAGTAAAAACAATTAAAAATCTTATGGGAAGTCAGTTTGGCAATACCCATAATTTTTTTTTAAATGCATTAACTCCTTAGCTTAGAAATTATCCTTCTAGATACTATCCTGCAGAAATATTCACATATGCACTCAAAAGATATATGTGAAAGGATGTTCCTGGCAACAGTTCACAAAGTGTCAAAAGCAAGAAGCATTTAAGTGGCTTTCATTTGAGGAATAATTACAACTATTTAATAAACTGCGCCACCCATTAGTAGGATGAAACGGGTCTGACTGCACTGATGTGGAAAGATGTCAGCTATTGAATGTCGTTCAGTGCGTGTGTCCACAGGAGATGCACAGGAATGCACTAGGAGCCTGGCAGAGGGGGGTGACGGGGAAGGGGAAGGGAGACCACTGACTCTTCACTTGACAATTATGCATCATTTGAGACTTCTACAAAGGGCACAGGCTACCCTTGTGAGCTTAAAAATGACTCTTCCAAGAAAAGTAACACAGAACATTAAATCTTACAGAGTTCATACAGATGATAACCACTTCTTTTATTTAAGGAAAGGAAACCGGAGCCCCAACCTGAATCAAGCACACCAATGTCCTGATTTCTCATCTCAAGCTTTTCCCACTTCTTACGCTTCTTTTGAATTTCTAAGAATTCTATAGTATTTACATTAAGCCATTTATCAAGGCTGTTATCTTAATCGTGGCAGTGCTTATTTAACCATCACTGAGTCTTATAACGTATTAATCTACCATGCTTTATAGAATAAGCACGCCTTACACATGAGATGTCAGGCTTTTAAAAAAAAAAATCCTTACATAATTTATTTCTCGGAGCAGAAACTTTTCTCAGGTTTGGAAGGGAAGTTTCCCTGTAGTAGATCCAACAGTGCATTCATTTTGGCAATTTGTTCTGGAAGATGACAGGGGAACAAAAGTGGTTAGGGAATAGCAGTGATACGAGGGTCCCTGGGGACAGAATCTTGCCCTACAGGCTCTGGAGAGAACGTGCTGTTCTCCAAGTCTGCATTCCAGCAAAGGCAAATGACGGGACTCATTGGGAGGAAAAGGGAATTGATTCTTAACAAACCAAAGGAGGTCGGAGTGCAAGCAAATGTAACCCTATCTGACAAAGCAGGAGACAAGGGAAGACCCGGTGTGGGACATGCTTTCAGAAGTGGCTTCCAGGCAGGTAAAATTGGAGCCAGACCCTGAAGGGAGGAAAGGGAGAGAAGTTTTCGCTGATAGAGGTTCTCCCTTCTCTCCTTGGACAGGATCTCACATCCGATTTCTTTCATTTAATCTTTACTTACTCAGTGTAGTTGATCCCGAGACTCTTGTTAGTTAAGTCTGAGTGAAATGAGGCAATAAAACAAAAACCACTGCTGACCACTTGTAGTCATGGAAACGTTTCCCACGATGGTGACGATCATTTTCCTCAGGGGTAAAATGGGCCCTTTCTTTCCCCATATTTTTTAATTGGTGCATTACTGCTGTACACATTATGGGGTTTGTTGTTATGTTCTGGTCTCCCTCCATTTCCGTGACGTCTGCCTTCCCTCTCCTCACCACTGCCTTGCTTTTCTGTTTTCCTCTGTGGCTTCCACCTTGGAGAGAAAACATTTGACCCTTGACCTTCTGAGTTTGGCTTACCTCACTTAACATAACGGTCTCAAATTCCATCCATTTTCCTGCAAATGACGTCATTTTATTCTTCATGATGGCTGAGTAAAACTCCATGTGTCCATACACCACATTTTCTTCATCCATTCGTCTGTTGATGGACACCTAGTCTGGTTTCACGGTTTTGCTATTGTGAATAATGTTTCTATAAACATGGGTTTGCATGTATTATTTTAGTAGGATGACTTTGATTTTTAGGATAAATACTGAGGAGTGGTATTGCTGGCCATTGGGTGGTCCCATGACTGGTCTTTTGAGGAATCTGCATACTGATTTCCTTAGTGGTTGTACTAATTTACAATCCCACCAACAGTGTAAAAGTGTTCCTCTCCATCACATCCTTTCCAATATTTATTATTGTTTGTAATTTTTTTAACATTTATTTTTTAGTTGTAGTTGAACACAATACCTTTATTTATTTGTTTTTATGTGGTGCTGAGGATCGAACCCAGGGCCTGGCACATGCTAGGCAAGCACTCTACCGCTGAGCCACAACCCCAGCCCCTGTTGTTTGTATTTTTTGATGGCTGCCATTCTAACTGGTGCCAGATGAAATCTCTGGATAGTTTGAACATTTTTTCATGTATTTGTTGGTCCTTTGTATTTCTTCTTTTGAGAAGTATCTGTTCAGTTCATTTGTCCATTTATTAATTCATTTTTTAGTGTTCTTTATATATTCTGGATATTAATCCCATTCTGTAGGTTCTCTCTTCATATTCTGAAGTGTTTCCTTTGCTGTGCAGAAGCTTTTTAATTTGATACTGTACCATATAATAATTTTTGGCATTATTTCCTGAGCTTTAGGGGTCATATTGAGAAAGTCTTTAGCAATACCTATATGCTGGAGTGTTGCCCTCCTTTTTTTTTTCTAGGAATTGGATAGTTTCTGGTCTAATTCCTAGGTCTTGACCCATTTTGAGTTGATTTTTGTTCAGGGTGAGAGATAGCGTCGTTTCATTCTGCTACACATGGATAACCACTTTTCCCAGCACCATTTGTTAAGAAGGCCGTCTTTTCTCCAATGTATGTTTTTGGTACCTTTGTGAAGGATCAGATGACTGTAAATGTGGGGGTTTGTCTCTGTCTTTTATCCTGTACCATTGCTCTGTGTTTCATGAGACTGTTGTACCATGTAGATTTTGTCGCTACAGCTCTGTAGGATCACTTGAAGTCAGGTATTGTGGTGCCTCAGCATAATTTTGGTTTTTTGGGCTTAGAAGTGTTTTGGCTATTCTGGGTATTTTATTTTTCCTAATTAATTTTAGGACTGTTTTTTCTGGTTCTGTGAAGAATGCCATGGGTATTTTAATGGGGATTGCACTGAATCTGTCATTGCTTTTGGTAATATGGCCATTTAACAATATCAATTCTGTCTATTCATGAACCTGGGAGGTCTTTTCCATCTTCTTCAATTTCTTTCTCCAATGTTCTATAGTTTTATTGTAGAGGTCTTTAACCTCCTCAGTGACATTTATTGATTTCTAGGTGTGGGGTTTTGTTTTGTTTGAGACTATTGTGAATAGGATTGTTTTCCTGATTTCTTAGTAGATTCATCATAGGTATATAGGAAAGCTACTGATGTTTATGTGTTGACTTTGTAATGGGCTATTTTGCTGAATTTGTTTATTAGCTCTAGCAGTGTTTTTTTTTTTTTTTTTTTGGTGGGGCTTTTTGGATCTTCTAAGTAAGGATCATATAATTTGAAAACAGTGATAATTTTGCTTCCTTTCCTATTTTTACCCTTTTTATGTCCTTTTCTCCTAATTGTTCTGGCTAGAATTTCTAGGACTGTATAGAATAGGAAAGGTGAAAGTGAGCATCCTTGTCTTGTTCCTGATATTAAGGAAAATGCTTCAGTCCTCCCCCCCATTCACTATGATGTTGACTTTGGGTCACCATATACCCTTTATGATGTTGAGGTAGGGACCTTTAATCCCTAGTTTCTTCAGTGTTTTTATCATGAACAGAGGAGGAATTTTGTTAAAGACTTTCTCTAAATATATTGAAATGACTAAATAATTTTTGTCCTTAATTCTATTGGTATGACATGTTACATTTAGTGACTTACATATGTTAAACAATCTTTCCATTCCTAGAACAAAACCAGCTTGATCAAGATGTATAATCATCTTAATATGTTGTTGAATAACAATTTGCTAATATTTTATTAAGGATTTTCTTACCTAAGTTTTCATCAGGGATATTGGTCTGTAGTTTTCTTTCCTGGATGTGTCCTTGTCTGGTTCTGGTTTTGGTATGAGAGTGATACTGGATTCATAGAATAGATTTGGAAGCTTTCCACGCTTTCTAATTTCACAAAATGGTTTGAGAAGAATTGGGATTCGTTTTTTAAAGGTCTGGTAGACTTCAGCTGAGAGTCTATGTAATCCTCAGCTTTGACAAGTAGCTAATTTTTTGTTTTTCACTTGCCTTAATCTATCTTGTTTGGGGAGGTACTAGGGATTGTACCTGAACTCATGGGTACTTAACTACTGAGCCACATCCCCAGCCCTTTTTATTTATTTATTTTATTTTTTATTGAGATACAGTCTCAATAAGTTGCTTTGAGGCTTGCTACATTGCTGAGGCTGACTTTGAACTCGTGATCCTCCTGTCCAGCTTTCTATGCAGCTGGGATTGCAGGTGTGCACCACCCCACCAGCCTTTGATCTATCTTTAAAATGACGTCTCCATTTTCAAATGTAAGCCAATTGGAAGAACTCAAAGAGAGGCTGTTATTGAGTATTTCAGAGAAAAATACCCATTTTTCAAAGTGATGATCTCTGTTCCACAGCTCAAGCAGCATTTGGTATAAACACAGATGAAAAGTGTGCACATAACATGGATGTTCCATGTTGTTTAGAGCTAGAAACTTCTCTAAGAGAGGGTAATACAATCCACAGCTGTCAAAATACCACCAAAATACTCGGTAGGGAATATATCATGTATGTGCAGAAACTCTTAATTTTCTCCATGTTATGTGTAAAAGCTGCCAAGTCACTTTCTTCAAAGGAGCAAGGTTTCTGCTTCTTTGCAAGTGTGCTGTTTATTTGGGGGTACAGAGTCTTTGCTAAGAGGTGTTCATTGCTCTCAGAAGCACTTTCTGGGTCCACAGGAGGGGAGGGGAGGGATGGAAGTACTGATATCACCTGCTGATAAAGCCAGGAGCAGCTAAAACCTCTCATCACTAGGAATGCAGACAGCTCCTGGTGCAGATGCATGGTGTCTGCTCTGAGTTCACTTCTTCTCTGACCACAGCACATCACCGGGACCATTTGAGAGGAAAAAGAGATCATGCTTCGTTTTTAGATCAGTGGAGTTCTTATCTCTAGGGGGGTGAACAAGATATGAATTTCTAATGAGCAAATGGAAAATGTGGGCCCTTGCCCCAATCCAGACAATGTTTTCATCAAACTGTGTACTGGGCAGCTTGGTGGGTCACACCACACAGTGCCTGTGCTAGGTTTCATGATTCGCTGTCGCCATCTTGAAAGCCTTACCAGTTGTTTCGTGAGAAGCCCCTCGTGATCACCACATGGGAACCGGATTTCCCACACTGTGCAGCTGGCCTCGTGTGCAGCCTGGGGTCCCTTACCCTGGTTAGGAAAGGAGTATGTTTGGAAGGTTTCTCTGATGCTCACTCTGAACATCCATGAAAGAGTCAAAAGCCCCTGTTGTCTACCCATGGCTCACCTTCAAGTCAAGAGAATTGTCTAGATAGGCCTTTTGAATAAAAGTACTTAACAAGAGCACCAGAGAAAAGAACTGGACACCCACAGAAGCAGTGAGGGGAGGGCTTGTCCAAGTTCTAGTCCTTGGCCTTCCCTGGGTGGACACTGTCAAAACCTGGGAGTGAGAGGGACTATATTCCTTGTGATTGTAAGAACATCACCTTTCTTGGAGCCTGCTAACCATTTTATTTTCAAACTATGGTTTCTATCAATCTGGACCATTTGAACTACCTAATTGGATTTGCATAAAAAGCTTTTGGGTTTATAAACTTGCTTGTTTAAAAACAAACAAACCTAAATCTCTCCCCTTTTGGTCTACAAAATTACCCCTAGCTATATAAGCTCCCTATTACTCAGTTAGACAGAAACAGGAGAGAGCTATGAATTGTTCTCATTCACTGTTTCATGGCCTCACTTGAATGTTTAATTAAAATCTTTTATCCATTTCTTCATATTTGAAGAAATGTCAATACTGTGTGCCTTTGTAGTTCTCAACTCCTTGAGGTGTGGTCTGGCTAGAGCTAACTGGTTGGTAAAGCTAAGATAGTTCATAGAGAAAACAAAAGAATATCCAAAACATATCTAAACAATCCAGTATCATAATTTAAATTTTTATCGAAGTAATATATATATCTATACAGAATTTACAGGTCAACTAGCACTGCAAAGCATGTAAAGAAAAGAAATATATGTGTCCCTTTCACCTACCCTCAGTATGACTGAATCCCATAAGAACCCTGAGGCAACCAATTTTAATTCTTTTATTTATTTATTTATATTTTTAATATCGACTTTTTAGTTGTAGTTGGACACAATACTTTTATTTTATTCATTTATTTTTATGTGGTATTGAGGATCGAACCCAGGGCCTCATACATGCTGGGCAAGCTTTTTGGAGTTCTGTTTTATCTTTGGTATTTTTGAATGTACCTCTCTAAATAGCATTTTGTAGTCGTTACTTGAGGATTGCATTATTTACCTAACTACTGCAGTCCACTGGAATCGTTTTACCAGTTTGGGTGAAATATAGAAAACTTATCTCTCTTTGTGTCCCATTTACTTCCCCATTTATGATATAATTATCTAAACTATCACTTCTACATATATATAGAACCACACCAGAGTCTTATAATTTTTATATAATTCTCTAACCACTGTGTTAGTTCGAATTCCATCACCGTGATAAAATACATGAGGTAAACAAGTTATAAGGAGAAATAACTCATTTTGGTCCACAGCTTTTCTGTTCATGGTGATTTGACCTGATTGCATTTCTTTCTTGTTTAGAAAACTTATTTGATACATTATTTTAAGGTGAGTTCATTGCGGGGGGTAAATGTTTTTGTTTCCTCCATTAGAAAATGTCTTGATTTCCCCTTCATTCCTGAAGAAAACTTTTGTTAGCCATAGGATTCTGGGTTGGTGTCTCTTTTATTTTAGCACTTAAAAACTACTTTAGCCCTTCATTCTGGCTTCCCTGGTGGGTGAAAAGAACCTTTCTGTCATTTGAATTATTTTATGTTCCTGAGTCTCTGAGGTTGTTTTCTGTTCTTTGCTTTTTGTTTTTAGTTTTGTATCCATTTTTTTTTAAATTTTCTCTTTAATTGTGGTCCAGATTAGGTAATTTCCATTGTTCTATCTTCCACTTCCCTGATTCTTTCTTCTACCCCATCTCTTCTACTGGCTTTTTTTATACACAGAATGTTTTATTTTGGTTATCTATTTTTCCATTCTGAACAAGTTTCCATTCAATTCCTCTCAACATCTATTTGTTTGCAGAGATTTTCCACTGTTCCACATTTTAGGCATGCTTGTTAAAGTTTATCATGGCTGCTTTAAAGTCTCTGTCCTTTAAAAGAGTGTGGGTCTTGAATTCTTCCTCTCTGACATGTCCGAGTTTTCTTATGGTCTAGACACAGGATACCCCGCAAAGGCTCATGTGTGAAATGATCAGGTTATGAGAGCCTCAACCTCACCAGTGCATGAATCTGCCCTTAGGGATTAACTGGGTGACAGCTGTCAGCAAGCAGGGTGCGGCTGGAGGAGGTGGGTCACTGGGACATGGCTTTCGGGTACATAGTCCCTGGTGGGGACCTCTCTCTCTGCTCCCTGTTGTCGAGCCCTGAGTTGCTTTCCTTCTCCACATTGTTCTGCCTCCCAGGGGCCCAGGGCAATGGAGCTGGCCATCTACGAACTGAGACCTCTGAAACCCTAAGACCCAAATAGACTTCTCCTCCTCTGCACCGGTTGTTCTTGTCAGGTCTTTTGGTCACACTGGTGGAAACCTGACAAGAGTGAGTCCTAAACTCCAATACCTCAGGATATGATCTTATTCAGAGACGATCTTTACAGAGATAATTGAATAAAAATTAGTTCATCAGGGCAGACGAGGTGGGGAAATGCAGGAAGGGGTGGCTATGTCTAAGCCGAGGGGAAAATGTGGACCCTGTCCCCCCCATTATCACCCTAAAAAGGATCCAACCCTGCCCACACTCTGACCTTGGACTTTCAGCCTCCAGCACTGTGAGACTGTAAATTGCTGTTTCAGCACTCCACTCATTCTAGAATCGTTCTGGGGAAGGTTTTCCTTCATAAACTTGCAAAGGCAATAATTTTGATTTTCACCTTCAAACAGCATCATCCGCCTTAAACTTCCTCAGTTCCAATTCCAGTTAATCGTTGGAACAAGCAGGAGAAAGTTCGTGTCTGTCTCCTGATACAGCTTTACCCAATTATTTACTCATCCCACGTTTGTTCATCTCAATGACGACGGAGCACGGATTCAGCACTCTGGACTATTGATGGAGGCTGCTCTTGCCAAGCTTGCAGTCTGGTGGAGAACACACACACAGACAGTCGAGGTCGGGTGTGGTGCATGAGCCAAGTGAAGTCACGTTCAGGGTGCTGCAGGGTTACACAGAGGCAGCCACAGTCTCCCTGGAGGAGTCTGGCAGCCCTCCACCAAGCGGTGGCTTCTGAGTGTGTCTCCAAGGATGAGGAATCCACAGGGTGGAATTAGGGAGGATAGGGCATTCCCTGGAGACGGAGGGGTGTTTGCCAAGTCTGAGGCAGTTGGGAAAAAAGGGGCATCATGCAAAAGCACAGCTGCAGGTCCGGCTATTTTGGAACATGTCATGCCACATTGACTCTGCAATTCACCTGCCTGTGTCTCCCCAGCAAACTAGGAATTTTTGAGGGCTGGTGAGTATGTATTTTCCTTTGCTGTATCCTTGATGTTTTGCCCAGAATATGTTTGGACATGCAATAAGAATATGGTCAATTGAACAGGAGAAAGAATATCAGAACAAGAATTTGGATTTTTTTTTAATTTCTAATTTTGAGAGAATTTGTATAGAAAATTAAGCAGTTAGAACTTTCTATATCATCAGTTCTCTAACTTTGTCATCTCAGAACACTTTATGCACTGTTAAAAACTCTTGAGGACTCCATGGGTCTTTTATGAAGTCAGTGAAATGTATGGATATTTACTGTGTGTTAGTATTAGCTCCCTAGAGCTGCTACAACAAATTATGCCCTAAAGCAACAGAAATTTATTCTTCCCCAGTTCTAGAGGCTGTGAATCCAAAATTGAAGTGCTGGCCGGGCTGCAACCCCTCCAGAGGTCTGAGGTAGAATCTATTGTGCGATCCTTTCCCAGCTTCTGGTGATTGACAGCTGTCCTCAACAGTCTGGAGCCTGGAGTACATTGTTGCAGTTTCTGTCCCCATTGTCATGTCCCCTGCTTCTCTGGGCACCTCTCTGTCTCTGACATCATCTGTACAAATCTCTCTCTCTCTCTCCTTCTCTCATAAGTGACAGACTCACTCACAACCAAGGTGGCTGCATTTTGACTTAATTACACCTGCAAAGGCCCTATTTCTGAAGATAGCCATCATCATGGGAACTGGGTTCTAAGGGTTTAATGTAATTTTTGAGGGGGACATAATTCAATCCACAACAAGAGACTTTAAAAATATTATTGCAAGCAAGACAGCAGGGTACATGTGCACGTCTTGTTGTGTTTTCATATGGGTTCAAAGAAAACTGTGGGGTTTTACAAAAACTGTTTACTGAAGAGCTATGAGGCTGCAAGGATTACAGCAGGTGGAGTGAAAGATCACTAGAAAGAGCATAAAAGCAATAGGAATAAACTCAGTCATTCTCTGGAAGCTGCACCCTTAAAACCCACTGCCTGAGGAAATCCTAGAAAGCAAGAATGCATAAGTGTACATTCCGTTTGCTCCCAGACAGACCATGTCATCACACACCACATAGGCTCTGGAAAATTCCACCGTAGATATGGGAGAATGAGAGTGTACGTGGTAAATAACATCTTAGCAGCATGATGAAAATGACTTTGATACTGTGGATCCCCTGACTGGGGACCTGCATGGGATACAAGGCTACACTTTAAGAACTGCTACACAGAAAGGTTAAGTAATTTGCTGTAGGTTGCACAGCCAGGAATGGAAAATTTAGGCTTTAAATCAAGGCAACAGTGAAGTTTGATGAGATGTTATCCGATATGGGTCCACAGATAGGTTAACTTATTCAGGTAAGATAAGCTTTGAATGTCTACCACGCATCAGGCACATTTCTGGGTTTTAGGGAGCTGGAGGTAAATATGATGGAAATGTCTACCTCCTCCTGGAGGCTATGTTCTGTTTTAGGAGGTGGAAACAGAGTAGAGATGATTAAATAATTGAAATGGAAAATCCAGAAGGAGAGACAGGGGTGTGAGATCAACAACACAGAAAAACAGTTAGTGTTTGGAAGGCAGAAAAATATTTCCACTGAGCTGAGGCAGAAGAGCACCTAGGTAGAGGCTCGTGTTTAGGGAGGAGGGCAGGATGGGCACAGGGCTGGGCGGGAAGAGCATTTTTTTTTTTTTCTGGGGAAGTAGGAAGGAAGGCAAAGGGAGCTCCAATTCCTTCTAACAAGTAATTTGGTACCAGAGGCTACGGTTTGGATGTCTCCCCAAAGCTTGTGTGTTAGAAATAGAATCCTCCGTGCAACCGTGTTGAGAGCAGGAGCAATTAGGAGGTGGTGAGGTCCTGGGGCTCTGCCTTCCTGAGCCAAGGAATGTGCTATCATGGGGAAGGGTTAGTTATTGCAGGCATGGGTCCCTGATAAAAGGGTGAGTCTCCTTTTCTTCTGTGTTTCCTGCATGTGCTCTTGCCCTCTGCCTTCAGTCATGGGATGATGCAGCAAGAAGATGCAGGTGTGAACACCTCGACCTTGGACTTCCAGACTCCAGAACTGTAGGAAATATCTCTGTGTTCATAAATTACCCAGTCTCAGGCATTTTGTTAGAGCAGCACAAAGTGATCTAAGACATTCCCTCGAGATCAGGGAGAAAAGGGAAACAGGGAGACAGAGGAAAACAGTGAAATAAGATTTATTAGTGAAAAAATACACTAAAAAATATCTCCTTTTTAGAGAAAAGTTCCAAGTAATACATGAGTTAAAAAAGAAAGCATAATGAAATTTTTTTAAGAATTAATATTTCATAGTGATGAAAATAAGACTAAAACCTATGAGAAGCAGTGAATGTGGAACCACAGTAAAATCATAGCATTCAGTGCTTCTATAAGAAGATTAATGTCCCAGGTTTCCAGCTCAAAGAGTTAGGAAAAAAAAAACCCTAAAGGACAAACCCAAAGATAATAGAAGAATAATAGTATAGAGCATGAACCAGAGAAATAGAAACATAACTCCTTAGAGATAAGCACGAAAGCCTAACTAAAGTTGGTTCTTTAAAAGAACAAAACAGATAAGTCTCTGACAAGGCTGAGCACAGGAAAAAGAGAAGGCAGAAGTCCTGATATCGTGAGTGAGAAATGAAATCAATGAGATAATGTAGGGTTTAAGATGAGAAGTGGAGAATATGATCAATAAGTTCATGTTGACAAATTGAAAATGGATACAAAGTAGAATAAACAATATACTTTCTAGGAATACAGATGAGTAAAATGAAATTGTGCGTTTTTTGTTTGTTTTGTTTTTAAGTAAATTTAACATTATGTGTGACTTGCCTGGGCCCCTGGCTGCCCAGATTCCTGATTAAACGTTATTTCTGAGTTTGTCTGTGAGAGTGTTTTAGGGGAAGAGCAACATTTGAGTGGGGGACTGAGTGAAGCCAAGGCCTCTTCACTGTGAGTGGGCACTGTTTGGTTCATGGAGGGCCTTGGAAGGAGCAGAGGGAGGTGGAACTCACTCTGCCTGGCCACTCGAGCGGGGACCTCCATCTTCTCACTTGGGCTCTCCTGGTTCTCGGGCTTTCAGGCCTGGACTGGCATCTACACCATCAGCCCTCCAGCTCTCAGACCTGTAAACACTCCACTGGCCGCCCTGGGTCTCCAGCCTGCTGATGGACGATCAGGGGAGTTCTGGACCTCAATAACCGTGTGAGCCGATCTCTCTACCACATCCATATACCATCTCCTCTCACGAGCCCAGATTAATACTGTAAAGTAATGATCAACACAAGCTTTACCACAGCATGTGCTTCTGGTGTGCAAGGCAGAAGGCTGGGTTGGGAGAGGTGGACACAGCTAAGCGTGAATTACCCTTAGTGTTTTGTTCTTATGTTGTACGAGGGAGTTTATTTAATTATGGCTCTCTACCCTTTTAAAAAAAAAAATAAGGCCTTGCATAGGCCAAAGATCAGAGCATTTCAAACACCAAGATAGATGACAAATCCAATTCTGTGCAGGTGAGTCCCCCAAAAGAAATTTCAAGAAAGAAAACAAGGCCATTTCCATCAGCCCTGGGGAGAGAGCTAAGGAGATTAGTGGAGAGGAATGAAATAAGTGTGGGTGAAACCCAAGTAGAGGACAAGGGTGTGTGGTCTGTCTGCTCCGTGACCCGCCGTGAGACATGAGCTTTGCAGGTGGTGATGCTGAGCTCACAGTGGACCTGGGCTGTCCCATCTGCTTAGGGTAGTGGGGTGATGGACAGTGGTGGTCTTTGCTGTTCCGAAGAGTTATCACCACTGTCGTGAGGAGCTGCCCACAGGCAGCCCCCAGTTGTCCATGGAAGGGGGTATAAATAGACCTTTAGTGTTTTCAGAATCCTATATGGGTTTTCTCAGGCCACCATAACAAACTACCATATTGTCTCACTGTCTTAAAACCTGGAGGTCCAGGACCAAGGTGGGTTTCTCCAGAGGCCTCTCCCCTTAGTATATAGATGGAATCTTTTCCCTGTGTCCCACGGGGCCAGTTCTCTGTGTCCACGTGTTCTTTGTATTTCTCTTTTTAGAAGAACACCAGGCATGCTGGATTAGGATCTGCCCTAAGGGCCTTATTTTAACTTCATCACCTCTTAATACAGTCCTATTCTGAGGTGCTTGTGTCAGGGCTTCAACATGAATTTTGGGGAAATGCATTTCAGCTCATAATAGATTCCAAGGAGAATTTTCAGACCCTGGAGGGAATTGAGGGAAAAGAAGGCTTCCGTGACCTGAGTCTAAACCAGTGCATGTCCAGGCAATTCCCACCCTGGGCTCCAGGGCCTGCATGCAGCCCAGCAGGTGAACAGGACCATGGGAACACAGGAGCAAGAACTGGCTGGAATGGAGGATTCAGTCCACTGGGAACAGCCCTCCAGCAACCCTGTCCTTGGCCACTAGCTCCTTCTAGCATTTTCACAGTGGAGAAAAGAGACCCTATTCCCAGGCCCCACAGGAACAGGGACTGGGAACTCTAGCATTATGTTCTCCGATGGATGAGTGGATGAGGGCATATTGGTCTCATCTTGAACTGAGCAAGTGACAGTTAATATGGCCTACGCTGGGCCACTGAGGTGAATGAATCTCAGTGGGGTCATCTGTCTTTCCAGAGACCCAGAGCTAGTAAGCAAAGAATCCATAATTCGGTATAGATCTGCCCAACTCCAAAGCCATCGTTTCCCATAGCTTTAAATATAAGATCATCTGAGACTTTGAGATGGTTAAATTCATGTGTCAACTTGAGTGGGGCACAGGGTGACTTCATCCTGGATTGTATGTGTGGGTATTTCTGGAAGAGATTCACATTTGAAATGGTGGCTGGAGTACCGCAGGAGGTTGCCCTCCCTGAGATGGGTGGACCTTGTCCAGTCCATGGAAGGCCCGAGAAGAATGAGGGGGCTCGGTGGGGGAGGGGTTTGAGCTGGGACACTGGTTTTTTCCTGTCTATCCAGCGTCCATGACCCGGTGAGCCAACTCCCCATGACCTCTCCCTCTCCCTCTTTCTCTTTCTCCTGTTGGTCCTCTGTCTACCAAGAGTGCAGACCAGTAGACTCCCAAACACTTGACAAATGTTTTCCCCCGTGATTGATAAGCTCTTTATAAATCTTGTTAGCTCCATCAAAACCAATGAAAATGAATTTGATTCATTCTCATCCTCATATCCAGTTGTAAATACACCACTGCCCTGAAAAACCACCGTCTCTCCCCCACTTTCACAGCTGAAGACTGATTTTTTTGTTTTTTCCTGCAAAGCTGAGTGAAGTCACCTTTGAACTTTTCTTTCAATTCTTAAGATCTAGTTTGGGTTTATCGGGTGAGAAGAGGAGACTGGTGTTCGTCAAGTGCCCACCGTGTGCCAGACAGTGGCATGAAGACCTTATGTGCCACTACACACAAACTTTTCAAGCCTGGTCCTCTTTTAATGCCTCTCCTGTGCCTATTGGTGCTGGATGGCATTCGTGAGACCGGCGGGGAGCGAGCCCCTTTGCGGGGAGGTTGCTCTAGTTTTCAGGATTTTAGAAGTCCGCAGAGTGTCTTCAGCAGGCCAACGATGGGTTTCTACACAGGCCAGACCTGGCTGAACTTCCCAGGGTCTTAACCGTTGGACACGTGGGCGACAGAAGCGGAGCCGTCCCTCCCAGACCCATCCTGCCAGAGTCATGAGGTTTGGAAGGCGACACAGCCAGCCAGGGCTGTTAGCTTCCAAGGACACCCTGGTAACTGCCAGAGCCCTGTGGGTGACAAGACCCCCCGGGGTGAGCTCTCAGCCTTCACCACAGTTCTCCTGCTCTGCAGCAGTTAGAAATGGAGTTGATGAATTTAACAAGAAACACATGTTTTCATTTAAATTACAATTAGCAATTAGAGAGTTAAGTGTGCCCTAGATAGAATATATAATCGTTGTTGAGTTTGTAGCATAGCTGCTTTACTGTTGCAGCTCTCCTTTTATGTTTTGCTTTATGATTTTATAGTAAATTTATGCAGAAGCAGCGAGAAGAGCCCTAGCTAAATGAAGCTCCTGGGTTGCAGATTTTTGGCTTCTACAAAGGAAGGATATGAGCGCAGGCCCACGGCAGACTCGTTGCCTGTGCGATTCTGTTTTAGGAGACGTAGGAAGGCATTTTACTTGCCCTCTTAACAAATAGGAGTTGGATGATATGTTGGTGAGCGTTGTGGTATAAATCACATACTTTGAGCAATGATAGGTTGGCTGTGTCTCCATACTGCTTGGTATGAGTTCCTGAAAATTCAGAAAAGGAATAGGCAGCCACCTTCTGCTTCCGGTCTTCCGGAATGTTCCGTAGTGGAATTTATATTCAGTTCTTTTCAGTGGAGTTTATTAAAAAAAAAATTAATTAATTAAAAAGGGCCAAGGAAAGGTGCCAACACACACTATTTGGGGAACAAGTCAGGTGTGTTCCAGATGGTGGGGGGGACCTGGCTGGTGGAATGGCGAGGGGGAAATCCACAAGGCTGAATAGCCCTTGCACACAAACTTCTGATCCATAAAATGTTTCCACAGCAGAACAAGTTGGCAGCCATAACAGAGCCATCCAGTGGGAAAGCCGTTCCTGGTGAGGAAATACCCCCACCTCAATAAATAAAATAAAGTAAGTAAAATAAAACAAATAAAATAAATAAAATGAGATATGGTTTATAGCAAAATGACCCCTGGGACTGCATACAGAGAGGACCACGGCCAAGACAAGTAATGGGAGGTAGCTGGGAGACCCGCATACACGACTCTTTGGCATCAATGAACAACCACAGCAGTTTCTAAATTTTAGCAAAACCAGACACCGAGGTGGAGGGAGATTGCTCCTCGGGGACATGTCAGAAATCTGAGATTTTTGGCAGTGCTTGCTGTAGCTGGCAGAGGCTGGTGGCCACATATCACCGTAGACACTGAAGAATCACTCCCGGGGTTCCTTGCAGTCACATGGGCCCGGGGGGGGGGGGGGGGGCGGGGATGGAATAACCTGTTTTTCACAAAATAGCCAATATTTTATTTGAGTTTTTCTTGCAGCCACATAGACCCTGTCACTCAAACCAACCCAAACGGACCCTTTTTCCTTGTTTGCCAGGGTTCCAAAAAAGAAAGTCTCTAGTGAAAATACCAGAATAAAAAAATAAATAAGTTTCCTCGTCTATTGTTGCAGAAAGAAAAAGGGGGTGGCTCTTGGGACCGTACCGCGGTGGACGTGCACAGCTCAGAGCAGAGGCAAACTTCCTGGAGAAGACAGAGAGCCAGGCCCTACTCTCTCCTCCCGTGTTGTTTTTCATCCCGTGGAATTGTTTGTCTTGAGCATCCGCGACAGGGAGTAAATTTTCTTCGACACGCTGACAGTCCCCGCGGAACATCTGCATAACGATGGAATTTATTTTGTTCATTATGACTGCTGCACAGAGCACAGGGCTCTATTTCACTCCCACAGACTATTTCTGTTTTCATAAATTATCCGGCATGCTCCTCGTACAAATGGCCGGCAGTCTTGGGAGAACTGGCAAATAATCTCCAAGTTGTCTCTGCTTCTTCATTTTGGTTATTTCTATGTCATAAAAGTTATGACAGATCAGACAGAAGAAGGATCAAGGAGGCCTCTAATAAATACTTTTCAACAAGCTGCAGACAAATCTAATAACAGAGCCCGCCGAAGCTTCAAAGCAATCTCTAAATGCTTCCCCAGCCCTGGGAGCTCCGAGGCGGCCCCACCTTTCTGTAGAAATCAGCACCTACTTCTGCTCCAGGGCTTTTGCTCTGTGTGCACGGGTGGCAACTTCCTCGTGCTTCCTGATAAACTGCCCGGCTCCGTGGCAATCTCTGTTGTTCTTCACGATGGTTCTCGGCTTTGATTTTTTTTTGGAAAACAGAAGAGATATGAAGAGGAGCATTCTGGAAGTGCAGAACCAAACCAGGACCTCAGGTATTCTGCACAAAAGCTTGAGCCGCGCGGGAGCTCCATCCGATGTCCGCCGAGGCCTCACATTTTCCTCCCCCTCTTGCTCTTGGTTTTTCTCTTTCCTAGGATTTGGCACCAACAACACAGACCTGGACCAGGACTAATCATTTCAAAAGGTTGATGTACAGATAAGGCCATGCGCTGGAGGGTTTCCCAGCACTGTCTTGCTGAAATATGCATCAGCCCCATGGAACAGAAAGGTTGGAGGAGGAGGACTTCAGCAAGTGGGGAGAGGAGGAGTGCGAAATCTGATCCCAGGAAACATGCTGGGCCTGAGAGGCTCTGGGAACAGAACCAGCACGGGGACTTGGGGGCTCGGTGGGGAGACTGTCACCAACCCGATGACAGATGAGCTGTTGGAAAAAATCATGCCGCTCACCCCTGAACCAAGAACCATCCAAGTCCTTCCATTGTGAGAGACCGATTCTATGATGGAAGTTTTCAGGCCGCTGGGGGATTTGTTCTTGTGGTGTCAGGGTCCTGGGATAGGGTAGCCCTGGACAGGGAGGGGAAGGAAGGAAGCACACAGTCTAGGTTCTCTGTCCACAAGGGCCACCATCATCATCTCCATGTGCTCTGCGATGCTGTGCTTCACATCCATTGGGAACATCGTGCAGCCACAGAGACCTTGACCCAGGCATCCCGGGACGTGGTGCACCAAGGCCAGTTCTCTCTGCTGACATTCCAGCAGGAGCCACGTGGCGTCTCAGCACCTCCCAGGTGTTGTCTGCCACCCTAAGCGTGGCTGGGTCCCTCCCCTTCTGTTCCTGTTCTCCTTCTTCTTTAGGGTCGGTCCTATCTGCCTATTCCACCCAGATGGACCCTCTAGCTCAGCCTGGACCCGCCAAGCAGGAGGCTAGATTATTTAGACACAGTCCTCAAAAAACTGCTAACGTTTCCTGGGGAACAAGAAAAGTCCAGAACGGAAGATATCAGAGATTCACAGAGATGGGTGAGGGCCAGGGAAGGACCCAGCCCAGAAATGAGAGCAGAGAGGTATTTGTTTCCTTTCCTTTCTGAATTACAGAGGTGGAGACTAATAACAGTAGTAAATTTCTCAAGCTCATCCTATTAAATCTTTTATACATCAGATACTATATCTGATGCTTTTATATGTTTTGCCTTGAATCCTCATAACTTTGTGAGAAATAGCATTTCCTTCATATCACAGATTACGCCAGAGATGGAAGTTGCATTTTTCATAAAGTGTGCCAGGGTGGGCACTTCAGATATCTTTTATTAGATTTTTTTTACAGCACCATACGATTGTCAAATTACATCTGCTTCATAGATAAGGAAACTGAGGCAGGTTTTCTATATAGTAGCAAAGCAGAAAGCTCATAGTTACCAACTTGGTGAACAAAGGGCTCTTACATACAGTGTCTAAAGTACAAGGCCACATCCCAGTCACTTGGGAAAGTCAGCTGCAGGCTAAGGTACTCTGGGTCCTCTACCTTTCTTTTGGATGTTTTTCTGGAAATTTCTCCAAATCAATGATCCTGGTATCTTGTGATGTGAACCCTCAGGCCTATGAGAGTTATTTAGAAGAAAAAGAAGAAGCCCATGAAAGGAGGGGGACAAACTTCTCCAAAGCCCAGAAACACAGTGCTTATTAATTAGATAGAACTAGAAGGCAAATGAGTGCTAAATTAAAAAATTTATTTTTAGGTCTCACTTCTGCCTGCTGGCCTGCTCTGCTCTCCCTATGGTATAGCAATGATAAAGCTATTTTTTAAAAAGAGATGCATACTTTCCTTTCATCACTGCTGAATCCTATTTATTTATTTATTTATTTAGGCAGGGCTGGGGATGGAATCCAGGGCCTCATGCATGCTAGGCGAGCACTCTACCCCTGAGCCACATGCCCAGCCCTGAACACTATTTATCGAGCGTCTGCATGGGTGTGCCAGCCACTGTGGAGTACCATGATTGACAAACCCATAACGTGTACATATGGTGGGGGCCTCTGGGTGCCTGGGTGCAAAGCTGCAAGTTGTAAAATAATAGGTATTTAGGGATTGCTCTTCGAAGTGCACCGTGCTGAGACTTTATAGGACAGAGCCTGTGACCCGCCCCACACGGCACCCACCTCCCCGTCTCCTTCAGACCCAAAGTTCTGAACACACTGGGCTGTTTGTTTCCCCAAACACACAGCATGAACTCTTCCAGCAACGACAGGGAAATGTCTCTCTGTTCCCTAACTCCCCCTTCCCATCCTCGTCTCCAATTAATAGCAGAGGTGTCAATCATCTTGCAAATCAGAGCTCTGCTACGTTATTAGAATCTCGTTTCAGGAAAAGGCATTCCCAAGCCGAGTCCTATGGAGATTTCTCCATCCTTCAGAAGCCACGGGGTAAGACTGTCCTCCAAGATGCATTTCAGGAGGTGGTTGGGGTTCCCCTTTCATAGCCAGCTTTCCCTAGTGAGCAGTGGGACCCCGGAGGGAAGTGGGGAGGCAGGGAGAGGAGCAGGGGGTTCCTTCCCAGGGCTTGATGCTGTGAACCTGCTCCAGGCCTCACCTGATGCCACTCACCTGTGACCAGAAGGTGCACTGCTCTGAGGACTTGCCTCGGAGAAACGACCCCTTCTTCTTGCTTTTTCTCTCTCCTTATTCATAGGATAAATTCCATAAAGGAAAGATCAGGTACTTTACCTGTTTTATGAAAAGTAATCAAGAGCTAAGCCTAATAGATATGAAACAGAGAACTGTAGAGTGGACCCTCCATATTTGTGTGTTGTTATCCACAGATTTAACCACCGAGGGTGGAAAATATTTGAAAAAAAAAAAAAACATGCATCTATACTGAACATGTGCTGATTTCTTTTCTTGACATCACACCCTGAATGTTCAGCTTAGCAACAATCTACATGGCATTTATACTCCATTAAGTATTGCAAGTAATCTAGAGATGACTGAAAGTATTCAGGAGAATTGTGGAGGTTAGATGCAAACATGACAGCATTTTATTTCAGGGTCTTGAGTAGATAGCAGATTTTGGTCCTGGAACTAATCCCCTATAGACATCAAGGGATTGTGATACTCATTTGTCAAATATGAAACTTAAATATTGGCTGAAGGTTTGCTTAAATAGTCACAACTCAGCACTGGGCAAAACATAATATTTTAATTAGGGTTTTTCCTTTCCGAATAACAGTTCAATTTGCTTCTCAAGTCCCATCAATATAGGTGGTTTAGAAAAAATGGAAAGTTTGCTAGTTCAGGTGTAACTGTCTCTTTATAAGAACCTCAGGCCCATGCAGGAACTTTCCAGACTCTTCTGATTAAATCAGTTGCTTTACCTGATATTTTTCAGTCAATTCAAAAATAAATTCCTCCCTGGTAGCCCAGACCTCAAGGTGGCACCCAACAATCCTCACCTCCCAGTATCTGTGCCCGTGTGTAGTCCCCTTCCACATTACATCAGGGTTGTTTCCTGTGACACTGGAGCATGGCAGAATTCATAGTGTGGGATTTCTGGGACCAAGCCACTTAAGATGTCACTGCTTCCTCCATGCTCTTTTGGAGCCCTCTCCCAGGAGGAAGCCAGCTGTCGTGTCTTGAAGTCACATATGCAGCCCAGGGAACTGAGGTTCCCTGTCAACAACCAGGTCTGGCCTCGGAAATAAGTGAGGAAGCCACGTTCATGGCAGATCCTCCAGGGCCAGTCAAGCCCCCCGCCACCTGGTGGCCTCTTGACTCCAGCCCCACCAGATGGCCCAAGCAAGAGCCATCAACTACACTTGAGCTCCTGACTGTTGAAACTGTGCAAGATATGAAATGCTTTTCGTTGTTTTCAGCCATTCGATTTTGGGGTAATTTAGACAACTACTACATGATCAGAGCTGCCACGTCACCTCTCCACATCTTTCTTCCATAACGTCTGACATACAGGGCCAGAAGCTTGGGTGACATTGGTGGTGAAGAAGGGGAGATTTATATCTGTTCAGAACCCTTGCAATATTCCAGTCTCTTTGGTGACTGTTATAGTTTAGATGTGAGGTGTCCCCCCAAAAGCTCATGTGTGAGAAAATGCAAGAAGATTTTGAGGTGAAATGATTGGGTTAGGAGACCTTTAATCCAATCAGTGACTTAATCTCCTGATGGGCTCCACTGAGTGGTAACTGAAGGTGGGTAGGGTGTGGCTGGAGGAGGTGAATCTTTGAGGACGTGCCTTTGGGCATGTATTTTCTGAGCTGAGCTTAGTGTCCCTCTCTGGTTCGTGGTGGCCATGTCCAAAGCTGCTTTCCCCTGCCACACTCTTCCGCCATGATGTTCTGCCTGTCCTCAGGCCCCAAGGAATGGACTCGGCAGTCTCTGGACTAAGACCTTTGAAACGGTGAGTTCCAGAATAAACTTTTCCTCCTCGAATTGTTCTTGTCAGGTCTCTGGTTGCAGGAATCAGAAACTAACTAAATAGGAATGAATGGGTCCTGGCTGGGTCTGGTCTCTGGGTGGTTCCCACTGATGAGACCCTGGTCAGGGGTGCTTACCTGCTCTTCTCTTGGCTTGGGCAGGGTCAACAGCTCTTTTTTAGCTCCTGCCTGCTCTGCAGACCTCTCCTTCTCATCCGTCGAAGGTCCTGGTCAATCACTGGCCTAGAAGTTCTCCACTGTGGCCTTCACAGGCTACTGGTCACTTTGGTGGGGTTACAGCAACCTTCCTGGGAGCATCAGAGCCCTCTTTAGCTTCCTGCCTTGTTACCCAGGTCAGGGGGATCTTCTGGACACGTCCACAAGGCCTGGATGCTAAGGGAATGTCGGGATTGCCACGACCTTCACACCCACACTTTTTCTTACCAATTTCACGTTGCCACTGGCTCATCCCATGTGGCAGTGTCCTGTGGAGATGCACACGGGGGTGTGGGGGGGAAGCATGGAACCAGACCCTTCTGCTTTGTGCTTCCCCATCAGCTCCGGGTTGCTGGTGGGGGGGGGGGTCATGATACACATCTCTGACCCCTTGCTTTGGGCCCCTGACTTTCTCCTTCTTACACTCCACCAGGAGAAAAGCCCAGCTACCCACAGCTGTCGGAACCTCTTTTCTGTCCCATGTACCACCTTCTCTCTTCGGGCAGTCACCTTCCCCACCTGGTAGCCACAGGCAGCAGTAGCTTCTCTTTATGGGAGAAGAGACCTCGTGTGAGCCTGCCAGACTCCACGGTTGATGGAGGAGCTGCAGTGAGCTTTGAGGAATGAGGTATGGAAGATGAAAATATATGGGTTTAATATGCTCAAATTATTATCCTCATCACCCATTAATTTTGATTGAACTGTAAAATAAAATCCATTTCCCCTTCAATAAACAACACACACACACACACACACACACACACACACACACACACACGGAACCAAATGCAAGCTGAAACTATACCAGTATATTTCTTAACAAGTTTTTCCCAAAGAACTGAATCTTGAGCTTCAAAATCTCCTCCAAACTGTACCTGAGCTTTACTGTAATTCGGACTTTGAATCTGAAGGCAAACTGTCTTGAGTGGCAGGTGGGGCATCCTGCACAGTCAGGATGGTACCTGCATGTGACTACTCTCAGTGACCTTATTTTCCGGTTTACTACATGACCCAAACTATTTGATTACAAACACTCTTTTTTTAAAAAGAACTGTTGTTCATGCACTTGGCACTTTCCTTTTTTCATGATCTCCTTGAGGAACTGCTACCCAAGCTGGCTCTGCCCACAGAATTGGCAGAGCTTGAGGTTCTTTGCAACTGATTGGAGCACAACAGAAGAAACAATCCACCCCCAGGTGGGATAGAGTTCCTGAGTTTCCCTCAGCTTCTTGGTAATTGAAACAGTCTCTTTAACCCAAGTCATAAATAACTTTACATTCCTTTTACCATAAGCCTTCTTTGAACGTGCTTGATACTTCGTTTGGAGAGCAACAGGAACATTCTGACTCATAAAAGATACTACTCGTCCAGACATCCAACTTGAAATGAACCCAAGCTCCTCAGGTTTCACCCACAGGTGTGAGCAGATGAGGTAGCAGCAGCAGCAGCTAGAATTCCAGAGGTGGCAAGACCCCGGCTGCCCCAGGAGTCTGTGTATGGACCTGTGAACAGCTTGTCTAGAGACTTGCCCCAGGACAACGTCCCCAGAACCCTCGTGCTGTGAAACCCACGGGCTGCCACTGTGGCTCGGTGCTCCTCCCCGTCCTCTCTCACTCTGCCTGCCATGTTGTCACCCAGCTCAGAAGCAAAGTCCCTGCTCTGATTTGGATGTGGCTTGATTGTGTCCCACAAGGGTCCAGGAGTTGGAAACTTGGTTCTCAGTGTGGCAGTAGGCAAGGTAATGAAGTGTTTAAGGGGCAGAGCCTAGTGGGAGGCTTTTAGGTCATTAGGGTCCCTGCCCTTGGAAGGAATTCTGTCCCCACATTCTTTAACTTCCTGACTTTATGTGATCTCTCCTTCTTTCACGTGCTTCTGCCATAATGCCATTTGCCATGAGGTGGTTCAGTGAGGAGGACACTTGCAAAAAGTTGCTTAGTGCTGTTGGGACTTTCAGTCTCCCAAATTGTGAACAAAATAAGCCTCTTTTCTTTATAAATTATCCAGCCTCAGACATTTTGATATAGCAAAGGAAAACAGATTCATACAGTCCCACAAGCAGATCACCTCTTAAAAAGCCCTCTCTCAAGGGTTCTGAAAAGCAGAGCAATAGCCCTCCATCTGTTCCTCTGTATTTTTTTTTCTCTTTTCATGCATACCCCACATACAGATCTCCTCATAAGCATTCTTTCACTTAAGACAATGTAACACTCAAAAAGATTTCCATAGTCTATTTTCCCATTAGGTTATTCCACAGGATAATTCTGATCTCATTTTAAGCTTACCCTGGAACTTGGCCCAATATATAAAGTAATCTGGATATACCTATAGGGTCTCTTAAATTGTCTGTTCCCTGCTCCCAGCAGCAAATCCCCCTTATGGGAAATTCTAATAAGTAAAAATTCTTTTTCCTGTGTACATTTTTTATACTCATAAATTTTACTTTGATTATTCACAATGTCTGGTTGTCCCTGATAAAATTGATCAGAAGGAACTGGTTCGAGGGGAAGCAAATGCAGGTAGATGGAGAGGAGGAGCAAGCAGAGCGAGACTTTTGCAATTAGTTGTATTAGTTTTCTCTGGCTCTGGGTGACGTAAACAACAGAAGTCCCTTTTCCACAGCCCTGGAGCATGGGAAGTCCAAGACCAAGGTGTCATGAGGGCTGGTTCCTCTGGCAACCTCTCCTTTTAGCTTGTCGATGGGCATCTTCTCCCTGTGTTCTCACCCGTCTGTCCTTCTGCACACATCTGTGTCCTAACCTCTCCTCATTAGAACACCGTCACATTGCATTAGGGCCCACCCCTATAACCGAATTCTACCTTAATTACCTCTTTAAATAACCGAGCTCCAAGTTCAGTCATATTCTGAAGTATTGGAGGCTAGATCTTCACTGTATAAATTTTAGGAGGGATACAATTTAGCCATAATACTACCTTGAGGGTCAGTGAGGGAGCTGAGAGAAACTCAGGGCAGTTAAGAAGGTTCTTTAGTGAGACCCTGAGGTGCACTGGACTGAGGGACACCCAGGGGTCAAGTGGCTGCAAAGCATCGTGGAGTGTTCTGTCATCCTCCACCATGACCAGCTGTCGGGTTCTGATGGGGGCAGTTGAAGGGGTATATATAGCTCCATGTCCCAAGAAGGAGTTGGGGAATCCTTTGTGGTGTCATGCATTTTAATTAATGAAAGGCTTCTCAAAGATGTGGCCACCTAGAGCAAGCAGATAATTTTATCTACACAACCACAGTGAGGTCCAAGAGATAGGAACTGACTTGTTGGTACCCAAAGCCGCTAGACATGAGGTCAGAAAGGCACAATGTGTTTGAAAAGACACAGGACAAGGGAATCACTTTATGGTCTTAGCATCATTGAAAATGTGGGTCAGAAACTTCCCGAAGGGTCAGGAGTGAGAGAAATGCTAAGCAAAAATGGTGTCTAGACCATATTTCCATTTAAGGGATGATCAATGTCACTAGTAACCTATTAGTTTATTATACCGTATTCTATTTTAGTTAAAAAAATTGTATAAGGGTAACAATTGTGGAAATTCAAAAAATTTCCCTTAAGGTTTTAGTGTCCAAACTCTGAATTCTATTTTCTCTACCAAGACTTCAGTTCCAAAATGGAACAGGGTCATGCTTAGTTAAGGCTGGGAGAATCCATGGGGGTGGCGGGAGTCATAGGCTTCAGATTTAAGGTCCCTTTCCTAGTATATGGCACAGACATGAAGACACACATTCTTTATTTTCATGTTAGGATCAATGTGAAAACATCTTTCAAGCATGCTGAATACCTGGAAGGGGTGATGACTTGGACATGAGCCGTCCCCCAAAAGGTCGTGTGTGAAAAAATGCCGGGATGTTCAGAGGGAAAAAGATTAGATCATGAGAGCCTTAATTTAACCAGTGGATTAAGCCATTTGACAAGTGATTAATTTGAATGGATTCATGGGTGGTGATCATAGGAATTGCTGGAGGAAGTGGGTCACTGGGGGTGTACCCCGGGGGGCTACATTATCCCTGGCTCCGAGCACTCAAGCTCTCTCTGAGTTGTCAGATCCTGTCTGCTCTCCTCGGCGACACCCTTCTGTCACAGTGTTCTGTGGAGCAGACCAACCACAGACTGGACCTCCAAAACGGTGAGTCAGAATAAACTTTTCTTCCTCTAAGTTGTTCTTGTCGGCGTGACACAGAAAGCTAATACAGAAGGGATATTAGCCCTAGCAAAACCTTGGCAATGGTGTGCACCCATCATGGCCCTGGGGTGCCAACCTAGCCCTCCTTCACTTATTCAACAGATAGTCATCAGGCACCTTCTAGATGCCAGGTGTTATATCCCCGTCATGAATACAATAGACAAGAGCTCTCATCTCAGGGGGCTGATAGGGTGGGAGGGTGACCAAATAGCCAGGGACTGAGGAGAGGTGGCAGGGAGGAACAGTACAAGATGGGATCATGAGGCATGAATTAATGGGATCACAGAGTGGGAGCTCCTGAATGAGTAAAAGATCACTCAGCTGCTGTGTGGGTGTGGGATTACAGATGACCAGGATCGTAGGAGGTCGGCGTGGACCATGGAGTGAGTCAGAAGGCTTTGGTGGTCCAGATGGGAGATGACAGACTCTGATGTGGAGGTGATGGGTTTGAGAAGTGGGCAGCACCAAAGAGGAATGAGCATGCTGCCTCAAGGATAGGATGACCCTCAGGCAGGAAGGTCTCCTCTGAAACAGAGGACCCCCATCAAGGAAGTGGACTTACACTTGAGGGGTGAAACTGAACTCGGGCACTGAAGGAGGGGTTCTTTCACTGTGAAAATGGCCACATCCTCCTGGGAAGGCCCATGAAAGACACTGTAAAGGCAGCCGCAGGCTCAATGATTTGGGGCATTCTGCAGGGGAGACAGAGGTGGTGGGAAACCTGAAGTTGCTCGGGCATTTGCTCCAGTCCACAGTGCTTCAGGCACACACTGGCTCAGCTCCTTCCTCTTCCTGAGGCACCATCCAATATGGTAGCCGCTAACCATGTGGCCATTTCAATTTAAAAGCATTAAATTAAACTTAAAATTTAGCCACATTCCAAGTGCTTAATTCCCGCATGTAACCAGTGGCTACCCCGTTGGTTCATACAGCTGTAGAACATGCCCATCATCATAGCAAGTTCTGCTGGATACTGCTGCTGTAGAAAGTTCTTTTTTTTTTTTTTTCCTCTTGGATCAAATATTTGTGGGACTATTTCTAAGCAGCACCTGCTAATCTTAGCTCCATCCTTCCTGTTCTCTGTTGCTGGCCAGTTGGTTTGGTCCTCCATGCTTGTACTCTGCCTGCAGCCTTGGACAGCCCACCTTAGACTATCCGTAGCACTTGCTTGTCCCCAGGTGGAATGTGAACTCCACATCTATCCCCTTGGCCACGGCCACAGCCACTGCCTTGTACCAGTCCTAAGCCACGAACCAGCTCTTGGACCAGTGTGGGCTCAGCCCAGGTCCCTTTTGCTAAGTCCAGCAGGATGGATGTTCCAGAAGAGGGCCCATCCATGCAGCAGAGAGCCTGGACAGAAGAGGAATCCTATGCTCCATGCTCAGTCTCCGGGGAGAACGCCTGGGTTTCTTGGGTAGGAATGCCAGTGTATTCTTTGGAGGCAGTGGTCAGAGGGGAAACAGGGAAGGGAAGAAAGGTCCTTACGGAAGAAGTCAGGTCCTCAGCAGAGAAACAATAAATAAAAGAAAAAGTGTGAGAATCCTGTCCTTTGCCTGTACTTCAGAGGGCAGGTTTCATGTATATTTCAACATGCTCGAGGAAGGAGCAGACAGGCACGTGCCTGCAAAACCAAAACACAGCTGGCAGGTCTAATTTTAGGTCCTAAGCCTTGGCACTGTCCCTCTGTTCAATAAGCACTGTCTGGTCTTGTGGAGGCTGCAGCCAGAGCGGGACCCAGCTGAGTTCTGAAGCCCTGTGTGTGCGCAGCCGTTCTGAGCCATTCTGAGAGGGGACAAGAGGTTCTGCCTGCTCGGGGAAGATCTCCCAGGACTCAGGAAAAGAGTGGTCCTTCCCAATAGCTCACTCTGGGCCTCAACTTGTCTTAGACCCTTCTAAAAAAAAAGTCTGGAAAGGAATCTTCTAAGCAAAATCTTCTAAGCAAAGAGATAACACCAGGCTTGTCTGCTGGGCTGTGTGTGGGCTTCCAGGGAGAAAATGCCTGCAACAATGGTTTCATGGGATGCTAATTCTCCTATTCTTCATCTTTTCTAGAATGATGGAAGTTTCTGGAACCATTCTGCTTGGGTTTGAATCTGGTTGTCATTGTTTTAGTTAAATGACTTTGAGTGAGTTACTTAACCACTCTGTGCCTCAGTTTCCCAATAATGATGCTAAGAATAACAAATGATTACCCACAGGGAAGGGCAAACGGGATGATGCTCAGAAAGCTAGAGCGATGCGTGGCCCAGAGCAGACATTCAGTTACTGCCAGCTCTTATAACTAACTGAATATTCTGGCTGTAGGCCCTTGGCACGGGGAGTACAGCAAGAAGCAGCAAAGGGCAGTAGTTAAGTGAGTAATCTCCAGGGTTCTCATTGGTTCACAGCCCAGCTCTCTGAACTTGAGCAAATGTGTTAATCTCTCTGTGTTCTCACAATTTTCATTGATAAAATGCAAATAATAATAGCAGCATGATAATCTATCTTCTCCAGATGATAGTTATGAGGATTAAAGGAGTTAATATAGTATATAATAAACACTCCGGAGAATGCCTGGTGTTGCCCAGTGAGAACTTGATACTTTGATAACTACTGCTACTACTACTACTACTACTATTATTATTATTATTGTATGGATTCCCAACTTTCAAAGGCAAAGAGCACAGTAGCATTCACTGAATATTGAAAGGAGACCAAGTTTCATTGGCTTTGAAGAATCAAAGGGAACTGTAGAATCTTACAGGTGCCAATTCAGTTCATCAGTAAATATTCATGGACTGTGGGCAATGTGTCCTGGCCATTGTTATACATACCCCAAAGCACTGGGCTGGTGAGTTCTTGGGTAATGGGGGCTCAGACATGGTGGCCAACACAAAGGCCAGTCGTGCTGTCTCCTTTATGTAGCCAAAGCACTGCCAATACTCTGGGCACAATGGCCTCTCTAGGACATTGCCCATCTCAGCATCAAGAATCCAAAGGAAGCATGGTCTCAGACCTCTGAAAATCTCTCTAGTGGGATTCCAAGTGGAGTTAAGGTCCCAGCCAAGGAGAAGGCTCCCCTCTCCCGCTCCCTCACCTTCTCCTGTGATATACCTGTGTCATAAATGGAAGCAAGTCCCTCTTGTGGGGTCTTCAAGGTCACTTCAATATAGCCATGGAAATTATATTTGGGGGCTGGGGATGTGGCTCAAGCAGTAACATGCTCGCCTGGCATGTGCAGGGCACTGGGTTCGATCCTCAGCACCACATAAAAATAAAATAAAGATGTTGTGTCCACCGAAATCTGAAAAATAAATATTAAAAAAAGAAATTATATTTGGAGGGGCATATGAAATTAAAGGGTGTCTTATATGTATGGGTGCCAGAGATGCCCTCATGCAGGGGGGTATGCTGGAGGATGGCCAAGGAAGGAGCATCACCAAGCAGGTGCGGAGCAGAGAGGAGAGAGAGCCCCAGGGCTGATGGCATGTGCTGGGGACCAAGGGGGACTACCTAAGTGAAAGATGGGACAGGATCTGGGGATGGGCTTGAATGTCAGTAGGTCCAGTCAAGTATGGACAAGAAAGAGAACTTGTGGCCAGGACCAGCCTGATCACACTGTGCACCTGCTCCCCTGGACAGGGGCTCAAAGCCCATCCGAGGGATCAGGAAAAGATGACATTTGAGGAATTGACAATATGTTGCCTCACTGTCTCTGGCCAGTGGTTCCACAGGGATGATAAGAGGGAGGCAGGAGATGGTGCCCTCAGCCTCCTGAGTCTCCCCGCCTCTGGGTTCTTCCACATCCTGGTGATCTCTATCCACCCCCAGGAAGCCTCATCATTGACACAGGAGGAAGCCACAAGGGCTTTCTCCCCCAGAGTGTGCAGCTGTGCCTCTCTTGAGCCTGGTGAGGCTGTGGAGGGACAAGTTTGTAGGACATGAGGTATGCTTCATCAGGCCTGCGACACCAGGTCTGAGAACAGGAGAAGTCCAAAGGCAAGATCTGGCACCTGTCCTCTGCATGGGCCTTGTCTACTTGTGGCTGCCCTGGCCCAGGTGTGCACCACCCACCTTCTGGTGTCCCCTTCTCTAGGAACAGGGCACCTGTGTGGAGTTCCCATCAATACAAGGAGGATAAAGAGGAGAAGAACGCCTTTCACTGCTCTTGAGAGCAAATTCAGCCTCTCCCTGCCGCAAGGCCAGGCTGACCTTCAAGCCAGCAATGCCATCACCATCTCTGGAGTCATGTGCACTAGCTCGCTGGCCAGCCCACAGCCAGAAGGGCATCTCCGGCATGGCAACCCGTGGATTCCCACCCTCTGCATGGATCAAGGAAAATGAGGGAGTGAACTCAGTAGTTCACTTTCTGACCCGAATTGGAAGAAGAAGACCTTTGCAGGTCTTCACCCGAATTGGAAGAAGAAGACCTTTGGATGTCTCCACCTCTGGTGGATTTCAATTTTAGTCAATTAGAAAACGAGTTTGCAGGGCCCACAGCCAAACACACCTGAGGTCCTTATTTACCTATTTATTTATTTATTTCCCTTTTCTTTTCTCCTCCCCCCACCCACCCCAGCACCTTGTTCTTGAAACTTGTCTGGTTCGACGTTTCACCGGCTTGGTTAAGTATCTTGTAAGGAAATCATTTATAATAAAGCTGGCCTGCTTGGGTTTATCATTTCTAAGTGCGGGTCAGGATTTAGTTCGCTGTGTTAAACTCTCTATGCTGCATGTGATTTGTCAAGCTTTGTCAGGAACAAAAAGTTCCAGGATGTGCAAAGCAGGACGGCTTGGTTTCCATGGAGATACTGCTAGTTAGGCTATGGAAATCCTGAAAAGGCCAGGGGATGAGTGACAATACAAGGATTTAGCGGCTGATCTGAAGAGCCAGACTGAATTAATGAGATTTTTCACAGAGCGTTATTAGCAAGGCTAGCACCGTATGGCTCTTAGGCCCTCGTTTTCTCAGCTGCAGTCTTGGAAAACAGAAATGGAAAGATTTAATTGCTGTTTTTTTAAACCCTTTAAGGTTACTTTAACCTATAACATTTTAAGGTTGTAACAAAAATAGGGTTTTTTTTTTTTTTTCAATCTCTCGGTTACTGTTATGACTGTGTTTTGGGTGGCAGTTGCCCTTCATCTGCATGGAGATGGGAAATCCAATAGTACTTATTATATTGAGCAGTTAATTCCCACATACTGTGAACACATTACTGTTCAAAGTAGGTTATCTGGCGTTCCATTTAGAGCCAAGGGAGAGATACCATGTCACTGGCTTTATATCTCCTAGGGCTATATTAATTATTTATTATAGAGGGCTGATGTAAACTGTTAGCTCTGGCAGGTCATAGTTTGTACATATATCTATCTGGTGCTCGGGGTTTTTTGGAGTTTGGATGCGGATTTCTGGAGACTACCAATCTGTGTGGATTGTGAGCTTAATTCCCCATGCCACGCCTGGAGCCATTAACACCAAAAGAACCTGCTTAGAGAGGACTCTTCTCCGCCCTATTCCTGCAGAAATTGCCTCCAAAGTTGGGGAGCTGAGCTATGAGCCAGCAGGACTTCCACCTCTGCTCTTCCTTGCAAGGGATGATGTTTAGAAATCTGAATCCCCTGCCCTCATCTGAGCCCAGAAATGGTGGGTGTAGTCAGCCAGGTTGCCTTCCCTGCCCCTCCTGAGACAAGACAGCCCGGTGCAGCGGGGACAGCCCACCTGGCGCTGCTCACTCTCGCTGGCCCGCAGAAGGGCGCGTGTCCATATGTTTCCGGGAGATGTAAAACCATAATGTTGCTTCTGAGAAATCCACAACAGAAGCACATGCTCCCCGCATCCTGGATTCCTGTACAGTAGGCTAATCCACTTAAGCTCCCCGTTAGCTTCCCCGGGCGGGAATTTCACAGTCTCTTTTGATTTAGTGGTTTGTAAAATCTCTGATTAAGCGCCTTTGCCACCCCCCCCACCCCCTATTATTTTCTCTCTATTCCCTAAATGATTTTGTGGGGAAGAAACCAGAAGAATTGAAAAGAGGGGTCAACACGTCCTGATCCTTCCCTGCCTTGTTTTTTCTTCAGTGGGATTATTTTAAATTTTATATTATTTTGTTTTCCCCTTGTCTCTACTCACCACGTAAAGGTGTTGGTTTTATTTATTTAGTTTTTAAAATTATTAGACGTGGATGCCTACTTTTCCAGTCCATCGGCTGAGCTGATTCCAAATTTATCTCTGTCCAGATTTTCACATGACCAGTTCGACTTGGTGTCTGAGAATCCAGCACTCAGCGTGTGGGTAGAAGGTCATGGTAAGAGCAGGGGTGATGGAATCAACGTGGCCTTGAGGCCTGCTTCTGTCCTCTGCTAGCTGTGTGGGCAAGTCACTTAACCTTGCTGATCCTGGTTTCTTCATCTGAAAGTGAAGATTAAATGTCACAGCATACAGGAAACCCCTCTTGCCTGCACATAGTAGATACTTAACACTGTTAGCAACGATCGCTATCATTCATGTTAGAGTGCATATTTTGCACAGCAGAGATTTGTTTGGGGGCGTTTTATTAAGCCCTTTGATGTGTATTTTTCTGATATCTCTGCTTAGATTAAGCTTCTTGAAGTTAAGAGCTCAGGTTTTCCATTTATTTTGTAATTGCCCATTGCATCTAGTTTATGCGACGGTCGCCTCATTCTCTGCCTCTTGAAATGCCTATTGTCATGATAGCTATGCTCACACTTACTCCAATTGTACAAATAATGCCCACACCCTCTCATCGGGGCTGGAGTAGCAGGTATAAATTGTACTCCAGCATTCAAGAGTAGGTAATCTGGCAGTTTTTTTTTTTTTAAATCAAATTTCCTGTGGCTGAGCTCCCACTGCTTGCGGGGAGGACCCGTGCCAATCTCTACTGCCCTGCAGAGCCCCAGAGTAGGACAGGGAGGAAGCCCGGTTCCAATGCTCCACAACTACCTGAGCTTACCCACTCTGGGACTCAGTTTTCTCATCAGTAAAATGAGCATATTAGCACTCTCCCATCAATGATGTTAGGGTGTTGTAGAGGGATAATTAATTTACACGTGTAAGTGCTCATGTCAAGTGTCAGTTTGATCCTATTCCAGTGATGATGATTATGAACTGAGAGAGGTTTATGTGATACCAGCAAAATGGGACAGTGACATGATCCTTAGTTAGGAACTGTGGCCAGACTAGATGCTCCTCTGTTCTTCATGCTCTGTTCAGTGCAGGATCTCTGTCATCCTTTGGGCACGTGTGTGTATGCTCTGGGCATGTTATAAAGAGGTCATCTGAATTGGACTCAGTACTGGTGCACACCTGGAGCTGTGTCCGGGAATACAGACCTCAGGAACTTACAGGTTGTCCTGCCAGAGAGGGAGCTCCTTCCAGTGGTGGGGCAGGAGCAGGGACAATGTCTTTGCTGCTCACATGACTGCCCAGAGTCATGGAATCTCTCTCTCTCTCCCTCCCCACACTCCCATGGGTCCATGACCTTGTGGGCAATCTAGGAACCAGAGTCTTTAAACAAGGTTCTATGGATTCTCACACAGAATGGAAACTTCCTCATCTCACCACCCTGTGAAAGGTGAGATGTGATAAGAGGGTGGGATGGAGGTAAAGGGCAAGTACCTTCAGTTTCTTTGTGATTGTGTTGGATCTACAGCTAACCTCTTGTGTGTGCTTCATGGTGACTTGAAGGCCACTCTATAATCTGGGACAGCAGTGTTCCATGGGCTGATCTGGAGGAGTGATACCTTTTTTGCAGGTCGATGCACTGGGCACTTCAGACAAATGCCTGAACCAGAATCTTAAGGGGTTAATGGGTCAGAACTGAATACCCAGAACAAAGCCAGTTTACTAAGTCCAAAGTAACTAAATAAGATAAGAAGCTAATGAATTCATGGGTCTTGAGGAGCCAGAGTATGAGGAGATTCCAAGAAGAGAGAGGAAGGGAGGGAGGGAGGGGAGGAAGGAAGGAGGAAGGAAAGAATAAATGCATATCGAAGTGTGTTATCTAATTTTGAATCAATTACTAATTCTAGCTCTTTCATTGCAAGGTATGTGACTTTGAGTACGTTATTTAACCTCTTTAAGATTCACGTCACTGCAAAAAAAAAGAAGATACTAAAAAAAAAAAAAAGAATTATTTGGTACTCACAACTTTGGCCCTTCTCTCTATCATTTCCTTCCAATCTAATTTTCTGACTCTGAAATTTCACATCTTCCATTCTTTTTGTTCTCAGAGAAGGAAATAAACAGAAACCAATCTTCAGATAAACTAATCAGTGCTAATGGATGTTAGTGATTTAAAGGATTTACCTCTCAAAGGGAGGTGAATTTTAACAGATAAATCCCATCTCTTAGTTTAAAACATACCAAACGTTTAGTTTCCGTCAGATTATGTCATTCCTATGGATTTAATACTTAAACCTAGAATATCCCAAAATGTACTCATGAAGGAGTTCAATAATCAAATAAAATTTTAAACTGAGCATGTGAACTTCTGCCTCTGGGAAGATAAAATAAAAGGACCTGGATTTACCTGCATTACTGAAACAACAGCAAAACACACAAAATATATGAAACAACAGTTTTTAAGATTGCTCATCAGACAACCAAAAGCAACGATCACGGAGAGACAGAAAACAAAGGGAGTCCTGTGAGCATTCCAGGTTTCTGCCAAAAAAGAGCTTCAAGGCTCCCATGCAGGGAGAAGAAACCTGGGCAGAGCCGAGACAATGGAGCTGAGGGTGTGGGGAGATCGTAATGACCAGAGTTCTTGAGATGCCACACAGAGAGAAAACCGTGGGGATCTGCAAATTTCCACCTGAGAACACAGAAAAGTACAAATCAATGCATGCATGTGAGAAAATGACCCAAGAATGGGGGACAATAACATCTGAAAAAATAAAAGAACATTCCCTGACACTCACACAAAACTGGGTACAGTGACTGCTCCTCCCAGCCAGACTGGAAAAGCTCCATTCACAAGATATTTAGATAGAATGCTCAAAAGTGCCGTATTTCAGTAGTGGGGAATAATTAGCTTTAGAGAAGACAAAGTTATAGACAAGCTTAACAGATAATTAAGAAATTATATTTGAAAGATTAAATTGTTTCCAAATAACTACACTCCAGAACAAAGCTTAAGAACAATTATACAAATACAAAAACTTTCAGTGCTCAAGATGCTCAAAGTGAAATGCGCAATGTCTACCATCCAAGCAAAGATTACTAGGCATTCAAAGAACAGTAGCACATGATCTATAATAAAGAGAAGAATCAACCAACTAACACCAGTTCAGAACTGGCACATGTGTTAGAATCAGTAGACAAAAACATGAAAGTAGTTGTCAGACCTATTTTCTATACATTCAAATGATGAAAGAGTCATGGGAGATATTTTTAAAGACTTAAAATTTCTAAAGAGGAAAATTAATTTATGAGATGCAATCATATATGAGACAGGATTGATGGCAGATTAGACATGGTAGAAGAGAAGATCAGTGAACTTGAAGACAGAAAATCCAAAATAAAGACACAGAAAAAAAGATCCAAACATGACAAAAGCATCTGTGAGCCATGGAACAACTTCACGTAGCTAACATCTGTAATCAGAAAAATATCTAAAGGCAATCTGACTAAGAAAGTTTCAGAATGATTTCTCAAAATAAGATGAATACAAAATGGAAATGAAAACCAAAAGCCATAATTGAGTAGTCTGGTAAGCCTACTGAAATCAAAGACTAAGAGAAAATATTAAAAGCAGACAGGAGAAAATAAAGACATGTTACACTTATGAGAATGATAATTACCCAGGCAATAGACATAGAAGCCAGAAGAACAACATCATTAAAGTGTTAAACAAGGACCTAAATAGCAGTCTCCTCTGGAATTCTGTACCCCAAGATGACCACCTTCAAAATGAAAGCATAACAAAAAATTGTGAGTCAAACAAAAACCGAGATAATAAATTGTTGGTAGAATCAGTCAAATAAAGTACTAAAGAGAGATTTTCAAATTCTAGAAGGAAGCACTGTAAAACAAATAAGGGGTGAAGAATCTAGAAAAAAAATTTGTGGATAAATCTATATATGAACCTTGCCTGATGAAAACCAAACACCGTGTCTTTCATGTAAAAAATATATGTGTATTTTTTAAAAATCATAAAAACAATGACATAAAAGTCTTGGAGGTAAATAAAATAAGTATTCTAAATGCAGGAAGTGGTAAAAATATTAAGATTAAGTCTAATAAATCAAGTATGCGTTTTGTAATCTCTAGGGCAATCCACTAAGAAAATAATTTAAAAGGTGTAACTAAAAAACTAATAAACAGAAAATGGAATGATAAGTATACTCAATAAATACCAAAAATATATATAGAAAGCAGGAAAAGAGTAACAAAAAATAGAGGGGACAAACAAAAACTCAAATAGTTGCATGGTAGCTATTACCTGCATTTATCAATATTTTGAATGTAAGTAGTTCAAATGTTGCAGTTAATACAAAACATTTCACTAACAACTATCTGCTGATTAAAAAGACCCAAGGTAAATGTAAGTGAATGAAAAGTTTGAAAGTGAAGAATATCACATGCAACCACTAATCAAGTTATAGCTGGTGACATTCTGTCATTAGTAGGGGAAAAAAAAAAGACTTCAAGGAAAGTCATGGATAGACATGAAATTTTTGTTGATGAAGAAAACAAATTCACTTGATAAACACATACATAACTTTAAAATATAGAATAATAAATTGACAGAATGAAAATGAAAATTAGAAAAATATGCTATTGTATTGGACATTAGTTTCTCCTGGTAATTTATAGAATAATCAGATATATAGAATATGGCCCATGTGTCATTTAATGAAGTGAACTTCTTGAGAAATGGATTGTTAAGTGATTTTTGTCATTGTGTGAATGTCACAGAATGTACTTATACAAATCAAGTCAGCCACTGTATCACTAGGCAATATCGTTTTCTGGGGCTGCCAGCATATATGTGGTCCATCATTGGCTGAAGCATTATTTGTGGCATATATTGTATTTGAATAATGCTTTTAACAAATTTGTTCCAATTAACAGTATTAAAAATCACACCCATAAAGTACAGAATATACAAATATTTTAAGCACCCAAGAAATATTTTACTAAAACTGAATAAGTACTGGGCCACAAAACAAGAATAGAAATATACTCAGATAGAATATATTTTCTGAGGTAAAACTAAGCCAGCAACAAATAACAAAATAATAACTAGAGAATATTAAAATGTTTTACAATTTAGCAATAAATTTCTACATAATTAATAAGTAAAAACATCATATCAGAAATTAAAAAATATTTTGAAACAAATGAAAATATTACATATAAATTTGTGGCATGTGGTTATAATAATGCTATGATGGAAATTTGTGGTTTAAAATTCATATAAACAAAAAGATGTACACATTTTTAATGGCTAGAAGAAATTAAATTTAAAGAAAATTTTTAAAAATGTAATGAACTTAAGAGCAGAAATCAATTAAATAAAAGGAAAAAAAACAAGAAGCTAGAATTTTTTTTAAATTGGCAAAGTTGGGAACCCCAACTAACCGAAAGAAGGAGAAGAAGAAGGTGGAGAAAAAAAGAGGGGGAGGGGGAGGAGACGAAGGAAAAGAAGAAGATCTGGTATAGTGATGCCACCTGCTTCACTCTTCTTGCTAAGGATTGCTTTAGCTATTTTGGGGTCTCTTATTTTTCCAGATGAATTTCATGACTGCTTTTTCTATTTCTATGAGGAATGTCATTGGGATTTTGATTGGAATTGCATTGAATCTGTATAGTGCTTTTGGCAGTATAGTCATTTTGACAATATTAATTCTGCCTATCCAAGAACAAGAGAGATCTTTCCATCTTCTAAGTTCTAGTTTAATTTCTTTCTTTAGGGTTCTGTAGTTTTCATTGTAGAGGTCTTTCACCTGTTTCATTAAGTTGATTCCCAATTATATATATTTTTTGAGGCTATTATAAATGGGGTAGTTTTCCTAATTTCTCTTTTAGAGGATTCATCACTGATGTACAGAAACTCATTTGATTTCTGGGTGTTGACTTTACACTCTGCTACTTTGCTAAATTTATTTATTAGTTCTAGAAGCTTTCTGGTAGAATTTTCCAGATCCTGTAAGTATAGACTCATGTCAGTGACAAATAGTGATAGTTAGTGTTCTTCTTTTCCTATTCAGATCCCTTTAATTTCTTTCATCTGTCTAATTGTTCTGGCTAGAGTTTCAAGGAGTATGTTAAATAGAAGTGGTGAAAGAGGGCATTCCTATTTTGTTCCAGTTTATAGAGGGAATGCTTTCAATTTTTCTTCATTTAGAATGATGTTGTCTTGGGCTTCTCATACTAGACAAAGATGCCAAAATGTGCATGCACATGTGCACACACACACACACATACAAACACACACACACACACACACACAAACTTAGCAAACTTCATTGTTACCAGTACAGTGTTGAAATCTTTCCCCCTGGTTTTGGGAATAAGGTGAGGATTTCAGTTCTTATTTCTACTCAACATTTTATTGGAGAGTCTACTGAAATGAAGAATAGGAAAGTATTAGTTAGAAGAACTGGAAACAAACCTTTTTAAAAGACTATTTTGCATACAGAAAATATGCTTAACTACATAGAAACTCAAGAACAATCTGATGATAAACATGATACTTAGTGAGCTCACCAAGGCCATTATATATAAGGTGAGGATACAAAAAGTATCAATTGTATTCTTAAATCAAAATGAATAATTAGAAAAGAAAATTTGAAATAATAGACTTTCTTTTTTTCTATTCCCATCTCCCCTCCCTTCCCTTCATTCCCCTTCACTTAGAAATAGTGTTTAAAAACTCCTATCCTCAACAAAGCTTTACTAAGGGAAATTAGATTGAAATAAATGGATGGATATACCATGTTCATTGATTAGAAAATTCAGTGTTGCTAAAGACATCATTTTCTCCCCATAAATCAATCTATGGATGGAGTCAATTAATTCCAACCAAATTCCTAGTGGGTTTTTAAAAAATGTGTGTAGAAATTTACAATCTGATTTAAAATTGACTTGAAAATGCAAAGTACAAAATATGATCTAGACAATCTTGATGAAAAATATAGCTCAAGTACCAGATATCAGGAAGTATTATAAAGCTACAGCAATTAAAACAGGTGTTCCTGGTGGCAACCAGATCACTGGAACAGAATGGAGTCCAGAAGTAGATGAACACAGTTACACCATCTGATTTCCAAGGGCAAGGGCAAGGACCATTGGAGCGTTCTGAAATGCTGGTACTGTCGGGTACCTTCACCTGGGCAGAAAGTTCTTGCACATACTCACTTTGTAAATCTTCATTCAATAAAATAAGTTCAAAAGCTAATTTGCTTGTTGAATTCATTTTTATGCATGACAGAATGATTAAAAAGTTGTTGTGACCCAACTATTTACTCTCCATTCTGCCTATGGGATGATGCTAATCTGAGCCAGAAGCTGAGCATTTTAAACCCTATTGCTGTTTGTGACTCTGTCTCAACAGTAGGCAAGTTTTCACATTAATTTTGGTCCCTAGCACTCTTTGGTCTAGCACTATTGCTTGAGGTTGTCAACAAGTATAAAGTGCAGCATGAAGACCAGCTTAGAGGGTCCTGTTTTATTCTAGAGCATTTTGGTGGGAAGGAGCTACCATCCTCAGCCGTTGAAAGTGAAAGGGTAGTCAGTGGCAGAATTTCTCCCTTTTAATGGGAACATTTTTTCAAATTATAAATTAAGTCTAATCTTTGTTGGGCGTATCCCATGCTCCAGGGACTACGCTAAGTACTTGCAATACAGTAACTCATTTAATGCATAATGACTGTGTAAATCTCTTATTTAATCCATAATAACTATGTGAGGTAGGAAGATTTATTTGTCCCATGCTACTTGGGAGGAAGTGGAGGCACAACGGTGGAGGAATGTGTCAGATATTACACACCAGCAAGTCATGAAGCCAGGCAGTGGGCAGGGCTCTGCTAAGGCTCTTGTTCTTTACAAACACATGCTAGGCAACACACAAACAATACATTTCACACTGCATGCAGCTTTCTTTGTTTGCTTGTTTCAGAAAATACAGAAGAGAGCTCCTGGCCTGAAGATATTTCTCTGCAGAACCGTGCTCTTTGTTTGAGGTTGGCTGGGCAAGGGCAGGAAACATGGGGACCCAGCCCCTTGGGCTGGACAAGGAGAATCCTCCCTTCTTTCTCTCACCTTCTTAGGGGGATAGTTGCTTGTTAGGAGAGTTGTACATTTCCTTTTGTAAGAAATTTAAAAGATGGGTAAATTAAGGTTTTGAGCACAAATATATATATATATATATATATATATATATATATATATATATATATATTTTTTTTTTTTTTTAAGAGGAAACACAGCTTATCTCACTGCCTGGAGTTTCAGGGCTGTCACCCTCTTCCTTTCTTCAGAGTCGCCATTTTCTGAGCTCTCAGCAATAAACTTAATAAAGATTGATATCAATGACAAATTCTGTCAACTTCCAGGCTGCAAAACTTAGTCACTGTGCAAAATGGACCAAGGAAAATAAATAACCCGAGGAATGATGGAGTGTGTAAATATTGATGTGGACGCTGGGTGCAGAGAAGTTAGACGAAGCAAAAAGCAGCTTAGTGATGGCAAGTTCCTCACCCTGGCTGGATGCAGAAAGGTCTTTGCATGTTGATTTGAATTCTTTGGCATGATTTTCAGGGTGGGGATGTCTGCGGTAGGTTAAATTGGAAGCTCTTGGATTTAAAAAAAAAAGGAAATTTAGAATACGTGTATACTTTAATTCAATAAAAACCATTATGAAAATAGGCTTGCATGTAGAAAAATTTGAAAATATACCTAGGAAAAATGGAATAATAAAGAATGCCTATAATTCTATTGCCCAGAATATTTGTTGTGAGACTTTTTTTCCATGCTAAATGTACACATTTCTTAATTTCTGAGATGCAAATATTTCAAACTTTGTTATTTCTGAAATCAGATCACATCTATGGATATATATATATATATATATATATATATATATATATATATATATATATGATATATGGGTACTTATGTCATTTTGTTTAAATCTGAAAAGACTATTAGTCTCATCTCTCAGTATTCATAGGGGGTCAATTCCAGCTGCACCTCGATTGGAAACCAAAATTCATGGATACTCAAGTCCCTTTTATAAAATGGTACAGTTTTGCATGAAACCCAGACACAGTCTTCTGTGTACTTTAAATAATTTCTTGATTACTCATGTACTTAATAAATGTTAATGCTATATTAATAGTTGTTCTAATGTATTATTAGGGGAAAATGTCTTTTATGCTGCTTTTGGATATTTACTGAAAATTTCAATCAATGGTTGAATCTGTGGATATGGAGGTCCAAATGTATTTAGGCTAATGATGTCGCCTAAAATCAAGGGAATATGTTACTATCATGTATTTATGGAAAATATTATCATATTATGGCTTCTATTTTGTCTTTTTCATTATTGTAAAGTTTACGCAAATAATGGTAAAAACAAAATTTACCATTTTATGGATGGAACTAGAGTCCCTCATGTTAAGTGAAATAAGTGGAAGTCAGAAGGTCAAGAGTCATGTGTTTTCTCTTATATGTGGAAGCTAGAGAGGAAAAAAGGAAAATGAAGGTGGTGATGGATCTCCTAAAAGTCAGAAAGAGATCAGTAGAGGAAAGGGACCAAGGGGCAGGTGGTGGGGAAGGAGTGGACAAGTGCTGGGGAATGATTTTGGCCAAAATATATTATTATATTGTGTGCCTATACAAATATGTAACAATGAATCCCATCATTATGTATAACTGCCAGAGTCTGGCTGGGCACAAAATCACGAGCCACTCAAGCAGGAACAAACTTTATTTTTGAAACTGCCACCAATGCCCCGTACACTCCCGGGAAGAACCGACCCCTGCAGCGTTCTCCCCGAACCCCACCGGAAGTCCCTCCTCCGGAATTCCCTCCTACCGCACTTCCCCAACCAATGGGAACTCTCCAGGAGTCCCATAGCAGGCCCAGGTGAACAGCAGGAGTCCAATATCCATAAGAATGCAGATCTTAACATAATCATATCATCTCAATGGCTTGCTGGCGGACCAAAAATGCCATGCATCATATTACTTGGCTGTGGCTCTTAGCATATAACTAAAATGCACCAATAAGGAGTGAGGAAATAAAAAATGTTACCATCTTAGCCTTTTTTATGAGTGCAGTTCAGTGGCATTGAGTAAATTCACAATGTTTTCTAATCCATCAATATCTGTTGTCAGAAGGTTTTCATCCTAAAAGGTCACTCTACCTATCAAATAATAACTCCATATTCTCCTCTCTACCCAACCCTAAGCTCTATTCTACCTCCTGTGCCTGAGAATTTGCCTATACTGAGTGCCTTATATAAATGGAATAACCCAATATTGATCTTTTTGTGTCTAGCTATTTCACTTAGCATAACATTGTCAAGATTCATCTATGTCGTAGCTTATATCAGACTTTCATTCCTTCTTTACACCCAAGCGAGGCCCCATCATAGACCACATTTTGTTTATCCCACCATCAATCCATGGATAAGGATTGCTTCTGCTTTCTGGTGGTTGTGAATAACACTCTGATCATTGGTAGGGGAGTATCTGTTTGAGTTCCCGCTTTCAGTTCTTCTAGGTCTATACCTAAGAGTGGAATCACTGGGTCGTTGGTAATTCCATGTTTAAGTTTTCAAGGAACCAACATATTGTTTTCCAGAGCTGCACCATTTTACATTTTCAGCAATGTACAAGGGCTTTAGTTTCTCCACAGCCTCATCAATACTTGTTATTTTTTTCATTTTTTAATAGTCATCTTACTGCATATGCAGTGGCTGTGCATATTATTTTTGAAATCCACTTTCTTTCTGTTAATGATATATCCAGGGCCGTTGATATCCTTCTATAATCCTTATGAATTGCCATTTTAAAGGCTGTATATTATTCAGTTGTATGTGTGTACATACATATTTTTTAAAAATAAGCCTCCATTATTGACTATTTAGGTTGTTCTGAGTTTTTTTTCCTATTATAAATTATGAGGAAATGAATATGCTACAGCTATTTTTTGCACACATTATTATTTCCTTGGTATAAATTCCTAGATGTGCTATTGTTGAATTAAAGATATGGCATATAAGGCTTTGATTCATAATTCTAAATTGCCTCTGCTTAGTTACAAAAGGAAAAAAATCAAGAGTCCTTCAGTGAGGAAGCACCCACATCACCACTGCCAGCCCCAGAGACTTCATTGGAAAATATTTACACTTGGTGAGAAAGAGAAAATGCTATAAGAATTTGGTCAATGAAATAGAAATTGTATCCGTCAGCTCTTTTCACCAGATGGCTTGACAATTCTAGAAAGATGAAATTCTTTACAATATTCATCTTGTGTCTGAGGATAAACTTCTCTCAAACAAGTATGATTAGTTTCTTTTTGACCCAACTTTCCTATTTCTCAACTGCCCTTCTTGCCCAGAATATGTGGGAACATTTTTTTTAATAGGATAGGAGCAGATACTCTACTACAGTGTTCCCCTAGCAATTACTTGAACTTGAGATTCTGGAGAATCTGCATGTACTTTCTATAGGAAAAGAACAAAGAGAACTTTTTGATTAGTATGTCCAAAGTGCAGATAATGTACCAAATCTACATCATGGATGGTCTGGAGAATTTTCTTCCTTCTGAAAAATTGTACTGAAATCATCCCATTTCATTTCACCCTCATCACTTATTAGGGTAGCTGTTGCAACATTGATCAGAAAGCAGAAGCAGCCATCCGAGGTTATTACAACTGCAGGCTGAGCATGCCTAATCTGAAAATCCAAATTCTGAAATGCTCCAAAATCCAAAACTTTCTGAATACTGGCCTGATTCCACAAGTGGAAAATTCCACCCCTGACCTTATATGACAAGTTGCAGTCAAAATGCAGGGGCACTAAAAATACTGCATAAAATTACCTTCAGGCTGTGTGCATATGGTGTGTATGAAATCTAAAGGAATTTAATGTTATACTTGGGTCCCATTCCCATTATGAATCTGCAAATATTTCAAAGTATGAAAAAATCTGACGTCTGAGGGGCTGAGAATATAGCTCAGTTGGTAGAGTGCTTGCCTCACATGCACAAGGCCCTGGGTTCAATCCCCAGCACCACACACACACACACACACACACACACACACACACACACACACAAACACCTGACATCTGAAACACTTCTGGTCCCAGGCATTTTGAATGAGGGATACCAACCTGTACCTAATCTTACTGAGTCACCTCAGTAAAAGCCATGGCCTAACACCGTGTCTTGTAAATCAATGTTTCTCACCCCTAACTGCACCAACATACCTGAGGCCATTGAAATACAGATTGCTGGGTCCCCCTTCCTGAGATTCTGATCCAGTGGGTGTGGATCAAGCCTGAGAATCTGCATTTCTAACTTCCAAATCAGTGATGGTTCAGGGGCTACATTGTAAGAACTATTACCCTGATTGCTGTCCCCTGTCATTCACCTCCTTCAATGTAGTATTTATATATATATATATATATATATATACACACACACACACACACACACACACACACACACACACATATATTTAGTTGTTGATAGACCTTTATTTTTAATTTATTTATATGCAGTGCTGAGAATTGAACCTAGTGCCTCACACATATCAGGCAAGTGTGCTACTGCTGAGCCACAGCCCCAGTCCTCTCGATGTAGTTTTGAATGATCATTTATGTGAAAGAGGAAGAGCAGAGACTCTACCAAAAAAAAAAAAAAGCCATACAGATTGCGATAATCATGATATAGGGCTTATCACATAAGCTATACCTGTCTTATTCAGGGGACATTTTCTTTTCTGGAGAATTATAGGGGTCTTCTTATTTAGGGCTGATGTCAGTAAACAACTAACTTCTCCACACTGAAGAAGAGAGGGCAATCTGGATCATAGATCAACCGTGATGTCCTCACTGGGGTCTCTTTGGTGGTGCATGGCTCTAGCAATGAGTGTTCGTGTGATAAGTATTGAACAGCACCGGAAGATGGCTTAATATCTCTTTGTAGACATGTGTTATGGTTCCCAAATAAGATACATTGTTTTTGATAGTTCTATTTCCAATCACTCCAGGGCACTTGGCATCTGGTGGTTGGTACATGTTACTGGCCAACTCAAGGTAAGGGGGCCAGTCTGCAAGATGCACTGGAAACATGTGACTATGAGAGGAGGTGATATTTAGGAACGATGGCAGGTGTGCCTGGGCCTTGTGTGGTCCCTGCTGCATTGCTCTGGACTTAGCCACGGGACTTGCTTTGGCAAAACCACGCTGTGGCATGTGTGATGGCCCAGAGGTGTGGTAAGCACTCGTACACTGGGGCTTGTTCCCTTGAAGTGCTTTCTCTCCAGAGAGCTGCCATGCTGGAAAGAAGCCCAAGAAGGTCACCAGATGACCACAGAGGGCAAGAGGCCATCCGGGATGCTCAGCCCCAGCCCAGCTCCCAGGGGATGCAAAGCTGAAGAGCCATCTACTGAGCCCTGTCACTCACAAACTCATGCAAGATAGGAGGCTATGAGAAAGGACAGATCACCAAAACAGAAGGGACCAAAAGGCGGTGTCATTTAAAACCTAGAAAGCAAATCTATAGTCACACAGGAGATTTCCCTGAAGTCATTTCTCCTTTTGTGATACCTGCATGGTAGTCCTGTCCTCAGAGGGAAAAAGAAAATACTAGACGGAAAGAAAATTTCATTCATTCACCCCTTCAGTCAATGCCTTTAGCTTGGCTTGGTGTGAATACAGGACCTAGGGAGGGAGGGACAGAGGAGGACCCATGACGCGGGGAGTCCAAGCCCAGAGGAGTCAATGCCCAGACATGCAGGATGGGGAGGAGGCAGGGCGAGAGAAATTCCCCGAACAGGTGACTTTGCTGGGTAGGGACTCCTGTGAAGTCTTGATTTGGGGTGATTGAATTTCAGGCACTTTTACGAAGTGGGCAAGGAGACAAGCCTTCATTATTCATTTAAAGATTTCAAATACAGCTCCTGGGGAGATTTGATCAATGCATCCCACCGTCCTGGAAGCATGTGCTGCACACGTGGCCAAGAAACGATTTCCTTCCATCTGTGACAGAGCCTCATGGGACAAAGCTACCCACCTCCTCTCCCTTCCCCATGACTCCTCCTTCCTCCGCTGACACTAGCCACCTGGGAATTGCCAGCAAGAAAGGCTGGCATGTGTGGGAGCCACCGTAAGAGAAATCTTCCCAGAGGAGAGGTGCTAACCAGGTGAGGACCATGACTCTGAACACGTCTCCTGTTTCCAGAGGAGGGAGACCCTGGCACGGAGCCAGGAACCAGGAAGGGCATGAAAGGAAGAACTAATTTGGAGCTGGTGGGGTGAGCGTGGTCTGGCTAATTTAAAAACAGAGATAGAGACTCCAAGCAGAGCAGAGGACTCTGACTACCAGACGGGGCTGGTGGGACAGGGTGGCAACAATGGAGTCCCCAATGCCCAGGCGTGAAAGGGTCTGTTTTGACAGTAGGGAGCCCATATACAGAATGACGACTGGTGGAATTGAGAGGGGGGCTCACCTCCTACTCCGGGTTTTATTTCCACTTGAATCCCTTGGAGGCAGAAGTTGAGGTTATTGGCTTGGCACCATAGTGAAGGAAAACCCCAAGCCAGCTCTTCAAAGACCTTCCAGGCTACGAGGAAAGCCAGTCAAACAGACAGCTAATGGGCAGATGGAAGGACCGTCCCCACACATGAATTCATTGAGGATCTATTATGGGGCAGGCACCGTACTGAACACCACGCTGGACGCTGGGGATCCCCAACAAACAGGACAGAATCCTTCTCTTTACAGAGCATCCCTTCTAATTAATATCTCAACCAAATATATGGAAGTGTGCTGAGGATGGGGGAGGCCGGGAGGGTAGCTGGGGTGCAATGGGAAGCTCGCAGGAGACCGACTCTCAGTGTGTCTCAGCTCACTTGCTCTGTGACCTTAGGCAAGTCCCTGAACCTCTCTGAGTCTCCTTTTTCTATCTGCCTAGTCTTACAGTGATGCAAAGTCTCTGTGAGAATGTCACGTGGTCTCAGTTTGTTGAAGAGAAGAGGAAGGGCAAGACTTTACAGAGGGGACAAACTTTGATCTTCATGCTGTTGGCCAAATGGAAATTTAGACCTCTGTGTGTGTGGTAGCTCCCGGCAAATATGGCCGCCTCATGGGTAGAAACGTGGGAATGAGAAAGAACAGAAATATCCAGCAGGAAAGCTTAGAGGAAAGAGCCAGAGAGAACAAGTATGCAGCCTGTCCCCAGAGTCATTTTATAGAGGCTGGAATTCGCTGCTAGTGATATTCCCTGGCTTCTCCCTGGCTTCTCCCTGACGTGGCTCATGGGCTCTGGGATGTTTACTGCAGTGCATTCCAGGGAGGGTGCAGAGAGCCACGTCCAATGTCAGAAAGCTTGGAAATCAGTCCTTGGTTTAATTTTAACTCTTTATATAAACAGTGACCTAATCTGAGGAGGGCTCGGTCTGGCCAGGCATCCCAGTCCCCACATGTCCCCCTCCTCCCTCCTCTGCCCTTAGTCAAACTGTCTCGCCTTTATCTCACAGATGGACTCTGCAAATAAGCACGTGTGATCTGTGTGCTCAGCTTCCTTGAGAAGAGCCAAAGGAGCCAGCAAAGCAAAACACCCCAGCCAGCCGTGGGGGTCACGGGAGCCCAGCCCGTGAGCCAGGCCCACCAGAGACGCTCTCAGGAAGGCCAACGGAGGCAGAGGTGAAGGACTCGACTGCCCATCCAGGAGGCCCCTTCTCCCCCTGCAGCCCAGCCCCGGCTATTATTTATATTTTTCTTGAGAAGTATATCAAATCCTCTCTCTATTCACTGTGCAAACCAAGTGAATTCTGAGTGTGGCCCAGGCAGAGGGAGCTAAGCTCTGGGTTAGGGCTTTATTGCTCCTTCTCTGTAACTATTATGGGGGCTGAGCTCCCCATGACTCGACAGATGGGCAGCACCCGGGAGAGCACAGGAATGTGAAATGGGCCTTCCAAGGACTCAGGTGCAAACTCAGGAGCTACGCAGCCACTGGGAGCCCACAGGTGAACCCAGTGTTGGGTGGAAGTGGACAGGGGACCAGGGAGAGGCAGACTCCTGGGTGGGCGTGGTGGGAGGAAGGGAGGGAGGGACAAGCAGCGGTTAAGATGCCCTGGCAGGTATGGTCCAGGTCAGGGGTCGGCAAACTCTTTCTGTGAAGGACCAGAAAGTACATGCCATCCGTAGGCCATCCGGTGACTGTCACGACTCCTCAGCTCTGTCAGGGTCAGATGACAGCAGGCAAACCCAGGTCTTGTCGGTGCTCCAGTGCAAGACGGTGTACAAAAGTGGGCAGCAGGTGGGCCTGGCTCGTGGGATGGGTTCTGTGACCCCGATCTAGGGGGTTTTCCCTTTTCCATGTTAGCCATGATGTCCTAGGAGGAGACATCTGTGACTTCCACTTGCTTGATTTCCTTGACCAATTCCTTGCCACTGGCAGGAGTTGTAAAGGTCAAGGCACAGGGGCTGAAACCCGCCGCACGCAGTCAGCTCAGGAGCAGTATCAGAACATTCCCTGACAACTTCATAGCAAATCCTCCATCCCCACCATTCTCTCCGGGTCGGTTAGGATCCAGAGTTGGCCTCCTACTCTATCCTCTAGGCTTCTTTGTTTCCCTTTTATATTTTCTCTTCTTTCACTGTGCTTTCAACAGGAGTTCCCCAGTCCAATGCCCCAACCCATAAATCCATGACCTAGCCATTCCCAAACTAGCATTTTCCCATTCTGGTGCAATCCATAGTCAAGGGTGAGAGCTGGTGTGGTGGTCAAGGCTGGACTCAGCTATTGGACTGCCTGGGCTCCAGTACATGGACTGCCCATAGTCACAGCCAAGTTCACTGACTTTTCCATTCCTCAATTTTCCCACCTGTAAAATGGACCTATCTCATGCTGCATAGTCAAATAAATGGCTAACACATGGGTAGCGCTTAGTAGGTCAGCACACTGAAACTCATAGGCATCTCATGTCTGGGCTGCACTTCTTGATTTGTCTTCACAATATTTTATATTGACAAGACCTCCCGGGATCAGTTTGAATCCCAACTCTTCCAACTCAAAACATAATGCACGGTCTTGGACGAGGGGGGGCTGCGTGTATGACAATCGATTCACAAGATGACAAGGGAACTGAAAAAGGCCTGTGGATGGTGACATTATAGCCCTGCAGCTTCCTCCTGTGCTTGGGGCGATGCTGGTGTGAACATATCTACAAGGCTCCAGTCACAGTGAAGCCCTGCTGTCCCCTACAGGACATGACAGTCGATCATGGAAACAACAAGTGTGCTTCTGGTTTATTACGTCTTATTTACTCATTATTTTGCATATATAAAACAGTTCCCTGTGAGACAGAATGCACGTTATGCCAGGAGCAGCCACATCGCACGTTGACCACTTCTCTTGATGACATCGAGAGGCCACGTGGAGTGACTGACCCAGAACATCTGGGTTTGTATTCTTCACACAGTGACGGGAACCCCTGATGTCACATTTCCTGGGAGGTAGCCCCATCAGGAGTGATGCTCAAGTGTACCTCTGCTCCAGGTGGTGTGTGGCAAGCCACAGCCCTTTGCAGAAAGGTGAGGAGCTAGGGATCTAGCTGGGCTCAGGTAAGCCAGCGGTCCCCTGGGAAGGCCAGCTATGCGTCCTGCTGCTGTGTGTTAGCCAGGGCCCCAGGCCTGCCACAGCGAGCTTAAGCAGAAGGGAGCACAGCCCCCCTCCGACTGTCCATCACTTCACTAGACACCCTGGGGCCAATTGAACTGTAGACCCTTCAGTGAATCAGCCTCAGGGGCTGTGGGTGGGAGAAGGGGCAGGTCCTGCAGGCAGCTGCCCGCCCGACAACCCTGCTTGCACCCACTGGACCTCCTATCAGGGCTTTTTCCTGCCCATTGCTTGGCCCCCACTTCCAAGTCCTCGGTCAGTGGGACTCTAGCACTGACTCTAGCAGTAACCCCTGGGCTGAAAGGACACTTAAGGGTTGTCCTCAGGCAGCTCCGAGGTGGTGTGGCCGTGGGGAGACAGAACAGAGTTTTGAAAACTTTCTTCCAACCTCCCCCTCTGATCCTTTTCCCCCCACCCAGACTGGTCCCACCTGTGTCAGAGGAAGACGAGCTTCTGTCACCCCAACGACGTCCCCGGATTCTCTTGGATTGTCCTGGGGAACTGTTCCTGTACTCCATCTTGCCCTCTGGCTTTTACTCTTTCTTAAGGATTGACTTGGGTGGCAGGAACCTGCACACCAAGCTTATTCCTGATCTTAGGAAGAAACAAAAATAGCATCATGGTGCCTAAGGAGACTCTTCTCCAGCTCTCTGTCCTGGGTCTCTGTCTCCTGTGGGTGCCCCAGTAAGATGTCACCATGTCTCTACTTCAGTAGCTCTGACAACAGGACGCACAAGCATGAAGGGGTGGGTCTGTCCATCTGTTCATTTTTTGAATTTTTTACTGAGAAATAATATACATTCAGAAAAGAATACAGGTCGGACCTCCAATCCACCTTCACAAAGAGATCACATCTACATAATCTGCAGCCACTTCTAGAAACATTACAAGGAGATTTGCTAATGTTAATATGGCCAGTGTCAGAAAAGCCTTCCTTAAGGCTAAGAACTCCCATTCTGTAATTTCCAGCAACTCTTTCAGCTCTAAGGAGTTACACAAAATAAGTGCAATGTTTTCTTTTTTTAGAAATATTTTCTTACTTTCAAGTACTTGGAATAAAACGTTTGCCATCCATTAAAAATTCTCTTTCCCCGTATTATGCAATCTTCTCTCAACCTGTTTTGCTATGACAAGATGCTGCTTATGATGGTGTATGGAGGTACACCGGGTTGGAGGGCCAACTTAAGCAAAGAGACATGTGGAGAACAGATGTTCAGAGACAGAAAGTGACTCTCTGATCTGGTCAGTAGCAATACAAGAAGCAAACAGAACCTGAATGGCGTCTGCCACAAAAGCCGTCAAGTTCCTCTCCTCTGGGTCACGGTGGGAAGTCTGGTTGCTCCAGGCCTCCTGGGTAGGTGGACATCAGGTGGACAGAGAGCAAGAGACACCAGCTGATGCACAGGCTGAGGTCCTCCAGGGGACTGGCACAAGTCAGTGGCAGCCCAGGGACCCAGGGTGGTGCAATCAGAGCTGGCAGCTGAGAGATGACCGCTGAACTGAGGTGAGAAAAAGTTCCGGCTGCTCCCAAGACTCAGGCGACACTCATCTGAGACTAACTAGAGAAGCAAGGACCCTCCAAGTTCTCAGGGACAGCCCAGGAGACAGGTTAAGGTGTTGGGGACCACACGGATTAGATTTACAGACTTTGGGGACAGGAATTAATTCTTGCTGATGTGGATAACATGGAGTCGACTCAGCCTCCTCCAACAGCCTCCTCCACCGTGCCACCTGGAGCCTCGGGAAGGGACTGGACCAAGTGGAAATGCAAAATGTATTAAGTTTGGACACTTTAGAGGCGTGTCCCCTTCCAGATTCTTCCATAGTCCATAGAACTTCTCCTTTTCTGCTTCTTCCTCCTCCTTTTCCTCCTCCATCTTCTTCTTCCTCTTTTAAATACTGAGTCCGGTTAATTCAAGGTATGAAAAAGGAGTCCCTCATTTATGTTAATGTGTTCATTTAGGCAGGTATTTGATATGCTCTTTTTAATACTATTTATTCTTAAATTTAATTGTTGCTTTTTCATTCCAATTGTATTCAGGGAACATTTGAAAATAAAGGTGGTGGGTTTGGCCTCCTCCGAGTACAGAATCCAGCTGCTTGGGTCCTACTCGGGTCTGTTTTTAGCTTTTCCTGTGTACATACTCCTAACCTTTGGTGTCCTGAGTCGTTGTTACATTTGTTCAGAAAGAACTTGTCCATTTCCTGTTTCGGGGCCTGACTCAAGGCCTGTGTCTGTTCCCCCTAGCGTTCCAGAGCCCGACCACACAATTTAAAGTATAATGGGTATTGGCTATGGAGTATTCAAACCCATTGCCAGAAAAATACTGTTGGTTAAGCAGAGGTGGTTTTTTTGGACTTACTGCAATAAGGCAGAACATTGGCAGGCTCAGGAGTCCAGTGGCATCTCAGGATAGAGAAGTCGAAGGAGGGTTACTTAAGGTTTTAGAGCCGGGTTGGGTGAATTTTTGCGTAGCAGGGAACAGGTTGGGATTGACCTGTTAGTCCTGATAAGTGAGACATTTCAGGAATTCCATAGTTTAATTACCCAGGGGCCAACGTTTATTGAAGCAAGTCATTAGGTTATTTTTGCCTGGTCCCAGCCTTGGTCAGCTGAAAACCAGGAAAGCAAACTTTAGCCCAGAATGGTTTAATGCAAAAAAAAAAAAAAAAAAAAAAAAAAAAAAGGGAAACAGGTTAGTTTCAGTTCATATGAGCATGCAAAAGTGGTTTGACTACCACTTCAATATCCAGGGGGAGCATGGTTTTAATATTTTCCCTCTAACTGATCTGCTCTTCTAGGTGGGCACATTATGGGTAAATAAGAACAAATCCATTGGTGCAGTGATTTCAACAGCCCCTTTAGCAAACGCTCAGCCTGTCTAAGTGAAAACGCCCAATCACTCAATATCTTTCACACTTCCGTCCTTTGTAGCCCCTCTCCAAGATGGTGCCTGGGTTTGTAGGCAAAAGAATGCAACCTAGGTATCTTCTTGGCAGATGAAAAAAATGACAGCTTAGGGTCCTAGTGACTGGGACAGTGACTCTTGGCCACCTGCTTGCTGATCTGTCCATTGGAGTTTCCAGTTAAACTTCATAGCTAAGAGAATATTTTTTTCTAGTTCCTCTCCCTTGGCCAGAGCTGACAGTTCTCTCTGGGTGACTTGGTGTCCCCCCAGCAATAGACAATCGCAGCACACTCTAATCTCTCGTTCTGTTCCTGAGCCTGCATATTTCTTCCCAGCCTTTGGGGGCCTCCATGATAGACCAACTAGATCCACTCTAGGCTTCTCTGTGTGGAAATAAATGAAGACTAGCCATAAAAGGGAAGCAAAGTCTATTTATTCTAGGCTTGCTCTAGTGAGGGAATCACCTGCTGTCATTGTGTCTGGCAGAGACTCAAAGGCAGGCAGAAAAGAGGGCAGTCTGTCCAAGGGAAGGCTGCCGGTCTGTCCTGATGGGTGGCTATTGGCACAGGGAAGTTGGAGGCAGCTAACGGGAAGCAGGCATCTATCTGTGTGATTAGTGAAAGACGTGTCTCAGTCCAATTTGTGTTGCTATAACACAATACCACATGCTGGGTAGCTTATAAAGAAAAGATATTTATTTCTCACAGTTCTGGAGGCTGGAAAGTCCAAGATCACAATGCCAGGATCTGGCCAGGGCCTTTTTCCTGCATTATCCCATGGTGGAAGGCAAGAAGGTAAAAGAGGGCAGGAAAGCAAGATTGCGCTGAACTCACTTTTAAAACAAACCCATTCATTAATTCATTTGTGAAGGCAGAGACCTCATGGTCTAATCAACTCTTAAAGGTGCCACCTTTCAACACTGCTGCATGGAGAATTGATTTCCCAACACACAGATGTTAGGGAACACACCCAAACCATAGTAAGATGCACACTCAGCTTTGTCTGGTGGGTCTTAAGTTGGAAGCTGAGAAAAATCTTAGGGAAGCTGGCCATTAATCAAGTCTTGGTCATCTCGTGCCGATTGTTAGTAGTTATCATGTAGATTCCTTGATTGTTGCTAGAGACAGTGGTGTAGTTTCCTGCAAGCCTAACTTACAGCAGGCTGGCTTCCTGAGTTGTTTATTGTTGACAAGAGGACCGGTTTCCTGGGAAGGTTGTTGTAGGCTGTGGGTCAGAGTTCTGCTTTTAAACATGGTCTGGCCACTGTCCATTACATATTCAGTCTCTCACTACCACACAGGAGCTGGTGGACTCAACCAGGCGTGCAAAGGGGACCCTCCAAGCTGCTTCAACCCCTTACCAATGTCGCAGGTGCACAATTTCGTCTCCATGCCTCTGGCCCTTGGTGTTGACATCAACTGCTGTTGGATTCTCCTAACTCAACCCCTTCCTCTTTTCTTCCTCTTTAATTTTTTCTCTTATCATCTCCCATGACAGGGAGAAGAGGGCTCACCTGCTTTCTTCTGTGGCATTACTTCTTCCAATGGGACAGCAAGTCTCATGTCTAGCTCTTGTCTCCAGAGGAAAAAAAACTTTCCCACCTTGCAGAACTTGAAGGTCTGGGTGCTCCCCAGATTTGGGGGTGGCAATGGACAGGATGTTTCTTTATCCTGTTAGACAGACTAACGCCAAGGTTTCCAACCTGTCACCTCGAGCCCTGTCACAGATATCTTGTGTCCAGTTTATTCCTGCCACATTAGCCACTGTCTAGGAGCGTCTCGACCAGAAAAGAAGTTAGGTTCAAGTGTGTTGGTGGGGTGAGACACAGAGCGGGCAGCACAACAGGACCCAGGAGATGTCTGAAGCAGTTTATTGCTCACAGATCCCGGTGACCAGAGGGCAGCAAACCCAGCAGGGCCAGTGGAGGAGAGAGGCCATCAGGAACATGGGCACTCAAGCAGCAGGTGGGAAGCAGGACACTGAGAAAGACAGGCTGGGGTTGAAGGTTTCCTTGGCGTCCAGGGCATTGCCCAAGCAGGTCTCCCACGGGGTGTTCTGAGTGGCAGGATTGGAAGGCAGGTGCACATCATGAAGTCACGGTGAGCTTGAAAGATGTTCCCGGTGGCTTATCTGTGCAGCCCACGCAGGACGGGAGTCAGGGGGTTACCCAAGTAGGTTGCATCTAGCTGCTGCATAAGGAGGTGGTCACTGAGAGGCAGTCGTTTAAGGCAGGTGACAGATGGGTCACCATGAGGAAGGAGGGGAGATGGAAAACTGGAAACTGCGTTAAAGGTGACAAAAATCCCAATTCTGGAATGAAAAAAAGTCCAACTTACACTGAAAATGAATCTCAAGGCAACCTAAAATTATATGAATTCACTGCCTAGGACAGAGGGGGAGATAAAGAAATTCAGGTAGGTTTTAGGGAAAAAAAATACTTTCCTTGCCAGTCTATTTTGTTTCAAATCCTATATTGAATATCAAAAGCTTTCTTTCTCTTGGCATACCACAAGACTTACCCCCAGACCTTGGGGCAGATGACCCTGGAGCCAATTAGGAAGAAAAACCTATACTTGCAAAACCAATTGCATTAATTTCTTTTTCTAAATATGGCTCTGATTGCACCAGTTATTCTTCACCACGTTCACATAGAATTCTTTTGTTCCTGCTTCCTTCCACTGGCTTTCTTTGGGGTAGCAGAGGTTAATAGGGAGAAATGAAGCTATTTCTTGTGCTCTGTTAAAAAAAATGATCTCTTCCTCTCCATTTTAACTGCTGGAATATAAAGTCTCTTTTATCTTCTCAGTATAGGGCTCCACCTTTTCAGAGGAGGCTCCATTAGTTTTTCTGTTTCTTTCCCATAATTTTGAACTTCCCACCCCCCACTTGCTTGACTCTTAATGGAAAATAGATCTCCAGCACATCACTTGTAAAGATCTTGTTCATGAGGCTCCCTACCTGTCCCTCTACTGGAAGTCCGTCAAGGTCTGTGTGTGCATACATGTGCAGGCATAATAGGTCCTCTGTCGTTCCTTGACTTGATTGCCCTTACAGACCGCATGTAATAATAATTTTATATCTGAGTTTGGCTGTTTTTTCATTCCCTCTAGTTCTAACCCATTATTTTACATTTTCAGAGGCTCATTATGACTCATTGGGCAGCCGAAGAAACATAATGAGTCCAAGATGATTGCATGTGGCGGCACTCCACAAATAGATATTAAACAGCTCATGAAATCTATAAATGTCCTCACTATCCTGGGTGCATTATAAAGCTATGAATCAATAATTCAGTTTTGTATGCTCTTTAAGATTCTAGCTTTCTTGACTTTTCTTCTTGGAGATGGAGACTATAAGCAATACAGGGAAAAGAAGGTTGATGGAGGAGAAGAATACAAAGAAAAAAAGAAGAAAATATTTAAAAATATAATAAAAGCCCTTTCTCAGAACTCTTCGACAGTTGTCCCCATGAAGAACAAACAATATCAGGCACAGAGTATAAATGTTCAAAAAACATTTGTTGAATGAGCAAATAAGTTTAATGTCTATATTTTGGATTGAATTTGGATGTGGGTTTTGATAGTGCTTGGCACTGCCCATGTATCCGTTCATTAATTCTCAAAACTGAGGAAGGGACTGATATTATCACCACTTACCAAATGGTAATACCAGAGGCCACCAATAAAGAGAAATATACAAGCTGAATGTTGGGAAAAGTCCATGTTTATTAGGAAGCCTATGAAGATACTGAAAAAAGAAACTATCGAGGAATAACTAAATTTGGATTCTCCTTTAGGGTCTGCATTTCATGCCACCATCTACCAACTTGCCAAGACCAGACACATGAGTATCATCTACACTCACACCCACACCCGATTCCCCACCACATTCCCTCTGTTCTCCCACAATTTTCATATACATCCTCTCCTGCTCCACTGTCATTACCAAATTCCAAACTGTCATTAATTCTTAACTTGGTGAAAGAAAGAACCTTCCAACCAATCTCCCTGTCTCCACTCTTGCTTCTTTTCCCACTATATGCGGACATAATCTTCAGAAACCTAACTGTGGTCCTCTTCTGTTTAAACATCTTCCAAGTATTTCCCTCGTTTTGAGGATAGAGTGGAAGTTCATTTTCAGAGCACACGGAGTCCTTCAAGATCTCCCCTGGATCTCCCTCCGGCCTCATCAACTCACCATCGAGAAGAATTTCCCGTTCTCCTTGAACATCCATTCTTCGCACCTTCCTTAGGACACCCGTGTCTCTGAGCATGTAAAAGCAGTTTCCCTTCTTCTCCTTCCTTCAGCTGTAAGACATCCTTGAAGATCTAGCTCTGTTGTCCTCTGGGACACCTTACCTACTTCTCCTGTTCCCTCCAACGAACACACATCTCAAAAGCGAGCTTCCCACTTTATTAGACTGGATCCCAACAGGAAGGCACCCAACGACCAGTCTAAAACCTGAAGAGAGCTTATTCACAAGGGACTAAGTTTGAAGTTGTGGGTGAAGTTAAGCAGAAGAAATTTGGGGTTAGTGGCAGCCACAGAGCTGTCACATCCCTGGGTCAGAAGGCAGATGGTAAGGGAGAGGGTGGGTTCCTTTGGTAGGATCAGTCATATTTAATTGAGTCATCCTCCAAAGGAGGGTTAGAATAAACACCCATGAGCTACCTCTCTGTCCTCCAGCCTCCTGAAACGCTCCTCACTGTGGGAGGCACCAGGAAACCAGAGGGCCCAGGAGTCTTGTTGCTGTGACCCACTTCGACCACCCTCTAGGGGAAGAGCTAAAAGTGATGCGACGAGGAAAGATCTCCCCTCTGCTGCGGACCTCTAAATTAAACTGATAAAGGACAGATGGAGAGCGAAGCATAGAAATTTTACTTATGTTAATATTTTTCCATGGCACAGGGTCCTTCGTAGAAAAGAAATGAAGATCTCCCACGAGGGATTCGGCCTGAGAGCTCATATACCATTTCAGCCAAGAACAATCAGTTGTGGAGATGTGACCAGATTAAAGCAAAGGGGTTTCAGGCTTCAACAATAAATTGTGGGAAAGCAACTAGGAAATTTGTGGGGAAAACCAATGAAAGATAAGGATGATTTTAGTAGATTTGTCTGTACAGATTTGACTTGACATCAACTACCCATCTCCAGTGACAGAAAAGTTCTCTTCCTGGTTCAAGAAAGGAGGCACCTTTCGCAATGGGGAATCTACACCTCTTGGAAGAAGGCAAAGAGTCTTATCTGCATCTACTGTTTCTCAAATTTCAGCTCAAACTAAGCAGTATGTCCAAGTGTGATATTTGGGGTGGCATGCTGAGGGCAGATCTGCAGGGGCACAGTGCCCTTCTTCTGTGGCCCACGGTCTCTGTGCACACCTCTGAAATCCACACCCACCCCTGAACTCTAATTGCTGAACTGCTTCTCTCCCTACTTAGTCTGTCTGCTGTTTGAAAAGGAGTTGGGCCTTTCACCTCTTTTTCCCAGCGGCTACTATAGTGCCTGGCATATGACATGAATGCAATACGTATTCTCTAAAATGAAATAAAAATGTGATTGTGCACAGTGCCAGAATTGTTAGAGACCTCAGAGGTACTTTAGTCTACTCTTCTCATTTCCCACATGAAAAAAAAAAAAAAAAAAAAAAAACAACTGTCACCTGGAGGCAAATGGCTGTGTCCAAGCATTACTATGAATAGCAGTAAACTCAGGACTAGATTTTCATTTTTCTGATTCCAGGTTTCCTCTACTCCTTAATTTTAACTGTAATCTCAGGTTGTTCCTTGGAACCAGAACTCATACAAGTTTCCCATAAAACTCAGAGTCGTATGTTTTGGCAACAAGAGGGAGACAGCGAGAAGGGTTGAATCTGCCTGCTTTGATTCCTTTGCCAAAAACAACTTCTGAGTTCTCTGGATAGCACACTTGCAAACATCGCAAAGTGCCACAAGTTGGAGTCATGAAACGAAGTGTGGAGCCTGAGACTGAGAATAACTCCTTCGCACAGACTACCTCTGGTGGTGGGTGGTGAGGTTTTTTTTTTTTTTCTTTAACATCCTATTAGCACATTATCTTTAGTTTCCAGAGCCTTTCTTGGTTCCAAACTTACAGGTGGTGATGGTGAGTGGGAGGGAGATTGAGTAAGATGTTCCTTGGTTGGGAGGCAAAGCTGTTGGTCCCTCCTCACGCCATGGTTCAGCCATTGGCCACAGCTACTGCTGCAGGTGCGTCTTTCTTCCAGGCAAATGCAACCACTGCTTCTGAAATGCGTGCATGCCAGGAGCAAGAGTCAGGAGCACTCATCATACTGGATCACAATCACCTGTTTACCTATCTGCCCTCACCCCACTGTGTGCTCTTGAAATCCTTGGTTATGTCTTCTGTCTACGTAGCCTGAATGCTGGTCAAGTGTCCAATTTTGCATTCTTTGGTAAGCCCCAAAGGAAGAAGAAAATATTGGGTGGCTTTGAGAACGTGGATTCAGTGGCGAGGAGCTAGATGACAAGACCTGGCCGCCTTCTGAGCCCTCATGAATAGAGGGTGCTCCTCCCACCACCAAGTGGCCGATGTGATGATCTAAGAAGATTGTGCACTTGCAACTCCTGTGAGGAGTTGTGTGATCATACAGCTTTGGGTAAGTTAAGCCACGTTGGAACCTCATCGTCCTCAGCAGTAGAATGAGCATTCTAACTTTGAAGGTCTTTTCCTGCTCTGAAATTCTATCGGATTCTCTTACCATCGGATACCCACCTCTCTCCTCTTAGAGGAGAAGCCAATCCACTAAAAGGACAAAGAGAAAACTATATGGATGATGTATGATCGCAATCAATGTTTCTACTGCCAAAAGAAAACCCACACTGAATATTTGAGTTTTTCAGAGGACATGTACTGTTTGAAAATCGTCTTCCGTCTTGCATTTAAAAAAAAAAATTTTTTTTAAGAAGAAGAAAAAGACAAGTGGGAGAGGCATCACATGCTGCACATAACTTTTCTACTTATAGACAGATTTTTTTTTGATGCTTTTTTTCCTCTCTCTCTCTCTGGAGGTGTGAGGGAGGATTCCCATAGCTGGAGGAGGGTGGAAGTCAGGGGACTGTGGGAGAAGGCAAGAGTGATCGTGGGACTAAACTTAATTCATTAAAATGTGTGATTTAAAAAAAAAAACCATTTTGCCAAAAATGAGCTTTGTGGGAAGGAGAAGGCAGCAGGGGCATGGATGTGTGGGGGAAAGGGAGGAGGAAGAAGGCCAAGAGAAAAGGAAATCTTATTTGTTGCTCAATGTTGAATCCCGCATAAAGAATGTGTCATGAGCCAATTCAGGGAAATTAAAATGCAAATTGGGGGAGTTCAATCTATTAGGCACAGATATAGTGGACTGACATTATTATCATTCCTATTTTTATAGGGATTGTGAACATTCTCCCAAAGACTTCAGAAAGTTTGGGGAAACGAGTTAGCCTCTTTTCTCATTTCCAGACTTTTCTCAAATGAAATGGCAGCCATCTGTCAACATTGTGCTTTTATTCCTTTCGGAATACTGTGAACTGCATCAGAAACTGACTGCATTTGTTGGGGGTGACACTAGCTGTTGTAACCAACACCAAGCTCCAGTGACTCAACACAACAGAAGTTGATTTCTCATGCACACAACATTCCTGGGCAGGTATTCCTGGTGGACATGTGACTTTCCTCAACGAGACGGCTGAAGTTTAAGTTCAGTGAACTCTGCTACGTTTGAATGGGTCCCCTCCAAATTTAGGTGTTGTCAATGGGATGGTACTAAGGGGAAGGAGGGGCTTTAAGGAGATGATTGGGTCAGGAAGGCTCTTCCCTTCCAGAATGGAATTTGGCATTTCATCTCGAGGCTTAGCTATCTCCTTGGGAAATAGAAATTCATAGTACCTGGCCCTGGAAAGAGAAAAAATAAGGTGGAAAAAAAATTTTTTTTAAATGACATTGGTTCAGAAGCAACAAAAAATCATTCTGCATGTGTTCTACTGCCCCAACCCAGATGAATGAGTAAGCTGGGAATGAAGTCTCGGATTGGGTAGCAGGGATCAGGGATCAGAGAACAGGACCCACTGCAGCAGGGACATTTCACTAGGTAAGAAGGAGCGTGGATTTGGACAATCAGTCATTTCTCCACTGCCCACTTACTGTCATCACTCTTGGACTCAAAGAAAAATGGCAGCACTTCCTTTTCCAGTGACTGTAACTCTTTTTCTAAAGGCTTGCAAGACAGAGCCCTAATTCATCTCTCCTGTGAAATTTTCATGATTGAGGGGAAGGGCACGCATGGGCATGGCCTGCGTTGCTGCACTTCTCTTTGCTTTCCCCTGACCCTTCTCCACTCTGGAATCTACTTCCTGTCCACCGCCAGTCCCTGTGGTCTCTTCATGCATTCATTAGACCCCTGTTTGTGTACCTCATGGGTCTCCTCTCTTAGACACATTTGTTTGAAAAGCTTTGTCTCTGTCGATGAGTTTCCAAGCGTTCATCCATCAACCAACAAGATAACGTCCCTTAAAGACACCCTTTGACAAGCAGAACCCCCAAACCATACCCAGGGTGTCCCCGAGTGTGTCAACAGCCACCAGGAACCAAGGATTTTTCTACTTTGCTTATTAGTCAGAGAATATTAGAAACAATGTTTTAGTCAGCCTTTCCACTGCTGTGACCAACGGATCTGACCAGAACAACTGGAGAGGAGGAAAAGTTTATCTGAGGGCTCACGAATTCAGAGGTCTTAGCCCATGGAACGCTGGCTCCATTTCTTGGGGCTTGAGATGGGGTTGAACATCATGGCGGAGTGTGTGGCAGGGGGAAGCAGTTCACATCATGGTGATCAAGAAGCAGAGAGGGAGAGACTCACCAGATACAAATACCTACCCCACAGCCATGCCCCAGTTCCTACCTCCCCAGCCACACCCTTCCACTGCAGCTAATCTCATCATGGATTAATCCACTGATGGGGTTAAGGCTCTCACAACCCGATCATTTCTCCTCTGAACCTTCTTGCTTTGTGTCACATGTGAGCTTTGGGGGGGACACCATCCAAACCCTAACGGACAGCTTATTTTCAGCAGTGCAGAAGCTGAGATGCAGGGAGGTTAATGAGAGCCTGGACCGAGTTCCACAACTAATTTGTGCAGAAGCAAGTGTAGGACCCAGGAGTCGTGACTTCCATGAGTGTTCTTTCATTTTCACAGAGTCACTCGGGCAGGGGAGCCAATTCCAGCAGGCTTTGAAAACAGTGGAGACACTTCAGTGAATCTGTTTCAACACGTGTCCTGTGTGAGGAAGTTTTCACCAGTCTTGCCATTTCTTTTTGCCACCCAAATCTTTTCAATTTTTGGAATATGGAGGATCATTTTATTTTATTTTATTTTTATTTTTTATTGGTTGTTCACAATATTACAAAGCTCTTGACATATCACATTTCATACATTAGATTGAAGTGGGTTATGAACCTCCAATTTTACCCCAAATGCAGATTGCAGAATCACGTCGGTTACACATCCACAATTTTACATAATGCCCTATTGGTAATTGTTGTATTCTGCTACCTTTCCTATCCCCTACTATCCCCCCTCCCCTCCCCTCCCATCTTCTCTCTCTACCCCATCTACTGTAATTCATTTCTCTCCTTGTTTATTTTCCCATTCCCCTCACAACCTCTTATATGTAATTTTGTATAGCAATGAGGGTCTCCCTTCATTTCCATGCAATTTCCCTTTTCTCTCCCTTTCCCTCCCATCTCATGTCTCTGTTTAATGTTACTCTTTTCTTCCTACTCTTCCTCCCTGCTCTGTTCATAGTTGCTCTCATTATATCAAAGAAGACATTTGGTATTTGTTTTTTAGGGATTGGCTAGCTTCACTAAGCATAATCTGCTCTAGTGCCATCCATTTCCCTGCAAATTCTATGATTTTGTCATTTTTTATTGCTGCATAGTACTCTATTGTGTATAGATGCCACATTTTTTTATCCATTCATCTATTGAAGGGCATCTGGGTTGGTTCCACAGTCTAGCTATTGTGAATTGTGCTGCTAGGAACATCAATGTGACAGTATCCCTGTAGCATGCTCTTTTAAGGTCTTCAGGGAATAGTCTGAGAAGGGCAATAGCAGGGTCAAATGGTGGTTCCATTCCCAGCTTTCCCAGGAATCTCCAAACTGCTTTCCAAATTGGCCGCACCAATTTGCAGTCCCACCAGCAATGTACAAGTGTACCCTTTTCTCCACATCCTCGCCAGCACTTGTTGTTGTTTGACTTCATAGTGGCTGCCAATCTTACTGGAGTGAGATGGTATCTTAGGGTGGTTTTGATTTGCATTTCTCTGACTGCTAGAGATGGTAAGCATTTTTTCCTGTACTTGTTGATTGATTGTATGTCCTCCTCTGAGAAGTGTCTGTTCAGGTCCTTGGCCCATTTGTTGATTGGGTTATTTGTTATCTTATTGTCTAATTTTTTGAGTTCTTTGTATACTCTGGATATTAGGGCTCTATCTGAAGTGTGAGGAGTAAAAATTTGTTCCCAGGATGTAGGCTCCCTATTTACCTCTCTTATTGTTTCTCTTGCTGAGAAAAAACTTTTTAGTTTAAGTAAGTCCCATTTGTTGATTCTTGCTATTAACTCTTGTGCTATGGGTGTCCTATTAAGGAATTTGGAGCCCGACCCCACAATATGTAGATCGGAGCCAACTTTTTCTTCTATCAGACGCAGAGTCTCTGATTTGATATCAAGCTCCTTGATCCATTTTGAGTTACCTTTTGTGCATGGCGAGAGAAAGGGATTCAGTTTCATTTTGTTGCATATGGATTTCCAGTTTTCCCAACACCATTTGTTGAAGATGCTATCCTTCCTCCATTGCATGCTTTTAGCCCCTTTATCAAATATAAGATAGTTCAGAGTAACTTTGGGCCAGGAAAAATGGGAGGATTGAAAATCTGCCAACAGACCCGTGGCCTACATGTGTACTTGATTTGACGCATAGAATCATGATTTCTATGTACTTGATTTCTATGACAGCATAGAATCATGGGGAAAGGACAATCTTTTCAATAAATGGCACTGGTTCAATGAGACATCTACATAGGAAAAAAACAACCTTGGTACTTACCACACACTACACACAAATAAATACCCATTGCAAATGTGAAAGGCAGAATGGTCAGTCTTGTAGAAGAAGGTTTGGCAAACTTGTTCTGAAAAGAGCCAGATATGAAACATTTGGGGTTTAATGTGCTTTGGGATCTGCTGTGGTCTTAGGCACTATGAAAACACATAAGCAGGACTGCGTCCCCCCATAAAAGGAAAAGTTGATTCAAAGACATAGATGGTGGAACGGATGGACCACCACTTGCCAATCTCTGCCCTAGGAGGTGACAGGGGAGAATATCTTCATAATCTTGTGTTAAGATTATTAAGCAGCCACAAAAACTACTAACCGTCAAGGAAAAGCTACAATAGACTCCTTTAAATCTGATACCTGTTCATCAAAAAAACACCACTAAAATAGAACAGCAGTCTACAAAGTGCAAGAAGTTATTTGAAATAGTGTGACTCGCATGTATTTTTAATATAGAATATATAAAACGACAATTCAATAAGGAAGACAATTCAATGACATGATCAGACATGTCCCCAAAGAAGGTAGCCAAATTGCTAACGATAAATTACCCTTAGGAAAATAAAAGTTGAAACCAAAATGAGACCTCACTCATACCTATCAGAATGACCCTGATTTAAAAGTCTCCATACCAAATGTTAACAAGAATCTTGAGCATGCGTACTGTTGGTGGAAGTGTAAACCATACACCTGTTTTTGAAAACTCTGTGGCAAGTTTCTTCTGAAGCCAAATATATGCAGAGCCTATGACTCAGCAATGCCGCTTCTCAGCAAAGTCCCACAGGCATGTGTACCAGAGACATGTAGAGGAATGTTCTGTTAGCATCACTTAGAATAGCTTCAAATTGCAAACCACCTAAATGTCCTTCAAAAAAGGTCCAGACCAAAAACAAACAAACAACAACAACAAAACATGGCATATTTATAGAATGAATACTGAACAGTGTTGGGGTTCAGAACATGGTACACTACAATGGCAGTGTTCAAAGCCAAGATTCACTTTCTCCTGCCCTCGGGGCTCTCACTTCTTATTCTCCCCAGAGGCAAGCCATAGAAACTAGAATTCATCTTCCCCAAGGCAGGTCCTAGAAGCCAGACCTCTCTGTCCCCTGAAAGGCAGTCATAAAGCCCGGGAATATTACTATTTCCCCACCTCTCGGTGTAAGAATTGCCATAAAGGAATTCTCTGACCTACCTTGTTTGATTGTAGGTCATTAGACTTCCATTATGGAGAGGTTCCTGACCCACACCCAGAAAGAGGGAAACTACAGACAGACCAAGAGAAATCCAACCAGACAGGTCTTGCTGGGATTCCCACCGGGTCTCCCGCCACTAGATCCTTCCCTTTTGGTACCATCCTGTGTCTACAGGATGAAAGGCATAAAAACTGAGGGTTCACCCTGCGTCTTTGGGCCTTCAATTTGAGGGCTTCTGTGTCATGTGAAACTAAGGTCAAATGTTTGTTACGGTTTTCTCCTTTCAACCTGTCTTCTGTTTCGGGGTGTTGGCCATGACTCTATGATGGACAGGAAAAGGATCACCTCCCCCCACCTCTAAAACAGCGATGAAAAGGAGTGAGCTCCCATCACATCGAAATCTGCAAATAGAGTGTCAAGTGGAAAGTAGCTAGACCTCAAAGAATACAGGAGGTGTGACTATAATGACATGTGGTCCCAACACAAATAAAGCCTGCTCACGGTGTTGAGTCAGGATGGCAGTGATCTTTAAAGAGAACAGATGGGTTTTGGAGGGGACATGGAGTGAGGTTTTTGGGTATTGATGATGCTCCATTCTTCAACTAGGTTGATCCCAAAACAAGGGTCTTCATTTTGTGGTGGCTCATTGGACTGCATCCTTGCCAGCCTATGTGTATTTTTCTGTACTATGTAATACTTCAATTAAAGGTTTTCAAAAGTCCACTGGAGTTTTGGGGTTTTGTTTTTGTTTGAAGCTACTGCCTCACCTTCCAAATACATGCTGTAGTCCCCAGAGCAGGGCAGATTCAATAGCGAAAGAGATGCTAAGATGGAAAAGCAGCTGGATAAAGAGGCATGGCTTGGAAGCACCCACACAATCTCCTCAGACTGGCTCAAAGACTAGGAAGGCTCCAAGCTGAACGTTCAGCTCAAAATGACACCTGACCCAGGGACCCCCTTGCAGAAGGAAATAGCCTCTGGGCACAAGAAAAGCTCATCTCAGGATTATCAGGACAGAAGAAGTGCAAGGTAATTCTGTTCTTCTAGCAACTGCCCCACGTTGTTGGTCCCTCTGTCCTGCCCTGTCCATCCTCATTTATGTCTTGTAGGAAGTGGCTTTACACATGGGACAGTGGCTCAGACTTAGGTGTCCCTAGAGACTGGCTGCATTGGTTAATATACTGGGAGATCTATTATTTTTAAATGCCTGACAGTACAGAATTTTACTCCTGAGTCCAAGAAAATTTTATCTTCATGAGATAGAGAGAATTTTATAGAAGATTATTTATTCCATCTCCTTCCGAGTTTTCTCTGCCTTGAAATCTCATTTGAGGCTTCCTAAATCCACATCATCTGAGCATTCCCTGGTAGCCAAGACCACTACTGGTGCCGAGAACTTTCTCCAAGAGAAGCATGTCGGCTCTCTGTCAGTGTGCAGTGGAAGCTAAGGCTGACCCCTGTGACCTGTTTTCATAAGCTTTGGTGGTTACTAGAATCCCACCAGATGGCAGGCAGGGGAGGCTGTAGGTGTGTCCCTTTGAGTGTGGCTCAATGGGAAAACACAGCCTTCAGAGTCAAAGGTGCAGATACAATGTCCACACCCCCGAAATGCCCAACCTCAGACCAAATGTCAGACTTGCTTAGAATCAGGCTCCTCGATTATGAAATAAAGAAAAGTGTTTGCATTATAAAGAAGTTGTATGTTGTTTCAGACAGCTTTTTCGCTGCTATGACTAAAAGATGTAACCAGAACAATTGTAGAGGAGGGAAAGTTTATTTGAGGGCTCACGAATTCAGAGGTCTTAGTCCATAGAAGGCTGGCTCCATTCCTCAGGCTGGAGGTGAGGCTGAACATCATGGTGGGAGAGTGTGGTGGAAGGAAGCAGCTCATGTGATGGTCAGGAAGCAGAGAGACTCCACTCACCAGATTCAAATACATACCCCCAAGCCACACCCCAATTCCCACCTCCTCCAGCCACACCCCACCACTTCAGTTACCACTCAGTTAATCCCTATCAAGGGACTCAATCACTAATTGGGTAAGACTCTCACAACCCAGTCATTGCTCCTCTGAACCTTCTTGCACTGTCTCACATGTGAGCATTTGGGGGACACCACATCCACACCATAACATACGTGAAACGTAAGACAACTTATGTGCCCCTAACCGAGGATGACACACAGTAGGAATGACACCCCAAGAGCCCTGTTGGTGACCAGGCATGTTTTATGTGCTGTGTACAGTCATCCTTCGGGATATGCAGATGATTGGACCCAGGACCCCAGGGTCCCCTGGAGACCAAAGTCCACAGATCTGTAAATTCCTTGCATAAAACAGCATAGCATCTGTGCATTACCTCGACATCTTCCTGTATACGTTAAATCACCTCTAAATTTTCCCTAAGAACTGGCACAATGTGAATGCTTGGTTAATAGTTGTCCCACTGAATTGTTTAGGGAATGATGACAAGAAAAAACTCTGTACTTGTTCAGTACAGACACAATTTCTGAAAAAAAAAAAAGTATTTTCCATCTGCAGACAATTGAATCCACCGATGAGGAACCAGAAGATGCAAAAGGCTACTGTATTCAGTGATTCAGTTAATCATCACGACAACCCCAGGAGTAGGTTCTGTTACAATTACCAACTTATAAAGGAGGATCCGAGAGGTAGCACAGAGAGGTCGAGCGGCCTGCTGGAGGTCGGATGGCTCTGCAGAGGTGGGGTGGGGGCGAAGGGACAGTCTGGATAGAGCCCACGTTCCTACCCACAACGCCAGACGGGGCACCCTGTGCCCAAGGTGGAGGCCACAAAGCATGCAGTGCTTGCTTCTCTCAACTCTTCTTGCATCATTTCTCACATATACTGATGGCATATCAAATTTTTAGGTTTAGAAAGAGAGCGGTAAGGAGAAGCCTTACCTGGCTTACCTGAGTAGTTTCTTCCATTGACAGATTTCATCTTCTCAGTGAAGAATTACAGGGAAGAGGGCAGCTTTGGTGAACTCTAGCCTAAGCAGCAAGCACACATTGAGCACCTAAGGTCTGTTCAGCTCTGTGCCAGGCAGCAAGCACACATTGAGCACCTATGGTATGCTCAGCTCTGTGCCAGGCAGCAAGCACACACTGAGCACCTATGGTATGCTCAGCTCTGTGCCAGGCAGCAAGCACACACTGAGCACCTATGGTATGCTCAGCTCTGTGCCAGGCAGCAAGCACACATTGAGCACCTATGGTATGCTCAGCTCTGTGCCAGGCAGCAAGCACACATTGAGCACCTATGGTATGCTCAGCTCTGTGCCAGGTGAGAGGAAACAGAGGCCAAGTCAGATTCTTCCCACTCACCCCTCCTCCCAGAGGGACTCTTAGTCCACGTGGAAACACTGGGCATCGGGGGGAAGAGTAAGCTTGGGGCTGACGAAGGGCTGGTGCTCACACAGCGAGTACTCCCTCCTCCACCAGCTTTCTCAGGGGTTCGAGTGAATCCAGACCCACTCCCGCCCTGAGCCACACCGGCGAGCCCTCTCCACCTGGGTGTTCTCTGTTGCTTTGCCTCTGAAGCAGGAGGGACATTGTTCCTACTTGCCAGCAGCAGCCCTGGACCTTCCAGAAATTGCTTTGCCTTCGTAGAGCAGGTTTTAATTTTAACTCCCTCCCCTCCTCCTTTTCTCATCAAAAGTTAATTAAAACACTGTGCAAGCACAGAACCCACTCACTGTGATCAGCAAGAAAGGAAAGAGAGCAGGAAAAAGTGCATTCGTCGTCGTATCCCACACCAGGTTGGCAGGGTCCCTCAGGGTTCTGCCGAGGCTGGAACTAGAGACACTCCCTCCTCCAACCAGACCCCCGCCAAGGGCACGGTGCCTTGCTGGCCGCCCAGACCCGCGGGCTGAGGGCAGCGGCCAGGCCCTACAGCGCATACCTGGACAAACAGAGGAAACTCGCTGCTGCCTCCCTTCCACACGCAGGAGCTCCTCTCCAAAGCCTGGGAAGTGTCCTCACAGGGAAGAGACCCCTTTGGGACCATCCAGGTCCCAGTTCAGCCAGACAAGGTTGTCAGCACCGTTGGCAGGGGAAGCTGAGAACAGGAACCAGGACTTGGAGAACTCACTTAGGACCCTTTTTCCTGTTGCTTTGGTTCTCCCATGTGAGTGGGTTCTCCATCTCTATGACCGATACCTGGGATAAGTCAACTTCAAGAGAGGAGTGGCTGGGTGCAGTGGCACATGCCCCTTATCCTAACTACTTGGAAGGCTGAGGTAGGAGGATGGCAAGTTCAAAGCCAGCCTCAGCAACTGAGCGAGGCCCTCAGCAACTTGGTGACACGCTGTCTCAAAACTAAAAATAAAAAAAGGGCTGAGGATGTGGCTCAGTGGTTAAGTGTCCCTGGGTTCAATCCCTGGTACCAAAAAGAGAGAGAGGGGAATGGTCTAATATGGTCACAGCTCTGTTGCTTTGGGCCCTTGGTGAGGCAGAAAATCGTGGTAGAAGTGACGGCAAAGGAAACCGGTTCACCTTACAGTGGTGGGAAGAAAGAGAGGGGGGGGGCAGTTTCCTAGTTCCTGCATAAATATTCTAGAGTGAATCTAGAGTCAACACTAGGACACTAGCAGCCTAGTGTCCCCCTTGAGAGCCTGCCTTCAATGACCTAGCCCCTGGACCCTACTTCCCAAACATTCTATAACCTCAAAGCACCACAGACTGGAAAACAAGCCGTTAGCGTGAGCGTCGGGGGGACACTGAAGACCCAAACCATCACACCTTCTCTGAGCCCTGCTAAGACGGATGTCAAGGTGGGATAATCCACGGAACTTCTGGGATTTGGCTCGAGGCTTCTAAGATCATACCTTCAGAACTTTTCCAGGATTGGCCCAAGAGCAACGGTGACCATGGGGGCCTCAGCTCTAGTGAACCCTGCACCGTGGGGGGCGGGGCTTCCTGGGTCCACGACCTGTTGGAATCAATGGTGATGCTTCTCCTCCCCCGGACCCTCTTGGAACGTATGTGAAAGGCAGGAGGGAGCAAGGGCAGTCCTCCTGGATGCCACATGTGCTTCCCTCTTTGTGTGGGCTCCTGCCTGCTCTGCAGAGCAGTGGGAGTTAATCCCAGGACTCCAAGGGCTGGGAAGGAGGGGAGAGTTGACAGCTCCCAGCAGGGGACAGAGTGGCGTCCATGTAGACCTCTCTGGAGCTATAGCATTGATTTTCCACTGAAGTCCCCAAGTGTGGATGAATCTACAGGCCTCCTTCCAGGAATTATCTGACTCTGGGGAGACAATAAGAAAGGAACCAAAACTATTTTTGAAAAGTTTTCCAAAGTTGGTGAATGCCATATATGGCCCCATTGGCTTTGAAATTTTCTGGGCTGGAGGGAGGAGAAACACGTGATTGTGTGTGACTTGTTTAGAAGCTTTGGCCAAGGCCTAGATTTCTCTGAACTAAGACTGAGGAAGCAGACTGTCCCCTAGGGCCCTGGTGCTGACTTTGAGTTGGGATCTTGGAAGCGATCCTGTAGATTAGGAACAAAGATGCTGGTTATGCTTGCACAACAGGGTTATAGATCTTTTTTTTCACTCTGGAGTCTTTATGCAGGAACCAGGAAACGTGATCTTTCAAGTGGTAATCGGAGCAGAAGGGCTGCTGAGTTTGAGTTTGGAAGCAAACAACTCACTTGTGCCTTGGCTTGTGTCTTAGGTTGGATTCCTCAGAAGCAAACCTGAATAATTCATGGCAGGATTTTCTCCAGGCCAGAGAGGAAGGGTGCTGGGACTGAGCACAGTACCAAACAAAGCCTCGGGGACAGAGACATCGAGGTGTGACTCCCACTGTCCCCAGGGCCTCCTGTGACAGTCACTATTGTGCTGATCAGGGCCAAGAGAGTGCAGCATCCATGCCACCTACCCGCCCGTCATCCGCTGGTCAAGGGCTGTTATTTCTGGAAGGAAGTGAATGTCCATCATTGGTTTCTCAAAGTAGTTCCAGGACCCTGAGGGCGGCTCCCTGCTGGACAGAGACACAAGTGCTGCGTGGCACACCTGGGACTGGGTGCATGAAGATGATAAAGGGCTCCCAACTGACTTGTCCCAGCCCCTGCAAACCAGCCCTTGACTGAACTGCCCCAACCCCCACCAAAATATTCACCCGTTGAAGTCTTAAACCCCAATTGGACTACATACACAGATAGGGCTTTTAGGAGGTAACTAAGATTAAATGAGATCATAAGGGTGGGACACTCATCCAAGAGGACTGGTGGCCTCATAAGAAGAGGAGTCACTGAAGATACCTTCTCTATCTCTTCCCATGCACACTCAGTGGGGAGGCCACGTGAGGATATAGCCAGAAGGCAGCCATCTGCAAGCCAGAAAGGGTCCTCCCTAGGAGCTCAGGTAACCAGCACCTTGATCTTGGACTTCCATAACTGTGAGAACTAAATAGCCTTTGTTCAAGTCACACAGTCCGTGGCATTTTGTTATGGCTGCCCAAGCTGACAAGATCAGACCCGGTAGCCCTGGCTGAGAAGTCATTGCCAATTGTGTACAGAACAGGTTCACTACCTGCAAGAGACACTCTGTGGCACACAGGGATCTGGGTGGTTGCTGTGGATTTTCCAGTGCCTTGGGTCCTGCCATAAGCCCACAGTTAAAATCCATCAGTGTCCCTGGGCTCTGTCCCCAGCATTGCCTCAACTTTTTCTGGTCCTCATGTTCTTTGTTGAACTGCATGGAGATTGGGCAAGAGCCAGACCAGTAGGAGGATACCAAGGTACACCTGTGTTTCTCCTCCATTTCCCAGTCACCCCTTCTGAAAAGAATGCAAAACCCAGTTGCCAAAGAATCGGCGTAACTTCCTGGCCATCCTTCAGGCTGGAGACCCTACAGTGAAGTCGGAACCCTCTGGATCATAGATGTCTAGCCAACCTGCTCGCATGACCCAGAAGTGAGACTTGGGCAGATGGTTGTTAGCAACTGAGCCCCCAGCCTATCCTGCCAGGGAGAGACTTCTGAAGTCACAGTCCTTGTCCTGTATGAGCAAGAAATTGCTTCTTGAAATCCGAAGCTCACTGTTGGCTTCTCAAAAGCGTGGTGCCTAGCAGGGGCCAGCCAGCCCAGAGAGGAAGGAGGAGCGGGATGCAGAAGCGGACTGGGGATTGGTTTCACCTCCTCCTCCAGAAGGCAGGGACAGAGAGGAGTCGGGAGAGCAGAGCAGCGACCCAGAAGCAGAAGGGCCCAAGCTACTGGTTTTGACCAGGTGCAAACCAGGGAGTCATGCCACGCCACCATGGAGCCCCGAGGTCCCTGTCAAATCCACTTCCTCAGACTAAAAACAATTCCTCGTATATAAACCAAAGTGAATGTATTTTTAACATCTCAGAAAACCCACCTTCCTGTTGGTTTGGGGGCTCCCTCCCAGTCAACTGATCGATGTCAAGAGCAGCTGCAACTGCTTGGAACTTTCCACCACAGACAGGCGATGGTGACCCCAGGTGACATCTCACTGCGGGTGCCACTGTGACTTTGTGTTGAGAGATTAGAATCTCTAACGGCCTTGTGGTTTCAGAAGGCAAGAGAGGCCAGACCTTCAGAGAGGATGCAAGCTTCAAAAGTCACGGCAGAGAGGTCCAGAAGGACCCACACATTCCGAGGAGTCACTGGTGTGGTTTCCTGAGCAAGGTTTTCTGAGCCAGAACCCGGCGCTGCTGAAACGTTAGCCAGAGGAAACCAGGGGAGCCCGCCACGCTGGCTGGCAGCTTCCAGATGGGGATGGCATTTCACCCTGGGAGGGCGAGCCGAGAAGGAAGAGAAACTGACCACCTGTCACCACGCCGGAGGACTGTGGCCCGCAGGATAACGGCACTGTGAACAGGCATCTTTTCTTTTAAAGGCATACACACGGCAGGTGATCCCTAGGTAACAACTTGTCATTAGTAAAACAACCCTGTGCACCTGCCCAAGCACTCTGACCCGTTCCCCGGACGTTCATGACACACTGCTTGCCTCCTCCTTGCATTTACCATTTCTCCAAGGAGGTAAGAGATGGGGATGAATAAGGACTTGCACTAAGAGGCCACTTTAAAAGCTTCAAAGAGTGGTCCACACCACCAGGAGGCAAGGATAGGAACACTGAGAGACTGCTTAGACGGATCTCTGGGATAAAGAAATGGAGCCGCAGAGGAACTGACTCAAACATATGCTTCCTGAGTACAATGGCTGTCTCTTACAGGTGAGTGACAGAGGCATTTCACTGGGAACCAAAGCAAGGGGTGCTGGGCTCCTGGCCACTGTGTGTACGATGGCTGTTCACATCCAGTTCCACTGAAAACCTGGTGAAAGCCAGAAACGGGCTCAGGAGGGCAGGACTCCGGCCTCTCGACTTCCAGTTCATCTGAAGCTCTGCCTCTTCCTTTGGGGCCTCTTTAACCCTGGCCTTCAGCCCCGGACTCCATGTCATTTCTCTGCTCACGAGGAAACAGAGGAATTCCTCTCAGGCTGCCAGCAGCACCCCTTCCTCTCACCCCGAGGAGAGAGCAGAGAGGGCGCGAGGCCGAGCCTGCCCAGAGATGGAGTTTTGAGACGTGAGGTAATGTTGGTTCCCTGTTTATGGCTGGAACCAGAGGGAACTTGGCAGGGCCGGGAGCAGGGGAGTGCCGGCTTCGAGGGTGTCTTTATGTTTGGCCTGGATGCCGTCCAACCTCACACTCAAGCGAAAGCTTCAGAAATGTTATGTTACCAAAGAGTGCATGTTTGTGGGTGAGGGTGGGAGGTGGAGGGGGCTGCCAGCCACGGAGAGGCGTGACACTGAGCAACTCAGCCTTAACTGCAGAATTCAGACCCTCGTGACCACCCCGAAGGAGGCACCCTCACTCCCCAAATCCCCGGAATCCACGTTTCCATCCCACACCTGTCCAAGGGGCCAACAGAACCGGGTTTCAGTTACTGAATCCAATCCCCACTAGCACAATCTAGTGCTGACCAGAGCTCAATCTCGGGACCTCCCTGACCCTCGGCTTCTTCAGTTGTGAATTGGAAGTCTGAATCCGGAATCAGGCCTCATTCCATTCAGAGCACAAGGGCCAAGGTGATCTCTGGGTGTTGGTCACTCTTGTTTCCAAGGTGGAGTTGAAAAACGTTGATTGGCTCCATCCATCTGTTCCTGGCTTTTCCAAAGGGCCTTTTCCCCCTATTTCACGCAACTGCCTCTGCAGAGAGAACATGTGTAGGAAAAGCATATGTTTGCAAAACAGATGAAACATTTGCGTATAATATCATTTTCACAGTAGTTAGTGTAAACAGGGAGAAACTTATCTTCGACAAGTGATTAGGAGTGGCTTTCATGGGTGCCTATGAAATGACAGATTGTGCAATTCTTAGGAAAAAAAAAATCCTTGAAGGGGGAAAACCCTACAAGCAATCCTTTTTTTGACCTTGGGAGGAAAAATTACATGCTCGTTTGCACGTGGAAGATAAACTCTGCTCCGAAGTTTACTTTCACAAAAACCCTGGTGGCTTGCTCCTAAATAAATTGAGAACATAACTGTTGATTACTGAGGTTGATGTTCTTTTCCTAAAGTGAAAATATTGTGTGTAATTAGATTAAGAAGCGATTTCAGAAGGAGGGTGACAATCTGAGTCATCGCCCGGAGTCGACAAAGGCACATTCTGATTTTATTAGCTAGCTGTTAGGACGGTCTTGGGCACTTTATGTACCTCGCCCAGCACCAGAATGTTGCTGTTGAAAGTCGTTTGTGTCCACTGTCTGGACTAATTGAGTGACAATAATACAACCCTGCTCCTAGATAAACAATGGGGGGGTGACGGAGCCCCATCCGTCCAGGCAGGGAGTGTGTTGCTGCCTTTCAAAGAACTGGCTGGGCTCACATGCCACTGTCATCTCCCAGAGGAGATGCAAGTCATTTAAATCGACTAAACTGAACGCAGTTTTGAAATGGAAATCAGCGATCCCAGTTTGGAGCAGCCTCCTTGTCAAGGGGAAGCTGGAGGCCGAGACCTCCGAAGGCTTCCCTTCATTCGAAGGAAGGAGACCCTGAAGGAAATTGCAAGTTAACAAGACAAAGGAATAAAATGTCACCTGTCCTGTGTTGTGCATAGCGCGAGTGCCGGTCAGGTTGACGTGGAGATATCCGCATACGTCCCAGCTGCCCAGTCTCTCTGCACACACAAGATGGACCCAAGACAGACGAACAAGCAGAAGGCTCCACAGAGGCTCTGAGCTGGGAACTGCCTGACATGCCCACCCAGGAGGAAGGAGTGTCCTTCTCAGTGTGGACTCCTGCCTTCTCCTCTCCCCCAGACTGGGCTCCTCCTTCCTGCTCCCTTGGGAGGGAAGCCAGTTCTAGAAGTGAACCTTGACTTTGCATTGACATTGGGCTCCTGGCTGTATCCTGAGGACAGGCACCTGCAGGCTGCACCCCCCCACACACACACTTCCTCTTGCTTCGCTTAAGGCAGACTCATGACTACCAGCTTTTCTGGGTGTCTGGGGCAAGGGCTGGGCGGTAGAGACAATTAGTGAGCCGGAGAGGGCTGGTGAGCAAGGGTGGCTTGGTCAGGTTTGTTGTGTAGACTGAAGTTGGTGCCTTCTCCTCTGATAAGAGTTGGTAAGACTTTTATCATAATTCCCCTTTTTCCTGATCTGGGGAAAGGAGACACCTCCACAAATGGAAATCTCCCTTATGAATACAACTTATTTGACAAAGAGAAAGCATGCCTCTTTTTTTTTTAGAGCTTTTCCTGCATCTGTGGGTTTCCAGTGATCTCTAGCTGAAAATACGCCCCCACACCAAAGAGGCCTAGTTTGGATGGTGCAGTCTGGTACCTCTCTAGCTCCTCCTGGTGCTGCGTTGAATTGACTCCCTACTCACTCCTCTCTGCTTCCCTCCAGGTCTTAATAATTTCTGTTGCTATAATGGAATAGCCAAGGCTGGGTACATTATAAAGAAAAGAAGTTTATTTAGCTCACAGTTCTGGAAATTTAAGAGCATGGTGCTGACTTCTCTTGGGCTCAGGTGAGATCTCATGGTTAATAGCATCAGAGGGACAAAAGCACATCCAAGAGTGATTACATGATTGAGATAGAAAGCAAGAGCAACTCAGGGGTCATGCTTCCTGTTTTCAAAACCAGCTATGCTTCAGAGAACTAACCACTGAACTATATTAATCCTTCTGAGGACAACACCCTCAAAGGACTGATTGTCTTTGCACTGCCTCACCTCTTATAGAGACGGGAACCCTTAGGGGACAAACCACATCTACACCATGAAAAATTCCTGGCTCCATTATGGCTGACAACATAGTTTTTCTCTGTCCGTTCCTCTGACCCAAACCACTCTGACAGATGAGAACCACTCTGTACACAATCCTCAGTTGCTGACTCTCTGGGTACCTGTCCCTCTGGTGCACGGCCCAGGACAATCAGCCCAAAGACTTCACCAAGTGCTTCTTCCTGACTTTCCCCAGCGTGGACATATTTCTCTAATTTTTCAAAAAGTAGCTGTGTTGATGATTTTCGGTGTCAGCTTGGCTAGACGATCGTTCTCCGTTCTTTTGTTAAGCCAGTCTTGACGATGCTGTGTATTCTTGGAAACAGCCAACTTGTCCCGTTTCATGGGATTTTGCCTAGAGAAGAATGTTCCCCCAGAACAGATCCTATTCCGGTTCTCATCACACCTTATTCAGAAGCGATTTTGGACTTGGAGTTGATACTGGAAGAGGTGAAGCTTTTGAAGGCTGTTGGGATTGGGCGAGTGCATTTTGCAGGTGAAAAGGACATAAATTAGGGGAGCCAGAGGGTTGAATCATCCTGAAGTCCTGACCCTGAGTGCCTATAGGAGGTGAAACATTTGGAAACGGGGTTGTCACACATACAAAGATTGGTGAAGTCGTCATCCAGGAGCGGGGTGGGCTCCTGATTTATTGTGACTGGGAGTCCTTATGAACAGGAGGAATTTGGACACAGACACACACACACAGGGACAACACTGGGTGAGGGTTAGAATCACGCTGCCCTAACCCAAGGAACTAGCAGCAGCTGGGAGAAAGACCAGGAGCACATCCATCAGAGAGAACGCGCAGCAGCTTACTCTTGGGCTTCCAGCCTCCAGAACCGCGTGGTGATAAATTTCAGTTTTTTAAGTGACTCAGTTGGTGGTACTTTGTCATGAGAGTGCTAGCAAACTCAGAGTCCCTTCCTTGACCTCTGCCCTGCATTCCCCTCTGGTCCAACACCCGAAAGTTCATCTTGTTGGATTCCTTTGTGTCACTTGGCCCCTTGACTTTGGCCTCCCTGGATTCTGTGCCCAGCCACCAGCACAAATATTAGCATGTGCAGGATGCGTCCTGTCTTAAAGCACTCTTGAACAATCAGGTCAAAATGTGTGAAGTGCCTTCGGAACATCAGCCCCTGAAATGGATGGATCGCCTTTCTGCTGCATGTACTAAGAGCCTTGCTGTTTTACAGTCAAAGCTAGCTTCGTCTTTACTGAGAATGTTGACAATGACGAGTTGAGTTTACTGCCCCCCCCCCACTCTGCCGCCAGGCCAAGTGCCTCTTCAAGTAACCAACTCCATAAAGAAAGACCCAGTTTGTTTCTTTCTTCAAACAAATGTTTCTGATGGATTATGGGATGGAATCAGAAACCCCAGTGTAGGAGTCTAGGACCTGGGTTCGATTTGGGGTTCTACCTCTAACCAGGGCATGATCTTTTGCAAGCTCTTTGAGCACGGTCTTCTCATCCGCAGCAAGTGGCAGCCTCAGGGACGTAGATGGAATGACTTTCTTGCTTGGGCCACTGGCCGGGGCTGGGAGGCAGTGCTTTAGCAATACTCAAGCCACACTGTGAGAAACCATTATTACCAGCATGCAGAGGTTGTCCTTAGAGATTCTCAGCTCTGGAAAAGGGAACAGATGCAGGGATTCACGTTTGCTTTCCCATTGGGACTAGATGCCAGTTTTCTCCTAGGGGAGAAGTGATGTTTTAGGGGAACATGAGCTTCATCAATGGGGGGGGGGGGGTTGGGAGAAGTAGGACTCTTAAATGCCAAGAGAGACGCAGGTATGAAGAGGCTTGTGTTAGTGACAGGCCCCAAAGCATGATCCTATTAGAGCCAGGATAATTTCAACCATGTCTGTTTGGGATACAAGAAGAGTACAGTCAGGACCTTGGGCAGAGGAGTGAGGCGTGAAAGAGAGAGATTAAAAGGGTAATCATAGAAGTTTCCAGAATATTCATCTGAAGCTGAGTCAGCAGAACCAGAGAGCATATAAATGCTAGTCGGAATGTTTGTGAGTGATTACTGCTGTCCTAAATTTCTTTAAACATCTACTGAATTTCTGAACCTGAATGCTTGCTCCGATCTGAAAATCTTCTGCCCACCTCTCAGACCTTTTCCTTAACGTGATGTGAAGGGTGGATTTCTTGTTATGAAACTTCCACATGTGGTCTGAGCCTAGCTTTAGTTGTGTGCGGATCATTCCAGGTGGTCATGTTGAAGCAGGACGTCTGTGACGGGGCTCAGGACGTCCTACCCCCTGGCATTTGAGAAAACAGCAGAAGAGGAAGGTCACTCTCACCACCTCTCCCCCTTCCCCCTGAAGCAGACCCTCATGAGAGAGGGTGACTTCCCCATATATGGAGGAAAGGCGCCAGAAAATCCCCCAGGGACCAGAGTGCCCATGCCCTCTGCTGTCAACAGCAGGGAGGTCAGTGACTTTGACATCCTGGAGGCCACAGACCTCAGCGGTGGTGGAGAGATGAGCCCCAGGAAGACGAGGCAGGTGCAGCTGGCATCCCATGCTCACCTGGCAGAGACCTGGAGGAAGGAGTCCCAGTCCTTTGCTGCGTTTGCAACGGTGTCAGGGTGACAGTGACACAAGGGTATTGGCACCGCATGCAGGATATTTTCTAGTGGGCGTTTGGCAGGAGTCTGCAGGGACTCTCAGCCGAATGTGTGCACAGTACTGAAGGAAGACTTTTCTTCCACTCCTTTAGCTTTGAATGAACAGGGGCTTGCAAATTAACTGACAATAAACAGATCAAGAGGGGGGAATTCAAAGCTTTATTTACAAATGCAGAGTTACTCATGAGCAAGTCCCTGCGTACCCAGAGGTAAAGGTTTATACACCAACCTAACAAAAAAAAAAAAAGGGCCGGGGGAGTTCAGGGGTTTAATGGACAAGTTTGGAAAGTTCCATTCGATTTTCTTGATGCTAACGGGAATGGGCAATCTGTCTCCTTCCTGGAATTTCAGGAAATCCCCTAAAAGGGGAGTTCATAGGGAGTTAATAACTGTATAAGTAAAGTTTAGATAAGCTTTTACATGTTCTTCTTTAAAACAATCTTTATGCCAAAATGATGACCCCTTCAATATATATATATGCTTACACAGGTAAAATATATAACTGTGCATAATGTGTGTGTGTGTGTGTGTGTGTTCACATAGAGACATAGACATAGAATAGACTGATGGGTGTTTTCTAGTGGTCAGTCATGAGTACCCTGTTCTGGTGGATACATGTTACCATCTTCACCCTCTGGATCCACACGGGTTCAGCTTCTGATGGATATTCTAAACTTACACCATTTATCAACATTATTTTAAAAAACGATCCTGTTTTTTCTCTCCATCTCATCCGCTCTCTCTCAAGATTCTGGCTTGCTGTTCTGGGGTCTGCAGGATGAGGACCAGGCCATCAAGGGAGGAGGTGGAGGAGGGGCTGGCGGAGGGGCTGTGGGAGTGGTGCTAGGCTTTCGGCCCACCCTGAACGTTAGTGGAAATCAGTTCTGTTTGGCCCAAGCCTTTTGTCCTCTAAGTAAGTTTCCCAAGGAGCCTCAGCCACAGTAGCAAGGGAGGGGAGATGTTTCCAAAGGCCTGTGTTCCTGTGTGAGCAGGCAGACCCTGGAGCTGGCGGAATCTGGGCTCTGATGTCACTGCGATCCCCTGGGCTCTGAGGGTCACTGGAATCCCAGTTGGGAAACAGGGTCCACCCTCCCTGGTGAAGATCTCCTGCAGAATCTAAGCAGCTCTGTACCTCTTCCTACATGGCGAGGCCCCGACTCTCCCACGGTGCTCCAGAGGTGGGATTGTTTTTAGCTTACAGACATTTCTCCTTCCCTCCTCTGGGAGACCCTGGGTGACCACTCCCCAGCACCCCACATCCCATCCCAGGATCTTTTTCTCATGGTTCAGCTGCACCGTGTTTCCTACACCAGCCACAGGGAGCATCCCACCCACGAACTTCACCAGTGGATTTGTCACCAAAGAAAAAGTGAAGATCGGTTCCATTTCAGAAGGGAAAACGTCCCTGGTCACACCGCGACTCAGCGGTGTTTGGGGTCTCTTGGTCGACTGCTTCTGCTTCTGTTGATCCAGCACAGGGCGGTGCTGTGAATGGATGTCTTTGCTGACACGGATCCCTTCGCCCTGTGAATAGGCGATTACTAAACAATGAAGCTATTACAAGAGGAGCAAGAGCCGGCAGGAGCCAACAGATCTCGTACTGTAGGTTCACAGAGCTATAATTATCCAAAGTTTTAAAACACAATGATATCTGCTGAAAGGGAACATCTGGGAGGGAACCAAGCCATCCCCATTAAAGGAACCATGCACATCCCCGTGGATCGGATGACTCCACGTTAATGGGGTGGCGATTTCTTTCTTTTTTTTTTTTTTTTTTAGATGTCACTCAAGTTAACAAACGTGCTGAAAGGTTTAAGTAGAACAAATGTGCAGAGGGGGAAAACCAGATCAAGAGGAGAGATCTGTTCTATAAGATCAACTACAAATTGGCTGCAGAAAGCATTCCAGGCAGCTGCTGTGAACACTAATCGAGAGAAATAAATGCTTTATGAGGTTTTTCCCACATGAAAATAAAAGCTTTTTTTTTTTTCCAGTTGCCGTTTCATTTCAAAATCAACTCTTTTAACCTCCAAAGGACCCTGTGTGAATGAGTAGGGTGGGATGCGGAGGCGTCATAGGGAGGTCTGAGGGGCGCAGGGTCGTGAGGCCATGCTGGCCCTGGTCACTCCTTGAGGATGAGGGGAAATCTGCTGTCAGGAGAGGCCCGAGTCACACTCTGTAAATAGATGTGGCTCAGATGGCAGCATTGCACTCTGCTTTGACAATGACAGCCACAGTATGTTCTCTTCCATAACGGTGCAGCCCACAGGCTCAGACCTTTACCAAGATCCACAGCCCAGATCCTTTACTCCCCTTCTCTTACGGTGGGGGCAGTTCTTTTTTTTAGGTGAACAACTGAAAGAACAGCTCGCAGGCTAATAACCAAGCCGACTGGAAAAAGCCCTCAAGTTCATTGTCTACTTCTAGGAGGAGGTTTTCATGAAGGGAGTTTCATCAGGGAGGGGGATCTGACTTGGGGTTAGTCTTTCTCTTTATCCATTTGTGGGGCATCTTGAAAACACCGCATAGGAGTCTGACTGAGGCCGGAAGGCAGGAGCCTGGAATTATTTGGACCATCTGGGAGGACCATCGAGAGGAAAGTCAGGAATCTGGTATATTTTCCAAGTTGCCTCTTGCTCCCCTGCCTGGCCTTTGCCAACCCCCTGCTTCTGTGAGTCCCCTCCCTAGCTTCAGAGCCTGCTGGTCCCCTCTTTCTCTTGTCTTGTACCCAGGGACACCAAAACGCGCTGCCCGAGCACTTTCTACTTTCATCAACTCTAGGTATCTGCACCATAATCGCTGCAAAAGCAATATGATAGCAACATGGAAAAATTGATAATTCAAAGTAGTTACCAATTAACCCACGCTCTACGACCAGTTGAGCCACACTCAGCCAGTTCATCCTCGGAGCTTTCACCTGCTTTTCCACTCCGCTGTGTTAGATACTGGCCACCTTCTAAGTTTAACTTTTAAAGGTAACGCTACCATCAACGTGGCTGTTACTTTTACATAGTGTGAAGGTTCTCTCTAGAAATCTTGGACTCAGATGTCCAGCGTTAGGGACTGAATTGAGTCCCTTTGGCCCAGATTCGCATGTTGAAGTGTTACCACCCAGTGTGACTGTACCTGGAGATAGAAATGTTAAAAAGGTAATTAGGCGAGGTCATAAGGGTGAGGTGTCCTTATAAGATAAAGAGACACCAGAGATCTCTCTCATCCTCCATAGTCACAGAAGAAAAGCCACATGACGATACGGAAATGCCCAGGGATGTGGCTCAGTGGTAGAGTCCTTGCCTGACAAGGCCTTGGATTTGATCCCAGACCTGCAAAATAGAGGGTGGGGTGCAAGGAATTATCTACAAGCCAAGGGTAGAGGCCTTTGCAGAAACCAAATAGGCTGACACCTTGACCTTAAATTTCCAGCCTTCAGAACTACAAGGAGATGCATTTCTGTTGTTTAAGCCGCCCAGTCTGGCATTTTGTTAGGGCAGCCTGTCGGCTGACTCGCATGGCACTTGGGTGGAAATGCAAGAAGGAGTAAACAGCCCTTGGCATCCAGCAGCTGGCCTGGCACTCAGAGCTGGCCCGTGGTGTTCTTCTGCTCAATATGAACGATTCTTCCTCAGATGAGGGGAGGCTAAGCCAAATCAATCAGGACAAGTCCAAGACCACGTCACCATTGTCTAAACCACAAAAATGACCCAAAGTCTCCCCTCTCTGGATAACAGGGGTGACTACTGCTTTTTGGCCAGTTTTGTAGTCAGCCTTGCCTTGGTCTTTCCTGTGTCGGATTTATTCATATAATTGCGCTCACTTCCTGAGAGCGTCCAACCCAGAGCAAGGCTCACTTCCTTAAACCCTCCCCCAAAACACCTAGCACTGCCCCAAACTCTGACCTAAATCATTTCTGAGATCTTCTTACTGCATAGCCACACAGTTCCCGGGAATGTCAAACCCGGCTTGGTGAATTCTGTGTACCCAGTGGGCATTGCAGGTGAGCACTACTAGCAAAGGTGTTTGGATTTTTAATAGTTTTTAATAAGTATTTAGCAATGTTTATTAAAGAAGCTGATAAACTTTTCAAATTTTAACACAACCTGGCCAGAAATTCAAGGGTTAAATCTTCTTCAATTAATTTGATGGTGTAAAATGTACATGGTTTAAATGCATATATTTTATTAGTTTGTAGACTGGACTATTACCCAGGTATTTTTCTACTATATTGTTCCTCATCTATCATCATGTTGATATTCAATTATGGAAAAGTATATATTTTTTTCTCCTACTGAAGGAATTCCAGGGGTTGCCTTCAAGGCAAGAGAAGTATTTGAAGATTGTGATAGTATCAGAGTGTTTTTCATTACTATTTTTGAAAGTAAATTTACGGACTGGTTTTTAGAGCCCTTATAAAAGCAACAGTATTACACAAACACACAGCCACATTCACAACAAAATAAGGAGGAAATACTGATGTCTATCACAATCCTCATTTCTGTAACTGGTTGTGTGGTGATAAATGGTGTTTCTAACCCCCTTCTCCTCCTACCACCCATTCTGTGTCCCCTTTGCCTTCAGTAAGAGCCTCAGCTGGCCTTGGTTCTCTACCCTGATGGAATCTCCCACACCTTTATTTCTGGGGGGTCTGAACCACTGTTGCTCCTGCTTAGCTTGTGTTGGTATAGTTTGCCATTGACCTTAATCACAGGGCATGGTCATATGAAGAGGTACCCTGAGGAATCTCTTGCACTCCAGATATACTCTGTACCTCTGTATGGAAGAGTAGTCCAGTTACCCCCTTGGTGGTTAGGATCAGTCACCCTAGCTAGGACAGTAAGTCCTTTGCCTGCTGAGTCAGAGCCATGGGGACTCCAAGGTGGCAGTGGTAAATTCCGCTTCAGTGGAATCATTGTTGCGCCTCCTGGTAGAAACATTCCTCCCTCTGGAACTAAGCTCTCTGGGCCTGCACAGCAAACTCATGGGGACAAGAAGCCAAGTTTGTCTAGTGGGTCACTGGGGATAATATTCCACCCCTGGATTCCTGGACCTGTGAATCCTGACCATGAAAGAAATAACACATACTGGATCTGATTCAGAACATGTTCCATCTTCTCCAGTCCCATGAGGGGTTCCCACCTCGCTGGTGCTGTAACTAGGTTTCCCGGGGGCATTCACCATTCTATCAATGCTTGATCTTGGTCAAAAGGCCAAGGAGCAATCCCCTTTCAATCAAACCAGCTACTTCAGGATGGTGGGGAATATAGTAACACCAGTGACTTCCATGAGCAGGTGCCAATTACTATACTTCATCTACTGTGGAGTTCCTTGATCAGAAGCAATATTATACACAATACCCTGGTGACAATAAGGCATTCTGTAAGTCCACAGATGGTAGTTTGGGCAGATGCATTCGGTGAAGGGGAAGTAAATTCATATTCAGAGTAAGTGTCTATTCCAAGGAGGATAGAACACTTCCATGGTGGGAGTGGTTCAGGGTAATCCACCTTCCACCTGCAGCTGGCTGATAACCCCAGAGAATGTTGCCATATCAGGGTCTAAGTGTAGTTCTCTGCTGCTGGAAGATTGGGCACTCCTTACTGGCTGTATCCAGATCGCCATGGTGAATGGAAGTTCGTATTGCTGAACCCAGACCTAATCTCCATCCCTGCCACCAGGACTATTTTGTTCATGAGCCCATTGGGCAATGACACATATGGATGAAGAAAGAGGTGGCATCCAGAGAATGGGTCATCCTGTCTACCTGACTAATAAAATCTTCCTCTGCTGAGGTCACCCTCTGGTGAGCTTTCACATGGACACAAATATTTGACCCTTTTTTAGATAGAGAGGTCTACCCATGTGTCTCTTCTCCAAGTTTTCTTGTTGCTAATTTTGTGGCCATGGTCCCTCCAAGTCCTTCACCATCTGGCCAAACCATCGACCACAGCCCACGAGTCAGCATATAATCATAGGACTGGCCATCTCTCTCCAGGCACACTGAACCAATAGGTGCGATGTGTAAAGTTCTGTCACTGGGAGGAATTCTCTTCTCCACTAACTTTCAGGGAGGTCCCAGAAAGGGACTGTAGCACTGCAGTTGTGACTTTTCATTGGTGCTTGCCGATCATGAGAGTCATGCCTAAGCCAGGCCCAAGTCTTCTCTTCCTCCATCAGCTGATCATAAGGAACTCCCCTGGAGTCAAGTGTACAGGTTTGGAAAGAAAAAGGCAGTGTGTAGGGATAATGACCGTGAGCCTGAGCATTCTGGCCACTTCTTCATGCCACGTATTCATGCCCTCAGGTCTTTCTAAGTCCCACCGTATATCCCATTTCCACTTGATGATGGAGGCTGCTCTACCTACCCAGCTTTAGGGCTTAGTGAGTCAGAACACTCAGCTCATGAGGAATAGCTCAGGTTGCCATCTACAGCAAATTGGTAGCCCTTGGTTAAATATTCAGTTTTAACTAAGGTCCAGTAGCAGGCCAAGAGCTATTTCTCAAAAGGAGAGTAATTAGCTAAAAATAATAGGAGGACTATTCTCCAAAACCCCAAAGGCCTCCTCTGAAACTCACCAGTAGAAGCCTACAAAAGGCACAAAACAGTCTCCCCATCTGCCCCTGTCACCTCAAGTACCATTGAATCTGCTGAATCAGATCGCTCCAGTGACAGCAAAGCTTGAGTAGCAGCTAGCACTTGCAGAGACTTCTCTTGACCCACACAAAAGTATGGGTGAATGAACTGGAGTAACACACCCAAATGAGAAACATGTGGCTTCCAAAATCCAAAGACGTACACAAGGTATTGTTCCTCTTTCTTGGTTGTGGAAAGGGGCAGATGCAACAGTCGCTGATCTTTCACCTTGGAAAGGTTGGAGCATCATGCCCCAGAGCACTGAATCCCTAGAAACTTCACTGAGGTACTGGTAAAAATTCACTGGATTTTTTTTTCTATCAGTGATTTATTTCCCATGTACCATACAGATATCTTTTTTTTTTCCATACAGATATCTTATCAATAAGCCTAACGTTGTTATTATTTCTCTCTCACTGGGGCCAATCAGAATAATGTTGTCAATGTGATGGACTAAATTGCTATCTTTGGGAGGGAAGGACCATTGAGATCCCTGTAAACTAACTTATGATGCAGTGATGAAGAACTGATGTTCCCCCAAGGTAAGATGGTGAGCGCTATTGCTGGATTTGAAAGCAGAAAGCAAACCACTTCTGGTTCTTTATTGATCAGTATGGAGACATCAGTAGTTATAGATCAGGTGCCTGAAGATACGTTCGTTGGCTCAAGCCATGAAAGCACACCCTGATGTATTGGCTGCAGTTTAAATCAACACCTGCTTAAGCTGCTGCTCATCCACGGTCATTCTCCAAGATCTAGTTTTCTTCTGCATAGGCCAAGTAGGCAAGCTGGATGGGGCTGATGAGGGAGAAATCACACTCCTGAGTTTTTTTTTTAGCTGTTGGTGGCATGGATCACCATCCTTTCAGAGATACAGTACTGCTTTTAGTTTAATATTTTCCTAGGTAGGGGAAGTTCTAATGGGTTTCTTTCCTGCCATATTAGCCCTCACTCCACAGATTAGGGAATCAATGTGGAGATTCTACCAGCTGCTGAATATTCTAATTATGCATCCCGGAACCACAGGATGGGCTCAGAGCCCCACTGAGCCAACGTGAGACAGACCTGGACTAAAACACCATTGCTCACCTGACCTCTAGAAGCCCCATTTCCTGAGAGGATGGCAGGGACTCGAGTCAAGTGAGAGATCTAGAAACAAAGGGAAGTGGAAGGATGGGTCTTGGGGAGATCCATCATTGTCGGGCATTGTACCCCCCTCGGAGGAAGCACTACCATTTCAGTCCTGTCAGAAGGAGGTCGGGGGTGTAGCAGCTGCTGATACCACTTTCCCAGTGGGTAGGGTGGGTTCTCCCACCAGCTAAGAAGACATCAGTATTCAGAAGCTCGGTGTTGCCAGGTTTATCAAGGTCTCCCCACACGTCCTCATCTTTACCAATTGATACTCTGGCTTTAACAGCAAACACTGCAATGGTGTGAGTTCAACTGGCGTGGTGATTCAGCCAGCTTCCGGATGAGATTCTGTGTTTGATTTCCGGAAACCTCAGTCCTGAAGATGAAGTGTCACCTGAGGAGACACGCAGAAGCTTTCAGGGAAACTTCCTGGGAATTTGAACCCTTGTGCTGTTTTCCTTCTCCCCTGGGTCCTGTGACATTTGAGTCAATTAGCCAATCCCATTATCTTCATCAGTTTGCAAAAAAAAAAAAAAAAAAAGAAAAGAAAGAAAGAAAAAGAAAGAAAGAAATGCTCAAAAGTATCATTTTCACAGTTACATAGTTTCCTTTAAGTGGTTTATTATGCGTATATGATATTTTACACATCACTATTGCCCAATCACACTGTGGAATATCAGCGCTCTCTTCTCTACAGAAAATAAAGCCATTAAGCTTATTTAAATCTAATCAGATTAGGGAGCCAACTTCAGAATCCCCCAAACCAATTCAGAAGACTCATCCTTAACATTCTCTGCCTAGAGGACCGTTCCCTAACAGTGAAGGTGAACGTACCTAATGCTGCTGCATAGAGCACTTAAAGATGGTTAAAATGTTTTTTATTTTATGTGTATTTTATCACAGTAGAAAAGAATAAGAAAAAAATACAGTTACGAAAGAAAGGAAGAAAGAAACAGAGAAAGATACAAACTCAGGCCTGACTTAATTCAGGCAAATTGCAGACATCCCCTCTGAGTTTCAATCAATAGAGGGTACTGATCAACCTGATGGCTGAATAAGGGTAAAACTTCAGAGTTTTAAGAAATAAAGTGAGAGTCTATCTAAGGCTTTCTATTTTTGATTTTACATTAACCTTTCTTCCCCTTTCCATCTCTTTTCAATAGTTAGGTTTCTTGTAGGACTTAGTCCAAACGTCTTTTCAAAATTTTAGACCTATGATTCTATGCTAATTTGTCCATTTAACTTAAGATTTGTACTGACATTTTCCTCCTTGGGAAAATTAAAATAAAGATTTAAGACGAACCTACTTTTCCAGGTGGAGTTGTAGAGAATAGCACACTTGATTCTCAGAGCCTGCTCAAAGTTCTAAGCCACACCAAAGAACTAGTTAGCTCACATTCCTGTAGGGTTGGGATTCAGGCTTAGAACCCCCTGTGCTCCCAGCCCTGTTGTCTTGGCCTACCTTCCCAGAAACCACAGAAGCAACCTTAGGTAGCAGTTGAGGTCCCACAACCTGCCTGCTTACTCCCCCGAAGCTACTTTGCATTTGTTCTTTTTAAATCTGCTGCCTTGTATAAGGCCTATAAGGGGCGAGTGCCCGTTGAGATCTTCTGGCTTTGCCTCCTGATATCCAGGAATCTGCAAAGTGAGTTTGCAGAGAGGGCTCAGCTTTTCCAGCTTAGATATACTTTTGGACGTGGGGGACAACAGTTCCCAAATGCTTGGGAGTTGCAGCGTGATTCTTCCCATCCTGAAAATCTATTAGAAAAAGGAAGAGATGCTTCACTTCTCTCCACCCGCCCCTCAGGCGCTGCAGATGGCAATTAACACCCTACACAGCCCCTCCCCATAACATCATCAATTTTTTTTTTGCCTGCATAGCATCTACTTCACAACTTGAGACATGCCAAATCACACACATTCTAAGTACTTGTTGCTAGCAGCAGATTCATCTTCCTTAGTGGCCAAGCGCAGGCTATATTTGGAATGGCAGAGCACCTAACCCTTCCCTGGCCCGCTTGTATGAACTGCAACACCCCCCAAAACTCACCCACGTTTCCTTGTTAAAGTCAGGACTCTTCAGATCAATTCTGCAGATCAAAGTGAAAGAAAAGCAGATAAACACCACCTTCTTCTCCATGAGCTCCTTTCTCCTCTGCAAAAAATGAATATTAGCAATTCCAGACTGGTGGGACCCTTGCAAATATTTAAGGTGATCAATAAAATATTAAAAAATTATCCATTTGATAGGTCATCATAGACAGGCCCATGGTGGTACTGAGTAACTGCCGGGTATCTCTACTCTTTTTGTCTCTCTCTCTATTTTTATTGAGGTTAAATCCACATCACACCAACTAAAACACTTTTAGTTTGTGAATTTAACTTTGTGAGTTTAACCTCAATAAACAATTCAGTACTTTCATAATGCTGTGTAATCACATCTCCATTTCCAAAATAGTTTCATTTCCTCCAAAGGAAGCCCTGTTCCCATTAAGTAATCTCGCCCCATTCCCTGCTCCCACGGGCCCTTATAAACAATGATCTACTTTCTTTCTGCACGGATTTACCTATTCTGGATGTTGCATACAAATAGAATTATGTCATATGTGTGACCTTTTGTGGCTGGCTTTTTTTCACCTAGTATAAGGGTTCCCAAGGGTCATCCAAGTTTTGACATGAATCAGTAATTCATTTCTGTTATGGCCAAACAATATTCTGTTGTATGGATATACCATAACTTGTTAGTCTATTCCCTGTTGATGGACATTTGGGTTCTTTCCACCTTTTGACTTTTGTGAATAGTGCTATTATGAGCATGTGTGTGCATTTGGCTGAGGACCTATTTTCCATTCTTTTGATTATATACTTGGGAATAGAATCGAACTCACCCTTCCTTTGTTTTCTCCTTCTTCTTCTCTTAATGATCTCATGTCTACAGGATCCATGGTGATGTCTGGTTTTTACATTCTTTACATTGCTTTTTGATACCTCATCTCTAACTGACTAGTCTTAAGAGCCATTTTTTAAAAATTTTCTTAATATTTCATGAACCAGCCTATGGTTTTGTGGAAATTGTCTGTTTGTACATTTAAATTTGCTTTAATTACTACCTTCCCTTTGGATTTGTTTTGCCAGTCTTTGTGTAACTTCTGGAGAGGGCTGCTTAACAGACCCCATCCACGTGCCCCATAATAATCCCATGTGCATCAACCAGACTTCCCAGGTCCTGCACCTGCATCTTTGCAGAGGGCTGCCCAAACTCATTTAGTCCGTATGCACAGGGGATAGAAGTGCCCCAGAACTAAGAGTCTTAGTGTAAGTCCCTAACCGAAGGACTAAAGGACCCTGTCTTCTTGCCCTCTGACTAAGACAATTCGTCTTACATAGTTTTGTAGAGTTTTACTAGTAATCAATGGTAACTGAGCTACAGCCACCTGCCCTGACAGCTGCCTGTATATCACACCCCTTCCTGGGTGTCTTCCCCTCCCTGTCTCACTTCCCACCTGTTTCTGCTGATCTTTTTGTCTCCCTGTTATGCTCAGAATTGTGACCACCCCAAATTCCATCTATGAATGCTCAGAAAAAGTGTATATTGAAGTCCTGGCCCTAGTACATCAGAATTTGGAGACAGTACAACAGTATTTGGAGACAGGGTTTTTAAAGAGGTGGTCAAGTTAAAATAAGGACATGTGGGCATGCCCTAATACAATCTGACTGCTGTCCTTTTAAGAAGGGATGAAGACACACACACATCTAAGATCATGTAAGGACACAGGGCGCAGAGGCTACCTGCAAGCCAGGGAGGGAGGATCCAGGAGAAAGCAGCTCTGCCAACACTTTGATCTCAGATTCCAGCCTCCAGAACTGTGAGAACGTAATTTCTTTTGTTTATTCCACTCAGTCTGTGGGACTTGGTTACTGCAGTCTGAGCTAATTAACTCACTCCAATAAACGGCTTGCCCTTGAATCTCTGGTTCAAGGTCTGCTTCTGGGGATTCCAAATTCAGACTCAAAGTGCATTGATTTTTCAGCTTTTCTTCTTTCCTAATAGATGCTATTGAGGCAATAAGTTCCCTTCTAAGCATGGGTAACGCTCATATATGTAGTATTTGGTAGTATAATGATAAGTATTTGTAGCACAATGGTAAGCTTTGATATGCAGTTTTATGAATCAGTTTGAAGTGGTTTCTGTTTTCCGTTGTCATTTCTTCTGTGACCCGTGGGTTATAATGGAGGGTCTCACAGCTGCCTTCTATGTGCTCCAGCTCTGATGGTCACAACTCAGGGGCCAACCTAGCCACAGGGCTCCACCCAGCCATGAAGGGGCTAGAAGCACAACCTGCCAGGCTGAATGGAAGGAACAATCCATTCGTGTCTATGTTCTATGAACATTTCCTCCTGCTAGAATTTCTTTATAACAGACAATAAACCTGGGATGGGGTGGGAATGGCCAGGCTTTCTAAGAAACACCCTTCCGTTCCAATAGGAGTCTCCATACCGATGTCTAAAGTGGCTGTCCGTGTAGCTACTGCCTGCGCTGCCCCACTCAGGGCTTCCCATTAGACTTCTGTGTTCTTGACAATTCTGAAGGTGGAAAACAGAACCTCGCCTTAGCTTGGATTAGCGTTTCCTCCATGAGTAGGCTCGTTAGGTCTCTCACACCCCTGGGTCCCATATCAGTTTCTATTTTATAAAATTTTGTCTCGAAAAATATATTATACCTTTTTTTTCTATTTTAATAAAAAGTGTCTATTCTATGTTGTAACAAAATTCTTTTTAAATCACGCATGCCTTTTAGTGAGAACTTGAGTCTACTTAATGGACAAGGCTGAACTTAAGAACGAACTTGAAAGTTGTCAGGGGTCAGCAAATTTTTTTCTGTAAAGGATCAAATAGTGATTTTTTTCCCTCATCTTTCTTTTTTGCATTTGTTTTCTTTCTTCTTCTCCCCTCCTCCTCCCAACCTCTCCTTCACCTCCTCCTCCTCCTCCTTTTCCTTCTCCTTTCGGTCTCTGTAGACCAGGTGGTCTCTGTTTTTATTACTCATTCTGTCAAGATAGCTTAACAGCAGCAGTGGATGATAAGGCAGGACTGTGCTTTTGATACAAATTTACTCTTAGACAGTAAAATGTAAATTTTATATAACTTTTATGCATCAAGGAATAGGACTGTTTTGATTTTTTTCCTCAACCCTTTTTAAAAGTAAAAATCATTCTTGACTGACAGGCTATGGCAATAGGCTCTATTTGACTCGTGGCCCTAGCTTTGTGACCTCTGAGTGACACCAAAGTTGATCCTAAAGACTAAACAAAAGTGACTAACCAAAGTGAGGCTGAGGACCTTGGCTAGGTCTTCCAAGCCCCCTCCTCCACTGTCATGCCCGACAAAAGTTTTACTAAATAAGTCTCCTGAGCACAGATGGCCTAATGGTTCCACAAGATTCCCTCTGCGCCTGGCCGAAGAGCCTCCTCTGTTTTGTATCCTAGAACAGAGGGTTGCGAACACCTGGGAAGACAGAGAAACGAGTCCCCAGAGCTGACTGGGGACATGTGCAGTGTATGTATATATTACATTAGCCGTGGGGCTCATCAGTGCCCAGGGGTCTGACTGCAAGGCTGTTCTTGATCTATACTCTATCACTATACTCTATCTTCTCTGAAATGCACTGGAGTCTTCTAACTGGGTGTTGGCTACTATCTCATTGGTTCGGGTAGAAAGCCATACTTAGGCCAAATAAGGCACTTTCTTAAAGGTGCTATATAGAGATTCAGGTGAGTACCCTGTGGCACCTGCACCTTATCTCAGCAGGTGGAGTTTTCTTCTCTTCTACCCCTGACCAGTTGTATTTGAGTAGAACACATGTACCCATCTGGCCAACCCAGGTCATAGCAGAACAAATACTTAGCTCCTGATTCTCCCACGGGCTGAATAGAACCTTCTTTCTAGAAACATTCTCAGTAGATTACTTTCAAGGTGAGAAGTACACGGGCAGGTGCCTTGACACAAAGTTTAAATTTCTGCTCTTACTTGTATGAGTGGGAACATTTCTGTCCAGGATGGAAGTTCCCCTTTTATTGGATCCAGAGGAGCCATGGTACCTCTGTTACCAATTTATACAAATAACAAGGGCCTGGCGCTGAGAGTTACTGATACAGGCAAAAGCTGGTGGAGTTTTTGCAAGCAGGGGGCTGGCACTCCCAAGAGAGTCGCCATTCTGTTGGATGAATTGAAAAGAGAGGAGAGAGAATGTGTACGACAAAAATGGCTTATTATGGAGGGGCTGGGGGTGTAGCTCCAAGACAGAGTGCTCACCTAGCATGTGCAAGGCTCTGGCTTCAATCCCCAGCAACACACACGCACACACACACACACACACACACACACACAGGCAACTGGTGGGTTATGGTCTGAGGAGGGGATAGTTAAGATTCTGTGTCTCAGGTGGTTCCAAAGGCGGATGCAGTCTAGGGGTCAGTTTCAAAGACATTTTCTCCCTCCATTTCAGATACCTTCATGTTCTGCCTTGCCCCTTTGGGAATCCTGCCCCACTTATACTTCAGGAAGGAAATCAAGACTAGGAATAAAAACAGGAGCATACGTCCTGTGCTAATCCAAAAGGCTGTCTTTTGTTTAAAGAAAGAATCTCTTTTTTTCCCATGGTCAGGTTACATATTTTCTATGGGGCTCTGATTAACACCTCCTGGAAATTAGAAATCAATTTTTTTTGTGTGTGTCCACAGCATGCATGTAGGTGTGATATGGGGGTGTGTGGAAAGTTTGTTTCTAGGATTAGATGAAATTATCCAATGTCCCTTCTTACATCATAATGTTCACATTTGCTAAATTCTGAATGAGTTCTAAACTCTCTTGCCCAAGAATTTGTTTTCCTTATTCTTTCAAATCAGTTTTCTGCTCTGGGAGATTGAAAAGATACAGTAGGTTTTAAACTTAGCCAACTGACTGCCAGGCCATAGTTTTTTTTTTTTTTTTTTTTTTTTTTTTTTTATGGGGAAAATGGAACAATCAGCAAATGAGTCGCATCAGAATTGACCCCGCCATTAAAATATTCCACACCTTTAACCCACTTGCAGTAGAAGATTTTTGCATTGTTTTATCTAGTTTAGGGGCATTTCCTAGTATCTGTTGTGGCCATCTGTATATGGAGTGATATCTGTTAAGGATTCACTGTCTTAGGATATTCTTCGCTCTTTCCTGAGTGGTAAAACCCAGGAGAATTTCTAGAATCCACTTGACATTCTCTCTTTCTCTCTCTCTCTCTCTCTCTTTCTCTCTCTCTCTCTCTCTCTCCCCGTGCCTCACAGGGAATCCATTGTATCAGCCCTGCCACTCCCAATAACACATCCATGGGAAGTTCACATAACCTCATTTCCCTCTGTTAATGTTACTGAGCTAAGCCCAAGACAGGAGTATTCTTAGAAGATATATGGCTTCCTCTTACTCAGAGTTGGCCTCCACTGAAGAAACAGGGCCCCTGGGGTCAAAGCAAGACACTCATGAACTCTGGCCTCTGTAAGACAAACAATGGAAACCTTATTCTAAATTTAGTTTCCAAGCAAAGGTTTTTTTTTTTTTTTTTTTTTTTTTTTTTTTTTTTTTTTTTCTGGTGACCTCATTCCCCTGTAGCAATCACATTGTCCCAGTAATCTTTCAGCAACTCGCCCCTGGTACTAGGAGGTTCCATTCTGCCTCTTGTTTCTTGTTTTCTTTCAAATGAATTTCTCCATTCAGAGTTTTCCTCTGATTCCACATTTTCTCCATAATTCCTCCCCATTGCAAAAATAAATACAATTCCCTTCCTCTTACATCTTGACAACAACTAGGCTGGAAAGAGAGTTCATGATTGGCAGACAGAGAAATAGTCTCCATGTGGCATCTGCCATGGCTGGAATATTCTCTCCAAAACTCATGTTGAAACGTCATACTCAAATTCCTACGGTGATAGTCTTTTCAGGTAGAGCCTTTGGGAGGTAATTAAATGAGATAAAGTCATCAGAGTAGGGTTCCCATGATGAGACTGCTGGCTTTATAAGAAGAAGAGATACCGAGGCTGATAGTCCCTTGCCACCTCACCACGTGACAACTTCTGCCATGTTCTAATGCAGCAAGAAGGCTCTCACTAGATGTCAGTGCCATTCTCTTGACTTCCCAGCCTCTGGAACTGGTAAGTCAACTAACCTTCCATTGTTTATAAATTATGCAATCTCAGCCACAGCAACAGAAAGCACACTGACAGTGTCCTGTTGAGCCCTAATCCCAAGCATGATCTAGTAGCAAAAACAATCTGGAGTCTTTCTCATGCTTAGGAAATCACCGACCTGTGGTGACACTTATCTGGAAGAAGCTATTGTATTGCACGTATGCCCGGAGCCCCAAGCCGTCCACATAATTTGTCTGGGGTAGAAGTTCCCACAAAAAGTGCACTGCACTAAATTTTCTCTTCAATGAAGTCATTGCTATACCTGGATGGCCCCACTTGTGATGTGTGGAAAGTTCTCCATTAAGAAAATTGGAAAAGAGAGAAGGATTGTGCAGAGGTGTGGAAAAGAAGGGGAAGATGGTTTCCATGGAGACCCAACCATCCTCTTGTTCTCCTCTGCTGATGGTCTGCAATAGCAGGCTCTGAGAGGCATTGGATCGAGGCCAGTGCTGCTCATGGGAGCCCCTGGGATACTAGACCACCAGCCCTCTCTCACCAAGGAGAGTCCTTTACATCATCTCTAAAGAACGCTAGGTAGGCTTTGCATACACAGCACCATCTTTCAATGGCACCAACACAGCCAGTTCTTTTCTCTCTTGGAACACATCTCTGTTTCCTTTCTTGAGCACCAGATGAAGTCATTGGCATACATTTAGGAGCCATGTTGTGTGAAAAACATGATGTGTGTAAGTTGAACGTGACTGTGGTGTGTCTCCACTGTAATGCAAAACAGTACAGGGAGCCTGCTCTCTCCTGGTTCCTGAGAGTTTGGGAAGAATATTTGTGATATTCTAAATCTGATATAGCCATAAGGTCAGTGGACAGGCAGGGCTATACTTCTTCCTGCCCCAAGGAAAGGCCTGATATTCATTTTGCATTATTATTTTTTTTTTAAATTTCAAAGATCTGCTGGTTTTCTCGTGGTTCTTTCTTTCTTACCCAGATGACTTCCCACTCTGTTTATGTGCAAGAACAGGTCGACCTTTGAGGACCTGGTCGAGGCTTGGATTTCCCTTGCACCTTTGTCACTTCCCGTAAAAGCACTCGCTATCACAGAGGAGGAAATCTGGAGGATAGGACAAAGAGAGCTCACGGAGGTTTCCACTGATGTTTACTCAGACTTCACATGAAAACATTCTCTCCTGCCTCCACTTCTCACTATTTTCAATTGAAGGCTGACTAGAGTGAGAACAAAGGTGTCATGATCAATCTATGACTCTGCCCCTACACACACATAAAATTTGGAGAGGGATAATATAGGTTAGAGGGGAAAAAATGTATACAGGCACAATAAAATATCATGGTTTCTTAACACATGTTCATTGAACTGCATCAGATGAAATTAGATGAATTTTAAAAATGTAAATAAGTACCATAAATATTTGTCTTTTACCAATAGTATAAAAAGTAAAATTTTGTTTGGCTAGGTATGGCAGTACACATCTGTAATCCCAGATCCTCGGGAAGCTGATGCAAGATCACAAGTTCAAGACCAGCCCAAGCAACTTAGCAAGAGCCTGTCTCAAAAAAAAATAGAAAAGGCTGGGAATGTAGCACAGAGGTAGAGTGCCCCTGGGTTCAATATTTATTACCACACAAAAAAGTAGAATTTTGTTTAATTCTTCCTGTCATTTTGCAATATTTTCAAATATTAACAGAATACTTTTACATATATTACGTATGTATAATATATATATATATATATATATTCCTGTACATATTTTGCATAGGGTAAAGTGGTATTGGTTGAAAACTCAGAAGGTCAAGGGCTGAATATTTTCTCTCATGTGAAACTAGAAAGGAAAAAGGAAAAGAAATGTGGTAGGGAATATCATGAAAATCCAAGGGAGATCAGTAGAATAGAGAACAGGGACCACAGGGAACGAGAAAGAGAAGGTAAAGAGAAATACTGGGGAAAAGAGAAATACTGGGGAATAATACTGGCCAAGTTGTATCGTTATATTGTGTGCTTGTATGAATATGTAACAACAAATTTCATCATTATGTACAACTATAATTCACCAATAAAAATGTGGAAAAAATCTAAAAAGTTAAAAAGATAATAAAGGATTGTCACAATTCTTTGATCCATTCTAAGATTTATATAATTATTGGATCTAGAAGTATAACTACAGATGGGTGACAAAATCAAAACCATAGGTTGGGACAATTTTTCTCAGTGCAAATCCTGTTTTTAATTGAGATTTGGGATATTATTTTAGGAAAATTCCAACCAAGAGAGAATGAAATAAAAAACAGATGAGTGACACAATTAAAGAGCTGTGGGAAAGCAAAGAAGGAGGTGGCCATGTTTGAGGGAAAGTTCCAAAAACACCTTCACAGAGAAGACAAGAGGGGGCATGGGATCCACGTGGTACCCAAGAGCCTTTTGTGGTACCAAGAGCTTAGCTCCACAGTTAGGAGACTCAACAAGCAATTGCTGAAATTAGAGTGAAAGAAAAAAAAGAAATAAGAGTCAAAGTTGTGATTTTGGAAAATAACCATATTTGGAAGGCAGGAAGAAGAAAGGGAAGAAATAAGAAAATTTTAAAAATGTAAAGGAAGAAAGAAATATTTGCAAAGTGTAAATGCATGTCCAAGAGAGCTTGGTAGGCAGTCTTCTCCTGCTCCTTCTGAGTACTACTCAAAGTGCCATCCTCAGACCAGCTGGAAACTTGCTAGAATACAAATTCTTGGGCCCATCCTAAACCTGCTGAATCAGAATACCTTGGGGTGTGGACCCAGAAGTCTTTGTTTCATAAGCTCTCAAAGTGATATTTATGCCTTTGTAGCTTCAGAAACCATATCACAGCACACTCTTGGAGATGAGGTGCCGCTGACCCAGGTACAGTTTCTGATTCTTAGAAGGTTTCAAAAGTTTGGTTTAGGGTCTTCCTAAAATTAAGTTGAAGAGGCACTATTACATTAAATTGCTAAAGTTTAAACTACTCAAGGCAAATAGTTTATTCAATGCTTAATCTTAAATATTTTTATGATGCCTCACTTCTGTTAGAGTGAGAAGGAAAACAACACCAACCTTCTCAGGTAACCAAACCTTAAACATCACTCAGATTTGTTTATTAGCCAACTCAACTTCCATCAGTTACTGTCTCAAAGGGTAATTACAAAACAGCTTGTATTGAACAAAAAATCAAAATACTACATCTCTAAATTTATGGGATGAATATAAAGTGGTGCTTGGAGGGACTTTTATAGTATTAAGTGATTTTAGTACAAAAGAAAACCTCCACTCAGAAGTTTGAGTTTCCATTATAAGGACATAGAAAAAGAAAAGCAAAAGAAATCCAAATAAAGTAGAAGGAAGAAGGATACAATAAAGAGCAGAAATAAGTGGAATTTATAGAATAAAATAAGAATTCAATGAAACAAAAAATAGGTTCTTTGGAAGAGTCAATAAATTTGATAAACTTTTAGCCTATTTAACAAAGAAAAAGGGAGGAAGGAACACAAATTACTACCATTAGGAATAAGAGGGGAAATATAATTACAGATTCCAAAGATATTAAAAAAGAATTCTACAAAAACTCTATAAACATAAGTGGAATTATTTAGATAAGCAATTTCTTCAAAGTCACAAACTACAAAAAGTTACCCAAGAAGAAAGTGGTAGTATGAATAGATCTATAGAAACTGAATTCATAGTTTAAAATTTTAACAAAAGAAATACTCACTCAGATGGCATCATTATTAGTTCTGCCAAAACTTTAAGGATGAAATGATACCAATCCTATACAATCTCTTGGTGAAAATTGGAGAAATGATTTCCCAAGTCATTCTTTCATGTCATCAATACCTTGATTTAAAAAACTACACAAAAATAGTAAAGAAAAAGACAACTGCAGGAGAATATCTCTCAGAAAATACCAGCAAATCATCTCCAACAATATATTCAAAGACTAATGCATCATAACTAACTGGAATATTTTCTCAGAATCCAAAGGTGCTTCAATATTACAATGCCAATCAATGTGATCCATCATATTTATAGACAAAAGAACAATCATGTTACCATACGTATTTGTGCAGAAAAATCACCTGACACAACTCAACGTCCATTTCTAATAATAAAAACCTCAGCAAACTAGCAGAAAAAGGGAAATTTTTTAACTTTGGTTTTTCTAATATTGAAACAAAATTATGAAAATCCCCTTTCATCCTGTTGTTCAATACCTTACTAGAAGTCCTAGCCAGCATAAAGCAAGAAAAAAGAAATAAAAGGTAAACAAATTACAAAGTCTTTACCTGCTTTTGATATATTATCTACACATAAAAACCATGGATCTATCATAAAGCTGGTAATATTAATAGGGGAATTTTACAAACTTATGTGATATCTTGTTCACATAAAATAAATCAATTATAGTTCTACAGACTAGCAATCAAAAATTGGAAACTAAGGTTAAAACAATACTATTTAAATAACTTCCCCAAAATGAAATATTATTAAAGTGAAAATCTACAATACATGTAGAGTTTTCATGATGGAAAAAAGAATGCTAGTTAAAAAAAAATCAAAGAAGACTAAATAGATGGGAGACATACCATGTTCATGGACTCAGTATGGTTGTCAATTCTCCACCACTGAACTAACAGATTTAATATAATATCCATCAGGCTTCATTTTGTTTACACATATAAAAAATTCTAAAATTTATATTAAAAGGCAAAGAAACTGGAATTGCTAAAACAATCTTGAGAAAAGACAGAAAAAATTAAGTTGGCAAACTCATTCTACCCAATATAAAAAAAAAAAAACACAATGTGCTTATTTGTGTTGCAAATATTGTTTGCTATGTCCTGATGCTGGGGAAACAAAGAATAAGGAATTCCTCTTGCCTTGTAGCAGCTTATAGTTTGATGCAATCTTATTTTTAGTTTCACAAACATTTTTCTATCTCTGCTCTCCAGCAGGCAAAACCAATAACCTTGTAAATAGTATCAGACAGACTTAGAAAGACCTAAACTTTGGGCAATCATCATTCTATCAAAGTTAATGCTTACCAGGTCCATCTGCTCTGCCTGTTAGAATCTTAACCAAATCTTAAGTGAACACACTGAGTTCTTTTTAAACCATGTATTAATGCAGCATTTCTTTAGCACATTTAACTAGTTCTGCATTTGGATTAGAATAATATGATCTTGGCCTTCAAGGGACTCCCAGCTTAGTGGGAAACTCAAACTATGAAAGATTAATGGAGTAAAGATGAAATAGGGCCAGAAAATAAGTGGGACATCTGATCATCAAAGGCCTCAACATTCAGGCTAGAAAGTGGCTACTTTATGGCATAGCTGAAGACTGTAAGTGAGGGAGAATTTGCACTGATTTTACTCCCTCATCCTTTAATAAACCGTTATTGAGTGTCTACTGTACAACAGACACTATTCACAATTCGGAGAATACAGAAATAGCTAAGCCCAGGCCCGGCCTCCAACAAGCTCACAATACCAAGAAACACCCCACAGCCTGACAACGACTCGTTTACAAGTAAAGCGGGGTATTATCTTGAAGAAACAATCCCCGAGATTTTCTTTTTGTCTTTTTGCTGTACTCACTCCTTCCTCACCTCCTCTCACAAGTCGACATTAAACTGCCATCTGCAGAGGAGAAAGCTATCTGAGCTGAGCAGAAATAGGCTGCATACTTCAGGGCTTTTGTTGTTAAAGGGCTGAGCCCCAGAGTGGGGGGAACAAAATCACAGTTACAGGCAAATCTTGGGTCCAACGGAAAGTTGGAGGAGTGAGCTAAAGGGTGACTGCCTTCTTCCCCAGTCCTCTCCCTATCCCAGCAGAACCACCCTCACATTGTAGGGAAGAGGAGGAAGGGAAGAAGTTGATGCCTGAGATTTCCAGAAGAGAGAAGGAAAGCCAGACAGCTCCCAGCAGCTGCAACAGTAAAGAATGACTGGGCCGCAGAGGAAGCCAGGCGCAGGTTGCCGTGATGCCGTGTGTGGGCCTGGGCAGAGAGGGCACCGTGCAGGGATGCTGGTCCAGGACACCATCGGGAATGGGGAAAAGGAGTCCCAAAGATGCTGGAATGTAGGATTTTTGCAGAACTCATGTGGGGTTCTAATGAGCACATTGGAGAATCCCACACAGCTGAGTCGGAGACAGACCTCATCCTGCTGCACGTGTCTGATGACTCGGCATCAGAGAAGGTGACTCATTTTGCCAGGTCATAGTGGTGGCTGTCCGGGAAGGACAGGGGTCTTCTTAGAGAGGCCCGAGTCTGAGCTTTGCTTTGAAGGGTAGGATGAGAACATTCGAGTCGGGAGACTTCAGAGAAGCAGAGGGAACACCAGAGCCAAAGCAGAGGGCACAGCGCTTCCCAAGAGATTTTGGATTTAAGAAGACTGGCTTAGAGATGGGCTAGGAAAAGAAGTCAGAAAACCAGGCACAGAAGCCAGCCTGAAGGCACTCGCTGCTAAGGATAAGGGTTTTGTACCTGTAGATTGAAGAGTTTTAAGCAGAAAAGAAACATGATTAGAATGTCATAGAAAGTACACACATACATACACGCACATTGGATAATGACTTAGTGTGCATTTTGTGATATAAAAAACACATTAGTCATTAACCAGTGAACTCAAACATGTGTATGTATACCTCCTGTTCAATGAGGCAAAAATCATCTTCGTTTTCTCATGGTTTAGCTGCTAGCACACAGTTCCTGCAACACCCAACATGATCAATAAGCATTCAAATGAATGTTAAAGATTGTATCTGTCTTACATGGTAAAACATGTCCTGACGACTTACCATGGTACTCCAGGGGCCGAGAGCTGAAGCGCCCACTCTAGCACTTGGCATGTAGAAGCTCAGTCAGTTTTAAAATAAATAAAAGAACAACCACCAGGAAAGAAATAAACCAACAAAATGACGAACACATAAAGAGCATTGATTAATATGAGGCTCTCATGTGAACCTTGGTGCTTTGGGGAGGGATCATGGGGCACCCTATAAAGTGGGACTAACATACGTCCACTTCATTCTGAGTCCATGGGTTGCTGTCAACCTGACTGTGGTCATTTCCTTTATCACAGGCCAGACTGTGTCTTTGGTGATCCGTGACAGAAGGACATGGATACCAACAGCAAAGAATTCTCTCTCTCTCTACTTATGGTTAGTCACAGTTCAGACGTAATAGAACAGGCTATGCATTGACCTCACCTGAACAGCTCCAGTTAGCTATTTCTGTTTCGATGTGCTTCTGCACGGATCTGCCCACTCTATTTGATGCAAGTTGAAGAGGTTACTGTCCATGGTGAGGCCTGCAAATCTGTCTGTTTCTACAACAGCCAGTACCTGGGGTGGCTTCTTTGTGCTACTATGTAGGGAGGTTTTACACCTCATGCAGGTTTGGGAAAGGAATAAAAAATTCTCTAGACTGAGAGTTAACACAAAAGCTTTCTCATTTCTATATAATTTCTACAGATGGAATATTATTCTACCTTAAAAATTAAGAGATTTCTGACTTCTGGTACACAGATGAACCTTGCAACATGACACAAATTGAAATAATATGATTCCACCTGCATGAGACACAGAGCACAGTCAAGTGCACAGAGATAGAAAGTACAAGGGAGGTCCTCAGGAATGGGGAATCCTTGCTTAGTGGGTACAGAGTTGCCGTTTAGAGTGAGGACAGAGCTGATGGTAGCATTACGTGCTTAATGTCACTGACTGTGCACTTAAAAGTGGTTAAAATGGTAAACATGGTCCTAGGTACAGCTTCCCACAATGAAATAAAGTTTAAGCATTTTTTGAAGCTACTTAGAAACTCTGAGCTCACGGGTAAATTTGAACAATGTGGTGTCCGGCAGGGTGGCCTGGTTTAGCCATGTCTGTGGTGAAACTTCCAAGTCCGTTTCTTAAACTCTTTTCCTCATGAACTAGTTGAAGTCTCTGGAGAAAGACCCTCCAAACTTTTGCCTGATGGACTGAAACAAGCTGCCAACGTTCTGGAAGTGAAGAGGGTGCAGGTCGCTGCAGTTGATATGTCAATTTATTTAATCCTCTTTCTGTCCTACCTGCCCTAATTATTTATTTGTTATTTATTTATTCATTCATTTTTGGTACCAGAGATTGAAACCATAGGGTGCTTAACCATTGAGCCACATTCCCAGCCCTGTTTAAAAATTTTTATTTTGGGACAGGGTCTCCCCAAGTTGCTTAGAGCCTGGCTAAATTGCTGAGGCTGGCCTCAGATTGGCAATACTCCAGCCTCAGCCTCCCAAGCTGCTGGGATTACAGGTGTGCCCCACCGTGCCTGGCTCCCCTCCTTTTATTAAGGCATGATTGCCCTGAGCTCTGTCCGGCAGAGGCCCTAGCTCTTGAACAGGCCTCCAATTATCTGCTGGGGAGGAGGACTGCATGGAAGAGATGTCACGCCTAGAACCTGCATCATAAGTCCCACTTCTAGAAGTAGTTGATGCCACCCATTTCCGAGCCTCTGGGGGTTTTCAAGGTCATCAGGTTTGTTATCAGTGATCCTTCTGATGGCTTAAGATTCTCCCTTCTTAGCTCTGGTAAGTCAGTTGCCATTTAAGCATCTGCTTTCTGGCTCCCAAATATGTTATCACCACCTCCTTCTCTCTCATTATCATTGTCCTTCTAAGATCATGTAAGTGAATATACTTATATAAAGAGGGAACACACACACACACACACACACACACACACACACACACACACATATATATATTAGTGGGACTGGGAATATAGCCAGAGTAAATGTATATGTTCCGTACACTATCTTTGCCAGGAAGTCTCTTAGGTAGTTTTTACAAAGTCATTTTAAAAATTGTTGTGATCTTTTTTTAGGCTCCATTAGCAGAAAGACACTGTCTAAAGCAAGGGAAGTGGTGTCCCCCCGTCACCTGATGGTGAACAGTGAACTCTGGAGTACTTTTCTTTTTCAGTTCTGGGCACAACCTTTTACAACTAGGAAAGCTGGAATTATTTAGGAGGTCAGTGACTAGAATATTAATGGAACAGTTGGAGCGACTGGGAATGTTTTCAACAGAGAATGGAAATTTCCAGAAGTTGTGTCCCAATATTTGAAAGGCTGACATTCATTCATTCATTCATTCATTTGGGTTAATATTTATTGAGTCCCTACTATGTGCTGGGAGGCATGCTTCTAATTGGACACGGTGGTGAACGTGACTGAGGTCCCAAGTTTGGGGGAGAGGGATCTGCTCCAGATGAGCCTGCTATGGAAATAGATCAAATGGATAAAAGTCATCTGGGGATAAACTTCAAATGGAGACAAAGAAGAGCTTTAAAATGCTGGAGCTGGTGAAGTGTGAGAAACAATGTGGTCAACCCCAGCTGAAGTCGGTGAGAAGGGGATACCAACAACACAGTTTAGCAGAGAGTTCAAGTGCAGGGACTCTGGTTGGAATCCCAGGTCTAGCCCTGGCCAGCTGCTGCCCTTGGCCAAATCGCAACCTTTCATGTGTGAAAGGAGGACAATAATGACATACAGTGCAAGGTGTCATGAGGATTAAATGAGTTGATCTTTGTAAAATGCTTGGGATAGTGTGAGACACAGAGCTATCTAAGTATTAGCATTTCTGAGGGTTTTTCAAATGTATTTTTGTTTTGTTTTGTTTTTACAAACTTTCTATTTTGATAAAGATTTTAAACCTGTGGAATGGAAAAGTTGCAAACATGATACAATGAACACCCATATGCTCTACCTAAATTCCCCAGTTATTATAGCTGGCCACACTTACTTGCTGTGTATGAGCGCGGTTTGGGTGTCACTGGGCCGTTTCAGTATTAGCTGTAGCTCTGATACCCCTTCACTGCTTCACGCTTCTGGAGACAATTTCCTGAGATGATGCACACTCAGCAAACCTAACAGAGACGCCATCCTACCAGCTAGTAGATGGGCCGTGTGTGCTTCTCCCCAGATGTCCCCATACTGTCCTTTACAGCTTCTTAAAAGATCAGGATCCCATAGAGAGTCACATGTCTCTTCACCCTCTTGAGTGTAGAATCCTTCTCCAAACTTCTTTCTTATGTTTACGACGCTGGCATTTTTGAGAAGTACAGGCTATTTTTTTTTTCTTCAAAATGGACCTTAATTTGAATTTGTCTGATTCTTTTCTCGTGATTAGACTCAAGTTTAACATTTTTGATAGAAATTCTACCCATCTGGTGCAGTTCTGTGTACCACATCAGGGACCCTCTCCATTACTCTCATGTTAACTTTGATCCCTGGGTTAAGGTGGCACCTGCCAACTTTCCTCTTTGTGTTTAGTGGTGTGGTTCTGAGACTATGTACATGGCCAATTTTCTCGAGAGTCTTTCGCCTGGTGTCCTCAACATCCACTGACCATTCTGTTATTATTGCACAGTGAACGTCGAAAAGAGAAGACACTTTGGTTCTAAAATGACTGCTGTGGACAGCGATGGTGGGCTGGGGGCATAGAGAAGGTGGCTATCTCCCTTAGTAGTCAAGAATGTAGCTTGGGTACAAATTCACCTCTTTCTATAATTCCCAGCCTAATGACACTGGGTAAATTTCCTTAGATCAAATACTCTAGAAATAGGAACTATTACAAAACTACCCTGAAGACGAGGCTGGGTATGATGTTGCAAGATGAAGATGATTATATTATCAACTAACTATAGAGTTGGGGAAAGAATGAAATGGACAGATGGGAGAGGAGGTGGGAAAAACTTGACTTTAAAATAAAATAAGATAGGATCACTAATACAAGGAGAGACACAGAGATCAAATGTAAGTTAAAAAATCTCTGTCTGAGCCATTCTAAGATTGAATCATTTAACCCATGAGTGTGCTCAGGGTGTTGTTCAGTGGTTAGAGAACTTGCACAAGATGTGCCAGGCCCTGGGTCTAATCTTTATCACCAACCAACCAACAAGTAAAAGATAAGTAAAAAGATGACTCTGTGCCTTGTAACCAGTTAAGTCAGCATTGCTTCAAGGTTTGGGCAAATTGGGAGGCAAAGAATTTGACCTCTGTCCTATTGAGCCTGAATTAACAAGGATACAGATGATTTGAGATGTATTTGAATTAACGTTGGACTATTTGTATAAGAATCATCCGAGAAGCTTACATAGATTATAAGTTTCTGTCCCTCCAGAGATTCCTCTTTGTTATTTCTTGGGTGAAGTTTTGGCCCAGATAAAGTGTTACATGAACCAAAAAGTTTGGTTCAGGAGTAGAAAGCTGATTTTTGAGTCACTGGATTACGGGGAGTGCCTGTGTGCTTGAGTGTGATTGCTTTGCCTTGAATCCTGGTTTATAAGAGGGATGGGCCACTAGGTTCTTTCATCCACAGGCGGAGGAAGTTTCCACACGTACCTTGCTAAGAATGCTGACACAGAAATAGCCAGAAAGTTCTGCAGCCGATTTTGAGAACCGTGTCTCAGATCTGCACTATTCGGTGTGTGGCCACCAAACCCAGGAGAATCAATTACAGTGACAGAAGCAGCCCCTGATGTGCTTCATTGAATATTCAGGGTCATTACATTTTTTTATTAATGAAAATTTAAAATCATATGCAGTTAGAAGTACGGATCCTCAGTTAAGCCAGCTGTGTGGCAAGATGTGAACAGCCACACATGGCCAGTGGCTGCTGTATATGGCCAGGTCCAGCATCACAGAGAGTCCATCAGACAGCCCTGCCCAAGATGTGCCAGGACTAAAACCCCACAATGGCCCACCGCCATAGAAGAGGCATTTCTGTTCTCACTGTGGACACCACAAAGAGCTGGTGTAAGTGAATTAGGGCATTTTAGCTGGTCTTATTGCCAACTCCAGGATGAGGGGATTGCTGTGGACCTCTGCAGTCCCAGACATGTTCGATGATGTACACACACAACACTCACGTCATCCACTCCCCATTTGGGGCTTGGGAGCTTTTAAACCCCCTGGTCTCAGGAGACAGGCACCTGAGCATCCTCCCTCAAAGGACGGTTCTGTGAGCCACTGCTGGATCATCTTCTCACCCCGGCCCTCGCCTTCATTCCCCAGGCAGCCCGGCTGCCAAGATGGTTGGCAGCGCCCAGGTGTGATGCCGGTAGCCGCGTTTCCTCCCGCACGCGCTCAGTTGGCCCTTTCTGAGTGTGGTTGGCTTCCATCTGTTCCTCTCACCCTCCTGCACTGCAGAGTTAGGTGTTGTTTTGTCCCCTGGAGGAAGCCCATATTGTTCTATTCCTACCACAGAAGACACAAATCAGGAGCAACAAGGAAAAATATGGAGTGTAAGCGTGTTCCCGGGTCATCAGCATGCAAGCGCACAGGCATGAAAACGAGTGTGAATTTACTGCATGATTCAGTGTGGGTGGAAGTCGAGTCCTCTCTGTGGCTGCCCACCAGCCAGCACGTGGCTATCACAGTCCATGCACCATGGGCGAACCAGCCAATGCGTGATCAAAGAAGGGAACAAAATAATGACTGCAACGATAACGATATTAATAGTGTCATAATTAACTGGCAAAGGCATTTACAACTGGGGTCAGTTCTTTGGGGAATCTAGGACAAGTCTGATATATTCACTCTAATATCTGTGGTTTTATTGCCTTCCTTTACAAAAAAAAAATAAAAATTCTCAACTATGAAAACAGGCTCAGCCCAATAATTTAAATAGAAACAAGTTGTGTAGATGGTCGATTATGCTTTTGGTTTTGTTTTTCATCTTAAGTTTTGGGATCTCCTAAAATGTCTATTGGGACTATTCTGCAGTAACTATTCATAAAGCCTGAAAGATTCCTATTTTCTCAATTGGGGGGTTCATTATTGACTTACATTCTCCATTACCAATGATCTCATTCACATATGTAGCCTTGACTTTACACTATCTGTACAACTGATGGTGGACTCAAACTTTAAAATGAACCAACCATTTGAGAACAAGACCTTCTTAAAGAAAAATAGGCAATTCAGTTGTATTTTATCCTGTTTTTCCTCTCTTTATTAATTTCTTTTTTACTCATTTTTCCCTCTTGTTTATCATGGAATCTATTCTAACATCTGGTTGAAAGGAGAATGATCTGATTTGAACTATGTAATAGTTCACAACAAATTAACATGTCAAAAGAGAGAATGTTGAATGTTTAGTTACTTCTTTCTCTTGAAAAGTTGTCTCCTTCACTTTAATGGAGCGTTACCTTGTTTGGGGTGAAATTCTCCAGTAGGTTTCAGCGCAGAACAAATATTTAGAGTTGAGCCTTCAACCCTAGACACTGGCTTTGAGCCTGCGTTGGGGTGAGGGGTTAAATGGAAAGGCTGGCTTTGACTTGGCTTCAGGAACAAACAACGCAGCCATTACCATGAATCATTAAAGACACTCTAACGGATGTTTATTGGCAGAATGCTCACCTGGGTGAAGCTAAGGTAGAGGGTTAAAAGGCTCCGGGGGCTGGGATCTGGCATCACAAATGGGCACACTTTCTACAGACAGAAGGGCCAGGCCTTAGTCATCGTGGTAAATCTGTAGTGACAGACGTTTGTTCTATATTTGTGAATGACCTGATTTGGCATGCATGCAGCTCGTTCTACTGACAATAATGGGAACGTGGTGTGAGGGAGAGAGAAGAAAGGAGAAGGAATGGGGCGAGGAGGGAGGAGGAGGGAGGAGAGACACCCTGGCAGACCGAGAGGGAGAAGCCAAACGGGCGGAATGGCAAATGGCTGAGATCACGAGCAGCTAAGGTGACCCAAAGGAAACCTGCCTTCAGCATCTGCTTCGTTTAATTTGGGAGGAAGCCTCCCTTTATTCCTAATTGATCTGGGAGGATCCTCTTTCCTTCCTCCTTCTCTTGGTCCTCTACCCTGCCATCTCCCCCAGCTGCCAGGCCTTGGTAACCGGATGCTTCTGCATTGAGGCATCCTTTGTAATTTGCAAAATTTGATTAGCCCTCCACCCTTTGTTGCAGTCCTACAGCCCGTGGGCATTTTAGGTAAGAAAGCAACTGGCCTGAAATGAGAAGAAGGAAGGACTGTCAATCATCAGAAAGGAAAGAGCATCCTCCTCTGCTGTTCTCTCAAGCCATCTCCCTTTCCGCCCAACAGAATTCATGGCATGAGCAACGTGGCACCCAAAGCAACCTCCACAGAGACCCCGGAGATGTAGGCAGAGAGAGTACTGAATAAAGAGGACACAGAAGCCTGCATCCTGCTGCCGACTTTCTGTGTGACTATGGACAAGTCAATTCCCCTCTCTGAGCCTGCCTGTTTCCTGATCTGGAAAAAGCACCTCTTCCAAGATGACTTCTAAGGGACCTTAAAGGTTACAAGTCACAGCTCTACTCTGTGGATAGGTGGCCCTCCTTAGGGACATTGGCCCTGGCCTGGCTTTGCCAATGCTTGCTCCTCCAGGAGTCTTTCTACACAGCACTTCCTGCCATCTGAAGCCCTCTTCTTGATTTTTTTTCATAGTTATTTTACTAACCTATTAGGATGCCAGGTTTATGCAAATAAACTGTCTCATTGGCAGCTTCCTTCTTGAACATACCTGCAAAGTGCTTGAGGTGTGTTCCATGACTATATCCAACACTGTTTTGTGAAGTTTTTCCAATTTGTAATCAATAGACAGACAGACTCAGGTCACCTGGGTGAATCGGCAGAGAGATTCGGAGGCAAGGACAGAATGAGGAAGCATCCTCTGGAGCCACATCCGGGCCTTATTGAGAAAAAAGACCTGGCTTCTCGCTCTTTAGGTACAGTCGAGATTCTATAATCAACAGCCCCTAACCCTAACCCTAACCCTAACCCTGACCCTCTTCTCCATTCAGGCATCCAGTACTTGTCCCACAGCCCCACACCTTCACTTCCTTTGCCCTGAATTCTCCAGAGTGACCACCTGTCTGTGTGTTTTGAGGTCACACTCCTCCACCGAGGATTTAATGCATCTACCTAATCAATAGGAACCTCTTTGGGGCAAAATTGTCCCTACAACCAGCATGTTCCTGACCTCGGGAGCCCCATCAAAAATCACTGTACAGCTTTTTCAAATGGCACTTCCTAGAGTCTCATTGATATTTCATAAGTTAGCATCTCCATCTGGTGCTGAGTTGGGCATCTGGTATTTTGAAGCTCCCCAGGTGACTCTGCTGTGTACATCTAAGGCTACCTGTGGACCAGACGCTCATCGCTGGTCCAATCCACTCTGCCCAGCGGGTGGAGCTGATGGACCCACACCCAGGAGCGTGCGTGGTGGACACCCAGAACACCATGGATCCTTCCAGATACCCTATCTCCCACCTGTCTGCCCACCCTTCCCACTTCCACCGGCATAGTTCTCTCTGAAGGTGTGGTATTTAGACACTGGATCTGATTCTGTCCTCTCCTTCCCTTCAGAAACACTTGAAAGGATTCAGACAAGTTAGGATGTGGGAGCATCAGTGTCCTAAAACCTGAAATTCCAGGTGTGGACATGGCAGCTGGACTTTAGAGAACCTAGAGCCTAGCACCCCGGGTCCCAGTTCAGGATGAGAACTCAGCTTCTTCAAAGAACCCACCCCATTCACACTACCACCACAGTAGGAATATCTAGATAGAAACTTATTCTTTCCTGGGTCACACAAAGGGAAGCCCACTGAATGACTTATGAAATACAACAGCTGCTTATTTCCTTTATTTGAAAAAAAGGAGGAGGTGGCAGAGGAAAAAAACATCACATAGAGACCAGTTCCCATAGCTGACATCAGACAGTCCCTGGGAGAAAATGGTCTGTCCGGTAGTGAGGAAGGCTGGGTGGTAATGAGTCCAACATCGTGTGTACCGAACCCCAAATTGAATGGAGTACAAAGGAAATAGAAGATGCAGCCCCTGACATCACTAAGCTGACAATCCAATACGGGAGACACATGGAAAGCTCTAGAACACTAAATAATGCAAGGTACATAGAAAGCCTATAAGTTCCAGGCCTGCTGTATGGGCTCTGTAAGTGCCAGTTATCTTTCTCTGAAACAAACAAGCTAATTAGACAATAGCCAGCCGTGTGTGTCAGCTAACCTGTAAGCCAATGAATCTGTAGGTGTTTCAGTTATTGTCACTTAGGTTTCCTATTACAGGTGACACATTTCTAACTCATGTCCTTTGCTAGGGTAGAATGACATGGAAGCCACCAGAGTTCCTGTCTGAGCCATGTTGTGGTGGAGATGGGTGGCCCTGGGAAAGTCATTCCTTCTGCCTCACCCACCTTTACTTGATTTCCAAGTTCCCTTGCAGCTGGTGGCCAAATAACACAGGAGAAGTGTTCAAGAACTGTCTCTAGGTTGAACAGGATTCTCACATCATTCATGTCCATCCATAAATGTGATATTACTTGGAAATAGTTCTTGGCAGGTATAGAAAAGTTTAGATGAGGTCCTATTGACTTAAGATGAACCCTGAATCCAATATGACAGGTGTCTTCCCAAGAAGAGCAACGCTTAAACATGGAGAGAGGTGCACAGGGGAGAAGGCCATTTAAATATGGAAGCAAAAACTGCTGTGGTGCATCTATAAGCCAGGAAGCACCAAGGAGTGCTGGCCACCTCAGGAGGTTGGAAGAAGCAAGGGAAGTTTCTCCCTAGGTCTTCAGGGGAGCGTGATCCTGCCGACATCTTGGTTTTAGACCTCTGACCTCCAGAACGATGGATGAATAAACCTCTGTTGTGTAAAGCCACACCATTGTGGAAATTTGCTACAGCAGCCCTAGGCAGCTCAAACCCCCTTCTTCCCTTCTTCTTCCTAGAATGGCAATGGGATACCTTGAGGTACAGCATGGGTCCTGAGTGGGAGCAGAAGCCGCGTGCTAAGTAGATGGGAAAGATGGCAGGAGCCGGCTCATTGTGACGAGTTCCCCAGTTTTGAGATAAATGAATCTGCAAGTGTTTCAGTTATTGTCACTTAGGCTTCCTATTACAGGTGACACATTTTTAACTCATGTCCTTTGCTAGGGCAGAATGACATGGAAGCCACCAGAGTTTCTGTCTGAGCCATGTTGTGGTGGAGATGAGTGGCCCTGGGAAAGTCATTACAATTTCTCCAACATCATTTTTATCCCTCTTTAAAATAGAAATAATAATAATAATAATAATAATAATAATAATAATAATAATAATAATAATCTGCCTGAGTTTTAAAGGAGATATTTTATTTATTTATTTATTTATTTATTTATTATGTTACTGGTTATTGAACCCAGGGGTGCTCTACCACTGAGCTACGTTCCCAGTTCTTTTTATATTTTATCTTGAGATGAGATCTAATAAGTTGCTGAGGCTGGCCTTGAACCTGTGATCCTTCTGCCTTAGCCTCCTGAGTTGCAGTGATTACAGGGGTATATCACTGAGCCCAGCGAAATGAGATATTTTTATAAGAAAGTCAGGGCTCTTCAACCAGGTAGGGGAAGAAGCCAATAGAAACTCACAGAGCTGTCACCCCTGAGACTTGGGTTGCAGATCAACACATATACTAAAGGAAAACTGTTTCCATACCTTTCCCATTGGTGGGGGAACCCTTAGATTTTTGTTCATTCATTTGTTTATTTGTTTTTAATGGGAAGCAGCTCTCAGCAGCCCTGGTCAAAATACTTTATAAAAGATCAAGCATCAACATTGGGGGAATATTTCAGTACAAATTAAATATCTGCATCATACAACTTATAAAAATGACTGGGATGAGGGCTTCCAGATAGTCTCATCCAGCGGAAAGGAATAGAATAGAGGTGATTTTGCTCAGGTTCTTTCTGGAATATTTCCATCCTACAAAATCCCGCCATTCTCTCCAAGCCCTAGATCTCTCTTGCCCATCCTGGGACACTGAGCAAATACAAGACATGAGCCAGTAGCCTGCAGCAGCCATTCTCCCTCCTCATGAAGCAGCAGAAAAGGAGGCTGGAGGCTCTCAGAGAGCAGTCAGCCCTGATGGGATTGAGGGGCAGTCAGCCCTGATTGAGGGACACGTCCCAGGGCTCTGGAAGTCGGAGGGGCCATCTGAACTTCTCTGTAGGCAATTAAACAGCATGGCTTTGGCCCACACCAACTTGGCAGGCGGGCCTCAGCCTGAACAAACCCAGTTCCCCAAAGGCTGGAGTGAGCCACCTAAGGTCCAGCACATCTGGACTGGACTGGCCAGGTGTCATGGCTCGGATAAGTTTTTGATCCTTTTGCAGTTCCATTCAAGTCACCTGGGTGTAGAAGCCATCGGAACCTGGGCGGGCCCTCATCTCCCTTGCTTTTCCCCTCCATCCATTCTCACCCTCTCACCACTTTGGAGCTCAGTGAATATGGTTTTCCAAATATAGTTTTGCAGCCAGTGTGTTGGGCCTTCTAATGAGCCATGGTAATTGCTTCTGCTATTTTCCAAAATGAAAATCAACCTCCGAAGAGCAGCTGGTTCCTTGTAAAGTTCTCCTGCCTCCGATTACATCCTGCATTCCTATAAGTCAGTCAAACTCCAGCCTTGACTGCTTCATCTGTGCGCAGGGCCTGTGGGAGACGGCCAGGGAATGTGCTGATGGCGGGAAACAGGCCTTGCTGCCTGAATGAGCCACTATTGTGCACTTTATTATATTTAAGGGAATAGGGAGGGAGGAGGAGGAGGAGCCGAAAGAGCTGGTTTCACTTTTTCATTCTAAGCCGTCCTGTTATGTGCTGTGCTGATTGACGCGTCTGAAGCAGAATCAGCAGCCCAAACCCTATGTTCTGTAGGGGCAGGACACATCTGTAACCTGGAACCACAATACAGCAGATGAGGAGCAGAGGTGGGAATGGGAAGCCGCTTAGCAGATCTATGGAAAGTCAAAACCGAGAGGTGGTATCACTGTGAATCAGGCCGTCCCTCCTACAGCTAAAAGGAAAGTTGGGCGAGTTGGGAGGTCCCCATTCTGCAGCAGAGTGAGCACAGTCCTGAAAGCAGCCCTTGATGAGAGCAGGTGCCCTTTGCGGAGCACCTCCGAGTGCCTGGGCTTTGCAAATATGTACTCTCAAAATCCTCCTGAAATATAGGCAAAAAAAAAAAAAAAAAGCTTTATAGGTATAGAAACTAAGACTTGGATAACAGACAATAAGTATGATACTATACACCAATGTATCGTTAATCACGAAGTCTTACCAGTAGACGCCACCACCCCGCCAGGTGAAACTGAGCCACAAAAGCCAGTTGTACAGGTGTGCAGCCTATAAAGGAACGGCAGGGACTAGCAGGGTCTCTACTATCTGGACTTCTGTCTGTGAATCAAGCCGACTGACTGGCTCAGCCATTTTGCTGGAGCTGTGCTGTGTTTTGGAAATGCCTACAGAAACAAAGTACCACCACCTCCCCTCATTCCCCTCCACAGGATCTAGCTGGTGGGGCCCTCCTGCTGGCATGGTGGCCTGCATAGAAAGTGGACCCTTTGAGCTCTACTCAAAGAGGTGAGGGTCCCAAGGGATTGAGAGTCCAGCAAACACATTGGCCTGCATCCTGAGAGGAAGGGAGGATGCTATAGTTTGGACCTTAAATTTTGCCCCAAAGCTCATCATGTTAAAGGCTTGGCTGCTACCTTTGGCACTATTAGAACTACCTGAAGTAGATTGGGCCTAGTGGAGACTTTAGGAGGTGGGAATGTGCTGTTGAGAGGGATGTTGAAGGGGATGCTGAGGGGGACACCTCTGTCCATCTCTGTCTTTGCCACCATGAAGTGAACAGGTTTCCTCCACCACATGCTTCTGCCATGATGTGCTGCCTCAGCACAGGCCCCAGAGCAATGGGGCCAATGGACCATCAACTGAAACCACTCAAATCATGAGCCACAACCAATCTTTCTCTCTTTTTATTATGTCGGGTAGTTTGTCACAGTACAGGAAAGCTAACACAGAGGTCAAGGAAACCTTTCATCCCTCCTACTCTCCCCTATTTGCTACTGTGCTGCTGCCTGTCCTGTACCATCCAGACCAGACTGTGGATCCAAACTGTGCTCTCCCCACCCCATCGGATCCACTGGTCACCAAAAGCACAAAGTCTGGATGAATCTAACTCATTAAGGAACCATATCCATTTAACATTCAGGGTCAAAACTGCAAAATAAAGTCTAGAGTGTCTCTTCTCTAATTTCTTTATGCTATTTATGGTTCAAAACCAATTGTCAGACACTTGAAGAGAATCTATGGTCAAGTAGTCTCTCTGTAGGGCAAAAGAGTTCCAGGGCATTGTGTCTGCACCCAAGAATCCAGAACCAGTCAGAGAGCTCCAACAACCACATCTGAACAGGGAAGGAAAGATCCCGGGCTGAGAACAATTAAGAGCCACTGGAGGGGTGTCTTGAGTTGGACTGAAGTTGTTCTCATTGTCTGTTTCTCTGGCAATTCCACTAAACTGTGAACTCTGAAGGTTTGGGCTCTTTTTGTTTGTTTCTTTGTATTTTCAGCATGTGTGGTACATACTCGCATTGTTCAGTAGACATGTGTTGAATCCATCAATGAATCAGTCCACTGATGCGTTCAGAGGAAGGAGTGCTGTGGAATATGGAGAGCTGGAACAGATACAGGGTGCATTGGACTTGGGACCATAGTCAGAAAGTTATCACCCAGCATAAAACCAGTGGAAACTTCCAGAAGAAAAGACAAGCTGACTGAAAGAGACTAACCCAAGAGTAAGCATGGAAACCAGCCTTGTAATACTTTGGTGAGACTGATGGAGAAGAATAAGTGCCATGGGAACACCAAAGTGGGCCATTCCAAAGAGGCAACTGTGAGTAAAAGAAGTATCTAGAAATAAGTAGAAAGATATTTCTTCAGCTCTAGGTATTGTCACTGACTTTAAATTCCTGTCTTGCAAAGACAGGAAAACTCATACGATGCATTTAGTTTTATTCTATCAGAACCTTCTATCATTAGCCTTAACTCACACCCTGGGAAACTGCCAATGGTCCTGACATGTAATCAGATGGATTGCAAAAAGGCGTAAAATTCCTTGTTGACATGGAATATCCAGTGAAGCCATAGATTCATCTCTTTGTCAATTATACTGAGATACCTAATGATCAAAGCCAATGCAACATCCACAAAAGGAAACAACTTTGGGGAACTAAATTCTGCCCATGTCCTGACTGGTGGATTGAACATTGAACTGGTGGATATCCCTCTTTCAGTGGATGCTCCTTCGCCAACCTTATAGTTAGGCATCTTCTAGGCAGCAGACTGAGCCCAGAGACGAAGCAGATGGCACTTCTGTTCCGGAGACTTTGGGTTCAGGGACCTGCATTGGCATTCAGTCATGTCGCTTGACAATCATGCTTCTGAGCCAAGGACCAGCAAAATATGGCCCACGGGTCAGATTCAGTCCACTCCATTTTTGCTCATCTTAGCTCATGGAGCTAAGAATTTGCTTTTTTTCCACATTTAAAAAAAATGATTGAAAAGACATCAAAAGGATAATATTTTGGAACAGAAGAAAAATTTCAAGAAAATTCAAACTTCAGCACCCATAATGCCAATTTACTAGAACACAACCCCACTGATTCATTTGTGTATTGTCTATGATAATTTTCATGCCATAACAGTAGAATAATTGTCATAGACTATATAGATATGAGCTGCAAAACCGAACATTTTTTGACTATTCCATTTTTTTACAAAAAAGTTTGCTGATCCCCATTCTAACCTAACTTTTCTCAAAAACACTCCATAAAACCTTACTCCTGATAAATTTCAATAAGTGCTGGACATTTTTTTAGAGAAAGAGTTTTATTATTAGGGTATTTAAATCAGTGAGTTATAAAAACTTTTAAGTTTCTTTACTCAGGATTTAATCTTGAGTGTGCCAAAGCACATGGTGACCCTCTTAGATAGTGATGTATGATGTGGAGTTTCCCAAACCTGTTTATGCAGTAGTACCACCTTATCTGTGGTTTCAATGTCTGCAGTCTAGTTATCTGTGGTCAATTACAGGCGAAAGATATTAAATAGAACATTCCATAAATAAATAATTCTTAAGTTCTAAATTACATTCTGTTCTAAGTAACAAGATGAAATCTTTTACTATCTTACTCCTTCTCACCTGGGATGTGAATCATCCCTTCATTCATTGTTTCCATGCAGTATATTCTATCTACCAGCTAGTCAGTAGCTGTCCCAGTTATCAAAGCAATTATTTGATATCTCATTTCTTATGTTCACATAACCCTTATTTTACCTAATGGTCCCAAAGGATAAAAGTAGTGATGCTGGCAACTCAGATATACCAAAGATAAGCCTGAAATTCAGATTAGCTTCCTTTAAGTGAAAAGGTGAAAGCTTTCAACTTAATAAGAAAAAAAAATCAGATGCTGAGGTTGCTAAGATCCTTGTTAAGGACAAATATAAGCATAAAATTGTGGGTGGAAAAAAGGAATTCATGCTAGTTTTCTATTGCAGCTCAAACTGTAAGTTATGACCTTAGTACATGATAATTGCTTGTTTAAGACGGAAAATATATTAAATTATAGGACTGGGTACCATCCACGTATTTGGGCATCCACTGAGGGTCTTGGAGTATAGCCCCTATGGATAAAGAAGAACTTCCATTTGTTTATTATCAGAGATTCCCACAGCATGAAGGATGTACACCATGCTTTGAGAAATGTTGATCTAAGTAATTTCTCAGTCACAGACTTTATTTGTATTATTTCTGAAATTACTTGCCAAAAACCAAAGCAGCCTCATTAAATCATAAGGACGTTCTTCTATCCAGATCTGAAGACTCTTGCCCTTGAGCATATAGTTCAACTCTTCTCAAAGGTCCCAGTTTGACTTCAGCATTTCATACTTCTCTGTCACACTTGAAGAGTTTCCCTACACATCCTATAGAAAACCTGTGGGAGATGATCCAAGCCTCCATTTGCAGAGTTTATTTAACAATGGGCTGCCCCTCATTTATACTGTAACCTCACAATGACCCAGTCATAGGGGTGCATAAGGAACTCAAAACGAGCCCAGGGTAGGTCAGCTTGGGATCGGGCATGCTGGGCATCCGATGAACTGAAGTGTATTTGTATGGGGGCTCTCCCTGGGGAGCATCAAGGGAGAAACCAGTAGTATGGTCTCTGTCACTTAGATCTACCTACTGATCCACCACCTGTCCGCCACGTATTCAAATCCTACAAGGCGGGAACAATGGGCGAGAGTTATCAATAAAGACTGAAAGAAGAATTTCTTTACACTTTTAAAAATTCGAGGCCTGGGTGACACTTTTTCTAAACCAAAGGATGCCTTCTTCCTCGCCATATTGCAAGACAGACAGGCCAGTGCTTGTGGCATTGGGGTGCTGCTGTCCAGATGTGCTCAGATATGAAGTCATAAATTGTGAAAACACACAGAGAGTTTAAATGGTTTGCCTGAGGTCGCAAAGACAAAAGTAAGGAATTAAGGGCTTGAGTCCAATGTTTTTGTTTTGCTTTGTTTTATAATCCTATTACACCATGCAGAGAGAGAAAGAACAAACACTCAAACAATGAGGTCTAAATATTTCACAGAACCCTGTCTGTTTCTCGGTTTGAATGGTTGGAGTTTTGAGAATTGGCTTATTAGATCTTTTTTTAAAATTTTTCTAGCCATGATTTTATAGCAAGAGAAATATTAGCTATGGGGGCAGTAATGTGGATTAAATTAATATACTTTCATATCAAATGACCACAGTTAATACAATTTTAAAAGTTGAACTTAGAGTCTACGAGTCACATTGTACTAATCAGAAATATTATAACAAAATGAGATCATTGTGTTCTAGAAAGGGACTTGAGAAACACTGACCTGATTTTCTAAAGCACAGAAGGAAACAAAAAAAAAACCATGACAAGAAAGTTCAAGAAGAAGTTCATGAGTAAATGTTAAGAGAGCAGAATTACTCAACCTGGAGAGGAGAAGGCAGAAGAGGTGGCCCATTTCTCGGAGCCTAACCAGCTTCTTAACTGAGAGGAGCTTCTTCTCTCACCCACAGGGAGGGCAGAGTAAGAGACTGAGAGACCCAGGAGCTGTGGCCCCAAGGGTGACGCATACCTCTCCAGACTCACAGAGGGGTGAGGATTAGAGACAATGCCTACCTAGTGCCCGGTCAGGAGGAAATGGTAACTAGCGAGATGGATTTAGGTGACTCACCCAGTCTGCTATTTCAGAAAATATCAAGCATCACCATATGGTGGACACTGAAGATAATCCACCCAGGTGCTCTAGCAGGTAGGGAGCGGGAGGACCAGCAGAGCTGTGTCCCAGGCCTGGGCTAGAGGGCTCTTCCATGCCCTGAGCCGTGCCTTCTGTGTGCAATTAGAGATTCCCAGCAGCTGGGGTTTCCATGGGTAATGGGAATTGGTAAGGGGAATATGGCAGAAATATATACATATATATGTGTGTGTGTATATATATATACATATATATATATATATATATTTACATTTCAGGTGCCTGTAATGTTCTAATTTCATAATATGTTGTAATCCCACCCCATGTCACCTTTTCCTTCCTCATCACAGAAGAGATTTGTAGCTGGTGGCAGTGGGATATATGTGCATCATGTCAGGGGGCGCTGGGATAAGACTCACACCCACATGACAGGGGACGGGAATGGTGCACAGAGGAACTCCTAGCCAAACCCTCCGCACCTTGGCAGGGTCTGTTACAGAACAGGACACGATCACCTATCCTCTTGTCCATCTCCCAAGGTCTCTTTCCCTCTGAGCTCAGGTCCAAGGTTGAAATATCATATCTGTGTCTAGCAAGGTAACTCTAGGTCTCAGTGACACTCAATAAATGTGATTCAAAACAAAACAAAGATCCAGAAAGATAGGATGTGTTCACATCGATTTTAACAGATCCCGAATCATCAAAATCCTATAGAATAAATGTGCTTCCTGTGGCTGGCAAAAGTTTTCCCTTAATTAACCTCCAGGCAAGCATGGCATCATTAGAAAGCTAAATCCAAGATTTCAGAAAAATATATTTGCAAGTTGTTAATGAAAACAACAAAGCAAGAGATTCAATGACGAAACTCCAGCTCCCTAGCTTGTCAAAAGCCCTAAGATCTTGGGTGACTTTGTGACATGCGTCACATTCACTTTCAGAAAAAAAGCAAGAGGCTGAGACCATCTCCTAACCCTCACCCATTCTCTCCTGTTGGCACCCTTCTCTGTCCATGAAAAGGCATTAGCTGGAGAACCCCACTGCTCCTGGGGAGGGTGCCTCTTGCAAGTTCCAAGGAGTTAGCAAGACGCAGATATGAACATCAGAAAGGTTTGCGGGTGACTCAAGTCTCTGAGATCTGGCTGTTGAACTTGCAGCCAAGCTCCATAGACCATGGTCCTGGTCCCTCATTTCTTCCAGTTTCCAAGTCTTACCTGAGTCACTGGTGGACACATCTTGTGGTCACACCTAGGGAAGGAAGTCTGAGGCCACCAGGAGGCTGCAAGGACAGCCCCGTGAGTGTCTGTTGTTAAAGCAGCCTGCTTTGACTGATTCTCTGTCGAAAGTCCACTGCTGCTGAGAGCAGCCGTGCCTAAAATATCTCACCTGAAAAAACAGCCACTTTCACTGGTTTTCTAGGGGAAGCCGTTGAGAAGCCTCCCTACGTTAATCCCTCCTTGGCGTACGCACGGGGCTTCCAAGACATGTCATGTACTAAATCTGGAGCCCCAGTTAATCACTGCAATCATTAATGGATTTTTTTTAATTGAAATTTCAGAGACTGAGCTGAACAATGATGGAAAGGACTATTAAATGCAAAACAGAAGGGAGAGGAAGAGCAACCAGCTCAAAGGTGGAGGAGCACCCTGGCTCCTGACCAGAGAATTATTGTCAAAGTAAGATAAAAAATAAACTATTAAAACTAACATAGAGTGACAGTGACTTAAGTTTATATAAAGGCCCCTCCCCGTGGGCTTCACTCCTGGTATGCTGCAAACTTCTCAAGAGCCTTTTCTCTCACGCTGTCCTGGTGACTGTCCCCAACTCATCCCATATCTTATTTCTCTCTTTTTTCCAAACTCGACTGGCTGCTCAGCCCAGCGCTGCCCCACTCCTTTTCTCACTCCCTCCCTGCATTCCCTTCCCCTGACTCTTCTGCATCACATGACCCCCCACCCACCTCTGTGTTCTAATTCTGCAGAGACTTGGGCTCCAGGAAGGCAGCATGGAATCTTTTCAACAGATGTCACGGAGAAGGAACGAAGGGTTATTATTGATATTTTTTTTTCTGTCACCAATGAAAAAGCCTAGCATGGTGCCTGGTCCCTAATAAGGAACATGATCGATAAATAGTTCATTAATGTCCTCTGACGGTGCACACAGACTCAAGCTCTAACGTCTCCTGCTGCACCAGCCACCAGTGCCTTCGTTACCAAAGCAAAGATATCTTCAGTGGACTCCTTTCTTTCTCCCCTTCCTCCATCCTCTTCTTCCTCCTCTTCTTCCTGGTTCTTATCTTCTTCTCATCTTCTGGGGCAGAGGAGGATAAAGATGCTGGGTAAGGGTAGGATCACCATAGATGTGATCTGTCTACTTCTCTTGAAGAAGAATCATCCATAGCACCTTCCAGATGTGAGGCAGGAAAGTGGTAGTGAGAACTGAGGGGGTGGAAAGTGGTAGTGAGAGCTGAGGGGGTGCCTGCAGGACTCCCTGTGACCTTGACAGGCACTTACCCTCCCACTCACCACGGCAAGCAGGCAAGATGCAATTGCAGTAGGGTTGCATGCGTTTGACTTGTTCAATCAAGACCAACACAACTATGTGTGTTTGGAAGAGAGAGTGTGTGTGTGGGAGGGGTGGGGACAGACACCAGGACACAACGAATGTGCTATCCCTGGAACAGGTAATTTTGCTCCCATTTCCATTTATCTGGCTTGAACCCTGGAGTACACATGAGATGCAAGTTCCCTCAGAATGCCTCTGTTCCCTGAATGCCTCCCATGGGGTGGGCATCTCACACCTAACCTGGAAATTAATTCATAATGCAATTTTTTTTACATCTAAACATGGTTCATAAATTGAGCACGGTGGTGCACAGCAGCAGTCCCAGCTGCTCGGGAGGCTGAGGCAGGAGAATCACAAGTTCAAGGCCAGCTTGGGCAACTTAGCAAGACCCTATCTCAAAATAAAATAGAAAGGGCTGGTGGGGCCACTCAGTGGTGGAGTGCTTTCCTGGCTGAGCGCTGGGTTCCCTCCCAGTGCTGAAAAATGAAAATATTTTTTTAAATGACTCATGGACACACACTAAGAATCTTATTTTTCTTGCTGTAAAAGGAAAATGTAGCTGGGTTAGTCCCACCAGGAGATGATTTGAGAGAGAAACTTTATAGGCATTTTGAAGAATTATCAAAGATAAATTTTGATTTGTGCTCTTTTGCCTTGTGTATTTAGTTTTTTCTCTTACGTGACCCTCCACTTTATCTCCATTTGACAGGTAAGGCAACGGAGGCTCTGAGAGGTTAAGTAGCTTGCTGTAGGCCATACATCCAGCACGAAGATTAGAGCTGAGCCACATCAGTCTGGCTCCTGAGCACAAGTCCAGGTAAGCTGTCTCCTGGGCAGGGTAGGGCCGTCATAGGTGTGACCCAGCTAGTTCTCTTGAAGAACAGTCATAAATAGCACCTTTCAAATCACGTCTGCCTCTTGGCCATCTCCTGTCTGTGTAATCTCCATCTTCCTGTCCCCTTGTGAGCCTCTGCTCAGCACTATTTTAACAGTCACTAGAGACCAGGGTGGATGTTCAGCTAGCTCACACCAGTATGGCTATATTGGCTATTTTGGACTGTCATCTGTTCTAATGACCACACTGTCTTCCAATTGACTAGACATCCAACCCAGGACCCATTCTTTACTGGCTGTAAATATTTTACATAGCACTCTGGCCATAGATCATAATACTAGAGGGAGATTCATATACAGCCAAAGAATTCTACATAGCTTTAGAATGAGCTTGCTACTTGGGTCATAGGTGGTCACTGACAATACTTATTTTCCAAAGCCAGTAACTGAGGCCCAAAGAGCACACCTTGCCAAAGGCCACGCAGGAGGGATCATTTCATGTTCATGATCACGCGCAGCTGCCTCCGTCTTTGCTGAGAACTTGGGGTGACAACGGATGAGACCCTCTTCTTACATACAGACCAACCTCTCTGAGAACAAATGGGATTTTTTTTTATGGTCTTCATCAAGAAATGTGCGACAAAGTCACAGGGCTGTGTCAGATTCCAGAGTCACTGTGGTGTGGGGACTCCTGGGGAAGGGGTTGTGCGACTGCTCATTTGACTCCATTCCATTGGCCACGTGGGTGGTTCAGAGCCTTTACTTGCAGGAGACCCTCTCGGAAGGAAGCGAGGCCTCCTGCCTTCCTGCCCGACGACACCCTGCAGGACATTAAAACTGACTCAATACGGTGTTGAAAATGTTTTCCTCTTCCATATGCTAATAAGAACAAGATGGCGGGGAGGGTGTGGACCCCGGCAGGGTCTTTCTGCAGTGGTGTTAAGCCCATCTGTAAGGGCTGCTCTGCCTGCATTTTTATCTTTGAGCTGGCTGGAGTTGAAAGCTGGTCCCCCACCCTCACCCCTTCTCAACCCTGGCTTTAATTCTTTTAAACAGTAACATTAATTGGCTGTTAAGTAAAACAGGAGAGAACACAATGGATTTATGATATTTTGAGAAGCTCTACCAGTTCTCAAGCATTATGAGGTAATTATGATTTACTGTTTTCTCTCGCCCTGTTGAGTCTGTGGGCTGCCTCTGAAATGGATCTGAGATGAATGTCAAAGTCAGGATTTACGGTCAGACCTTTCCAACGTATACAGGAGGAGCTGATTGTTTGGTTGCTGTTATTTTCGAAGCAATATTTCCTTCTGCGTGTCTGTGCTGTTAGGTTTTGTAGGCTGTCTCGCCTCCCCTGTGAAAGGGTGTCCATAAATTACCTCTCCTGATGAGGCCGGCATCATCAAAAAGTGATTGTTTTTGCAAACAAACAGGAGAGGGCACGTCGATTTAAAGAATCACTTTCTTTTCCTCTCACCCCTCACCTGCAACAGGAAAATTCTCATCATCTCCATTTCTCCACCTTTTCAGACAGGGTCAGGAATTGCCTGAATTTGAGGAGCGTAAGGAGTATGATTGTAAGAACTTATTTAAATTAATTAATTACCTAATTTTTAAATTAATTATTTAGCTAATTAATTAATTTACTTATGGTGGAACAGGGGATTGAACCGAGGGCCTCACACTTGCTAGACACTAGCACTGAGCTACATCCCCAGCCCTTTTGTAAAAAAACAGGATCTTGCTAAATTGTCCAGGCTGGCCCTGAACTTGAAATCCTCCTGAGATGTGAGAATTTATGCTCCTTCTTTCTGTGTGTCCCCTGCTGCACTCTTTTTGAAATCAAAATGATGTTTAGCTTTTGCCATCTGGGAGGGCAGACCCTGGGGTTCATTAGGGCTCCAGGGGTTTCAGCCCTGATCCCATGTTGACACCTTAGGTGTTTCTAAGAGCCCCCAGTTCTTAATTTATAAAATAAGGCAATGGCTGGTTTCTAATACCTTCTCCAACTCTAAAATGTAAAGATTACCTATAAACCACCCAATGGTGTTCCATTAGGTCAGCTTGGTATGTGGGGTGTGTATGTGTTTAAGGGTGAGAGGGGGGGCGATGTGAACCATGGTTTGTGTGTGTCTCCCCAATTTCACCTGTTGGAAATTTCAGCCCTGAGCTCACACATTAATGGTATTTGGAGGTGGGGCTTTTAGAAAGTAATTAGGATTAGATGAGGTCATGGGGGTAGGGGTCCTGAGAGCTTTTGTGGCTTTGTAAGAAGACGGAGAGAGACGTCAGCTGACATCTGACACCTGCCCGTGGTGTCCTCCAGGGTACCATGCAGGCAGAAAGCCCCCACCAGATGCTGACCAGATGCTGGCTTCCTGAGCTTGGACTTCCCAGTCTCCTGAATGATGAGCCAAATAAACTTCTATTCTATCTAAATTGCCTAGTCTCTGGTAGTTAGCTATAGCAACAGAATAAGATGTACTCCATGTTTGTATAAATATGTCCAAATATGCTTACTCTACTTTTATATACAACTAAAAAGAACAAATCTTAAAAGAATTAAAGAAAATAGGCTAAGAGAATGTGACAAGGACTTTGACCTTAACCCAGCTTTATTCGGTCTTCTTTCTGCCCACTGGACCTTGACCTTCAGGGTTGGGCCTCGTGAGGCCTGCACTACCCAGCTTTAAGAACCCCTCAGTCTCCCCATCTGATAACCTCATATCTGACCAAGTTCGTCATCCCGCATCCCCCTCCCAGTGATAGCAGGTCCCCTGGCCTGTGTTCAGTAAGAATCCTGTTGGGTCCTTTTGGAAAGAATCCTCCTCCCCTTGATTCTTAGTATTTCCCGTCCATGTTCCTTGTCTATAAATAAATCCCCGCTTTCCTTGGTTGTGTTTGGAAGTGAGCTCATTCTCTCTTCCCACTAATGCAAGAACCCAGTTATAGTAGTTTCTTCTTTTATGGGTCCCTTTACCCCCCCAGTGCTGGGGATTGAACCCCAGGGCTTCTCTCATGCCAGGCAAATGCTCTACCATTAAGCTGTAGTCCCCAACCCTTTTGAATTTTAATTTGAGACAGGATCTGCCCAAGTTGCCCACACTGGCCTCAAACTTGCCATCCTCCTACCTCAGCCTCCTCAGTTTCTTGGGTCCCAGGCATGTGCTCCATGCCCAGCAGTGCCTTCTTGAACCAAGTTTTCCTTACTGTTTTTAACAAGTTCTCAGGGTGATTTCCTTTTCTTCAACAGGTGCTGGAGTAACACTTCTCTTTAAACAGATATTTTTATGAAGGAGTTTGTAGGACACAAAGGCCCACCCACCATGCTCTTTCTCTCCCCCAGGACATCCAGCATTCCTGCCCTGCAGCCTGCCCTCCTGAAGGTGAGGGGAAGGAAGGGATAGATACCAATCAAAACAGGCACCTTTCTATTGGGGCTCAGGCTCCTTACCCAATGGCCAGGTGTTTTCTGCCCTGTTTTATTTCAGTTCCTGTCCTGCTGGAAAGTTCCAGCGGGCTGTGCCAGGCAAGCTCAGAGAAGGAGTCGTGCCTCTGATTTCCTCCCTAATGTCTTCAGGGAAGAAACCAATTCAGTGGCTCAGACCAGAATCTAGAAATGGCCCCTGAAAGTTGGTGAGATCATGTTGTGTGGAAAGGAGTCCGGGACATGCCACCTCTGAATATCTGATCTGTGGAGTACGGCAGAAGGCACTTGAAAACAGCAAGTGTCCGCGCCCCTCATTCTGGCCTGCAGACGCATCCTCCAGAAGGAGCTCAGTGGCCATCAAGTCCCTCGGGAGCTTCACCAATGCCGTCCTGCTAGGTGTCCCCTCAGATATTGTCAGTGTGTTGGGTTTGAGATGTGGAGCTTTTAAGAGATGATTAGGCCCTGATGGCTCCTCCCTCGTGAACTGGACTAGACCCCCCTTACAAAATAGGTTTCAGAGAACTGCTTCCTCCCATCTCTGCCCTGTGAGGAAACAGCATTATCCTCTCTTGCCCTTCTGCCTTCTATCATGTGGGGACACGGCAACAGGCGCCATCTTGGAAATAGACTCGCCAGACATTGTCTGCCAGCATCTTGGTCTTGGTCTTCTCACCTTCCAGGATAGTGAGGAATACATTTTTCTGCTTTATAAATTGCCCAGTCCATGGTATATTCCCAGAGTAGCTCAACATGGAGTAAGACACACCCCTGGACAAAACTTTAACACCAACTTTCATACCTCCCACCTGTTCTTCTAAGGGTCCTTTCATCTTTCCTAAGTATCACTCACTGTGTTGCCTGTATCTCCCTCCATCACTGTGAGGATGGTTTATTGAGAAACTCCATTTTTGAGAAATCAGCCTCTACCTCAGAGCAAAGCCTGTCCAAGGAAGGGGGCATGATCCTTGTCCTTGGAAAGACCCACAGAGCACTCCTAGGCACATACCCACCCTGCTGAGTTGTTTATCTACAAATAACAGGAGAGATCTGCTGCGCCAGGTGTCCCTGACTCAGTCAGGCTAGGTGGGGACCCAAAGCAACCCTCTAGCAACCACCAATCAGCAAGAGACAGGGAAATACCTGGGATGCCAGATGACCCCCCCAGTAGATTATGGTGGTTGATAACGTGTTGGGAAACCATGTAGTTCAGCACGTACACCCCTTCATGGCTTAAACCAATCAGTTCAAACGAACCCCCCTCTGGTACTAACCAATCCACCCCTACCCAACTTGTTCCTGCCAGTGAATGTGCTCATCACGTTTTAGAGTTGTTATTTGATTTTCCCGCGGTGTGTGATGACTTGCTAAGAGATGCTATGATGTATGTGGGGTCCCTGCCTTCCCCCAAAGAGTGTATAAAACTGCTGCAAACCCTGGGCTCAGGGCCTCTCAGCGTCACCAGTTGCTGGGCACACGGAGGACCAAGCAAGTTCGCAATAAACACCTCTTTGCTGCTTACATCCATCTTGGTCTCTGGTGGTCTTTTGGGGGTCCCGAAGTCGAGCATAACATTATAAGCTCCTAAATCCCACTGTCTTTTGATATTGACTTTGTTTCCCATAATGCCGCTGCGCATGAAATATATTTGCATGCCTTTTCTCCTCGTACTCTACCTGTACTCAGTTTAATTTCCTAGACTTTGCTGTCAAACCTAGGAAAACAGAAAGTTTCTTCCTCCCCTACATATGCGGTTCATTATATACTACATACATATGTATTAACACACATATCACATACAGCACTGTTGACTGCCTTGCATTTAAAATGCCATCATATATTATCCATAGGTAGATATTATGACATGGTTTGTTAGAGCTACAATGTATTGAATATTAGCTATGCACTAAGCATGCTATTAAGCATTTTTCTTAAGCCTTCTCATTTAACTTGGGTGACATCACTTGTTTAAATGGTAACTTTGAATAACATCCCATGTCAACAATTTGTCCCAAGCATTTCTCCTGTCTTCAGGATAAAGAAGCCAAGAAACAAATCAAAGGATTCAACAACAAGGATATCTTAAGAAACAGATGAGAATAATAAATTAGGGATAATCACAAATATCAACCTTTCCTGTTCCCCCCCACAACCCAGCACCATCATCCCTAACCCACGCACACACACATCCTTAAAGGTCTAGTAGAGAATAATTCAAGGAATCCATTATAGTCTAAAATCTTTCTAGCTGTGATAATTGGCTTTGGAACTTCCCTTTCCCCATGACTCTCTCTCATATGCCAATTTCTCTAACACATAGATAATTTATGAAAACAGAGTAGACACTTTTTAATAATTAAGTGATAGATAATAGGAGCTTTTAAAATAAGCAGTAAGAGCTTGGAAAAGGAACGGAGCCTAAGATGGTTAGTCACCCACATGTTAATTTGGAACAACCCCAAATGCTACTCATCTCACACCCCATAATCCGTGACTGGTGGCACCCCAAAGTTGGCTTTGTTTGCTAGTGGAGGTCTTTCCCAGCAAGCCAGTCCCAGGGAGAACCAGTGGAACAGATGCCCATCTGGGTCTAAATCACCAGCATCACCCACTCCATCCGCTCCAAATTACAGTGCAAACAATAACACAGGTAAAATTAGCCAAGACACTAATTACGGCGTGCAAATGCATAAAGGATATAGAATGATAAATGGCAAACGCAGAACACAGTGTGTCATATCTTGTAATCTCCCTGGCTGCCCGAGCCCAGCAACAAAGGGAGAATTGTGCTCTGTTTGTCTAACATGCTCCATATCACAAATTAGAAATCCTTCCTAATTAAGATATTGTTAAATGTCCTTTGTTAGCAGATTTTAACAATGTTAATTAGGAGGTTAGAGTGATCATTGTTCATCTAGCAAACAATTAGGGTGATTTGCACCGTGGCTTTGGAGGAACTTCTGAACGAATCAGGAGTCTCCTCTCTCTGCAGGGAGGGGGCTGTCAGGGAAGGAGGACCAGGAGGGAAGAGAGAGGCCTGAGTTTCTCCTAATACTCTTCATCTTCCAGCCCAGGCAAAGTTTAAGGAAGTGTGAGGTGTGGCTCCGCAGCTGTGAGGTAGCTGTGTGGGCCTCCACCTTGTGGGATAACTACTCTGGAAGAGGCACAGGTCTCTCCGCCATGGTTCTTGTCTTGATCATTCCAGAGAGGGTGGTGGAGAGAGCTTGGAGCTCAGGTCTCCTCACCACCATGGAAGAGAGGGGATCTTCTAAGAAAGGAGGCCAGTGTTAGGCCCACCAGGTTTCTAGGTTTTCTAAAGCTAGAATGTATTATTTTTAGCATGATGTGAGTCTAGGCATTTTTTGCTCTAGGGGCCCAACCCGGCCACCTCTAAGCCCTCAGCACACACATGCACATAGGCTTGTGGGATACACAACAACTGGCAGGTTTTTTTTTTCTTTTTTATCTCTTTCCTTTTTTTCCTTTTGGTGCAATAAGCATCACCTGTAGGTGAAGGGAGTAAAAGGGAAGAAGGAAGAGAGGAAAGTAGAGAGGAAGGAAGGAAGGGAGAAGGAGGGATGGAGGAACAAGAGAGAAAGAGTGGAAGGAGAGGAAAGAATGGTGGGAGAGAAGAAGGAGGAAAGAGAGGGAGGGAGGGAGGGACGGAGGGAGGGAGGGACGGAGGTGGGGGAAGGGGCACAGGATTTTGGGTCTTGCTACTATGAACTGCAAATATGGGAGCAGAGCGTGTCTCTAGATGGGGCCAGGAGTGACCATTTGAAAACCACCAGAGCACTTGAGTCACTTGGAGAACCTCCTTGTCTCCCGACAGAGGCTCTGATGAGGGAGGCCCTGGATAAATCAGAAATTGAACTCAAAGACCCCGTCTGAGTTCTACTCTGGGTTTCACCAGTGACTTCTCCATTCAAACTCAGGATGAGTCATTTACCTAAAAGTCACACCAGCTTGGAAATGTCACTATAGGCTTCTAACCGTGCACCTCCAACACTAGGGAAAGCAGATCCTAACAGATACCCAGCAACAGCAGCAGCTCCATGCCGGGCACATCCAAGGTGCTTTACAGAAATGCAATCACGGCGGGCACATTCAGTCGCAATGACCCTGAGGCCAATTCGAGTGGCTCTCAAGCCTCTTTTATCCTTGGGGGACCCCATCTGCTGGGAGAATAAAAAGCCCTTTTATGTTCCGCCATCCTATAGACCACCCACCCCAGCCGTTTGTGCTTTGTCCCCAAACCCCTCCATCTAATTAACAGGGCACAATTTTTGATGAAATATTGGTGAAATAAATTATTCATGCATGTCAGAATATCAAATATAGATGGAGTCATCTTGTAAACGGCTAATTTGCCTTAGAGCACTTTAGCCTAAATAACATAATGCCTTGTACTTGTTACTTAGCTAAAGCCGCAACTGCAGTGAAGAAGTCCCTCTTGTAAGAATTTGCCTTGTAGGAACCTAGACTCATCCACTGAGGTCACCTTCTCATTGGCCAAGGTCAGACGCAGGTACTCTTTGGTGAAGGAGTGGCTTGTTGATCAGCGTGGTGGCTATTATAAATGGGCTCGCTTTGGTAAAATATGATCCCAGAGTTGTGTTACCAGCTAAGTATAAGAAACACAGATAAACAGGGAGAAATTAGTCCTAGCATTCTGTAGCACAGGAGAATAACTACACGGTAATTTTTGTTATATCTCAAAATAACTGGAAAAGAAGGCTCCCAACACATAGGAATGATAAATGTTCAAAGAGATAGAAATGCTGATTTCCCTGATTTGATTATCACACATTCTATACGTGTATTAAATTATTATGTCTTTACCTCATAAATATGCACAGACATTGTGTCAATTAAAACATTTTTTAAAAAGCACTTAAGTGAGAGATGAACCCAGTTTTCTGTTTCTTTGCACTGGCAAAAATACTTAGGCAGGCGATATTTGTGCCGATGGCCATGACTGCCTGAACTCCTCACCATATCTAATGCCAACCACCATGGGGTAAGCTCTCAGCATACAGCAGTGGAATAAATAATGAGAACCACTCTGCCACACTTGGGGAAACTGCATCTGGGATCAAAACAAGACCACCTTTTGCAAGACCTGTTGGAAAACCTTGGCAGGTATGTGCTTAACATTTTGGATTCCCAGCCAGACCTCTCCTGATTTGATGTGTTGCAGTTTGAATGCTTAGGAAAAGTTGAGCATGGTGACATGGTGGCATGGGCCTGCACACCTATAGTCCTAGCTGCTCAAGAGGCTGAGGTTGGCTTAAGCCCAGAAGATGGAGACAGCCTGGGTGGCATAGGAAGACCCCATCTCCAAACCAAACCAAACCAAACCAAACCAAACCCGGAAAGCCGTTGACTTCCTTCCATTGTGAACTCCTGGCCATCTCAGAGCAGGTTAACTTTTTCAGCTCTCTTTATCCACCGACAGTACTGAAGGAGACCATAAACTCAACCAAATTTAGGCCACAATACACCGAAGAAGTGTAGAAAATATTCAAGCTATGAAGTGCTGACGGCTCATTACCATGACAAAGGTTGTAACAACTTGGACCCCAAGCTGAACAAAAACCGTCCACCGTTCTATTTGCAATTCCAGGATTGTATTTGTAATCTCCCTTTGCAGGAGAAAGAGGCCGCCAGTAACGGGCTGAAACACAATAGGAAGAAGGAATCCGAAAGGCGAGACCCACCAAAGGGATCAGGGAATGCGCCAGCACACACGCTCCATGTATGTGTATATCTCCTCTCTGTGTGTACACAGTTGAGGAGAGTCAATTATTGTCATGGGTAAGAGTTTAACATTCTTGACCTATACGGTGGCTTTTAAAAAAATATATGCGTCAGGGCTGGAATGCCAATTTGAAGTGAAGAAGCATTTGGGGGAAATGGATGGAGGGTGCAGCAGTAGGTCCCTGGACCTGGAGGAGACCACTTTAATTTGTTCGCTGCAGAGTCTGAGTCAGCCAGCACCGTAAGCTGCTAAGTAAAGCCCGATTAATAATGCAAAGGGGGAGGGCTCAAGAATCATTGTGCTAGGAGGGTTTTGGTGTCAGAGAGACAATCATTTTTCCAAAAGTCAGTGGTAATTTTGGTTAACAAGTGACACAAATGGAACAGGTCAGTCCACCATTCTTTGGGGCCCTCCCTCGCCCGTGGCAGCTGAACTCTGCAGATTCTGATTCATTATCATTTAGTCTCCTTTTGTCATTCACATAGCCAGTGTCTGTGGTCAAGAAGTGTGTGACGGAAGGGACTCTTCAAAAGGGCTCCGGTGCCTAACAGTCCCAGGTGCTTGAGGAACAAAGCCATGCTTTTGTTCTGATGGGAAAGAATAAAATCCACATTCTATTCTATGGTCCCACCACCAGCCAGGCTTTTAATTGGCATGTTGGCGTCAGTATTTAAAGAAGAGGCCTGCGATGGATGACAGCTTAGAAGTGAGGCCTCACTGAGGCAGAAGTGACTTCACCTGCACACTCATCCTGCCTTGGAATTGTTTTCTCTGCTCTTGTTGTTCCTGGCACCTGGGAGACTTGTGTGGTTGCTGTGAGAGGAGAGGCAGCCAGGGATGCTCTCAGATTGTAGGGCCGCAGTTAATATCTTGCATTAATCGTGGGCTTTGATGCATCCATCTCTCTTTTCCCCTCCACCTCACCGGCCCCTGATGAACATTAACAAAGTTGGCACCTGACCACACTTCGCATTCTCCTTCCTCTGGTTTCTGTCTTGTTAGGTGCCCATGAATAAAAATGTCAGTTTGTCAATCCCATTTATGCTTACAAAGGGCCCCTCCCGTGGACACCTGAGGATGAGACGGGCCTTCCATCCTCCAGAAGCTCAATGTAACATTTATCGAGCAATTCAGTGCAACACTGAAGCAATTCAATGTAACAAACATTTATTGAACCTCTGACTATAATTGATCAAAGGTCCTTAGTCATTAACAAAATCGCTCTTGTGACTTTCCTGACCAAGTCAAGGTGATTCTTACAGTCAGCACGTGGGATGTGCTTGTTCCTCGTGTTGGTGCCCAGGAAATTTGGTTTTGATGACACTGTCTAGTGCAGGGGAGCAGAATATTCCCCTCCCCGATACAGTTGGCCCTCTGTAGCCCTCGATTCCACACCATGGAATCAACCAACCTTGGTTGGAAAATATTTGGGGAAAAAATCATATCTGTGCTGATTATGTGCAGACTTATCCCTTGATCTTCATTCTCAAACATTACAGCAGAACATCCATTTATATGTTAGATATTTGCACTCTTCTAAAGTTGCTTTAAAGATGGAGAGGGGAGGTATGTAGTTTGCAAATACTGTGCTTTTTTTTTTTTAATTAGAGCTTTACAGTTATACATAGTCGTTGGATTCATGTTGACAAACTCATATACGCATGGAATTTGGTTTTGGTTTGTGATCTCCCTTTTTTCCTCCCAAACTCCTCCCTTGCCCTGATCTCCCTCTACTCTACTAGACTTCCTTTCACTCCTCTATTCATTTATATTTGATTGGTTCTTTTTACTTATACATAAAGGTGAAATTCCCTGTGGCATATTTATATATGCACATAACGTGATTTTTAAAGAATTCGTTCTGCATTGCTTTCCCTAACCCATCTCTCTACTCTGCCTCTCAATCTCCTTCTTCTACATTACTTATCTTCCCTTTGCTTATGTTAACCTCTCCTTCCCTCCCTGTCCTTTCCTGTATTTTACTCTGGCTTTGACATATGAGAGAAAATATTCGACCTTTGAGTTTCTAAGTTTGACTTGTTTCACTTATGATGATAGCCTCCATTTCCATCCACTTATCAGCACGTGCCATAATTTCATTCTTCTTTATAGCTGAGTAGGACTCCATTGTGTGTGTATGATTTCTTAATACATTCATCTCTTGATAGGCACCTTGGTGACTCCAAGGTTAACTATTGTGAACTGTGCTGCTATAAACATTGACGTAGCCGGATTGCTACCACATGCCAATTTTAGATATTTTGGGAAAATACCAAGTCGTGGGATAGCTGGGTCGTATGGTTGGTCCACCCCTAGTTTTGGGGGAATCTCCATACTGCTTTCCAGAGTGCTTGTACTAGATCTGCAGTCCCACCAACAATGTACAAACGTACTTTCCCCCCACAACCTTACCAGCATTTCTTGTTGTTTGTATTCTTTTTAATAACTTTTTATTTGTTCTAATTATTATACATGACAGTAGAATGCATTTTGACACATCAGACATAAATGGAGTATAACTTCTCGTTCTTCTGGATGTACATGATGTAGAATCACACCATTTGTGTCGTCATATATATATACATAGGGTCATAATGTCCAGTTTGTATTCTTGACCATTGTCATTCTGAATCGAGTTACAATGACATCTTAGTGTAGTTTTGATTATCATTTCCCTCATTGCTAGATAGGTTGAACGTTTTTTCATCTATTTGTTGGCCGTTTGTGTTTCTTCTTCTGAGAAGTTTGTTTAATTCTTTCGCCCATTTGTGGATTTTTTTTTTTGGAATAAAGTTTTTTGAGTTGCTTATATATTCTGGATATTAATCCCTTATCAAAGGAGTAGCTGGCCAACATTTCTACAGGTTCTCTCTTTGTGCTCTTAATTGTTTCCTTTGCTGGGCAGAAGCTTTGTCGTTGGATGGCATCGTTGCACTTACAGATTCTTGGTTTTATTTCTTATGCTTTGGGGGTCTTGTTAAGGAAGTTGGTGCCAACTCCTGGATGTTGGAGTGTTGAAGTATGACTAGCAGTTATAAGTTTTCTGGTCTAATCCCTAAGTCTTTGATCCATTTCAACCTGAATTTTGTGAAGGAGAGAGACAGGGATCTAGTTTCCTTTTTCTACATATAAGCTATCCAGTTTTCCCATCACCATCTGCTAAAAAGGCTGTCTTTTCTCCAAAATACATTCTGGGCACCTCTGTCCAGTACCAGATGGCCGCAGGTGTGTGGGTTTGTCTCTGTGTCTTCTGTTCTGTTCCTTTGGTCTACTTTGATGCTGACACCAGGATGTTTTCTTACTGCAGCTCTGTAGGATAATTTCAGATCAGGCATCGGGATGCCTTCTGCTTCGCTTTCCTTGCTTAGTATTGCTTTGGCTGTTCTGGTCTCTTCTTCTTCCAAATGAATAAGACTCGGCTTTTTCCTAATTCTGTGAAGAATGTGATTGGTATTTTGATGGGGATCGCATTGAATCGAATATTGCTTTTGGTAGGATGGATGGCCATTTTGACAATATTAATGCTGCCTATCCGAGAACATTGTAGGTGTTTCCATCTTGTAAGGATATCTTCAACTCCTTCTGAAATGCTCTATAATGTTCATTGTAGAGCTCTTTTACTTCCTTGGTTATCGTAATTACCAAGGTAATTACCAAGTCTTTTTGTTGTTGTTGTTGTTTTTTGAGGTTATTGTGAATGGGACGGTTTTTTCTGATTTCTTCCACAGCCAAATCACTGTTGGAGTATAGAAAAGCTATTGATTTATGTGTGTTAATCCTGCTAATTTGCGGAACTTGTTTATAAACTCTTTAAGTCTTCTGGGGGAGTTTTTTGGGTCTTCTAGCTGCAGGATCATATCGTTGGCGGAGATAGTTTGACTTCTTTTTATATATTTATCCCTTGGATTTCCTTTTCTTGCCTGATCACTCTAGCTAATGTTTCAAGGACTATATTGAATAGGAGTGGTGAGACTGGACAGCCTTGTCTTGTTCCTGATTTTAGAAGAAAGGCTAATGGCCTTTACAATGTTAAGTTCCTTCTCCATGTAAGGATTGGGTGCTGGGTTTTATTAAAGGCCTTTTCTGCATCTGTTGTGATGATCATGTGATTCTTATCCTTAATTCTATTTAAGTGGTGACTTACATTAATTGATTTGCATATATTGTACCAACCTTGCATCCCTGAAATAAAATGCACTTGATCCTGGTGCATTATCTTTTCGATGTGTTTTTGAATGTGCTTTGCTAATATTTTGTATTAAGGATTTTTGTGTCTGTGTTCATCAGAGATGTTGGTCTGTAGTTTTCTTTCCTTGATGCATCTTTGTCTAGTTTTATTTATTTATTTTTTAAAGAGAGAGAGAGGGAGGGAGAGAGAGAGAGAGAGAGAGAGAGAGAGAGAGAGAGAGAGAGAGAGAGAGAATTTTTTAATATTTATTTTTTAGTTATTGGCGGACACAACATCTTTGTTTTGTATGGGGTGCTGAGGATCGAACCCGGGCCGCAAGCATGCCAGGCGAGCGCACTACCGCTTGAGCCACATCCCCAGCCCCTCTCTAGCTTTATTATCAGGGTTATACTGGCTCCATAGAATATATTTTGGAGTGTTCCTTTCCTTTCAATCTCACAGAATAATTTGAAAAAGACTGGTGTTCTTATATAATGGTCTACTAGAACTCAGCTGAGAATCTATCTGGTCCTGGATTTCTCTTTTTTTTTTTTTTTGGAAGGCTTTTAATTGCTATTTCAATTTCTTTTTTTATTGATTAAAAAAAGAAATGACAGCGTAATGCATTACAATTCTTATTACACATATATACAACAAATTTTTCATATCTCTGTTTGTATATAAAGTATTTTGACACCCAATTCAAGTCTTCATACATGTACTTTGGATAATGATGTCCATCACATTCCACTGTCCTTGCTAATCCCCTGCCCCCTCCCTTTCCCTCCCACCCCTCTGCTCTATCTAGAGTTCATCTATTCCTCCCATGCTCCCCCTCCCTACCCCACTATGAGTCAGCCTCCTTATATCAGAGAAAACATTCGGCATTTGTTTTTTTGGGGATTGGCTAACTTCACTTAGCATTATCTTCTCCAACGCCATCCATTACTTAATGGTGGTCTGTTTAGGTTTTCTACGTCTTCCTGATTTAGTTTCATTCATATGTGTCTGGAAATTTGTCCATGTCTTCTGGAGTTTCCTGTTTATTAGAATATAAATGTTTATTAGAGTGTATAATTATCTGGTTTTCAGAAGGGTTTAGGGTGGTTTATCTTTTTCCATCTCTAATCTTACTGATTGGGGTCTCCTCTCTCTTTCTTTTGGTTAGGTTGGCTAAGGGTTTATCAGTCTTATTTATCTGATGGTCTTTTGAGATTCGGTGTCTGAAGGAGCAGACACACCCATAGCGGTTACATCAGTCCCCGGTTCCTCATTGACTGAGTACTATGGGGTGTACAATCTTCCCAAACATCCCCTACGTTTTACTATCTCCTATTGAGTTATTTAAAGAAATGCACCTTCAGGAGTCTCTGCCTCCCTTTCTTTGCCTTTGGGGGTGGGTAAGTGCATTTTGGCGTGTACATAGTTTATCTCTACTGGTCAGGTGACCTTCTTCCCACCTTGTTCCTCAAGGGGGTGTGAATTTACCACACTCAGGTGTTAACAGCTGGCAATCCCTCTGTTTCATTTAGTCTTTGTCTTTTGGCTGCTTTCTTTTTACATCCCCAGGAATACTACACTTTAAGGTAAATAAAATGGACTACCGGATTTTCTATTTCTCACATTGGAGAAATCATCTGCTCCTTAAATCACCTGACTCTTAGGTAATGCAGTACCCACTTTAGAGTAAAATGGTGCATCGACATAGGGAGATACACTTAACTTTCAAAAATTCTGCAAAGAGAATTTTCTCATTGAGCTGTTTTGTTTTCTTTCTTACACCCCAAGATTAACAATATTTTACTTTTTAAGTTTAATTCCGGTAATAGAGGATTCGGTTATTAACATATTGAAACCAGAGTTTGAGATGAAACCAGGTTCTCTGCTTCACCAGTTTCTTTCTGGGTTCTTGTCTTGGAAATTTGAAGAAGAAAATCCACAGACAATCATGGAAAGCAGGAGTGAGTGGAGAAGGATCTATTTAAGTGGGAAGAAAAGAGATAAAACCAACTCCTGCAAGGTAAGAGGGGAACTGATAGCAAGTTTTCCTCCTAAAGGTACAAGTCTAGGGGGTTGTATAGCTTCTGCATAGGGTCATTGATCAAAATCCACACTAAACAAGTATTGGAAATAAGCAAGGCCGTGACCTTCTAATTGGCTATGTCCTTTAGCCCTTGAGTCTGAACTTTCCTGTAATGTCCATTCTGGATCCACCCCAAAGCCCATTTACCTGCTGTTCCAGGACAGAGGAATTAGCTGGAATGTTTGAAATGTGCCTGTTGGTCATTTTCATGGAGTGGCCTTTACATTTGTAATTGGGGCCCATTACTCTGATTCCCTGGCCATTAACTATCTGTTCTTATTTAATATGACACCAGCATATGTTAATAAACATATACTATCAAGATAATAACATTTTTACTAATTGGTACTTTTTTTTTTTCTGAAGAGCAGCATGTCAATAGGTATTAGAAATCTTTCAGAAATATACATGCCTTTGTGCTGGGGGTGACCTTGGTGGTGGCTTGCTTCCCTAACAATGGTCAGGCCCCAGGTTACCCAGTGCTACCAAAATAAAAAAAAGTAAAAAGTATACACTTATTGACCTAGTAATCTCCTTCCTATAAACTCATTAGAGAGAAATAACTGGACAAATGGACAAAGGTGTATGGTCAGTGTAGACTTCTTTATAATGGAGACAAATTACCTACTCTCCTAATGTCCAGTAATAAAGGATATGTTACACCATATTCATGCAATAGAATAGGTTATAATTACGAATGCTGTAATAGTAGAATACGTGTCACCTTGAGATAATTCACGGACTATGTGATCAAGTGCAAAAATCAAGTTACTAAATATTCTTTACAGTGTGTCAGAAAACAACACTGTGAAGTGCTGCGCTATGGTATGTAGACCACTTAAATGGAAGACCTTCGGCCACTTCCCTTATCTGCATAATGAACAGCTCCCCCAGGAGGAATTCAATGGCAGGAGTCCTTTCCTGAGAGGTCACTGCACCTGGAGGAGATGAGCTTACCTCCCAGGCAAGGATGTCCCCGACACTAAAGGTGTCAACACCTCACCACTCTCTTAAAGTCTCATTCTTTGCGTGCACATAATTAAAATGCTTTTTCTCCTGTTAATTTGCCTACTGTCCATTTGTTGAGCTCAAGAGACTCAAGATATTAAACTTCAGAGAGTAGAAGTTGCCTCCCTAGAAGAGCTACGGAGGAGACCAAATCACTCTGCTCACTCCAGAGGCCTCGACTGAGTAGCCCCAAAGCCAAACAAAACCAATCAAATGCAAAGGGTAAGATGTTGACCATCCAAGTCTTGATCTCTGTAGAGACCCATGGAGCAAGAGACCCAGAGTTCCTCTGTCTTTTTCCTCTTTAAACTTGCTCCATCATTAAAGAGAGAAGATGTATGATCTAGAGACACAGACACCCAGGACGCCACCACCTGCCAATAGAACCCAAAGCCCTCAGAGGGTGGGTACCACATGTGTAGACCTGCCATCGCTTCCCAGCATCTGGCACCTGCCAGGCCCTGAGTTCCCTACTGATCAATAAGTAGATGGAGGAAAAAATAACTGGGAGTTCTTCAGATTTCAGGGGCGTCAGCACGGGTTCAGGGATGGAAATCCTCCTGAGCTGTCAGGTAATGTTGTACAGGGATCCAGGAGGGGCCGTTCCCTTAGGACTCACCATGTCCTCCCCAGCCACACAGTGGACCGTGCAGGGGGGTCAGTTCTCACATCACCACTGTGTCACATGCATCACCTTGGACTGTCCTGATCACTCTCAGAAACCATAGGAAAAGCAATAGAGAAAAACAACATGAAACGGCAGAAGTGTCTACAAAGTAAGAGAAAAGCCAGGCAGAACGTGGGGAGGAAATTGAAGCATATGCCAAGAATTCTGTTTTGTGTGTTTTCTAAAGTAAGGTAATTTAAGAGATGCCAATTGGCTAAGAGGAAATCTACATTTTCAATGGATTCTCCAATAAGCGAAGCAAACATGGGAAACTGCCAGTGTTTGTCTGTTCCCCGTCTTCCTACCTGGTATCTTTCCACGTCACTGTTTGCAGAAAGCCCTCCGGAAGTGATCTGTTTAACAAAACATTCACAACTGACGTGGCTGATTTCTTTCACTCCTGTAAGTGACCCCGTATTTGTCTTGACCTCCAACCTTCCCTCCGTTCCTGTTTTAATATCATGCTATTTCTTCTTTTCCTCCCACTCAAGCATCATGAGAATCTATGGCTATCATCAACCATGCTCAGATTTTTCTGAAATAAAAATGAGAAGAGCCACGTTGACACATAAACCTAATGATCATGATGAGGAAGGAGGGCAAATGGGGTAGAAAGAGCTCACCCAGAGGGAAGCTCTGAGAGAGTGTCAGCCAGCCCAACAGGAAGCTCTGGAGCAGAGTAGCACAATAGGCAAGGGACAGGAAGGTCACAGCCACCCCCCCACCCCATGCCCCACAGTGCTCAGTCATTACTGGGGGCTTCCCAGAAGAGCCTGGCCTCAGCTGATCCCAAGGCGCTGAGCTGGAGGCTGTCAACTGACACCCCTGCTCAGAGAAGGGAGAGACGGGGACCTAAGAGGCACTGTGTTCTCTGACCTCTGATCCTCTTCTCAGGCCTCGTGCTGACTCCTAATTTCTCCTGCTATGGTGTGGAGATGAGGTGTCCTCCCAAAGTTCCTGTGTTAACACAGGAGGTGAGATGATTAGATCATGAGAGCTGTAACCTCATTGGAGGATTGATCCACTTGGTGGATTAATAACTTGAAGGGATCACTGCATGCTAACTGTAGGCACATGGGGTATGGCTGGAGGTGGGTCACTGAGGGCATGCCTTGGGGGTTACATACTTTGTCCCTGGCTCCTTCTATGCTCTGCTTCCTGGCTGTTGTGAACCGAACAACCTCCCTCCATCACACCCGTCCGCCATGATGTTCTGCCCGATCTTGGGCCCAGAGCAATGGAGTTGGCCAACCATGAACTGAACCTCTGAAGCTGTGAGCCCAAAATAAAACCTTCTTCCTCTAAGTTGCTCGTGGCAGACACTTTTGTCACAGTGTCAAGAAGTTGACACACGTCTCTTTCATGAACCATTCACAGTCATGACCCTCCAGTGTCTCTCCTCATGCGCTCTCTTCCTCCTTCTTTCTCAGTTCCCTCCCACTTCTCTTTTACCTTATAAAGTCTGCTGTCCCACCTCCTTCCTCTGACCCTTGGAGAGTAGCAGGTTTTAGGAGCCCCGGATCTGGGGTGTGAGCTAGAGGAGACTTCTCCGCACCCCTTCTTAGCCGTGGTGACAAGGGGCACGCTGGCACCCATCCAAATGCATGCTTAAATAATGGGCATGCCAGGGCCAGAAAATTAAAACACAGCATGGATTGCTGAATTCACAATTTTATTGTCAGCGACTGCCTGGTGGCTCTGCATATTGAGAAAATCTTCACAGCGTCTTTCATTTCCCATGGTTTGGCTAATGTGCAGATAATTCTAGTGGTAAACTTTTTATTCCCCTCCAACCTATTCTTCCCCTCCTTTCTCTCCCAACCCAGACAAATAAAATTGCAACTGTGACAAAGCGTGCTTCATGTTTCATCTCATAGTTCACCTTTAGTAGATACTGGTGTTTTACAGCTGGAAAGAGCATCTATCCCAACTGCATCCACACTTTATAGATCAGGAAAGTCAGGGCAGAGGGGGTCAGGTGACTTGTCCAAGGTCACATGGGGGACTGTGGGGGAGCAGATGTGAAGAAGTTCTTCACCCCCAACTCAGTGGGTCTCAGCCCCTCCCTCCTGAGTGTCTAGTGAAGAAACAGGACAGGAGCCATTGATTCCCATAGACAGACGAGGAAATGGAGAGTCAGAGCTACCCAGGGAGGAAGAGAGGTAACCGGGTCTCCAGACCCATTTATTACCAGTTGCAGTAATGATGCTGTCTTTCCCCAAGTACCTGTGTGGTTAGCTTCTTTGTTCAAATTAGAAGTTTTAGCAACAGCTTATGCACAGAAACATAGAACCTGTGAAGTCCATCATAAAATGATGACACAGAGGAGTATCTGTCATCTGTCCAGGGCTCTACCGCTCTCACAGTCAGTCCTTCATTATTCCAGAGGGTCAGCACAGCCCGCCCTGCAGCTTGGTAGGGTGCCATGTTCAGAACCTCATTTTTATGGGTGAGGAAACAAAACCTCAGAAAGTAAATGATTTGCCCAAATCACATATTAAGTGAGGAAAGCAGGACTCAAAGCACAGGGTTGTTGATACTCACTGCTCTTAATGTCCCTGCTCTGGCCTCCCTGCCTCCACCTTGCTGTCCTCCGGGGTTTGTGTCCACTGCTGCTTTGTAGAGCAACCAGGAAGACCTTTATTCAGCAGCCAGCCCTGCACTCTGAAATGCACTTATAAATTACATGCGCAGACGCCTGCTACCGTTTTAAGCGTGCCGTGTGAAGCCTGTTAGATTTTAAAACTGCCTTTTCAACAACGTGATTAAAGGATCTAATATTTTCTTCCCTTTAGTCCACTTCAGGGGAAACTATTCAGAATTAGAAGATAGATCCTTCCCTTGCTAAAAATCAACACTGTCCTCAGATTAAAATCCAAACCGACTGTGGTTTCTAAAGCCCTTCAGGATGTGACCCTGCCTCTCTCTCAATCCAATTTGTGGCTCTCCCTCAATTCCAGTTCCACACTCCAATTTCCATGCTCCCATCCATCATCATGCTTCTCGAGTTCTGTGTCCGGTTGTCATTTCTGCCTGCAAAATGCTTCTCCTCTCTGAGCCTTCCTCCTCTCCCTCCTCTTCCTGCCCAGTGACTACCCACTGGCCCCTTGGGTCTCAAATGAAGACTAACTTCCAGGGGTTGGGGACTGCCCTGCATGCTCTGAGGTGGGTCAGGTGATTTGGGGGTGCCCAGGAGTTAGAGGGCAATGTCGTTTCCCGTTTGTATTAACTTGTCTTCTTTTTTGAGTAGGACAGTCTGTTCCTTGAGGGCAAAGCATGGGGCTTGCTGGAAGGTTCCTCCCCAGTTCCATCAAAGCACCATGAATGTCAGCAACCATTGTTAAGCAGTGTCCACTCCCATCCCACGGGTTTCTGTTGACAGGAAAACAGAGGATGCACCCAGCCCCTGGACAGTGCAGGTCCCATGGGGGGGATGTTTCTGACACCTGCTTTCTTTTTTGAACTGCCCAGCAAGGACCTTTCCCTTGGGTGAGAATTAAAACTTGAACACTCATCACAGCTTTTCTGTTCACTCTGAGGCAGTGGAAAAGCCGTACGGTCATCTCCAGGGTCAGTCTTGTCTTCATTAATTTGGAGTCCATCACGCAAAACTTCAAGATCGTGGGGAGGTCCAGGGCCCCTATCCCATCGGCCAAGGCTCCTCTTCTCTGGGGAAGTGGGTGAGGCTGGCTTTTTTTCCTCTGCTGGTCTATCTACTCCATCCACTAGCCACGGTGTCTGAATCGTGGGGGAGAGAGGGTGGGTGGACAGGAATGGAAAGGACAGATGATGTTTGCGATAGGCTACCCCAAATGAGCCTCTCTGGCACAAGGATTATTCTGAGTTGTTATTTTAAGAGGCTGTAGACGGAGGAGAAGCTCCAAGAAGTTACCCTTTCTTAAGAAAAAAGTATGACTATGGAGGAAATCTCGATTCATCAGGGTGTGTCCTTCTCTTCACAACAAAGAGGAGGTAGACGCCATCAGTCCACAAGCTGTGAAGGACACACTGACATAAATATGCGCAATGAAGCCAACCTTGTTCCAGGGGCTCGCCTGCCCTCTCTCCATCAGGCCGCCCCACCCATTCCCGCTGCGCTCCAGAGAGCGTGTTTAGTCTGAAGACTACCACGGTTCCTTGAGGTCTTACAGAAATCACTCACATCTCTGAGTTTTCTTCCACGTACAGAAGGTGTGTGATTAAACTTCTATCTCTTTTTCTCCTCGTAATCTATTTTTTTGCAACCAGGAGCCCCAGCTAAGAACTATAGAAGGTAGAAAAAAGATATTTTTTTCCTTCGCTATAGGAAATGTAAATTAAAAAAAAATTTTTTGTTGTTGAAACATAATAATTGTACTTATTTGTAAATCAAAGGGCGATAATCTGATACCAATCGGGATAATTAGTATTTCCATCTCTTTAAGCATTTATAATTTCTTTGCACCAAGTTTCTCAATTGGCTGGTGACCCCTGTGATACAGCACTGTGACCTTTAACCTTACAGATGTCTTAGGTTGACTTCTTGTGGACATTTCTTCTCACCTCTTAATGTCTGTGGAATGCCTTCTACAACAGCCCAAGGTCAATATCACCACGGTGGCTTCACTGAGGTCCCTCGGATTCACGCAGCTCCTACCTGGTGTTGGAGCCGGGCAATGGCACAGGCCTCTCTTGGTGACTGTAGGACATGAAGGTTTTTCTAGGGTGGAGCTAGCATACATGGTGTCCCATTTCCAGAAGCCACAGTCAAGTCTCCGTGGGCTACTGAAGCTGCCCTCACCAGGTGCAAAGGAAGCGTCAGACATCAGGTCAAGGGCTTAGTTAGAAAGGCGTGGCTCCAACAGGGTGGCCCTGAAAGGAAAGCTTGATCCTTGACTCTGGCTTCTCCATGGGGAGGAGATACTGAAGGAGACCAGGGAAGGTCCCCCCCAAGTGGGGCACCTTACATGCTGACTTAGAACAGCAGACCCCAGGAGGGGCTTCACTCTGATATTCTTGTGTCCATCTTAAGTCGCCAGCAAAGAGGAAAACAGTTGCTTCCAGTCCACTCTCCCAACTTCCATTAACAAAACTCCAGGCAGAAAGACGGGAGTGTCACCACACCTACAGAGACCCGCTCACAAGCTGGTGTTTGTCTCCTGGCGCCATTTATTCTCCGAAATGGACTCACTTATGCCCCATGGCCCAATCTCTTGGTCCGTTCATTCCCTAACAGTCACTGACAATCCTGGAGACTCGCCACCTTCCTGGTCCCCTCTCCTCTGTGAGGTGGGTGTACAGAAGGGTCAGCTCCTCAGGTCACCGCATTCTCACCCTTCTGCCATGTCCCATGCATGTCAAGTAACTGTGCGGAGTCTTCTCCTGTTAACCTGCCTGTTGTCCGTCCCTTGCAGCCAACCTTCTGAAGGGACAGGGGAATCCTGGACCTGCACAGGTGCCTGGGGACATAGAGAGGAAGCCACTGAGTCAGGGCCCCAGGGGGTTGCCATCAGGACAAGCTTCCTCCCCCACTATCCCGCCATTCTATGAAAAGGAGGAGAGTGTAACAGGAAAGCCTAAATCCTCATTCTGGTTCCCTTAACTGATTGCTGAAAATCTTGCGTTAAAAATCCAAGAAAAGTGAGCGGAGGCTTTCCCAAAGAGCAGATAAGGTCTCTGAATTTCCAAGTGGAAGCCGGAGTGGGCAAGCTGTATATCTGATGGCCTGCAACCCAGGTGCCCAGGCGAAATGCCCTGCTCAGTCAAAAGGTGGAATTTTCCACCGGGATCAAATTGGCTTTAAAAATATTCGTTTGACAAATTTTAAAACTACACAGTCAAGCTGTCTGACTTGGCCTCCCCCAGGGTCGGCTTTCCTTATTCCCTCCAAAGAACCATTTTATATGGACTCCCTATAAGGCTACTATAGTAAAATGAGACTCCTGCAGCTTTCTTGAGTAGGAAATGAAAAAAAAAAAATGTTGCGGGCATTGCTTAATCGGCAGTTTTTAAAGACTCAAATGTAGTCATAAAATGCGTGCGTTGTCTCTGAAAGTATGTTCCTGAGAACGCTGTCAAAAGGCCCCATGAAAACAGGCACAGTCTAGAAGGTGGGAAAACAGAAACTTTCTCCAAAGCAGCAGAGGGTCCTTTGTTTTCCAGGGAATCCTTTGTTTACCAATGTAATGGAATTCTAACAACAACAACAAAAATATGTCATTTAAATAACAATACTGGCTCCTAATGCAAAAATTCACAAAAACAAAGAAATCAACATTTCTTGTTAAATCAGCCCAGACAGCTGCCCTGGGCTCAGATTTGAGCCAACAATTAGAAGGAAAGAAGGCCCCAGGAAGGACAAAAAAAAAAAAAAAAAAAAGGTGTCACAGTAGCTTTCTCCACTCCCTTGTAAAATTACTGACTTCCACAGTCATTCAAATTTTTACTTCTTAAGGAAATGCTTTAGAGCTCAAAATGCCACCCTTTTGTTTTCTTGGAGGAGAAGGTGTGTGTCTGCCTATGCTGAAAACTAAATGGCATTTGAGGGCTTAAGTGCTTGAGCCCACGGAAAGTGAATGGACCATATGGTCCATTGTAGAATAAGTAATTACAGGCTTATTAAAAATACATGTTAATTTTACTCCCTGACACTCCATGATAATGGCTTCCTCAGGATCTAATCCATTCTGCTGATTATACTTATCTGTTTCTGGTCCAAGAACTTCTCGTCCTGAACACATGGTTTCAGCAGAATGTAGGTTGACCCAACCTCACACCAAAAGATGAAATCACGACCTTTCATGACTCAGACAATCCAGGGAAAATGTTCCCAGCTGCCCTTCAAATTCCTATTTCAAGCCAGAGGCAGAGAAGCAAAAAAGAGGTTTCTGCTCTCCTTAAACCCCAATCTGATAAAGAGACAATCCCCCCAATCTAGTAATTGCACTGGGGTATGATAGAAACTTCCTTGAACAGATCTCTTAAAGAACATGGTGCTCACTTCATTTAGCAAGCGAATCACCGATACTTGAACACAGGTCTACAAGTTACATCACAGATCTGTTCTGCAGAAACTAACCTTGACCTTTCTTCCAGCTGCTGAAGACCAAGTTACTTATCTGTGCTTCTCAGAAGCTGACGTGTTTATGAATCCTGTGGGGATCTTGTAAAATGCAGATGCTGACTCAATAGCTCTGGGGTGGGGCCTGGCACCCTGCATTTCTGACTAGCTCCTGGTGATGCTGATACTGCTGGTGTGGGAACTGACTTTGAGTAGCAAGGGTTTGGTTAACTGACAAGACACTCTGGCACAGTACTGGCACTAAGATAGGCATTTGGGGATGTAAATAAGGAAGGGAGATATTGATTCTCAAAGGAAACCCAGGAACCGTTGAAATGCAGAAAACACACATGACCGTGCCCTTGGCCCACCACTTTGACCCACGCCCTTGTTTGCAAAAAGTAGCATGAGCAGGAGATGCACAAGCTCAGGGAAAACTGGCCCCAAATTGCTTAACTCTGCCTTGACTCCGCCTCCGGTCCAGCCCCTAATAACTGTTCCTCTATAACTATTAACAGGTTGCTGCTACTCATTCTCAAGATGGCTCACGTTCTGTCTATGCCTTCGACTGGCCTATGCTGGAATTCTTTTCTGCCACGTGTGCCCAGAACTCCACTGGTCCCAAGCCGTGTTTCCTCTTCTCTCCAGGAAGTCCTGGGACCCTCTTTGGTGACATCTCTTCTCCTGTGACAGTACATGCACACTCACATTTATGAATAGACCAAACGAAGCTCTTAGAACGTGTTAGTGGAATGTAAATGATATTCCAGGCCTTCATCCAGAGTGTCATGCTTTACTTCTTAGACTTTCTTTCTTTCACTACTGAAGACTCTTTAGAGTTGACCAGTTTTAGTAGAAGATCTAGACTATCCACGGGGTACCATTGATGAATGCAACCAGAGAGGATTTTGAGATCAGGAAATCACCAAATCTTTGCTGTTGACTTGGACTATACACAATCCCAAACCACGTTTCTTTCTCTTTTTAAATAAAAACATTTATCATTTTTAATGGTCACAAATGATATATATCCCCTATAAAAAATCAAATAATAAGAAATAATCTGGTGTGCATTCTTCCAAAAGTAACTTAAATTTTTATCTTGACAAATTTTGCACCTCATGGACACTTGCATAATTAAATATCAAATGCTAAATATTGGAATGCCACAGCCAGTAGTGGAAATTCTGAAACACTAATAGGCTAATAATGACAATAGCTAGTATGTGTTGGGTGCTACCTTCATGAGCATCCTACTTGGGGCTCTGGTGTATTATGCAGTTTACATGTCATAATTGATGGGTTGCAGGATAAACAATTTATGGCACATTGGCACTTAAGAAAACTGCACAGCAAGGTCTCTCTGCCCCTCTCCTGCCTTTTTCCTCTGAAGCAGGCTATTAAAATCGCCTGACCTTCCTATGAAGCAGGTCACAAGACCCCCATGTGAGAGGTGCCCTCCCTATACCAGAGGAAAGGTATATTACCTTTGAAGATCTAGGGATCCAGGGAAGAATTTGAAGACACAGATCTTGCTAAATTCCCCCAACCCCAGTTTATTACCCTGAACTCAAACACTTTTGTCTTTCCACGTGACTCTCATTAGAATTGTCTCTACTCTTTTTCACATCTAAGCAGAAAAATATTTTTTCCCTCTTCTTTGACTCTTCACTTCCAAAAGCTTCTGTGCCAGGGAAATTCTACATTAAATGTGTGTGCGTGCTCTTCTCTTGTTAATCTGCCTTTTTAATACCGGCATCTCGGCCATGAACCTTGCAGTGGGCAAGGAAACATATTACGTTCTCTCCTCTACATCTGTGTTCCCGGATTTAAGCAAAATACACCAATATCTTAACTTTGAGCAAAGAAAAAAAAAAAGCAGAAGAGTGTGAATAATTTGCAAAACTGACCAATAGGTAGAAAATCTTGCTCTGGGTGTCAGTGTGCTTGCTGACAACCTGCCCACAACCTTCTCTCCTCATTTCAGCAAGCGATGTATTTAAGCCGGAAGCCAAAGCCACCTCTTTGACATCTGCTCCTGAGATCCACTTATTTTCCCTAGATTTCCTACCAGGTGTGGAAGCTATGTACCTTATTAAACTTCTGTTTCTTTTTCTTGGTTTTATCTGTCTTTAGTGACAGGGGTCTATCTCAACTAAGAAGTCAGAAAGAGGAAGGAGACCTTATTTTTCACTCCCTGCACTATGATCAGCTGTAGTATGGTAAGAAAACCTTGCCTGAGTAGTGACAGGGTGAGTCGTCCTAATGGAACTTCTAGCCCAGACCTTACCTGGAGGGTTGGCTTTGTTTTCAGAAAGCCACAAAATCAGAATTGAGGAGGATGCTTATGATAAACTGAAATGCCTGGTTCCAGGCCCTCAAGGAAGCTCCATCAAGATGCCCCAGTGAAGTTAGGAGAAGAGTACTTCGTGTATTTCCTAAAGACTGGAAATGAAATCCCCCCCAACCCCCATTGCTTTCATAGTGGTCTAGATTTCACTTTCTCTACCAGCCTTATTCCCATTTTGATAGGGGGGGGGGGAAGCTTAGATCAGCAAAAAGATTAATACATCAGCAATTCTGTTATTGTGTGTATTGATTCTCAAGGGGCCGAAACAGAACCTCAAAGGTGAGAGTAAGTGAAAAACACAGGTAGGCAATATCCCCACCAGCTACGTGGATGAGCCATTTAGAGTGTCCCCTCGAGGGCCGCCGTTTAAAACCCATCAAAGCTTCTGGATTTTCTCTCCTCTTTCCAAGGAGATGACAACCGTTATTTATTTTGCAAGTTTCCATAGGTTCTGAATGTTTCCTGCAAATGGTACCTGGAAGGTAAATAGTGATTGTCCTCCCTATAAATAAGAAAGGCCAGGGGTCAAAAGGGAGAATACCAGGACATAGCACTCTAATTCTTAGGCTATGACATTCTAAGCCACACCATCACCAGTTATCTTTATTCTTTGGTGAATTTTTATCATTATCTAAAGGCAGGCTATATTTTAATCTGTCATTTCTTTTTTTTTTTCCATTTTCTGATTTTCTTATTGCTTAGTAAGATCTCTAATTTCAAATAAGTCCCCTAATATAGATCTGCTAAATAATAGACCAACCAAGTTGGGCTATTTATAAAGAAGAATTCAATAATTCCCACTGATTCATTGATCCCTTCATTCAAAAGAAAACATTTATGACATCTATGTAATGTCCACCCTGTGCCAGATATTGTTCTGAAGTCTGGAGACAGACAAGGCCTTCTTCTGTCATGTATAACTAATTAGAACAAATTAGAGAGAGAGAGAGAGAGAGAGAGAGAGAGAGAGAGAGAGAGAGAGAGAGAGAGAGAGATACCATTTACTACAAGGTGAAGTTTAATATCAAACTTAAGTGTTTTTGGTCCCAGCCAAAGAAGTTTGGTTCCTAAAGGGCAAACCCTTCCAGAGAGGACGAATTCCCCTCTGCAGACACGGTTTTGGCAGGAGTCCTGAAGATTAGCCATTTGCCAACTCTGAAGACTCCCTCTTCTTCTCATGCCAGCTGGGAAGTGGAGAAGGAATGTATTCCACTTGGGCAGAATAAAAGCATAAAGGATGTTTTGCTCCCTAAGTAAGTGGGATCTGTCTTTCCAAGGATTTTTTAAAATGTACATATATAATTTTTAAGTCGTAGTTGGACACCATACCTTTATTTTATTTATTTATTTTTTATGTGGTGTGTTGAGGATCGAACCTAGTGCCTCAAATGGGCTAGGCGAGCACTCTACCACAGAGCCACGACCCCAACCCCCCAAGGATTTTTAAAACTGAAATATTCCATGGCTCTGTACTGACATTTTCAAATATTGTATTTTTATTCAAATAAAAAATAGGGAGAAACTGAAAAAAAAAAGAAAAAGAAAAACCAAGTCAGAGAAGGAAGAAAGACAATAAGTCAACCAGACTCCAAAGCAGACTCAGGAATCAGGTGTGGCAGGTGGGGAGGCAAAGCCCCTTGGGGCCATGGTGGTTCTGGAAAGAAGAGGTCATCTGTGGTAACAGCTTTGGCAAATCCACACCTAAACCCTGTGACGTCGAATCTGCTGCCTTGAGCATCCACATCTTCTTGCTCCAGGGAACTTGTCATGTGGCTCCAAAAAGATGCTCAGAACCACTCCAAAATAAAGACAGCAAAACCTTTTGAAAGACGGGAGATTGTCTCATTTGAGTTAATTTTTTGGGGGTGCTGGTGATGGAACCCAGGACCTTGCATATGCTAAGCACCTACTCTGTCCCTGCGATACACCTCTGGTCTTTGAATGGATTTTTATAAAACATTCTAACTCAAGAATTTGTTAAAAGAAATACTGATAATTATGTTACATAGTACAGATGCTATGAACTCAGAAATGAATGGGGTCCTAATAAGGAAAATTGGCTAAGTGAATCTGAGATTATAATTTATACAAACATTGTGTCGTGGTGTAATGCTCATAAAAGTACAGATTTTTCAAATTACAATTCTTCATTCAAACTTCTTACCCTGTAAGAGCACTGTGTTGCAATTAATATAAATTCCAAAATGCTGGATCTAATTAAAAAGAAATTTTACTGGATAGCAAAGAATGAGGTGGGTTGCTATAAAACTACTGACAGAAAGAAAGAGCTCTCGGAGTAGCGGTATTCGAAAATTTTCAGAGCATCTTACCATAGTGGAAACGATTTTTGTATATACATTGTATTGTGCCAGAAATTACGAATTGCCCTGGAACTATTTTGCTTTTTAATTTTCTGATCACTGAAGGCCTACTGTGTGATCAAACAGGAGCATGACCTCATCATTACTGGGTGAAGCATAGGGCGTGTCTCCCACAGGCACATAAGTGCTGCACACATAGACAACACACACAAGCCACATTTTTCTAAAGCCTCATTTCCCTTGAAGAGGGAGCAATATGAACTTTGGCAACCTACAGAAAAACATTATAAGGAAGGAGGAAAAAAATAATTTTCTCTCCATCTTTCGTTCTGAGTTGGGTGAGATCCCTGTAAGAAAAGACAGGTTCACAAGAGGAAAACACAAAGTCTATCAACAAATTATTTCATAGGCAAGTGGGAGATACGGAGGGAACACGAACCATCCTTAGTGCTTCTAATCAGGCTTACATGGTGTCTTCAACAAAAACCTAGGAGTTTCTGAGAAGTGACACGGTGAAAGGAAAGGGACTTTGGATCTCTAGGGCGGCAACTTGGGGGAAGGCAAATAAATGGTGGATAAAACGTTGGGAAAGGTTGGCGGGCAGATGGCTCTGGTGGTGGTCTCCCAGCTGATAAGGGTCCAAAGTTGGTCCTTACTGGCAAGAAGGGAGGAGCGACCACTTTGTTCTCGTAAATGTGTCCCATTTCTAGACAAGGTGAAGGGTGCAGAGCTCTTCCTGCTTTCCTCCTTCTCAGTTTTCTTTGGCTCAAAATAATCCTTATGCCAACGAAGTGTCTTTGGGGACAACATGTTCTGGTCTCTTGACAAAAACGGCTGTGACTTAGAATTGTCGCAGCAAGTCACCCGCGCCCAATTTGTAAGAGAGATGGCAAGAATGATGTTGTGGTCTGGACTTAAACGTCCCCAAGGCCCACAGGTCAAGGGCGTGGTCACCAGCCTGTGGCACGACTGGGAGGGATAGGACACCTCTGAGAGGTGGGGCCTGCTGGGAAGAAGAGAGGTCACGGTCAGGGAGCGCCTATCTCCTTGAAGAGGGCGTCGGGACCTGGCCTTCTCTTTTCTCTCTTTGCTGCCAGCCTGCCATCATAAGGTGGGCAGCTTGACACTGCTACTCTGTTTGACCACGATGATCTGCCTCATTATAGGACCCAGAGCCATGGAGCCAGTTGATCATGGACCAAAACCTCTGGAACTATGAGCCAAAATAAACCTTTCCTCCCTATAAGTCAACAATCTCAGGCATTTTGTCACAGCAACAGAAAACTAACACAGATAAGAAAACCAGGCTTTTGTGATCTTATCAAACTTTCTCCTGGTTTGGGGAGGCGGGGGTCTGTGGATCCAAAAGAATTTTGTTTTTGTTTTTGTTTTCCATCTTTGCAAAGATGAACTACGTGTGGCCAGCTTAACTGACTGCTGGTAAACCCACTTGGCTTGCTTTGCTGAAGGGAATAGGAATGGCCATGGGTATAGCAAAGATGGCTCAGAAAACCTAGTTCTTTGTTCTTTTTTTTTTTTTTTTCCTTTTGCTAGCTACTAGAGCATGTTCTGGTGAGTTATTTGGAAGTAGATTGAAATTCACACCCTGACACTTACTTAACTCCCATTTAATTTGTCCTCCTCAGGGCCTTCCTGGGAATGACTTACTTTATCCCTGCCACCATTATCGGCCAGGAGCGGAGTTCCTCGGCAGCTGCACTGTCTCATCAGCTACAGGGCACATGCTTCTTTCCCCTCTGACCTGGAGCTGAGCTTGTGGGAGGCCCCCCAGATCCTGCTCTGGTCACTGGGCAGTCTCCTGGGCTGCTCCTCCCACCCTCTCCCATTTGACTCTCCCCTTTTTAGGGCCCATTTTCTAATTTAGCCTCCGTCCTGACAGATGGTGCTGAGGGCTGATGAACACACACCGGGGAGTGCCCTCCAGGACCTGAGCGACCCGTCCACCGGGAAGGAAGGGCTGCTGCCTCCCCAAAAGAGCTTTCCTGCCTCCCCTGAAAGAGCTCGCCAGGATCACAAAGAGCGTGGAAGAGAGGCAGGGAGTGAGTGTGGGCAAGAAGGGAGAGAGACAGGAAGAAAGGAAGAGAGAGAAACAATATTCACATCCTGCAGTCATCCATGTTCAACATGGTTTGAAGCTATCCAAGGGAAAATTCCAGAAGTAAGCCATGCCCCAGTTTTAAATTGCACTCCATTCTGAGCAGTGGGATGAACTGTCCACCTCCCCTGCCCTCCACCCTGGATGTGGGTGTGCGGCTCACCACGCTGCGCATACTGCCCGCGCGGCCACAGCAGAGAAGAGGCAGAGGGACCGCATCCACTCACCTTGACTGCAATAAATGGTTAGAGCCTTTCTGTTTTATTTCCTCATTGCTGTCCATCTCTCTCTATGCCTCATTTATCAACCAAACTTTAGCCCTGCACCGTGGCACATGCCTGTAATCCCAGCGGCTCAGGAGGCTGAGGCAGGAGGACTACGAGTTCAAAGCCAGCCTCAGCAACAGCAAGGCACTAAGCAACTCAGTGAGACCCTGTCTCTAAATAAAACGCAAAATAGGGCTGGGGATGTGGCTCCGTGGCCGAGTGCCCCTGAGTTCACTCTCTGGTACTGAAAAATAAATAAATACATAAGTAAATAAATCAAACTTTATCACAGGTATGTATGCATAGGGAAAATAATAATGTATATAGGGTTCATTGTTACCCTCAGCTTCAGGCACCCCCTGGGGATGTTGGAACGTAGTCCAGGTGGATGAGGGGTCACTATTGTTCTGCTTTTAAATTAGTCTCAGTGACAGGTGGATGTTAAGGAAGACTGGAGGGTGGAGAAGGAGGACACTCTTGGATCCCACTCTGGTCCTGGATGCCCACTCCTGTCCCATCTGCGATGCTCAACTGAGCCCACCCTGTCGATGTCTCTGGGCTCCTGTGCTGGCTGACCTTGGAACCAACACGTTTGAGTGTGACCCCGTTTCCAGATGACCTTGAGCCAATTACTTAATCTTTGCAACCTTTGTTTGTTCCCCCTAAAAATGGGCAGCTGCTGACACGAATCCAGCGAGGCCATTCTCACTAGTCGGTGAGCCAGCGCGACCTTCACAAATGACTCGCCTTTTCCTTGAAGTTCAAAGTTTCCTCCTTCGGTTTGTGAAAATCATTTTCTGTTTGTCAATCGTTTTCTGTTGTCAATCTCCCTGTTTGTCACAGAGCTATATTATCTTGGTGAATATGACTTTATTTGCTTCCTCTTCCTCCTTCCTATTCTGCTCCTTGTCCATTTTTGCATTGTTATTATGATCATCAACCATTATTAACTTGAGCCAAAGCAGCACAAATTAATTGTAATCACAGCAGAGACCCAGAAGAGGCAGAGCACGTGCAGGCGGTGAGGAAGAGCAGCCTCCAGTCCAGGGTACCAATCAGACTGGGGACAAGTTGTTCGGAGTGCACACAGCCGGAGGACAGGCCAACGTGGACCTTCTGTGGGACAACTCCATAAGGAGGAGCATTACTTGTGCCCTCCCTGGCTTTCAGCCAGCCCAGCCCTGGGGAGTGTTGTCCGTCTCTCTAACGGAACTTGGCATCCAGAACCAGAGTTGAACCTCTTCAATGGCACAGGAGTTTCCTTCTTCCCACTGAATTATTTGCAAAAGAAAAGGCAGAGGGAAAAGGATCAAAATTTGAAGATCATAAAGTAAACAATGGGAAGAAATCACAGTCCTCTCCTGGTCTTTCCCACCTGTTCCTACCAGGGTCCCCAGCCCAGCGGCTGGGTGAGGAGTTGTAGGCTCAGCCGCTCTGCACTAGCTGAGCCATTGGCATGTTGGGCTGCACCCACCACAAGGGAGATAACTGTCCTCTAATTCACACGTGGCGTCATGGCGTCATGGCGTCATGGCGGAAGCTGGAAGGAGCCTATTCTTGAAACATGGAGGAAACAGCCTTATGGAAGCCGCTTCCTCCTTGCTTATTCCCGGCAGGTTCTAAGCATCTGGGTTATCAGTCCATTTCCCTGCCTTCTGGGCAGGATGCACAGGGAGAAAGGAACAGTTCAAGTTAGCTGAACTCCAATGACCAGCTGACCTTGTATAAATAATGGCGCACCTGCCCTGAGCTCCAGTCTGCCACTCCCAAAATAGGCACAGACCAGCTGTGCTGAAAGGTTGCTTGAAAGATTTAGGAATTATAATTTGAGCCGGGTGCAGGGGTGGGTGCCTGTAATCCCAGCAACTCAGGAGGCTGAGGTTGGATATCAAGTTCAAGGCCAGCTGTAGCAACTTAGCAAGACCCTGTCTCTCAAACAAAAAAGAAAAAGTACTGGGGATGTGACTTAGTGGTTAAGTGCCTCCTGAGTTGAATTCCCAGTGTTAAAAAAAAATGTATAATCTGTGTCCTTGGCAAAGAATGAGTGCAGCCATTTACAATCGGTGAATTGCCAGGAAGGGAAAAATGCCTTTTCTAGAAGTTTCTAGGAAAATGAAACAAAACAATACAAAAAAACTTTTGTACCTGGATCCTTTTTTTAAACAAACTACACCAACTGGAGTATGTTTTTTAAAACTGTGTTTGCATCTCTTGTTAAAGTCATCTGAATGTCTAAAAATACAGATTTACCAAACAAATATGTTGCATCCGCTTTTTATTCTTTCTTTATAAAAACACAAGCAGTCTTACTGCATTGAGAGAAGAATTCAATTTGCAGTTTCTTGATTTTTGTTTTCTCCTTTTCAAGGAGAACACACAGCTCGCAATTAAGTATAGCTCTAGATGTGGGCTTCGGGCATGTCTTTTATCAAATGGAACATTACTAACCAGGGCAAAGGTAAAACCTCTCCAAGTGGCAAATGAATCAGACACAAGAAGAGAAACAACTGATTTCTGATTAGGCAACTATCACCAGAGGAACCAAGACCTCAGGGCAGAGAAGCAAGACGACACCTCAAGCTGTCAAAAATTGGCCTCAGGATTCCTTTGTGTAGAGAAAGGGTTGAAATGGAGAACTTGGCTGAATTGGTGAGGTGCTAGAAATGAGAAGGTACTGGAGATGACTTGGTCCAACTTCCACTGGGGAAACCAAGGCCCAGGGTCACACAGCTTACGTGGTGACCAAGCTAGTGCCGTGACCCAGGTTTTCTCATCTCCTTGACCCTGTGGAAATATCTGATTCATCTAAAGCCATATCAGGTATTTTCCTAGGAGACTCATGGAGATTCTGATGGCACAGGAAAGACATCTAGGCCTATATTTTCCTGGTCTGCACTTGTTCCCAATTACCTGAAAGGGCGATGAGTGTCATGAGACCTTACCTGGAAATGAGTTCGTGTATTTTGCATTGTGTTATGGACAGAAGCCTTTGAGGGCCAGAGGAGAAATGTTATGGTTTGGATCTTAAGTGTCCCTTTTAAGGCCCCCGTATGCCAAAGGTTTGGTCACCAGCCTCTGGTGCTATTACAAACTGGTGGAACCCTCAGGAGGTGGAGCCTAGCGGAAGGAAGCTAGGTCAGTGGGGCGTACCCTTGAAGGGAATATTGGGACCTTGGCCCTTTCCTCTCTCTTTGCTTCCTGGCCACCATGAAGAAGCAGCTTTTCTCTTCCACAGGCTCCCCACTGTGATGTGCTCCTCACTACCTGCCTACAAGCAACGAAGCCACCTGACCATGGAGTGAAACTTGTGAAACTGTGAACCCAAATAAATCTTTTCCTCCTTATAAGTTTGCTTATCTTAGGTATTTTGTCACAGTGGCAGAAAGCTGACTGACAGTCACATTCTGGGCCACTGAATGTTGCATTCTGAAGTTAGAACTTCAGCACATACATTTGCAAGAGCACAATCCAACCCCTATTACCAGGTTTTCTCTCGTGAAGAATGAGATAGGAATTTAGTTCTTGGCACCCTTCCAGAAAGAACACAGCATTCAAATGACTGATATTTATTACCCATTTGGCATGTGGCAGGCATGGTTCTGGGAATACAAATATTCCTAGTTAATCCTCACAACAACCTGTGCATTGTCCTCCCCTCTCACAGGAAGCTGAGTCCCATGACCAATTAACACACAACTCCACATTTTTACCACGATGTTGGGCCTCTTTCACTTTCTAGGACTTAATTTCCCTTCTTAGCAAAATGAGGCGGCTATAGGAGGATAGGTTGAAGGGTGATCCGCTAGAGAACATGCCCATTGGAACCTGAGAATATGACCTTATTTGGGAAAAGGATCTTTGCAGATGCAATGAGGTTCAGAATCTTGACAATGAGGACATCGTCCTGGACTCTCTGGTAGGTCTGAAGTCAACGGACAAGGGTCCTTTTAAGAGAAAGGCAGAGGGTATTGCAAGACGGGCAGAGGAGGCACAGAAACCAGAAAGTGATGCGAGAGCAGAGACAGCTCGTAGTGACGCACCCACAAGTCAGGGAATGCCTGGAGCCACCAGACGCTGGAAGAGGCCAGGAAGAAGCCTCCCCTGGAGCCTCCAGAGTGACCATGACGCTCTAGGTACCTAAATCTCAGACTTTTGGATTCCAGAACTCTATGAGGATGAATTCCTGGCATTCAGTGCAGTTTGGGCTCATTGGTGACAGCAACAACAGGAAGCCACAACTGTGGGAAGGCTCAAGGTCCGCTGTGTCAGCTGCAGCCTGGAATCGGCTTCTGGTGTCCGTCTGGTCCCCTGAGCTCCACTGGGTTGTCACAAGTCATCTTGCCTTTAGAAAAATCTCCCTAGAGCTGGGGCTAGCCAGGGAGGGGTGGCCCAGGGAGGGGTGGCCCATCCCTGGGTGGCACCGAAAGGCTGAGACCGGATGGAGCCGGATTGTCCTATTGATGGGGGGGGGGTTGCACAGAGGACGATGGCACAAGTCTCCTAGGCTCTTTTGACCCTGGCAGGGCCTCTCCCCTCCTGGAGTTAGCGCTTGGACAGGCGCCTGCCTTGGTTGCTTGGTGGGGGTTCACCCTCTCTGGAACAGGAGGGCTGCCTTGGGCTGCCAGGGGCCTCCCTGCGGGAATGAGTCCCTCAAAGCCGGAGCCTGGTTCTCTCTCAAAACCCACAAGGGAGCCCTGTTTTCAAAGCTGGGGCGCAAGTGCCAGCTGCAGCCAAGGACCACCTGTCGCCCGACACCCCAGCTCTGGGTGACAGTGCTGCTGCGCAGTCTGTGCGCTTCATGTGACATCCTGCACCTTCCTGAGTGTGGGGGGAGGCTCTCCTTCCCTGATAGGGGCTCATCTTTCCCTTTTAAAGCTCTCCCCTGAGCCCCCGAGAGCTCCTCATTCAGACCAACAACAGCCCCGCAGTCATGAGGTGGCAGCGGTGAAGAGCTACGGTCTAATAAAGCCGAGGCCCAGCGGCCTTCCCCTCGCCCACACGAGGCCTCTAATAAAGCCTTTTCATCGTCTGGGGGCTGAGGTCTCCACCTCGGCCAAAGGCTCTCTCAATTGAAAGGCCTCTTTATCTGTACTTAGGGTGCCGTTGAGAGTGGCCACAGATTTCAGCCGCCTTGCCTGGGGTGGGGAAGGGGGTCCGATGTGGGATGTCAACCCCCAGCCTAATCAGGTGATGGATCACCCAGGGACTGCTCGGAACCTGGAAGGTTCTAGAAGTTTCTCAGGACAGATCACTTCCAAGTTAAGCCAGAGGTCCGCGTGGGCTCTACTGCTGCCTTCAGGCACAGCTAACTTGCTCCTCGGTGGAGAAACGACTTTCCACTCTTCTGTCTGAAACCATGGGACCCTTAGCACATGCGTTTCTCCAAACTTCACCTTCGCTAGCTCTCTCTAGAACACGCGCCAAGTTCCATCGCCTCTGTATTTACTCAGTGCATAGCTTGCGCTGTTACCCCGTGTGTTTTTTATAAAGTGGTTTTTTTTTTATGTTGTTTTTAGAAAATGTTACTTAGGAAAAAAAAATCACAAAGTCATGTATGACATTGGTTCAAAATTCAAACCTTCATGAAGTGTATGATTTAGTAGCTGAAAGAACCCCCTAATCCCACCCTCCCAAGATCTGCATCAGGTATGTGTGGGGGGTGTTTATTTTAATTTTCTATCTTTGTCCCGGGGAAGGTGACTCCACAGGCAGGGCTCAGCTCCTGCTCTGAGATGCCCTCCCTGCAGTGGGATGGTTCTAACTTCGGGAACTTCTTTCTCCACCCAGAGACTGGCCACGTTCAGCAGGAGGGAGCCAGGACTTCTGGCAGGTATGGAGGGCCACACACAGGCTCTGGGGTGTCAGACAGTTTGCTTCAGGGGAGGTGTTGGGGGCCTGAGATATGTCCCTTCCCCACTCCCCAACGCCCTTGGCCACATTTCCAGTAGGGCCCTCAGGACTGTCTCTGAGTTTAGAAGGTCATCGGGGTGGGACGCTGATCTGATAGAAGTATGTCCTTTAAAACTAGAGCGCTTGCCTTCTGTGCCCAAGACCCTGGTTTCCATCCCCAGGAGGGAGCAAATACGACAAGAGCGCTCCCCCTTGCTCTCCACAGTGTGAGGACGCGGCAGGGAGGCGGCCGTGTGCAAGCCAGAGAGAAAGCCCTCTGCAAACCCAATCACGCTCCACTCCCTGATCTCAGGCTTTTCTTTTCTTTTCTTTTCATTTTCTCTTTTTGGTGCTGAGGATTGAACCCAAGGGCCTTCTATCAATGAGCTACATCCCCTAGTCCTTTTATTTTTTTTATTTTGAGACAGGGCCTGGCTAAGTTGCTGAGGCTGGCCTGGAACTTGCCATCCTCCTGCCTCAGCCTCCCTAGTCACTGGGATCACAGGCAGGCACCACCACATCTAACTATTAACACTGTGTTTAAAGCTCTCAGGCAGCTTAGCTCAGATATAGATCTGCTCATCAAAGCCAATACCTCTGCTGGCCTTGATTTGAAAGTTCTTCTACTTTTGCAAGCTCCAACACTGCTTCAAGCCAAAATAATTGCATGATTAATGATTTACACTCTTCCCTTCCCTTTTATCCCCACAGGACCCATGTGAGGATTCCAAGTTTGCCTCATCAACTTTGGATCACACAGACCTACAATCAGCTCCAACCACACAGGGCCCACGTTCAATTCGAAAAATGAAATAAACTAAATCTCAGGAGGCATGAGCAGTTGAAAGGAAGATTTCTAGGTTTTTGCTGTCAATCTTTAGCAAAATCACCACTAGTACCTCCTAGGTGTTATTCCAAGATACAGGGCATCTTGTTGAAATGACCATAATTGAAAAAAAAAATGAAAAACTGGAGGACACTGAGTGACAGAGAGACTGCCTCCCCCAATCAGTGCATTTCAGGTGGTCCTACTGTGACCCAGAATAAACAGTTTGTATTGCTCCTCAGGTATATGTGCATACGTGTGCATGCACACACACACACACACACACACACACACACACACACATTTGAGACAATCACTTCTCAAAACAGTAACTACCCTTATTCTCTAGCTTGCCCTCTGACACTGTCTCCTGCATTCTATTTATTAAAAATATTGGGAACGAAACTGACTTCACAGAGAGCAGCATTTGTTAATATTCCCAAGGGTGTTGAAAAGGCCTGATGTCCCCATTTGACAGACACACTCTGGTCATCGGGATCAGAATGGTTAAGACCCCCATCTTTGGAGCTGAGGTTCTACTCTGTGTCCAACTTGCAGCTTTGTTCTCTAATCAGGTGCCCAGGTGGAGGTGAGTCCTCCCAGGCTCACTCTGTTCAGTGGGGAAATGAGGCTTTCCTCACAAGGTTGTGATAAAAGCTTTGAAAGATAAGTAACACAAAATGTTTAGCACAGCTCTCTGCCAGCAGTAAGCTCCCAATGAAATGGCTGTTGTCATTAATTAATGGATCATTCAGGCAGTCGCCACCTCGTGCACACCCGAAGGCATGGATGGGCTTCACCTGGCTCTTCAGGACGTCATTCCTGGGTGGGGAGGGCAGATGGTGGCACCAGTCTTGGAGGGACTCCGTGATGTGGGAGCCGGGATGTTTGTTAACCATCCTAGAGGCAACACCATTTATTTCCTGTGCTAATCACGCTCATTCCAGAACAGACTCCCGAGTTGTGTGGTTCTTCAATCTTGACTTCTGCTCTGCCATTTTGTGCCCTTTCCCTAGGGACAGGATCTCGCCGGGAATGGGCAACAGGAGGCTGGAATTCTAACCTGTGTCTGAGGCTGATGTGTTATGTGAGCTTCTGCAGGCATCTCATTTTTCTTTGCTGGTCGGTTCTTGTAATAATAGAATAGGAATCATAATACCTGCCCACTGAGTCTCGCAGGCACAGGAGCCATGAAAGGCCCCGTACATTAAAAAACACAGAAAGAGGCTTTGAACTCCTCACAGACAGGCGTATTATCAATACAAAGCTTTAACTATTTATCACCACTATCTGTCTTTCTGGGTATTCCATTGTGGAGACTTTTTTTACTCTTCCGTTTTAAAGGATAAAATTCATTTCTAACTACCTTTTGAAAGCCAATTTATGCTTTGGTCATTTGATTAATAGGAGTGGGGAAGACCAGCTTCCCAATCAAAGTGCTTTTGAATAATTCAATAGCTGATATTAAAAGAGGAGAGGCGCACCGGGTCTGCTTGACTTTGTACATAACAGAGAAAATCTGAGCTGCCCATCTGTGCAGAGGATGCCTTGGCCCGGCCACTGGGGGTCTCAACTCTCTGCCTCTCCCAGTTCAGATCAGTCTTTCCAGCCCTGCAGATGGTTGTGCAATTGACGCATAAATGCCAGAGCCCAGCCACGACCACCCCAAGCACAGTGCCCCATTTGGAGCTGAGATCACAGACCCTGAGGACGGGATGTCTTCTAATTGGTCCTCCCAGGATCAGGTGGACCTTTTTCAAATTTGCACAAGATCACAGTAGAGACGAGCTGACCTGCTGCTACCAAGTGAAAAACTAGGGAAATATGAGGCCAGGCAGGAACCTTGCACAGACTTTTGACTTTCTTTTGCAAACCCATTGCAGAACCCGGGATGGAACTGGCCCTCTGGCCTGCAGAGTCCTCCTGCCCACAGGTGCCCTTCAGCCAAAGCTGTGCTAGTGCAAAATGGCAAGGACAGGAGGAAAGAGGCCTTCAGGAGCCTGCAGTGCTTAAGGCAGTGGCTGCAGGTGTCACGCTCACCTGGGTGTGAATCTTGGCTCAGCCTTGAAGCCACAGGAGCATCAAGCTTTTACATTCTTAAATGAGGCTGGCAGAGATTTCCTGCTGCAAGGACCTGCTTCTCAAGAAGGGCCCACTCTTGGGCCCTTCCTCGGCCACCCCCTGTCCACCTCTATCCGGTCCCCCCCGCAGCCTCCTCTCTCCACTCTCCGTCCTCCGCTTCCCCGGCTCCTCTGTTCCCATACCCAGGCTCCATAGTTCCCATGGACTCCAGCTGTGCTGTGCCTCTATAATTATCCCTGACATCAATATTCTAACTCACTTCATCCTCCCTTAGTTTCCTGGCTTTCTTTCTTGTTTACCAACTTCCTTCCATTTTAAGGGCAAGATAAATGAGAGTACAGATGGCAGTTTTTTTGTCTTTTTTCTCCTTTCTTCTAGATTCTATGCTAAAACTGCTTCTAAAGCAAAAGTTCTGGTGTGCTCAGTGTCTCCTCTCACCATGAGGCCTGTCTGGATCTGTGCATGTGCCACCAGTTATGATGGTCATGATGCCACCAGGTGTTCTTTGACCCTGAGCCCCCAAATCTGGCTGGGCCATTACGAAAGCCACTGAGAAAGTTCAGGGGCACTAGCCAGTCCCCAGAGCAGCTTATCCACGGGCAGTTGGCACTAGGCAACACCAGAGTCTTAGTCCTCAATATACCGTTGGTCTCCGACTTACAATGATCCAACTTGGGATTTTTTTTTGACTTCACAATGATGCAAATGCTGTATAAATTCAGTAGAGACTTCAAACTTTGAACTTGGGCCTTTTCCAGGTTAGCAAAATACAGTCTGACTCTCTTCCCAGTACTCCATGCTGAGCAGTAGCAGAGCACTATGACTCCCAGTTAGCTATGTGGTTAATTGTCACAGAGGGACAATCAACACCCTGCAGAGTGCTGTGCCACTAAGCTAGAATGTTCTACAGGTTAAGCTGAAAGGGTAAAGTTTCTAAGCTGCAAAGCCTGAGTTAAAATGTAAAGGACTAGGTATTGTAAAGTTTCTGAACTGCACACAGAACCTGAAATTCATGAGGCAGTTAAGACAATGCCCGGTACTGACCATTTAGTTGTTAAATAACCGGGACCCTGTGCAGTTTGGCACATAGGCATTCAGGGCCCAAGCCAATCAGTTTGAATGTACCCCCCTTCTTAGGACTGACCTATCACTCCAGCCCGACTTGTTCCCGCCAATGAATGGACTAATCATGTTTGAGAGTTGTTGTTCAATTTTCCCGCGCCTCATAATGATTTGCTCTGATGTATGCAAAGCCCCCGCCCTCCCCAAAAAGTGTACTTAAGCACTGCTCAACCCCTGCTCGGGGCTCTTGGCCGCTCTCCCATCTTGAGTGAGCCTGGAGCCCCAGCGCGCTGGATTGGATCCTCAATAAACCCCCTTTTGCTGTTGCACAAGTCCGTCTCTTGGTGGTCTCTTCCTCCGACGTTCGCCGGACCCTTACAAATCATCTTCCATACCATCTATTTTCAGCTTACGATGGAATTACAGGGACATTACAGGAACATAACTCCATCAAAGTTAAGGGTCATCTGTAGTATGAAAAAGTCTAGGCTTTTAATTCTGAGCAGTATCTAAAAATCTACACTTATAATTGAGTCTGTACTAAACATTGTCGTAGAGGTGTCTTGTTTATAATTAAAATAATTTACCACATCTCACTGTGACATTTATCACATTGCAGAGACTGGGAAGGACAATTCAGTCCAACCAATGATGCACTTGTTTTAGCAGAGATATAAACTTCTGAGGGCAGGAACTATCTTTTTCACAGTGGATTTACTACTAGTCCCTTGCAGAATGTCCAGCATAGGATAACCTCTCAACAAATCCTTATAGAATAAAGGAATTACCAGATTAATTAATTAATTAACCATATGCACTTAATATGGTGACAAACACCATGGTTTACCAAGGTGAGAAGGCTGGTAGTGGAGGTCCACCCAATCACAGCAGCAATCTGTTATAGTAACTGTTGTGAGGGAGGGTGGAAAGTGTCCGGGGAACACAAATAAGGAATTGAGTAGTGGTCATAGTGGGAGGAAGGGAGATGCCAATTAGGGGGTTCAGAAAAAGGAGGCTGGAATCTTCCTCCTGGACCAGGAGACTTCATATCAATATGTGCCATCTTTTTGCAAATCACATGTAATTTTTTTTTCTGAAAAAAAATCATAACTCAGAATAACACCAGTTGCCAAAATAATAACTTCAACACTCCTCACAGTGCCTTGCACATAAGTCCTACCTTGATGTATTTCTGTTAAAATGACTGTTATTATGTAACATGTCTTATAGTAGCAGACCTAGTTTCCTCTTTTGGCCAGTCATTTAACTTTGTCATTGAACATAATTTTTTAGGGAAAAAAAAAAAACAGTGTGCTCAAGTTTGCACTGCAAAGAGCAGAAGTCAAGATGTTGGAATCCATGTTTGTTGAAGGTGATGGACTGGAGTGACATTAGATCATCATTATGATTAAATTGGGGGATATATGGGTGGTTTGGGGGCCATAAAATTTTAGAATATGCAAATTCTGTTTTATCTCCCCAGAAAACTCCCAAAGTAAATGTATGCGTGGAGAAGCTCCCGGCAAAGCCAAGGAACACTCTGTTGTAGCTAGGACTCCAGCCCCGCAAACACAAAGGATGTGTGTGAGAAGGGCCAGACACATCCCAGTGAGCTCCACCTAGAATCAGAGCAGAAAGAACTGATGATCACCTGTTCCTTTTCCCAAGTCTAAGTCTTTACAATTTCACTCAGAAGAGAAAAAAAGGCCAATCCAAACTTCCAGAGGTAGCCGGGGGTAAGTCAGAGCTGTGGCCCCATGCTAGAGTGTAGCCAGCCCTGGAGCCTTCTTGGGTCACCCAGGAGCCCACTCCAAGGGGGAATAAAAATACCTAGAGTTGTTAATAAAGAAGGGGTCACTCAGGTGGAGAGGAAGGAAGAGTAGAATTGAAGACAAGACCATCTTTTAATGCAAAATGCCTCTATTCATGACAGCCACCATTATATTGCCCAATGAAGTGTCATAAAATGTGACCAAAGACAGTAACACCTCATTAAAAGAACATAGCTACCCCCCTCCTTACACACACACACACACACACACACACACACACACACACACACAAATAATAACAAGCAAAGAGTTTCTGGAAGCGGATGAGATCCAGTGCTCCTTTCCATTCACCCCAAGGAGCCTCAAGTGAAGAATGTTAATTTCATGTCTGCTTTTCCTTTACCCTGTGTCAGGATTACCTCCCTATGCAGCCAAGTCCCTCTGTTGATCGCCATAGGTGCCAGTGTTAGGGTTTTCAGACCCACAAGAAATGGGGAGGCAAGCTAATTGCCAAGTGAGCCTTTATGGTTATAACGTGGTACAGAAATTCTAAGCAGGATTCCTTCTTGTAGGAAGAAAATGTTCTTAGGTCTTGAAAATTAAATAATAACACAAATATAGATGTGGAGCTATGTATGCTTCATGTACAAGCACATCTGTCCGTATTTCCCCAGAGGCACTGGAAAAATATACAGTCAGTTTTCCATAGACACAGATTCACATCCACAGATTCAACCAACTACAGATCGAAAATATTTAGGAAAACATTTCATCTTTACTGAACATGTATCGACTTTTCTTTTTTTTTTATTGGCTGTTCAAAACATTACAAAGCTCTTGACATATCATATTTCATACATTAGATTCAAGTGGGTTATGAACTCCCTCGACTTTTCTTAAAAGGTCATGACTTCTTAAACAATATGGTATAACAACTGTATACCTATTTGCGTTGCATCCAGTACTATAAGTCATCTGAAGATGATTTAGGTCACATGGGAGCCTATGGATAGGTCCTATGCAAACACAACATCATTTCATATGAGGGGCTCAGGCATCCGCCATTCTGGATTTTGGTCCTGGGACGAGTCTCCTCGGATAACATGGAATGACTGACTGGGTTCCCCTTGGTTCAAAGCATCGACTGATTTTTTTTCCTACCAAGTTAACTTTTAGTCATTTCCTTTACTTGTGAGGTCTCTGCTCTTTTCCCAGTCTTTGCTCTCCTGGGTTTCCTAGAAAGCCTTTCTGGATCAAGTCTGTCAGACTTCATTCACAGAAGTGTAAGACTGTAAGACGCCGCACCGCACTACGAATGGGAGACAGCACACGACACAGACCACCGGAGAGGTTCCACTTTATTACCGAAGGCTGTGGGTTTGTAGACCCCCAAGGAGAGGTCGCAGGGCTGAGGTAGATAACGGGTCGCCCGTTTATTGGCAAGCTCTTCCGTATGTCAGTTCCGGAGCCCAAGAATTAATTCTTATTGGGGCTAAGGCTTCCCACCCGCAGGAACGTTTCGCGCCAGTGAAAGAAACAAAGAGGAGAAAGAGGGTTGTTAGGCGCCATGTTGGGGTTTTTCTCTGGGGTGCTGCTGCCGTTATATGTTTTCCCAACAAGAAGGGCACCTGTCTTCTCTTTTTCTCCTTTTCTGTGTCCTAAGTCTTAACACTTTTGTATATACTTTTACCCCACTTTAGAAAGGTGAGAAGCTGATTCCAAATTTCAGGACCTTGTGCTCGTCTGTTGAGAGCCACAGCCGAGTCCGAATGACGCCTAGCATATTGCCAGAGGGAATGGTTGAAAGGGGATGCCAGCGAACCATTGAGATGATGATTCGAGTTAAGCTGTATATGATTGCTGTGATGCTGGATTGATTGAGTTGTATATGGACCCTGCTCCGGGAATAGGGCGGCTCTGGCTCCGGCTCCGGAGTCTGCATCGGTGCCCGCTACTTTGGAGTTCCCCTGCAGTTCTCGCGGGAGTTCGGGGAGATTGGGCATGCGCGGAGCCGGTGGAAGGGGTGTGTCCCTGAGTAGTGTGTGTGCAGTGCCAGGGAGAGTTGGGGAATAAAGAGTTGCTGTTTGAACCTACAAGGCTTTGTGGCGGCTGGGTTATTTGTGCCCAGCCAGACTGCGGCACTCATCCCCTAAAACTTTGGGTCTCTTGCTTTCTCCTTAGACACTTACTGAGACAAGGGTAATTTCTGGCACTCTGTGGGAATCACCCAGGGCCTAGGCAGGAGCAATTCACTGCACAGGCTGAGCCCTGATAAATACCGACTGACTTTAGTTTTCATCATCCGTACTTTTGCTAGACATCAAAACCCTGGTTGCTTATGTTACTTTTTCATGTCCTATTTAAAATAATTACTTTCTAGGACTCTCCCCTTAACTTAGCTAAGGATTTTTTTTTTTTTTTTTTTTTTTTTTTTTTTTTTTTTTTGCTTAGCTTACGTATTTTCTCCAGAAGTTGGAAGTGATTGGACATGTAAAAACATATATGACCCTTACCTGGTCAAACAGTATATTAATTAGAAGCCCGTTATTTCACCCAATACAAACATGTATTAATTTTCTATTATGTGCAAATATTTAGGCAAGGGTCCATGTACGCATACACCCATTAAGTAGTCAAATATCTAAATTAAAAATGGCAAGCTGAAAAAAATTACGAGTGCAAAGGTGTGATTGCTCTGAAAATAGCCAATTTAGAAAAGAGTTTGGCCTTTAATTGGCCAAGTTAAACAAGGCACAATTACGACTAACTTGGTCCCCAAAGATTGGCTCTAATCATGTCATGTTTAACTTGGCTAGTTAAATTGCAAATAGTACTCTCCTTTTCTGATTTGGTTCATTTGGCTAATATAATGTCTTTCTGTGGCTGATTTTTTCCTTTCCTGACTTAGCCCTTTCTGTGTAAGGAAATTCCATGAGTTAGGAAATGCTGTAACTATTAAATAACAACAACTAAAAAAGAAAAAAAAAGCAAAGTATATGTATGGGTTTCTGTTTAAAAAAAAAAAAAAACCCTGATACAACTCTATGAGCTCATAGTCATAAAAACACCACAAGTTTATCACAAAATTAATGTGTTTGTCAAAGATCTTTATAGACGCAATTTCTCAGAATATCCTTACGTGTTTTTGTTATGCTCTGTGTTACAGGTAAAGGAAAATGGTACTGTTTTAGCCTCCTCTGTTCCTGAGAGATGGGTCTTCCAACTTATACCTTTCAACATTAAGTTATTCAGCTCAAGGATGCCACACAGCCACACAGAGGTACAGAGGAGGATGGCTAAGTTTTTCATCTCAATTTCTAACAACATCAGAATTCAGAGAAGGCCGATTTCTTAGTTCAGAATGGTCCATGGCTTGTATGTGAGACGAAGCAGGCATCTGATGCCATGTGTATTGGTGCACAACACAAGCAATCATTTTCCCTGGTAGAGAAACACGGGTGTGCGCAGGTGTGGGTCAGCCTTCTATTTATCGACTAAAAAGCATTAAACGTTCAAGTGACTGCAATGTGCCGGGTTCTATACTGGTCACTAGGCACACAGAAGGAATAAGACTATCTAGGCCTTGAAGAGGCCAGGGGTCTCTCCTACCTGTCTGTTTTGTGTTGTGTGCAGCAGAGCAAGTCAGGCACAAAATGGCGGCTTCAGGGTTCCAGTTTTTGCTCTTTATGCCTCTTTTTACTTGGTAACATGTGTGCAATGGGTCTCCAGCTTCTCTCTCACCTACCGCCCCCTGATTCCACTTGTTCTCCCCTCCCAGCCACATCCCATCTCCAGTTCTACTCCCCACTCCTCTTCTGCTCTTTCCAACTTCAAAGGAACTCTCAGGAACCAGCCCACGTGTCTCTCCTGGTTATAAGGAATTGTCTAACATCTCTCTGAATTAACCTTCCCACGGTTATTTGCCTTGAGGCAGAGCCAGCGGAACCCTCTGCTCAGGAATCAAGGATAATTTTCACTGGCCTCTGGGTATATTATTTACTTGTGAATAAGCCACAGTTACCAAGTCATTTTCCATCTGAGTTCACAGCTAACTACTGAGTTTAACACTCTCCACCGTTTTCTGTTCCACCAAACCAAGACCTGCTTTCAGGTCAAAATGATGTAGGGGCAGGGAAAGGGTGCTTGAAGAGAGGCCCACAATATTCTGGTTCTACACACGGAGCACAGGAATTGTCCATTCTGTACATTTATAATCAAAAGTAATATCCTGATGCAGCTTTATCTGATGTATTGTTTTTGAAGGATCCAGGCCTGTGGCCTGAAGTAATAAATCCCACGCATCAGCATATTGCTCTACTGTGAAGTTTTGACTCTCGGTAGCACCGAAGACAATAAAACGATTCTGTATATAAACTATTTGTTAGCCGTGCTGATCATTAAACATACAAGCAAGAGAGAGCCAACAAATAAAAACCAGCCAATAAATAATAAATGGAGCATGAGGACCAGAGAGCCCAGAGTCACAGGAGTGTCAATGCCATAAACTCCATGCTATAAATCATACTTTCACAATTGAGATGGAATTTTTTCCTATGAAATCCAGGAGAATGTATCTGTGGGATGTGATGATATATGCTGCCAGGAGCACCTGAGACCACAGGCATTTATTTGTTATCGTTCTTCCAAATCTTACCAGAAGCAAGCAGGTAAGCCAGGAGGTAATCTCATCAAAGTTGGGGGGATGAGATATCGAGTCCAGCACCCAACACCAGTGGACACATGAAACCAGACATACACACACCTGTGTGTGCACAGGACCACCCACTTGTTCCTTCAAGAGAACATATAATCTCTACCTTATATATTTACCCTGATGGCGCCTGAAGCACTCATAGTTGGACGTGGCTCAGTGCCTAAACTGTAAGTTTGCAATTAGTTCCAGAAAAAAATAAATGATACTCATACTAAATGAGTTTGGGAGGGAGGGAGGAATCTCATTTGGAAGCTCTTCATGTAATTATGAAAGCATGTGTGAAATACTAAGAATCTGGAGTCCTGGGTTTAGCTTTTGCAACTAACTAATCGGATGACCTTGAACAAGTTACTTGCGCTCTCATATTTCTCATATTTGTCTCCCAGTTTTCTCATATTTGCAACAATAGAACTGTAGTAAGTGATCTCTGTCTCTAATCCTTTATGCAGATGCTATGTGCTACCATATGCAGAAAAATGCATTCCAAAGACTAGTATGAAATTCTTTCCCATGAACATTCAGTTTGCTGAGCAATAAATAAAAGAAGTAAACAAGATCATTGTGCAAAATACACTCTGTCATTCTCAATGACTCTGAGTCATCTTTCAGCAAGCCATTCCCTCTGGCTGTAGAACCAATTCTTGGATTTAGAAAGAATTCACACCCTGGTGCTTCAACTTTATCAAATGTCTTAAGCTGTTGTCTTAGTCTGTTTTCTGTTGCTATAACAAAATACCTGAGACAGGGTGATTTATAAAAATTAAAGTTTATTTGGCTTACAGTCTGGAGTTTGGAAAGTCCAAGGGCATGAAGCCAGTATCTGGGGAAGGCCTTCTTGCCAGAGCATGACATGGTGGAGGACATCACCTGGCTAGTCAGAGCAAGAGTGCTAGCTCAGGTCTCTCTCTCCTCTATGAAGCTTCTAATGACATCACGGGTGGCTTATACTCATGACCTCATCTACTCCTAATTACTTCTCAGAGGTCCCACTTCCAAATACCCTTAACACAGGAACTTGGGGATTAAGTCTTCAACACATGCACTTTGGGGAGACATATTCACACCCTAGTAGCTGCCATCCATCCATGTGCACCAGGGGTCCAGGGGTGGGGACAATCAGAATCGGATACTATGAGATCTGGCCAATCACTCTCTGTGTTAGCCCTCGCCACCCTCCTTTCCTGCATTTCCACATGGGTCAACCACATGACCTGCAACTGGGACATTGCTGGACAAGAGGAACGAGCGATGTGATGGTGACCTGGAATGCCACACACACGTGTAAACATTCGTCACACAATCTTGTGAGACAACCTGGAGAGCTCCTTAGAAGATCCCCAAAACATAATCTCTTTCTGCCCAACATGATTCTGACCTGCTCCTGTTGGAGCTCCTTCCCTCCAGTTCCCCTCTCTGCTGGCCTGTTGGGTCTTCGTTTCCCTCCATTAAAGCAACGAGTTCACAAATCATAATTTTGTCTTCACATGGCAGATATTGACTATGTGCTCTGAATGTTGTGGAAATGCAGAGCCGACAGGCACAGGGAAATAGGTCTCCAGATGATTCCAGCTGTGCCTGGGTGCCATCCAACTCATTCTCAGCCACACCACCCCTTTTGGGAAAGATCTTTCAGGATCCCCCTATTATCCCCATTCTGGTACTATTAATTTGTGGAATTATTTGAGAGTCAGCCTTTCTTCATTAACTGGGCTAATTGAAGTTTTCTTATATAAGATTAAGAATGTTCACCTTGACATTGGGTTTTAGAAGTTGTATAGGTTCAAGTGAATAATGAGGGCAGTTTGTCTAATTGGACATCGTGTTCTACCCCAAGAAAGATGGAAAACATAGGGTTTTTCTTTCCTTAAACAATATTGAAAACAATCATTTATTCATTCAACACTTATCGAGCAACTACCGTGTACCAGGTCTCCAGCTAGACACAGAGGAAAGAGAAAAGAGTAGACAACTTAAATGTGTGGGATTTTTGGTAAGGTTATTTTAGGTAAAGACAACATGTTATGAAAGACAGATAAGAAAAGTTACATTCCATCCTGTGTTCTCGGGGTTTTAGTGCAATTTATGTAATGGAAACAAGAATTCTGTTATTTTACCAGAAATTATCAGGTCAATAAAACTGGCACCAAAACAAAATAAGGAGAGGAAATGGTCTAGATGTAACAAAGTGCCTGTATATTAGTTATTTCCACACAACAAAATGTCACCTGGACCTACATTTTTTTGTGTGACAAAGAACTGTTATGTAATAAAGTAATCAAATGGTAGTTGCTTGCCCTAAGAAATAAGATGACATGAGACATACGGCTCTTTTCTCTAGTTTCAGCTTGAGGAATTATCCCTGAACCTCAGGGAGGCTCAATTCTTTTCCTTTGTAAAATAGAGGAATGACGTTGTTTCCCCCTTAATTCCGCCTTGGACTTCATTAGCATTTATAATGACGGTCTGTTCCCTTACGATGTCCCAAGCGCTACATTCAGCTGCCAGATCCATAATGCACTTGAGATACCTGTTGAAGCCGGTTAGAGATGAGAAAAGGCAGGGCATATTATCCAAACACTGTGAAACACTGCTTTTGTAGTAAAGAATCCCTTTGTATCCTTTCTTTTTTGAGATTTTCCTGTTTGGGTCAATCAATGGCTGACTTCTTCTCAGGGATAGTGAGATGTTGCCACCTAGGAAGACCCTTGGGGACACATTTCTCAGTAGCTCCCTGTGCTAGCCATTGCCCAGTCTTGTCCCCAGAGGATCTATCACTCCTCAGCATTCCCAAAAGAGGTTTCAAAGGAAAATGTCATCCGAGTCTCCCAGAACATGGTCCAAGGTGGGCTATTAGGATGCCCAGTGTCCTAGGTACACCCCGAGGCGGGTTCACTGAGTCGGACTGTGGAACAAAGTGTCTTCATACACTGAATGGCCAGGATGGAGATCCCCACCAAACTACACTAAGAAAGGTCCCAACGGCAGTAAGTCACCCCTCTCCTCCGGAGCTTCCTGCTCCAGGCTCACTGTGGTACCAAGGGCTGGTCACCTTCCCCATCTTCCCAGCAGAGGACCTTGCCCATGAGTGACTTTCGCGTGGCTCTGAGTGAGCCCAGTGCATTTTCTTTGAAGTTACCTTCCAAACAGCCCAAGTACCTGTGACATCGCTGGCCCCCTAACATCTTCCTTCTACCCCAGAGGGCAGCGTTATGTCTGGGAGCCCCACATTTCTGACCTCTGGAAGATCAAGTCACCAGCGGCCTCCGCCTCTGCAGACACCACCATCTCTCTGCCACCTGCTCTCTCCTGCCAATTCAATCTCATGCCAAATCTCATTCCAGACGGTGACTTGCCGGGGTCCCTCTGAGTGCCGGTGGCTGAGCACGGGAGGGCTGGCTCCTGACAGTTCTGCGTCGCTGCTCAAATTAAACCGTGTACAACAGCAGTGTGATGACCACACAGTCTAGTATCGTGTCTGAAGTATTTCCTTTATTTCCCCTCAGGGGCATGAATATATCTTTTTTCCAACCTCCATGAATGCCCTATTGAAACCCCCACGGACAGACAACTGACTGCTAAGGACATTTACCATCAGCATGTAAGTTCTGAGGTTTTATGATGTGTCTGACAGAACCAGACACAGATATCTTAGACTGGGCACTTATAATTTCCTGAAAGCCAGCATTACCCTGCTCACACCTGGGGCCTGCTAAGTGTTCCTGACTGGAGACTGGACCCAGATGTTACACTTAACCATTGACGTTCAGTGTCTGCGTACTGGGAATATGAGACCGAGACGGGCCCTCAGGGGGGTCTCATCAAGGAAATGTGCTCAGTAAGCATAGGTGAGCGTGTGTTTGTATGTGCATGTGTGTGTCCAAATGTGTGCATCTGTGTACTCGTGGGAAGAGGAGGGATCCTGGTAGAAAAAGATCAATAGGATGACCATGCACTCAGCCTTTGGAAACACAAGCCAAAACAAACATTTCTTCCTCGAAGTTATTCTTGTGGGGTATTTTGGTCATAGCAACACAAACCTGACTAACACACATAGTTAGAGAAAAATGCTTTAAAACGTGGCTGAAGGTTAGCAGGCTACTTCTGCAAAGGAGGGTCACAGTGGAGGTGTGCCCCTCACCTCCGTAGCTCCCCTCCTACACTGTTGTGATCAGCTCCTTCCTGGAAGGGAGCACACCATCCCCAGCTCAGGGCAGCCCCTTGTCTGCACAAAGCTTGGAAGATGCAAGGTCCCGAACCAGGACTACAGACACCCCCAGTACCACCCCAAACAGCCGTGGCTGTGTCCTGGGTGACTGTCCACCTAGCCAGGGTGGGAGGACACCCAGGTCCATCCTCAGCCTGGAGCGTCACTGGAGAATGCCAAGGAGCTGTATTGGGAGCAGCAGCACTTGGGAAATGAACCACGTGGCTTTCATGAGGAGGCCCAAATGGACGTGGCTGGAACAAAATGGCAGCTTATCAAACGGTGGGAAAGCACACCATGACTGCTCGGTCCTGAGGGATGTGAGTACTTATCCGTGTTTTCATTTTCAACGCATTCCAGACTCAGACAAAAGTTGCAATAGAACAACAACAACAAAAATTTCCAATCATAACCACCCAGAATCCCCAAATGGTAATATTTTGTCTTTACCAAATTTGCTATTGTAATAGTCTCTCTCTTTCTCAACACACGCAATTTTAATTTTAAATCTAATAAGATACATAACTTTCTGAACATTCTGAGATTAAGTTTCAGGCATCAAGTCCTTTCACTGCTAATCCTTCAGATAATGTCATCTGATTTATAGAACTGGTCCAAAGTTCGGTCATTGTCCTGGTCATATCCTTTATCACAAAAATTTTTTTAAAAAAATGTTTTTCTAGCTCAGCCGTCAGTCCAAAATCATGGGCTACATTTATTTGTCTAGTTTCTTTTCAACTGGAATAGTTCTGAAGTCTTTCATATTCTTTCATGAACTTGAAGTTTTTGTAGACTGTCCCTCAATTTGGACTTGCCTGCTGTTTCCTGTGACTTGATGCAGATGACCTATCTTGGGCAGGAAGGCCAAAGAAATGACGTGACCCACTCGTGCCCTGTATGGGAGGCACAGGCTGTGGGTTTGTGGGTTAGCGGTGGGTAACTGATCATTTCAAGTTCAGCCTGCCAGGTCTCTCCACTATGAAGTTCAGCCTGCCAGGTCTCTCCACTATGAAGTTACTCTTTAGTCCTTTACAATTAATGATAGCTTGTGGCAAGATACTCTACAAATCAGTTTTATCATCCGTTCATGACACTTGAAACAGCCCTAACGTTTGTCAAATGACAATTCCCTAATTTTGTTATCACTTCTACCCTTATTTCCCTTTTCTTTCTTTCTTATCTTTGTATTTCTCATTTAAAAGAGTGTGAACTCATGGATTCTTATTTTACCCAACAGATAATTAGCTGTTCATGGGGTACTGAGGTTTGCATAGGGATCGGACAATGTTGGGATCTGAGCGGGAACGTGGAAATGTTGCTTATGTCTCACTACTCCCAGAAGGCAGTGTTCTTGGAGAAAACCGGGCACTGGAATTTCTGAGATGCTGAAGTTTCTATTAGACACTCTTTGGGGTGTCCATTTAGTCCACAAGCCAATCAGCTATGTCCCAACTTACGACGTCACTGTGGCTCTATTTCTCTGATGGAAATTTGTATCAATGGCTTCCAGGAGCAGTGAGACATGAGCAAGATTTTCAGATCCCAGCATTGTCCGATCCCTATGCAAAAATCAGGACCACATCCAGGAAATGGAAATGGGGGCCTACAGACTCACTGTCTCTGGTGGACTTCTGGACAGACTGTGGGAGCTGTGAGGCAGCCGTATCTTCTCACCAGAAAAAAAGCAGCAGAAGCAAACAGTTGTCCAAGATACAGATGATTGGAGGAGACTTCCTGAAAGAGGTAAGGACACCAGATGGAAGGAAAGAAACTCCTTTGAGTCCTTGTGACTTTTCATTTTCTAGTTTTAGTTCTGGGCTGGGGACATAGCACAGTGGCAGAGTGTCTGCTTAGCACGTACAAGGAACTGGGTTCGATCCCCACCACTGTAAAAAAATATATTTTTAAAGTAGAGGTTCAGCCCCATATTGAGTAGACTGGTGTCACACCTTCCCCCCAAATTCATGTCTAGTTGGAACCTCAGAAGGTGACCCTATTTTGAAACAGAGTATTTATAGAAATAATTACGTAAGGATCTTTATATGAAATTATTCTGGATTAAGGTGGGCCTTAAACCTAATGTCCTTATCAGAAGGGGAATGGTTCTAAAACAGAGGAAAAGACCATGTGAAACACAGGCAGAGATTACAGTTAGGCCAGCATAAGCCAAGGGTCAGCAGAGGCCACCAGAAGTTTTGAAGATCAAGGATTCTCTCCAGAGCCTCCAGAGGATGCTGCCTTGAACTTCCTTTTGGATTTCCGGCCTCCAGAACTGTGAGAGGACATTTCTATTATTTTAAGTCACCCAGCTGGTGGTAGTTTGTCATGGCAGCCACAGGAAATTAGCCCAGGTCCCTCCCAGGTCTGGGTGCACTATCACCCTCAGACTCAGGCAAGAGGGGCCCTGCCTTGAACCCCCTGTCTTGGGATCCCTGCTTCATCTCTCAGTCAAGTCCTCCCATGGGAGTCAGGGGTGAGTCCATGATCTCCTTTTCTGAGCCGCACTCTGAAAACCATGATCCTTGAATTCCCAGCCCAACTGGCCAAAGTCTCCCGTTCCCTGGTCTGTCCTCTCCAAGGCATCTCACACTGCCACTGTGTGCACCTCCAGGTCCAAATGTGGGAAAATGTGGCTGCTGGTGGGATGAATAGGCTCGTGAAGCCACACAATGATGTGTGAACCAGGTCCCTCCAAAGCAGGGCAGGGCAGGGCAGGAGGCAGCCAGAGAAGAGCTGAGAAGGGGGGATGAGACTCTGGCTCTCTGTGGTCAGCATTTCTGGAGAAGTGGGTGCTCTGGGTTGTTTTGAAGGTAGGTCTGTCTAGGTGGAGATCAGAACACCATGCTGAACTATGTGCTAGCTGGAGTGTGATGTTACATGGCGTACCTCTGCTGCACACTTCAAAGGCAGGCTGGTGTCGTTCCCAGTCTCAGTCAGACCTGCTCATCTATGCATCCCCAACGCACCCTCTTCTCTATACACTGTCTTGGCTTCCCTTTCTTCCCCCAAGAGAACCTTGGTATACTCTATTTTGTGGAAATTCATGCTGTTTTGGGTTTGTGGTCTGCTCTGGTTTGGCTAAGTATTCCCCAAAGGCCCAGGTGTTACAGGCTTGTGGCCAGCCTGAGGGGCCATCAGGAGGTGGAGGGACCTTTAGGAGGTGGGGCCTAGTGGGAAGAAGTTAGGTTGTGGCCCTTTCTGGCTCTCTGCCCCCACCATCATGAGATCAACAGCTCTGAGCATCTTGTATTCTCATTACGATGTGCTGCCGAGCCACGGGCCCAATCCAACAGAGCATGTCGATCAATCATGGACTAAAACCTCCGAAACCGTGAGCCAAAATAAACCTTCCCTCTTTATAAGTAGATTGTCTCAGGCGTTTTTCTACAGTGACAGAAAACTGACTCATTATCTCATAAAGTCCTAGAAAGGAAATTACTGTGTCCATGTGTATATAAATTTTTAAGACTTTGGTATACAGAATTTGCGCCTATAAGCAGTGTGAAAGAGATTTATTCTCCCCACCCTTGACAATATCGGAAACATATGTTCAAGGTTTGTTGTTTGTGCAGTGCTGGGGATGGAACCCGGGGCGTCACACATGCTAGGCAAGTGCTCACCAGTGAGCTACACAAGCTCCAGTTTGTTAGTTTGCTTGTTTTTAACTTCAAATGCATTAAATTATTAGTGTAAATAAGTTAACCAGCTCACTTTTCTGATCAATGGAACATTCTAGAAAACATTAGGTCCTACGTTTGGGGCTATGTAGGGCTTGCTAAATCCATTTAGAAGGTCCGAACCAGGGAGGAAGGCACTTTTGCTCCTTACCTTCCAGTGCCTCTCAGGGCTGGCCCTGTCCCCTCCATCTCAGGGACACTCATTTCTCTTAACATGTGATGGAGGGTATCTTTTTTGTGTGTGTGGGAGAGGGGGTATTGGGTATCGAACTCAGGGGCACTTGACCACCAAGCCACCTCCCCAGCCCTATTTTGTATTTTATCTAGAGACAGAATCTCACTGAGTTGCTTATCACCTTGCTTTTCCTGTGGCTGGCTTTGAACTCGCGATCCTCCTGCCTCAGCCTCCAGAGCCACTGGGATTGCAGATGTGCACCACAGCACCCAGCTCCAAGGGTATCTTTCAAAGGAAGGAGATGGAGGAAGAAGCCTGGGGACCATGTGTGCCTTGGACATCTTGGTTTCGTTTCCTGGGATCTAGACGGGATATTCATGGTACAGTGATGGCTGGAAACCAATATTTTTCCACTTCTGAAAATCAGGGTGGCCGGTCTCACCACATCAGTGCAAGGACAAGAAGGGAAGTGTGCGGGTGGCACAGCAAGTGTACAACTGATGGCTGATGTCACGGTCACCGGCCTGGGCCGAGAGCAGGGCTCTCTTGCAAGGAGATGACAAGGGCTATCAATACAGTGTTAAGGACAGAGAATGAGCCACTATTTGAAGACCAAGAAAAGTCATAAACCAAAGATAATAGTCATCAAGTTCTTTCTGGGTAATTGAGTTAAATTAAAACTTTGCCTCATAGTCTTTCCAGGTCCCTTCTCTCTCTCTCTCTCTCTCTCTCTCTCTCTCTCTCTCTCTCTCACACACACACACACACACACACACACACTCACACACACATACGGGCTGCACACAATTCTTCAGCCTCTGCCTGTGGAAACAAAATCGATATTGTGTTGCACATAAAGCACCTATTTAATCTGAAATTGCATTTTATAGTCCATTTACCCCACCAGAGTCGCCCAGAGTCAGGCCGGCTCTGTTCCTTTTCGAGGCCAGCTCGCTTTCCATTGTTCTCCCTGTCAATGGGAAACTTGCAAAGGGGGCTTTGAAATAGACAAGAAAAGCTCCAAGAGGGCAGCTCCAGCTCGGAGGCCCCAGGTGGAAAAGGAGGCGTGGACACACACACACACACACACACACACACACACACTCACACACTCAGCTCTAAGCGGGCGTACATTTCTTTAGCTTTTGTGTTCTTCCAGTTCACTTTAGCATAAAGAAAGAAGAGAAAAAGGCTTCTGAAGGATTGTGTGTGTGTGTGTGTGTGTGTGTGTGTGTGTGGCCCGTGTTCTCCTACCTATTGGTGGGCACATGGCTTAGGAGGCCCAGATACAGGCACAGACAGACGCTGGTGTCCAGGATGTGAATTCCCTGCTGCAGGGGCTTTCGTTTTACTTAAGTGCTCCATCCTTCGGTCCTCACATGGTGTATTACATTCTAATTCCTTCTTTAGGTGAGATAAAGAAAATCTCAACAAACCAGTACTTACGCGGAGCTAAAACAGGCATTATAAACACCCGCCATCGGAAGCACCCTGTATACACTTCTGAGGTTTCCAGAAGACCCGACCGTGGCTCCCACCTGCAGCAGTGCTATGCCAGAGGGTGTGGTGAGAGATTAGCTTCCTTTCCTGCCCTGGAACTCAGTTTCTGTCCGGAGTTGCCATCTGTCCGGGTGATTCAACGCATTCTTGGTCAGCTTGGCTCACGGTCTCCTTCCTATCTCAGACCCTGTAAATCCAGGAGGCTGATGCCCTACCAAGATGCCAGGCCAGACACTGGCACCAGCTAAGGAGTCTGCTGCCTGGCCTGGCCCTCTGATGTCCTCCACCCAGATGGCTCTGTTGCTCTGGTACCTGTCCCCCTCCACTCCTAGGCTCCTCCTGCTGTTCCTGCCCACCCTGGGCCACCAAGAACTCTGGGCCACCACAGCCCCTTCCCTTTCTCTCCCAGGTGCCCGGGATTCTTTGGCTGTACGCTTTCCTAAGAAGCTGCCAACGGCTTCATCTACAGCTCCCCTTAACCTCTCTACAAGGCCACCCATGAGGGTGAGGTCTGAGGTCCCCAAGCTCTGATGTCCCTCAGACAGCTTGTAGGAGATGCAGGCCTTTTTTATTTCTAATTTTTTTTTTTTTTTAGTAACCATCTCTCTCCGCTGACTCTCCACTTACCTCTAATTTGAAGAACCTTCCATATCTATAGAAGCCATAGCTGATGACCACGTGGATTCCTTCCACCTTCCCTTTGTACCTGTCCCTTCAGGTCTGCTGCCATTGCATTTAGTGGCCTGCACCTGTGGCTTCCCTTGGAGTCCTTGGCCTAAGCTCATGTACATGCCAAGAGCTGAAGGCGTCTCTGCAGGTATCCAAACCTCGCCCCTCCTGGCTGGTCTCCAGCCCAAGACGCTGGTGAGGAAGCGCAGGCCCCCAGCTCCCTTATCTCGAGTTGGCTCCAACTCTGAGGCATAATTAATACAAATCCTTGGGGATCCCGATGGAGCTGGGGCTTGCTCCCTTGCTTGGCCCCGCCCTTCTGAAGTGGATGGAGGTGCCGGGGGCAGTCAGTTTCAGCCAGGGGACTGAAGGATGCATCCCCTCGCCACCTGGAGTGCTGCTGGCCAAGAAGTTCAGCCAGGGGCTGCGTGGGCACTGCTTGGGTCAGCTAAAGGGGCTGCCCGCACCCAAGGCCAGGCCCCTTCTTAGGGCAGTTCTCATCCATGAGTGGCAGATGCAGGAGTAAAATGACTGGAATGCCTGGCCCCCAATTTGGGACAATGCTGAAGCCACTCTGGCTTCTGCCCTCCCAAGACTGCCTCACAGCTCGCCTCTCGCCGTTCTGCTAAAGTCCCTTCATGTTGGACTGTTGAGGGGAAGGTGATTTGGCCCTTCATACAGGTGGACGACCTAATTCCCTTGCCAACTTCCTGCACACTAACGGTCAGGCTGAGCAGCCTAGAGAGGTGAGCTCTGGAGACCCTCTGGAAGGGTTGTAGGCAGCTCAGCTGAGCAAAATACTCCCCTTCTCTCTTCCTCAGTTTTCCCATTTATGAAATAGGGATATTTTACTCAGTTGAGGAGCAAAGCAAAAGAGACAAGAACATGTTTTAAATAGTGCCTAGAACATAGAAAGTTCTTAGTAATAGCTGTTTTATAATGTATACAAGTTCTTTGAATTTTTTCTGAGGGCAAGACTTGGAAATTCAAAAGCCAAGAAAATCTCATGCCTCGCAGACACCTTTGATTACTGAGAGAGGAAATTCAGACGAGCTGGGCGCAGTGGCACATGCCAGTAATCCCAGCGGCTTGGGAGGCTGAAGCAGGAAGATCTTGAATTCAAAGCCAGCCTCAGCAACTTAGGGAGACCCTCAACAACTTAGCGAGACCCTGTCTCTAAATAAAAAAAATATATACAAAAAGAAGGAGCGGGTGCTGGGGCTGTGGCTTTGTGGTTAAATGTTCTAGGTTTCAATCCCTGGTTAAAAAAAAAGAGAGAGAGAGAGAGAAAGAAAGAAATTCGGGAGAGATCAGCAGTGGGAAGAGGGGAACATGATGTAAAAGCAAGAACAAATAGGTAAAAAAGGAGGCAACTGGCTAATATGTCAAACATTACCCTGTTGTAGACTGAGACCTTCCGCACTGTGGTATAAGCCTATGTGCAGAAACAGCCGTCAAGTTACCTTGAGGTAAGATTTTCTTTTTAATCAGGATTTACTTTCAGTGGCCATTTTCAGACCTATAAAGTACTTTCCATCAAACTTCAAGCTCTGAGTTTTCTACCCCGCCATTTGGGGCACAATCACAGAAAACAAAGATGCCTTTGGATAAGCCACGGGCTTCATTTGGTGGCAGGAAGGAGAGAGAAGGCCCTGGTCCTCTGTGAATTGGATCATGAAGCGGCTTCATGAAACAAGGCTGCTTGGAGGTCCGTCCTGGACTTTGCAGGAGTAAAGAGCAAGGTCCCTTCCTCCCAGGTGGGTGTGCGCACCATGTTCCTCCCTGGTATAAAACAGTGTCTTTAGAAACTGCCTGCTCGCTGAAAACCAGGCCTGAGACACTCACCCCCAACCTCCTTAGCTGTGAGAATTAGCCTCTTGGAAAACCAGCAACTTTGGAAGGACACCTATTGAAAATAGCCCTGGAAATGCAGCTTGGATTTGGAATAAAATATTTATAATCCCTCCCTGGGGGAAGTGAGCTGAGCACAATGAATCCACGGGCTTTGGCTCTCTGGAGGTATTTTTCTCATTCTCCCTGGCACGGATAAAATCTAAACTGTACTTAAGAAACGGTGTTAAATGTGTTAGTTGACTGAATCTGGCATTTATAATGCAATTTAGCAAAGTTTTATATTGACAGCATGACATTTTTAAAGGGCCCTTTCTGATTAACAAGGTTCAGAATCACTCCCCTGATTATGCTTGCAGAGTGAGTGTAAAACGCTACAGGCTCTGGAAGCCATGAATCGGGGCTCTGTTAGCATTAGACGTATTTTGCTTTCTTAGTGACCATTTTGAGGGAGGATCAGACTGGGACTTCATTTTTCAGGACAGAAGAAAATCTGTTTTCTCATTCTGGGAGGCGAGGCTCTACAAGGAAAGGGCCTCTGGTGGGCAGAGGAGAGATGCGGATTCAAAGCCAAGGCTGGGCAGCTGGTCATCCTGCACTCTCCCATCTTCCCTCCTGTTTCCCTTTGTTCAGAGGAAGCCAGTCTAAGAAATCCAGCTAGGGCAGGGAAGACCAGAACAGCACATTCATTTTCCAAAGAGCAAAAGGGAGAGGTTTTAATTCACCTTCCCCGCATTTCTGACACTGGTACTATTACCACAAATATTCTCTGGTTGTCTCCTAAATATCTAAGAATCTTATTTGGACCTCACAGAGGGAAGAAAGGAGACGTGTCAGTCATCTTTGGGCCAATGGAGCCAACACAACACAGAGACTAATATGAATTATCCCAACTGGTCCACAGTGGACTCCGCCACCAGTGTCCATGCTCCTTGTCTTGATACCCTTAGCGACCACCTATGGAGCATCCAAGCAAGGACTGGCCACCGCATGGAGTCCACCTCTGTGCTTGCTAAGACATTCATAACATCAATTTCCCTTTCACCATTTTTAAGTGAGAAGCTCAGTGAATTACGTACATCCAGATCATTGGATCACCACCACCACCATTGGTCTCCAGAACTTTCCATCGTCCTAAACTAAAATTAGACTCCCTTCCCCACCCTGCAGTCTCTGCTCAGCCCATTCTGCCCGCTGCCTATGAGCTGACTATCCTGAGTATTTTATGGAAGGGGAATGGTACCATATCCATCCCGTTGTGACTGGTCTACTTCACCGAGTAAGTCTCCACGTGTTCCGGCTATCACATGTCAGAATGTCCCTCCTTTGTAACGCTGAGTGACTCTCCATTCCGCTTACCCTTTGTCTATGAGGGACACTTGGGTTGCTTCTACCTTTGGGCTGTTGTGATTAATACCACTGTGAACATGGGCATACAAACGTGTGCAGATGGGGGTACAAACCTACCTCACCTCTGATTTCCATGATGACCCTGGAGCAGAGAGGTATGTCTCCCATTTTACGGGTGAGGAAGCTGGTACCCAGAGAGGACCCGCCCAGGACCATCCTCCTAGCAGATGCTGATTCCAGGGAGTGAAGCCATGTCTATCTGACATCCTCCACACCTCCGCCTTCTGGGTCAATCCATGGGCTCTGTTCCCTTGGCATTAGAAGTTAGGAAGATAGCAAGTACCTTCTGGGACCATCTCTTGTTGATGTTTTCCTATTGATGGATTGATCAGAACCCAGCAAGAATCCAAAAACAGAGCCCCAAGGATCTCAGAGATGTCACACGCCCCTTCCTCAGCCTACAGGGTGGAGTGAGTTGGAGCAGCTGGGAGACAGTCCTTGCACGTCTGCACACAGACAACCATCTGATTGGAAGGGTGAAAAAAGTTCCAGTCTTAAAGCCATGTGTCAGCCTATTTGAGTTCCCAAGAGGATAGACCAGATAGACCAGGTTGCATAGGGAGTCGCTCTGGTGACAAAGTCTCATTCTCTGCATGAAGGCCATCACGGGCTTGAGCAAAGCGATACTGAGACCTGTCTAAAACCATGACGCTCCTGAGGGCATTTCAACCTCTCCAATCCTTGGGCCCCTGACTGACGTTTCCAGGAATACTATTTTGAACCTAAACGGAAAAATTAACATGCATGATCACCAGTGGGCAAGTCCCAAGTTATTCTCTTGGCAGATTCTTGTTGGTTTTGTTTTGAACTAAAAAGGAGGTGGAAAGAGGTGATGGAAAACACAAGTGAAGGTGCGAGCAGCTGCTGCCCGTCCCCCTCGCACACCGCACACCGGTGTCAATGTGGATGGAGTTAAATAGAGGAGCCGCCCTGCGGAAGCACATGCAGCACCTGCCCTGCGGGCCAGGTTGCCAGACAAGGAGAAGCAGGACCCTGCTCTCTGGCATCCCCGTCCCCACACCTCAGGGAGCCCTGGACATTCTCCAATGAGCATGGAAAGAGGCCAGAGGGGAGAAAGCCACAGTCAATTTGGGAGTGGGCTGCCACCAAGTGGGGGCACCTAGACAGAAAGACAGTGTCAGGTGCTGGAAGAGGAGCAGGTGATGATGGGCCCCTCCAGGATATGACTGGGGTGAGACCAGTTGGAGATCCAAGGGAGTACATGGGACAGAGCAAATAAATCAGGTGATTTTGTCGTTCCTTTGGGCCCCTGGGCCCCCACAACCTGTGGTCCAGACTTAAACCTCAGATGGGCCTTCGGGACTCCTCCTACCCCTGGCTTCCAATGATGCAAAGGAACAGTATTGACCAGAGGGTAAAATGAAAACTGAGAACCCACCGAGGAGGCAGGGGATCAGTGCTTGCCCCGTGAACACCATGACACAGGCAGTTCCTTGAAAGCAAGTTTTACAACTTATGTCTCTGCCGAGTCTAAGACTGATCAGAGAGCTAATGTGGGCACAGCGTCTGGGCTGGGCCACCCCTCCCATCCCATCATCCTGATGTATGCCATCCAATCCCCCAGGCACACTGTAGCTCTCCATGTCAATGCGGAGCCTGGCAGCATGTCACAATTAAAGGACCTATCAGCATTTACATTCTAAATACCCCCTTTGGAAGGATTTATTATTTGTCCGTTAAAATAAGCTGAAAGCTTACTGGAACACAGGGTCTCAGCGTGTAAGCCATTTGTCAGAGGGGCTTTGTTTGGGCAGTGGGGTGTGCCTGTGTTGGTGTGTTTGCATGTGCAATGTGAGAATGGATTCAAACCTGACTTATTTGTAAGCTAACAGAAAACACCATCAGAGGAAGGCTTGCCAATCGATATACATCTTTGTTGTTGTTCTAGAACAATAGCAAAAGGCAGTCACGGAGTGCAAATCTAACCTGGATAGAAGCTGCTGGGCATCTTTCCTCTTTCCAAATATCAAAGACGAGCTCTCTCTGTGGCTCAGCCCTAATGGATTGATTAATTGATTATCTCATGGATGAAGCTGCAGGCAGATGATGGGGGACACTGGCAGATCCTCTGCATGCTTTCAATGGGTAGATGTTCCTCTGCTGTGGTGCAGGGGCAGCATCCTCACAGCAAGGGGGATGGTTAGCAGAACCCTCTCCAAGGAAATGCCTGACAGCCATAACCCCTCCCTCCCCTGTGGTTATCACTGGGGACAGAGGGACCTAGACCCAAAGAACAAAGTGCCTTTAACACCAGACGTGCTTTTAATGTTGGCATTTCCAGGGGACTTGGGGGAGGTATGAGTTGGCCCATTTTGTTTGCATTTGAAACTGTAATGTGACTTTACTGTTGAAAAACTGGAAAAGAGACCTTTGCTAAGAATTTCCAAAGACTGTTGTCAGTACACTTCTTCGCCCAAGTTGGCAGGACCGAGAGCTGTGGTGAGAGGGAAGAAACTGCAGCAGAAACGAAGCCAGGGATTGAGCCAAAGTCGGCTCCATGGGGTGATGACTGCGAACACACAGCCTGTTCTAGAAGCTTCACACAACCGACCCATCAAGTCTTGGGAGGTGGGAACTCCGCCATCTTGCTTCTCTGAGAAGGACGCTGAGGCCCTCAGAGGCCATGTGACTTGCCTGAAGTCACAATCAGGCAGGACAGAGAGGGGGAGGCACTTGGACCAGGCCCTGAACTCCACACTCTGTGGTCAGCAAGCTCTGAACAGCTCTCCCTGGATGCCGAGGTGCCCCAATGAGGGACAGTCGGAGTAGATTTTAAGAAATCAGTGGTTTGATGGTTTATTTTCCACCTTGAATATAGGTTTGTCTTACTTGGGCACAAACAGGATGCAAGTGTGTTTGTGTGTGTGTGTGCACGCGCGCGCACGCGTGCAGGCATACGTGTGTGCTAGCTAGTGTGTGTGAGCATGTGCCCATATAACAGCACAGGCATATGCAGTGCGTGCCTACCCGTGATGCTTAGTGTCTGTCAAGCCTATTAGAATTGAAGAGAAAGGATTTTAGGAAAAGGGCATATGGTCCAGAAGGACAAGGTCACCTGTCTGCAGTCCACCTCACCTAAGACCCCTTGGTGGCACAGTGATGTCTTGCTATGGTTTCAGTGTGTCCCTGGAAGGTCGTGCATTGGAAACCTGATCCCCAGATTCACATTGATGGTATTTAGAGATGGGGCTTTTGGGAAGTAATTATAATTAGGTGCGGTCATGAGGGTGGGCCCTGATGATGGCAGTAGTGGCTTTCTAAGAAAAGGAAGAGAGGCCTGAGCTGTTACGTCTGCTCTGTCTCACCGTGTGGTGTGCTCTGCCATGTTTTGACACAGTAAGAAGGCCCTCACCAGAGGCAGGCGCCATGCTCTCAAAACCGTGCGCTAAAAACATTTCTTTATAAATTACCAGCCTGTGGCATTTTATTATGATATTTTGTTGCAGCAACATAAAATGGGCTTAGGACTGCCACTCAGGTCTCCCCCTCATTCTGGAGCTCTTCTGAGAAGAGGCCCAGGCTTGCCTTTAGCAAAAGGAAAGGTGCAGATAGATTGTTCTAGATGTCAGAAAAGACCAGCTGAGACCAGCCCAGGAGGGAGTTAGCATGAGCCAGTCTCTGGGTTATCCCGTCTTTCTGCGATTTCTCATCCCCACGGAGGAAATGCACTTGCTACTCTTGGCAAATGGGAGGAACATAAAGGGGGGGTCATGCTTAATATGACAGGAGGGCCCCATCGTCACCAGGAAAGGCCACCTACCCTGCTGGATAAGCCCTTGTTTCTCACTTACAAACTCTCATTTTTCTGAGAGGTCTAATTAGCCGGAAATAACACTGTTGTGTCAGCAGCACCCCCATGGTGCCTGCAAGCCCCTCTCTTTACCTGCTCCTTGAAGTCCAAGGATGAAAGTCCCTTCCTAGCCCCACCTCAAGAGTCACTCAGCCTTCCAGGAGGGGGACAGAGCACTTTCCCAGCCTCAGCACACAGTCTCTCTGAGCAGGCTACAGCACTGGGCCCTGGTTAGGGCCCAGTTTGCCATCACTATAAACCATGCCTGAGTCAATGAATTCATAAAGAGCAAAGGTTTGTGTGGGCTTGTGGATTTAGAGGTTCACGTCCATGATCAGGTGGACCCGTGGCCTTTAAGCCTCCAGCAGGGCTACAGGATGGCAGTGGCAGAAGCACACGGTGAAACCAACTGCTATCTTCATGCCCAGGAGGCAAAAGAAGAGGAAGGGATGGAGTCCTGTAGTTCCCTCCAAAGGTGTGCCCTGGTGCCCGAGACCACCCACTGGGTGGTGCCCATCTCCCCCAAATTCCATCACATCCCAATCCCCTTCAGTGGATATCTGACATCTGAACTACAGCAGACCCTCTCTCTTAGATGCTGATGGTTTGATAAACCTTACAACGTTAGGAGTGGATATCGTTCTCAAGTTGAGTTTCTTAATTATTTTTGTGCTCTGCCACTGTTCTAACAACCCCCTTTGTTTGGATGACAGGAGCTTTTCTGTCATTTTGGAGATGGCTAGCTCCCCGCATGATTTTTTTAAAAGCAGAAAAGTTGACCCTTTTTCCTGCAGAGTTCACCTCTCCCCATCTCACCCCTCTTTGTTTCTCATTGAAAGTCTGGTCACCTGTGTGGCTGTCCTGGGAGCTGCCTCAGGCTCGTGTCCCAAGGGGTTGTGAATTAGCAGTTGGTCACCTTTCTTCCTCTGAGTGCCCCTGGCCTAGGTGAGGACCATTAGAAGACAACTCAGCTGTGGTACGAGATAGATCAGGGTCGGAAGCCCAGCTCAGAGGCTAGAATCCATGTGGCCTATTTACTTAACTGGCTGAGCCTCAGTTTCCTCCTTTATAAAATTGGAAAAACAACTCCCACCTCATTAGGCCTGCCATGAAAATTAAACCAGGTGACATATATAACTTGCCTGGCAATGAATAGGGTTTCAGGAAATGTCAGTCGTTTTAGCAGCTACTATGGTTTGCATGTTGGCATCTCCCCCAAATCTCAATGTGACGCTATTAGGTGGTGAGAACTTTGGGAGTAAGTAGATCCTGAGGGTGGAGCCCCTTGAAGGGGGATTAGTGCCTTATGAGAAGAGGAGGAGGGCTCTGCTCTCCACCCTTCGAGGACCTGATGAGAAAGAGGCCATCTGCAAACCAGGAGGTGAGCCCACTCCTCACACTGCACCTGCCAGCACCTTAACGTTGGACTTCCCACCTCCAGAGAATGGGGACAATCAGTGTTTGTCCCTGAAGCCACCCAGTCTACAGGACTTGTTCTAGCTGCCTGGACAGACCAGACAGTGGCCCGGAGCACAGGGAGCTGGTGGGACTGACCTCAGGGGTGTAGACCCCCTCTGCCCATCAGAGACACAGCGAACACAGTCCTTGCTCCAAGAGGAGACCAAATCCGGTGCCACCACCATTTCCTATTTCCCTCCGTTTTCAAGAGCCACCTACAGCCTTCCTTTTGGGTAATAAGGTACTAAGCCACTAGCACCCCCCCATATTTTTTTGAAGATAGAAAGAGACATGAAGACCACCAAAAACCCCTCTGGAGAGTGTGTTCATCCAAGCAGACCCAGGGGCAAGAGCCTTGAGTAAGTGTGCCATGTGTCTTACAGGATTCCTCCTGAGGCCTCGGCTTTCTGAGGGAAGGCTGAGAGCTGTGTCCCCTTATCTGCAGAGGATATGTCCCAAGATCTCCAGTGGCTCCTCGGGGCAACAGGACCAAACACTATTTACACTGTATTGTTTTCCTATAAATACACACCTATGATAAAGTTTAGTTTGTAAATTAGGTGACAAATAAATTAACATCAATAAAAATAATAAAATAGAATAAGTTTAATAATATACTGCAAAAACGTTATATGGTGTAATTCTCTCTCTCTCTCTCTCTCTCTCTCTCTCTCTCTCTCTCTCTCTCTCCCTCTCTCTCTCTGTCTCTCTCTCTCTCTTTCTCTCCCTTCCTCCCTCCCTAAAAATATCTTATTATTTTGTATTCACCTTTCTTCTTATGAATATGTGAAATGAAACTTAAAGGAAACATTTATTTTACAGCTTTTTCTTGGCATATCCAAATTGCCAACATCACTACTTGTATGCTTTGGGGCCATCATTAAGCAAAATAAGGGTTGTTTGAGCACAACACTGTGATATGGCAACAATGGTCTGATAACCAACATGACTTCCAAATGACTAATGGGTGGATAGTGTATACAGCATGGATATGCTGGACAAAGGGACAAGTCACATCCCATGTGGGATGGAGTGGGATGGCACAAGATTTCATTGCGTACCTCCGTAAGTTGCACAATTTAAAACTTATGAACTGTTTCTTTCTGAAAATTTCCATTTAGTGTTTTTGGGCTATGGTTAATTCCTGGTAACTGAAACCATGGGAAGGACAATTGTGCAAAGTGGAGGATTTCTGTACAGACCTCCAGAGAGAAAATCCCACCACAATCAGGGATAGCTTAAGGGTTATGAAGAGTACCTGTAAAACAGGCAGCATATGCAGAAGAATCCAGGGCGGTGGGTCCCCTTAAATACTGTGACAGAGGACCTGAAGTCAGGAGAAGCTGGACTCCTCTCTGGGGAGAAAAACCATCATGTGGTGCTGGTGACTTTGAAAGTGTAAAGTGTTACATCCCTCCAACATCACAAGGCCGAGAAGAAAACCTGTGGGTCCATATTCTTGGCCCTAGCCAGAGTTACTCAAGAAAGCTCATGTTGATCAGATTCTTAAAACAAAATTTCCTCATCTTCCTATCTGGTGGCTCTTGTGATAAATGAATCCCCACCACCACCACCATGGCTATCCTTGTGATCTCTCTCTCATTGTTGGCCTTGCTCTCCCACCACCCACCTTCTCTCTGCCTCCTCTCTTCCTCTCTCCAGCATGGGTGGTTCCAGGGCAGACCTATCAAGAGAGAGCTCACTTATCCTCCATGGGGATTGCTTAACTAAGTCCTAGATTCCTACTGTGCAAAGCAATGGAGTCAACTGCATGCTTTCCATATTTTGGTTGTGAGAGAGACAACTATATACCAAAAGGCTATATCATTTCTGGAAATAATCTTCTTGCCTGATCAGATTATTCTCACCATGTTGATGTTCACAGTCTGTTTGCACTAGCATGGCTTTGAGAGAACTTGTATCAGTATAAATATTACTTTAGCTTTTTAACTGCTAATTATATCAACATAAACTTAATTTATAGTGATAATCACAGTCATAACGTGCTGCTCCAAACATCACCACTGATGCTTTGAGGCATCGTGTAAACTCAGCCATTAGCAATCATGTAAATGCTCCCATTACTCATTATGATCCTGGCTAAAGAACTTCTCTAATTGACTTCTTCCTGAAGTCCATAGGAAGCTAAGAGCAGCAGCAGGAGAGGAGCCCGGGTTGAGCCATGTTCAAACCACCTCCTTCCTCAAGGGCTCATGCTGGAAAATACAAAGTCGCAAAGGATGATTTCAACACATTCCCAACTTCAAATTTAGTTTTGGTCACACTGTATCAACCAGATCACAACACTCTCACTTAGAAAAATGCCCAAAACACTTAGTTCCTACTGCATGCCACTCTGTCTCCCTATGTTGAAATAATAATAATATAAAAAAATATGCATCTTGTAAGTTCTTTGGGCCTTTTAATTTAAGAGAGTCAAAGTGCTTGACTGATTTCAATTATTTTCTGTATTGGTTTAGTGGCTATTTGTTTTTCATGCCATCCAGAACCCACATCTTGACACACTTGTGCCCTCATTTTGCCCTGCCCGGGGAACTCCCCACCCAGCTCTCTACTCCAAGTTGTTCTCAAAGAACCAACTTCACCCCCAGGTGATTTAGGATAATCCAATCAGCATACTTCACTGCTCCCTGCGAACAATGATTGGTTCATGAGTGAGCATAAGACTGGCCAATCAAGGTCAATGAAGCACAATTTGGTCTCTCTTGGATGTGAGGCTCGGAAGAAGGAATTGTGTTGGCTCTTGCCCCAATCCCTAGACCCCAGAGGAAATTCTAAGAGTGAAACAGCCTACTTACTGAGGAGAGCTTGGCTAAACTGAGAATAGAAAAGAAAATACCCTGTGACATCTACAGCATCTGAAATCAGTCCTTTCCCTGGACTTTTCAATTATATGCACCAAGAATCCCTTTTTGCTTAAGCCAGTTGGGCTGTTTACTGTCAATCACAACAAATAATCCTAACTGGTGCAGGCAGCAAGTGGAAATTGGGTATGATCATATCCATTTCTAAAATGGAGAAATGAGGATAAAGAAATGATGTCCAGTCAGTTGAAGGGTCATGTGTATTAAATACAGAGGGTAAGCAGTCCTAACCACTCCAAAAGCAAAGTGCCCTACAAATTTAAAAGGGTTTTAACAAAAATTAAAATCCAGAAGCCAGAGTTCCTGATACAAAACTAATCATTCCAAATATTTCTGATTCTCTAGTTAACTCAGTGCCAAAGAAAGCAAATCTCTGTGTAGAACAAGACACACCTCGGGAGAGTTGTAGGGAATTGGGGGGCACCCTGCATTTGCATCTATGAAATGGGAAATGAAAAATCAGAGAAGTCATTGAGAAACCAAAGTAAAACATGAGAAGCAGATTGATAGGGTCCCCTGTACTCGGCTTGATCTAATGTGTCAGGCCAAGGATGCATGAGAAAAATCAAATCTGGGGGTTTTTGGGAATGACCCCTTTTCAGGTATTCCTGCATCCCACCTGCTGCTCTGTGTAGTGCGGGGGCATGTTCTCTGTCACGGTCCCCCCCACTAGCACTTTGAATTCAATCACAACAGTGGGACCGGGCCCTCTATCTCCCATAGGCAGGCTGGTTTCTGCAATTAAGCTCAGGTTCAGGTTTTGGCTAATAACAGGCAAAGAATGTGACAGGCACGGGCATGCTTACTCATTAACTCATGCTAATGGGTGCTAGAACCAGGCCGCCACCAGCCCGCGTGTGAAGGAGCCAGGCTCGCGGTGTCACCCTGATCTCAGAGTGTTTGCAGGTTTATTTCACAACATTACTGAGGTCCGGCAGTTATCTAATCGGGAACCATTTTGAGGGGAAAGAAAAGAATAATTTTGTTTTAAGTGCCAGCCGTAGGTTTCTGTATTTTATGAACTAGACATAAATTTTCAATACAAGGTTCACAATCATACTGAGATCTACATGTTTGTGGAAAAAAAAAATCCTGGGATATCCCTAAGAGTTTAGTGAATGTAGGAATAATAATCGTTTATTTGTGTAAGGTAAATGATAATTATCACACCTGTTTAAGTCACCTGGAAAGATAGATCATTGCAAAAAAGCGATGGGACTGAGATCACTTGTTCCTCAGTATCTCTGGGGGATTGGTTCCAGGTTTCAGATTCCCCCTCATATATCAGAATCTGCAGATGTTCAAGTCTCTTATATAAAATGGCATCATGTTTGCATGTTACCTATACACATCCTCTGGTGGGTTCATGTCTGGAAGGTTCATAACGCCTAATACAATGTAAATGTCATGTGAATTGTTGTTATACTGCATTGTTTAAGGAATAATGACAAGGGGGAAAAAGTCTGTTACATGTTCAGTACAGACAAATGTTTTAACAATCCATGGGTGATCGAATCTCAGGTTGTGGAATCCATAGGTAGGAAGGGCCAGATGCATGACCCTGGTTAACCTGGGAAATGGGAAGAATGATGCTGTTTTGTATGTGGCAGAAACTGTAGAATCCATTCCCTTGATCATTCTTCTGATACACAAGTACTGAGTACCCACAACGGCCCACAACGGGGCCAGGAACCCACTAGATGCTGCTGTCCAGTGCTCAACAGAGCAGAAGCTGTCCTTGCCCTCTGGGAGTTTACATTTCTTTTGGCTGCAGGGAATTAGGCCTCAGGGGACCCAATTAAGTACTGTGAGCAGAAAAACTTGTAACAAAGCAATTTCTGCTGACCAACACATCTATGGCTACTTCTCACACTTGGGTCATGCAATCTTAGGCATTACTGACCTAGAAAAAGTACTGATGGTCATGTAAACATTATGTTTGAGCATTTGAAATGGTTGGGATGAACCTGCAGGCATTGATGCAGACTTTGTTCTTTCTAGGTCACTTGGATAAAGCAGGCACGTGGCCCCTGATCCTCTTTGTCCCCATTAAACTGTTATTCTCTATCCCATCGTCACAGTGCTCAGACAAGCCAGCTGTCTTGCTATTCCACAGTAGGGAGCACACAAAGGTGGTGCGTGGATAAGACATATTTGTCATGACTATAGTATAAGCAGCTTAAAACATGTACGGCAAACACAATGGGTCATTTTTAAAAACCTATAATGTTTGTGCAAATCCACCCAACAGTTTTAAGGACTGTGCAAACCTATAGCAAGATCAGGATTCCTCTGTCATGGGGGTCATTGTAGGTGGGTCTGAAGGCAAATTTCAACCTCCCTCCAGAGCATCATCTTTTCCAAATTAATTTATTAAAAATGCATTTTGGTCATTAGTGCTAAGCAGATTTATGAAAAGCAGATCATCTAGGATATATAGATGTACAAGCCCTGACATTTAGGTCTGTGCCACATTTTCTATCATTTATCTAGAATCCTGGTCACGTGTGTCAGTATCTGTGGACTCCCTGTTTGGATGTTAGTTATTTCTGCTGGCCATTTCTCATGGTGACATGGCCTTCTGGCATCTTCTGACAGATGGTAGTTGACACCCATCTGCATTGACTTCAGTTTAGACTGACAATATTCCACAAAGTGAAGGCAGTGTTCAGATTACGGTGTGGGTATACGTTCGAATGCTAGGGGGAGGCTTAAAATGTGTCCTTGTTTTTCAACGATGAACATTTTGGCTTTGACTTTTTTGACTGGCATTTTTATTATTTTTTCCCCTTTTTGTAGGTTGTCAGCTGATTTAGTAACAGCTGGTAACACCAGTTACAAAATACATTTTTTAAGAAAAAAATCTTTAACATGCAAATATTCAGATAAAGATTGTGTGAGGGTTCTTAATTAAATGTTTATTCAGTAGAGAAAAGACAGTATCAATGAGAAGGCTGAAGAGAACCATGAGGTGTTATGAGGGTGTCCTTTGGAAGGGGGTCTGTAGCCTGGGCTTCAGATGCACCCAGGAAGTTTGTGTGTGTGTGTGTGTGTGTGTGTTAGATTTTTTACTTGTTCTAATTAGTTACACATAACCATAGAATGCATTTTGATACATCACACATAATTGGAGTATTACTTCTCATTCTTGTGGTTGTACATGATGTAGAATACAACAGTTGTGTAGTCATATATGCACATAGGGTAATAATGTCCGATTCATTCTTCTATCCTTCCTACCCCCGTTCCCCTCCATTCCCTTCACTCCCCACTTATCTAATCCAAAGTACCTCTGTTTTTTCCTAGACACCCCCCCCCCGCCCCTTATTGTGAGTTAGCATCCACATATCAGAGAAGACAGTCGCCTTTGGTTTGGGGGGAGTGGCTTATTTTGCTTTGCATGATGTTCTCCAGCTCCATCCATTTACTGGCAATTGCCATAATTTCACTGGAGTTTTATTTTTTTTTTAAACAGATCTTCCAGAGCATAATCTTAGAACCATTTCTTTGGAATTCCCAACCTGGGAAATACATTTTGCACTTTTAAAATCCTCTCTTAGCTGTTTTGTTGGTCAGGCAAGTTTGCCCTGCATTGTTCTGATCTACCCAGGGTTGGACCACTGGTCAGGATGGATTTATAAAAGCAGAAGTCTCTTGAACTAGAACTCGGAAGCTGAAGAAGGACTTTCCAGGTTGTCAGGAAGGCCCTAAGACCTAGCTTCTCCCTGGGTCCCTCAGCCAGCCAGTGTTTCCACAGTCATCTCTGATAGCAGGGTAAAAGATGAAGGTCACCGGACCCAACCTCAAGCATGCTCCTCTCCATACAGGGAACTGAGCCATTAGCCCTGGGGCAGAACTGACAGATGCAGCCAAGGTGCAGAGGGGAGGTATCTTCCTGACTGCATGAGTCACCAATATGAAAAGAGGTCTCCCTGGAACCCACAGCAATTCCACAACAGCTGTCCACATTCCATGGCTGGTTCCAGGTAAAATAGGAAAAGAAAGGCACAGGGGAGCTTTCCCTAAAGCCAAACTTATTCAGTTCCTAACATACCAGGTAAAAAATAATCTCTACTGCTTAGAAGTATGCAAAGCCACATTTAACAACAGTGGTGCACACCTGTAATCCCAGCCAGCAGCTTGTGGGGGTGGGGGATGGGATGAGGCAGGAAGATCGCAAGTTCAAAGCCAGCCTCAGCAAAAGCAAGGCACTAAGCAACTCAGTGAGACCCTGTCTCTATGCCGCAGTCTTGGCTGGGCACAGAATCACGAGCCAATCAAGCAGGAACAAAACTTTATTTTGAAAAAGCCGCTAACACTCTCAGCGCCAGCAAGTCAAAAACCGGTCCTCCCACGAGGGTGTCCGACCGGAACCGCGCGCCCACCGGAACCCCCCCGTCTCCTCCCACCTCCTCCGGAATTCCCTCCTACTATCCTTCCCCAACCAATGGGAACTCTCCAGCAGTCCCGTAAAGTCCCGTAACTTGAGTCCGGTAGCAGGCCAAGGTGAACAGCGGGAGTCCAGTTTGCATATGAATGTAAATTTTAACATAATCATCTCAGTGGCTAGCTGGCGTCACTTTACAACCAAAGGTGCCATACATCGTATATATGCTTGTGGCTCCTAGCATCTCTAAATAAAATACAAAATGGGGCTGAGAATGCAGTTACCAGTGTCCGTGAGTTCAATCTCTGGTAACCCTCACCCCTAAAAAAGGCCTCTTATTTGAGCAAATAAAAAATTATCAACCATATGTCAGTCTCTGGGTTACTGGTCTTTGATACCCTGTCATCTGGGAGCAGCTAGTTGGGTCCTCTGAACCCAGCACTTTTATTCCTCTCCCCTTATCTCTCCATTCTTTTCCTGACATGCACTATAATCCCACAGCCAAGAACCCCAGAACCTTCATGTTTAGCTTCTTTTTATCGCACCACTTAACGAACTTGGCTTTCTCTTCCATCTCTTTCTCCCTCATGACCATACTGCTGAAATCAATACGAACGCAGGTGTAGTTGAAAAAACTTATGTAAACTTTCATTAGGAACATGACCATTTATCTCAACCCTAAAATCACTAAACAGAATTTCAAAGATATTTTTTAAAATCCCCCCCATTGACGGAGAGAGAAGATGATTTTCCTTCTCCGACGGTCTCCTCTGCAGAGCTGCTTTTATTCCATCGAGGCATTTGATGTCAGAACTTCAGTACAGCAAGTGTGAGCGCTTGCCTCCCTCGTGGGTAGGGGCTCGATTTATGTGGATATGAATAAGATTTATGGTGTGTAATAAACATTTCTAAAACGTGACAAAAGAGTGAAGATTTAAAGACACTTACTAATTTAAGATGACATTTTAAACATTCGCAATCTTTGGAGCAATCCATATTTCAGGTCTTCATACAGGTTTCCAGGAAGAATTGCCTATTAGGAAATGAAAATCAAATGTGTGCTTTTTTTCCCCCTCTTTTCACACCCCCACCCCATTTATCCTACCCAGTAGCTACCCCATCCATCAGTGTTTAGTGGTGCACTTCTACTCAGCACCTAGATGTTAAACAAATTAGAATGTTAATATATGAGGTGTGACTATGAGGTCTAAAAGGAAAAGAGAAGGAAAATAAAACCTATGGAAGAGAGAGAGAGAGAGAGAGAGAGAGAGAGAGAAAGTTTGGCCGTTTGGCCACAACTTCGTTATGGATGCCCTGTTAGAATTCTAAATTTTCAAGAACTGGATTTGACAGAGTGCCAGTCTTTGGGGAAAGTGATGTCTGTGCTCTTTTCTCTCTTACATGGGAAATGATACAAATAAAGTCGACCAAGAAAACATGCTTTGGATTTGGAAAGTTGGTGCTTGGCCAAGTTCCACACATCTGGTTCACCGGGCAGTCTTAGTCTTTGGCTAATAAAGACTTACATGAACCCAGCTTACAACCCCGGCCAGCCCCTCCAGCCACATTTGATCTCACCTGGGTGCTGGCCCTCAGCTCTGGCCTGGAGCTTTCCATTCAGGACCTCTTTTATTTCCAACACAAAATGGTCTCATGTGGTTAAATGGTCTCTAATTTTTCTAATAGCAGACATTCGAGTTCTTGCTGTTTTTCAGTAAGCGCGCTTTATTTTGCCTCCCTAATTTGCTCCCAGTTGACTCTGATTGCATTTACTTGGGCAAAAGGGAGGGGCCGTGGCTACCCTGAAAGCTGTGTGCCTGAAGTGGTCCTAATGATCTCATGGGGTGTTGTGTGTAATGCAAACCCCAGGTCTCCTCCACTGTGTGTAGATGCCAGTCTCCGTGACTGACATGTACTTAAGCACTCAGGGCTGGTTTTCAATATGTGATTTACTCTCTCCCTTTAATTATCCTGGAGATGGCAAGCCACGAACACTTGAGGCTTGGCTTTCAGGGTAAAGAGCATTCCCTGGAACAGGTCATAAACAGCACCTTGTCCCTTTGGGGCCTGAGCTAATTCAGAGAACAACTCCATGACGGATTCCCAGGGTGGGCCCATCTCTGCCATTTCTAGTAATTTCAAAAATATATATCTAGAGGAGGAGTGGTGGTGGTGAATGACGGTCAGCTGCAGAAGAGAACTTCAGTCATTTCGTGGAAGCCTATAATGTTCAACAGCCCATGTTACAAGGAGGTACTTTTCTCTTTTCTCACACATGGGCACTTCCTGCCTCACACATGGAGGGCTTTCTAAGGGTGGCTCAATTTTTTCCACCAGGAGCCCTTGATGGGGGGCCACCCAGGCCCCACTATACCATGGAGAATAAATGGAAGGCAAGTCCTGACGTTGCCTCTGTTTTCCGCGATCAGCACGAACGCTGTTCAATCTTGGATCTCAGGAAATAAGTCAGGGCCTCAGAGCCTGCAGAGGTGGTGTATTAGGGTTCTCCAGTCGGACATAGAATATATGCTTATTACCGGGGGAAAAAGAAGACGTGAAAAATAATAACAAGAGGGCATTTACAGGTCTGTTCACACAATCAGGCTGGACCCCATGACGGCCCTGTGCAGGCTGGAGACCAGGGAAACCTGCAGCTGCTCAGTCCAAGATGCTGGAGCCTCAGGGAAGGACCGATGTGCAGCCTGAGTTCAAGGCTAAAGGCCTGGAAGCTCCCTGGAGAGTCGCTGGTGCAAGTCTGTGTTCAAAGGCTGAGGAATCCGGAGTCTGGCATCCAGCCTGTCTTTCTGCACTGCCCACGTCCAGGGCAGATCCTCCTCCAGAGGTTGGCTGACCTACCCTCCAGTCGTCTCCAGAAATGCCCTCATGGGCACACCCACCAATCTTGTAGGTGTCGCTCAGTCCCGTCAAGTTGACAACCAAGATCAGCCATCACAGACCGTTTCCTGAGCTGGGAGCTGAACATTTAATGGTGAGAGCCCATTTTTCGTGCTTTTACAGATTCTATACCTTACTGCGTTAGCTTTTCTTGGCTGTGACCAAGATACCTTACTATGAGAACAACTTGAAGGAGGAAAGATTTATCTTGGCTCACAATTTCAGAGGCTTCAGTCCACAGTTGGCCAGTTCCATTTCTTTGGGCCTGAGATGGGGCAGAACATCATGGTGGAAGGGAACGTCAGAGGAGAGCTGACGGCTATGGCAGCCGGGAAACAGGGGTGGGGGCAGAGGGGACTGGGGCGAAGGAGACAGGGATAAGATATAGTCCCCAGGGGCATGCCCCCATGACCTACTTGTTTCAGCCATGCCCACCTGCCTACGGTTTCCACCACCACCCCATGGTCCACTCAGCTGTCAATGGATGAGTCCACTGCCAAGGATCCAAGCTCACCTCTGGACATTGCTACGTTGGAGACCAAGCCTTCAACACGTGAGTGTTTGGGGGACGTTCCACTTACCTATCTCCACGTGGATAGGTGTCTTGAATGACTTTCCCTCCAGGGGAAGCCAGGCAGGCCCACCTCCTTCCAGGCAGAGCCCTTCCCAGCTCATCCTGAGCCGCCTTCCTGTTCTCACTAGCCCTGCGGCCGGAGGGCCCTTCCTTGAAAAAATGGTAATTTTCTCATCTCGCAGGCCACTCTGCCATATCATCTAGAATGCATTCAGTATTGATCTAGTGGGTTTTGGCTACAAAGGAAGCAGATGTCTTCCTTGAAAAGAATTTCAGCAGTTAAAGGTACGAGCTTAGGGCAAGGTGCACCACTCGCTGGGGTCTCCGGTGGTCGCTCTTTCGTCCCTTGCTGCTTCCATCAATATCGGCAGGGTAGCACCATGGCTGTGTGTGCATCAACATCAGAAAGAAGGCTGTGTGACCGCAAGTAAGATCCTTAATATCTCTGGATCCTTAAAACGAGAGTTGAGACCAGATGGTCTTTAAAGTCCTTTCGGGTTCTAAAAAAAAATTGTGATTCAATGATAACAATGGTTTGTGGGCAACTCTAGCTGTGTTACACAGTTAGCAAAGCCTACTTATCTGACTGTTGGGAAAATATGACTACCCACTTGAATCTAATGTATGAAATATGATATGTCAAGAGCTTTGTAATGTTTTGAACAACCAATTAAAAAACAAAGAAATTGCTTAGTGCTAGGGATTCGTTTCTCATTAGGTTATCTTGCAATATTTCTTTCTATTTTTGGCATTATGTAAACCATCGTTTTACTTTCCAATAGACCATTCCCTTCATGATTTGTTCTTGTTGTTATTCTCTAATATGCTTGTATAATACTAAAATAAAAGTGTTAAAAACTAAAAAAAAAAGAAAGAAAATATGACTCAGTTTCCAAATTGTGCTCATCTGAGTCAGAGAATTTTCATTGGGCCTGTCTGACTGACTAGATTTGCTTCCATTCTCATGACGTTGACTGACTCCTTCTGCTTTTCTTCGGAGGCAATGAAACTATCTGGGCTTTTCCTGCAACAGAGGTACAAAGACCAGAGCCTCAAAGCAAACATCAAAGAACGACCAAGGAGGAATTAGGAGGTTCAACCAGACTAATAGATGCAATTTAACTAAGCAAGCTGGACCATTGTGAAAACTCTCTAGAAAGCAGGCCCCAAGATCATAGGCAGAACTAGACTGAGGGCCCAGTGAACCCAGTACCTGCAGGGTCAGTTCCCGGGTCTAACTGAGGCCTGAAAAGTTAACCTCCCCCAGGTCGTCAGGAGGAAAATGAAGTCATATTTAACAAAAAAACAAAACCCCCCAAGTGGACTGGGAAGGTAAAGGAAATAGGGTGCATGCCATACATATTAACCGTTGACACTAGATGACACTGCTAAATGATGGACACATGGAGTCATTATTCTCTTCTCTTGATTTATGTGCATATTTAAATTATTTCTAATATAAAATGTTAAAAGATGGATCACCAAACTAAATATAAAATGTGACACTGTAAAACCCCTGGAAGATAATAAGAGAAAATCCACGTGACCGTGGACTTGGGAATGATTTTATAGATAATGACCCTAAGATGTAAGCAGAAGGAAAGAAATACTTGATAAGCTGAACATCATTAAAATGAAGTTTCTGCTCCTCAGAAGACACTGTCTAGAGAATGGGAAGACAATCCCCACCCTGGATTGTCTTGCAAGTGGCATGCCTGATTAAGGGCTATATCCAAGATATACAAAGAAGTCTTAAAACAACTATGAGAACCAGACCTAAACAGACACCTATCCAAAGAAGATATTCAGATATTTGAATAAACATATGAAGGTGTTCTGCGTCATATGTTATCAGGGAGATGTGAATTGAAACAATGAGATACCACTACTCACCTATTAGAATGGCCCCCCAAAAACCCACAGATGGCACCAAATGCTGGGGAGGATGATAAGCAGCAGAAACTTGGGTTCTTTGCTGTTGGGAATGTGGAATAAAGCAGCTACTTTAGGAGGTAATTTGGTAGTTTCTTGCAAAACTAAATATGCTATTGCTCAATGATCTAGCAACTTAGGCCCACACAAACACCTGTACAGATGTTTACAGCAGCTTTGTCCATAATTGCCCAAACTTGGAAGCAACCAAGTTGGCTTTCACAAAGCATCCCAGTCTGTTTCATGAAGTTGTAGCAGATTTCCACAGACTGGGGAAATTATAAGTAATAGAAGTTTATTCAGCTCACAGTTGTAGAGGCAGGGAAGACCATGAGCATGGTGTTGACATCTGGTGAGGGCCTTCTGGCTGCATCACAACTTGGCAGAGGACATGGTGAGACAGGTGAGTGTGTAGCTCAGACCTCTTTTCCTCTTCTTACAAAGCCATTAATCTCATCCTGGGGGTCCTATCCTTATGACCACATCTAACTCTAATTCCATCCCAAAGGAATTAGATTTCCCACCTCCAAATATCATTATCATATGAATTTGGGGATTTTGTTTTTAATACAAAATTTTGTTTTGAACTTTTGGGAGACATTCTCAAGCCATAGCAATAGATGGATGGAAAAATAAATTGTGGTACACTAAGACTGTCGAATCCTATTCATCAATTAAAAAAAAAAGAGCTATCATGAAAAGACATGGAGGAGATTTAAATGTGTATTACTAACTAGAGGAAGCCAATCTGAAAAGGGCCAAATCTATTATTTCAACTTCATGACATCAGAGAAAAAAACTTTGGAGACTAAAACATCTGCAGGGTGGTAGGGAGAGAAGGATGAAGAGGCCAGGCACCAACTGTTAGGGCATGACACTGTGATGGTGGATGCAGATCATTATACAATTGTCCAAACCTATCAAAGTTGTATTGCCAAGAGGGAGCCCTAAAGTCAGCCAGGGCCTGGGATGATAATGCTGTCTTTGTAGGTTCGCAATTGGGAGGCTATGCATGTGTGGGGGCAGGAGGTACATGGAAACTCTCTGCACCTTCCTCTCAATTTTGCTGTGAATCTCAAACTTCTCTAAAGGAAAATAGTCTTTTAAAAACATTTAAAACTTTTCAGTCCTCCAGCAGATGCCATTCAAGGACTCAGTGATAAGCAGTGGAAGGCTTTGGAACTGATCTGATTGAAGGCCCTGCAGGCACTAAGTGATGGGAGTCATCCGGGCTCCAAAGACTAACTTCCCCATCCCCCAAGAAGAGCCATCTAATGGTGACCCCGGCTGGCTCACATGATCCTTACCTACCAATCAGACTAGCCCTGCTGGCTCACATGATCCTTACCCACCAATCAGACTAGCCCTGCTGGCTCACATGATCCTTACCCACCAATCAGACTAGCCCTGCTGGCTCACATGATCCTTACCCACCAATCAGACTAGCCCTGCTGGCTCACATGATCCTTACCCACCAATCAGACTAGCCCTGCTGGCTCACATGGTCCTTACCCACCAATCAGACTAGCCCTGCTGGCTCACATGATCCTTACCCACCAATCAGACTAGCCCTGCTGACTCACATGATCCTTACCCACCAATCAGAAAGCACCCCATGCCAACTGTCAAACCATTAAACTGTTAAACTGTCAAACCATCCCCGGCTCTATAAATATGCAGAACTGTTCCTCAATAAGCAGGCATTTTCTCGACAATGAGCCTTGTTCGTTCTTTCACTAAGGAGGATACGGGGTGTCTAGCCTTTGCTTTGGAAAACCACAGAAGCACCACTGTGACTTTGCTGATATCAGAGCTCCTGTAAGAAATGGTTGCATTGCCACCTCATCACTAAAGTGGACCATGAACCTTGATGAGATCAACCAAACCAGACTCAGGAAAATTATTTGCTTCTGCTTTGTTAATTTGACCTCACCCTCACCCAATGGGCAAGACATATGTGCATCTGTGTGTGTGTGTAGTGGGTTTTTCCAGGGAGGTTCTAACAGGCTCTAAAGACTCACAGCAAAGACAAACTGGGTAAAGAATGAAGACTCATTGCTAAAGATTTCTTTAAGTGCCTGTCTCCTTGAGTAGACTGGGAACTACTCACCTCTGAATTTCTTTCCTAACAAGGAATCTGCTCTCCACAAAAGGCAGAAGGAATGCTTGTTGAATGGGGTTAAAATAACACGAAGGAATGAGGTTTACCAGAATTCTCAATGCAACACTGTCAATAAAAAAGCATAAACTCTGGATTCAGACAGAAACCCTCAGCTTCAAACCCTGCTCCACCACCGGGGAGCCAGGGACACTGGGGACCTGTGATCTCCTCTGTGTCTCATTGATGGTGTTCTCACTTCTGCTGAACTACATCACAGTACTGTAAGGTGACAACAAACCAGAATCTCAATGTGCTTTGGGAATAAAGGTACATTTGCATACATTATATAATTGCAAACATTTGAAAGATTAAGTATAAGAATGTGCATATCCTTTTAATAATGTAATCTGTTTGCTTCAAACAACAAACATCTTAAGGTAATCTTTATTTTTTTTTTAAACTGGATGTCGTAACTGTTTAAGTTGAAAAAACTTCAAAATTGCTTAAAAGGTTTAAAGGTAAAGATAATTGATGATTTCTCCTCTCTTCAATTGAGAATGGAAAGGTTATGATCTACAATGTTAAAAATGTGCTGGAGAGGGGCTGGGGTTATGGCTCAGTGGTAGAGCGCTCACTTAGCACATGTGAGGCACTGGGTTCGATCCTCAAAACCACATATAATAAAGGTATTGTATCTGCCTAAAACTAAATATATATATATATATATATATATATATATATATATATATATATATATATTAAATGTACTGGAGAGCAGATGTTAGGACTGCAGATTCTTGAAGCCAGAAGTTGAGCAGTTGTGATGGATTTCAAAAGTATTGCTGTATTTATTCTATCTCCCCCTGATTATATATATATATATATATATATATATATATATATATATATATATATATTTGTGTATATACATGTACACACACACACACACACACACACACACACACACGTCCCCCCCTCATCACCACGACTACCTCTGTATTACCAAAGGAAAGCTCTAATGCCTATCCTTCTTGCTGGAGAGAGAAAAATAAAGCAAAGTTGAGCTCCTGCCCCATCTCTTTGCCAGGATTCCTTGGGTCAACATGACCTCTCTCCGAGGGAGGAAGTGGCCTTCCAGTCCTTCTGAGTGGCCTTGGATTCCAAGTCATTGTTCAATTCTCTGCCCACCCAGAGGCTCCAAGACCTCCTCTGCATCAATCAGCCATGGGTGAGACCAAGGCCGGGACCTCATGTTCAGCTAAAGTCATCTCTAGGCACCGCAGGGCCCTGAGAGACTGAGCTTCTTGCTTCCTGATATACCATCTGTGAAATGAATGAGAAAGATCCTGGTGTGGTGTTAGCCTTGAAGCAGGGTTGCTAAATGTGCCCTGAGAGAACTGGAGTCATGACTGTACGTTAACCCCGGGCCCCGCTGGATGACTGAAGCCCAAGGCTGCTGCATGCCCAGGCTGCAGCCTCTGCCTTATGGGTGAGTGACCCCCTTTCCAGCCCACAGAGGGCAGAGGAGTCCTGACCCAGGATGGCAGCTCCAAGCCATTGGAGAGAGGAACACAGGTTTGAAAATGACTCGCCCACCTTCATGGCCTCCCAGGCAGGTTTGCAAGCCCTGAGCTCCAGGAATCCCTGCAGACCTGGGGGGAGTCCTGGGACGTCTCCACCATTCCTGGGCACTCTGACTTCTCCACCAAAGCAGGCGGTCTATGCATAGTGTTTACCTACGAATAGACTCATTCATTCATTCATTCAGCAAATATCTATTGAGTACTTTCACTATTATAGGTAGCAGGTCAGACCCTGGAGGCAAAAGCAGCAAATGAGATGGCTTTTGAAGATCTCATTAAGATATTTCTAGACCAAAAATTGTGTGTGTGCATGTTGGGGGGGGGGAGTAGAAAGGGAGGGAGAGAGGGGGAGAGTTTTGCTTTTCTTTTATTTGGCTTGGTTTGGTTTCAGTCCCTTGTCTCTGTGCCCAGTGAGATGCCTCTTTGCCTTCCTAGTCTTTCCAGAACAGGGATTTGGGTTGCTTGTTGTTTTGTTTGTTTGGCTCTTTACTTCAGTCCCTTGTCTCTGTGCCCAGGAGAGTAGCTGATGTTGGGGGGTGTGCTTTGTACTTCTGTTGTTACTAGGGGAACAGACGAGGGCAGCCCACATGGAGCTATGGAGTCTGGACAGATCACACCTTCCAAGAGTGTTATTCTGCCCTCTTCATTTCTCCCAGGAAGCAATATCTAATTAAAATAAATACCATGAAAAACTAGGGAAAGAAATAAGAAGGAAGGTCCCATAGGGGCAAATTATGGCCTGAGGTGGAGATAAAGGAAGCATGGAGTGGGACAGGTAAGGTGATGTTACTGATAAGTTCACAGTCAAATGTTCTTGGTATGTTAACTTTTCTTGGTGTTTGTGTGAGAGTGTGTGTATGTGTGTGTGTGTGTGTGTGAGCTTTCCATTTCTATAACAAAAAGCTTGAGATAATTGACTTAAAAAGAGGAAAGGTTCATTTTGCCCCACAATTTTGGAGGTTGGCCATGTTTCTTTGGGCCTAAGGCAAAGCAGCATGTCATGGTGGGAGCCTGTAGAAAAGGAATCTGCTCACTTCATGGTGGACAGGAAGCAGGAGAAAGAGGAAAATCTGGGGTTGTGTCCCAATATCGCCTTCTAGGCATACTTCAGATGACTGGAAGACTTCCAATCAGGCTCCAGGTTAAAGGCTTCACCACCTCCCCAAAGGGGCTGGAAGCAAGGCTTCAACACACAAGCTTTGGGGGGACACTTACCCAACTATAGCAATGAGCTGAAAAAACCTTTTAGCAGCATTTAACTAAGACCTCCCATATCCCTTTCCTCATTCCTCTCCCCCAAAGCAGTTCTAGCTTTAAAACCTCTCAGGACACCCCAAAACCTCTAGACCAGGACAGAGCACCCCCGCCATTCACATGGTACACTCCAAAAGCAACACTCAGAGAGGACCATGAGCCCAGAGAAGCCAGGAGGCCCATCCCTCTGCCACAGTAGCAAGGCTGGTGAGCACAGGACTCATCTCTGTCCTTGTACCTCCAAATGAGGGCTTCTCCCGGAAAGCCAGAGCTGAGGATCAGAGCCGGAAGCCACAGGCCAGGAGAACATCTCCAGGACCAGGGGCACAGAGGCCGGCTTCCTTGCTGAATGCCTCAACCTTCTCTCCTGATCCCACCCTCTACCCACAGGAGATCCCTGAGGACCAGCAAAATGGCAGATGTGAGAGCATTTCAGCAGAACCTGCTTTAATCTTTCATCTGCGTAATGGGTGTAGTAAACAGCATTTGTTTCATTTAGAATAGCAGCAGAGAGGGAGAAAGCATTTCCAGAACTCTGACTTACGTGTTGGCCATTGTAATGGTCGGGTCTGGACGGGACAAAGGGGTACAGTAAAGATCAACCAGAAGAGCTACTTATGGCAGATACTATTTACAGGGGTCGTGGCAGGTTTTAGGAATCGTGAGGGAGCCCTAGCAGTAAACTGAGGCTGGAGTGGTGGTGGATGTTCCTCTCCCCCTCACCTCCATTGCCACAAACAGCAGAAGCTGGGGGGGGGGGGGGAAGCAAGTCCAGGTGAAGAGTCCGTAGAGTCAGCCCGAGGGCCGCAGAGCTTGAATCTGATGGCAGAAACACACCAAGGTACCTGCACAGCTCTCCTTGATAATGAATTTGGTATAAGTATTATTGAATCAAAAATACAGGAAGACAATGTTTTAGACTAAGCACCTGCGCTAGGCCCCTCCAGATCAGGCAAAAAATGAAAAGAGAGTCACTCCCGCTAAACATCAAACCCAAACTAAGCTGCTGATTGACAGAAATCGAGAGAGATCAGCTCGGTTTCCCAAACAGCCGGGTTTCAAAAGACACGGTAACGAAGCTCCCTGTGCCTTCTTGCTGACACACACACACACACACACACACACACACACACACACACACACTGAAACCACCTGATGCTGAGCATCAATCAGGTATCCATTTTTGTCTGTCTCTAATTCCTGTCTTACAAGGAAAGTAACTTTGAAGTGTTTTTGTTTCTGTTTCTTCAGCCCCTCTCTGTAAAACCAACCTCCTCAGCTCTGCTCATCAGAAAACGCTCCCTCTGTTTTATGGACTCCACTGTTGCCAGATTCTAGAATCCCAAATAAAAGCCAATTGAGATCTTTAAACTAAATTGTTACGATTCTTCCCTTAATAGTGTTAATATTAGTATTAACCAGAACAGATTAATATTATTAGTAGTAGTATTAACAACATCTCTTTTTCGGTTTGATCTGTTTTCTTCTTAAATGACTTCTCATGTGCTTTTAAAATGGGGCCCTGAGTTTCTGTTTGAAGGATGTTGATGTCACTGTTTTTGTATGAGCAACTCTTGTCCTCGAGATCAGGAGCAGCAAGGATCCAAAGTGACTAAAGTCTGAGCCTGATCTGGAATCCACTGTTCAAAGCCCATAGCCCATGCTCAGGGAGCCCAAATCCCTTTGTCTTAAAAAGAAAGAAGAGTCCCAGTGGCTCAGGATGCTGAGGCAGGAGGATGGCGAGTTCAAAACCAGCCTCAGCAAAAGCGAGGCACTAAGGAACTCAGTGAGACCCTGTCTCTAAATTTAAAAAATAATAGTAATACAAAATAGGGCTGGGGATGTGGCTTAGTGGCCAAGTGCCCTGGTACTAAAAAGAAGGAAGGAAGGAAGGAAGGAAGGAAGGAAGGAAGGAAGGAAGGAAGGAAGGAAGGAAGGAAGGGTGAGTTAGTTCTAACTCCTATAACAGAGTCCCAAGAAAGACTAGCCTGCCAGAGCTACACAAATACGGGGAACTGGCAGATATAAAATTCTAAAAAATTTTCTTAATAATATGCACAAGTTCTGAGTTAACAAGCATGGCACATTGTGGCTACCCTGCTAAAAAAAAAAAAATCCGCTGATCATTTTTCACAACTTATTTATTCTTGGTGCCTGTTTCTTCTCCAACGAAGGAAAGGGGATGAAAGAACTTTAACATCTTTTTTCTTTACTGAGTGCTTTTTGCATTATTCCTGAAATTCATTTCTTCTTGCAGGATGTATTTAGGGATCTGCCTTCTGACTTTAAAACAATGTGTATCCAAATCATTTCCTATAGACTTTTAAAGCATTTTGTTCATCTAAATGTGTATATTTCTGCTCTAATTGAAATTCCTAAATAGTCACTTTCTGAACTGTCAAAATGGTAAAGCTGTTGATGGGCGCAGCTCTGGGGTTTCTATGGCAACTACTTTCATTGCCTAGGAGACGCTGGTCTGCTGATGCTACCACTGAACTGGCTCAAATCTTGAAAACTTGGCGGCACCCAAAAATGTGAAGGCATGTCCTGAAACTTTAATGGGGTTTTATTTTTAATGGCTAGCACCAAGCTTGGCTCTATCTGGGTTTGCGAGGAGTCAGCCCTGTCCTGAGGTTCTTCATTGTGCAGGGAATAGGAGATTTGACAAGCATGCGAACACTACCAGATCCTATTTGGATGGTGATCTTTTATGTGAGTAACTCCCAAATAACATTACCATCACTCACGGAGGCTGGGACGGAAGTTGAATTAGGGTGACAGAATCTTAGTTCATTCATGAGACATCAAGATGCTTCTGAATATAAATCAAAATTGGCACATAGACCATCTCACAACTCTACTATGTTTTTTTCTTTCTTCTTTCCTTTCTCCCTCCCTCTCTCTGTCTTCTAAAGAGACAAGGAACATTGGAAGCTATAAACATCATGGTTTGTTACACACTTCTGATGCCTATTCAAATGCAGCACATCATTCCTAAACCATCTCCTGTTAAACTATTTGTGGAAAAGTTGCATTAAAAATAAATCATTTCATGATAAGTGGTTTTATTGGTTCATGGTCAAAAAATTACCCAGGGAGAGGAAAATCATTTAACTTGCCTTCCCCCCACCCCATCCACGGAACTCAAGTTTCTTCTAATTACATCCGGAGGATCATTTAAACAGGGTGGTCCATTTTAAAACAGTCACATTTAAATCTACTTTGCATTAAATGAGCTTGCTTTTAGATGAGTTTGGCTGGCTCAAGAATACATCACGAAATGCAAATCTGATGATAAATAAAGCTTTGGCTACATTGTAGAAACGGGGAGCATTTCAAAAAAACGATGTTAGCGCTGACTGCTAAGTGGAATGGCAATCCGTGTGCACACTCCTCATATTTTAAACATTTAAATGAATGCTACTGAATCGAATATGTCCACTGGCTATGTGGCAATTTGTAAGTAACACAAAATAAGAAGATGAGCCCCAAGTTTCCCTCAAAAGTTAACACTGGTGAAAATCCAGGGGTGAAACGGTAGTGTTGGAAGTCAAGAACACCAAGTCATTTCCAAGTAACTAGCAGGCAGGATGTACACTGCTGTGTGCCAATGACACCACACTCCTTGGGACTTTGGGGCTGTTGAGTGGTTGTCACTCTTAGTGTTGGCTCTTGGTTGAAGACAGAAATTACAAAAAGAGTGGAAGATTAGTATGACTAATAATAATTTAATGGATCCTTAGATATTTCAGACTTTGGACATACAAAACAAGATCACACCCTTTAAATTAAGCAGCCTCATTGATAGCCAATCTAATCACTACAGTCATGCTGCTAGGATTCCCTTTTTTTTTTTTTTTTGGAGATGCCAATTTAAAAAAAAAAAATTGCCTTCAAAGACTGCAGAACATCTGTGGCACATATTTCTAATTATCCACCAAAACCCATTCTTTTATCTCCTCTAGTAACTACGTGGAAACCGAGTATGTGGCTTCAGTAGATGAAATGACACTGGGCACACGGCCACCCAGCTAGTGATTTCCAGGTGTAGCTGCAGGAATGTCTCAGTGAAAAACAAAAAGATCTATAGATTATTTCCAGGCCTTAGTGAAAACATGGGGTGTGAGCTTCTCCATGACCTTTGCCATTCTCCAAGGACTTAGGAACTCCTCAGTGACCATGCCCTAGGAGATAGCAGAGCATTGTGATTAAAGAGACCTGGATCCCTGAATGGCCGCATGGAGCAAGGAGATGTGCCCGGCCAACCAGGTCTCTCCTCTTGAATTTGTTAAGAGACTAAATTTTAATTAATTTATTGATTCTTTCCTACATTTCTTTTTTTGTTTGTTTGTTTTTGGTTTTGTTTGGGTTTTTTTTTGGGGGGGGGGGTTTGGTGTATCTGTTTTGTTTTTTGGTTTGGGTTTTTTTTTTTGTTTTGTTTTGTTTTGATTTTTGGTAAATAACACTTTTGAATCTTTGGATATAGAATTCTAAAAAAAAATGTAGGCACTGAAAACGGTGGCTATAATGAAGAACAAAATCTATTTGGAAAAGTAAGTCTTTGTGTAGACGTTGAGGAAGAAGTTTCATTAATTTGTGTTAGGCTCACAAAATGAGTGACCCAGAAGGATACAGAAAAGTGGCCAGAGGGCTGAGATGGGAAGACACATGGAGAGAGCCATATCAGCATGAAACAGGCCCGATACTCTAATTTTTAAATACAGAACATGTTCCTGGAACCCTTTGTTATGTTGAGCCTGACTTCCACACTCTTCTGTTTAGAACAGAATTCTGCATAACTGAGAAGCTTCCGAGAAGGGGCAGTCTGTGAGGTTTTTAATGCCAAAAGACAAACTCTCATAATCTCCACAGATCCATGTTTCAGTTGTTCTACTGCCTTTGTCACCAATGGACTTGAACTTCATAGCTTAAAATCACAACAGTTGATGATTTCTCACATGCTGCAGATTGACCCAGATTATCTGGGAGGCCCTCCTGCTTCTGCTGACGGAGCTGGGGTCACAAACACTGCTGCATCCAGCAGCGAGTCTGGCTGAACTGGAACAGTCGAGATGCCTCTCATGCTTCAAGGCCTTGCTGAATATCACCCCTTCCCTGGTCATCCAGACAACTTTCCTGAGCATCCCCAAATCAGGGCAGCTGGCTTCCAAAGGCAAGCATTTTAAGACCAAAAAAAAAAAAAAAAATAGAAAGCTACTAGATCTTTTAAGGTTTAGGCACAGAAGTTCTGGATTGTCACTTTTGATTCTCAAAGTAAGTCACATTCAAGGGACATGAAATAGATCTACCTCCGGGATCTACAAAGGGGAAGGCATTGTTGGCTGTACTGTTCTACACCCCACTGTGACATAATAAAGAATATAACTGGTCTTTATCCCCAGTTGCTGGCTCAGAGCTTCAGAAGTCCTGGGAGTTTTCAGAGTGGTCAGAATGCCTTCTATTCTTGACCACAAGCCCCCTTCACCTACACCTAAGCCTATGCTAACAAGGTCACTCATCATGGGGCTCTAGAGAGTTTCACGATGGACATTGGTCCCCAGAAAACAACCACAGGACTAGAGGCTTGGAATTTTGGCCCCTCTGGGGAAGAGAGAGAAACTAGAGTTTGAGTTCAGTAACTAATGGCCAAGGGTTCTATCAATCATGCCTGCAAAATGAAACCTTGGTAAAACTCTCGAGCAAGGGGGCTCAGACAGGTTCTTGGTTGGTAAACTCAGGACTTAATGAGGAATCTGTGGAAGCCCAGGAGGTTTGCACCCGCAGCCCCAAGACCTTGCTCCACCTACCTCATCATCTGACTATTCATTTACATCCTTTGTCATAAAATGGTACCAGTAAATAGAGCACTTTCCTGATGTCCATGAATCATTCTAGTGAATTCTTGAATCCGAGGGTGTTGTGGGAGATCCCAAATTTGTAGTCACGTCGGAAAAATATGTATGTAACCTCAGGCTCCACCTGCAACTTGTATCTAAAGAAAGGGTGACATTATTTGGGACCCTGCCCTTTAACTTGTAGAATCTGATGCAAACTCTCAATAGTTAGTGTCAGGACCAAATTGAATTTCGGGGGCCTCAGATGCTGTCAGAGAGCCACTGTTGGAATGCAACCATTAGATAGCATCACCTTGTGGTTGAAAACACAGGCCCCGGATGCAGAGGTCTTGGGTTAAATGACTGGTCCTACTACTGATAATGTGGCCTCTCTCACCAAGATTTCATTCTCTCATCAGCTAATGTTGGCACCTATATTCATGCCTAATAAGTAATTAAAACTTTTAGGAAAAGCCATGAATGAACTGAAGAACACAAAACAAATACAAGCTACTATTATGGCCCAGACTCCAGTGCACAATCAAAAATCTTATATATAACCCAGCAAGAGCTTCGTGGCCAGATTTTTACCCATTTTTTTCAAGTCAAGTGAGAGAAATAATGAAAGTAGATCCCCAAAGCTAAAGACATAAATTTAACTCTCGCTGTCTTTGGTGTGCATGTCTGAGATTTTTTTTTCAACTAAGTTTTTTTCCATTCAGTTCGAAGCAGAAACTCGGCAATTTCTTCTCATGAATCATCTCTCAATGGCATTATTCCACACCCAGCTGAAAAATTATGTGAGGCCACGGACTTTGCTGGCCAGCGCTCAAAGAAAACATGCAAAACCAAACTCCATGTGGTCTTTGAGTCATCCCTCTGATCCGAATTCTCTCAGCCCTTGAATCTGAGTTAGGTTAGTGGGAATCCCAGCTGGTGCTGGGGACACAGCTGCTCTCAAGACCCGGCAGGACTTTGGAGCTCTCAACAAACCAGAGGCATGTGCTCCCAGGGTTTTGCTGGGCCCTCTCACGGAGGGTAAAATGAGTCCATAGAACGTGCAAGAGTTCAAGGCTCTGGGTAACCCATAGTGCTTTTCCAGGTCCACCATGCCTTGGTCCCAAGGTAGCCAAGGACAAGAGAAATTTTACTGAAAAGCAAAACAAGACAGTAAGGATATAGGGTGGTCAGACTGTGCCCAGGACCACAGAGACTAGAGAGGACGTGGAAAAGACACAACAACTTAGTTCAGTCATTTTTGGAGTACTTCCTTTTCCCCAGCACAGGAGATGCATGATATGAGTTCTCTGGATTCAAATGCTCTTTGTATGTGTGCGTGCACACGCACACACACTCCACATCTTAGAAGACACAACACTGATTGAGCACGGCAGTCTTTACATGATTACCATCAAACTCTTCCAAAGAAAAACCTGAGATGAGTTTCTTACTCCATGCAAGGACTTCTCCTCCTGGATCCTGAGACTAAGGATGGTGGATATCACTAGCCAAAGACTGGCCACAGAGGGAGGACGGGGAAATCACGTCCCTCCTATAAACCTCTGTAAACCTTAAAAAGAAAGCTTCCAGATCATTTGTCTCCATCACAAGACTTATAAAAATGAGACGGAGAAAAAAAGAAGTTAAATTATTTTGGCCCATAAGTTTCAGATGGAGTTGTATATTTCCCTAAAGGGTCAAAAATAGAACATTTATTAAATGGCAAGTTATTCAAAAACAGCACAGGCCCCAGTTGTCTTCCAAAAGCTCTGATTTACTGCCTATTTCTCCCTCGAGAAAGGCCTTTTTTAAATGTTCATTTCCATTTTAAGAGACTCAGGGCTTTGATCTGTTGGGAGAACTCTCTTTCTTTCCCTGACTGGGGCTCTTCAAGTTCTTGAGGCAGAATCCGAGGCTGGCTCTCAGAACCCACGTCTCTCCTGGCTTCCGGGGCATCCAGCCACATAGCCTTCTCCCTAGTTAATTTGGAGGTCAGAACCCGTGAGTCCCAACACCTGGCGACACCCTCACCCCTCCATTCTTCACTCCTCAGTAACGAGCCCGCTGGGGGAGGTACAGGGAAGGTGGATGAGCCCACAGAAGCCGCCAAGTCTTCCTTCAAAGTTAATTCAAGTTTTCATAATAAATCTAATCTTGTTACTCCCATAAAGTAAAAATCACAGTCTCTTTTTTTCTTCTGAAAGACCCCTGTCTTTTCTTTCACATTTCATGGGCCATGTCCCTCTGTGGGACCCTGAGGTCTTCTATTGCAGGCAAGTTGGAAGACAAAGGTGGACGCAGGTCACTTTTAATAGCACACCCCTTGGTCTGTCTTGTTTTCAAATCACACCGCCCTTCTTCCTGTGTCTTATTACAAATTAGCAAAGATGTCCCCTTGAAGGGTAAAGATAGGTCCTCGGTAGGGTGTCACCCTGACAAGAAGTGTGAGGCTAGGTTTAGCTGCCACGTACCTTCCAACCACAGACACACTTGGCCTCCCCTCCCATGCTGAGTGCGCACACACACACACACACACACACTTTGAAATCCCTGGAGTAACTCCAGAGGTCCCTCCCAGTCCCATTTCCTTGTTCTGTCTCATCCTTCCCGCTCTCTGCCTGCTTTGTCTCCTCTTTTCTCTCCCCCATTCTCTCTCTCCTGCATTATCACAACGTGGGTTTTGCGGATCTCCAATCCAGCCAGCCTGAAGCTCATTTGTCTCCACTACCTGCAGTAGTTCAAGGTCAGGCTGCACGCCCAGGTAGGTGCCTTCCTGTTGTCACAGAGCATCTGACCCCTGGGCTCTTCTGTTCCATCTGCTAAGGGACTATTGACATGGGATTATGTCACAGGTAAATGACACCTTAAAAAAAAGACCACTCTTCCATTTTCTTATAGCACACTTTTTGTTTTTGTTTAACAGATTACATGTTCCATCATCTGTGACAAGCCACCGTACGAGGAGGGCATAGCAGAATCCAGCGTAAATCTGGATCTCCATGGGCAAAAAAGGAAACCAACGCACCCTGCTCTCTAAGGCCGTTACCCGCTGAACAGGAGGTAACAAGGAGTCGTCGCCCACCGACATTCTGTGGCAGAGAGGGAAAGAGATTGTGTTCCTCAGGAGAAATGGGCTAATTTTATTTTATTTTATTTTATTTTTGTAGCTGCAGGCAATCGGTGGATAAGTGGGTATTACAATCCTGGTACATCTCTAATTAATAAGATCAATAGCCACTGTATTTTCTTTTACAAACTCATTTAGATATGTCAGGGCTGCAATTATTTTGAGAATGATCTGGTTTTACGCTTATTCATCTTTCCTCTTCCTCAAGGAGAAAATAAAACTGTCATCTTAAATGCCCTTTGAAGTCTGTTTTAGATCCTTGATTGAAAATTAAAAACAAAGCTCTCTAGCCTTGTGCCATTTACAGGGTCAAAGTTCCCATCCTCAAATTGGGTTGTGTGTGTGTGTGTGTGTGTGTGTGTGTGTGTACATGTGCACATGTGTGTTGCTTTATTTTTAAAGGGTGGCGTTGGCTTTTGAATGACAGGTTGCACCCCTGCACTCAACTCCTTAGATCTGCAAGAACTACAGAATCTCAGATCATTTTAAAATTGAAAAGCACTGGACCGTCCTCTGCCCCGGCTGTTATTTTCTGTTTCGGAGCAGAATCTCTCTACAAGTGGATATTATAACTCTTGTCAGAACCTGGAGGATGATTGAGTGGCTTCACTTAGCAATTTCACACCAACTCTTAATTACCACCAATTGACTGTGCAGAAATCCATCCCTGCTCTTAAGGACCCGGATGTCATCTCGCCAGGATGGACCAAGTTCCTTCTCCGTGTCTGTAACAGCCAGCTCCCACAGCGTCACCAGAGACACCTCCCTGACCTGCCTGACGGTTGGGTCCCTCGCTGAGCAGCTTCCCTTGGACAAAGTCAATATTGGCCATCCCCGCAGCACCGGGGGATACTTCTAGACTCTCCATCGGGGGACAGTGAGCCCACTGGGTTTCCAAAGGAGATTTAAACCTTCTCGTGGAGAAGACAGAGGCTGGCGTGAGGCTAACAAATCAAGAAAACTGCACGAGGCAGAGCAGCCGAGTCCCCTAGGCCATCGCCGGCCCGCGGCCCCCGCCCCTGCCTCCTGTCTGAGCTGTCTTTAAGGTTTTAACATTATCCCTCTGTTGACAAATGAATGCTTTTCTGGAAAATGAGGTATTTCCAGAAGCTGGCAGACCTTAGTGGAGCTCAGAAAAGCGTGGACTTACTCTCCGGCTCCCTCGATTCATTATTTGAAAGGGGGAGGCTGGAGGTTTTGTGTGAGCTCCACGTTCAAGGTGATGATAAATGCAGTCTGGCGGGGTGGTAATAAGGGAATTTCTAGCCAGGTCCTGTCTAGACCAGGGTTTGTTATGGAGGAAAAGCCACAAAGGGGGGCTATCGAGCCCTGTTCCGTGGAGACACTGTCCTTGGGGAGCGAGCGCCAGGCACCATTTCCAGTCTGAGCCTTCGTCTGGCCCCTGGTCGGGGCTGCTGTAAATAACTCGACCTGTCTTTCAGCAGGCTCTGGGAAGCTTATACACTGAACACGGTTTCTGTTGTCCGTAGTTGTGCATTAAGCTCGGTACTGTCAAGTCTAATTATTCTCATTAAGGCCTGAAAGTTTTAGGGATTAATTAAGCAGAGAGCAAAAGCTTATGCAGAGCAGTAATATTTTCCCCTCAAGGATTAGCTCGTCATTCTGGGGGGGTTTCATTGAGCGTTGCCCATTACTTTATAAGATAGCGAAGTGTGGAACTCACATAATGTGGATTAGAAATCGCCTGCATTTCACATGTGCTATTCAGCCATGAAAATAAGCCCTGGCCCTTGTGCCCATAACCCAGAAGGCTCACTAATGAGAACCAGGCAGTGGGGCTAATGAGAAATTCAATACATGCTGTCTCTCTCTCTCCCATTTCCTTTCAATTTTCTTTCCAAAGGATCTGCTGTGGTAGAAAAGTCTGTAGATGCTGGTGTTCTTTTTATTTGCTGGTGAGCTTAAAATTTATCCAATTCCAGGCCTTCTTACTGTGGATGTGAAAACACAGATCTGTTTGTCAGCTTTGTGTTACTGTAACAAATTACCTGAGATGATCAATTAGTAAGGGGAAAGGTCTTTCATGGCTCAGAGTTTTGGAGGCTTTGGTCTATTGCTGCTTGGCCCTGTGGCTTTAGGTCTGTGGTGGCTACAGTACATCATGGCAGGAGTATGTGACAAAGAGAACTGTGCATCTCATGGCATCCAGGAAGCAAAGACAGAGAAGAAGGGGCTGGGGTCCCAATATTTCATTCAAGGGCATGCCCTCAATGACCCAACATCTTTGTACCAGGCCCCACCTCTTAGGATTTCACTGCCTGTCATTGGCATGATACTGGGGACCAAGCTTTTACATCCGGGCTTTTAGGGGACATTTATCCAAACTACAGCCTGGGACTCAGCATCTTGCTCCAAGGGACAGGGTTAAGGGCAATGCTTCTCTAAGAGAAGGTGTCAGGAAACTCCCAGGAGCATTGACCGTCATCAGTTGCAATAGACTGGGGAGGGTCCTCAGCACTCAGGTGACCTCCCACGAGGCGGAGAGGAGGATGGTAAGGACCCAATCTGCATGGGAGCCCCAGGTCTGCGGGAGGATTTCAAGGCTTCCTGAAGCCACGGGGAGGGGGATGGAGAGCAGGTCTCCCTGCATCCCCAGATACAGAGAGAGAAATGGCCTTATCTTCTCCCATTGGCTCCAGTTTTCAACAAGGCAGATTTTTTAGGAGAGGCGGGTTGGGGTTCTTCTGCCTTCTATCTCCCCTCTTCACATAAAGGACAGATGCTGTCTGTAGGCTGAAGGGGAGCGTCCTCCTCCCGCGTTTTCAAGTCCTTTCCTCTTCATCTGGGACTGACGCCCGTCTACAGGTGGGCGCAGGACAGCCAGAAGCCCAGAGCTGGTCTGTACTACATGGAGGCCTCCCCCTGCACCAGGGGGAAGGGAATACCACCTCCCTCACTCTCCCCCAGGCCCTGCAGGCCCCTGTGCCCCCTGACATCCCCCAGGAGGACCACCTGTGTCCTATACGTGGCAGGAGGAAGCTCGCTCCCGGACACTCAGGATAGAACGAGCTTGACGTCACACTGGATCAGGGACCTCATCGTACCCTCCTTCCTCATCTCCAAGGAACATTCTTGGGCTCCTCCCGGAAGACCTGGGAAAAGCACAGGTGACCGGGGCTGCTTTCCCCAGCCAGGGTCACTCCCAAGGGGACTGGTCAGCGACACCAGGCATGACAGCCACAATGGGAGCAGCAGCCCTCCGACAGCCAGGAAAATGGCAAATGGGCAGTGGCCACCGTGGTTACAGCAGGCTGGGCGCCGTCCCCCAGACGTGACACCTCCTCTAGGCCCCTCTGCCCTGGGTCATAAAGAGCCTCAGTCCTTCCCAACCCTCCAGAGCACTCCGTCTGTCCTTCTTCCTGTTTTCTAAGCACTGTACTTGTTTCCGGTCATCTATGATCCAGGTGCCCAAGAGGCCCCATCCTTGTTGACCTGGCACCGAATGTTTGTGACAGCCCCCGCCCATTCACATGTGACCTCCCTAATGCCCACTGTGAGGGTGTCCGGGACTAGGAGATGACAAGGGTTAGATGAGACCACATGGGCGAGACCCTCCTGATGGGGCCCAAGCCTCATAAAAAGGGGCGGAAACAAGGGATCTCTCCACCTGCTCACCCCACGGAAGAGCTGAGTCAGGACCAACGGGAAAGGGCCCTCCCTGAGCTCAGCCAGAAGCACCCTTCTGGTGGGCACCCTTCTCGGCCTCGGGATCTCAAGAGGTACATGCCTGTTGCCTGGGCCGACCAATCAGAGGCTCGGGTGCACATAATTCTGAGCACGCATGTGGGAAGCTTTAAGCAGTCACAAAGCGTCATTTTTGCCAAATCCTGCCATCGTGATGTCACTGACGAAGCGCTCCTGAGCTCATCCTGCAATATGTCAACCAAGGTGCTCAATAAACAGCTCATTAAAGAAGAAAGAAGGACAAGAGGACATGTCTGAGCTCCCAGCCTGAGGAACAGCTGTGATGAGCTGGCCGCAAAGGCTGAGACCCGCTGGGTGCCCAGCAGAGGAGCTGGCCGGGCTGGCTGGGGCGCTCCGGCTTCCAACCAATGGGCCCCACCAGTGATAAAGGTGTTTTCAGCTTCTCCTGTGGGAAAGGTCATCTCCCAGCAAGTGAGACAGTAACTTCTTTGCACAACCAAAGATCTAAGTTGCTTAACACAGTATTAAACAGATATGTGTCGTTCTACATGTGAGCCTAATTAATCATATTTCCAGTGTATACACTGAATAACCAGAGATAGGAAATCAATGGCATTAATCCGTGGTTCTCATGACCTGAGGCTTCATATCTCAAGGTTCGGGTTTGAAATCAGAACTGCTGGGAGATGGGGAGACCGGAGGAAGATCTGCTTTTTAATTTTGAAGGAAGTTAAGGGAAAGACATGAGAGCGACGTTTTTTCTGTTCATGGGCTAGTTCTCCACCCTTTTTGACTTTGCAAGCATAAAAGGCAATGTAAATATTCTGTAAGTAATACAACTAGTTGTCAGGCCTGTGGTTATTAGTAAATCTAGTCACAGAGCTCCTTGGCTTGCACTGGACCCAAGCTCTCAAGACCAAAGGCAAGGTCATGCACACCCAGCCAGGATTGGGGAAAGGCTCCAAAAATAAACGAAAACAAAGGAACGTCAGTGAGGAGTGAGTACAGATGCTAATGGAGGGTTGTGTCCCAACAAAATCCCTTGAAAATTGAAAATATCCTAATTCAAAAATGCATTTCCACCCTCACCTACGTGACATCGCAGCTCACAGCACAGCTCCCTCTAGACAGTCCCCATTTCCCCTTGCGATCCTGGGCTGCCTGGGAGCCGTGGTCTGAGATCACTGCCTAGCATCTCCAGGGAGGATCGGACAGCAGGTCACTAGTCCCGGAAAAGATCCAGATGCAAAATTCCAACTATAGTCTCTCCTGAGTGCACATTGCTTTTACAACCTTTTAAAGTCGAAAAATTGGGAAGAGGAACTGATGTAAACCAGGGACCATCTGTAATGTCATTTTCCCTGTTGCTGGTGAAGACAATACCTCCTTAGATGCTTCAATGTGTTTTTTCCCTACTTCTTTAATTCTTTCTATTCAATGAGCCCCGTGGTGATACATGTGAATTGTGCTCAGGAATACATAGTCGATGACATCCCAGGATTACCCTATTTGTCAAAAAGGATGTCTCGTGACACCTGAACCTTCTAAGACGTGTGTCGAGAGCCTTACGCTTTTGCCAGTGGACACGTTTTCTTTCCTCTTTTAAGCTGCGTCTTTGCTCAGTCATTCTTGACCACAAGCCTTACAGGCTACAGTTGCTAGGAGCCGGGATGTGACAAAGGGCTCTGCTGCCCGGAGACCAGAGGAACCAGGAGCTGCAGCCAGCGGGAACTTGGACAGTGAAGACAAGTGAACCCCACTTTCCCGCTCCTTCCCCTCTGCAGACTCAGACTCAGCCGGGGCAGGGAGGAGAGCAAACGAGGGGAGCAAGCTGGGCCATCAGAGAGGCTAAGCAGGGGGCCTCCTTGGCTCCCCTCATTACCGCCATGGGGAGGGGACACATCTGATCTTCCCAAACTTTCCAAGTGACCCTGGTTACGTGATGTCATATGAGGGCTCCAATTTCTTAAGCACCAACGACTAATTCAAGTTTTTGAAAAACACAAAACTAAATGAAATGTGCCCGTGGGCTTGTATGCTGAGCTCTTGGTGAAGGGAACCCAGCGGTGTTCCTAGCTCTGCCCCACCACCCTGAGGTCCTCCATGGTTACTCCACAAGCATTTCTGGACATCACGGTGTGCCAGGCTCTGTTCTGGCTGGGCATCAGCAGGTGAAACTCAGACCAAACACCTGTCCTCAACAAGCCACAGTCACTGAGGACTGATGGACAGCAAAAGAAATGGGTAAGAAGAATGGTGTGCTGGACGGTACACCAGGCTACCGGAAAAGTTAACAGGACAGAGGTAATGGGGAGTCTGAGGAGGGGTCCACTCTTGAGGAGTTTTGAGGAGGGAAATCAGAGAAAGCTTCAGTAACAAGGTAACATGTCCCCAAGGGCCTGAGGGAGTGAGTTATGTAGATAACTGGGGAGAATGGTCTAGAAAGAGAAGGAACAGCAAATACAAAGGCCCTGAGACAGGTCTAAAAGGGACTGGGCCAGCAGGAGAGACATGAATGAGCAAGTTTGGGGAAGAGGAGGAGAAAAGGCAAGAGAGATGGGCTGAGGCAGCCCCTGTGAGACGTGAAGCACAGGAGGGCGTTGAGCAGAGCAGGGACTTGACCTCTTAGAGGCAGAGGGGACAAAACCGGACACAGAAGTCTGACAGTGGTCCAGGGGGGACACAAAGGTATCTCCAACTAGGAGGACAGCGTGGAGACCTGGAGACAGTTGGATCTGTTGGCAGGCGATGCCCACCCCCCTTTCTGGATTCTTTTTCTCCAGTCTCGGAGCAAAAGCAAAACTTGGCATCATTAAAAAAAAAACCCACTATCCACTTACCATCTTCCTCTTCCCTGACCCACTCTCCCAGAGGTCTGTCCACTCCAGCAGGGTGAGTTACCTGAGGTCAGGAGACACATCAAGGGGGACAGATCTGAAGGAAGTACTAGCTTCCACACCCACACCCCATGCAGACCCAAACCAACCACATCCCCCATGCTTAGGTTTTATCTATTTATGGGGTTTTGTTGCTATTCCAAAAATTACCATTTTAGAGATGGCAACCAATCTTTAAAAAATGAAGAAGGAGGGGGAGAAAGAAAGGAGGAGGAGGAGGAAGCAGGAGAGGAGGGGAAGGAGGGGGACCCTCAGTGGAGCCCAGGATTTAAAAGTCCCCAGACACTCTTCACCAGCGGCACCTGGAAGATTTGGGCTCTGTTTGCCAAGACTCCCTTACGGAGACTCCCTTGGCAACCCACCTACATCCCTGCACGTCCCCTCCACGGCCACACGTGCAGATCCTGGGGTTCCCCTCCTTTCTGGCTTTGGGCACCTCCAAGCCAAGATGCAAGGAAAACAGAGGGTCACTGCTGCTGAAGGCGTCCTTCAGTCAGCAGTGATCAGGAGTAGACCACGCCCAGCTTCTGAGGCATGTTCTAAAGAATGTCCAGCAACTCCCCAGTCAGATGGAGCTCCTGTTGGCCCCTGTGGAAGAGAGCTCAGCAAAGCCCCTCAGCAGGCTTCCTTCTCCTCCTGTTTGCCTCCTTCTCCCCAGCCATGCTTCCTGGACTCCCCTCCCCAGTAAACTACTGGACCCTGAAGTCCTGCCTCAAAGTCACAGTCAGAGGAACCCAGGCAAGTCCTGCCCCCAGCTGACAACGCCCAGCTCCTGGGGCCCTGGCTTCCCCAGGCACGCAGGCTAAGGGACACACCCCGGGGCTTGTTCCACACCTCCTGGTTTGCCAGGTTCGCTCTCCCGGGGTGTGCCAGGGAGCCCAAGTGTGGAGCTGGGGACAAAGCCCCGGAGGTGGCCACAGGGACTCTCATGGAGTGTTGGGTCTTGAAGCCTGTCATAATTTGGACACATAAAGGCAATCAGGGGAAAGGCTTTCCAGCATGGACCAAGTGTCCACATTCGAGTCTGTCCTGGCAGGTTCTGCCCTGGTCACCATAGAGCATCTCTGGCCCAATCCTTCCACTAGTGGTCTCAGAGCTGGGAGGTGGAACCAGGGCCATGTTCATCAGGAGAGTACCCAGAGCGGGGGCCAAGACACCCGGGATTTATGTGGTCATCTTTGGGCCCCAGTCCTCACTCTTCCTCTTTGAAAAGTGCCTGAGTTTCAGGGCTGGAGCCTTCGACCCTCCGTCCCCCACACCACGGGGGCTGACCGCATCCAAGAGTTTCTCACTCCAGCTCTCTGGTGGTCAGCCTTTCTCAGGAGGACCCTAACCCTGGAAACCTCTCCTGATATCCTTGATTCCTTCAGAAACTGGCCCACAACCAAATAATGCAGCCAGAGGGACCAGGCTGTATCCCCAGTGCCTAGAACACTGTCCACACATGCTAAATAGGTGCTTAATAAAACCTTCCGTATAAACGAACCAATGAAGTGGCTCAGACACAGAGCTCAGAGACAGCTCAGCCGGCCCCTGGCATGCTTCCCAGGGTGGGCTTCACCCCTGCACCCCTGGTCTGGCCAGTTACATGCTTTACACCACAATTTCCCCTTGGTAAAGTGTGACCCCATGCAGGTTGTGACATGAAAAGGGTGTGATTGGATTTTCTGGAAAAAAAATCAAACAGGGCAGAATCAGGGAGACTGAACTTAACACAGGCTCCCTCCTTTGACCAGAATTTCAGTCAGGCTCTGAGGGTTCTGCCTGACCCAGTCCAGCCTCGGACTCGCCCCACCCCCACCTCATCCAGCTTGAGCAAGAATCCTGCTAAGTAAGTTTAGGGGGGGACCCCCATCCTGGTTCCTTGGTTTTAAATCCCCACTTGTCCTCATGGGGACTGAAGTTGAGCCCCAAACCTCCCCAGTGCAAGATCATGCTGTGCCCACCGCCACGGCTCCCTTGAGTACATTCCCACTCACCATCTGCAAAGTGAACCAAGGAAAATCCAGGAGAGAGGAGAAGTGACAATGAGTTCAGTCATCAGGGTGAGAGTAGCCATGAGGAAGACACTGAGGGTGACATGAATGAAAGTATCAGAGACAGGATGGATTAGAGAGGCAAGTAGTTACAGACGGTTCCAGATTTCCCTGGTTCCAAACTCGGGATGGCACCTTTGATCCTTTGGGGTGTCCCCCAAAAGTCCGTGTGTGGAACAATGCAGGAAGGTTCAGAGGTGAACCCAATCCATTATGAGAGTTCCAACCTAACCAGTGGATTAATTCATTAAATGGATCAATAACTAGAACGGATCACTGGGTGGTAACTGTAGGCGGGTGGGGTGTGGCTGGAGGAAGTGGGTCACTGGAGGTGTGTCCTTGGGGATATTGTCCCTGACTCTGTACTCAACCTGGTTCTGCTGCCTCGTTGCCCTGTCCCGAGTGGCTTTCCTCTGCCACACCCTGCCGCCATGATGGTCCACCTCCCTTGGGCTCAGAGCCACGAGTCGGCTGACCAGGAACTGAACCTCTGGCACTGCAAGCCAGAATAGACTTCTGCTCCTCTGGGTGGTTCTTGTTGGGTATGTCGATCACAGAGACACAGAAATCAAGAACAGATCAAAGGCAAAAATGCTTTGCCCTTGAGTCTCAATAATGGCAAAATTTGACGCCTAAATAATATCAAATCAGAAATTTCTCATTCATCTATCTGAACCTTGGATTGAGACCTATAGATCCATCTTTGGTAGACCAGGCCTTCAAATGTGCACCCTGTTGATACATAATTCATCAAATAGCTACCTTGTTTTGAACCTTCTCTCTAGAAGCATACAGGATCTTTTTAAACACACACGTTTGTACCAAAGCTGGAGATCACAGTGGGACAGGGTTTGTTGTCTTCTTGTCTTGGGGTCTGTAGGGACCAGAAAAGCCTTCCCTGGACTGAAGCATGGTGGGCATACTATTCTAGCCTGTTTTACACTGAGGCACGCGGTATCTGGCAGGCCACGAGCAAAAGCCACACACGAGCTCTGACCCCTCCTGCTCCTTCCTCCCAGCTTGGGGTCTAGCAACTTCCTTCCCCGTTACATTTCTGTGTGTCACTTTTTGATCTTGTGGATGTGGCTTCATTTAAAAGCAAATTGTTGTTTAGACATGGCTGTACCCAGCAGGTGGAGATCCAGAGCTGGAGCTGTTCGAATGATCCAAACCCAAGTCCCTATTCTGCTCCTGAGGATGGGGGACCCTCCACAGTATGGAGGAGGGACAGAGGGGCAGGGGAAGATGGTGAGGCTCAAAGGATGCACCGTACACATCCTCAGCAAGTGCCTATCACACTGGGTGTTGTGGATGCCGTGAGGAGCAAGGGGCCCCTGTTCTCCAGGGGGCTGGATGCCACGGGCCAGGGTACACGAGGAGGAGGACGCCACCCACTGCTGTGATCAGGATGAGCAAGCTGAGGCTTGGAGCCTCCAGACCTCCCCAGCACCCACGGCTGAAGAGCGAGCTCCAGGCCCCCGACCCTGCCCTCTACCACAGCTGCCCATTGGCTTAATGGTGGCACCGAGGAACCTATTCTGCGTTATTCCATCCAGGATTCTGAATGATTCTATCACCTATTAAGCAAGAAAAAAAATTTTTTTTTCAAAGCCTAGAATTTCATGTAGTGCCGATTTCTATCTTTCCTTCATGTTCGAGATTGAGATTGAATAGAAAAACCTGAAAACTTGGCCTCTCATGTGACACCCTTTGGGGTACAGCCTGCCTGAGACGTCCAGGAGCTGGAGTCTTACACCAGCTCGGTCAGTTGCCAGATCCAATCATTCTAGAAGGCGCACTGATTGGGTTACTGACCCCCCTTGGTAGAGCATGTGCCATGATCTAATCACCACATGCATTTTGTCACACTGTGACCTAATGCCATCCTGCGGTCTCAGGAATGGTTGGCAGTGTTATTAACAGGCTGTCCCAAAGAACCTTGCTCCAGATTTGCCAGGCCAGGAGAACCGCAGGAAGCCCAGCCACACAGGGCATCGCCTTTCTTCAGCACGGGGAGGAGGCTGGCACCTTTGAAATCAAAGGCAGGATTTTTAAACAGCTCAGGAGAGTCCAGGCCAGCGGCTTCTGGACAGGCAAGATGCACAGGTGGGGCGTGAGCCAGGTCCCCAGGCAGGGCCGTGAGCCTAGTGCAGCTTGAGCAGAACCCACGAGACCACCTTCCTGACGTGGGCTGTCCCCCCAAATGTGTGGCCACTGGAGATTAAAGGCAACATGCCCCCGCCACTGGAGAGACAAGAAGCACAGCCCCAATCAGGGACAGGCTGTAAAGAAAGGGCACCCCCATGAGCCAGAGGGAAGGCCCTGTGTGAGCTCAGCCACACCCGGTCACGGGGAGACTGGACCAGGAAAGAGCAGGTGGAGGGCGGGACAGGGGCTTCCTGCTCTGCAGTGGGGGGGGGGGGGCAGGGTCAGTGCTGCCCCCTGGATTTTCCTAGGAACAGTCCTTGAATAAAGCAAACCCAGGTTTGATTCTAGGTCCTTGATTTCTGATTGTGTGGCTTTGGGAAAAGACAAACTCTGAGCCTCTGTTTCCCCAAAACTAACAGTAACCTCAGAGAGTCACCAGGAGGATTGTATGAGATGGCATGTCACATACCCCTTGCACAGCTCCGGATACATAGTAGGTGCTCAGTAAATATTTGTCTTCTTGCCACACCCCGTATCCTCACCCTGCTCACACCTTTGTGAAAGCCATCCAGGTGGGCGTTTCTACATAGATAGATTAAACATACAAGTCAGAATCCACCCACCCCCCATTTAGAACAGAGCATTCCGTGGTCTGGCCAGATGACGTGGCCTTTGGTTCCAAGACATCACAGCTCCTGCAGGTTCGGCCAGCATTCTCCCATGCAGCACAGATGGGAGCCTTGGGGCTCCAACACCCCCCAAACCACTGGCCCTACATGATGCCCGCTTTCCCACGGACCACCAGAGGCCACCCACAAGGGAAGTTTTCCTTCCCTTCCCCTTAATTCTTGCCACCCTCATTCCCCAATCTCCCTTCCAGGGTCCAGTCTTCTGCCCAGGAGGTCCTCTTCTCCCACGAGGAGAGCTTGTCCCCTCCTGTCACCCATAGTTCTTTTCCTCAATGAAGCCCTGTGACCTCGTTCCCCAGGGATTTCCACATGGTGACACTGTCCCTCAGTGAGGTCTTGAAATCACATCTCGTTTGTCCCCACAAGTACATGCAGAGCCCGTGACCCCCTGCCTTCTTTTCTTACCTTTTGAACCTCCCCAATTTTTAAAAGTCTATTCCACATAAGCACCGCCAGACATCTGGTCAACCCCCCTCCCCACACCAGATGACTCCTTTTCGCTGGGAACTGCTGATACGGAAGTAGGTGCAGCAAGACCCACCATGGGCCAAGAGGAAGAAGAGGCCAGATCCTCTTTACAGAAAATATCTAGGAAAATTCAGAGTCATAGAGGCCTCCTCCAGTCTCCTTCCACAGCCTTGCAGCCATTCAAGGTCCCCGCTCCAAAGCCAACTTCACACACACACACACACACACACACCCCAGTGGTGGTGAGGAGGCAGCTGCAGGCTTCTCCAGCCCAGCACTGACTGAGGGGGAGCTCTGCTAACCCAGGGCAGCCTCGCAGCTGTCAGAGGGTGAGGAGAAGCAGTGCAGACCTCCACCCTCTGCCCACGGTCAGGGGACCTCCAGCTCCCTGGGTGAAGATATGTCAGCTCACAGGCCTCACCCACAGCTCCCCAGGAAGTCCAGAGTCTCCCCCCGAGGCGCCTCACACTTGAATACACCCCACGGGAAGCCGACCGCTGGCATGGGAAGTATCATGTGACCTCAATGGCAATGATGGCATCCCCAGAAGTGGCAGATTCAGTACCAGCCCTGGGCTGCAATGGCTGGAGTGACGTACAGCTGAGGTTCACCTCTGGTGGATGGAGGGGTTCCTTCTCTCAGGCTGTCGGCCTAAGGCAGGTACTGGTGTCACAGGGTGTGTCCAGGTCCTAGACCCTAGGACCTGGGAACATGGCTGTGTTAGTGAGCGTTTTATCGCTGCGACCAAAATACCCTACAAGAACAGCTTAGAAAAGGAAAAGGCTGTTTGGGGGTCACAGTTCTGTGGTCTCAGCCTGCAGTCAGACACCTCCATCACCTTGGGCCCCAGTTTCAGAAGTGGAACATCATGGCAGAGGGTGGCTGCTCTGCTCATTAAGTTTGGGGAGCAGGGAGTGGGGGAAGGGGTCACAGAGAAGATAAACCCTTCCAGAGCACACCCCTGGGGATCCCTCCTCCAGCCACACTCCACCTGCCTACAGTCACAACCCAGTGAGTCCTTTCAAATTATTAATCCATCCATTGAATCAATCGAGTGGATCAGCTCTCATGATCATCTCACCTCTCGGCATATCCGCATTGACAGGGGCTTTGAGGGGACACCTCGTATCTAAACCAATGGTCTTGAGAAAAGGGTCTTTGCCTATGAAACAGTTATAGTTCTTGAGAATCAGGTGGCCGCAAATCCAATGACAAGTGTCGTTATAAAAGCCACAGAGAGAAATCCCTGTGAAGACCGAGGCAGTGACCAGGTGATAGAGCTACAGGTGGAGGAAGGCGGAGGAAGGACCCTCCCCTGGAGCTCTGCATGACCTTGGCAGCACCCTGATTGCTGGCATTGAACTCTGTGAGACAATAAGTTTCTCCATGATGACTTGTTGTGGCAGTCCCAGGAAATCCGGACAAGGGGGCAGGGACAGACCTGCCCAGCCGAGAGTCTGTCCTGCTCGGGTTCCTGAGAGTGCTCCTTTCTTCTCTCTCACTCACTCTGCAGCGCCAAGGACCTCCAAGTCCCCATAGAGCTGGGGAGCCTCGACACTCTCTCCAGTGCGTGGGCTACTCTGCTCACTGGGCTGGGAATCAGCATGGAGGGGCCCTCCAGGAGGGTCGTGGGAGCTAGCACGGGGCCTGGCTCAGGATCAGTGCTCCACAAGTAAACACCCACCCTCTCCTCCCCTCGGTGGCCATCCCCCGGAATGACAAGCCCATGCTTGTCTGGCTTGTTGCTTTGGTGGCAGGACAGCAGGGCTGTGACAAAAGACTGCGTCATAGGTGCCACGGCGGGTGCCTGGCCAAAGGGTGCATGGGATAGATTTCACCAAGGCCCTGGGTCATGAAAGCCCAAAACTAAGGGCCGTCACCTTCCCCAGTTTCTCCACTTAAAGAAGGCACGTTGCAAAGTCATAAAAAGATACTGTTGGGGTAATAAGAAAAAATTTTAAAATCTGGAAATAGATTATGGTGATGGTTTCACAACATTATGAAAATAGTTAAGTCTGCTAAATTGTACATTTAAAATTGACTAAAAACTTGGAGAAATAACAGCCAATGAGTACAGATTTATAGTCAGGAGAAGTAAGTTTTAGTATTCTATTGCACAGTCGGGTGACTACAGTGAATAATATTGTATTGTATATTTCAAAATAACTAGAAGAGAGGATTTTGAAAGTACTGACTACAAAGAAATGACAAATGTTTGAGATGACGGATAAACTAATTATCCTGATTTGATCAACATGCATCATATACATATATGTTGAAATATCATATCGTATCTCATAAGCTATGTGTATTTAGTATGTGTCAATTAAAAATAAAATAAAATTTTTAAAATATTGATAAAATGGTGAATTTTATGTTACATATATTTTTATCATATTTTTAAAAGGTTAGTAATGTAATATACCAAGTAAAACATATTGAATTATACACATTGAGTCAGCAAATTTTATGCTATGTGTGTTCGTCAGCTTTCCATTACTTAACAAAGTACCAGAGACAATAAGTTTATGAAGATAAAAGGTTTATTTGGCTCACAGTTTTGGAGCTTTCAGTTCATGATGGGTTGACTCCATTGTTTTGGGGCCCATGACAAGGTAGCACATCATGGCAGGAGTGTATGGTGGAGGAAACCTTTTCATCTCATAGCCAGATATGAAAAAGAGACGGGAAGAGACCAGGGTCCCACAGGTCATTACCAGGGCATGCTCCCAAGATCTTCCATTAGGCCCCCCCAGCTCTTAAAGTTTCCACCATCTCCAAGTAGTGCCAAGGGCCGGTGACCCATCCTTTCACACAAGGAACTTTGGGAGCATTCCAGATGCAAACAATAGCAGTATGTGAATGGTATCTCAATACAATCATTTTCTAAAATTCAAACAGATTTTAAAACACACACGTGCGCACACACACACACTCACACACACACTTGCAACAACAAAATAAAAAACTTATGGCTTTTGGGCCTGGGGGAAACCCTGTTCCAGGAGACAGCCTGTGCTAACAGGTGCTCCTGGGTCAGCCCTTCCACGTCTTTAACTGGACTCCATCTACTGGCTGCTTCCTGGATTCAGCCTTGGTGAGTGGTTGGTGTGGCTCAGCCCGTGGGTCTGTCAGGGTGCCCGTCCTGCAGCCCCTGGGTCCCGTTTTTCTGTCCCCTCTGTGCACTAAAGCCCCGGGCCCAGGTGCTTCTTTGCCTTCTCTCTCTTAATTAGCAAACCCTGCATTTCCCTCTCCCCGTGTGCCGTGAAGCCTGTGGTGTCTCATACGTCACACCTTGGATGTCTCGAGAGTTGTAGGCAGGGTCACAGGATATTTCCACGGGAGGAATTACCCAACAGCAACAATTTTCAAGACAGTCCATATTTCTACCGTCTAGACACAAAGACAGAGACAACTTGCCAATTAGCCCTTAGCACCGCATTGGGAAGGACCATCTAGAATTGTGACCTGCTGCACCTGCTGTGGAGGCACTGCCAAAGAGAAGTGGACATTCCCACCTAGCAGCAATCAAAGAACCAAGTCAGGAAAACATCCCATATATAAACGAGTATTTATCCTCCACAGAGAGGTGCCGGGACCAGATCAGGGTGCGCAGTGATCAGCTTTAGCACTAGCAGGAACCTTCCATGGCCTACCCTTGTTCTCAGCTTGATTTGTGTTTTGTCCATAGAAGACAATCAGCAAAGAGTGGCAGAGACACAGAAGTCCAGGGGAAAGTGGTGGGAGTAGGAAAAAAGGAAAATAGAACCATCTCAAAAACTCACGTTCAGCCCCACCTTACAGGAAGTGTTTGGGAAGTCGGTGTTCGGAGATTTAGAAAGGGAATGGTCTCCGTAAGAGCAGTTGTAAGCATGATCTATCTCATTCTGATTTTTAGAAAGATGGCAATTTGCATAGCGCACCTGTATTAATCAGATCCTTGATTGAGAGCCGGCGCCTCTTTCCCTTACGATCAAATCGTCTAGAATGACACTGGGGGGATTGACGGTGGTGTTCAAATAAGTGGCAAGGAGGGGAGTCTAAAGTCGCGGCTCAATGAAATAATTTGGCAGTTTTATTAGGAAATTGTTATATTTACCAAAGGAAAAGCTCATTTTGACGGCAAACACAGAAAAACCAAGCAAATCATTTCAAAAGCTGCATGGAGAAGATGAGTCAAGTACATATTTGTCCCCAGAGAAAGACAAGCTGAACGGGTAAATCCACCTCTTGACCATCCAGGGCCGGAGCTGGACTGTACAATGTCTTTGCTTCTATTTGTGATTTGGAACCACTGTCCTTTGGCCCTGTGGTTTGGCCACGCAAAAGCCATTCTGAACATTCAGAAACTCCCTTTCCAGGGTCCATTGCATCTAGGGATGTCAGTGTCACTTGGCTTGGTCTCCCGGGGTGGGGGAGACCTCCCTCCAATAAGAGGAAGGTAAGGAACTGAGGTGAGCTCCACCAGCTCTTGCCCTGGTTTCTGCTCCATCCATTTGTGGTATGAGGCTCTGAGCTCCTGGTGGATGTTTTGCAACCTGAGGTTCCCCAGGATGAGGTGAGGGTGAGGGGAGCCAGCCACTGAGGATGTCAAAACAAACAGAAGACATCTGGCTGACTCAACGGAGCAGTGGAACGCACACCCATCTCTACCACCTTTATGGGACAGATGTGCGGCCAATGTCTTTTCTACACTTTGGCTGATTTTCAGTCTCTCAATGTGCCCCTCCCAGGAACAGACACTCTTATTCTATCACGTAGTTAAATTTGTCACTTATTTAGTGGCTATTCAATTTTATGTCCTGCTTAAGCAACAACGGCTTACCTTACCATTACTAAAGCAAACCCCTATTTTGCATCCTGAAGTTGAATTACAGAAGCTTTCACATCCTGTTTATGATTTTCCTGGACCTAATTTTTAAGAATATGAGATATGAATCAGAATATGTTTCCCATAGTTATATTTAATTGATTTGGATCATTATGGGAAAGGCCATCGTCCAACCAAAGTGCCGCCATATTTACTTTGTCATAAATCAAGTAGCTTTGGATGAGTGGGTCTGTTTTTAATGCTCCTTCTGCCACACTGATTAACATTTATATTTTATGTGAATACTATGTTCTCCCAACCGCTGAAGCTTTATAATCTCATTGATATGACAAGACCTCTAATTTTATTGTTCTTATTCAAGGGAGGCCTGGCTATTAGCTTTGCATTTTCATATCAATTTTATAATTAATCTGTCACTTTCCCAAAAAGAAAAAAAAATCATAAATTTGTACTATTTAGATCAGTCAGTTCTTCATACTATTAAGTCATCAATCCATGAATATAGTCTACTTCACCTCTATTATTAGACTTTCTTTTAATTTCTCTTTAATATTTTCTCCCACACTTTTCATTGGATTTATTCTCAATATTTAATTGGGGAGGGACTCTATAGTAAATGGCATGTATTTCCTTTGTAATTGTTGCTGGTATCTAGAAATGGATTTGTTTGTATCACCACTGTGTTCAATGACCTTGCAAATCTCCTTAGCAATTCCAATATTTTTCTAAACTCTTCCTTTCTTAAATTCATAATCATGGTATCTACAAATATCTACAAATATCAGTAATATTATTTATTCCTTTTCAGCCCTCATAGCTTTTATTTCAATAATTTTCTTGCTAGAAACTCTAGTAACACACTGAAGAATAATTATTCAGGAATCTTTTTTCATTCCTAATCCCAAGGGATGACTTTCATATTTTATATTTAAGCAGGATGATCACAGCAGCTTATTTATTTATTTATTTATTTTCAGTACTGAGGATTGAACCCAGGGATACTTTACTACTGAGGCACATTTCCAGACCTTTTCTTTTATTTTTTATTTGGAGACAGGATCTCATTACATTTTTGATGCTGGCCTCAAACTTGTGATCCTCCTGCCTCAGCCTCCTGAATTGCTGAGATTACAGGTGAGCTCCCCTGTGCCCAGCCACAATAGATCTTTTTAAAGGTGGCTTCTAGTGAATGAAGGAAATTACTTCTGTGTTCATTTTGGTAAGTGCGGATTTTATCAGGCATGCCTACTGAATGTTCTCAAATACATTTTCTTTATTTATTGGGATGGTCGAGAGTGGCTTTTTCTTTTGTTTTACTAATCTGATGAATTGTAATTGTTGACTTTGGATTATTAGGTCAATCCTGTGTCTCTGGAATTGACCTAAATTGGTTGTGATTTGTTCTTTTTATACATCACTAGATTTCCTTTGCCAAGGTTTTGCTATAGAATCGAAAACTTACATTTGCAAAAGTGGTCTGCCTGCGATTTTCTGTCTTATAACATCCTTGGCCTTAATTATATCTAAACTTACAAGTTTTTAAATGTCCGAGAAGATTCTACAGGATCAGCTGTGATTTAGTTATTAAAGTTTGGAAAAATTCGCTGGTGGAACCATCGGGGCCTGAAGTTGTGAGGAAAACTTTAATAACAGATTTAATTTTAGTAGATATGGAACTATCCAGAATTCCTATTTCTCCCTATTCATTTTCATATGGTCAGTTTTATAAATTATCAAATGTATTAGCCTAAACTTGTTAACATCATTCATTTTTTCAATGAGAGAAGAATTTGCACTAATGTCCCTTTTTTGTTCTTAATGTGGTAATTTATGTCCTGTTCCTTCTGTCTTTCTCATGCACAAATATATGTCTTCCTAGGGGGTTGTAAGTTGTATCCTTTTTTACGCCAGTGTTTGATGCCGTGGCTTTCTGTGTTACGCAGCATTCATCTGTGTCATTAAATCTTGCTTTCTTGTCCCAAATTCTTCTTAAGAATCTCACATCACTATTTTTCAGAAATTTTTTTTTTCTTTTCTGATGAGTTTATTTAAAGTTATGTCTGTCCTTCCAGCTCACATTTGCGTTTTTTCCTCCCCAGGCGGATAATTCAACGACAGTCCCTTCTGGTCCCCAGAAGACTCTCTCTCTCTCTGAGTCTTTCAATGACAAAAATGATTTGAAAATCATTTTGTTTTTATAATTTAATGGATTAAAATGATTTAAAATCCTAGCCTTAATCACCCCCTCCATCAAATAGAAGAAAACAAGAGGAAAAGAAAAATCCCATGTGCTTTGAATGTAGTTTTTGTGGGTTTTTTGTTTTGTTATGTTGTAACCTGCCAAAGGAAATAGGTTTATCATCTCCACTTGGAGTCGAGGAGGCAGGTTCCGGTAACAGAGGCGGGGAGTGAAGGGAGCAGTCAGAGTTTGAACTGGGAATCCCTGTCTTGTTTCAAGTTTGGGCACCTTTACGCAAAGCCTCACCTCCCTCTGTCTCCCCTTCCTTTTTCTTAAACAAGTGCAATAGCTCAGGACAATCAGACAGCACAGCCCCCCCACCTGCAAGCGCCCGGGGACCTGGTCTGGGTCTTGGAGATCCCCGAGGGGGCGCCCTGCTCCCTCCTTGCAGTCCTGTTCACACAGTGGGGTTGTGCCAGGTGCCCAGTCACCCCCCCCCGCCCCCCGCGCTCTCAGGGATGCTGTGAGAGTCCTCCATCTGTGGGAGCTGTTCTTTCTCTCAAGCAACAATAAGATTTCACAAGGGTAAGAACTAAGACCCTTTAATGAAAATGGCGACACTTGAAAACAAAGAGGGGAAGGCAAAGGGAGAGAGGGGAGAGGGTCACAGACGTCCTTTGGGAAGTGAGCTTTGACCCAGGGTTAGGTGTGCCTGTTCTCAGGAGCCCTGCCTGTGGGGCATGGGCTCGGTGCATTTTGCTGGCTGCAAGCAGGTCCTTAAAGAAGACAGGCTGTGCACATTCCATGAGGCCAGGGAGAGGAGGAGGGGTCCTTGGGTGGGAGAAGCTTAGCTGTCTCAGTGGCAGAGCAGGGAGCTGTGTTGGAGCATGCTGATTGACACACGATCCTGGGCAGGCCGTCACCTGTGGGCTCATCGGCCTGCCACTCATCCTCCAGATGCTCTGTGCTTATTGGTCCGGAAGGCCTGGCTCAGCCTGGCTTCTGGATCACTGGGCAGCCACAGGAGCCATCAGCCGTCATGATTCCAGAGTCCTGTCACACGGCCTGACACCCACCACAATTCCCAGAAACTTGAGAGACACAAAGTTCCTTCTCTGCATTCCCGGGATCCACGGAGGAGCCCGGCACCTCCCCAGCCCCATCCTTCCTAGTGCCCTCCCCCTTGCCAGCCCACCAGGTCCCCTTACCCACTGGCAAAGAAAGAGAGCCCTGGCCAACCAGTGCCCAGCAGCCAGGGACAGCGACTCTGTTTTCAACAGCGGTTCCCTCCCAAGTCAGGTGTAAGGCTGGGGCTGTTAATCAGTTAGGCGATGCTGATTGCATCTTAATAACAAATGCAAAGAGCCCAAGAGCAGCAATTTGCAGTAATGGGAAAAATCAGCAGGTCCCTGGGGTTTGACAGGAAGTAAACACTCTCCAGGTTCAAATTTGGGGGAGGAAAAATTGTCTGTGAGTACTCTGGCAGCGCTGGGAGCTGCTGGTGCTTTGGGCCCTAAAGGGGAAGAGGCTGAATGAGAAGAGACCCAGGCTGGACAGAGAGTGAGGAGGGAGGCTGAGGCCAGAGTTCACCGGGCTCCATCCTCCACCCTCTATACCCGCCTGCTGGAGGCACCCAGTATAGGAACATGGTGCTATGTCTCCCATCCCTGCTACCAAATGCCCGGCAGAAACAGGGAGAAAAGACCACCACTAGTAAGATCTGGCCAAGCAAGTTGTTTCAAAGTATCCCTGGTTGAGGCTGACCAGGAAAAGGGCCAAGTCCCCCCATCATCCTTTCTTATTGTAAACACACAGCAAGAGGGGATATGAGGCTTCCTCCATAAAATATCCACCCCCCTCCGCCAGGAGAGTCCTTTCTTTTATAATCTCCTTGGTTATCACCATTAGAAGGTGAAACATTTTCCACCGCATCTGGTTTCCTCCTCGCTGAGAATGTTCCCGATGCCGAACGCACATATTTTTCTTACATGTAATTTGATTTGGATGGTTTCTTGACCTGCATCCAAATTGAGCCGTGGGTAATTATTACTGTCACTATTGTTATTAATACTGATATTTATCATAATCTCACCAATGCTGGGGACAGCCCTTAATCTTGCTGTTTTATTTGGTTGAAGGGAAAAGTGCAAAGAAACGCTGGCCTCCCTCCCAATTTATCCTCTTGTATTCACTTTACCAAACTCGTACTACGGGAGTAATTAGCCCAATTTATAGTGATCCCGAGTCGGCTATAACTCTGAATTGCTTTCAGAGGATACTGCCAAGACCAGTGGGTAGAAGTCCCAAGCTTTATCTCATTAAAGTGAGAAAATATCTTATTGTTATGGCTTCCACCCAGATAGAAGTAATGAGCTCCCTGTCACCAGAAAGATTCAAGTAGAAGCCAAAAGATCATCTATCCGGTCAGCAGTTGCAGGTTTGCAGGGACATTTCCCCTACTTCCTCTGCAGGTTTGCTGGAATAAGGTGGCAAAGATTCACTGGAGAAAGCATCCAGATTTATTACCTGCAGGGGGCGATCACAGGGTAACTCCCCCTAGCTCCACATGACACAGTGGGTAACGCACCCCTTTCCCAAGGGGAAGGGAGAGTCAGGAGCAGAGATCATCTTTAGGGGAATAGTCAATTGTTTTTAGGGGAACTCGTGGGCTTGGAGAACAAAACAACGGCCTGGGACCATCCATTTGGTCCACAGATTCTCTGTGGGACTGAACTAGAGTACAGTGGTGTGTGACCAAGGCCTGCACAGGTGTGTTGATCGTCTGCCATTATTCTTTCTTGATACGGGTTTAGTCTTCTCTGGTTAATGACATTTCAATAAGAAGATGGAAGTTGATTGTGTTCTTCTTCTTTGTAGACTGGTCTTTAGGCAGATCAGAGAACTCTGTAGAAGGTTCTCCTGGCCCTGGGAGGAGAGCACACAAAGGAAGGGCAGAGGGACCTGGATTGTGAGCCTATGTTAAGACCTTTTCATTGCCTTCAGGTCAGTATGCAGAAAACACACACACACACACTCACACACACACACACACACACACATATTGGGAGGATCAACACTCTCTATCCTCAATACTGGCTAGGAAAGTTATAAACTAGGACTGTACTTCTCAGACTTCAGGTCCATCAGAATCACCTAAAACCTCATTCCCACATTTCTGGGTCCCCAAAGCTGCTGATTCAGTAAGTCGGAGAAGCAAGGCCCAAGAACCGGCATTTCCAATATGGCGCCTCTGAGCACCACTGAACTAGGGGAAGGTCAGAGGAGCTCTTTGAAAGCTCTCTTTCTAATATAAGATTTTACGATGCCCTGAAGGAAAAATTATTTAAAAAGAAACCAAGACCAATTGGATCAGGTCAAAGAGATAAGGTGTGGCCATTCCTACAAACTTAATATGAATGTTTAAAAAGAGGATGAATTCAGTCTTCACCTTTTAATACTTTCCTGTCTCCACAGATAATCTGATTTATCCTACAAATGCTCCAAAGTCTGTTTTTTTTTCCCCCCACTGTCTCATTTTGCTGGAAGTTTTCCATTGCTCCTTAAGTTCATGTGGGAAAGTCACACTTATTCAAAAAGATAAAGCCCAGGTTTTTAGTCTTTCTGTGGTAACTGTGCACCCTCTGGCTTTGATGCCTCAAAACAAAATTTAACAGTTCTCCTTCTTTCTGACGTGAGGGGCACCAGGTAGCACCCCCACGTGTCTGGTGATCTCTGTTACTCTTGACCCCTCAGGGGCTCTGAAATGACCCAGAACCAAGTTTTGAGTCAACTGTATGAATCCCTGGGGCAGCTGTAAAGGAGAGTAGGGAGAGATGAGCAGCCCAAGAACTCCTTACAGAGCCTGTGGGCTGTCTCCCATGCACATCATCAGATGGGTCCCCTGACCCATGCAGGTGTGCAAGACAGGAATCATTTCCTCCACTTTACTAAAAAGGAAGGTGACACTTTGAGAGTTTCTAAATTATTCAAAGGCCACAACAAACATTGTAGAACATTATAGAAGAAAAGTTCAGGTTTTCTGGCACTTGGGGTGATCATTTTTGCCTACCTCATGAAGCTGCTTTTGGAAATAAAACAATAGGCCAAGAGGTGAGACAAGGAAGACAGGAAAATGATAAATTTGCAGCAGCTAGATAGGTAGGTACAGGGAGCTTGGGAACCACCACTCCTTTCTCTATCTCCTCAGTCTCCCTGGCAAAACTCCTCATCCATCCGTCCATCCACTGTTTCATCCATCCATTCATTTATATATTCATCCATTCATCCATTCATGTGTCCATCTATCCATCCATTCATTCATATATTCATCTGTCCATCCATCTATCCTTCCGTCGATCCATCTATCCATCTGTTCATCCATCCACCTCATTTCAAAAATGAAGAGACAGGCCCCAAAAGGTGAAGTGCCATGCCCAAGATCACACAGCTAGTTAATAGCAGGGTCAGGGCTAGAACTAACTAGAACTCAAATCTTCTGACAAATCTGGACAGTCTATCCACTCCACCACTTTTCATGAGAATGACACGTGACAGTTGGGGAGATTTGCAGGTGTTCTTTGCTCTGTTTTATCCTGTACCCCTTCCCTGTATTCTAGAAGTAAGCTATTATTTTATGCTTATTTTCCTGAGTAAAGGAAAGAGATTCAAGAACAGACTCACCCTTGGACTATGCAGTGTGCCAGGCAAGCTTTTTTTTAGGAGTGTGGGTAACTGTTTGAGGCACCCCAAATCTGCAGGCCAGTAGTATAACCATGGTGGTCTGGTCTCGTGTGGTTTTGAAGAAAGGCTCTTCTAATCAGTGGGAGTGCCCTGCTTACAGGCTGCCCTTCTAGAACTGAAACCAGCACTGGTTTGGTACAAGGTCTGGACTCTTCGGGTATCTGGTAGACCCCACTTGGAGGAAAAGTCATAAAGTGCTCCAAAAAGGAGGGGCAGGGATGGGGTCCCTGTATATTTCAGGTAGTAGAGATGGCTTTAGAAAGGTTCAGAAGATACTTCAATGTGCAGGCTCCCCTTAATGCAGGTTCTGGGGCAAGGGTCCTGGTTATCCGGGTCTAAGGGCATGGTCAATGCAAGCTTGAGGACTCAGCATAGAATACACTCAGTGACTTAAATACGAGGTTTCCCAGTGCAGGGACTGCGTCTTCCCTGTGCCAGGGGAAGAAGGCAGAGGACAGGCAAAGGGCAGGAGAAGAACCCTGAGGTGCTCTGGGTCCCGAGTTCTGCCCAAGCAAGAAGAAAAGAGAATCGATGACACAAACCTGAAGTGCAAGGGAGATGGTCCTCCCGGGCCTAGGAAAGCCAGGAGGGTGGTGATCCCCAGCTCCCTCCTCCCGACTCCGCCATGCCCGGCAAGGAGACCAGCTGAGGAAGGTCTGGAACATCAGGTGGGCCTGAGGCAGCTCTCAGAAGCCTGCCCTTTCCCTCTGTGTGCTCTGGGCCAGTGACATGTTATCTGTGCTCCTGAGAGTGGGGCAGGCAAGGCAAAGAGAGACGGAGAGACGGGAAGTCCAGGAGGGAGCCCTGAGAGGCGTCAGGTCAGCAGCTGAGGGACGAGCCGAGAGTGGGTGAAGGACTCTCCAGTGGGTGGTGACAGGAGGAGGACCACCTCTCCCTCCCCTCTGCCTTTCAGGATTGTCTGTCTCCCGGGGTTCAGAGGAAACCTTAAAAAAGAGAGGAGCGTCCCAACTTGGCAAAGAATATGTTCTCACCACTTGGCTGAACGGGGGCTGAAAAGAAAAGTGAAGTTGCGACCAAAAGCAAAACAAAGACCAAAAGCAGAACTGTGCATTTGACACATCTCAGATTTTGTCCTGGCTTCCCACCTGGTACAAGAGGTGGCTGTGAGAAGTCACGGCAAACGTCCTGGAGAGTGTGGATAGAGTAGGGCCCCAGAGCCCTTTGGTCCTGGGCACGCCAGCAATGGTTGGGCAGCAGGAAGCCGGTGCAGGGCATTCCTTGGCACTCCTTGTACCTGGAGGCTCTCGGTTTGGGTCTCTTGCTTCTCCTGCAGGCCTGTGATGCTCAAAAGGCCATGGAGAAGGGACACAGCCCTGGTGTCATAAGGCCACCTCCATCTTGCTCACCCTCCCTCAGCCTCTAGCCAAAGGATGCAGAAAGCATGTAAAAATGGCCCCAAGCCCCCCTCCTCAGAGACAAGCCCCTCATTGGTCTTGGGTCAGGGGCTTGGCTCCAGTCTCAGCAAGGCCATGCCCAGGCCCCAGACCCCTGGCCTCTGCTGAAAGGAGCCCTTCTCCCAGGTCCTGAGCAGGGGTTCAGGGGAGCCCTGGAGGCACCAGCGGGGGAGGGGACTCTTGCAGGAGGACCTGCGGAAGTCATTGCTCATCCAGGCACCCATCTTGTCACCTTCGGTTGTTTCCGGCAGTGAGCATGTTCTTGTTTCCTTGTGAAAAGGTCTGGGTCACCTGAGGACACTTTTTGCAGTGATCCAGCTGGACTTTGTCTTCGTGTCACCGGATCTCTGTGTCCCCTGCAGGAGTGATGGCCATCATTTCCACAGTAACAAATACCCGGTAACTGAACTAGTTAGGAGGATTAAAAAAATAATTAAAAAAAACAACAACTCTGTGATCTATGAAATAATGTCTGATCTTCTGTTCTCTTTCAGAAAAGAAGAGAGCGACTGGTATCCCAACAGGGTTTCACCTCAGTTGACTGCAAAGAAACGTGTTTCACAGCAAATGAATGTGTAATAGGAAGCAATCATATGTATCTATATTCATCCGCAGGTAGAAAATATGTCCCCAGAGTAAGGTTTAGGGAAAGAGCATTGCAATCCAAAAGTAGTTAGGACTAATCACCTACTCATAGTATAGGTATAGGGATAACTCTAGCTATAAATTTAGGTTGGGTGTAGGTATAGGTGTTGGTACAGGTAAAGGGGAAGGTGTAGGTATAGATGCAGGTATGGGTACAGATATAGGTATAAGCATCATCATAAGAGAAGCATAGCAAGTCCTGAATCTAGTCCTCTATTAACACTTACTAAGCTGTTAGCAATCCTGCCTCAACCCTCAGCACCACCCTAGATACTGTGGGAGATATATCAAAAGAATGTAAAAACTTAAAAAAAATCTTATAGAAATGAAAACCTGATTTAGGAATTGTAATTATTCCTAAATCAGAAAACAACACAAAGAATTACTCTGACTAGTAAATACAGTAAAAACAATAGATGACATGTCTTAAGTGCTTACTGAATAGCAGGTCTTCGAATAAGTATATGTTACCTCAATAAATCCTTAGGAAAACAGATAATAATTGTTAGTAGAGCCACCCTGCAGAAGCAAAGGTTGAGGGGTCTGAGGTGGCCCAAGTTGCTGCAGTCAAGTCAGGATTTCAGGGTGTGTGAGGAAGCACCCCCCAGCCACCAGCTCTGCTCCATTCTGTGAGTGTACCAATGAGAGGGATCAAGAGTCAGTACAGTGGTCATTCAGAGAAGACACAGCGCCAAGCCCCAGAACAGTAGGAGCAGGTCAGAGCAGGACATGCACTGCCTGGTACCATGGTTGTCAAAGCCCGACCTGAACTTTAGCCAAGTAAAGAGAGAATGCTGGCAGCTGGCTCTGATCCTAGCCCCACGGGGGAGTTGAGAGTCCTGGGAAACTAGGTTTCTACCCCCAAATCTGTCCAACCTAGGTCTGGAAAGGTAGGTGACTTTTACAATGTCACATAGATCCCTTAGCTATAAAAATGGTAATTGGAAGAGACGCTGTGTAAATCTTGTCTTAGGGACAGGGGTCAGAGGAGGACATGGTCTAGCTCAGGATACAACTGGGAATGTATCCTAGAAGCTTATCTCCTTTGCAGGAGTCTCTTTGATTGAATGTACTTGAATACCTTGAATATCAGATCATCGCAGACCTGATACTCAACACCCAGCTGACATGTGCACAGTCACCTGAGCCGTGAAAGGCTTCTCAGCCTCCACGATTTGCCATTTGAGGCCCTGAGCTACCTTGAAGTAACCCAGATCTCAAAGATACATAAAATAAATGAAGTGCTGCCTCTCAGTTGTGTGAAACTGGAGTCAGAGAACGTGCTCCCTCTTAGGGAGATGAAGGTGGAGGTGAGCCTGGGGGATAGCAGGAGGTGAAGTAGCTGTGGAAGGGTGAGAGAAGTGGGTCCCAGTGGGGAAGCTGGAGCCAGGATTAGAACCCACATCTGGCTGAACCCAGAGCCTCAGCTCTTGCCTGGCTCTGTCACCTGCTCTGATGGCAGTGCAACTATTAGGTCACTTGGCTGCTTCTCTGAGTTGGGTCCGAATGAAAGGAAGGTTGGTTTGCACACAAAAAATCTCCCCTGCACACCGGCAAGCACAGTGTGACCTACAAGTCAATGTCGACTCTTCAGAGAGTTTCTGAAAGACACCACCAGCAACAAGGGAAAAAATACAATATGGAGGATTTAAGCAAGAGTGAGAAAGTAGCTGTTAGAGAATCCACAGTTATTCCTTTTAGCAGAAGGTACAGATCGTAAGTTCAACGAGTTTTGACAAAAAAATTGGATACCTGTGTAACTGCCACCCAATCAAAATACAAAATATTGCTATTACCCCAGAAATTTTCATTCTTCCCCTTTCTAGTCTGTTCTTGCCCTAGAGGCCCCCACTATTCTATCGCCGTTGATTAATTGGCCTTGCATAGATCTTGACATAATTGGAATCAGATAGTGTATACTCTTGCGTCTCACATCACAGGCTCTCCATGTTTGGGGGACTCTTTTATGTGGTTACAGATATCCATTTTTATTCTTTTTGTTGCGGGGTGTGATTCCAATGTGTCTATATATGTTACAATTTGTTCATACATTTTCCTGTTGATGGATGTTTAGGTTGCATTTGATTATTAACTGTAACTAACATACGCCTTTACAAGTCTTTTTAAGGTCATATGCTCTCATTTTTCTTGAGTTAACATCTAGCAGGGGAATGCTGAGTCACTGACAAGGGACATTTAACTTAATCCTCAAACTCTGTCAAAGAGTTTTCCAAGGTGAGTTTACAACAGCGAGAGTTCCGGTTGCTCCATATCCATTTGATGACTGTCTTTAACATTAGCTCTTCTGGTGAAATTGTGGCTTTTAACTGGCATTTTATTAATGGCTAATGATGATGGACATCTTTTCACTAGAATTTTTATTTTTGGCTTTTTGTTGTTTTGGACTTTTTTTTTCCATTTCTACACCTTCTTTGGTAAAACATCTGTTTGAATCTTTTGTCCATGCTTTTAATCAGATTGTTTGCAGGGGTTCTTATTATTGATTTTTGAGAGTTCCAGGGTACAAGCTTTGATATGTTCTGGTTATACAAGTGATTTGTAAGTAAGTGTTTTAAGTAGAGAGCTTCTCTTTTCATTCTCGTAACAACACTTCTCCAGAGCAAAAGTTCTTAATTTTGATGAAGCCTAATTTTCCAATTGTTTTTCTTTTATGGGCTAGGCTTTGAAGGCTATACTAAAAAATCTTTTCCTAAACCAAATTTGTCTTCTATTTTTATTTTTATTTTGCGAAGAGTTTTTAATCTTTAAATGGGTGTTGAATTTGGTCAAGTGGCTTCTTTTTCTTCTCTCCCTCTTCCTCCTCTTTCTGCACCTCCTCCTGACCGCTCCTCCTTCTCTTCCTTCTGACCATAGAGAAAGTGGGGTGTCTTTGCCAGAGACTGGGTAGCCTCTGAGCATGGTTCACTCCCTAGAAATGAGGTGGGACTTTGTCCACCATGGGGCCAAGAACTTTTATGAAGACGATAATTAATGTGATGAAGATAATCAAGGCCATGCTGCTTCACCCTCAATTCAGTCTGTTCAAGCCATGACTACAATCTGGACAATAAGATCCTACTTCTTCTTCTGCCTCTCTTCCCAACTTTTAGTGTCCTGGATGGGTTTATTGAGTTTTTAATTATAAAAGAATTTATTTTATTTAATGCAAAACTTCCTGGTGCTCTTTTAGAACACTGAGTTTCTTTTCTACATCTCAGGGGAAGTTTCCGCCACATAGGAGACTCAGGAGCACTGTCAGGTAGAATGAATTCCAGGGTGGATCTGAATTTTCCAATATGGTAGCCACCCACCACAGGTGGCTGTGGAGCACTTGAAGCATGGTTGATGTGAACGAGAAGCTGAATTCTTAATATCAATGAATTTAAAGTTAAGTAAGTATACAGGCTAGTGGCTACTCTGTTAGAGAGTCACTCTGAATAGGAGGCTTTCAAGGAGGAAAGAGAATCTTTACCATAAAGTCTTAAGATGGCCTCATCATATTTTAAGTAGTGTAAAATCTGCTAAACTATTGATATTTCTCTTAGTTTTACACTAAGTTGTGCAAGCTATACTAAGTCTTATTTTAAGATCCACCATATTCTGCAGTATCCACATTCTGCATACATAGCGATGATTTCTCCTAATTATTTGACTGAAAACATCTGGAAGGCTACATGCATAATAAATATAAAAAGACTTGGAGACAGGCTGACTCTGGTCCAAATCCTCATCCTGACACTTCCAATCTCAAATGACCTTCAGGTTGGAGGATCAACCTTCTTTACCCACGTCCATCTACAGGGGTGCAGCAGGGACCTGCTGTCCCTAAATGTGGTCTTCTCCCCTCTCCCCAGGCATGGGTGATTTATCTAGAAAGGACAGACAACCCAAACTGGAACAAGTGTACTCTTCCTGGGGAATTTGGAAAGAAAGAGAAACCAGGTGCTTCTGGTAGCTGAATCTGTAACATTAACTTTGAGTCCTGTTGGCTTCTTGTTTTCAAGAGATCAACTGCAAATTTCAAGGGGGCCAGTCTGCCTGAGAGAGAAGGGGCACAATGAGGCAGAGCAGGACACCAAGAAGAGGAAGGTCGAGGGTACTGGGAGTGTCCTCACCTGGGCAGAGGCTGGCCGTCCTGGGGAACCACACAGACCGGATGGCTAGAGGAAAGAGCAATTGTTGTGTTAAGCCCCTGAGGCTCTGGAATTGTTACGACCCTATAGTTGATTCCGGCCTCGTTCCCTCATCTGTAAGATGGGGCTGCGTGTAACGTAGGCAGTGTCCAGGAGATGCCTCTTGGAGCACCTGTTCCAGAGATGGCTTGAGCAGAAGCTGGCCATGGACAGCTACAGACCTTCCATTAACCTTGAAACAGCTTGGGCCTGGCACCCTGGCGCTGCGTGATCTCCTCCTCCTCCTCCTCCTCCTCCTCCTCCTCCTCCTCCTCCTCCTCCCTGATGCAGGCAGATGAGCAGTGACTCACAAACCGGCCCTTGGGAGACAGCAACTGGCTCTGCAGTTGGTGCTTCAGATAAAAAGGAAGGGAAATCCAAGGTTCCAGCTAACCCACGGGCACCGCCGAGGTAGGCGTGGAACATCCTTCCCACGGCCCAGGGGCTGCCCTTGGCTGACCTACGAAGGCTCACTTCACATCTGTGGGAATCTGGAGTGCCCCTGTTAGTGTGTGTGCACACACAGGTATGAGTGCATGTGTGCACAGAAATTCCTGCTGGGATGCAGCAGAGGGACTCCGTTGTCCTTATGTTCTAGAGTTCCGCTTGGCACTTTTTGCATTTGATGCTGAGCCCAAGGTCTACCGCCAGGGCCGGCTCCTCGCTCTCCAAGGGAGAGTGTTTACCCTGTCAGGAAGTGCTGAGGCGACCCTGGACAGACTCTATTGTTCTGCTGTGTACACGTACGAGCCTATAACAACCAATCCCACCATCATGTGCAACTATGGTCACCAATAAAAATGAGAAAAGATTTTTAAGAGGGACACATTTATGAGTTATGAGCTTGAAAATGAAAATAAGATCAGTTTGGCTTTAGGACCTGTTGAAATGGTCACGTTATCCTACAGCCGTCAACTGGACACTCAACAGAGGATGATTCCTGGTGGAACTGTGGAGGGGCTCCTCTTTCTCTCTGAAGTACTGAGGTCAAGGTCTCAGCAGGGAGCCATCGTAACTGTGGAGGTTTGCAGACCACAGCAGGTTCTTTGCACAGACCATGGTAAATTTCAGGCTTCACTGAAGTGTGAGGTCAGGGTCTCCGGAGTCTTGTCCAATCTTCAGAAAATGAGAAGCATTGCTGGGTAGAAAGGAGGCCTTCTGTCTTGGGGAGGGTCTCCAGTTTCTGCCCAAATCCTGTGTGCTTGCTTCAAGTGGTCTCTGACCACTGTCTAGAGACAGGCAGAAATGGAGGAAGAAAACAGGAATTGTTCATCTTTACTTTCAGACATTCCCGGTGGTCCCCAAGGTCAAGTCTACGGAGTGGCCATCTCCATAGACCTCCTTGCCTTGGTGGGGGCGGAGGCGGCTAGATTCCGTGCAAATTTATTCTGCCAAGCCATGATCCCCCAGATTTAACAGAACAGGACCAGAAATGTGTGTGTGGTCTACATAAGCTTCTTAAAAGCAGGCCGGGACCCTGTGCTTCTTCAGGATTGTAGTGAAACCAAACTGCAAAGAGACTCTGGGACTAGTGGGGAAGACAGAGTCTGCACCTCCTTCCTGTTGTGCTGACCAGGGCCCTCCTGCCCCTTTCCCCAGGAACACTTCATTTGTGAGCGAGAAACACGGGTTTCCATTAAGGGCAGCTTATAAAATTGAGTGGCTGGTTCTTTAGCTTCTCGCATGTTGGAGTTCTTCTTGTACAGTGTGGTGATTCAGAGAGTTTATTTGGTTATTTGTTTTCTTTTTCATCTCAAGGGGGATTTTAATGAGGTTGACTCTCAGTTATGTGGGTTATTGAGTTTGTCTGCTGGCAGCTGAGCTGGGCCTGGGGTAGGGAGTAGAGGGAGTCAGCCAGATGCTGGAGGTGCTGCTAAAAGAGCAGGGTTTATATACAAAGTGTGGGCCAAGATACGAGGTCAGGGCTTGTTGACAGATTTGATATGGAACCCCAAGAACAAACGCAGCACTAAAAAATGACAAAATCATTGAATTTGCAGGGAAACGGATGGCACTAGAGCAGATTATGCTTAGTGAAGCTAGCCAATCCCTAAAAAACAAATACCAAATGTCTTCTTTGATATAATGAGAGGAACTATGAACATAGCAGGGAGGAAGAGCAGGAAGAAAAGATCAACATTAAACAGAGACATGAGATGGGAGAGAAAGGGAGAGAAAAGGGAAATTGCATGGAAATGGAGGGAGACCCTCATTGCTATACAAAATTTCACATAAGAGGTTGTGAGGGGAACGGGAAAATAAACAAGGAGAGAAATGAATTACAGTAGATGGGGTAGAGAGAGAAGATGGGAGGGGAGGGGAGGGGAGATAGTAGGGGATAGGAAAGGTAGCAGAATACAACAGTTACTAATAGGGCATTATGTAAAATTGTGGATGTGTAACCGACGTGATTCTGCAATCTGTATATGGGGTAAAATTGGGAGTTCATAACCCACTTCAATCTAATGTATGAAATATGATATGTCAAGAGCTTTGTAATGTTGTGAACAACCAATAAAAAAATAAAATAAAATAAAAAATAAAGGATAACCCCAAGGTTGCCTAGCCTACAGTAGCCTTCACACAACCGATAGGTGATATGATCCCATAGAGAATTATGGGATTGTGTCATGATTGTATACTTTCTAGTATCCATGTTTAAAAAATGAAATTATTTTAATATGTTTTATTTAACACAATGAGTCCCAAACATCATGTTTAAAAATTAGTGATGCTAGCCGTGGCGGCTCACACCTGTCATCCCAGCAGCTCAGGAGGCTGAGACAGGAGGATCACGAGTTCAAAGCCAGCCTCAGCCAAAGGGAGGCGCTAAGCAACTCAGTGAAACCCTGTCTCTAAATAAAATACAAAATAGGGCTGAGGATGTGGCTCAGTGGTTAAGTGCCCCTGGGTTCAATTCCCAGTAATACAAAATAAGATAAGATTAATGACGTCTTATATTATGTTTTGTTTTTCATGTTAAGTCTTCTACTTTCAGCACAGCCGTGGGGGGGGGGGGGGGGCAGGCACATCCCAAGTGGTCCACGGCCACCTGTGGCTGGCAGCCATCCAAATGTCCAGATCAGGGTGAAGGAGTAGGATGATGTAGGAGCGGTGGGAAAGATGGCTTGTTTAGAGAGGAAGTTGATAACCTTTGCCACGTCATGATCAGGATCGTGGTGGGACGCCCTAGAGGTGACGGCTTAAAAGAGATGTGGAACTGGGTTGGAGAAGAGGATTGGCCACAGTGAGTCAGAGGGAATAAGAGGCCGCAGCTACTGTACCCCACAGCAGATGCCCCCACACTGTTCCTCGTTGACAGCTTTTGAAACTGGAAATATTGGGGACTCTTGCTGTCCTTTCTCTTCCCTGGCATCTGCCAACCTTCAAGCCATTTTCCTGTATATGCCAAGGGTTCAGGTTCAAGGTCTCTGTGCAGGAACCATCTGACACCATCTGTTGAGATCCCGCTCTCGGGGGGGCAACCACGGTCCTCTCTAGCCACCATTTCTGTGTCTCGCAGGGGTGAATATCCATTGTGATACGTTTCTACCTTGAAAACACCGATTTCTCTATTTCCAAATCTCACGCATGTGTGTGTGTGCCTGCACACATACACACTCATATACACACACACTCAATCTACAATAGCTTCCCATTACTTTTCTTCAAAATAGAAATCTTTTTATTTTCTATTATACAAGTAGTACATTCTCACTGTGAAATTATCAAATAATACAGAAGTTTACATACTACCAGAAAATAAATGTATTCTTAGCCAACCTTAACCATTTTTTATTTCTTATAAAGAGGCATCATACTGTACCATATCATACCATTTTGTAGAATCTACTTTTTCTCTTAAATGCATGTTTTAAAACTATCCCTCCACTTCAGCCTTTTTAATGGGTACATAGAACTCAGTTTTATGGTTGTTCCACAATGTATTTATTTGTCTAATCTCTTACTGATATTTATGTTGCTTCAAATTTCTTTTTTTCTTTTTTTTTTTGTTTTGTTTTACTGAATGATACTACAACGGATCCTTTAACATGCATCTCTGCACAATTGTCAGGATTTTTCCTTCATGCAAATACTATTTCTCATGTGAAACTGTATCATGAATATTATGAACATTTTAAGGATCTCAATGAACATTCTCAAAATGTTCCACGAGGCTTATATTCATTTATATTCCTTTCAGCAACACAAGAGTTCCTTTTTCTAACTCCACATTAGCATTAGTTATTTTCATTCCTTTTAATCTTATCCATCTAACAGGTGATAAATATCTCATTATGTTTGCACTTCTCTGATGACTCATGCAGGAGTAACTTTTAAGTATGGATTGGACATTTGTTTTCTTCTGTGAGTTACCTGTTCATGCTCTTTGCCCATTTCTGTATCAGGGTTCTTACCTTTGTTTTAACTTAATGGTACCAACAATCTGTCCATAATATGTGTGGTAGCTCATTTTCCCAACTGTTTGTTTTTGAGTTTATCCAGGGTGCTTTCCTTACTGTCCCATTGCCGGTAAGATCAGGCTAAAAAAAATCAGGTGGAGAAGCTGCGGCTGGGAATGGGTGACAGATATGACAATGGGAAGACAGTGCTCCCCAGCAATCTACAGGAACTATTAAAATCTTTTAATTATCTCTACATTTAAGTTCTCCTTTTGTTAAGCATCAAAGAGTAAGTCTGTGTTTTCATTGAGTCTCTAACCAGTAAAAAGACAGAAAATCATTCTATTTTCCCTTGTAGACTTAATTCAGGATTTTCTTGAGAGGAATGCCACTAGGGATATAGAAAAGAAACTGGTCTTGGAAAAGTAACTTTGCTACTTCAGAAACAATGGCAATAATCAGTTGAAACAAGTTTCTTCCCCAACATTCTCATTTTTATTACAGATGGGAATTCTAGACTACATTGAGCATAGCATTTATTCCACCTTCTTTATTCTAAGCGCTTCTGGAAAAGAAAGAATTTGTTGCGGGTTGGCCATCGGGCAGGAGCATGCAGAAGTTGGGTATTATTCTAAGTGCATTCTTTACAGCCATGGAGGCCCAAAGCCTGGACACAATAAATGTACAAAACACAATGAGCACCGCTGTGTTTTGAGGGGCTCACAGCCTGAGTCCACAGCTATGCGAATGCCCTGGTGCAGTGGTGGGTGAACTATAGTGGGGGGTCCATCCTCCCCGGAAGGATCCTAGCAGTTCTCTGAAGTGGCAGCTCTCAAGCTGAGTCTGGAGAGAAAGTATATAATCAAGCTCAAATCTAGAAAAGCAGATTTCAATTAAGTACAGAGGAAAGACAGATGTGATTCCAAAGACCAGGAATTCTAACAACACTACCACATTCAAGATGTTCTGCTAAGGGCATAGTTTGAGCCACAAAAATACAGTGAGAATTTTCTATGCACAGAGCAACCCAGGAAGAGAGGTTGTGGGAATCAGCCTGCTGGTGTTCCTGGCTCCAACAGGGGTCAACCTCCTGATGGGACTTCTTTTCAAAATAAGATGCATTTTCAAGCTATAATAATAACTGCTCTCATCTGCCCTTCGTACTTTCCAGTCTCAGGCATCTTACATGTGATAGCTCCTCCCATTCTCACATAAACCCCAAATCTTCATTTTGCAGATAAGGAAACTGAGGCAGGAAGCATTTAAGCCAGTTATAAAAAGTCTTCCGGCTCATAGGTGGGAGAGAAAAAAATTGAAGTTGACTGATGTGAACTCACGCATTGAGGCTTGAATACCTGTGCTGGCCATGACCCATCTACCGCAGGTGCATTGAGCATCTACTAAGTTCCAGGTCTGTGTTGAGCACTTCCATGTATGGTCTCACCCTGCCAGGCTGGGAGTCAGGCACTATAATAAGGAGAAAGATAAAACTGAGCACTGAAGAGTTGATTTGCTTGCCCAAAGTTACAAAGTAGGATGTGGCAAAGCCAGAATTTGAACCCAGGGACAATGACTCTGGAAAGGGCCAGAGCTCCCAAGCATATTATGAAAGGACACGATTTAGAAGCAAGGAGGTGACAGCCCCACGACTCTCAGCATTGGGTTTACCACATCTGCCTTCCCAGTTCCCCTTTCCAGCCCTGTAAACAGGAGAAAATTCAACAGATGGTTGGCCAACATTTAAGGGAGGCTGTAGGAACTGAAAGTGACAAAATTAGCTAAAAAGAAATGGGGGACAGGCATATATGAATGTCCTAGTTATCCCAAAATGGAGAGGTGGGCTTTATTCTCCACGGCTTCCGAGGTGAGAATAAATGGGATTTTCCAATAGCAGATTCATAACTGTTTATGGAAGTCATGAGTTTCCTGATAATGGGGATTTGTTTATGTGTTTTGTTTTGTCTTCAATTTGAGGAAAACAGGAGGGAAAAAACTCAGAAAACTTAAAGAGGGGAATTCTGTACAAATGAAAAGTGGGAGGGAAGAGAGGTGGGAGAGAAAAAGAGGGAGAAGGGGAGTTACACAGAAGATGGAAGGAGAACCTCATTGTTATACAGAATACATATATGATGTTGTAATAAGAAAAATTTTTTTAAAAGTGTGTCACATTAGATTGGATAGAGAGAAAAGATGGGAGAGGAGGGGAGGAGTAGGGGGGACAGGAAGGGCAGCAGAATAGAATAGACAATATGATTGATGTATGTATATTCCATGTATGTATTATATGTCAAAATGCATTCTACTATCATGTATGACTAAAAAAAATAAATAAATAATTTTTTAAAAAAAGAAAAGTGGGCAGAATTTGCCTCTAAGGTCAGTCTCTCCTATGAGCTTATTGAATCTTAATCATCTTCAAACATCCTCAGTGCCTTTTAAGAAAATTAATATATGACAGAATCAAGACACGGAAGTTCATTAAAAACTGTTCATTCAGCATCCTATTAACCAGCATTTGCATGTTTTATCAATTCTTTTTTGGTGCATGGGGTTGATAATGACACTCCTAAGGAAATAAAGCATCCTTCGTATTTTAATAGAGAGATTGGATCACGTTCCCTTGTAATTGACTGGCGAGGGTGTTTGGTGGCAGTCTGATTCTTTTTGAAAAGTCGTGCTCTGTGAATGATAATAGTTCCCCTTTAACCAGAACAGATGATTAACCAGGATAACCTGCCTGCGAGCCACGGCACACAGCAAACATTCCAGAAGTTTCCAAACTCAAGGACTAAGCCCGGTAGTGTGTGACCCAGTTTCCCAACACAAACTCAGAGGCAGCAGATGCCAGTTCACTGCCTCCCTTGCCGGGACCTGACTTGCAAAGGGTCTTCTTTGAACATTGTGTGGCTTATTCAGCCACATGATGGGCAGGAGGGCTACTGCTTCTAAGTCAGTTTGCAAGGACATGGAGGTGGGGCGAGCCTCAGTGCACAGAGGTCTGTTCTTTGGAACTGTCTGGTGGCCGCGTGGGTGTGCCAGCCAGCAGAGAGATGTTCCAAGGGAATCCCCGCCAACCCAGCGAGACCTCCAGTAGAGATCTTCCCAGAGATACCAGCTCACGGAGTTCAGGGGAAGCACCGGACGCCCTGAGCAGCGTGTCCCCGAAGCAAGGCACGTTCACATCCCAGCGTCCTCACCTGTCCCTTCTGGCTGCTCTAATCACTGACTTATGACCTTGAAGATTCACTGTGTCAGGCTGGCCAGCCCCGCAGTGCTCACCCAGCCCCTGGGACTGGCCTGGCACAACTTCTGGCCTGTGTCCTGTGTCCAGAGGGACTGTGAGCAGCCCGGGGAGCAGGGCTGGCTGCCCAGACCCGGGGCAGAGATGGGCTGGCTGCAGGCCGCCTGCCACCCTCCGCCCTTCCTCTACGTCTGACCTGTGGCTGGATTGTCACTGGCCCGTTCCCAGGAGATCTCCTGCCCCCTGCCAGCGTCCCACGCCCGTGCCACGCGGCAGCCTGCTCCCAGGATTCATCCAGGGCTCTATAAATGCAGCTGTGCTCTAGGGACAGCACACTGGACCCCCGGAGTCGACAGGCTGCGATCTGGTCCCCCGCCAGAGCTTCCTGGGTGGTCCTGAGGCCGGGAGGTCTGTTTCCCCAGCTGCCACCAAAGCAACGACTGCACCTGGACTGCATCCCCTAGAAAATGAGCGTGGGAGATAAATAAATAGGTATGCAGGCCCCTGTGAGCTGGGAAAGCCACCGGCAGCACAAACAGGGGATCAGTGGTCTCAAGAGGAAGGGCATTCCGACCAGGACCACCACCTGGGGAAGCTGGGGGACACTACCCTCAGTGAATGAGCCTGTCACTAAAAGGCAAAGTCCATGGACAGAAAGTAGAAAGGTGGTGGCCAGGAGAGCGAGGCTGGGAGGACAGCACTTGGGGTACTGTTGATTAATAGGTCCAGCGTTTCTGTTTGAGGAAAATGAAAAAAAAAAAAAAAAAAGCCCTGGTTGCCGTGACAATGTGAGTCCATCTGCCATCGCTGAACTAGACATGAAACAACAGTTAAGACTGGGCTGGGGTGTAGCTCAGGAGTAGAGCTCTTGCTTAGTATATGTGAGGCCCTGGGTTTGATCCTTAGTGCTGCAATCAATCAATCAATCAATCAATCAATCATAAAAATTTAAAAAGTGAAAATAAGTGGTTAACATGGTATATTTAATGTTTGTGTATATTTTATCACAATTTTTTTTTAAAAAAAATAGGTGACAAAAGCTTTGTACCTCCAAGAGGCTATTTTGTTTTAGCATCATCTCTGAGACTTAACCGCAGCTAAACATTGACAAGGGCGATCAGGAAAAGGACTTCGATTTGGTGATGGGACTCCTGGCCTTTATCATGTTTCATACTCCTAGAAGATTGTCCCCCTGACACAGGAGAACATGGGTCCTCAGACTGCAGGGCACCTGGCCCTGGAGAGGAGGTACTGGGACTGCTAGGGAGCTGCTCAGCTCCCGGAGCCTCCCTCTGTTTGTAATTTCGACTCTCCTCACCCACAAAGAGACATAAAGAGCCCCTCGTGTGCCAGAGCAGGAAAGCAGGGACGGGCATGTTCCTTGAGAGGCTCTGGAGTCTTCCTCCCCTCCGTCTCCACGGACCTCAGCTCCTCCTCCCCAGAGAAGGCCGGGACCACCAGGAGCCCGCATTGTGAGCCACGTGCATGAGGGCCTCTCCTCTAGTCTCCAGGGACTGGAGAGGTGGCTTTGGCCAAGGTCACCTGAGATCAGCCATGCCCTTGTTCCTGAATCCAATGACCCTTTCCTACTTTCTGACCCTCTCTTCTGTTAGTTTCTGGGTTTCTTTTTCTTTCTTTCTTTTCCCCCCCTTCTTTGCTGGGAATTGAACCCAGGGCTGCCAGGCATAACGACACTCTACCACTGAGCTAATCCTCCCAGGGCCCCAGCTGCAGCCCTGTGGTAAGAGGGCAGCATCTCAGCACAAGGCACCCTGATGTGGGGACGGAAGAGTCCCTGTCACAGGTGTTCTTGCCAGGGTTAAGGAAACCAACAAGACAGAGAGTCACCCTTGGGTCAGTAACAGCAAGGAGCCTTGCGTACCGGACCCAAGGAGATGTTGTTATCTATAACTGGGCAGAGGGGTGGGGGCCACATGGCTGGGGAAAGGCAAGCCAGGCAGGACTATGGTGTGCACCAGGAGAACAGGGCCAGCCTGAGGCCCCGGCAGAGAGCAGGCTGGGAAGCAGGTAGCCCAGTGTCCTTCCACTTCTACTCTCCCATCTGCTCCTGGCCCCTGTGGGCCAAATCCTCCTGGGAACTTAAAAGTTTATGTGTTGAACACCTGAATCCCAGCAGCTCAGGAGGCTGAGGTAGGAGGATCGCAAGTTCAAAGCCAGCCTCAGCAAAATATCGAGGCCCTAAGCAACTCAACCAGAACTTGTCTCTAAATGAAATATTTTTAAAAGGGCTGGGGATATGGCTCAGTCGACAAGCACCCCTGGGGTTCAATTCCCTGGTATCAAAAAAAAAAAAAGCCTCACGAGGGCTGAAGGCCAGGTTTGAGAGACCCTGGGGAACACTGAGAAGGAAGGGACCGCCCTTGGTTTGTTGTGAGCCACTTTGGGTTCCATCTTCCATCTTCCCTACCTTTCTCCTTCCTGTTGAATGGAGAAAGTTTGATTGATAGCAACAAATAGCCCCAAGACTGGTCTTGAGACATGGGTATGATGACGACCTGGAAGGCCCTGGAGAAATTCTCCTTGCAGTGGCCTTAGGGACACTGTAGCAGGAAACTGGTGAGAGTGGAGGGATCTAAGCCAATGTGCTGTGACCAACAAGAAGAGCCACGTGCCCTGTGCTCTGCTCACCAAAGGCAGGCTCTGAGTCCTTCACAAAGCCCTCGCAGCGCTTCTGTTCACAGAAGAGAGCTCCCCACGTCCATTTCACAAATGGGGGTGCAGAGAATGGTCTCCCCACGTCCATTTCACAAATGGGGGTGCAGAGAATGGTCTCGGCCCAATCCAGACTCCAGGGAGGCAGAGAAGCTTTTTTCGCTGCTGTGACTAAAAGACATGACAAGAACAACTGTCAAGGAGGAAAAGTTGATTTGGGGGCTCAGAGGTCTCAGCCCACAGACAGCGGGCTCCATTCCTTGGAGCTGGAGGTGAGGCAGAACATCATGGCGGACAGCGTGGTGGAGGGAAGCAGCGGAGAGTCCACTCACCAGATACAAAATGTATACCCCAAAGGCACGCCCCAGCACCCACCTCCTCCAGCCTCCAGTGAGCACCCAGCCCATCCATCGGGGATCCATCGCTGATTGGGTCAAGGCGCTCATAAGCCGATCGTTTCTCCTCTGAATCTTGTGGCTTTGTCTCACTCACTAGCTTCTGACCACAACCGACCTCAAGCAGAGCTCTGACTGGCCCCTGCTGCTGTCTCGGGAGGGTCTCCCTGGCCCTCCTGGGGACACAGGCCACAGGGATCCTTCCCACTCACTGATTTTTTTCAAAAACAGCTCTCAGGTGTGAGGGCCTCCAAACAGGCACCGTGCAAAGACATCCCTGGGTCCTTTTCAGTGTGACACACGTGGACATGCTATTTTAAAAATAAATGAATGAAGGCCACAGCCTAAGTTCAAGGCCGGGTCAGCTGAAGGGTGGCGGCTTCTGAAGGGTGGTGCCTGCTCTGGAGCCAGCCTGCTGCAGGGGATGGCGGGAGGACAGGGACTCCAGTGCACTCCTGGTCTCCAAGGACTGGGCAAAGGCAGCCTTTTTGAAAAGGAAAATGGAAAGCAGACGCTCAGGGCTTTCGAGAAGTTCCCCCCAACAGGGTCGAGCTGTCGGGCCTCAGGGTGGGGTGGAGCCTTGGTGTCCCTGTGTCCACGGGACTGAGGCAGAGGAAGTGCGGAAAGAAGGGAGGGGACGGGGGAGGGAGTGACAGGGACAGGAAGAAGGGAGGCCAGGAGGGAGGGAGGAGGGCAGAGGACAGAAGGGGAAGCTGAGGTACAGGGAAAGGAGGAGAGGAGGGAATTTCCCCCTCTTCCCCCAAGACAGCAGGTCCCTGCTGCCCACGCCCTCCCGCCAAGTCTGGAGGAACCAGCTGGAGGCGCGGGCCCCAGGCTCCGGACTCTCAGACCCCTACCCACCCCAATCCATTCGCCCTGGGTCCTACCTGCTCGGCCTGAGCAGGTGCACCCTGAAGGCAGGCTCGCCCGCATTCCTCCCATCCACCACAGGCCACCCCCCCATGGTGACACACCCTCGCCCCCAGGGGCCTCGGGCTGGCACCCCAGGCGTCTGTCCGTCCCATCCGTTAGTGGCTCCCGGCCCCCTCTGTGCACATCTCTGGAAACTGCACCCTTCATTAACTCTCTCCATTAAACCCTTTGGGCTGGGTCTTGGGTTTCTAGCCAGGACCTTGACGGACCCTTTTTTTTCCCCAGCTCTGATTGCTTCCCCTCTACGTCGGGCATGAGATACTTTTTTGGCAAAGCTGTTAGTAAGGTAAGTGAGATGGCCTACGTGGGGCATCCGATGAGGGCCAGGCACAGTATTCAGGTGACAGCTGCCCCGGTGGGCCTCCTCCTGGGGTCATCTGACCCACCTCTTCCCACCTCTGAGCTCACTGCTGACCTACAGCGGTTTCCCATTGTCCCTACACTGGCTGTTTGTCTTCCTCCTAGGATTGTTACTATAATTCACTGCGTTCCCTTGACAAGGAACAGCTGTGGAAAGGCTCGTGAGGGCTTCTCCCTGTTCCTTCCCACTGATTATCCAGGACTCTGATCTCCTGTCCCACCCCGGACCTCGAAAACACTGAGGATTTGCAGAAGAAAAGAACTTAAAAAGCAGAGAAGATTATGGGATTGTGTTGTTTTGTTTTAAAACACTTAAAAATGTGGGAGGCTTACATTTCTATGGAGTCATCTTTTAGGCAGGGAAGCACCCGTGTATTGATTTCTACATTCATGGCCCAGATCTGATGAAGTTAGGAATTAAGAGTTCCTTTCATTCATCCAATACATTTTGTTGAGCATCTAGTATGTGCTGCTCACTGTCCTGGGCACCAGGCACTAAACAGTGACTGGAAAGAAGTTCCCTCTGTCTTTTTTATTACAGTGGAGTGGAAGGAAATGGAGAACCACCCTGTAGGTGGTAGGTCAGGTAGTGATGTTCCCTAAGAAGGAAAAGCAGAGCAGGAGAGGGGTGGGGAGGGTGTAGGTGCTGTTTTAGATGAGATGGCCAGCAAAGGCCTCTTTGATGAGGTGACAGAATTAGGAACATAAGTTTCAGAAGTCAGTGAATCAGGAAAAAGGGAAAGCCGATAAGAAGGCCCTGAGGCAGCAGAGGCCCAGCAGGTGAAGAAGAGGAGAATCAAGAAAGCCCATGAGCCCTAGCAGAGTCGGAGATGAGGTCAGAAAAGCAACGAGAGGATGAATCACGTTGGCCCCCACAGACCACGGAAAGGACTTTGAGTGTTGCTCAGAATGTGCTGGAGGCTCCTTGGAACATACTGAGCAGAACATGACACACTCAAGGTTTTAGAAGGCGCCCCTCGCTGCTGGGTGGAGACACGCCTGGGGAGGCAGGGCCGAGGCAGAGGCCCGGTGTGGCCACGGCACCAGTCCAGCACGAGCTGACGGACCCTGGGCTCCAGTTGACATGCACTCAATGATTGACAGTTCCCTTCTCTCACCCACATCCGCTGTCTGCTTTTTCGTCTGTTCCTTTTGATCCTTGGCGGACACTGTTTCGTATTCCACAATTAATTACAAAATACGGACTTTCTTAAATGGAGCAGAGTGTTGACTAAAGTTGCGTTACCAATGTGTTCTTTTATCCCATGCGCTCTAAAGAAAGAAATATAAGATTATTTTTTCAGCCTAAAAATCCTCCTAGCAATCTCAGATTTTTGAGACATTAAAAGCATGTCAGAATAGAAACGGAGAACCCTGTTGGATGATCTTTTCTTGTTGGAAAATGGTGTTTAATCATCTCTAAAGTGCTCATGTCAGACTTTCAGAAGTCATCCTTAAAAAGGAATGATTGTGGAGCTCGTTTGGGGGGATTGAATCATAGTCTAAATTTACAGGAACTGAAGGTTTTCAGTTTTATTAATAAAAGTTCCTTACTTAAGGAGAAAGCAGACATGGTATTGGTGTGCACTGCATTGTTTGGAATACTGGATATCCAATATCTCACTGTTATGGTTTGGATACGAGGGGCCCCCCAAAGCCCTGTGTGAATGCAGGAAGGTTCAGAGGTGGAAGGATTGTTTGAGCTGTAACCTAATCAGCCCATCCCCAGTTTTAAACTAGGGACCTGTAGGCAGGGAGGCCGTGGCTGGAGGAGGAGGGTCCCAGGGGGCATGTCCTGGAAGGGTTGGCCTTTCCTATGTCCCCTCCGCCACACCTCTTCTTGGGTGCCATGAATGGATGGGGCAGTGGTCTTATGTCACACCCTTCTGCCATGATACTCTGCCTCATCCTGGACCCAGAGCAATGGAGTTGAGTCACCAAGGACTAAACCTGCCGCAGTCTGGCTGGGCACAAAATCACGAGCCACTCAAACAGGAACAAACTTTATTTTGAAACTCCCGCCAATGCTCCCGGGAATTCCCTCCTACCGCACTTCCCCAACCAATGGGAGTCCCTAGCAGGCCAAGGTGGACAGCAGGGGTCTAATATCCATTTGAATGCAGATCTTAACATAATCATATCATCTCAATGGCTAGCTGGCGTCACCTTTCAACCAAAAATGCCATGCATCATTACTACTTGGCTATGGCTCTTAGCATAAACCTCTGGAACTGTGTACCAAAACCAACTTTTCCTCCTCTAAGTTGTTCTTGTCAGGTACTTTGGTCACAGTGAGGCAAAAGCTGACTAAAACACCCTCCCTAACTACCAGTTCCTACAGAGCACTTATACTTCCTGGCCATGTCAGGCTTGACCACTTAGTTTGTGGTGGCCAACGAAGTGTGAGTGGAAAGTAGCTTGTGCCTCTTCTGAGCAGAAGGTTTAAAAACTATCACATGGCCTCACGGATGCTTTTTCCCCTCTGCCATGAGGTAGACAGACTCAGACAGGGGCCCCTCCTTCAGCTTCGGCTTTACAATAAAAACCACACAAAGTAGAGCTCAAGTGTCCTCCTAACTGTGACCCGAGAGAGGAAAAGGTCTTCTTTTTCTTAGGACATTGAAAACGGGGAATTGTTTGTTACTGCAGCACAACTCAACCTGAGTAGACTGATCAAGGTATTCAGAAGTCCCTCCTCATCCACAGGGAATATGTTCCAACACCTCTGAAACCGTGAATAGGACTGAATCCTAGGTATACTACTTTTTACTATAGGTACACATATACAGTGGTGATCAAGTTTCATTGGGGCAGTAAGAGATTGCTATAGCTTAGATTGACGTGGATTGAATGTCCCCCCAAGGCCCAAGTGTCCAGGCTTGGTCTCCAGCTTAGTGCTGTTGGGAAGCGATGGATGCTTCAACAGGTGGGGCCCAGTGGAAGGTCTTGGTTCATTTGGGGTAGGCCTTCAAAGAGATGTAGGACTCAGATCTCCTCTTCTCTTGTGCATCCCAGCCGTGTGGCAGCAGCTTTGCTCCACCACAGGCTCCTGCCATGATGTGCTGCCTCGCCACAGCATGGTATTGGTGTGCACTGCATTGTTTGGAATATTGGATATCCAATATCTCACTGTTATGGTTTGGATACAAGGTGCCCCCCAAAGCCCTGTGTGAATGCAGAAATGTTCAGAGGTGACGGACCTGTCAATCATGGGCTGCAATCATGAGCCAAAACAAACCCTCCCCATTTATCAGTTCTTGTTGTTACAGTGATTGAAAGCTAACATAGATCAAGAACAGTAACTAATAGGAAAATAATTATAACTATGTAGTATAATAAAAGTTATGTGAAAATCATCCTTTTCTGCTCTCTCAAAATATCTTAATACCTCGTATCACTGTATTTTTAGACCACAGGTAACTGCAGATACTGAAACTGGAAAGCAAAACTGTGGATCAAGGAGGATTAGGATACACCTGGACTTTATCTATTTTTGTTTCAAATGAGTGAAGGCCTGGAGGAGGTCTGTGGCTTGCACTAACACGAAAAAATAATAACCTAGAGAAAACTTCAGTGGCATTTAGAAGACTTCCTAAAGTCTCTAGCAGTTTCTGTTTCCTCCAGCTTACTCTTTGGGGACGGGAGGGGGGGGTCTAATCCAGGAAATCTCCAAGGTGCAATTTCATGTGGACCGTCCCATTCAATTTCTCAACCTGGGCCCCGGGCTATAGACAATTTCCCAGTCCTTGAAAGCAGTGAGCTGATTTTGAATATGCTGGCCCGCGGAGCAAGTGAAGAGAGAGGGATGAAATGTCGTGTCCTCCGGCAGACTAGGCCGTCTTGGGAGATGTTATTATCCCAGCCTGCCTCCCAGATCCTGAATTGAGTTTTGGCAAAGTCTATCAATAACTTAGCATTTCAGGGAGCGTTCTGAAGTTACTCGGAGATCCTCTTAAGTGTGTATATAGATCGGGTAATTTATATTCCCCCAGTTTGAAAGTCCTCAGCAGTTAGTCAATGCACTTAGCAACACAAATCTAGACTCCTTCACTTGACCTTGTAAGTTCAAAGGCATGAGCCAGCGCGGCTTACACACTGCCCGCCTATCTCCAATCTGCTCTTTCTCTCTTCTGCACATGCTGGTCCTCCTTCAGATTTCTGAATACTTCAAAATCTCTCTTACATGAGCAATGCAATTATTATTTCTTCCTTCTGGAACATTCCTGACTCTTCACCCATTGAATTTCCCAAAGCATAAAAGATGCTTCCTGAATAGTTGGGTTCTCCAAAGAAGGGGTAGAAGCAATACCATGCTCTAGCAGTTCATGTGCCTAACTGCTCTTGGGATAGTCAGGAAAGCAGAGAAGACGGTCAGGGGAATCCTCCTCCACCCTTGCTCAGGTTTTCCCCAAACTTTGCCTTTAGACTATAGCTGTGACCCTTTTTGGAAGAGACTCAACCAACTGCCACTGAAATCCACCCTGCGAATAAGAGGCACTAACCCCAATTAATATCAATGGCCCACCTCTTTATTTTCTAAGTTCTCTGTCCCCGCCCAGTTCCATTTTCCTCTGGATTGCTGTCTGGTTCCTTCTGTGTAGCCAAATGACCGACACACAATCAGAAGGCAAATTGCTTTATGATAGGAAGTGGAGATCTTATCTTCCTTAAGTGGCAGGACTATCACCAATATAATTTCCCTTGCATAATAGCTCTCCTGTGAAGTGTAGCTATTTTAAGCCCTACATTTGATCGTTGTCACTTGGTTCCCTAAAACCTACCTGGGTCCTATTGTCAATATCTTGGCTTCCTTTATTTCCTGCAGATCTTCACTCCAAAGGTGGGGGGGTAGGGGAAGTCAGGCTGCAATGAATTATTTTATTTGCCTGTTTAATATTCTAGATTACTCCAGGCACCATACTTAAAGCCAACCTGAGGAAAGATGAAAAATGAGAACGTTGAGAGATGATTGGCCACGAGGCTGTTTACTTGGCTTTAGAATTTTAAAAAAGGCCCTTTAGCAGGCTGAGATCCATTTGCAAGGACTGCAGTGCTCTTTTTCTTTGGGACATTCTCAACGACAGCCAAAGCACTTCTCTCTGCATTCAACAGTGGTGTGCACAGACAGCCCTGTGCACGAGCACACACTCTTACCCTTTTGCACACACGTGTGAGCCAAGAAAGATGCAGGGCCCCTTCTGCAAACTGACAATAAATCTCTATAGAGCTACATCCAGAGACCATGCCTATCAGGCACTTGGAACATGCCTCATGCTTGGTTAGTATCCAAACCTCAAGGTTTCTTTACTTTTTAAAACTTGCTATCATAAGCATCATCCCCATTAAAATACTCCAGCTCTTCCAATCCATCACACACAATATAAAATATTATTACTGCTGTTGCTAATAACTTCAGATAGATCTTTGATGCCTTATTGTATGTCAGAAACTGGACTAAAGAATTCACTTGGGCTATATAATTTAAGCTTTTTTTAAAAAAATGCTACAAGATAGATTATGATGGTTTTCTGGCAGTCGTAATAGTAGGAGTATTAATTTTATGATCTTCCAGATCTTAAAACTAAGGCTTAGAGAGGATGACTAACTTGTGCATGAATCTCACAGCTGGGAAAGCATCTTGGATTCAATGAGTATCCTCTGAAGCCCATGGGTGAAAGCTTGGTACTGTTGGGAGGTGGTGGACCCTTTAAGAGGTGGGAGGTCCTTAGGTCTTGGGGGCTTATGAGACCCTAGTCTCTTTCTCTTTCTCTTTTCCTGATTGTAAAGCGAGAGCCATTTGCCCCCAACACACACACACACACACACACACACACACACATATTTTGTGCACTTTCCACTTTTGTGCAATGTTGCCATTGGGCACACCCTCCAGAGGGCTCAGAGAAATGGGCCTGCCAATCTCAGACTGCAACCTCCAAAATTAGCAGCCAAAATAAACCTTTTCTTTTAATGAGTTAGTTGTCTCAGGAATGGAAAGCTGGCTGGTGCACAAAGAGCGGAGGTGAGTTTCCAATCCCAGTCCTTGGGCTCTGGGATCCGCGCTTAAATAGAAATCGGTGTCTCACTATGGAAGTTACTCGGCCAAGGGCTGGAGGAAGGAGAAGCCCCTGCTCAAATCGGCCTAAATCAGTCACTATTTTACCTAATAAATTCAACTCTCCTGAGAGGACACCCTCCACACCCACCACCTCCCCAGCCCACTCCCCACCTTAGAGCAGGACCTACTGCGATACCTTCCAGAATCCTCTCCTCCTTCCTCAGCTACACTAGTGCAACCCTGTCACTTTGGCTCAGGACAACCTGGAAGCGTGTCAGCCTCATAATGAAGTCCTGTGGGCCATTTCCTACGTCTCGCTGACTGGGGTACAAGATGGAACGCTCTTCCACTAAATTCCACTCTAAATTTTAAAACATTTTTTTATAGACCCAGGATATTTACAGTATGTGGGAGCATCCCCCTTCCCACTTGTAAAAAAGAAAAAGAAAAAGAAAAAGAATTTCTAGAAGAGATATTGCCACCAAGACAGACAATCTTCTCTGTATCGGGTCTGTAGGGGACCAAGGAAATGTCATGATCTATTGGGGAAGGGAAGGATGCAAACCAGCCCTTCGGAAAAGACCTCGTGAAATACTGGCTTCGAAAAGGGGCTCCCAGCTTCGCCTCTACAGAGCCAAAGAACAGAGCAGAAATAATTCATTCAATAGCCACACAGCAGGGAGTCAAGAAGTCAACTCTAAATTTTAAACACACACCAACACACACACACGTGCGCGTGTGCTGGCACGCACGCACGCAGAAGACAAACGTTTCTTTGGGGGACAGCCTGTGACAACCAGGCGCAAGATCAACGCTAACGTGGCCAGACACTTGTGTGATCACCTGCAAAAATCACAGCAGGTGTGGGGCTCCAGGCAGCCTCCCGGAAAATGTGACAAACAGTCAAGCTGCCCACCTGGGACGTACCTGCGTACGCGGGGATGGGATTCTGACTGATAGGAACATTAATTATTCCCAAGACCTGGCACTAACTCTCCCGGCTTGGGTAGGACGGTTTCCAGGACAGACGCTCCGAGCTCCCGTGGAAGAGGCTCGGGGTGGGCTGGGAAATTCCCAGGTGTGCTCGAGGGCCCCCTCCAGCAACCACCTCCCACTCCCTGAGCCACACTTCATGTCTAAACCAGGCCGAAAATAGAAAATGGAGTAATCCAGTCACTCCTCCAAGTAGGTCCCCCAACCTGGGCCCACCAAGCAAGCTGGGCTCTCGTCCTCACCCCCAGCAGATTACCCGAGTAATCCCACCCCGTCTGCCCCTTCCCTGCCCCTGGCCTCCTGCCTTGGCCTCGGCTGCACACCCCAGCTGGGATGCTCTGCGCTCTGCCCCACAGACTCACCCCCGAGCCCCTCTCCTGGCCCCAGCTGGCCCTGGAGTAGGCTTGGTTCAGCAGGCTTGGCCAGCTGGGGCCTTCACCGCACTCACGCTCATCCCCTGCAGTGGGTAACAGTGAGTGCTGAGATGGATCTTGGAACGTCCCTCAAAGGTCCACGTGCTAAAGCTTGGTCCCCGGCTGATCGTGCTATTGGGACACGGTGGAACCGTTACCAGGTAGAAGTTAGGTCGCTGGGGACATGACCCGCAGCTTCCTCTGCCAAGCCTCCAGCCACGAGGGCTATCTTAGGCGCAAAAGCAACAGGGTCAAGCAACTGTGGACTAAAACCTCAGAAGCCCTGAGCCAGAAATAAACCTTTTCCCCTTATAAGTTGCTTGTCTCCGGTTCTTTGTCACAGTGACCAAAAGCTAACAAACACAGCCTGTGGGAGATGACACACTGACCGCCCTCCACATTTACAGATTTCACACCCACAGACTCCATCCACCCTGAATCTAAAATATACAGGAAAAAAAGTTTGTGGCTGTACTGAACATGTACAGACTTTTTCCTTGTCATTAATCCCTAAACAATACAGTGTAACCACTACTTAGACCACATTTACATGGTGTCAGGTATTATGAGTCATCTGGAGATGGCTTACAGTGGAGGGTATTTGTAGGTTACATGTGAGTATGAGGCCACTTTACAGGAGGGACTTGAGCCCCAGTGGGTTTTGGTGTCCGAGGGTATGTTCTGGAACCAACCCCCTGCAGACAGCCAGGTAGCTGTAGTTAGAAAGGGAAAGTCTCATTATTTTGAGGATGCTCATTTCTGGAGACTGGCAAACCCAAATCACAAAAATGGACATTGTGCAGGGCCAGAGAGTGGAAGACTCCCCGCTGCCCATTCGCAGAGCCCTCCAGACGGGATTGCACCAGGTGAGTGAGACAGGGAGACACCTGCAGCTGCTCTACAGGTCAGAGGGTGACACAGTGGGAAAAGCAGAGAACATTTCGCACCTTGTGCAATTTGCTGTGTCCAGGACTTCCTATCAGTGAGATTATTTTTTTCACTTCCCTCTGGCCTTTGACACATGGCAGAAGATAAGAGCAGAGATCCGGGTCCTTGTTCGTGCCTGGTACCATAACTTGCCAGTGTCATTATTGCTACTACATACATTGGCCCTTCAGTAAATGGCCCCCTGCTTCTGCCTTTCTCTGAATCAACACCTTTTCTTCCAAGGAGTGGCTAAGTTTCTGAAGGACGAGATGCGTACGCCATAGACTGGCATTTATGCCTGTGGTAAAGTTGTATGATTTATAAAATATAACCTCCGATGAGATGTAGTTAGATTGCTTATCTGTTATCGTATCTTGTGCAAACAGCAGGGTAGATTAAAATCAGTTTTGCTGGGTTTTTGTTTGTTTGTTTTGGGCTTAAAACAACACAAGTTATTGTCTCTCAGTGCTGAAGGTCAGGCATCCATAATGGTCTTACTGGGCTGCAATCCGGATATCAGCAGGACTGTGTCCCTCTGGGGTCTCTGAGGGGCCATGTGCATGCCCCTCTGGCTCTAGAAGCCACCCACAATCCCTGGCTCTGACTCCCTCTGAATCTCCAAAGCCAGCAGGAGAGCATCTTCATACCTCCCTCCAACTCTGAACTTCCTGATCCCTCTCCCACTTATAAGATCCTTGTGTTGACATCAAGCCCAACCATGAGGGGGTTCAGGACACACTACTCCAAAATATGGCAACCTGGCATATTGAATATTTTAACCTGAAGGAATTTGAGCACTAGCATGTGCAGGAAGCTAACACTAGCTTTCCATTACTATAACAAATACCTGAGATAATCAACTAACAGAGAGAGAAGGTTCATTCTGGCTCACAGTTTGAAAGGTCCAGTCCATGGTTGGTTAGCCCCATTGATTTGGGGCCTGTGGCTGGACAGCATACCATGGCAAGAGCATGTGGTGGACAAAAGAGAGCGAGGAGGAGCCAGATTCCCATAATCCCATTGAAGGCTACAATCCAATTACCTAACTTCCTCCCATTAGGCTCCACCTCCTAAGGTTCCTTCACTCCCAACAGCACCACAGACTGGAGTCCAAGCCTGTAACCATGGACCTTGGGGGACACTACAGCAGAAGGCCTTGCTGGCTTTCCCCTGCCCTCCTCCCCTGAAGCAGGTCAGCAGACTCCATGTGAGAAGTGCCCTCCCTGAACCTGAAGAACAGAACATCCTTATCTCCAAGACCCAAGACTCCAAGGAGACTCAGAGCAAGCAGGTCTGAGGCTCCGCCGTTCACCACCTTAACTCATGCTCCTTCTGGGGTTTGGCCCCCATCGTATTTTCCCATGATTTTTATTCTTCATCAAATCTACTACAAAAACATTCAGACTTAATCATTTCTTTGGGTCTTTGTTTCCTCATGAAGGCTTTTGTGTCACATTAAACTTATATTAAATAAATTTGTACACTTTTCTCCAGTTCATCTGACTTTTGTTACAGGGGTCCCAAGGAACCTAAGATGCCTAGGACAAGATACTTTTTCTTCCTTATAGCTGGACTATTCAGGATAATCTGCCTATCTCGAGGTCTTAATCACATCTTCAAAGTCCCTTTTACTATGCAAGAAAATCATGTTCACAGGTTCCAAGGATTAGAGAAGACATCTTTGGGGCCTTTATCCTGCCTACCATACATGGAGCTGTTACTACATTAGTCAGTTTTCTATTGCTGGGACAAAATGCCTGAGAAAATCAAATTATAAGGGGTAAAGGTTTATTTTGGTTCATGATTTCAGGGGTTTCAGTCCATAATCAGTTGGCCCCATTTCGGGGGGCCTATGATAAGACAGGACATCATGGAAGGAACACAGTGGAGTGAAGCTTCTCCCTTTATGGCAATCAAGAAGCAGAGAGGGAGGCTGGGGTCCCAGTATCTCCTTTGGGCTTGTACCCCAGTGACCTAACTTCTCCCCACTAGATCCCACCTCCTAAAAGTTCCACCATCTTCTAATAACACTGCAGGCTGGCAACCAAACCTTTAGCACATGGACCTCTGTGGGGACATTTCAGATCCAAACCTGTAACAGGTATTGTTCCCAGGCCCAAAGGGGCAGGAAGGGAATGGTGTCCAGACACAGGGAGGAGTATGGCGGCACGAGGAGGAGCCATGCCACAAGGTCCCGTGGTGGGTGGTGATAAACACCACACCTCCATCTCTTCCTACCTGGCAGAGTACTGAGCTGATCTGACTTCAAGCAGAAGCTACAGAACACATGCACACTTCCCTTCAGGGGTCTTGGGAGGAGAGGGTCAGTCCACCGAGAGGGAGAGTCACTATAACACAGTGGAAGAAGTGAGAGCCCAGACTCTGGGGCCAGACTTCCCAGGTTCAAACCTCGGTGCTACCGTTTACTGGCTAGAAGACCTCGGGCAAATTATTTTAGCCCTCTGTAAAAGAGGACAACAATAAGAGCGACTTGTAGGTGGTTGTGAGAATTTAATGAATTGGTATTCACAGAGCACTTAGCTCGGCTAATAGTGAGTGCTATTGTTATGATTCTTTAGAGAGGTTGAAAGTGGCTTTCAATGAGAGCCCTCTTCACACACCGCCAGAGAAAACATAAATGGCTTCAAAGTGGAAGATAGGAGGTCAAACACTCGGAACCACAGGTCCTGGTTTTCAGAAAACCTGTTTCACACATTGGGTGAGGCCATGCAGGCTCCCTCCAAAGTGAGAAGCAAACAGGATTTACATAATTTACAAGCACATCTGGAAAGGCCGGAGAGTGCTCAATAAATACCTGTTCACTGGAGAGGAAGCCACAGCTCTGCCATGAATTTTAAAAATAAGCCTTGAGCCTTCTAACCTCCAGGAGGTGAAGCCTAATTCTCCTTCTCCTGGGTTTTGGCTGGACTTGGGGGTCACTACTAATGAACAGAATAAAGCAGGACTGATGGCGTACAACTTTGGGGAGCAGATAAGGGTGTCGTGGTCTTCTTGCTAATTTGAGCATTCAGGGTTCTCCAGAGAAACAGAACCCTGTGTGTGTGTGTGTGTGTGTGTGTGTGTGTGTGTGTGTGTGTGTTAGAGGATTGGCTCACCTGGTCACAGAAGCTGGAAAGCCCCCCAGCAGGACACCCGTGAACTGGGGAGCCAGAGAAGACAGCAGTGCGGGTCGGTTCAGGAAGCCAGAAGCCTCAGAACCAGAAGAGCCAATACACAGCCCCAGTCTGACCCAGTGGTCCAAGAGCCCCCGGAAGGGCTGCTGATGTCAGCCCCAGAGTCCAAAGGCAGAAAGCCCTGGAGTTTGACGTTTGCCAAAAGCAGCATAAATGCATCCTGCTCCTGAAGAAGATCCAGAGAGAGGGGTGTCCATCCAGGCCCCCAGCCGACTGCATGGTACCCGCCCACTTTAAGGGCAGGTCTCCCCCCTCAGTTCTCTCCCACCTGCGAATCTTCTCTGGAACCACCTCACAGACACGCCCAGAACCAGTGCTTCACCAGTCCCCTAGGCGTCCAGCAACCCAGACAAGCTGACACTCAAAATTAACATCACACTCACTCTGAGGAAAGAACTGCTGCATCATGAAGCCTAGGGAGAGGCCCACGTCAGGAGGAACCGAGGCCTCCCACCAACAGCCACGGCAGTGGGCCATTTTGAAAGCAGTTCCACCGGCCTAGTCAAGCCATTGGATGAAGCCGCCCCAGCCAGCCTCTGACTATAGCATCATGAAAGACTGAAGCCCAAACCACTCAGCTAAACGTCTCTTAGAATCCTGACCATCTCAAACTGTGAGGTGATAAAGGTCTGTTGTACTAAATCCCCAGTTTGGGGTTAGTCCGTTAGGCAGTAGTAGACAACTAACAGAATTCTTTTGTTGTTACTATTTTGGTCAGACTGATTCTTTTACCAATGCTGTCTTGAAACTTGTTTTAATATGCATAGTATTCTAGATTCTATACCTTTGGCAGTGAGCCTGAATCCTTCAGGGTTTGTAAAGATATTTTCAACATGCTACATCCAGAGAGCTGGGGAGACATCATGGGAACCAACTTTGAAGAGCCATTTTTCAGACCTGGAAGACAAACCTTTGGAATCTGCCCGGTTACCACATGTGGCCAACAGACCTTCTGCCATCTTTGAAGGTCCTACCAAAGACTTAGAATTTATGTAATTCACGTTTAAACACATTCCTAATCTAAGACAGCCTGTTATTCTTCCGGCAATGCCTCACACCCATATACACACAGACTCATGCAGAACTAAAGTTTATGCACCCAGCATTAATTAATTACTAATAAATAGTTCATTAATAATGAATGTGCCAGTCCTCATATCCACAATGATGAAAAGACAATCTCTGTCCTCAGGAAATGACAACATAGTCACTAGGACTCTGGTGACAGAGTGCAATCCAAGACTCTTGGAGGAAGATGGAGAGACATCGCAGGCGTTAAAGGAGAAACGTGTTTGCACTGAGATCTGAGCCTGACTTTTAAAAAGGATTTCTGTAGGTGCTTAAGGATCCTTACTCTCGTTCTGGGTAGAAAACCAGAAGGAGAATTAGCGTGCTGCTTCTGATCAGTGCAGTATTACACAATGTCTCACGGACTGTTCACAGTCAACCACAGCACCAAATGATAACAACCCTAATCCGGGGCGTCCCCTTTAGCCCTGAACACCCCCTTGGTTCCTATGAAAGCCTGGTGTCCTGTGCTCCCTGGCAGGTGGGGTCGTGCCTGGCATTTCTTCTCCTTGGCCGGCTTTGTTCCGGGTCAGTGTGAAGGGTACAGGGTGTTTCCCGGGCCTGGGAGCCAGCAGCCCTCACGGAACAGGTGGAATTACAGGTCAGTAAGAGACTTGAGAGTGTTTATTCACTTGCCAGATTTATTTATCAGGTATGGGATTGAAAGGATTTCCCCGCAGGATCTGTAGAGATTAGTGTGCTTTTCCAACAAACGCTTACACTAATCAGGTCTCCGTTTCCTTATTCCAGCGCACGGCGCTTGTCACCCTTCGATGGCATTTGTGCTAAGGACAAACGTACACGGAAAACAAAGCAAGCTGCAAGGTGGACACCTGTCTATCACTCTGAAGGGCAGCTGTCACTTTTTTAAAGTCCACGAGCCTATTTTAATGGTATGTTCGATGAGGTTCCCGACAATGACGCTGGCCAAGGTCGTCCTGAAGTTCAGATGTCTGAAGGAGAAGGAAAAGCTTCTTTCCCTCGGTGCCCTACGCACCTGGAGCCAATCACAGGAGGACTTCCAGAAGCTTCCGCAGGCCCATGCTGGGGTCTAAGGAACATGCTCATTAAGAATCTGCTGCATCCGAGCTCCGAGACACAGCTGGATGTTTACAGGTCTCTCGAAGGACAAGGTCGGAGCAAGGACAAAGCCACTCCAGCAGTTTTCAGATGGCTGCTCTCTCTCCTGCATCTACAATAGGGCCCAAGCATCCAGGGGAACAGCGAAAAGGTGCCAAACATCCACCTGTTAGACAATAGGCCATTAGGGTCATTTTTCTTTCTCTTTTAAAAATAATCCTAATGATCAATCCGGGTTTTGAACTCCAAATTTCATCTACTTTCCATAAGCTCCTTGAACAGACTGGTCTTGACCATTTTTTTTTTCCACTAAAAACTGTCCAGTCCTGTTCAGAGAAGAAACCACTGAAAGAAAACTGATCACAAAGATGACCTCTGACCCCTCCCAGACCTTTCAGGGGCCCATTCATCCCGAGTCAAGGGCCTCACAGCACGCTAAATGTCCGCAGGTATCCACGATCCACATGAGAAAGCTTGCTTCTGCCCAGCGCCCCGTTTACCCAGGAGCCCATTAAACCAACAACTCAAGCAATTGTTCTGTTTGTTTCATAACTTGCAATTTTCAATCCACCATCCAATAAGACAATGAGCTAGAAGGTGCCCTCAGGCCACAGCCAACCCTAAGGTCGGCCAAGTTCTTTCTCAAACATACTGTACAGTAGCAAGAGGTGAAGAGCCCGACCCTGTGTCACCTGCTCTTCCGGCTGGATCCCACCCTTGATACTTTCTTTTCTGCTCCTGGTTACATCACTTACTGCCACCCACTTATCCCTAAAGAAATAAACACACAGGTAAACACAGCAAGAAGCCATGGTTGGGGTGCATCTGCAGATCTCCCCACCTTTCCTGGATGCAGGCACTTGCTCTGCAGCATTGTGAGAAGCTTCGGCTCAGTGAGATTCAGTAATTTGCCTTCTCTGTGACAAGGCTGGGATTTGAGTTCAAGTCCATGCATCTAAATGGCAGTGTCAAATAGATACCAGGATCTTGGCTTACGAAGTCAGCAGACCCGGGTGCAAATTTGAGTTCAGCCATGAAACGTATAACTTTGGGGAAATTGTTCACCTTCCTCACCTATAAAATGAAGATGATAATAAGAGTGTCCCCACAGAGTTTCGTGACACTGAGAGAATAAACATGAAGTACTCAGTTTAGAGATGTTTATTGTTTACTCAACAAGAAGCCTGAAAGGAGGTGGCCCGTACGGGGAACGTCTGAAACTTGGAGGTAAGTGAAATTGCTCGCCACTGAGGGAAGGCGAGAGAATGGGTGACCATTTCAAAAAACAATGTGTTCTTGTTTTGATTTATTTCATTTTTGTTTCAAGCTGCGTTAACAGATCTGTTTGTTTACTAATTTAAATTAGGTAAACAGCTGTTAAGGATTGTTTTTAAAGGAGGTTAACAGATCTGTTTGTTTACTTTCACCTTTCCTTTTCACTATATTTAATAATTCTGTTCAGGATAATGTCTCTTTAGCATCATTGCCAGAATTCCTATCTCTATCCCAGTGCCGGTGAAGACAAAGATAGAACCAAACTACAGCTTCTATGATAGCTATCACAGTAAACTGTATAAACTGATGCATCAATGAATATAACTCAACAAGTAATGCTCAATCAAGGACTCGATTTACTTTGGGAGGAAATGGACATATTGATAGACTCCTCCGCTTTGAACTGCTTGCAGAACTTTCCTGGACTATGTATCACTTGTATACATTGTGAACTATCGTTTGGTGCAGCGAATTGTGGTGGTGCTGGCATATCTTTGCTGATGGTGTCACTAGTGATACAATTTTTCCAAAGGAGCCATCAATTGGCTTGGTGTTGTGGCATTTCTGTATCCTCCTCCCTTCTGCTAGTGATGGTCTAAAATTTTGGGGCCAACAGAGGTGAGGCCAAGAACCTCACCCCCCCCCCCACTGGTGCATAGGCCTATCCACAAGTATGGCTGAATGCTGGACCGGTAGTCAGTGACGGGTATGACCCAATTGCAGTGGTATCAACCTAAGACAGGAGGCTGACGCCTAGAGGTCAGTTTTTCACATGACGGGTAAGAACCATATGTTGAATTGGACAACCTACCAGGCACGGTCCTTAAGCCACATTGCTTGTTGTTTAATTAATCAGAAGGGGGGAGATGCTGAGAGCCATTGCCAAGTAGGAATGACGAATGACAATTTCTTTGTCAGCCTACTCCATGTTGCTTAGAGGAAGGACTCTCCATTGTGGAAATGGGCTTGCCTTTGGACCCAGGTCATTTGCAGTGACATTGCATGTATGCTTGAGTAAGGTGACCTTGCTCAAGGACCAGGGCGGTTCCAGGTTTAAGGTGTACCCTGCTGGGAATAGGGCGTATCCTGCTGCCTCAAGTGCCCACCTGCTCCTTGAGTTCCCGTTGAGTTCTGGGGGGGGGGGGGGATTGAGAAAGTATTTGGGATTCAGAGCCTGGTGGAGTACGTGAATTTTGCCCAGAACGTGGATTTCCCCAGAACGTGTGTAGAGTGCCGGTGTGAGTTCAGGAATAAAGAATTGCTGTTTGAATCTACAAGGCTGTGAGTGGCTCGTGATTTTGTGCCCAGCCAGACTGCGGCAGTGGTCCAAGGATGGGTGAGTTAATGATGCCATCAATAAATCAGGTTCATGTATTATTATTCCTTCTAGTAATAAAATGGCTGCCTAGACTCCAGACATCATATCTTCTCATGTAGAATGGAAGAGAGGAGGGAAAAAAATGTTATCCTCAAGTTCCTCTCTCTTATCAGGAAGGTAAATCTCTCTCTCAGATGTTTCCAGTAAAACTTCTCTACATTTCCCCAAAGTGGTTGTAGGTCTAACTCTGATCTATTGTGAGGAAATAAGATTGCTATGGCTGCCTTAGAACAAAGATCTGCAACCTTTTTCTGTAAAGGATCAAATACTAAATAATTCAGTCTTTCTTGCCCATACGGTCTCCTGTTATGACCATTCACTCTGAAAGCAGCCACATGGATAATAAAGAAGCAAATGTACATATTGGTGCTCCAATAAAACTTTATTTTCCACAAGAGTTGGTAGGTAGGTTTGGCCAATTCTGGCCTTAGACCAATCATGGCGTTATTGAGTACAGCTCCCCTGACTGAAGTTAGATTCTGTTAGCAAAGAAGGAGGAGAAATGGCTGTTGGGTAGGGTAGGCCTTGGGGACAGCCGTCTTATTTTGTGGAAAAAGGAGAAATTTGAAGTTGTATGAACCCGTTATTGAGACAGAACCCTGACGCTGGGAATTACACTTACACAGATGTGCAAAAGGAACACACACCCAGGGGACTCCTAGTGTCCACACCAATGGCTCACACCAGTGTGGAAGAACCCTAGGTTCCTCCTGGTGCCAGGCCTGTATGTATGAGGAGCCCCAAGAGGAAGCCCATCCCAGGCATAGCCAGAGAACTCTTATCTGTTCCACCTGGCTTGGGGGGGGAGGGCGGGGAGAGGGAAAACTGTGGTTTTCAAAAACCCGAAAACACTGGAAAAGAAGGTCAATATCCAGTCTTCCCTAAAACAATTTCTAACTCTGTCCCCCATAATCCCACAGAGAGCACCCTGTCCCGAGAGGTTCTCCACTCAATGGCCAACTCTTTCTCTCGCTGTCCTGCCATCAGATCCCTCCCTTCAGCTTCGAACCTTGCATCATCTCCCTGGCTGGAACCCCCTCTTAACTCTGCTTGGATGGAAAATGACCCTAATACATCGCCAGCCTCGTGAAAGCATTCCTATTTTGTACTTTTTATGTCCAAATCGCTAAGCTACACACTTGGCCTAAAAGGGGGATACAAAAGTCAGAGACACACATCTCTTTTCTCATAATTCCATTATTTGGTTGTACAGAGCGAAGACAAATAAAGATTGCTAACAAAGTGATGAGTGTGGTTAGGAAAATGCATCTTTTAAAAAGGAGCATAGTCTTCTGAATGAGTTTTATCCTGCATACATCCCTTACTGGACTATGTGCTTTCCAGTAAGGACACGTCTTGTGTGTGTGTGTGTGAAGGCAGGAATCTCGTTGGAATGACATCTAGATCTAGTTTCTAAACCATGGAAGAAAATCAATCTCCTTCAGTTATAGAGAACCCCATGTCATTTTACATTAAAAAAAAAAAATGTTTCTTGTGGATTGATTTCTGGCTCTTTTCACTGGACTTCAAATCATTTCTGGAAGGTTCCAAACACCCTGCCCACCTTCAAGAGGTTATAACAGCCAGCCTGAAGGTATGAAACAGACATGCCAAGGGTCCTGAGGGTGATCCTGCTGAGGCGGCTCCCACTGACTAGGGTGGTAGCCATGCTGCAGCCATGACATACCCCAGAAATCACAATTCAGGGGAGGCCCCTTCTGCTGGGACGGCCAAGCAAGCTCTTGGGTTGGGACTGCTGGAACTGTGGCTTGATGTCAGGTCAGGTTTGATCAAGAATAGGAATGAGGATTCAGCAGCAGGAAAGCATTTTAGTTCCACAAATAGACTCAGAAGCCTGAATTTGAATCCCAGTTTTGCCACTGACCAGCTTCAGAACTTGGGCAAATTTCTTAACCTCTCTGGCCTACAGCTTCCTTAGGTATGAAATGAGAATAATGAAACGATTGATCTGATTGTTGTGAGAATTAAATGAGTTGATACTTGTGAGACACCAGGTATAATGACAGTGTTTGCCATCGTCGATATTATTATTCCCCATGACTGAATAGAATCCATTGAACAGTCTTCCTAGTCTTTCTCGGGGATGCAGGACGTGTCTCATTTTTCAGTTATTATAAAGTGTAATCCAATCAAACCGAGAAACCTGACCCTCTCATTCAAATCAGTGCTCTCTTCCCAACAGCACCTGGAGGCTGGCTCAGGTTTGGGCACCTGAGGTTGGGAAGGGGAGCTGGGCAGCCAGCGTTCATTCTTCTGCCTGGATCAGTTTTCCCATCACTGTCCGGTGTTTCACCTCCTGTCTTAGCCTATTTGTGCTGTTATAACACCAAACCTTAGATGCAGTAATTTCTAAATAACAGAAATTCAGTTCTCATTATTCTGCAGATGGCATCAGGATGAAGGCACTGGCAGATTCAGTGTCTGGTGAGGGCTCAGTATTTACTGCACAGTCAATGCCTGTAGCTGTGCCCTCACATGGAGGAAGTGGGCCAGGAAGCGCCCTTCCAAGTCTACAGACCACCAATCCCTAATCGTGCCTCCGTTACTCCCCAAAAGGCCCCACCTCTTCACAGAGTCATGCTGTATATTAATTTCCAGCATATGAACTTGGGGGAGCGCGGGACACCAACACCCAGACCACAGCAGGTCTCTTGGGGCCCAAAGAACAATGCTATTCAAGGAAGGTCAGCTGTAATTATGGGTTGGTGCCCTTGGGGATGTCAACGAGTACGGGCTGGCTCTCTTGTGGGGTGATTTTGTGTTTTTTTTTTTTTCTTTTTAAATACTCTTCCCCGTCTTTGAAGAGCTCCTAACTGCAGTTCTTAACATGGCAGCTGATGCTGGCTGGCCACTCACTCTGGCCCTCAGGTATGGATTTCTGATGCTCCCTTGTCCTCAGCCCCTGGGGGTGGGGGACGGTTATTGTGTCTCTTTGCCCCCTCAGGGAACTAAGGCACTTGTGCTTCACCAACTCTTGGAACCACTCAACACTCTGAATGCCTCCTTTTCTTGCCACACAAACAGCTCTCTCAGCTTAGAGATCACCTCAATCCTGGTGCCTCCAGAATCCAGGAGACACACCTGTAAAGCCCTCCAGGTGGTTCTCTGGAACCTTCTCGGTTTATGTCAAGATAGGTGGAAAAGCTCTCTCAAAAGAAATGTTCCCTGTGAGAGATGGCAACGCCTACCCAGGTGGGGGCGGAAGTTGTTGGGCCCTTAGAGTTCTGTTCCCGGATCTCAGCAGCAATCTCAGCACTGGAGAATACAGAGGCCAGTTTGGGGGTTGTTCGGAGGGGATGAATGGCAGGTTGGAGCAGACAAGGGCCATTGTGAGAAATCACCCAGAGAGCAGCTCTGGGGGTCTGCTGACTACCAGGCAACGGAATGTGCTGCACAGGGCCTGGACAATTGGCAGCCACATGGAGGTGACGGCAGCCCAAACTGGACTTGCCTTCACATTCTCAGCCGTCTCCCAGGGTCAGGTGAGCCCAGCAAGGTCCTCAGAACATTGCACTTAAAAGTAAAAAAGGAGAATGGCAGACTTGTGCCTGGGAGGGAGAGAGGGCTTGGGCATAAGACCAGCCTCAAGGCGGCAAGGAGAAAAGTGACGGAAGGGGGGGGGGGAATCCAGAGAGCAGAAAGAAAAGGAGACTGCAGTGCACTAAATGCGGACGCCTGGCGCCTGCAGCGGGGTCAAATGAGGTCAGACAAGCTTATCGCCCGTGTCCCGGGAATTAGGGGCATCCCGGGGACATGTTCCAGTGTCCTCCCCTTCCCAAGCAGATCAGGCCCTCGGAGGAGGGCGCGGTGAGGGCCCTCGGAGGCGGTGGTGGTGGCTTGTGTCTTTCGCCCGCGAAAAGGGAGGCTGAGCTCAGCGGAAAGCCCAGAAGAGAGACAAAGAATAGCTGCGTGTTTGCACGTCTCCTCAGGAACCGGTTCTTGGCGTACGTTCCCTAAAGCAAAACCAAAACGAAATACTCCCGGAAACCTCCACCGGTTTGCTTCAATTACAGGCCTCCAGAGCCGATTCTCTGAGTCCCGGACAACGAAAACCGTGAAGTGCAAATCGCCCGGAGGCCGGGGCCGCCCTGCAGAGCGCGCGGCCCGGGCGCGTTCCCGTGCATTAAAACTTTTGCTGGGCAGGGCTGCGCAGGCACCGGCCGCCCCGCACGGCGGGCGCCGACCGGGACGCGGGGACACACAGCGCGGCACTGCCACCTTGTGGGTGTCGGCAGCAGCGCCGCGGGCCGCTCGGGACGCCGCGTGGAGTGGAGGCGAGGCGGGCGGGCGGGGCGGGGCCCGAGGCCCAGAGCTGGCCGGGCAGCGCACGTCCGCAGGAGCGCGCGGGCCGAGCGGGAGCCCGCGGGGGCGCGGCGCGGAGGGGCGGGGCGCGCCGGCGCCGGTCACGTGGGTTAGCAACAGGCAGCAGCCAATGGGAGCGCGAGTCAGGTGCTGCGTGCCCTCGCCGCCGGGGGAAGGGGTGTCGTGGAGGCGTCCGGGCTGCGGCGTTTGGCTGCGCCGAGGCCGGGTGGGTGCTGTGTTTCCCTAGGAGCCTGCTGCTGCAGAGGGGGCTGGACAGGCTTTAAAGTAGGGCTTTCCCACTCCCACGCTCCGCAGCAGCGACCCGGTAGGGGACCGTGCGTGGCGCGGGTGGGGAGGGACCGCATGGGGAGTCCAATGGCTGCACTTGTTGCTTAGCCAGAGCCTTGGGACTGAAACTGTCACTTGGACCCACACAAGGGGATTAAAACCAAAAGAATGAAGAAGCTCCTAGCATTCAGTGGCAGGGGTCCGCCCTGGCCACCTCGTCCCACCCACCGGGTATCGTCCTTCATTCCGCAACATCCCCAGATTGGCCCGAAGAGGCCAAAGTAGAAGAAAGCCAGGAATTGGGTCAGAAGGAAAAAGTCAGCTTAGTTGGTTTTAATTATTTTAAATGGAAAAGCCACATCCAAAAGTGCAAATAAGGACTTTTACGGTCATCCCACCCTGTTGACATAAACCAGCCCACCCATGATCCCAGAGAAGACCACAACACACAGTGTCAGAGGGCTGTTGCAGGGACTGAGCAAAATCTAGGCGACAGGCAAGCATGGTTTCCATCAGATTCTTTCTTTTCTGGTTTCCTGGTCTGGGCACACATTTCATCCTGTTAATGGGGTCTCTGTCTCCCTCCCTTTTTCCTGCTCAAGTTCACCTCAGGTCTTCCTCTGAAACAAATCCAGGGAGCAGATGGCCTCAGAAGGGCATCTAAATAATTACCCAACCACCGAGCACTTTGAAAGGCTATAAGCTGTGATACAGTTGTAAGGTGTTACAAAGACAAGACAATGTCCACCTGCAGAAATCTAACTGTCCTGTTCTCAAAGTTCCCTAGGGAAAGATATTATTCAGTATCCTTCAATAATGTACTACAAATGCTAATTACCTTAGCTAAGATCTAATACTACCTCTCTGATCCCAGGTTTTGTTCCTTTCTGTTTAAGCTCATTCCAGCTCAGGTACCCTGAGGACATTTGTCCAGTGGCTTATGGGAATGATTTGCAGGATGTGCATTTCCCCATTAGGAACAGGGACCTGACTACTAGCTGACACTGGTAACCAAGCCTGAATAACAGGCCCCATGGGATCTGCTAGGGCTGCTTGAGAAGGTGGTCCACTGAGTCATGTTTTCTTCCCTTAGGTGAACCCTGCTAGCAAAGGGTCCACATCAAGGAATCATCATTGATTGATTCAGAGAACAGAACTTATGGGCCTGCTGTATGTTGATTAATTGTTATATTTCTGCAAATATACCAATTTGATTTTTAAATGTATCACACTCCCAAGTTTCTAGCTAGGGCAGGATTTTAACCATAGCATGAGGATGTGCTTTTAGTCTAATCAACTGATACATATTGAGCTCTAAGTGCCAGGCCTCTGCTTAGTTACTGGGAATATAGCATTATGCTAAGGAATTCAGAGAATGAGGTGGACTCATGGAGTGAGCATGGATCCTGTTTCCATAGTCCAGGAATAGGTCACCTTCCCTGAACTGGTTGGTGGTGGTTCTCTCTTAATCTGCTCTCTCTGACTCCTCCTTCTAGGTCCTTCATTCTTCCTGGGACTTTCTGGAATATGGAACAATACAACCAGCCCCATGTTTAATATCACTAAATAAGATGGTGTGAGAGGCAGCGTCATGGGCTGGGAATAAAAGACTGTATACCTGGTTCCAGCCCTGGCTGTGTCATTGACAAAACTACATATCTTTAAGAGTTGAGTCTTGGCTTTTTCATCCTTGGAATGGAATAAAGACTCCTACTTGGCAACTGCACCAAGTTCAAAATTCAGGGTCTCAGTTTTCTTGTCTGTAACTTGAGGAACTTGAACTAGATTTACAGTCTGAAATTTTTTCTTTAGAAGTGGATTCCCTTTTTAAATTAAAATCTAACATAAAATCCCAACATATAAAACAGATACAGACAGACTTGCTTTACTGGCCCTGAAGGAGCAGGCCCTGAGCCCTGTACATTCTCTTCTTTTCTTTTAAAGGCTCTGGGGTACCTGTGTGGCACCTTGGTGTTCCACCAAATACAGTTGAAACTCAAAGTGCAAGGTGATTGTCTTAAACAACCTTCCATTTCTGAAATCCTCTAAACCAGAATTTCCTAACAGTGAATGTTCTAAGATGGAACCAATTGTCTTTGTTTGTTTATTAATAGATTGCAGAGTCACCAGCTTTGCTAAAACCAAAATACATTTCATGACTCCCTCCCTCTTTGTAAAACCAATCTCTCTGCCAGAGAACAAAATTAGATTTCAATGGAAGATAGTACAGTGTAATAAGGAAAACATCTCACTGCTGATGCCTTTAACTAGCCCTACGACCTTGATCAAGTTAAGGAACCTTACTGACCTGTCCACATCTAGAAAATAAGGAGGCTGCGTAATTTAATAATCATAGGCATGGGCACCGTTCCTGCAGCCGAGACCCTAATGAGCTTCCTCCAGTTAAACAGCTTTCCTTCCACCTTGCCTACAGGCCCCACCGTCCCGCCTTTAATAGGTGTAGTGCACCCTATTTAGAGAAGAAGGGGAGGGCAGGAGGACAAATTAGGTTGTAAATAACACCACCAGGACATCCAATGAGAAATAGCAACTGAATCATTATTGTGTTTTCACAGGTGGTTTGAACCCACGGCATGCCTTGACTCCCGACTCACCAAGCAGAGGCCACATCGCATTAGTAGATTCCTGCTGGACCTTCAAGGCACTGGGCACATTTGAGGGCAAAGTAAGAAAATTCCAGTGTTTGGGAAATGTTTAAAGGAAAGAGCCTGGGTTAAGGATCCAGGACCTAGGGTTGGCCCCAAAGGAGTGACCCCCACTGGGGACAGGCAGTGTGATTCATTGCCTCCAAGCATGTCTGTCCTAGGAAAAGGGAACCTCAGGGTGGACATGAGAACAACAGCCCTGGTCATGGCTGTGACTTGGTTATAAGTTAACTTTATGGGTCACTGAATGTCTGGAAACAGACTATAAAAAGAAGAAAGGGTCGCCCAAGAGCTTTGTGTTGGAAATGGCTGTGACCAGTTGCTTCTGGAAGGGAGATGTATTGACCGCCATAAAACTTGATAGGCTCGGGGCTTGTCTGTTAAGGCTGGAATGGGAAGTAAACTCTGGACCTAAGTAATTGGTACGAAGCTGTGTTTAAGAGCAGAAGCAGAGGGGAGTTTATTCCAACTAGTAAACATATGGAATCCAACCAGTGCACACGATGGTGCCTTCCTGGTGACCTCTAATCCCACAGGACTTTCTTTGGGCCCATTCAGGTTAAGAAAATGGGTACGGTTTGACTTTTACCATACTGGATTTTTTAAAAATATCCTTATTCTTGGAACAGCAAAGCATTTAAAGTAAAAATAAATTTAAAATGGCAGTTACTGAAACCTGGTGTCCTTAACTATGTCCATTTTTGGAAAAGCAATGCATCAGACACAATGCTGACTTCTATTCAATTATCATCTTTAATTTCAGCATGCTTTGATTAGTCCAAAGTTATTTATTAAGCACATACTTCACATAATCTGGTGTTATAGAGCATAACATCTAAAATTTGTAGATGACAAATAAAAAAAAAAGATTCTGCCAGAAATGCTTCAAAAAAAAAAAAAAAACCACCATTTTTTGCACTTAGTATTCTTCAAGATTGGTCAAGAAAGTGCACTGCAAATTTCATTCAAAGGATGGTGTAGAAAACAGATGAACAGAGTTCCAGAAGGCCAAGAGTACCTCTTAGCCATCATTATCTATAGCTGTGTGGCAATAGAGCATAACTTCTCTGAGGCTCTGAAAAACAAGGGAGGTTGAACTAGGTCCTATTCCTTTTCACAAACATTAACCATAATAATGGATGATATTTTTTAAATAAGCACTTTGCATTCTTTATCAGTCATTCCTCATAACAACCCTATGATGCATATATTATCATCATCCCCATTTTTAGATACGGGAACTGGGTTTAAAGAGATTTTGAAACTTGTCAAGATCATGCAAGGCGTAAGTGGCATAGCTGACATTGAACCTTGACTTCCTCCACCTTCCAATGTGCACTCATCCATTTCACAATACTGAACGGCCTTAGAGCTAACCCAGGAGGGAATGCAACCTGCTTTTTTACTTGCACTGGTTAAGTAGACCTCATTCCAAAGCTTGAGGCCAGAAGTATTTTGGATTTCAGATTTTTTGTTATTTTGGAATATTTGTAGATCTATAATATACATCTGGGTGTTATGGTTTGAGTATGAGGTGTCCCCCATCAGCTCCTGTATTAATACAGGAGTGCTGGAAGGTAAAATGGCTGGATTGCGATCACTCTAACCTAATCAGTCCATCTGATTTGAATGGACTGACCAGGTGGTAACTGGAGGCCAGTGGGGTGTGGCTGGAGGAGGAGGGTCAGTGGCAGATGCCCTGAAGAGTTCCTCTTCCCTGCAGCCCCTCCCCACCTTCCCTCTTCTCCCCTGCTTTCTGGCCCCACCATGAGCTGAGCAGCTTTCCTCCCCTGGGCCCTTCTGTCATGATGTACTCCCTCACCTTGGCTCCCGAGCAGGGAGTTGGCCATTTATGAACTGAGACCTCTGAGACCATGAGCCTCAAGTAAACGTCTTCTCCTTCAAGTTGTTCCTGTTGGTGTTTTGGTCACAGAGATGCGAAAGCTGAGTAAAACACTTGGTTGTGGGATTTAAGCCCCAAACCAAAATTCGTTTATGTTTCATGTGCACCTTATACATGTGATCTGAAGCTAATTTTATACAATATTTTTAATGCCCCTGAGTTTTGTCTACCAACTCATCATATGGGGTCCGCTGTGGAATTTCCCACTTATGGTCTCAGGTCAGTGCTCAAAAGTTGTGGATTTTGAATTTTCAGATCAGGGATGCTCAACTCATATCGGGTTTTCATCTGGACTCCTCAGAGCTGTGAAAGGAACCCCCCTAAATGGGCCACTGCTTCCTAGTCTTTCAGACACTCCCATAAATGGCTGCTAAAGCAGAGACGGAGACATCTACCTGGGGAGAAGAGAGGTACAGTGTGCTAGGAGGGCTGAGGGGCAGACCAGACTTGTGGTTAGTCACTGTGCCCCAGCAAGCAGGAGCCACAAGGCCCTGGCCACCCAGAAAAGATGGGCAGGAAAGACAAGGGGGTCCAGTAACACCTGGCTGAGACCTTCCTGTCACTTCCTCTCACAACCCCGGAAGCCAAGCCTGCCTTCTGAAGGTTCCTATGGCTCTTCAACCAGCAGAGCGCCAGGTGTATAGTTCAGTGTAGCCAAGAAACAGCAGCTGAACCCCTTCAGGAAGCGGGCATGACCAGACCACAGGATAGGCAGTCTGATGTGGCTTCTGGTTTCCCCATCCCTGAAGTCACTGCTCCTGCATGTGCCCTGCAAAGCATCTACAGGCTCCATCCATGACATACTGTTTAGGACGCACAAGCCGAATGACCAAAGACTTAGAGTCTCTGGATGAAATGATCCCATTGGAGCAAGTAGAATCCAAAGGCATTTCCTCCAGAGACTGTGGGGAATGTTTTGGTTTCCACAGTGTCTGAAATGACAAAAGTAGCAGTGTATCTTGAGAAGGACACTAACACCCAAAGGAGGATTGCGTACAGCCCTGGTCTTGGTGTTTTGGTTTGGATATGAAGTGTCATCGCTTCCCCTTAAGACTGCTGGGTTAGTTCAGTTATCCCAAGGCCAGAAGAAAAGATACATAAGAGAGAAGTATAACTGCAAAAAGAAAAGACTAAAATATACTTAATGGGTTAAATAGAAAATAATCAGCTCTGCTGAAGAATGTCAACTTTAAAAAGTTTCACATTTTTTTCCTGAGCTTTCAGAAACAATAAAAATGATCATGTCCATTATCAAGAAAGAGGAAAGAGTTTTATGCATATTCTCAAGAGTAACAGTGGAAGAGTTAATTCCCTGTTACTCTCTCTCTCTCTCTCTCTCTCTCTCTCTCTCTCTCTCTCTCACACACACACACACACACACACACACACACACACACATATATATATATATATATATATATATATATATATATATGAATTTTCAAGCATTTTAGAAACGTTTGAGAGCCAAACCCTCAGGCCAGATCATTTCTTGGTCTTGATCATCTCTTTTGTAAGCCCTTACCACCATGGTTCCCCATGTCCCCAGTATCCCATACACAGACAGATACAAATATATCTGTGTGTGTGTGTGTGTGTGTGTGTGTGTGTGTGTGTATTCTGTGAACCCCTTTTTCAGCTCCCTGGAGTGATATTACCATCTGGGGAATCCCTCTTGAGGACTGAGTAACTATTCAACCAGAAAGAGGCCTGGCTTTGAGCTGGGGGAACCAAGAATTGATTCAAGCTGTGCCTCTACACACGTGAACGTCCTGACAAACTGCTTCACCTCTCCAGTTCTATATAAAGAAAGGGAAAGAACTGGGTGGTAACTTTCTAAGAAAACATCTGTCTTGAGCAAATCTCATGAGCAAAAGCAGGGCCTCCGTGAGAGCACTGGATCCATTGGAAGGAACCTTTGGAAAAGGGTCTGAGGACTGCAGACTGGGACAGGGACCCTGAAATCAAACACATGATCGAGAGTGAGGGGCAAAGACTGCTGCCTGTCCTCAGGAAATCCCCTGGCAGATTCCAGGCAGAGGGAGACACTCCTGGTTTTATTCTGGAGCTCACATTGAAGATTCGGAGGATGGGACTCTGGGTGTGCTCTAGGGTGGACCTGTCCTCTGATCTGGTCCGGGATACTTTGATCAGGAGAGACTCTTGTGAGCTCATGCATGTGCCTGTGTGTGTGTGTGTGTGTGTGTGTGTGTGTGTGTGTGTCCATAACGAGTCTGAGCATGGGTATGTGTATCTGTCTGTGTATGGGGTACTGGGGACGTGGGGAACCATGGTGGTAAGGGCTTACAAAGATGATGATCAAGACCAAGAAATGATCTGGTCTGAGGGTTTGGCTCTCAAATGTTTCTAAAATGCTTGGAAATTCCAGCCTAAATCTGTTCCTGCCCCTCCCTCCACACCTACCACCTCACAGCTCTCCCTGTGGGAAAGGCCTCCCTAGGGGACTAGCACCTCTAGCCTTTGCCAGTTTCCCTCAAAATGACTGCACTTCCTGCAGCCCTGTTCCCTCACCAGAGGAAAATCGAATTACCCAGAGGAGCCATGTGGGAACCTAACAACTTAACCCAAAGCACAGTGCCAGGCACGTGGGAGGAACCATGCATTTTGGGTTCTGAACATTTATTGGGTGTCAGTCACTTGTGAGGTCGAGAGCCAGGTCAAGATCTCCCGACCCTCCCGTGCTGGGCGTGGGCAAGCCACCTAACCTCTAGACCCTGGTTCAGGCCTCCGTTCCACGCTGTTTTAGTATTCAACGTACCTCCAGCCCCAAGACTAGTCGTCTCACATAATCCCAGCCCTTTGCCCAGTGGGACAGAGAGAGCAACCAGCCAGACCAAAGAACGCAGGCTCAGAATTGGACAAATGACCTCAGTTCTTCCAAATACATGTGTGAACAATTTCACCTGGTATTAAGGAGCGAGGACTTTGGGGGTGATTAGATCATGAGACCAGAGTCCCCATAAATGGAATTGGCATCTTTATAAAATAGGCCTGAGATATCCCTCAGCCCTTCCACCTCGAGGACATGCCTAGAAAGTGTCATCTTTGAACCATGAACCAGGCCCTCTCCAGACACCAAATCTGCTAGTGCCTTGATCTTGGGCTTCCCATCCTCCAGAATTCTAAGAAATAAATTTCTATTGCTTATAATCTACCTAGTTTGTGGTATTTTGTTATAGTGGCCTGATGGGATCAGAATCCATTTCCCACTCAAACCATACATAAACAATGGGCATCACTGTATTGTATTGTTTTGCAACTGCTGCATAACAAATTATTCCCGGAACACAGCAACTTAAAAGAGCAAATATTTACTACCTGAGATATCCAGGTGCAGTTTGGCTGGATAGTTCTGGCTCAGGGCCTCCCATGAGGTTGATGTTAAAATGCCAGCCAAGGCTGTAGTCATCGAAGACTTAACTGGGACTGCTTTCAAGTTCACCCAGGTAGTTCTAGGCAGGACTCAGTTCCTTATTGGCTATGCCTGACTTTTCAGTTGCTGGGCACTTGGGTTTCTCCACAGCTGCTCACAGAGAGAAAGACAGGAGAAAGGGAGGTGGGGGGAGGGGGCAGAGAAAAGAAAAAAGAAAGCAAGGCAGAGGCTATGCCCTTTTATGACCTGATCTTAGAGGTGACATGCCACCACTTCCGCCATATTCTATTTGGTCACACAGACCAACCCTGGTACAATGTGGAGGAGGGCAGCACTGTGGGACTACTGGGGGTGAATACCAGGGCCCAGGCCCTGTCGGGGCCCCTGAACACCAGCCACCACAGCGAGCACGGGTCCCTCTTGGCCCTCACTCTCCCAGTCCCAGTGGTGTTCCTGGATTTCCTTCTCTTCTCCACTCACCTCTCCCCCTCAACACAGCGACTCTCCTCTGTATCCTTGTCTCCTGCCTCGTCGACAGGGTCTCACCTGCCCCATGGCATCCTCAAAGACAGTTCCCTCTCCAGAAGGAATTATTAGTGAGTCTTTTAAGAATTGGGAAGTTTTTTATCCTGCTCTACACTCTATAAATGTATTTATGTGTCTATTTATTCATCTTCCCTTGATAATAAAAGGGACAACTTTAAATAGCCACAAAGCACTGAACATTCCTTGGATTCTTCTCTCAATTTTCCCCACTCCCCACCCGAGACCACAGTGCCCTTTTCCTGTGAGAATCATGTACTCCTTGGAAGCTGGTGACTGTCCTTGTCACTGTGTCCTCTCCCCTGCCCCCACGTTTCCCAAGCTCCATTTCATCCATGTGGAAAAACAACATTGCTCTTAGGTCAGCTCAGCGGGGTCCAGGGAGGGAGGCCAGACAGCAGCTCCCCTCCTATGGCAGGTGGTGGAGACCTCGTGAGCCTCCTTCAGACAGACATAAATGGAGGTGACCCGGCGGGGACAAGTTGTTTTCCCGGGCATTGCTATAGGAGGAAGGAAGACCTGGATTACGAGGGGAAATGGCATAGAAGACCACTGATGCAGAATGCCCAGGACCTGGTGATTGTGTCCGTCTGTCCTGAGTTGACATTATCGAGCATCTCGAGGTACCAAGCCCTGTTCTAGGAAGCAGGCACCCAGTGTAGAGCAAAGTCACCCAGAGGACCCGCCTTTTGCAGCTTGTATTCTAGTAGGGAAAGACTAACAATCAGCACATAAATATACATGAGTCTGAGAAGATAAATTATATCTTTGCAATAACCCACCCCTAGTTAACTTCATTTCTAGATCTTAGACCTATTGACTCCAAAAAGTTTAGTAACTGAAAAAAAAAATACATATTCTCAGGCAAAGAATGGCACATGAAATGGACATCAAGAGAGGTAAGAAATAAGAGTTCATGTCTTAGAAAACTCATTATGTAGCATATACGCATCATTTGAATTCAGCAAAAAATGTATTAAAAATCAGTCGTCATTCTGTATCTACTGAATACTTCTGGGTTTACCTGAAAACAAAAACAGCATTTTAGAAGTGAAACTCAAAATATTTAGTGGTGGAAACAAAACGAATATATTGTCACTGATCCATCCTCTCCTGGAAATTGGAATATTCAAGGCACATCCACAAACTTAAAAATGATCCAAACAAACAAAACAGACTCATGCTATAATGAAAAATATATGAGATTTTTACTCCCTGAGCAACCTCCTTGGTTGCTCGGGGAGGCATGGAAACCACCTTGTCCTCAGAAGTCGTAGTTACAGCTCCAGAGATGAAGGCCAGGAGGGGGCGATGGCTCTTTTGCAAGCCCTGTCATGGGTTCTGTTTTCCTTTCCAAATCTCTTACTCAACTTCTTTATCTGTGACTCTGTCGCACAGCGGTCAGCGATCGTCATCTGTACTCTCAGGATTAAACATCCTCTGCAGTGTCTTTTCTTATCTTCCCTTCCTGCCCACCCTGGGGCCCTCGGGCCCCTGTCACCCAGCCCCTCGTGCCTTAGCAGACTGCTCTTGATATTGGTATTAAAAAGGGGCAGGGGGTGGCTTTGAATGTCCTTTGTTTGGAACCTTCCTTCAGCCACGATAGCATTTCTGTCTTGTTTTAGGACAACAGAGTCCTCTCCTGCTTAATTCATTTAATCTCACAACAGCCCCGAGAAAAGACAGAAGTTGGAATTGGTAGCTGGTGGCCCAAAGCACTTCCTTCCCTCCCTGGATGCATAGCCAGATTTCCCAGCATCCTTTGCTCTTAGTGTGCTGGGGGACTGAGCCACTTCCTGGCATGTCAGCCCCCCAGGAGTCCCCCCACTCTCTTTCCTCTTCCACAGCAAACCTGTGGGCATGGCGGACCTCTGATGGATGGAGCTCAGAGCACAGCCACCTGCCAATTAGGAAGTCCCATTTTGGGTGGGTGGAGGGGGTGGAGACGTCTATTGCATTATACTACAGAGAGGTGGGGGGTTCTGTTGTAGTACCTAGTGTTACCTTCGCCAAGATTATGTCTCCTCTGCTTTATTACCAGTGTGACAGATTCATAGACTTTATCTCACGTGAGAAAGTGGAAGCCAGTATTATTTTTGTTACGCCCCTCCCTCTTTGCAACTGGGCAAACTGAGGTTCAGAGAGGCCAAGTAAGAGTACCCAAGGTCACAGAGCTGGTGAGAGGTGGAATTAGCTCTCTGGTGCAGGTGCAGTCAGCCCGAAACCCTGTGATCTCTCCATGAAACCATGATAATCTCATAACAGCTTCTCAATTACACCGACCTGCGTTCACCTTCAAGGTCATTCTGCTGGTTCTGTGCAGAAGGAGACTCCTTCCCGGCATGCATTCAGCACTAATGTTCCCACCGCCCACAGGGCTCCATAAATGGTATTACATGTGTTATTGTTCTTAGATTCTTAGATCCCATCTATCTACTGTACTTTATTTTTCTAAAATCCAACAGGAACAATTTAACCCTTTCCATTTACTGCACTCTAAAAGCAAATGCTGCCACCCTTTAAACAAGCATTGAAAAAATGTTGAATGTCCACGATGTGCAAAGCATTGGGCATGAGGCTGTGAGGGATTTAAATCTGAAGAAGTAAAGCACAGTACCGCGACTAAGAGGGTGGACACCAGAATAAGTGTCTGAATTTAAGTTCTGATTCCACTACTTACTGTTGGGTGCAGAGCAGGCTGAACTGTGTTGTCTGCAGGGCAGGCTGAACAGATGTTGGCTGCAAGATAGCCCACACACTCAAACCCCCCTCTATCTGGTCCTTTATCACCTGTTTGTGTCAAGTCCCGCTCAAGGCTGAGCACTCAACCCCACTTGGGCCAACAAGGCAGCTTGCAGACCCAGAGGCCCCATTAGATTTGGGCTATAAAAACTCCCTCCTGCCAGGCCCCTCTCTCTCTTGCTCTTTCTCTCTTGCCCTCGCGCTCTCTCTCTCTCTCTCTCTCTCTCTCTCTCTCTCTCTCTCTCTCTCTCTCACACTTTCCTTCCTTCTTTTCTCTTTGTTGCACTGCTGCAATAAAGATCTTTTGGTTGCTCCGAGTGTTGTGGTCACTTTCCTTTCACTTACTAGCTCTGTGACGATGGACACTTTACATAACTTCTCTGTTTTGCTGTTTCCTGGCCTGTGGAACTGGGGGATATTAGTACCAACTCATGAAGATATTGGGAGCATTAAGTGAAGCGACACATGGAGCGCTCATAAAAGGGCACTTGGCCCCACGTGAGTGCCAATGGCCATTAACTGTTATTCTCAGATAAATGATGCCCACGTATCAAATCCTTGGCTATGAACTATTTATCAGCATCAGCATGTGAACTTACAAAGTTATGAGAATCCATTTTCCTCTCATGGTTTCAAATTGTCAAAATCTTGGTGCAGTTTTTCTTAAGTCAGAAAAATTTCTTTCTTTTATATCCTGGTGAATAATTTCCATTCCCCAATCTCTTCTGCGATCAGGGACTAAGGAGAGAAACATGGACCCTTTTCCTTCCTTCCTTCCTTCCTTCCTTCCTTCTCTCCTTCCCTCCCTCCTTCCCTCCCTCCCTCCCTCCCTTCCTTCCTTCCTTCCTTCCTTCCTTCCTTCCTTCCTTCCTTCCTTCCTTCCTCTTCCTACGCCACACACTACACTAAGCACTTTACACCTGGCTTTTTTGTTTGGTTTTAATACCCTCTCCATAACCTTAATTAATTCCCTGTTTTCAGATGAGGACCTCTAGACCTCAGAGAAGCTAGTGCCTAAATGTCAGGGCTGGGATTCAAAACCAACTCCACCAGCTCCGACCCTGAGATCCTAACCCCCAAAGCTAATCCCCCCCAGCTCGATGCTGGGATCCCCACTAGTCTGACGAAAACCTCAGAATTTCACAACCCTCTAAGAATATGGTCAAGAAAGAAGGGATGATTGTTTTAACCAGAATCCAGCTTCCCTCCTAAGAGCAAAGGACCCTGGAAAGGGGTATTTTAATCATGGGTGTCATATTTTATGATTGTGTCTGTTTGTATTTAGAACACTTGTTATCCTTGATGTTTTCGCCCTGAGGGCATCCAACTGAACAAAATAGCATACATCTTTGTGGATTACCCTTCCTGCATCCATAAGTTATCTGCCCTTTTAAAATAATTTGCACTGAAACACCAAGTGTTTTTTCTAATGGGAATAGACAGCTAGTGTTTTTTGATGCAAATGACTTCTCCCCACAATCTCCCCAGCCCAGAGCTAAATCTGCAGCAGCAGAGGAGGGCTCAGAGGGCTCCGTGCTTCCAGAAGCAATTTAAGCACAGCAGTTGGGAGCTGCAGCCTGACTCCAAGCCCCCTGCTCCATGTTAGGAAAGGCGAAGTGAGACATCAGAAAACATGGGCTATAATGAGCGGGGATACTTTAAGGGTGTTTATCATAACATCCACCACTCTTGTTTTTAGGAAACTGGCTTCCATTCAGGTGGGTTTGCATCCATCCATAAAGATTGAGTTGGTAAAAAAAAAATCATAAACATAATCTCTTGTATCACAGGGTATGTTTCCTCCCAGAGATAAGGTATTGAACATTTTTTAATTTTAATGGTATTTCTGAACTTGATCCATGGTGAAAATCAAGAACTTAGTTTTTTGGGTTTTATTTTTTGGTGTTTTTTTTTAAGTTTTTGATGAACCTTTATTTGTTTATATGTGGTGCTGAGAATTGAACCCAGTGCCTCACACATGCCAGGCAAGTGCTCTACCACCAAGCTACAACCCCAGCCCCAAGAACTCAGTTTTAATGTATTATTTCCTCTAGCACTTAAAGGTGATGTTTTGAGTCACTCAAGGTGTGCTTTGATTTAGCTGCTTACGCCTCAATAAACCAAACCTCAGCTCAATATCATAACCGATCAGAATATACCCTATGTGTATGTATGAGTGCACGACCGAGATAACTCTATATCATGTACAACCAGAAGAATGAGGAGTTATACTCCACTTATGTATGATTGTGTCAAAATGCATTCCACTGTCATGTATCACTAATTAAAACAAATAAAAAATTAAAAAGAACAAAGTAAAGCAAAGCAATAATAATAATAATAATAGATTGGAATATTTAAGTATAGAAAATGAAATAAGCCCTACACCAAGGAGGAAAACTTGAGTATTGCGACTTCTTAGCTAAAAATAAATCTATTTCTCACGATAGTCCTTTTTTTCTTTTTGAACATATAACTGACTTTGGAAGAAAAGGAAAATATATTGAAAAAAGGCTATTATAAGACTAATGAGATGTTTGAGAAATTGGTTCTGCAGGCAAAAGAAAGAATTATGCACAACCTCAATTGTTGTTTGAATCATAATTAATAATCACGGTTAGTCCTTAGCATTAATTGCTACAGTGACACTTCCAGCAACTCTCAGGCCAGAGCACCCCAGCGCAGCGACTCCCTGCCGCTGGAGGTTGGACAGCAGGGTCCTCTGTGGTGGGAATGGAGAGCACTCACCCTGGGAACCCTGCCTGGGGATGTTAAATCATTTGCAGACCATTAAACGTCTAGCACCCTGATGGAGTGAGGCGTCTGGAGCAAGTTTCTCATGCATTCCACGCCCGGCCTCCCACGGATCCCACTGTCCTCCTGCACCCCGGGCTCTCAGGGGCTGATGCTGGCGGCAACCTGGCCTTGCAGAACCCAAACTACCTTCTCGGCAGCCTCTTGTTCAACATGTCCCTCCATCCATTCTGGCCACCTCCTGGGAATATTCCTGATTCTTGGTTCTCTGTCCCTTTCTCTCTAGTGTTTCTTAAGCAAAGGTCTGCAGATGTCCCACACGATCATATGGGTCAATGTTTAACATGCAGAGTCCGAGCCTTGCCCGAGACCTATGCACTGGAGCCCCAGTAGGTCCTGGGAAAATACACTTAATAGTCACCTGCCGTCTCTTGCCATTCTAATAAATGCCCAAGGTCCAGAAGCACCAGGCCCATCCAGGACTCTGTACCTGTCCACCTCGAGCTTCCCTCCACTTGCTTTTCCCTCTTAGGCATCCTGTTCTTGCTAGTTCATTGCAATTCCCAAAAGCACAAGAGGAAGGCTCTAATGGACTTGGACCTCCCCTGGAGGCCTTCCTTTCTGCTCCGCTCCACTCCCTGAATTCTCCTCTGAGCAGACTCGAGGCATTTTAAATTGCACTCTTTCCTCCCTCCTTACTTTAAAAGCAAATGCCGGCATCCTTTAAATCATCATCCTGTCTCACCGCAATTTCTTCTAGACCCTTGGACACAATGACAATCATAGTACAAACCCAGACTCTCCCCTTCCTTTCAGGGGGCAGAGACCCTGGGATCAGCCAATATGGCTTCCTTCTACCAAACCCCACCACCCCACCATGCTCATAGCAGTGGGCCTCAGACTCTCTCTTTGGGGCCCAGAGTGGGAGTGGTGGACTTGCTTTAGGACCAGTTCATGAGAACACCAAACTTGTGACACACCAATCTGATATTAACCCCCATGCGTGGTCCCTTTTGTCATTTCACGTAGGTCACAGGCAGCCTAAGAAATGAGAACCATGCTCTGCTGAGACAGCCAGTGTGGGCAGAGCGTCTCTCTGAAGAGTTCCCAGGAGGGCCTTATCCAGAGGCCACGAAGCAGGAAGGGTCATCTGGCTGCTCCTCTCAATCCCTGCCAGAGCCCCTGGCATGAAAGGGTATTGTAAGTTCCAAGGATGGCCACTAATGATTTTAAAACCCTCAGCCTGCACAGGAGTTACGAATGTCAACGTCACGGTTGTTCCCATTTTCCTCTTTGTTCTCGGGGCAAATACCCCAGTGACGTAGGAAATGGAGTGATGGGGAAGAAGCATTGCATTCTGACCTGTAAGGGAGTCCTAAACACATTCTGTTTTGTTTCTTGAATTCTGTTTTCCTTTAGGACATAGAATCCTTACTGTTTTGTTTTTTTTTTTTTCATTCTCATCTCATGATGGAAGGAGAAGGAGAAGGAGGTATAGGAAAGAGGAAGAAAATGAGTAGAGAAGGAGGAGGAGAGGAGGAGGAAGAAGAGGAAGAAGAGGAGGGATGATGAGGAAGATGTTTGGGATCTGAAATTTGCTCTCACATTCTCTTTGGGATGCCATCACATAGGGAAGATTTTAAGGAGCTGTTTCTGACCCCATGAGCCAGAGAATACCCCCCTCTTGCTCCCAGGGCTTAAGCAAAAACCAGCTGTGCTCAACATCTGGAAGAGTGGTTCTGACTTCGTTTCATACTATTTGATTCCCACTGGCTTTTATGTTTTCCATAAATGATTGAAGAAAAGTTCTCAGTTGGAAAAAGCAATAAAATCTTCCATAAATTTTTGGTGAGCTCCAGCTTCAGGCAGCTCCTTGGATTCTCCCTCTGCACAGTCCCCATTCTGCAAGGGCCGACTGGCTTAGATGACACGAGGCCTGGACCCTGCCAAAGAGAGAGTCCGTTGCCTGCACCCCCTCTCCGGCCTCACTTCTGACAGCCACAGAAGATGGAGTGCCTCTTCTCAGCCCGCACTTCTCAGACCTCTATTTTCCAATCATTCCCTGAAAACAATATCTGCCTTTAAACACTAGGACCATGCCTAATGCATAGTGCAGACGCATTTTTTATTACTATCATTCACTTAATTTATAATCATAAAAATAATGAGAATTTATCATGAGGCTGCAATGGGTTTTTTACCAACTTTGTGGCTTAATCCTCAAAACAGTCCTATGAGATAGGTGCTTCAATTTCACTGCACAGAAGGAAAAGATGGAATTTTTGAAAAATTAAGTAACAGACTGTGGTTCTCTTAGCTCATCGGTGGGGTCACAGAGGCTGCGTTCAAACTGGACAGAGCTGTTTCCAACATCCAACCATGGCCAGAAACAAGAGCCTGCTGCCCTCTGGGGATACTGGAGGGACAAAAAGAGATGGCCCTAACCCCATGGACGGTGTAGCCCTAACCACTTGGCCACAACTCCTAAGGTCTAAGTGGTTGCTCTTGAGGTGGTAAAGACGAAGCAGTGATCAGCAGGCCAGCTTCCCAAGAGGGTGCGCCTCACCGTGGCACCCATTTGGCCCCCTGGCTTACATGCAGTCATCTGGCTTGGTCTCTCGGTCACAGCTTCAGTCCTCTCCCAGCCCTGGGCGCCGTAACACGCCCAGCCTCCATCCGTCAGTAAAACCAGAGCTCTACCAGTTGTCCAGCAGGTTGGCTCAGAACGTGCCTGTTTTACTTGGACGTGACCCTCATCTGAAAGCCTGGCTGGAGGGTCACTGCTGTCCAGAGCTCGGTGTCTGCAAACTGGAGCAAGAGCTCAAGCCGAACACTCAACAGGGTCAGCAGAAACCATGGGAAACAGACCCAAGGGGACTAGGACACCACGTGGCCTCCGACGCCTGCTGCTCATAGGCAGCAGGAACCAGGCCCTGGGGGTGAGTTCTCAGACCTAGGTCACGTGCCCCCTCACCTCTCCAGGGCCCCATCTGGCAATAAATTGACTCCAGCTAATAATGACATAAGGGAATTTTGCAAATTTATAATTTCCAAAGGGCATATCAGCCAATATTCTATCACAACTTCTTAACTCCATTTCCTTCATTAAAGAGCTATTTTTGTCCCCAAGGGGGTCATTAGCTTTTCCCCCACTTTGGCTAATTTAGCTTCTATCACGAACCATTACCCGAAGTCTTCTGAACTGATGGGAGACTTCATCCTCACTTTGACCTGCCTTTCACCAGAAGGAATCTTGTCTACTCCGTGTGTGATGCATTTGAAGTGTGGTTTCTTTTGTCGTTTTCCAAAACTTTAATAAACAAAGAATATTTTGCATTTCCCAGAGGGGAGCCTTAACCCCACCACAAAATTTAAGGCCAAATTTGTATCTGGTAGAGGCTCCTTGAATCACCCAAAGCCATTGTCCTAACGGAATCAAAGTATCCTTTAACTATCCCAAATATTTCCCCCTCCTCTACAGCCTGAAAGTTTACTTTTTTGGCCAAAGTAATGAGTTTGCTTTCTGGGTTGTTTGGGGTTTTTTGTTATTGTTGTTGTTTTGTTTTTGCAGTGCTGGGGGTGGAACCCAGGGCCTTTTGAGGCCTTATTTCTGCTCTTTAGCCATAAGAGCAATAGACTCAAAGACAAAAAATAGAAAGAAAAAAAGAAATTGCACTGTCAAAACTGTAAACTCAGTAAAGCTTCTGAAAATAATGGACTGAAATGAGTCCATTACCTTTCCCACTGGGACAAAGGATACTAAGAGGTGGAAAATGGGAAAGAATCAATGCAAAGTCAGGGTGGTTTTGCAGGTGATTGGTTAGGAACGGAACATTTGTAAATGAGTGTTACTTTTTTAGAAAAGGGAAATGGGGAATGGACGTGAGGGGATGTCTATTTTGGAATTGTCTTACACCAGGATTTTAATACCCTTGACACATGCTTCATGGCCGAGGAAATTGTGCCTCTCCCAGGCAGCCTTGAAGCTGAGCGACACTAATGAACCCTGGGAGATGAGAATAAAATGTGAAAACTTCTCTGTCCATTTCCTCCATTAATTTTTTTCCAATGGATTTTCATGGAAATGTTAATGGATGTGGAATTTGCCAACGTCTACGTTAGGACTGATTGTGTCTGATGCTTCCTCCAGCCTCACAGGAATCAGTGGGGAGAGACAGGTAAGAAGCCAAACTGGGAGGGAGAAAGAAAAGAGCAATGTCCACAAACATGGGTATAATGAACTCAGGTTGTGGAAGCCAATGACAACTTTGTTAGGCCCAGATATAAATATTTTGCACCTTTCTGCCAGCCTCCGTGGTTTATTACAGGAACCACGGTTTAGAAATTCACAGGCAAGTGTTATAAATTTGAGAACATAAGTTGGACCCCTTCCCATTCCAATAAGCAGTCGCAGGTGTGGTTTTCATGAAATTGTATATTTAGGGATGGAGTGTAGGAGGGAGGGGAGAGCGGTGCATGTTCTAAGCAAACTGTATTTGCATACGCATTATGCACGTACCCAACACACACTTGTGCAAAGATGATTAAATATGTGCCGCGTTGGCAGCCTCTTGCTGTGTTTCCTTAAAGCAGGAATAGCAAAGAGGTTCATCTCGTATGCCAAAGCCAATCAATTTATAGTGAACTGTTGTACGTATGGTGTTGAGAAATATTCAGAGGTCATATCTGGGTTCATGCAACGAATTTTTATTTTGGCCCAACATGTCCCATGCACGATGATAGGGCTACTCCATCCTGTTAGTCCAGGGGCACGGTCCCAGAGAGTGTAGCATAGCTGGTGGCCCCAGGACTGGTACAATGCTGCAGCCCGGAGTGTGGGGGCCTGGGAACTAGTGTGGTTTTAGGAGAACTGTATTGACTCACAAGCAATGACTGTGAAGGTGTCGGAGCAGCACGGAGGGCAGCAGTGTGGGTAGAGCTGGGGTGTGTTGCAAGAATTTGTCTCATAAATCTGCCATCTTCGGCAGAGAGCCAGCATAAACACACCCACCATACCATATCACAGTCCGGTAGACTTTGTTCATCTGGACAGTTCAGGATCATATCATGAAAGTCATTAGAATCTGGACAAGGCAATGAATAAAAGAATTGTCCTCTTTTAATATAGTGGAAGCAGAATCATTTGAGTGCTATCATTTTTTTTATTTGTTTTAATTAGTTAGACATGACAGTAGACTGCATGTATGCCCTTTGATATATCATACATAGATGGGATATATCTTCTCATTTTTCTGAGTGTACATGTTGCAGAATCATATTGGTCATGCACTCACATATATACATAAAGTAATGTCTGTTTCATTCTACTATCTTTCCTATCCCCACATCTCCTCCCCTCCCCTCCCTTCATTTCTCTCTACCTAATGTAAAGTAACACTATTCTTTTCTAGTTCCCCTGCCCCCCTTATTGTGAATTAGCACTCGCATATTAGAGAAAACATCCAGCCTTTGGTTTTGTGGGATTGGCTTATTTCACTTAGCATGATATTCTCCAACTCCAACCATTTACCGGCAAATGCCATAACTTCACTCTTCTTTAAAGCTGAGTAATGTTCCATTGAGTGTATGTACCACATTTTCTTTACCAATCATCTATTGAGGGACACCTAGGTTGGTTCCCAGAGTGTTGTCATTTGTCTGTGAAACCAGAGCATGTTGAGATCCCTTGTCCTCTGAGTTCCTTCTTTGCCCTTCTGCTCCAGCCCCCTGCTCACGTGGGCACCCTCAGCTGTTCTTAGGGAGGCGTCACTGGATCCTGAGGTAGAAGGAAGCTCAGGGGTCTTTGTGGATAATTCTTTCACTTTGTGTAGCCAGGGCCACATCCCAAAGGATGTTTCTCCCTGTCGCAACTCTGGTTGAAGAATGTGCTGTCATTTAAATGTGTCCTCCCAAATTTTCAGTGTTGGAAAGTGAATCCCCAAATTCAAATGGTAGCAGTGTTTGGAGATGGGCCTTGGGAGGAAATTGGGTTTAGATGAGGTCATGAGTGTGGGACCCCAATAATGGCCTTAGTGGCTGGCTTGTCACTAAGAACTGAGCGGGCACACTTGCTCTGCCTTGCCACGTGATGCCACCCACCATGTTAGATGCAGCAGAAGGCCCTCCCTCACCAGATGCCACAACCATGCTCCTGGACTTTCTGACTCCAGAACCATGAGCCAAATAAACTTTTATTCTTTATAAATTACCTGATCTCAGTTATATTGTTAGAGCAACAGAAATGGACTAAGGCAGAGCCCCACAGCCAGCCTGCTCCAGGCTGCCCTCTTCCCTGCAGTATTGGAGAGACGTTCCTTCAAAGACCATTACTAGGTTATGAAAGAGAGGTAAGACCATGAACATTAAAATATTACATTTTCCTCCAAAATCTTCTATTGGTTATGGGGGAAATGCTTAATTTAAAAAGAGAAGGTATGAACCAAACTTGATGGTAGGGTCTAATAATCTGTACCCTTTAGCTGGTATAGACAGATGATTTCCTCTGGTTTTTCCTAAGTCTACATTGTGGATGTGAACAGGGCTATAACATTATTAGAAATTCTCTTACAGTGCTTTAGTTTGTCTTAAGGGTTTTGTTGTTGTTGTTTATTTTGTTTTGTATTTCAATCATACTATTAAGACACTATTTGTTCATGCAATATGACTGTGAAGTCTACTCAGGATCCTTTTCTGTGAATTCATTTAACATGCATTTTTGAGCAAGTAAACTCAGACACTGGCCTCAGAGCTCTGTGATCCCTGTTTTGCTCCAGGCACAGCACGGGAAGTGTTGGGTGGGGGTGTCCAGGGCACGGGGTGACAAGGGGAAGACTTCTCTGTGACTAGGATGTCAGGAAGGGCTTCTGAGAGGATGTAACCTCTAGACTGAGGCTTGAAGAACAATTTCCGACTTCAGGGTTTGGTTAGGATGAAAGGAAAACATGTTGAATACCTTAAAAATGTACTTGTCAAATGTGCTTTCCCTTTGAACCTGCAGCTCTGTTTCTAGAATATTTCCTAAAGAGCTAATCAGACAAGTGCATAAATATGTACGTACAAGAATATTCATCTCTCTTACTTCTAGTAGGAGAGGGAGGAGGATAAAGAAAGATAAGAAAGAAATAAAAAGAAAACCTAGATAATCAACAGAAGGAGATTGGGTAATTAATACAAGATACATTCATTTAACTCAGTGCAAATGTAGACAATAAAAGTCATCATTAGATAATGTTCCTTGATATTCACAATATGTTCCTAAAGAAGAGACCAGACCACCAAAAGGTGGGCCACTGTCTACACCCAATGACCCCCAGATGGGCCACTGTCTATAACCCGAAAGACCATGAATCACGGGATGATCTGTGGCCCAGCAGCATCAGCAACTCAGGAGTTTGTGGAACGTCAAGTCTCAGACCCACCATTGACCTACTGAATCAAATTCTGCATTTGCCTATGAGGCCTAAACTCTTAGCAAAGAACTCATTAAAGTTTGCGAAGCATTAGGCAGGACTGTAGACTATTATTGGTCTACAGTCATGTTTCTGCCGATCCATGGCAGTGTGAGAAAAACAGGGGCAATATGTTGAGTATTCCGCAAAGTTAAAGATATTTAACTTATAGCACTGCACTATATTCTGAGGTTATGATCTTACATTTTTGGAGTGACACTCCCTTTCTTTTGTACAACGATGGTGACTTTTGCACAGTGGATTTTGTTTGCTATTTTGCAGGCGTTTGGGAACCTTCGCTGGCAAAATAAACCGTTGGTTTGGAAATCTTATGTATTGCTTTCGAAATTTTACTGAGAAATCTTGGAATCATGAGAAAAGCCAAAACACATGGTTTTCAAGCGAGGCCTAATGCGGGCGTGCAGTTTGGGAGCCGTCAGCTGCATGGAGACAGCGGTTCCCTTGGGAAGGTGGCACCGCGGACACTCGCAGCGTTTTCTTCTGTTTTAGGTTGTCCTAGTTCCCAGCACTAAGTGTTTGACACAGTAGGATGACACTGGAACCCAAGAAGACAGGCCTTTGGTCTCACGGTTTAGGAGCCTGAATCTGTCTGGGGACCATGTACACATGGAATACAGAGCAGAGTCCTCTGAGCTCTAATCCCAGAGCCACCACTCGCTTATGAGCTGGGAAACTTCATCCAGGTCTCTTAACGCCCTTGTGCCTCAGTTTCCTTATCTATAAGAAAGCTTGGGTGACAAGGGCGCCTAACTTCTACAGCTGCTTTGAGGCTTACGTGAGCTATCCAGGCTGCTGAAATGAATTGTCACAAGTGGGTGCTTTTGTGCTTCTGGAAACTGGAGATTCAAATTCAAGGCGTTGGTAGGACCACGGTCCCTGAAGGCTCTCACGAGATTCATTCTTACCTTTCTACCTTCTGGTGGCACCAGGCCTCCCAGGCCAGTGGCTGCCTCCGTCCAACCTCCGCCTCTATCTTCACAAGAGCTTCTCTTCTCTCCCCAGAGTCTGTCTCTGACAAGGAAGCCTGTAGTTAGATTCAAGGCATCCCTCAGTAATCCAGAAAAATCCCACCTCTAGAGCCTTAACCTCGTTAAAACCTGCAAAGACCTTTTTTCCAAATGAGGTCACATTCACAGGTACAGGTTGAGTGTCCTTAATCCAAACTCTGAAAAGCTACAAAATCTGAAGTTTTCGAGTGCCGACATGAAGCCGCAAGTAGAAAATCCCACACCTGACCTCACGTGACCAGTCACAGTCAGAACAGGTGCACCGAAAATACTGCATAAAATGACCTCAGGCCATGGTGAAGCATAAGTGAATCTTGTGTTTAGACGTGTGTCCCATCCCCAAGTTAACTCACTGCAGATGTGAAAATATCCCTGTAAAGTCCTCGCTTAGCATCTGGGCGGCCATCTTAAGTGACAGCCGCCATTGTCCTGCCCAAGGGCCTTTCCAGGAAGACTCACCACTCCAACCCCACCCTCAAACCACCCACATTAGGACCTGATCCCTGAGCCTGTCCTGCCTCTCTCCACTATGGAGGGATGCACCTGTATCTGTCAGCGCTGACAAACTCTCTGCCTGGTCCCTGTCTTTCATTTCTTGCTCGCCTGTCTCCCAGTTCCTCACTTTCCTTTCAATTCCCAAATTTGAAAAAACTCTCAAGTCTGAAGCAGCCTGGTCCCAAGCATTTGGGTAAGGGGTCCTCCACCAGTCCTGGGGGTTAGGACGTGAGAGCCACTAATGTAACCCACCCAACATACGTGACTCAACTGAGCACACGCCAAGAGTTGCCTTTGTCCCATTTCAGTTCCCCGTCCCTGGGAAATTTTTGTTCCAAAGCTTTCTCTAAAGATGCTGGCTCAGAAGCTTCTTGTTTTCCAATCTCCAACCCAAGAGGATTGTGAGCATCACTAAAGATCTCCATCTCAGAGCCCTCGTCCTAAAGGAGCCCAGCCTTTTGGCTGAGCTTCCTGCAGGAAGAGAGGTTTTGTTGAATCCTAACAAGAACCTTCTCTGGATGGAAGAGGAAGTAAAACTGAGCCTTTTCTGTTTCTCCAGATAGGCATCTTGCATTCACCTAACACATAACTAGCTCCCTAAGAGCACAGGAAAAACTGGACTTCACACGCAGGGTGCTTTATCTCTTAGGGAGACTTTGATAAGGGGACCCTCCAAAAGTGACCCCTGGTGAGCCTGTCCCTCTGTATGGTCCTCCGGCCCCAAGGGCAGCCTTCCAGCCACTCAGCCTAGGGGATTACTGTGGGCAGGACACAGTCCCCACCTAGACTTTCAGAGCTGGACTACCAAGGTTCCTTGTGGCTCTTCTAGGTCACCGGATGGGCGTGGCCTCATATAAAGTGGCCCAGCCAGCTGTGAGTTCAGTGTCTACCTGTGCTAGGAGCTCAGAGTGTTTGAAAGAATGAGTTTGTGGCTTGGGAAAAGTGACCGTTGAGACTTCTAGGAGTCACATTTCATCAGGCGAGTTATGTACATAAATACTTGACTTTCCCCTGCCAGATAGGGTTTTTCTCTAAATGGAAAACTGCCAGGAGGTGTGTAGTTTCTGCTCTTTGCCAGAGCAGTCAACTGCCCCCAGGCGTTTACAGAATCAGGACTAATGAGTGTCACATGTGTGCAAGCCACCACCCACTGGCTCCTCCCTGGGAGGGTCAACCTCACCTCTATGTGGCACCCTCTAGTAGTAGGACAATGAGCCTCAAGAGGGAACCCCTTTCTTAGTCTCCTCTGAACTTCAAACTCAGGCTACAAACTCCCTTTGCACAGAGGGTTAGACTTCTCTGGTGCGTGATCGGGAACACACATAGCGCTCAGTGGCCGATGGAGGGACCGGGCAGGAGAAGTCCTTTGCTCAGTCTCTTCTTTCCAGTGTCCCTTGTTACCAAGATCCCCGACCCACAGCTTGTAAAATGGTGTCTCTCTCTCTCTCACACAGGGTCCTAAGGCTCTTATCTGCATATATCAGACTGAAGATGATTATGGCCTCCTAAAAAATCTAAACACTCTAACAAAGCTGAAGTTGTTCTTTGGATTAGTAACAAAATTGCTCCGGTTCTCACCTCAGTCTGCAGTCGTCCCTGAAAGAAGCTGGAGTGACAACCAGCATCGGTTCCACCTCACGGGGAACTCCAGGTCCAGCCCCTCCACAGCGAAGCCAGAGACTCCGGAGAATTAGAACCAACAGCGGTTACAGAAGGCTCACGGCTGTCCTGTGGAATGGCACCTTGGGCTAAGGCTGTGGCACCCCTTTTACTGGTGGTATTTTTTTTTTTAATTTCAGGCTACAGGCAGGCTTTGTAAGAATGTAAAAATCAATACAAAAGGTTTGTAAAGGGTGACATGTTTGTTAATGTCTTATTGATTATGCTATTGGTTGTAAATTTTCTAACTTAATAAAGCTCAAGATTTTTTGCCATAAAAGACAGAGGTTATTTAATTAACTGCAACTTAATGCAAACTAATACCATGATACATTGTGACTGCTTCAAAGTGACACCTAATTTGTCACTCTACAAGTAGGCATGATGACACGCGTGCGCTCACACGCGTGAGAATATTATGCCACTGTAGGAATTAGAGAAGGAATGCTGGTCTAAAAAGGAAAAGCATCTATACCCCAGCTCTTAAGACAAAAGAACACGACAATGTGCACTTAAAGCTAATTAAAAAAAAAAAAAAAGACTGAGCAGGCACATCGCTGTTTTCTTTATAACAGAAATGAGGAATGGGCTCCTTAAAAGCTAAGCAAAATTACAAATGCCCTTAATTCAGGCAGCATTGTAAAATATTCATGAAAATCCATGTTCTGTATCTAAAGTGAAAACTCAGTGACTTAACTCAATGATCTTGCAAAATCACAATTACTTATTTAACATATCTAAGAAATCCCAAACATCTAGACCAGCCCTGGCTTACAGTAGGTACTCTTTCCCAGAACTGAGTTGTTCTGCACATACTGTACATTCATCATTCTGAACTAACATGATTTTATAGTTTGAGTTGTGATCATGTCCTGATGGGTGCTGACGTACTAAGGTATTTATCAACGACAAGGTTTCTTCTCTTTTCAAACAAATCCTTTAGGAAGATGTGTTAGTTAGCTTTTCATCACTGTGACCAAAATACCCACCAAGAATAACTTTGAGGAGGGAAAATTCATTTTGGCTCATGGTTTCAGAGGTTGAGTCCACGGCCACACTCTGGGCCCAAGGTGAGGCAGAACATCATGGTAGAAGGTCATGGTGGAAGGTCATGGTGGAGGTGTCCTGCTCAGCTCCTGGCAGCCAGGAAGCAAAGAAAGCAAGAGGAGATGGGGGACAAGCTATACTCCCAAGGGCACCCAGTGACCCCTGTCCTCCAGCCACACCCTATCCACCTACAGTTACCACCCAATCTGCTCAAACTGGGATGGGCTGGTCAGGTTCTAGCTCTCATGAGCTGCGCATTTCACCTCCTGCGTGAACACAGAAGTTTGGGGGAGACGCCTCACATCCAGCCACGACATCTTTCCCTTTGTTCTGTATCTTTGTCCACCTTTGTTTCTTCGTGCTGTAAGCCTGAGGCACACCAAGATACAGTCTGCGGCTGCGGCGTTCCTGGCCTTGCGTCACAGAGTTGAGCTGGGGAGGGAGGTGGTTGCCAGTTGGCCTCTGTGGACGTCAGCTCTCTGGTGCCCAAGGCCTTCAGAGCCGTGGGAAGGATGGCGAGCTGTGAAGGCCTCTTCCACCCCTCACATTCCCAACACTAATGGCTCAACTGGCATCTCTCTCTTTTTTCTTTTTTTTTATCTTCCTCCAAACTTCTTTCCTCAGGAAATGGTTTAAATAACTGTTTTGCAGTCACAAAAGGCTCATGAATCACCAACTCTTCCAAGAAATTGTAAAGATTCTCATGGAACTGCTTCAATAAAGCATTTATTTCCTCTGAAGAATAGTGGAAGGGAAGAATTACATCCTGTGTGCTAATTTCCCCAATTACCATCCGTGGGCCTCTCTACCTGCCAGGTTAATAACCAGCCTGTTTTTATCACCCTGGCCATAGGGGGGAAAAAAAAAAACTCCATATCTGGTAATTACCCTTTTTCTCTCTCTTTCTCTCCCCCTTTTTTGCTTTGTGAATTATTCTTAACATGGCCTTTCAAGCCCTTTCAAACTTTCTAATGGAGCCCTCATGCGAACGTTTCAGAATTTCCCCCCATTCTAAATCTCACATCAGCTCTTCCGGGGTCTCGAGAGTAATTCTCAATTAATAAAAATTTCAATGAGATGTGAGTTCCCTTTCTTCCCATTTATTTAAAAGTCTCCCAGCGTGGCTTCTAAAATGTTTGAAAAACAATTTTTAAATGAAAATAATTCTATAAATATACAGCCATGAAACCAGACTCTCTGGGCTTTACCCAGTCTTGGTTCTAAGTTAATGCTTCAGGGGGGAAAAAAAACCATTTATTCTCTTTCTTTTCTTTTTATACATCTTTGCACCTTCTGAAATGAAGTGTTTTTTTAAACCCTACGATTTAAAAACAGGCTTTTTAGAAATTCATCAAGGTCAGATAAAATTATATAAATGTTAAAGGAATAAATTAAGAACACGGCATGATCGATGTCCTTTCCTTGGATAGAGAGAGAGAGATGGGCTGCCCCAGAGATGACAGCACAAAGTCATGGTCAAGGTCCTAGTTTTACAGTGAGTGATGAGTTCACTGCATTTATTAAGTAACAAAGAACACACCAATGAATAAATGAAGACCTGCTTGGACCAAGATTATGATTATATGAGCATACTCAGATCTTCATTGGCAGAACATGAATAATGATCCCTATAACACAAGTTCGACTTGAGGGTTCTCTGAAACCCCAAAAGGGCCATATTTTCATAACAGCAAGAGGGATGCATTTCCTGTCAGATGGCTGTGTTTAAATGGAGCCCAGATACCTGCCGGCTGAGTCATCTCTAAGGCCTCCATTTTTTCATCTATAAAAAGGAAATAATGATTCTTGCACTTTTTTATTGGAATACAGTGAGGAGCGAGTGAAAAACTTTGGTGAAGTACTTAACACTGTGTTTGGCTTATGGAAATGATAAATATCAGGCTGGGCGCAGTGGCACACACCCAGAATCCCAGCAGCTATGGAGCCTAAGATAGGAGGATTGCAAGTTCAAAGCCCGCCTCAGCAAAAGCAAGGAACTAAGCAACCCAGTGAGATCCTGTCTCTAAATAAAATACAAAATAGGGCTGGCCATGTGGCTCAGTGGTTGAGTGTCCCTGAGTTCAATCCCCTGTACATCCCCCAAAATAAAATTTAAATAAATATAAGCCATTCTTATTTTGAGGTGCAGGTACCTGGCGCAGGGATGAGGTTCATAGACAAGCAGTAACTCTTAGCTTCCGTTTCCTATATGCACAAGATTATCTTGTGGACTAAAAGAGGGAAGAATTATGACTCAGCTTGGTGAGTTCTATGGAGTTATTGGAATAAAAGGGCAAAGCCCTTGACAGTAGCAAAGGGAGAGGAGAACAGGGCACTCAGCCCAAGCCCCCAGGCCCCAGCTTGATGGATGCTGTGCTCTGGGGCTCTGCTGCACCTGCTTCTTCCCCACCAAGCACATTAGCAGAGATAAAAAGTAAAAAGCTCCTATTTTTTTTTTTTTTTTTTTGTTACTGCAATGAAATACCTATGGCTGCAAACTTTATAAAGAAAAGTTATTTAGCTCACCGTTCTAGAGTTTCAAGGGTCTTATATCAATCTCATGGTGGATGGCACCACAATGGTCAACACATTGGAGAGGGAGAGATCACATGATGAGATGTGAAGCCCGAGAGAGGGGAGGGGCCGAGAATGACCTCCCTCTAGGCTCCACCTCTTAAAAGGCCCACCACCTCTTAACATCCCCACACTGTGGACCAAGCTTCTAACATATGAGCCTTTGGGAGACAAACCTCATCCCTGCCATGGCAGCTCCCATGACTTGGCCGAGTTCTGCAGCTTTCTACTAGATGGAACACATCATCTCGCAGAAGGTGGTAGAGGAAGATGCCAAGTCTTCTCCAGAAAGTGGAGCCAGTCCTTCTCGCTGTCCAGAGTTGTTGGTGACTGCTCTCTGGTCCACGCTACCCAGAGGAGAATACATTTGGGACATCAGTACCAGGTGTGGCAGGAGCAGAGACAGGGCATTCCTGGGGGCCACTGAAGAGGAAAGTAGCATCCTCTGCAAGACCAAGTGCGTCCTTGTGATACAAGGTCAGAGGTGGGGGCTGAATGTTCTCTGTCCTCACAGAACTTGGACATCCCTGACCTTAGGTACCTCCTGTTCTCACCTCCTGTAGGTTCCTTGGGTCTGTGAAGGAGCAGCACTTGCCTTGGGAGGTAAACATAGTGCTCAGGACCTCTGAGAACAGTTGATCTCATCAGCAGGGACAAAAGGGGACCGTCCACTTCTTTGTACCTGGGACAGCACTGTGTCTTCTCAGTGATGAGAAAGAAAAGTATTCCTTCCCCTCCTAGATTTTCCATTGATAGCAACCCACAGGCCCCAGAGTATGCTGAGAAGGCAGTTTAATCCTCTATCATAAATCAGGGGCAACTTTTGCCAGAGAACTTTCTGGAAGCTGCCAAGCCATCACAGCAGAGGAGCAGGTGCTCAAGGTCCACTGAAGGCTTGGTAGTTTTGGCTTCATTATCTTGTTCAACTTTTTCACGATGTGACCCCTCTTGGGTATGATTTTGAACTCACGACATCTTTTGGTGACCTGATTACCATCTGCAACGCTCTCAGGTAGAAATGACCCACATTGAGGTTGATTTTAATTAATAACGAGGATGCATCAAATGCCTCTCCTGGGCCGGGCACTTACTTGGTTTAGCATTTCATATGCATCAACTACATTTTTCCTCATTAACATCCTAGGGTGGGGGGAGGCACCATGTTAGCCCTTATTTGAAAAATGAGAAAACCAAAGCTGGGAGTCGTAAAGGCGCATGCGATCTAGCTTTACAGAGCTGCAAAAGGCAGGGACAATTGTGGATCCGAGGTTTGAGCTTCATGGCTAAATAAAGCCTTGCCTCCCAGCGACTGCTGCATGTGTAAGGACTTCCACTTGTCTTATGAGACTCCCAGGTGCACAGCACCCAGGTGATTCAGCTACCTGGATGTACTACTCCTAGAAAGAGGCTGGTGCTTAGTGTTAGACTGGGACGCAAGAAAAGACCACTGACTCCAATTAAAATCAAATTAAAGCAAACTTATTATTTCGACCAGCTGGGCTGCCTCTCCCACCCCAAACCGCGGGAACAAGACAGCAGCCGCAGCTTTCCTGCAGCCCAGCTTTATAGACCGGAAAGTTACACAAAGGGGGGTTACAGATAACAGAACTCTGAGGAGCATAACACTAATGCTGGTTTATATTTTTGCTGGCCCCAACATCAGAATTTATGAGGATCATTAGAGCCTCAGAGAGGGTCGTTGTCTGGCCAGGGAAGGCCAATATTTATGAGGCGTCACTAAAGTTTCAGAGAGGGCTGCTATCTGGTCAGAGAGAGACAGGCATGGGTGAGTTCAAGGCACGGGCAGGCATTCCAAGCAGGTTCAGAATTTGGGCTTTTGTTTCTCAAACCAATCCAACCGAGCAGGGGCACGGCCTAACCTTCTTCCTGCTTCCCAGGAGCGTTCTTCGTCAGTGTGTTAGCCTTGGACATCTAACATGGGATGGGCATGTGTGTTGCCATCCGTTCCTTTTCCTGAACCCCCAGACGTTCTCATGTTGCCCACCAGCATGACATGAGACCAGTTTGAACCTCCATCGCCACACTTTAGTGCCGCAGTCTGGCTGGGCACAAATCACGAGCCACTCAAGCAGGAACAAACTTTATTTCCAAACTCCCACAGCATTCCACGCACACTCCCCAGGAACTCTCCCTAACACCACCCACGCGGCTCCTCCAGGAACACACCACACCAACCGGAACTCCCTCCACCGGAACTTCACCCACCAATGCGCACTCTCCAGGAATCCCCAGGAGAGCTCAAGGGGAACTCCGCGAGAACTCAAAAGTACTGGCAAAATGCTAGGCGCCATCCCAACTTGGCACTTTAGCACAAGGTCCTCTTTGCAACATGGACCTCAAAACCTTCCTCTTCCTGCCCCCCTTGTCCATCTCATTTGGCTCTGTGTCCTTGCCCAGCCCGCTCAGATAATGACCCAACACCGGGTTACTTTCCTGATCTAGAACCTGGTTCTTGCTTGGGGTTTTGCTCCCCCACCCTGCCCACCCCTCCCCCACCCATCCTCAGGGGCCCTGGAAATCAACTTGACCACACTTTACATCCTGAGAAAGACGCCATCTTGCTTCATCTGCCTCATCGGGGTATTTTCATGGAATCGATTAATTTGTCTCTAGGTGGTCAAGGTGCCTTAACCAAACAAAGATGGGGATACATCAGAACTTCATAAATACAAAAGATTGAGCTAGCTATGGACACACTCACTTCTCAAAGAACTACCCTGGAGATTGACCAAAGCATTTCTATGTCTAAACACAGCTAGCTTTTAAAATGATGGGGACAGTGATCAGACTCAAGGATTTCCAGGTGTCAAGCCTGGGCCCTGGATGAGCAGCCTCTCATGGCTGGTCTACCTTCTCTCCTTTCCTGGCATGGCCCCTCTCCTTCTATACGGCCACTTTGGCACACACCAGGCCTGTCAGGACATGCCCTTCCTGACAGTTGCTGGTACACTATGGAGACTTAGCCTAAAATTTTGAAATTCATCCCTTTGGGTGAAGGTTTCCTGCTGAAGCCACACCAAGGTTGCTGTTGAATTCCTGTGGTTCTTGCTCTCCTCCCCCTAATTAGTCCTTCACAAACCTGACCAAGGTTAGGACAGAAGGTGGCACTACCTCCTTGGATCAGCCACATATGCCTCCTCAGGAGCTGCTGCTTCTGCAGAGAAAGGAACTTTGTAGACTCCTCTAGCTTTAAGTGAGCAAAAGTATTTTTTCTTTGACCAAGTTTGCTTCTCTTCCCATGCCACCCTCTGTGCAGGATGTTTCCTGTCTCTCCTGTAAATGAAAAATCTTTGCATGAAGATGGAGGGGCCCTAACCAGCCAAGCTGCTATTGTGTTACTTAACCATACAACCAAAAGAGAGGATAGGAGTTCATACAGTACTGTGTGTATCAGTTTCCTATAGCTGCTGTAACAAAATCCCACAAACGTAGTGGCTCAAAGCAACATAAACTCATTATCTTACAATTCTAGGAGGCAGACATTTCACATGGGGTGGTAGAACACTTCCAAATCTTTCTCTCCCTCTCACTCTGATGCTTATGCCTTGCTCTTACAAGGAGCCTTGTTATGACATCAGGGCCAACAGGTTAATCCAGGTTCACCTCTCCATCTCAAGATCTTTGACTTAATTAGAACTGCAAAGTCCTTTTGCCATGTGAGGAAAATATTCACAGGCGAGGGATTAATAAATGGATATATTTGGGGCAGTCATTATCCTGCTGACCACATGACACAGAAGACAAGATTAACTATTGAGAAAATAAAGACCTAAGAGGAAGGGGTAGATTTATGAATAGCATGGTGTCCCCATCAAGATTGTCATGAAAGCCTGCTGCTGTGGTCTGAGGATATCCCCTGAGTTTCACATGTGGGACATTTGATCCCTAAATTCCCACACAGGCAGTATTTGGAGATGAGGCTTTGGGAAGTGATTAGGATCAGAGCAGCAGGTCATCATGCTGGGACCCCTGTGGCAGAACTGGTGACACACACTTGCTGTGACTGGGCTGTTGATGCTCTTCTCTATGCTGTGATGCTGGGCAGACTGCTAGACCACACTCTTAAACTTCCAGCCTCCAGAACTGTAAGCTAAAAAAACTCCTTTCCTTTATAAATCATCTAGTTTCGGGTATTCTGTTATAGCAACAGAAAATGTATTAAGACCCTCTACAACATGGACCAACAAGGTTGAGTGACACGCTTATTTACAAATGAGGAAACTGAGGCCCAGAGAGGAAAAATGCTTGGCACCTCTGCACAGTGACCCACATTCTGCCTGACTGTTTTTGGCCTGACCATGACCCCAGACATCAGTGTCCAAAGGAATAAAAGAGATGGCCAGATCTTCGTGGTTTAGTGGCCTAAGAGGGACTGGCCTCTAGCAGGCGACTCCGAGGTGGGTGTGACTCTCAGATGGGTGCTCTCCACAAAACACACACTTTCAGTCGGTTTCCTCCACGACACATTTTCCTCCTCCATCTTTTTAAAAAAGAAACGTGTGGCCAGATGTAGCCCCCTGGTTTCCTGGCTGCTTCTAGAACAGCAGGCTCCTCTTGAAGCTGGGAACCCCTGGCTGCCGCCTTTCTGCACGTGCTGGCCCAGCCTCCTGCATTGTGCACACGCTGTCTTTGAAGATCTGTTCTTTCATCTTAGCTCAAAATAGCACCTGCCACAGCATCAGCCTCGGAGACTTCAGAGCCTCCAAAGGAACGGGTAAATGGATCACCTGGTGAACTGACCTACATTCCGCCTGACTGGTTTTGGCCTGACCATGACCCCAAGCATCAGTGTCCAAAGGAATAAAAGCGATGGCCAGGTCTTCGTGCAGAGAGATTTGGATGGCTCTGGTGGACCCCCCCCCACCACCACCATCAAATTAATAATTGTCAGGAAGAAATTGAAAGGTAAAAGGTTCTTAGCATAGAGTTAATTTTACAAAAACACCCACTTCTGTTGATGTTTCAGGAAAAAGAAATTATCAAAACGATGAGCCAGGCACTTCTCAGGGGCAGCTCATCTGGTCTCGTTCGGCCGCTTCTCAGCCTGACATCTTGGGTCAGGTTCTATTTTATTACCAGAAAGGCTAAATTGGATGCTGTCTCTGTTTTTATATAAGCACTTTGAAAAAGACGTCGGTTTCTAATTTGCAAAACGTGCCACATTATCAGATATAATTGAAGAAACAAAGGGTTGTTTGGGTTGTTGGTTTTTTTTTTCCTTGAAACGTGAACGAAAGATGTTGTCAAAAGATATTTAAGATGTTTCCAGGGTCACCATCAAATGCATATTATCTCCCTGTTTTTTTAACGCTTCAGTTGTAAAACCCTTTTGGAACGCTTTGAAAAGACATTTACTTCCTCCGGATCTGATCGTCGGGTACAATTAGCATCTGTTGAGCTTCATTTTCCCACGTGTTTCCGACGGAGCTGCGCAGAGCACGGCTTGTTTAATATAATTTGTTGTTTACGCTTCAGCATTTGTGGCATTATCTGCCTAAATATGCAACCAGGAGCTGGGTGAATAACTGGTGTGGGTTCTCTTTTCTTTTTTTAATTTTTAAATCAACGTGATTTTTTCCCCTGCATCTTACAGAAGATGTAGTCTGTTCTAACAGAGTTTGCACATTTCAGCAAAGAAAAGGACACATCTTCCGGTCTCTCCGAACAGCCTCAAGACCTCAGATTACTGTAATAAATTTAAGATAAGCAAAATTCCAGCATAATGAATGCCATACCTAAAGAAGCCTCTGTGCTGTAAAGTACTTTGTATGACCCAGTTGCAGAGAGTAAAGGAATGAAACTTGGCTGATTTGACCCCAGTGAAGTTTACGCACAGACTGGCCATTCGCATCCTCCTGTGTCATGGACGTCTCTGATTAAAGGCATCCAAACCTGAACTTGAACTTGTTATTATTCCTCCAAGTTCGGTCTTGTCCCACAGCTTCCCAGCTCAGCATTCAACACCACCTCAATCCCAGCTGTGAGATCCCCATCACCAGACACCAGCACCATCAGTTTCCTTCTAAATATCTCTTGATCCATCCTCCTCGCCTTACCGCCAGAGACACGTCGTGACTTCACGGCCTTCTACCACTGAAAAATACTTAAAATGGTAGTTTATGGTGTTGTTGGTATAAAGACAAATATAATCTAAGCTGGATTTATTAGTACTAATGTATTTTAAACTCTGATTTTAAGATAAACTAAACGTTTTAGGGACCACTGGAATGTTCTGTGGGTCCTGGACCCTGGTCATGTGGAGTCTGATACCACATCAACCCTGTTCATGATGCCGACCCGTACCTGGCCTGCTCCAATCGCTGGTTACTGTTCTCTCTATAGCCTCTTGTGTTCTCAGCTGTGCGTCTCTGCAACCAAAATGCCGGATGAGAACCACATTGAGGAGGAAGTTTATTTGGGGCACACAGTTTTAGAATTCTCAGTCCATGGCTGGCCAGCTACATTGCTCTGGGCTGGAGGTGAGGCAGAACCTCATGGTAGAGGGGTGTGGGGGAGGACAGCTGCTCAGCTCATGGCCGCTAGGAAGCAGGGAGAGAAAGAGGAAGCGTAGAGAACAGACGTGCCCCTAGAGATCCACTTCCTCCAAGTTTCTCAGTGGTCCATTCAGCTATCAATGGGTTAACCTTGTGAGGAGGTCAGAGCTCGCCCCAGCCCATCACTTCCCCAAAGCCCCACCTCTGAGCACCTGAGTCTAGATGCAAGCCGTAAACCCCCCCCCCCCATCCATTCTCCAGTGCAGCTAGAAGACTTCACTGTTACAAAATCTGTCTACGACCCACTAAGGCTCTGCATTGCTTTAGGAAAATTTTTATTAAGATAAAACTCCAATAACATGAAATTCACCATTTTAATTATTTTTAAGTGTACAACTTAGTCATTTTTTCATATATTCACAATCTTTGACAAACATCATGACTACTAATTTCAGAATGTTTTCGTCACCCCCAAAAGAAGTTCCTTTCTCTGAATCCCTCCCTCTCCTTCTCTCCTGACAACTAGGATCTTCTTTCTCTCTACAGACATTTGCCAACTCTGGATGGTTCATATAGAAATAGTCGTGTGGAATGTGGCCTTTGGTTCTGCCTCTTAGGAGTGCCTTCAAGTTTCATCCATGCTGCAACGTTTATGGGTCTGTTCTTTGCATGGTTGAGGTCCATGGTACGGCTGGACCACAGTCATTAGTTGAAGGACATTGAGGTCATTTCCACTTTTGAGCTATTATGAATTATGCTGCTAAGAATATTCATATACAAATATTTTTATGGGCCTGTATTTTCAATCCTCTGGGGCATATCCCTAGAAGAGGAATTAGTGTATGGTCGAGTGACTCTGTGCTTAACTTCTCAAGGAACTGCAGACTGATTCCTTCGGCAGCTGTTCCTTTGTATATTTCACCAGCAATGTACAAGGGTCTAAACTTCTCCTCATCTTTACCAATACTTGTTATCTCCCTATTTTTTACTATAGCTATCCCGTGGGTGTAAGTGGTGTCACGTGCTTCTATTTAGATTTCCTAATGACACCTGGATGTCGAATATCTTTCCGAGTGCCTACAGGCCATGTGTATGATGTTTGAAAGCATATCTACTTAAATCCTTTGCTCATTTTTTGATTGGGTTGTTTTCTTTTTTGCATTTGAGTTGCAAGAGGTTTTTTTTTTATTTTAAATACTCAATCCTTTTTAGATATGTTTTCCCATTCATGGGATGTCTTTCCACTCTTGTGTTTTTGATACACAAGTTTTAATTTTCGATTTATCTAGGTCAAATTTACCTTTTTTTTTCTTTAGTTGCTTCTGCTTTTGATTGTATTTAAGAAACCATTGCCTAATCCAAGTTCATCAAGATTTGTACCTTTATTTTCTTCAAAGAGCTTTATAGCCTAAGCTCTTATATTTAAGTCTTTGATTCATTTTGATTTTATGTTTGCATATGGGATAGAGGGGAGTCAAAATTCCTTCTTTTGCACGTGGATAACCAGTTATCCCAACACCTGGTTGAAAAGACTTTTTTTTTTTAAGAGAGAGTGAGAGAGGAGAGAGAGAGAGAGAGAGAGAGAGAGAGAGAGAGAGAGAGAGAGAATTTTTAATATTTATTTTTTAGTTCTCGGCGGACACAACATCTTTGTTGGTATGTGGTGCTGAGGATCGAACCCGGGCCGCACGCATGCGAGGCGAGCGCGCTACCGCTTGAGCCACATCCCCAGCCCCAAGACTTTTCTTTTTCTATTGAATTGTTTCGACCTCTTTGTTGAAAATCAATTGACCATGAGTGTGAGAGTTTATTTCTGAACTCTCAGTTCTGTTCCATTGATTTATTTGTTCATCCTTTTGTCAGTACTACATCATCTTGATCACTGCAGCTTTGTAGTAAGTTTTCAAATCATGAAGTACAAATCCCACGACTTTTTTCTCTTGAAAGACTGTTTTGGTTATTGTGGGTCCTGTGTATTTCTATACATTTTCGGATTGACTTGTCAATTTAAAAAAAAAAAAAAAGAATCTTGATAGGAATTGGGAAAATCAGACAAGCTTGTCTTGCTCCTGGCCTAAGAAAAAAAACTTTTAGTCTCAAATATTGTCCCAACATCCTTGTCCAATACCAACATTGAGAGGTGAGGTGTGCGTTTTTCATGGATGCCTTTTACCAGGTTGAGGAAATCCCGCTCTAGCCCTAATTTTCTAAGTGTTTCTACCATGAAAGGGTTGGAACTTGTTAAACACTTTCTGACTACAGTTTTTCCTCCTTATCCTGCTAATATTGTGTGTACCATTGATTTATTTTCATATGTTGAAGCAATCTTGCACAACTAGAATAATTCCCACTTGGCATTCTTCCCTCATGGTGAATCCTCTGTTTAATATGCTGCTGGAGTTAGTTTGCTAGTATTTTGGTGAGGATTCTTGCATCTATATTCATAAGAGATGTCGGCCTTCAGTTTTTTTATGATGCTCTGACTTGGAAACGAGGCAATACCACTCTTATAGAATAAGTTAGGAGCTGTTCTATCCTCCTCTAAGCATTTTAGAAGGAGTGTTGTTAATTATGTAAATATTCAGTAGAATTTACCAGTGATGCAATCTTGTCCTGAGTTCTTCTTTCTTTCTTTGAATAGCCACTTCAGATACCCTATTTTTTTTCTTAAATCAGTTTTGGTAGTTTTTGTGTTTTAAACGTGAGTACAGCTCTGTACTCCCTCTTTATGACATTAATGTCATAGATTACATCTTTATGCAAAGATGCTTGTCCACCTCAACATAGGTGTATGTATATATGGCTTTTATGGATTTGCCATTTAGATCAGAGAGGATAAAAGAAGAATTATAACCCAAAATTACATTAATATTGTCTTTTATGATTTCTTACATAATTACATTTACTGGTGCCCCCAATCCATTCATGCAGACTTAAGTAATGATCTAGTGGCTTCTTATCAGCCTCAGGTCTCTCATCAACATTTCTCATAGGGCAATCTGATAACAGCAAACCCTCTCCGATTTTATTCCTTTTGAGATGCCTTAATTTCTCCAACATGTTTGAAGGAGAGTTTTGCTGGATATAGAATTCTTGATTGACATTTTCTGTCTTTCAGCACTTGGAATGTGGCACCCTACTGCCTAACGCTTTCTCATCTGGTTTCGGATGAGAAGTCTGCTATAAATCTTACTGAGGTTCTCTTGTATGTAATCAGTCACTTCTCTCCTATTTCTTTCCAGATACTTCCTTTGTCTTTGTCTTTCAACAGTCTGATCAGTAATAACGGTGCAGTAAAGTGGGAAAGAGAAGGGGCTTTAGCATGAAGAAAGTGTGGATTTAAATGTCAGCTGTATAAATTTTTAGCTATTTTTCTTGTTTCTGAAAGGAGTATAATGACATCTATTAGGATTATTGTGAAAGCTGAAATAATGTAAAAGAGGCATGAAAGCAGGCGATAGATCATTGTTCAATGTTCACAGACCTAAGTCATGGCTCAGCCCAGGGTAGGGCTTTGATTTGGATAAATGTCCCTCAAAGGTCCATGTGCTAAAGACTTAGTCCCCAACCCATGTTATTAGGAGATTATAGAACATTTAGGAGGTAGGACCTAGTAGAAGAAAATTAGTTTATTGGAGGTGGAACTTTAAGGGGGATATTGGGACCCCAGCCACACCTTTTCTCTGTCTTTGCTTCCCAGCCTCTGTGACAGGAGCAGATTGATCCATCACACTCTCCCTGACATGCTCTTCTGCCTTGCCATGGGCCCAAAGCAACAAGCCAATCTGACCATAGACTCTAATCTCTGAAACTATGAACCAAAATTAATCTTTCATCTTTTTAAGCTGATTATCTCAGGCATTTTGTTATAGTATTGGGAAGCTGACAAACATTATAGATTCCAGTTTTTGCTCACTGCTTGCCATTTTGTTCATTCTGCACTATTTATCCTTGACAAAATCTAGTCAGAAAACTGATCCTTGTGCCTGGGTGATTTCAGAAATAACCAGTGTTATTTCTCTTAAGAGTATCATCCAAGGATGTTTAATAGAAGGAAATAATGTTGTTGCCAGATGGCCCTCCCTAAGATACAAGTGGTACCGTAAGTTCTCTTAAATAATGTATTATAGTGATGAACCAGTTTCATCTATTTTTTCCCCTAGAACTGTGTATTTCAGTTCTGTCTCATGAGGGATCCATGTTTATGAGACTAAGCAAATATTTTTGGCCTTGTCCTCTACAGAGACAGCTCTCATCTGCAAATTTCCAACATGCTCCAGGAAGATTCAATTCCTTGAAGCCAAAATCTGTCTCTACCTACAGACAAGACCCAATACTGTAAGGCTTAAGATACATGCATACTAAGGCCAATGGCCCGAGATCCTTGCTGACTCTCCACCCACTTGCACCCAGAGAGTCTTGTCTGCTGACATTCATGGTACCTGCCTATTGCCTCCTAACATACCTGCCTACCCTGGACCAGCAGCCTCCTCTTGTTCTTGCTGACACTGCTGGACTTTTCTCCCTTGACTGATACATGAATCTTGGCTCTCCCTAAGCCTATGTAATTCATTCAACAAGTACTAATGGACATTTGGTATGAGCAGGACTCTGTTTAGGTGCTACAGATATAACCTTGAGCAACAGATAGATAAAACCTCTGATCCCCTGGAACCTACCTTCTAGTTTGCCTGTAACACCATTGTGTAAGGGAGAACTCAACACCCCACCTCAAAAACAGATTGGTTATGGTGACTCTGTACTCATCAGGTGCTTGGATCTTTAAAAGGGTAGTTGGAACTTTGTATCCCAGTGACCTTGAACAGATGGGTCAGGCAATCCTTCTCCCTGCAAGGTGGTACTTGCTGAGAGTGTTCTCAGATGATCCCTTTGTGATTTCCCCCACCAACTTGTCAGCTGTAGAAGAGAGACTCTCACCGTGGTTTCTGGGCATCATTTGGAGTTTCCTTTGCATGGGAGTCTTTTTGATACCCTGCCACTCATCTGCTCATGGGTCACCTGGGGGCTATTGATTCCTGTATGTAACACGTGATGGCCAAAATGTTCATGTTTTCCTTCAGTCACCTGTAAACACTGGGTGGATAAATTGGAGAACTAAGGATTTTTTTTTCTTTTCATACCCAGATTTTCAATTCTAGAACAGCCTGTGATCCTAGAACCACTTTTTCTAATATTTCTGCCCAATTAATTTCCATAGAAGTTTTAGAACGGTGAATTTTTCCATTATGGAACCTTAAACAAGAGGTCCTTGAGCATCTGTCTCTGTTTCTCTTAGATCTCAAACCACCTTTGGTAGCGTGGTTATCAAACGGCGTCTCTGGTTCTCTAGTTGATTTCTTCCATTTTGTGTAGAAAGTTCTAAAGTTTTAAAGTTTGTATCATATCTCCTTAAATTCTTTTTCCATAATGAGTGTTGATTTGTACCTGACAGGCTCGGTTTTATGCTCTTTCTTGTCTCCTTCTTCAGGCAGTATTTGCATTTTTAATGGGGAGAGTTTGCTCACCCTCTGGGTAGCCTTGTAGAATCTTCCCTGGACAAAGGCCTGGCTTTAAAGCCCTCCCCACCCTTCCCCAGGCCTCTGGTGGCCATCTTCAGGCTTTCCCCATGAGCTCAGCCACCACAGCACCTCCATCTGGTTCTCCTGTTGTTTATGTGGCAGCATCCAGACAGGCAGAACAGGAACCCCGCTATGGCCCACAGGTAGGAATGAATGAATGAACTTTCTAAGGTGAATGCTCCCCCTTTTGCTAACTCTTTTATATACTGGGTTGTGATTCTCAATCTTGAGCAGCTCTCGAAGGGATCTGCTTGCTCTCCTGAGGGCAGGTTTGCTTTTTCCCACCCGCACTCTGTAGGTCACCATTCCTCAATCGCAGGGACTCAGGATTCCAACACAGATGCGTGCTTTCGACACCGGATCTTAAGAAGTGATTTTAGCTTGCTTCCTTCCCCACAGGTTGACAACTACCCTGCTCCAGGAAGAGGGACAAGAGAACCTTGCATCATGTGCTAGCTTTTGCACGATGAGCCTCAGAGTCGAGTGACCAAGACTAAGCACAGCTGCTTGCTGCTCACGGCCACCTGCGCTCCTCAGCCCTGGGCTGGCCCATGAGCTCACAGTGTCACACGTAGGAGGGAGAAGAGAACTCAAGAACGGCCCTCAGAAACTTTTATGTGCTCTTCGGCATTGCCATAGCGTCCAAGCACCTGGTTTTGAACTTTACAAACATATTCATCCATGATACAACGGCAACAAGAATCACTGGTTCTTTAGCACAAATAGCGTGATAAACACCAGCTCATCACAGGGTCAAACAGGAGGTGGCTCAGTTGGTCTATAAAACAGACTGTGAGTTTAAGGACTATTCATGTCACATGACCCAGAAAAAAACCTACAAATGATGCCTGGTGGGCGGGAATCATAAGCCTCAGTATATGTTTCTATAGAAGAAAGATTCTGTTTATGGAGTAATGGACATTACCCTGGAGTTATGCAGTATGTTGCAGTTTCAAAACCAATTCATCATCCATCTTTGCAGCACACAAATGTAGCTGCTCTGCAAGAAAAACCTCATTCACTGGTATAAAAAGCCAGCTGTGCCAGAGGAGGGAATAATAGAGGAGCTGCACTGAGTCAGAATACACCTCATTGACACTAAATCTGATTGATGGGCAAGAAGCCTTCTGAGTCCAGAGAAGAACAAAATGGAAAAGAGATAGACAAATGGTACCGTGATGTATGAGGATCTGTAGGTGTGACACAGATGTGTGTTCCCTGCACAAGAGAAGATTAGGGTCTTTCAAGGCTGACAGTTGTTGTCAGTGCAGTTGACATAAATTTTGCTAATGTTAATGGAAATGTACTAGCGTGATTTACCAGAGCCATTTACAGCTGTTGAGTTAGAGGGAAATAGAAAGCAATCATAGGAAGAACCCAAGAGGCTTCCTACTTGTGTGCACGAACGAATGCATATTTTAAAACTGCTATGCACAGAGAATTTCCCCCTAATGTGGCAATTTTTATTTTTCTCTCAAGTTATTCTTTCAGATGCTAAGAAACAGCAGCAGATTCTGTGGTTCCAAGACAGCCACCCCAAAATGTCTGCTTTCTCCATTCTGAGTGTACACTCCACGGGTTTTAACTGGCTCTGGTTTCTTTTTTTTTTTTTTTAAAGAGAGAGTGAGAGAGGAGAGAGAGAGAGAGAGAGAGAGAATTTTTAATATTTATTTTTTAGTTCTCGGCGGACACAACATCTTTGTTGGTACGTGGTGCTGAGGATCGAACCCGGGCCGCACGCATGCCAGGCGAGCGCGCTACCGCTTGAGCCACATCCCCAGCACCCTGGTTTCTAACAAATACATTTTATCTGCATTTAGTCACAGAAGTCACAAAGTATTCTGGAGGGTCAAGACCTTGCTTTTAGCCATGGAGTGGCAATGCCAAGGGCATATTCCATTTCCACAGATAATCACATGCAGAGAGTGTCAAAAACCAACTCTGAAGCGTACAAGGTGTGGCCCAGGACCTCTCAGCCAATGTTTGCAAAGCAAGCCAAGAGAGTTGGTGGCATAAGGGAAATGCCTTCAAAGTGGAGCTTCGCCTGGTACAGAAGAACTTCTTCAAGAAGCTGAGCAACACAGGTTGCCCATGGAGGCTGCATTTTGCAGTTGAACAGTTAGAAGCAATAGTTGGGACAATCGGAAAGATTCCATCAAGAGCAAATAGGGGCCCAGGCACAGTAGCGCACACCTCTAATCCCAGTGGCTCAGGAGACTGAGGCAGGAGGTCTCGAGTTCAAAGCCTGCCTCAGCAAAAGCGAGGCACTACGCAACTCAGTGAGACCCTGTGTCTAAATAAAATACAAAACAGGGCTGAGGATGTGGCTCAGTGGTCGAGTGCCCCTGAATTCAATCCCCAGTACCCCTGCCCCCACCAAAAAGAAAAAAGAGCAAATAGGGGATTCGAGCAAACATGAAAGGCAGAAGGGTGGGAAGTGTGGAGGTCATTTTAAGAGGTGAAGGTAAGTTTGTGTTATATAAAAGATGAGGTATGAGACCTTGGGCTGGCTTCTTACCTGAAAAGACTGTGGGTGGCACAGAGAAAGTAGGAGGAAAGAAGAGAGCTCTTGTGTTGCCACGGCCTTCTTCTACCTAGGATGCCCATGGTTCCCCTGGGATGAGGGGCAGGATGGCGTGAGGACGGTGCCTTCTCCAGGTTCTGTCCACTCGGACCATCTGGGACTGCTTCACCACTGCCTTTGACCGACACTCCTGCTACCCGCATCAGCATTCGAGATGCGCTCAGGAAAGTGGGGAGCCACGTGGAGGTTCACCCAACGGCTCTTTTCAGCTGGGTTTTGGGCACAGCTAGTTGAAGCCTTGGTGGGGCTGAGGTGAGTTGAACCCTTGCTCACCTGCGCCACTCAGCTCACTTCACGACAAGTCTGCCATTGCCCAGTGACAATGCTTTTGGACTGCAGAGACCCTGCACAGATCAGCCACCTGGATTCTTTGTTCCCAATCCCCGTATTTTCTTTCTGGACTAACACTTCATCCAGTCATGGCAAAAATTTGGAAGTTTTCTGCCAACGGGTTTCATTACTTCTGAGACACCTACAGCCTCTCCCACGCCTTGTCTCTCCCAGCTAGCCATTCTTCCTCGGGAGAGCCTCTTTGGTCTCGCCCTCACTGGTTGCTCTGTGAGGAACATCAGCTCAGCCCTTGGAGCTGCCCAGCCTGGGCAGCATCCTTCCAGCTGGTTCTCACCAGACTTGGTTCAGCCCTAGAGGCAGGGCCAGCAGGAGACGCTGCAGCAGGCACTAACCATGTGGGATGGCTCCCCAGTCCCAAGGCCGTCAGCCTCATGATTCCATATGTAAATCCCCAGAGTCTGAGTAATAGGCCAAATGAAAGGGATTTTGAAATTCTAAAATAGGAAATAAATGTGATCTCATGGGTTCAGCCGAGGATGGGTTGTGGCTCATGGTACTAAAAGTCTAGAAATAAAGCTGGTTCTAAGCATGAGTGGATCAAGGAGCTCAAAGGATGTCAGTAAAATGTCAGTAAAGTCTCTCGGTCTTGCTTTCTTGGTGTCTTCATTCTCGAGAAATTCTCTCACTTCAACTGTGACTGAAGGAGCCACTAGGAAGTGCAGCTACCCCGACCCCAGGCACCCTGGTCTAACAGGATCTAACCCTTCTCCAGATGGAGGGGGAACAGATTGACTGCCAGAGGTGGGTAGGATGGTTCCCCAAAGGAAAGCCAGAGTGCTGCTGTCCAAGGAGCAGGGAAGAAAGCAGAGCCCAAGAACAGCAGGTGTGCCGGGGTCGGCTGGAGGGACTTGGATGTGGTAGTGAAGAGTACATTTTGCTACCTTCCTTCTTTCCTTCCTTCCTTCCTCAATTCCTTCCTTCCTCTGTCTTTCTTTCTTTATTGGTACCAGGGATTGAACCTAGAGGCTCTTAACCTCTGAGCCATATCCCCAGCCTTTTTTATATTTCACTATGAGACAGAGTCTCGCTAAATTACCTAGGGCCTCGCTAAGTTGCTCAGGCTGGCTTTGAACTTGCAATCCTTCTGCCTCGGCCTTCCAAGCCACTAGAATTACAGATGTGCCCCACTGCAACTGGCTTATTTTTTTAAATATATGTCAAATACATACACACATATATGCAAGTATCTGTATGCTTGTATATATGTGTACATGTGCATGTAAATACATTGCAGCAATGTATTTACAATGTATTTAAGTATAAAATTCAATGTATTGTTACAATGTATTTAAATATAAATATGAATTATAGCAAACTCCAACACCTTCTTAGAGAGTAGGTGGTATAAGAGTAGAAGTTTTTTCCTTTCTTTTTTTAAATCTATTTTGTGCCCTACTACATCACCATTATCTAAGACAGTGCCCAGCACATAGTGGGTTCACCCAAAACAGCTGGTGAATAATGAGAATGGAAATCCACGCAGATGAAGAGGAAAGTGCCAGGAGAGCACTCGGGTGGAGGCTGTGAGCCTGTCCTGGGTCTGCCCACCAGGTGGGGTGTGTGATTGATGTTCCCCTAACATCTGCCCACACTGCTGGTGGTGGATTTAAACTCTCCAGACACTGCTGAAGACAGTGCATACCAAAGGCCTGTCTTGTCTGGCTCATCCTGCCTTACTTCAGGGGATAATGGAAGTTGTGTGCCTTATATTTGCCCTTGACCACAAGTAAGAGCCACTTAGGAATGAGTGTGAGAAGAGACAGAGCCTGGACAGCAAATGGCCAAAACACGTACAGATAGACACATACCTTTAAAACTCAGGTCGATTCAAATTTCCATATGGTCTGTAAACAAGATTTATCTGGAAAAATATGAATAAGAAGAGCAATGCATAGGGAAAACGTAATCCAGATACTAAAACATACTCAATCCTCCACAGCTAAACACTATGGTATGCCTCAGAAGATATGGACAAATCAGTGGAACAAAAATAGGGTCTATAAATAAATAGAAACACATCTGGGAATGTAATATGATACAGAATGGCATTTCTAATGAGTTAGGAGAGTGGATTATTAATTTTGTCAGATCAACATAGAAGTCATGTTTAAAAAAAAAAGTTGGATTCGTACTTCTCACCTCATACCTGGATAGATTCCAGAGGTAAAACAATTAACATACCAAAGCAGTAGAAGAAAGCATAATAGAATTATTTAGTAGCTTAAGGATGGGAAAGACATTTCCAACTGTGACTTAAGATTAAGAGTCCGCCGATAACTAAAAAATAAATATTAAAAAAAAAGATTAAGAAGCCATAAAAGAAAAGACTGATAAAATTCTACAATGGAAAAAAATCAAAAGAAAATTCCTGTGTAATGAATATTACAAGAAAAGTCAAAAAGACTAATGACGAATCCGAAAAAGAATGTATTTTCTTCCACCACAAAGGCTTAGTTTATCCAATATGTATGTTCTCCTCCAAATTAATTTTTAAAGACCATAAATCCATTTTTAAGTGGACAAAGGATATAAACAATTCATAGGAAAGTAAATATAAAGACTCTTTAAATATGTAAAATGTCCAATCACTCATTAAGAAATACAAGTAAAAACTGCATTAAGGTGCTTCTTTTTTTTTTTTGGCTTTTCAGATTGGCGAAAATCCAAAAACCTGATAACATACTCAGTTAGTGAGACTTGGAGTAAAGAGGACTCATTTATCACCAGAAGGGAAATAAATTGGAGGGCTACGAAGGTCAATATGGCAATATCTATTAAAATTACAAATGTGCCTCCCCTTTGACCCCACAATTCCATTTCACAGCAGTTATCCTGTGGTTATACCGGTACATATGCAAAATGATGTATGTACAAGATTAGGTGTTGCAACATGTAAAAGGGAAAGATTAGAAACTACCTAAATGTCCATTAAAAAGGGACCCAGACAAGGAAATCCTATTCAGCTGTAAAAAAGAATGAAAGATCTCCAGAACGTACTGACAAGTGAAGGAAGAGAACAAGGTATAGAGCAATGTGTAAACAGGAAGACAAAGAATATGAATTTGCATCTTTTTCAAGCAAAGGGATACCCAAGAAATTGTGTCACTAAGGCCCTATTCAAGGGGAAGGGATTTGGACTCTGTCTTTCAACTGGAAGAATGAGAAGGAATTTGTAGACATATTAAAACCACACTAAGTTTCTATACTCCTAGAATTCCACACCGTGTTAATGTATGAGCTATTCAAATATTTAACAATTCAACATTAAAAAAAAAGGAGTGAATAACTAGAGGTTTCCATATTGCCGCAGCTCGCCTTTATTGAAAGAAAACATGTGAATTTTCCAGAATTTTTTGCAAGTTAGACAGGATTTCAGCCTTCCAAGTGGTCCTGGGAGAGTCTTCCTGGTTTCTGGTGGGGGTTCTGGCCAAAGGAGAAAGGGGAAAAGTATGTCATGCCTGTGGCTGTTGGCAACGTGGAGGGGCTGTGGCCTTCTCCAGATTCTTTTGCAATTTCTAATATTTCCTCATCAAGCAGCAATTACTTTTGTAACCAAAAAAAAAAAAAAAAAACCCTGATATCCTTAAAGGCATGTGTTCTTTAAAATTCACCTATTAGTTAAAATGACACCATATTTCAGACTCATCTCGCCTTCCAAAGAAGGCCAGCCCTTAGAAAAATGCTGTTTCCACTAATTCTGCTTCTGCTAAGCTGAAGGACGCCAGACAAAAAATCCAAAGGACACCCGTGCAAGCCTCCATTTAAAAAAGAAACTGAGATGGTTGTCAAGGGAGAAGACCTGGCTCCAAACTCTGAGGCGCTCCCTGAGAGAAGGGGAAACTTGAGTTGGGACCAGCAGGCTTCTTGGTGTAACTGTTGGAAAATAATTTCAGCACAGACAAAGGCACCGACAGAGGCTTATCTAGGAAAGTAGATGCACTATCAAGGGAGGAAGATTTTATTTATTTTTTTATGCGATGCTAAGGATCAAGCCCAGTGACAGAGCTTAGGGTCCCATCTGAAGAGAAAGGCCTTCAGGATAAAGCAAGGCACAGTCAAGGCAGGATGGGCCATCTCCAGCGACAGAGCAGCCCCTTGGTGTGGACTGTTAATTCCTGTAGCAGGTGGTCTAGGGGCCGTGGGGGTGGAGCCAGCGCAGAGCTACTCAGTTTCAGGCCAGTGTTCCCTGTCCTTGTGCACGGTTCTCCCCTTACAGGCGCTTGGGCCAAGGACACGTCACTCAGGAGTTACAACTATTCCTGAGCACTTTCTGCATCTCGATGGTTCATGGGTGTTGCCATTAAGACTCAGTCTCTCTCTCTCTCTCTCTCTCTCTATCCTAAATCCTTTTCACAGGTGAGTTGAGATGCAGAGGAACAGAAGTCACCGTGAGCACAGCTGGAGAGGTGGCAGGGCAAATGTCACCGAGGTATGAATGAGCCATGAAGAGACCACAGACAGGCAAACGACGAATGCATCGTGTTGGTGTCACTGGAGTAGTGTGACAATGATCTGCCACGTGGCATACAGTGCTCAGGCCTTCCTAATTTCTTTATGAAAACACCTCTAATTTTGAAATATATGTATCTTTTAGACTGTCCCTTCCAAATGGAATTTAGCTAAAAAGGAGAAGATTGCAAAATTTTTTTCTAACTAGAAAAAAAGGGTCACTGGCAGAATCTTGGGACAGGTAATAAGACGGTCTGAGTCAGAAGTGTAAGAGGTCAGTTAGCGGGAGCAGACCGTGACAGGCAGGGAGGGACAGAGATTAAGACTCTAAACAGGAGACAGAGCTTAGGGTCCCTATAACTTACAGGACATTGGAACTTTATCTTGGGGATTATGTGGAACTACTTAAAAGAGTTTTCAGCAGGAGGGTTTTTTGTTTGTAACTCAGGGTGACCATGTGGCTACGACTAAAGGACAGATTGGACTGGTCAAGACTGGAGACAGGAGACAGATTAGGGTTTTATTTCACAACAAACCTCATCCAGGTGATGGATGAGGAGAGCAGAAGGAGGGTCGTGGTGTGCACAAAAAAACCCAGGTGCGAGAACCCTCCGCAGGCTACAATCAGCCACACGTATTGACAAATTTGATTGAAGTTAGATGAGAGGATATCAGCAGTGTTGCCTAAGTTGCTTTCTTTTTTATAGTAAGTCTCTCTCTCTCTCTCTCTCTCTCTCTCTCTCTCTCTAATTTTACGTGGTCAGCATGCCTTGATTTTATTTGTGTATTTTTTTATGTGGTGCTAAGGATCAAGCCCAGCACCTCCCATGTGCTAGGCAAGCGCTCTGCCACTGAGCCCCGGCCCCAGCCCTTCCTAAGCGTCTTGAACAGCTACCGCAGACCAAAAAAAGAAAACCAAGGGTATTTAGAGGAGACCAATTCCGTGAGCCTTGTTTTTGTTTGTGCTTTCTTTTTTTGTGGTAAGAAAAGAGTGCGTTCAGACTGGAACATGTTCCCGTTGCAATATGTATGGGACAGTCTAGTGGAGATTTCGGCAGGGCTTGGAGTCTAGAGTTTGGGAAGCACCCTGGGCGTCAGGCCCAGATGGCATTAGGATTCAGGCACCTAATGATGCTGAAGGGATGGTGGCACAGTGAGAGGGTGGGGGGGACAAGCCCGAAGCCTTGGAAAGGGGTGTATGATGCTGATGATGTGACTTCAGGGTCCGTGGCATGGATGGCTGGGTCGATGTTGCCTGATTACTTAACTCGTCCCCTTTAGTTGCAGGAAAAGGGGGGCTCACTTAATTTACCTCAAGAAAAGTGGGGCATTTCAGAATGGTCTGGAAGGAGACCTAGATGCCTCAAGAAATGGGCAGTCCTGAGTCTCCTCTCTCTGCTCCTGTGTCTTCTGCAGACCCTCTCCATTCTCTCAGAAGCAACCAGCCTCAGCCCCTCCTCTCTAGGATTTGGAAGGCCTAGGACACCTGAAAGGAAGACAGATGTTTCTTTGCTTGTAGATGATTCTCTGGAGAGAGAATCCATAGCCTTCCTCAGCTCCTCAGAGTGATCCAAGGTCAAGAGAAGCTGCAAACTTCTCCTCACCTTTCTCTCCTGGGAGGGAGGGAAAGTCTGGCGTGTCTCAACCCCAGGACTTCCTTTCACTTCCAGAACTATGGCAGATTGCAAAATTCTTTCCATCATCTTAGCTTGCACTGTATAATTAGAGAATTAGATGAACCCAGCTTTTTTACAACTTGCCAAAGGAAATATGATTTTTGCACTGGAGTCAAGGTTATCTCCAAGGGGGCACAGACAAGACCAGAGGACATAGAGCCAGGCTGGCTAGATAGGAGAGTCGGCAAAGAAGCCCCCACAGACGGAAGGCGGCATGGACTGGATGGGCCCGGAAGGCAGCATGACCTTTAGCCACCAAGGAAGGGCAGGTTCTGTATCAGGCATATTGGATTCAATGATCAATAACCGGCTGTTTAAAGTTACCCAAAGAGATTGGATTAATGGATCGATATTAAGCTAAAGGAGATTTCTAATGGAATTCTACAGATCCTCTTCTTCAACCTTACGCTTTTCACATTTTTTGTCCATAAAAGCATATCAAACACAAATATCAAACTTGTAGATACCAAAAAGCTGTGGAGAACATAGCATATTGGAAGACAGACCTCTGTCTCCAAAAGACCTTGGCCATTCCGAATAATAAACCAAAACAAACAAGATGAAATTCAGTGGGACTGAATATAAAATGCTGAATTATTAAAATGAAATGCAAGTACAACATAAAGCAGTGACCTAGCTACATATGGCTCCAAATAATCTCTAAACAAACTGAACCACCAGTACAATGCTTGCTAAAAAGAAACAGAAAGGGGGGAGAATTTTAAAAAATTAAAGTTAAAAAAAAATGAAAAAGGCATCCTATAAACAAATCTTTAAAAGTCCAGATCCAAGAGTGGCAAATTCTTTCCTTGTCAGACAACATCTGGATATAGCGCCCTCCGTCCAGAGCCACATCTGGGAAGGTCCAGTTAATACAACACACCAGGCCCTTAGGACAGGTGCCTGGTTGTGACCTGGAGTTCTTCCTGAGTTGTTTTCTCTTCAGTGGCTCACCCATGCTGCACCTATTCTGGTCCATGGGGAGATGATCCCCTCAGGCCATGGCTGGCAAAGTCCTGGCATGCCCTCCAGTCATCTCCGGAGCCCAGGCAGCTGGACCCAGCTCCATCGTCACGATCCTACAGTGACGCCCCTCCACACTTCTGAATAGACTTGCACAGGGTCCAGAGAGGGCTTACAAGGACATAATGGCTTGGTCTTCAGGGCGTCAACAGCAGAAGACACTGGAGCTGAGTCACATCCCAAAGTGACCAACACAGGTAGGGTTTGGATGCCACCTATTTGACCCTAAGTCACGTCCAGCCCCAGTCCATGCCTTTCAGTTCCTCAGCATGAAGACCCAGGAATCAATGTTTGAATCACCTCTTTTGTCTCCTTGGAATCCTCCGGTTCCATCCCTCAACTTATCAGCCCCCATCTCCCCTGCCCGCTAGAGCTCAGCATCCCACTCTGCCTTCCAGCTCCATCTGACTCCACTCGAGACTGACTGAGGATCTCTATTTCATTTTGGCACTAACTGCAGTTAAGTGGATGACCCCTCCTCAAAGGACACTTTGAGATAGCTTTGGTCACAATTAGGAGAGCGCTGTGGCCTGATGGTGTAGCTTTCAAACAAGCTGTCCGTAAATCTGAGTGACCCACACATGGCAGATGATATCTACTCCCTCCCACGCCCACTGGGGGTGTCCAGCCATGAGTACAAGTCTTTCCACAGGGAAGGGAAGTCAGCCACAGAGGAAATGGGTCAGTGGCCAGTGTGGGAGCCATGTGCCAAATGAGGCAAAGTCCCCTGTGGTCACAAGCTTGTCCAGAAGGGACTCACAGGGGAGAAGAAACCACAGCTGGGGCCATTCTTAACAACCTGGTATTTGTAGTGGAGGGCAGTGATGTGGAGCAGGGTGAGTGTAACACCCAGCAGAGCCAAGGGTGCCAGGCAAACGGGGTGCCCCCAGAGAGGACCAGCCCTTCCTGACAGCAGGAAGGGGCAGGAGCCTGAGGTCCCAAGCAGGGATCCCGCCAGCTCTGGGCTCTGGGGGACGGGAGGGGCCTCGTTGGACAGAATGTGCGAACTGCATAGCTCTGATTCCTTTTCCAAAACCCACTAGCAAAGCCAAGTGTGCATTTTCAGCTAATGATCTATGAGGATGCCAAACTAAACTTCATTTTCTGTTTGAAAGATTTTTCTATTTGGGGCCAAGTGAAGAAGCCTTGGCACTTGCACCCAGAGTTCTCCTTACACACACACAGTTATAACAATTAAGCAAAGCAACTGTGCCTTGGGGTATCAGAGCCCTGTAGAAGGTGCGAACGAGTCCCAAGGCAGGCTGCGGAGTCAGGCAGGGGGCACATCTGCTGGTTTTCCTTTCCAAAATCATCACGGTTCCAAGATCCCCTCTGTGCTCGCCAGGAAAGGGCCACCCCCCGCGACGGGTTGTTGCCAGCAGGGGCCGCACATGGCTCCCCAAGTAGCCATCAGGGTGATCTCCCAAAGCCACAGAACAGTCCCATCCATTGAGTAGTAATGGGGCTCAGACCTCTGTGGTTCACATGCACTTAAATAAAAATGGCAGCCCACTCTTGGAAAGCACAAGGAGAGCTTGGTCTTTTTAAGGGCTTTAAACTGTGTAATTGGTTCAATAACATCTGTCCCTGAACTTTATACCATTACCCTGCAAGTCACAGAAGGGACACAGGCTCTCACCAGCCCAAAGGTGACATCGCTCACACGGCTCTAAGTAGGTCCTTCAACTGTGCTCCAGCCAGACTCCCTGGTTGTGTCCTTAACATGAAACCTCTTATCTGAGACACTAACATGGTCGTGAGTCATTTTAATCAAAATGCCAATCACCATGGAAGACCACACAAAAGAGGTTCTCCTACAATCAACATTTTACCTTGCCCTAAAAACAAACATGAGTTAATTTGGTGGTTGTCCTCATGCCAACAATGCCCGACCCCCCTTCAGCCCTACTCAAGTAGGAAGAAAGGGGAACGTTACACCATATTCCACAGTGAAAGTTGTCAGAATCAAAATGGAGTCACTGTTGTCAAGCACTGACCAAAAATAATGATAAATAAAGCCCAAGTGTTATGAAGGAGGGGACCTCATGCATGTACATCTGATAAAAAGAGCTAGTCACCCAAGATTCTGCAGGACCACAACCCTGCACAGAGGCCACCACAACTTACACAAGACCTCTGCAAGGACGCTGCCCAACCAGGCTCCTCAGCCTTACCCTGACGTCACAGATGGGTCTTCAAAATAGCTCATGTGACCTTCATTTTGCTTTTGAAAATGGCCCCCTGCCCAGGCTCCTTGGTACACGCAGGGTTTACGGTGTCTTCCATTGCAACCCTGTCAGTACCAGATGAACTCACCCATCTTTCTCCATATGTTATCTACGTGAGCAACCCCAAACCTAAATTCCTTGGCAAACGGCAAGGCAGTCTGCAGCTTAGAAGTCACCCGAGGGATCATTAGTTCATTGCACTCTTTTAATGGAATTGAAAATAAGGTAAAATTTCTATTATTTTACAGATGAGAAAAATGAAGTCAGACCAAGGGAGTTAGCAAATCTGAGAATACTTGCCTTAAGCGCCCCGTGCAAGGGATGCCCATGATAAATAAGTTCATCTGCCATCTAAAAACCCTAGAAGATTCTGGGATTAGAGGCTCCAAGTGTCACTAAAGGGAGGCAGGACACTGAACACAAAAAGACATCATGAAAGAGGCAGGAAGCTCCCAATTGCACTTGCTCAGCCAGGAGACTGATCCCTGTGCCCAGCCAAGAGAAGCAGGGATTTTATCTGGAGATGCAGTGGGCCAGAGCAGCTCTAAAATAGAGAGCCCCAGGCAGGAGGGAGTGCAGGGGCTTGGCACCAGGAGACAGGACAGTAGAGGGTCCTGTGCTGGACGCAAGGGCCACTCCACCACCCTGCTCACAGCCCCATCCTCAGGCAGGAGGTGGAGCAGGACAGGAGGGCAGGTGCCAGCAGACACCAGGAGGCTGACGCCCCTGCAGGGAGCCCTGCACACAGTGGAGTGTTCAGAGCCCAGGTGGGGCTTTGTGCCTGGCCTTGAATGTCAGAGGATTCTATAGAAGGTCAAGGTCACATCAGCATGGAAAAGGGCCGCTCTGGCAGCAGAGGGAGCTCTAGATGGTAGAGGAGGTAAACCTGGGAACATCAGATTGGCTACAGGCCATGAGGTCACCTCCCCGGGGAAGGTGGATAGGAGGAGGAAGAGCAGGTTTGAGAAGGGAAGGGACACGCAGGAAAAGTCAAAACCAAAAACCAGAGTGAGGGTCTCACTGACCTCCTGTTCCAGAGGGTCTGACTCCAAGCTCCCAACACCACCCCTGCAGCCTTGCCAGGTAACAGACCCAGAAAGCCCCGAGCAATGGAACGTGGAGGAGCGTTACCAGCTGAGCAGAGTGGTCGCTGGGTGCTTCCAGCCTCTTGCCCACCTCTTGCCCAGAACTGACATTTCCTTGTGGGTCAGATGGACTTGCCAGGAAATCCTCTGGTGAGCAGTGGAGCCGTGGAATAGAGGTCATTTTACAATGATGAAATGGCTCGCTTTTCTGGAAGCACCAGAAGTCGCTGGGCCACATCTTTAAAGGGCAGCTGTTACAATTATACCTGTATCAGATGTAGCCAGGAGCACCCCCACCTCCCCGCAGTGATGATTTGCATGTGGGAAGTGCTTTGGGCTGAGGCTTCTCTGCAAATCCCATCAAGAAGGACCAGGCGTCCAAACTAAACTCACATGTCTACCACAGCCCTGGGGTGCCCGCCCTGGGCCTGGCCATTCTTGGATGGGATACACAGAGCCACACTGTCCCGAGCAAACTGATTCCCCTTCACCCCTATTAGCTGGCACTGGCTTTGGTTCAGAAACGACTTGTCCCCACAGTTCTGTGCTGGACGCTTGGACCCCAGAGTGATGGCACTGAGAGATGGTGGATCCATGAAGGGGTGAGACCCCATTGGGGTGACTGTCACTGAGCACACCACTCTCAGAAGGATTAACACCACCTTGTGGGAGTGGCTTAGTATGATGGTTGGGATCTGAAAAGTCCCCCAAAGACCAATTGCTGAAGGCTTGGTCCCCAGCCTGCGGTGGCACTGGGAGGAGGTGGAACCTTTAGAAGGCAGGTGGGAAGAAGGATGGGATGTGCCCATGAGACACTGGCCTCTTCCTCTCTGCCTTTGCTGCCTAGACACCACAAGAAGACCAGCATCGTGCCACCACCCTCCCACCACCGTACGCCCCTCAGCACAGACCCAGAGGCAACAGGCCAACCAACCAGGGACTGGAACCTCTGAAACCCTGGGCCAGAGTAACTCTTTCCTCCGTGTTGCTTATCTTGGGTATTTTGTCACAGCTACGGCAAGTTGACTAACACAGGTCTTGTGGGACTTGGCTTAGTTGTCATGAGAGCAAGTTGTTATAATGTAAGTTTGGCTTTTACAACTCTCTCTCTTGCTTCCTCTGTCACCATGTGACCCCTCGGTCACAGGTGATCCTGCCATGTGAGACTCTCCACCATGCCTTTTCACCAGAAGCTGAGGCCAGCACCACGTTCTTGGACCTCTGAACTCTGAGCTACATGAACCTCTTTTGTTACCAGGGATCCAGTCTCAGATATTTTGTTATAGTAGCACAGAGTGGACTGAAACAGTATTCCAGATGGCTGCAGCTCTGATGAAGCAAATGACAAAATAGGAATGTCATCCTGGGCTTTCATAGTTCTGAACTAGAAGAACAGTTAAAACAAATGGTTTTCAGTTTGCAGACTAGAAGTAAATGCAGCCAGATATTTAGTCAATCCAAACAGCAGCCCAACCCCTGATTCATGCAGTCCCTAAAGAGGGCTAAGGGTAGAGGAAAGTAATTCCCCTGAGGGAACTAAACAGAAGAAACCTCCAGAAACTCAGTCCCCAAGGTCAATTATATCTTTGTGCAATATCTTAAAAACCAAAATGAATGTTTAAAAAAATGATAAATACTTTATATAAAGAAATAAGAGTCCTGCTAAGACCAGGATGAGAAGCAAAAGGGAAAATCAGTACTTGGCGGATTTTTCTTTAAAATTTTGGTATTTTGCTTTTTGTGGATTTTTTTACTCTCTCTCTCTCTCTCAAATTAAAAAAAAAATGACATTAAACGTTTTTCCATGAGTACTGTTAGGATACCTCCTTACATCTTGTACCAGGAGACAAGAGCTTGCCTCACCCAGAGAATCCTTCTAGGGAAAAATTTAGACTATTTTGCTCAGACCTCCCCACCCCCCCCCACACACACACACACATGTACTTGTACACAAAAAGACACGGAGAAATTAAAATGTATTCTGGAAATTTAAGCACACATCTCGTTCATTCACAGAGGCTATTGAGGGCCATCCTGAAACAGCTTTTCTCATTTATCTTTTCAATGCTGTTCACCTTTAATACACACCTGAGATGGTGCTGGTATCAGAGCTATGCACCCAGGTTGTGCTCACACACAGAAAGGAGGAAAATCAATTTCAATCCCCGAAAGACAGAATTGCTGGTGCAGAAGGTCACTGAATGCAGACACGTGCTCAGTGGGCTTGGAACCAGACCCTTGTCCTCAGTGCTCCACTGCGCGGGCAGCGAGGGGAGGGGCGGCCCCCAGACCTGCTGCCACCAGGGAGGAGAACGATGTCGCTCGTACAAGCCACAGGATCAACATGCCAAACAAGCCCCGGCCCAGGCAAACACACGCATGTGCGCTGTGGAGTCACGGACTTATGTTTGCACCTAAGGCTCTGGAGAAATTGGCCAAGACTGGCTCCAACCAACTGAAAAGATTACTGCTGTAATTCTCTCAAGGTCACTTGTCAGACCGGGTTAGCCGCTCCCCAAGGGCTTGCCGCACAGATCAGCCTGACCAAAGAGACATAACTCACAGCTCATGTGCTCTCTCTCTCTCTCTCTTTCTCTCTCAAAACTCCCAAGCCTGGCTGCCATTTTGCTTGTGCCCTTCCCTGACAAGGGCATCTGGTTCAGGCCATCCACGATCTATGGCACATACAGGTTGAGGACAGAGTCTGTGGCCCCCGGAGCCCTAGGTCCTTCCAGATGTCAGCAGACTGGTGCCGCTTTTGTCACCTCAGAAATTACTGTGGATACTTGATTGGAAGCCACATCCACAGTGAGGAGGTCTGAGGTTGGAGGGGCCGTCCGGCTCACTGCAGAAGGCCACCAGAGCTACAGGATTCCCCACCGAAGGAGGAGCGGGGTCTGGGAGAAGGAGACAGTGCAGGGAAATCAAACAGATCTGCAGTCTGGATCCTGGCTCCGCGCATTTGCTCGGGGACCCTGGGACCGTCTCTAACCTCTCGGAGGTCCAGTTACCTAATCTATAAAGAGAGGAAGCTAATGGATGTCAAGTGGCGGGCACGAAGCCCTGTCCTCCCGAGTCTGCATCCCGCCTTCCCGAGCAAAGAGCAGCGACCCCGCGCCTCTTTTCTCCCCTTCTCTTAATGGATCCATTTTCTGTGCCCAGAACCTTGGGCTTCTTTTGCTTCCTGTCACCATATTTGAGGTTTGACCCAACCATCTCTTTACCAAGCATCTGACATTGGGAGTGGCAGGATTTTTCACAAGAAAAACAGAAGCCAGAGGAAAGCGTCTGTCCCCAGCCAGGGCCATGGTCCTCCAGGAGGCAGGGATGAGAAAGAGGACCAAAGTACCCCCTCCTCACTTCTCCTGTCCTCCATGGACCCCACCTTATTGAGGGGCAGACACTGAAGACAGCAGGAAACAGTTTTGTTTGGCTGCAGCCAGGCTCAGAGGGCACAGCTTTTGCTGTAATCAATCAATCCCCTGAACCTTGAGTTCAGGGAGTTTCAGAGTTTTATACCCAGCATGGAAGGGGAGGGGCTCAGAGTTCACAGTCTGCAGAAGTTCACATAAAGCAGCTTTTTTTTTCACTGTTCTGGACAAGTTAACTCTTCAAGGACAAAACCTGAGAAGGGGAGAGCTTCTTCTCCCCCTTTCTTTCCTCCCCCTGCAGCTGTTACCATGGAGCCCATTTGTAACTTATCTTAGAAATGTAGACATCTCTGTGAAGCCCAGCTCAAGGCCAGAGGCCTTGTTTGCACATTTCTACAAACTACTATACTGAATACATGTTTGTGAGAAACTAGTAAGGGGGTGTCCAGCACCTGGAGCGCTGATTTCTTCCCGGCCAGTGGCCAAGTAAACAGGGCGACAGGAAAACAGGGAGTTTATCTACATTGAACTCTTTTGTGGAGACTCCTTTGCCGATAGTCCTAAAATCAGCCATGGTGAAAGTTTCTGGAAAGGCCAGTTAAGATTTTCTGTGGAGCAAGGGGGTGCTACTACAACCCACTCCCAAAGCTGGCCTCACGGGCCACATCCCTGCTACTCTGAGCTAAATCATGGGAAGGTCCCGCAGGAAATGCTGTCTAAATCTGAAGGACACTGCAGGACATTGGGTCCCACAACCTCCCAAGAAAGGTCATAGGAGTCCAAGGGAATGTAGACATGACCCAGAGCCAGGGCCACCAGGAGCTCTAGTGTACCTTTAGCAAAAAGTCCAGGACACATTTGCAGTGGGAAAGGAATGTGGGGAATCTAAGATGCAAGACTGCCAACCTCAACAGCCCTCTGTCAACCGACAGATGAGTGAAGGAGACATTCTCCAAGAACAATGGCATTGGCCTGTGAACAGCAGAGCCCTGCAAAGGCAATCTGCGAACCCAGTGAACTGTGAGCCTGATCAAATCGGTGGAGGCAGAGGGAGGTGGTTCAAGGCGACAGAGGGACATTCACATAAGCTACTTGGGTACGGGGTTCACGGCTCTTAGAGGACTCAGACAGGAGTTGGCACCCCCTTGGTGGTGATGGTGTCCTTGCTGAGCAAGTGTCCTGCAGAGCACCCGAGCCTCTTGTGTGAATTGTCGCAGTCTTGGTGTTAAAGTCGAACTCTCTTACAGAAATCTGTGCATATGTGTGAGACCTGCAGGGCAGGGGATGTTTATAGAATAAGAGGGAGTTCACAAAGTCCTTGAGAAGGTGCTTGCCTCAGATAGGAAGGTCTGAGCCCTCCCACTTCATTACTCCCTGGCTCTGATTTTGTCTGGGCCTGACAACAGCAATTTCATCTGGGCACCCTCCACTTTCGTACATCCTACGAGAGATTGTTAAGGACTGAATCCGAAGGGCCAAGCCCTTCCCGGGATTAGGAGTCTTGGAGATGACAGATAAGGCCCCCTCCCCAGCTGTGTGTAGTGACAGATGGCACAGGTGGGTCCTACCATGGCTTTGGGCTCTTGTGGGAGAGATGTTCCTGAATGAAGCACTAGGGTAGCAGAAAGTGCCCCAGTTCTAGGATGAGAGAAATCAGCTTCTTACTGAGAGAGCTTTTACTGGCAATAGAGGTCTCTCCAGCCCTCATGGGCCCAGCAGCAGCAGGGGTAGAAATGAGTCACCTCTTGCAGTCAAAGAAGGAGCCGGTGGCTAAATCAGCCCTGGGGGTAGCCCAGCAGAGAGCGGCAGTGTCTGTCCAAGCAGAAAACACTGACAGCAGCCGCTTCCGAACCCATGAGGTGTTGAGCTTGTTCGGGGAACACCAGCCTTATTTCAAGCAAGAACACAACGTCTAAGGTATTTTTATCAAGATTGTTGCTCATGGCCTGGGTCACAGAGACCTGGGAAAAGTTATGCTCAAAACTTGTTTAAAAAGAAAATACAGAAAGAGAAGCCATTTGGTGGAGATCATTTGAGTTTGGGTAAATTGGAGGTGATACTTAATTGGGGTTCAGAGATTACTTTCAAACAACGTGAGGTTGCCGATTTCCTCCACTTGGGCCAGCATTTGGCCTAGTCTGTCGGAAGCAGCTTCTGCACCCTTTCTTTACATAGCGGCATCCATGGACAGCTTGACCCTCTTCTCTGGCTCCTCATTTCTGGGACGTGAACCCCGCCTTGGAGAGCAAAGGCAGGGAAAGAAACCGCCCCACTGCTGCTGCTGGCGCACTCTGGACAAGCTCGAGTTCTCGCTCCCAGCACTGGGAGAGCCCAGACAAGGAGGAAAGGACGATCCTGGGAGGGGGGCTTGTGGAAGCAGTGGAGACAGAAGCGCCTTCCCCTTACCCACAGCCCAAAGGCAGGCCCAGCCAGGCAGCACCTTTCACCTGGGGCATCTGCACCAGCCTTGCCCTCTGCCCCCACGAGAGCTTGCCGCTCCCCATCACCCACTCCTGCACCTCTAGAGCAGAAGACAGTGCCACACACCACTCAGCACATTCTCCAGACTCATCTTTGATATAAATATCAACCCATTTAGATCTCACCAGCCCGTGAGAATATGACTACATCATTTAGCCAAAGAGTAAACTGAGGCACCCGTCAGTCACGTGACTTGCCTAATTGCATCAAATATGAATGCTAGAGCCTGGTTTCCAATTCACAAGTCTCCGATTCCAAAGGTCATTTTGTTTTCAGGGTTGTTTTTATGTGTTATGTTACCTGGGATTGCTGGCATTTTAAAAGAAGGAGCCTAAAGAGAGAAGACTAAAGGCGAATACAACAGACGAGCACTTGCCCAAATGGCTGCACCCCCACCCCCATGCCAGATTAATGGTATTCCCAGAGTTTGGATCTTCATTTCTGCAGATTTTTTTTCCTTTTCCTACAGTTAGTCCAGCCTCCGTGACTTCTGGGTGCACACTTGCATTTTCAATTTCATTGTGAGGATAAAGAAATGGAATGCATTCAAGACATTTACACAACTGCAATCCAACATGTTAAAACAGGATTGGTCCAATACTCTCACAACTGTCAACACCCACCATGCAGAAAATCACCAAGATGTTACTGTCACCCCCATCACGAGGGCATCCCACCTGCCTGTCCCCATCATCAGTGGGGCCATGTATTAGTACAGCCCAATCCCTCCAGGAAAGCTTCCTTTGGTTATTAAGATGGTGGGATGTGTTTTATAATAATAACTGCATTTGGAGGCTTCCAATATCTAAAGCACAGTGTTTGTTGCCAGGGCTGCCACAACAAAGTGCGACATGCTGGCTGGCCCAGAAGAGCAGAAATGCACCCCACCACGGCTCTGGAGGCCAGAAGTCCAACACAAGGTGTAGCAGGGCCACGCCAGCGATCTGGGACATTCCTTGGCTGACAGATGTGTCATTCCAGCAGCTATTCTGTCTCCACAAGGTCTTCTCTTATCCGGGTGTCTGTGCTGTGTCCATATTTCTCTCCTTTTTTTTTTTCAGTGCTGGGGATTAGAACCCAGGGCCTTGAGAATGCCAGAGAACTGCTCTACCACTGAGCCACATCCCCAGCCCTATTTTTCTCTTCTTTTAAGGACACTGGCTAATCCAGCATGACCTCATTCTAACTTCACTACATTTCCAAAGACCCTACTGTCAAATAAGGCCACATGCACCAGGACCAGGGGTGAGGACTTCCAACACGTCTTGTGTCGGAGGGCACAATTCAACACCACAACTACCTTCGCCCATGTGCAGATCAGACAGCAATAATCTATCATGGAACATTCTCTCAACAGACCACAACGCTCCAGGCTGCTGGCCTGGCCACAGCTACAAGCCATCAAGACGACACCCGAGGAGTGAGTCTGTAATGGTGGAAGTCAGGCACATGGTGATAAGCTTGTGGAGGAGACCAGGCTGCACCCTCCGAGCCCTACTCGACTTTCTGCAACGACTTGCCTGCTGCCGGGGAATGACCAGGACAATTCCTTGTCCCAGCAAGTACCCTGTCCACCTGGCGGCAGCAGCCTTGCTCACCAGGGGAAGTTCCCACTCCCTCGTCAGAGCCCACAATGCTGGTACCAGCTTCACACCACACACATGCTTCCCTCCCCCACCCCCTGCAAATTGGAAATAGTGATACACAGCCACCTCCCAGGGCTGTTGGGCAATTTAATTAATGTTTATAAAGCACTCTGAGGTCTTCGGATGAAAACTGCTGTGTAAGTGCAAAATTATTATTAGTTCTCAGCCTCCTGTCCCTTGACTTCTGACACGGGCCTTTGTTACTCCTGAATGGAGCCGTTTATGGGCCGTCCAGCTGGCTCTGGGGGCACAGGCAAGAGCATAACATTTGCAGAATTTTTCCCCCTTTGAAAAAAGCATTCCAGCTCTGTGGGACGTCTCAAAGCTTTTCAACGTCTGAATTTCTCTCTCCTTGTCTGTACTAAGTACTGTAATCTGCAAGAGTAGATTGTAAACAGGCTACTTTGGCAAAGAGTGTGGGGGGAAATGGTCAATTTGATGAAATGGCCCCTCTGATAATGAAGAAAAAATAATATCTCCTTCTCATGCAGAATCTAAATGAACCACTAAGTGAGGTCTGTCTCTCTGGCCTAGAGGGATACTGTACGTGTTTATGCATTGAAAGGAGAAAAGAATAGAAGATTTGCTTTTAGTTCACCTCTCTCCTTCACCCTAACTTCTCAGGAACCATGGAAACAAATAGACCTAACCCAGACGATGTTTTCCTGATAGTCCTTTGTTACCTAACTGTGCGCTGCCTGGAATCCCAGGGGGAGAATGAAATAAAAAAGTAGAAAAGAAAAGAGATCCCTCTGCAAAGGAAGGCCTTCTCTCTGCAGGACAGAGTGGGGCTGTGTAGTTTATCAAGCACTGGCAGCGAGCCTCTTCAGCAGTGTTCCCCTTTCTCCAGGATGTGCAACCCGGGGTGTCTCTTGGTTGTTAGCCAGATTTGCCAGTCACCCAACTGCTGCAAGGTTGTTTTTTAAATTTCACTAAGGAGCAATTACATAACACGTAATCGGCTGGACAATAGTACCAAGGCTCAGAACCAAGGAAAAAATTCAATGTTAGTTATAGGGTTGTACCTATGTACACAAAAAATAAACCAAAGATGGTGCCTGCCACGTTTTCTAAGCCAAGTAATCACTGATCAAATACAATACTTTCATGGTTTGGATATGAGGTGTCCCCCAAAATCTCACATGTGAGTTAATTCAAGAAGGTTTATGGAGAAATGATTGGGTTATAAGAGTCTTAACCCAATCGGTGAATAATTCCCCTGATAAGGATTAACTGAATGGTAAATGAGGTGGTAGGGTATGGCTGGAGGAGGTGGGCATTGCGGGGCATGGCTTTGGGGTATATATTGGTATCTGGCAAGTGGAGTGTCTCTCTGCTTCCTGATCACCATGTGAGCTGCTTCCCCCTGCCACACCTGTCCGCCATGATGTGCTGCTTCACCTCAGGCCCCAAGGAATGGAGCCAGCTGTCTATGGAGTGAGACCTCTGAAATTGTGGACCCTCAAACAAACCTTGTCCTCCTCTAAAATGTGCTGGCCGGGTATTTTAGTCACAGCAGTGAAAAAGCAGACTGAACAAATCTCCAAATTGTACTTGGGGAACATCGGGAATGTTCTTCCAGGACTGGAGAGTTGAGAAGAGCCAGCCTCCAGGAAGAGCCGTCCTTGAGCCCAGCAGTGGCCATCTCTTGGCTCTATGACAGCTGGAAACACGGGGACCTTTCCTGTGCCCTAAGACTCAGTTCTGCCTGTTGGAGAGAGGTTAAGACAGAAGGGACGAGGTCTTTCTGTTCATCCGGTCACTTTTAAAGGAAGGAGACCTTAATAACTGTTTTTAAAGGGCTAAGGTCCAACACCAAGGCTGCCAACGTCTGCACAGCAGCTGGGCTGATGAGAGGACACCACAACGGGGGAGCCAGCCGGTCGCCATCTCTTCCTTGGCGCTTCTTGGGGCCGTCAGTCTCCCCGGGGTCTTCCCGCCTCCCACCTCCTCCAGCTCTTTGTTCAGCCCTTCACTTTGTTTTCCTGGTTATTTTCCCCAAATTGAGTCTAATGTGACAGCGCCCAGCTCAGGGTCCTCAGTGCTGCCCCCACACAAACCCTCTGTGCTAAGGTGTCATCTCTCAATGCTGCCCCCTGCTGCAGCTGGACGGGGGGCCCTCTGCCTCCAGACTCTCAGGCAGCCCCTGTCCAGCCTCCCTCCCACCTCCTTGCCCTGAAGACTCTGCCCTCGTCACGCCTGCCGCCCTTCTCTATCCCTTCCCTTCAAAATCCTGCTTCTCCTCCACATTCAAATGCAGTCAGCTCTGCAGAGCCTTCTAACATATCCCCAGAAGAACGTGGCCACCCATGCCTTCTGTGGGTGTGTTCCCCCTATCCTTTCTATACTTACGTCTCTAATATCAAGTAAAACAATTAACCGTGCACACAGCACTGAGCTCGTTTCTCCTTTCACTGATTTTAAGCTCTTTGAAAGGAAGGATGGATCCTTGCCTTTTTAAGTATGGCAGTGTCTACAAGAGCCTCTGGCCTGCAGTATATTTATATTTAAACATAGCCAATATGTTTACATTTAATTTTGCCCAACAACAACAACACGCGTACGCACACACACACACACACACCCCAAAAGATCAGGTGGTGAAAATTTTAATTTCTTATATAATTTAAAGGTAAAAATGTGGAAATAAGCACATCTTGAGAGGACAATAAAAATAATCGACTCCCCAAGAAGAGCTCGCAGATTGGATCTTACCCACCAGTTATATCAAGTCTGGCTCAGCAAATAATCACAAAGCTAAGACAGGTGAACGCTAGTGAATTAAGCAAAGAGTTCCTAAGATTTTGAGGCCTTTGGCTATTTTTACATAGGAGCGATAAAGCATCAGACAATTATTCAGTTAATGCCACCAAATAAAGCTGCCAACGAGGAAAGACTGAATTATTCTGAGATCCTCAGAATTATCCGAGACCTCTGTTGTTGGGTCAACTCATGGCCTCACTTGCTGTTTCTATGACCACAGGCTGAGACTCCAGCCCATAACCAGGCTGTGTTGGATTCTGGGAGCGTGGCTCAGTCTTTTCTGCTAAGTGTTACTAAGAATACAAAACCCCGCAGGTTATCATTTGGAAGAATGTGAAGCAGATTTTCATGCCTGCTTGTGTGTCTTGGGAAATCCCGAGACGAAAATATTATAACTGCAGAAGGAATCCCACAGGCCAAGGAGAGCCCAGAGATCAAAGCTTTCGCTGACAGGAAGACAAAGACTACATATGGTCCCCCATGAGCCACCACGCTCTCCCAGATCTTGACAGGATCCAACGGAGGCAGCAGAAGACCAATCCACTCTCCTTGATAAAGAAGGGCCCTCCTAGCCCTTCTCCCCGCCTCATCCCTTTCACACACATGTTCCTGCATGCACGCGTGCACACACACATTTTCTTACACCAAATAATAGGTGTGAAATGTTAAAACCACCTACTCTTAAATCTTTATTTCTTGGTACTAGGGATTAAAACTGGGGCAGGGCACATTAACCACTGAGCCACATACCCAACCCCTTTTATATTTTTTGTTTTAACATGGGGTTTCCATGAGTTGGTTAGGGCCCTGCTAAGTTGCTGAGGCTGGTTTTGAACTTGTGATCCTCCTGCCTCAGCCTCCTGAGCCACTAGGATCACAGGTGTCCACCACCACACCTGGCACTACTCTTGAATCTTGATCATATTTCTACTTTAAGTCAGTCCAAACTGACCAGGGGAGGCCCTGGCCTGGGTCTGCCTTGCACCGACATGCCATGCGGTATTCAGTTCACCACTTACTGGTTCTTCTGAGGGCAACATGAACCACACACCATGTCAATTTGTTCCTTTTAACAAAATGTATTTGTGGAAAATCCCCAGTTGCTGCATTTCCTTGACTCTGTCTCCTCTCTCATCCGGACATCGTTCAGGGATTACTATTTTGCTGGACATTAGGCTCAGCCCTTCTGTGTTATCTCATTTAATTTTCACAAGACACTTATTAGGCAGATGCTGTTCTCATTCTAAAGATCTTCCAACTGAGGCTCTGAGAAGTAAGTTGCCTGTCCACACCAGCACAACTCCAGGTGGATAAGAGTTGCTCTGAGTTCTGAATTACCATGCCAAGTGGTTTCCCCAGTACTTCTGGTGAAGCATTTGAGGATGGAGTTGCTGCCATTGAACAGAAACCTCCAGTTTTTACAAGTACATGTATGTATTCATCTTTGTAAAGAGCCACACATCTATGACACTTTCATAACTACTACAACCACTTGTAGATTGCTTTTAACATTTGGGGGGTAAAGGACCTATTCAAAGATCTGGAGTCAAACCCCACGAAACCCAGGTTCAAGGCCCCTGACTTCACATATCACCCTCCCCCTTTCTTTCCATCCCTACTCCCATGGTCATGCAGGTGGGTAAGGGACTGCATCCTAACTGGTAGCCATGCAGCTCAGGATGGGTCTGGAGACTCTTTGCCCACCTGCCAGGTGGGCCCTCCCTCCTGGGGAAGAATGCACCTGTCAATCTTTCACCTCCATAACTTCATCTTGGATTCTGGTTCTCCACCTAGTTCATGGACATCCTAGCACCCATTCCCAGGCTTCTGGGTAGTTTTAAAATTAAAAAAAAGAAAAGCACTCCCTATTCACATGCAGACCTTTAATAACACGAAAGAGACGACACAGAGGTTCAAACACTAAATCACCTTGGCACTCTCCACATTAGTGTGAGTGACACACACATTACTAAAGGAACAATATGTCTTTGGAAAGCAAGCAGGGAAGGGGCCGAGTTTGTTAAGAGAAACTCAACAGCTGCCCAAACACTGTTGGGACGTTCTGTGAACTCCCTCTGGCCAGGGCCAGCAACTCCCAACGTCCACACCTTGACTGGTGGTGCTGAACTGGTCTCCTTACTTCCCCAAGAGGAGGAATCCGTACAGAAGGATTTGGGAATGTCCTCTCTGTAGCCTTCTCTGTTTGGGATGATGGAAAACGTGAGAACTTAAAGGCTTCCTCTCGCCCTCAGAACCCCACAGCCAGAGCAAGGACAATGACCCTGTGGGGGATGGAATCTACGCAGAGCTTCATGCTTTTTTGAAGCATTTCACACACATTGTTCTAGTCAGTCCATGCAGCAGCCTGAGGAAGAAGAATCCATCAGGAACTTGCCCAGGACCACATGGCTGGGTACTGGGATCGCCGAGGCTGGAAAGCAGATGGCAGGTGGGTCCAGCATCTCCAGCAGGTCACTGACCATCTGTCCCATCGTCACCTACTCTGACTTCTCTCTCTCCACATTCGGGTCACTGGTCAGTTAGCAATTCTATTAACAAGATATTGATTTCAAAAGAAGAAAAACACAAATTCTTCTTTGACGACTATATATAGATATAAAAATAAATGTGGCACTCTTTATTGCTTCTTTATGGATGTCTTTCCAAGATGAAAAGACCCTGCTGGGGAACAATTCCTCCACCTTTTATTTCTATGTGCAAATAATCCTCCTTAGTAATAGCAGAGACTTCACACGGGGAAATTATTTGCTAGATATTTCTCACTGCTTTGTAGCTTAGCCTGTGGATTTCTCCCAGATGTAAGACATGCTGTAACAGAACACAGCAAATTCAAAGAGATGTTTCCCAGATGTGGAAGAGGACAGCTGTCCTCAGCAGTCTGTCAAAGGGCCAGCTTTGGGCACTCAATTTTCCCAAGACCCTTCTCCACTACATCTCACCATAGCTTTCATATGACTGAAAAAGTATCCAGGAGGTTGACCAGATAGCTGCATAAAACACCAAGATGGTAGCCATGGAAAAGGAGAGATGGCCCCATGCTACATGATCATGGAATGGTTTTCAAGACTTTGCCAGCAGAAAGTGGGGTGGGATCCACTCTCCGATGTCTTCAGGCAGGTGAAGGACTTCACAGCAAGGATGCCATCTCCAGTGTGGGGCTCATTCTGCTCTGGTCCAGCATGGCATCTGGCATGCCACTGAGTCCTCAACATGAGCAAAGACAGTAGAGATCCTGCTCACACCACTTCCGTCTTGTGAAGAATCACTGGTCCCACGTGCTTATTTGGGGAGGTGACAGGGAGAAAAGCTCGTTCCATGCCAGGTTTAGAAAAATCTGGAAAAATACTCTGTAGTCGTGCAAACTTCTGAAAAAGAGTGAACCAAAAGAAACAAGTCAAGAAGCGAACAGCTGGGGAGGTGCTGCTGTTGTCAACTCTATTTAAATGCCATTCCCTCAGCACTGGCCAGACAACCCACGCAGGGAGCCCTCTTCATGCTGGTCACCTCACTCCCTGTACAAGGCACTTGCACAACTTCGCTGCTGCTTCCAAACGCCAGCCAGAGATTGGCTGACTACGGATCACAGCCCTTTCAAGCCTCTAATGTGAGAGATCTGTGTGGAGAGTTGGTGTGGAGGGAAGGGGTCGCTCATTTTTCACATGGACCGACTGGTAATTCTAATTATCTTCTTATATGCAAATAACTCTGACAACCAAATGGAAGCTCCTTGGGGCAGGAACAATGTAGTTCCTGGCACAGACCTTGAGTACAGTAGGTTCTCATGAGAGTCTTTTGTTGTTGTTGTTGTTGCTGTTTTGCAAACATATGCTTCCTATTTAAAAATATGGGGGGCTGAGGGTGTACTCAGTGGTTCAGGGCTTGCCCAGCATGCATAAGGCCCTGGGTTTGATTCCTGACATTGGAAAGCACAAGAACAAAACAAAACAAAAACCCTTTTCACTTTAAGAATTTTTGTTTATATTCATCAATAGAAATCACTGAGAAACTGGTGCATCCAGAAAAATCCTGGTCCATTATGTAATGACTCAGTACCAAATCATGAGTATCATGAAATTACAGTCCCTCATGTTTTGCTGTGGTTATGAGAGACAAGTATTTCATCTTGTTGTAAGATTTTGTTTTTGTTTTTTTAAAGTTTTTGACTCCCATACAATAATTGTACCTATCTGTGGGGTGCAATGGGGTGTTTGTTGATTGACTAATATCTAAAAATAGAAATCAGAGATGAGTGCAGAGCCAGAGAGTGTACAAGGTACAGTGGGTGACAAGAACCAGCTCTGGGGTAGCTCCTGCGTAATTCTGTCCTGCCCCCAGCTAGACTGCCCTTCCTGGTGGGAAAGATCACTGTCCAGTGGGTCAGGACCACAGCTGGCCCTGCTCCCCGACAACCATGGTCAACCCAGGTGAGCAGCCGTGCAGAAAGAGGCTAGGGGTGGGGTAGGCTGGAGTCTGTGACCAGCAGCTCAAGGTCACGGCCAGGATGCCCAAGCACTGCCACACCAGGGGACTTCCTGTGTGCCCCCATGTTCTCAGGTTAATTCTCCAGGAGGGAGTGAAAATACCAAATATAGAGAGGAAGAGTCCCCAAGGGAAAACCAACCAGGGTCAGCGAGGGGACGGGTCCACCCTGAGCGCTGGGCTTGCTCCCTCCTCATGGAAGAACAGGCCTCTGCCCGGGATGTGGTCTGGGAGGCGCCAGGGAGTCAGCAGGATCTGCTGGTATTTCTCAAACTTCCTCCACGTGCTTTCCAGAGTCCCCTGGGTGTGGCCACATGACCCAAACAAGATGGACGTCCAGGGGCCTCCGTAAGTCCGGGGTTCAGAGGAGGATCTGGCTCCCCGTTATTGAGTGAGTCACACTATCTACAAAACATCCCGGGATTGGTGGCCCCGGGGGGTGTCTTCATGGTCAGTCAGCGATGACGACACAGATACTCACGCAAGTGAAGATGATGAGTGTCAAATAGAAAATGACCAGAGAGAGGAGGAGGACGATCTCAGCTCTGTATTTATGAAAGGTTGCTTCCTTAGGCTCCTTAGGGCATCCTTAAAATAAATCAAAAAATAAGAAGGGATAAGTGGAGCCATTCCAACAGGACTTGTTTAGGATGCTTCCTTCTCCCTTCCTCGCCCCAACTCTCCCAGTCCAACCCTTGCTGTCAGGAAAAACTATAGTACTGGTTGTGGCAATGCAGCGCTCACAGCCACCCTGAGCCACCTGCGGGTGACAGGCTGTGCAGACAGGGTCCCCCCAGTCTGCAGGGCCCCTCTGAGTATCCCCGTGCTACAGGTAAAGCCGCTGGGGCTCAGGACTGAAGCAGGTCCGCTCCGGGTTCATCCTGCCTGCACTTCAGAGGTGGGGCCAGGCCTGGCTCTTGTTTTCACATCAGAGAAACCACCCTAAGTGTGTGACTCCATCAGCAACCTTAGCTTCTTCAGGTCAGGTAGATTGCTAAGCGTCCCCACCGCAAGGGGACTCGGAACTCTGCAATGAGGTGGGCGAGCTGCCCTGCTATTGCCCAGGTGAACACATTTTGGTAGAACTGAGCTCTCCCACCAAGCCGGGCAGAAAAGGTGGAGAGAAGAGCTCCCTCGAGATGGTAAAACCAAGGCTGCAGCTTGGAGGAGGCCAAGGACCTAGGCTGTAGGCCCTGCCCTAGAGCAGCCTGGAGGCACAGGCTCCTCCCCCCAGGCGCAGGCTCCTCCCCCAGGCGCAGGCTCCTCCCCCCAGGCACAATAGCCAATGTGCCAAGTAGGAAAGCAAGTCTGGCACGGGCTGCGGGGTGGCTGCTGAGACAAGCTACTTAGAACCCCAGCAGGAGCGCGCACTTTGTGGTGCCCAACACAGATCAGGCTACCCCAGGCAGTGCCATAAGCATTTTAAAGCGATGTCTCATTTAACCTTAGCAACAAGCCTATGTCCTAGACATGACTGCCCCCATTTTAGAGATGAGAGAACTAAGGCTTCGTGTAGAGCAATGGAGTGCCCAAGGCCACAGGCTAATGAGCTTCAGAGGTAACAGCTGAACCAGATCTAAATGATTCCAGTCTGACCCCTTCACTCCTAGGCAGCACTCCCTTGGGAAGGAGCAGTGGAGGAAAAGTACTGCGCTCTGTTCAGCCCCTCTCCACTCCGGCAGGCCACGCTACCCGTCTCTGCTCATCCCTGCAAGATTGCTTTCCCAGTGAATAATATTAATTGAGATCCTACTGTATGCGGGCCAAAGCAAGCTCTCTTAGGGGAGACAGGCAGTAAACCAAACCATACACAGCATGTAGGGTGTAAAAACCAACCAGAATACAGACGGAGAAGTGTGTAAGAGGTGTGCGTGTGTGCGTGCACGCGGGTTCGACAGCGAGAAAGCGCAACCATTGCCCCTTTACACAGCACTGTGTTCTTGGGAGCATAGGAGTACTGTCTGGACTCTGATAGCTTTCAGATAACTGACATAAGCTACCGTACACAAGCAGGGACTCTAGGACACAGTGATCATTTCCGGCCTTAACCCCCTAACAAGTGCTGGGCAGAAGTCACTGTGTAGATTAAGCCGCCAGCCCCAGCTGGGATCAGAGCCGCAGAGCTAGACTCTGAAAGAGAGGATCGACTTCTGGACCCACAGAAAGGGCAAACATGCGTTTTGCAAGAGGCAAACAAGTCCAGCAGGTCACCTCACCTGTCACTTTCAAAATCACGGTGGCGCTGACGTTCCTCTGCCCTCCCAGCTCCTGCAGAGTGCACCTGTAGGTCCCCGAGTTGCATGTGGCAGTGTTTTTGATCTTCAGAGAATAGGGGCTGTCCACGGGAGCCTCAGAAGAGTCGTTCTGTCCCCTCTGACCATGGTGCGGGTCCTCCTGGAACGTGTCCGGCGTCTCCTCACCGCCCTGAGGGAGCTGTGGAGAAACCACGGCAGCGCATCACACTCTAGCGTCCAAACCTGCGAGCTCTGGGGCCCCCATCTTGTTTTCATAAAACTCATCCAAAACTCATGTTTCTAAAGCAAGAAAGATATGTTGCTTTTTTCGTACGTGTGAATTCTGGGGGAGGAGGAAAGAGCTGATAAAAACCTGCCAGGGCTCTATTTTCCTTGGAATAAGATCAGGTCTGCATTTTATGATTTTAGCACCAGGATCCCAACTTCCACCCTATGGAAGGGAGACTGTCACTGAGGATGGTGGTGACAGGTCGGACATGACTCACTTTGGATTCAATTTTGCTGCTGTTGGTTCTACAGGAAATGTTCTCTCGTTTTCTGCAGAAACCAACTCGCCCCCAGATGGGTTCCTGATTTTGGATCCCAGCCTTTTATTTGGAAAAGTCCCCAAGTCTCTTAAGAGCAAAATCAGACAACTGCAAACAGGGTGCAGGGAAACAAGGCCGCCCGTCAACAGCCGCCTCCTGGGGCCGTTCTTCTCCACCCAGAGGGGAAGGACGACAGGTGGACAGAGGGCCGCAGGGATGGCACGGTCAGTTCCTCAGGTGGTCACGGGAAGCCACATGTGGAAGGGCCGTCACAGCACCACAGACCAGAAAAGGAATCTGGCTGATTTTTCTCTTCCTAAATTATCCTTGTGACTCGACTGGTAGGTGTTGCCAGCATGTCCTACTTCAAAGATGTGACACATGGCCCATTCACCATCCTACCCAGACATCATTTCATTCGCCAGTTGCTACATCCCTGAAATTTTAACGCTTCTAGGATGGATTTGCACCAACAGTGAGGCAAACCGTTGTTTTGAGTCTCAGGGACAGTGCTTCAATGGGAGCATCCCCGAGCAGCCCCCGCGTGCCCTTCGCTGCTTGGCTAGGGACCTGCGGGGGCCCTGGATTAAATGGCATCCCTTACCTGTCCCTAGCATTGCAACAGCACCCAGGAGCTGCCCTAGGGAAAGAGACAAATTAGCAGGCCTCACTACCACTGTCCTCGCCAGCACCTGGGGGCGGTCAACCTCCTGTTTCGGGAGCATTCTTTCTTCAGTGCTGCTGCTTCTAGAAGGGACTCAGGGTAGGGAAACAGATGACCAAGGTATTAGGGGAGCAGCCTGTAAGGAAAATTTGATACCCACGCCTGCGTGCGCACATATACACGCACACCCTGTTCCTGCTTGGCTTATTAAGTTAGGGACTGCACGGCAGGTCACCCACAGCTCAGGTACCAACCTTTGGTGCCTGTTGCCATTGGGTAGAGTGGACTACAGAGACATCTGGTGGCAGATTTATCACTCACTCCCCGCACCAGGCTGAGACAAATGGCCCTGCCCAGGGTGAGTCTGTGGACATAAATCCCATTTCTTGATGGTCTTTCTTGTGCTTAAAGGCTCCTTCCTAAATAATCAAGAAAAAGACTGAGGCCTTTGGACGTTCAAAAATAAGGCCATAAAAGGAAAGGTGGCCAAGGAAGCTGGGGGGGAATGAAGAGCATCCAGATGATTCTAGAACATGCTGGAATTAGCACAAGGTTTCCAAGTCCAACTGGACCACAGAGTCAGGGGCCTGGCTGGTCAACAACCCTCCTCTCCCCTCTGCTGCCCAGCAAAGCAGCTTCCTCCTACCAGGGTGGCCATGAAAAACCATCTGTGCCCAGCTGCCCTCAAGGCCAGTCTGAACTCATTAAGCCACCCCAGACTGCACCCTCACAGGGACACAGCATCCTGCTTCTCAAACGTGGCCGCAATGACCATTTGGAGATGAACTACCTCTGGTCTTCTCCTGGGGACTTCCTCTCCCATCCAGGGACCCCCTCCCTCAACTCAGAAAGCACCCCTTCCCCCAGTCCCCAAGTCAAGATCAAAACCCACAAAGCTCCCTGCAGCTGGTGGAAGTGTGAACAGTGGTCCCTATTTACATAAAGAGGCCCCACCATTGAGCCAGGTGTGGGAACCCCCTGCAGTAGCCCCCTACCAACTGCAGAGGAGAATTCACTCTAAAAATGGGCAGCAGCATCAACAAAATGTTGCCAATAGTAAGATTTGATGGTAAGATTTCCAGGCGCCTCTGGCAAAGCCTATAGTTATGTTCAAACGGCAACACAAAGGCAGGATGAGACCACAAGGAGGACAAAAAGAAGAACACTCCTCGGCATGTCCATAGCCAGCACTCTTGCTCTTTGGAGCCATAATTAAAATAAGGGTTACCTGAACCCAAGCACCATGAGAGGCTGAAAGTTGGTCTGATAAATGAGATGGCTACTATGTGACTAACAGGCAGGTAGTGTATGCAGCATGGATACGCTGAACAAAGGGATGACTCATGTCCTGGATGGGACAAAGTACAAAAGTGTGAGATGTCATCACACTACTTAGAGCAGTGAGCAATTTAAAACCTATGAATTGTTTATTTCTGGAATGTTTGATTTAATATTTTCAGACCACAGTTGACGATGGGAAACTGAAATGGAAAAAAAAAAAGTGATACTGTGGATAAGGAGGTACTCATATACAGCAACCAGGACCTTCTGCAAAGTCATAAAATGCACCTGGAAATATTTCACAGCCTTCCCTCTAGTTCAGAGTTCTAGGTATGTCTATGTCTATTTTCCCTTCCTTTTGCCATTTGAAGATATTCCTTCTCATGGGACCCCCCCCCCCCAGGAATCCAGGACTCGCCCACAGCTGCAGAAGGAGAGTGGCTTTTATGTTATTGTTCCACGCTCAAAGCAAACAGGGCAGCAGGGTTATCGTGGATGTTCTTATGCAAAAGTTGAAATGATTCTCTACAGACATGTGTCCAAGCACACGTGGCTCTTCCTTGTCTGAAGAGTGAGCTGGGGCGGAAGCAGACTGAGGATGGAAGGAGAAATTCCAGAGGGAGGAGAGCAGAGGAACAGCCAATGGATCCTTGACTTTGCTCTGTTTTATGAGTTCTTCTAAACACTGGAGCTGGCTCCAAAGCAACCACTGGCAAGAAACACTCTTTAAACATTCCAGATCTCAAAGTGTTTCACTGCTTAAATAGTAATTTATAACAAAAGGAGCCCTCAGATTCATCCACAGCCAAGCATAATTGACGGCAACTATGTAATGCACATTTCACAATGCTGATGTTGTAGCCAGCGTGCTCAAGCACAGCACAATTTGGACAAATTAATTCCTCAAAACATTCATCCCAACGATGTTTTAAGAAATCCACACTCTGTGCATTAATTTTGATGCTGACAAATTTTTTTTTTCGTACTGAATTAAATAAGAGCAAAATATGGGCTATCTCTTTTACAGAAAGCCTCAGGACTTTGATTTGTCTCAAGGTCCCCACTCTGACTGAATAACCTAAATACCATATCTTTTTATGCAAGAGAGATTTGAACTTAAGGAAACCCCAAGCCCTAAATTAAAAGAAACTCTCTTTAATTCGCTGTATACTATGTCAATCAAATACACATACTGATTTTAAGGGCATGTGAATTAAGTCTTTTTTGTGTGTGTGGTGGATAAATTTGAATTAGAACAAAAACTAAAATATACGCATATGGCTGGACTTGAACCAGCATTTCAGCCAAAAACTATTGTAACAAATGCCTTGTTACAAAAGTTTACATAATTTTATCCAAATACATGCTCACATCCTAGAGATTACCATATTTAAATAGACCAGAGGGCAAGAATTCTATTCCAACAGCAATGAAAGGGTTTGATCCTAAACCAAAATTCAACTTAATCATTCATTAGCACTTAACAATGTGATAGAGGGGCTGCAGTTGTGGCTCAGTGGTGGAGCACCTTGCCTAGCACGTGGGAGGTACTAGGTTCGATCTTCAGCACCCCATTATAAAAATAAATAAAATAAAGGTATTGTGTCCATCTATAAAAAAAATTAAGATGTGATAGAAGCCTAAGAGAAAAGGAAGAGATTTTTTTTGAGGGGTGAAATATGTGTGTATATACATACACATACAAATAAATATTTCATCTACTTCATCAAACATATTTAAACGTAGAGACTAAACATTTAAAGGTGACATTAAATTAATCTGCTGTATTCCAACCACATTGGAGCAACTTTTTTTTAATTGCATTTTGTGTGCACTAACATTCATGTACCTTGGTTTCTAACTCAATTAAAGTGCCAATATAATCCCCATTCATCACAGAAACAGCTTTTTATAACGTGCAAAAGAGTTTGGCTCAGAGGTTGATGTCATAATGAGGGGAGAATGTATGAGCATTAACATCGTTTTTTTCTAAGTGTAGTTTTATTAGAAAAATGATTTTCCACTTTGAAATTTACTGGGTCTAACAGACAAGAGCTGGATTTATGGCTGTTAACGAGAGTTACGAGCGCAGCAGAGGCGGCATAATTAAAAGCACAGTCCTTGGAGTTGGAACAGAACTGGAAGCACACCCCACGCCTGCCACAGCTCCATCTGCTCTGGGCCCAGGGACCACACAACTCCCAGGCTGGTTTGCTCCGCTGGGACCAGGGGAGACTGCAGCTCACAGCTGGGGTGAGCATATTGATGAGGATGCATCCAACCCTAAGAATGGTACCAATACACGGCAAGCCCTAAAAATGCTACTGCTCTCTTAGCCAAGGTGTCATTCAAAAGACTCAATAGGTCCTTGCACACAGGATGGATTCAAAAAGTAGTTTCTGCATGAATGAGCGAATTTCAGAAATCATGAGACAGTTTCAAGAGCGCTCGCTGGCTTTGGAATCCAAAGGCCTGAAGTCAAGCCCCAGCTTCCCCACCGGTGAGCAGGGTCATGTTCAGTAAATCCCTTCACCTCGGAGTTTCATTTCCTTATCTGGACGGGCGTCATTGGAAGAATCAAAGGAGAAAACACGTAAAAGCGCTGCTTAGCTGGTAGCGTCGGTAAGAGACGTGTCATCACTGAGTTCCCCATGCCACCCACACAGCTGTCATTCCTTACAGACATTTCCTGTCTCTTCTTGGCTGTCCTAGAAGTCCCAATCTTTGTCTAAGGGGAAATTTTTTGTCCACTCATCACGTCTTTCCAAAATACTCTACACATTCTGAATTTTCTAATACACCATCCTAAAAATGCAGCAGAAACCTTTGAAGTGGGACTTGAAGGCGACCCTGCACCACACATTATTCAGGACAATCATCCTTCTTCCCTCAGCACCCTGGGGGGTGGGGCATCACCACCAGCTCCGGTCCATGTCCTGTACAGAGCTCCACACATGGTTTTAGAGGAGACAAACTTAACTCAGGTCTGACATCCCGAGACTGGTTCTGATGGGCACACGTCCCAATCAGAGCCACCGGAGAATAATCAGACATTTGTTGACACAACAGAACAGAGGCATGGTCCTTGCCTTGACCCAAGTCTGCAGTTACCAGCTACTGTTGCACAGCCACGTGGAGGCTGGCAGGGAAACCAATGGGGAGGGAGAAGAGTTGAGAGATGGGAAGCCACCAAGCTCTTGGGAGGTTTATTTGCTCGGTGGCTTAAAATAACAGAAAGGTCTTCTCTCACAGGTCAGGAAGGCAGAAATCCAAACTCAAGGTGTCAAATTTATTTCCAAATAAAGTCATAATGACAAGTACCCAGGGTTAGGACTGCAGCGGTATCTTTCGGGGAAACTCAGCACAACCCCTAACACCACCTGTCACTGAAATGGGAACTGTATGTTCCTTTGCTTTAAACTAGTTCTGATTGGATTTATAATCCCTGGTGACTGAAAGAGTCCTCACTGATGGGGGCACCCTGTGTCACCACATGAGTGTGACACACAGGAAACTGTCTTCTTGTGGCTCCAGCTTCCAGAAAAGGTTACAAAGCCAATGCTGCTTTGTCCCTTGGGCCACCTGCTCCTTAAGGAATGAGACCTCAGGCCCCGGTTGGACTCAGAACTTTTGTTCTGCAGACTGACCCAGAAGGGCTGGCCCTGGGCGATTTTGAACTGTTTATTTCAACTAACATCCTTCTTGCCGCCAAAGGTTTTCCCCATCAGGACCCATGGTCCTAGACAGCCACCAGCTCTTAAAATGGAGCCCCTCTTAGGAGACCTGGGAGAGCAGAGTAGTTGGTGCTCCAAGAAAAAGTCAAGTGACAGTGACAAGTCTGGGGGTCCCGCGCGTGTGCTGGTTCCCCAAGGCACACACGGGACCTTTACCCAGGGGCAGACCCAACAGTGTCAATGAGACTTAGGGATGTGTCTTGATCCAGCTCTGGACTGAGCTCAGGGCTGTTTATAGAAAATACAGGATTATTGCAGAAGTGTCCAGGAAGGGGCCATGGAACGGTTTCAGGCGGAGGAACCCATCTTTGAGGTAATGGATCTGTTTTTAGTCCTGCCCTACATAAAACCTTCCCCTACGTCACTGTCACCTCTTGCAAACTTCCCCCTTTTTGTGTGGTGGCAGAACCAAGAACGTAACTGGGACAATCCAGTCCTCATGTGATTTAGGTTCTTCCTTATATTCATGGAAAACAAGCGGGGTTTGGTTTTTCTATTTCACCCTTGGCTCCCCGGCTCCTTTCCTACCCTCTTTTAAGCTGAAAGATTTTAGCTATTTGACTCAGACCTACCACCGTCCAAAGGGCCACCATTCTCAAAGGACCTGGTTAGACTCCCTCCACCGGCTTTGAGGCAGCCTCTGCAGAACCGCACAGATAGGACCAGTGACAAAGAAAAGCCCAAGACGGAAGGACGTTCCAAGGTGTATCTGAGCCTGAATTTGAATTAACCTAAAGGTTAATGACCGAACGGAGCTGCCCCTGAAACTCCTGCTGGGTGAACTCTATCCTGCCCACTGCCCTGAGAAATACGCATTTCGTCAAATAGTTTGCCTCGTATCATTCTCTTCACTTAAAATCCTTCAATGGCTTCTTACTGCTGAGAGGAGAAAGTTCAAGGCACTATATAGTTGGTCATTCAAGGTCCCTCACAATCTGTCCCCAGCCTACTTTCTAACCTCATCTCTCAGCCGTCAGCTGTGTCATTCTCCCTTCTAGGTCACCAGGGACCCCCACTGGGCTCCAAGACCTCATGCATTCCCATGTCCAAGGCTTTTTCAAGATGCTCCTCTGGCACAACTCTGCCAGTCTTGGGGTGGCCAGTGCCAGCCCCAGGACTTGGCACATATGGGGGACCTACAAAGATTTGCTAAATAATAAAAATATACATATAAGAGAAACAAATTTATGTCTTTCACAGTCTGACCTAAGACAGAACCCTTACGAGTGATTCCATCAGGCCGAGAGCCCACGCACCCATGGGGATGGCCTGATTTTCTGTGATTCTAGTGCATACATTGTTTACACACTTCAGTTTTCCTTCAGTTTCGACCTCTATTTGATGTCGAAACATAGTCTTAAGTCCAGTTTTGACAGATGGCATTCTAAAATCAAGAAGTGCACTAAGTGGCATGTGTTGGCTCCTCTGCGGGTCCATCAGAGTCAGTGGCTGATGACATCAGCCCCAACCCTTCCTCAACTGCAGCCCCTCCTACAGCAATCCCTGTCCTCAGCGCCCGCGCCCTATAGGTCATTATCACACAAGATGGTCGAGACAGAAAATCTAAGTCCACTCAACAGGAGTTCATCGACATACAGGGAAGACAGCTTCCTAACGAGTCAAGGACAAGAGAGATCTGCATGGTGACTGTCCCTGAAGTAGCTTCGCGCATGCCATTAACCTGCTGCCCAACAGTTCCCTTAACATGAATGTCAGAAATAGAACACTCCCCCGGTGGGTGCATGGTCTTCCGCAGCGGGATTCTTCCAGATCTGCTGAAGTTCAAGCCTGACTATTCTCTGAAATCACAGTCTTGCTTCCCCTTTCCCCCTTCCTTTGGAAATCATCTAAATAAGACACTCGTCTTGCGACACATGACTGTCCTCACCCCCGCAGCATCTCCCAGAGACGACATGGACATCCTCTTTCGCTTTGTATCATTACAGGTCCTCAGGGCTCCTCGGTGTGACATGAGATGGCACTGCACCTCCCCCTAAGTGCACGTTCGTTATTATTAGCAGAGGACTTCGACTGTGCCCAAAGCCCCCGTCCAGCACCGTCCTCTCTCTCCAAGGAGTACAGCTTCGTTAGGGAAGCCAGGGCCCGTGCCCCCCAGCATGGAGCCCGGGCGCAGCCTTCCCATGCAGGGTCTTCCTCCCGCAGACACGGTGCGGTGCTATGCCCTCTTATTCCAGAATTCAAACAAAGAGCGATGGATCAAAGTCTATTTGCATATGTTCTCAAAATACCTCCCCATAGAACCATAATCTAGTAGAACTTTAAAGGCTAAATTGAACTACGATCCCTGTGGATATAATTTATTAATTTTTCTAATTCTTCTCAATCACCCATACTGCTTTCTAAGATACATGAAAGGAAGGGATGATCCCCTTTGGGGATCCCAGAGAGGAGGCCTGCAGCCCACAGGAAGGAAAACCGAGCTAACGGGAGCTAGAATAACGTGGTCCACCTTGGGCTTTGCCTCTGACCTTCTGTGTGTGTCTGTACCGATGCCCTCTGACCTCTCTCATTACATCTCAGAAACAGAGAATAAAAGAATAAAACAGGCGCTGTTCTTTCCCAACTCATCCTAATGTTACAAACACTAATTGGACACCGTCTGCTTGGAGTTTGGGGTAAAAGGCAAATGATTAAAAAAAACCCAAAAACAAAAAGCAGATGGTTTACATGGGTCCTTTGTTAACCACAAGTCATCGGTGCCAACTGGACAGTGACAGGATGCTCTCTGGTGCCTGAGGACAGAGGAGTGAAAGGAATTTTAAATTATGAGTCACTACAGCCATCACTGTGATCTGCAGAAGGCCTACAAGAATGTGACGGAATCTGGCAGGGGGGGGGGGGGCTGCTGCACCTGCCCCACCCACGGCCCACTCCCAGGTCAGAAGTCGGGATAGCGAGGCAAAGGGAAGCCACAGGAGCTCGGCCGGGCCTGGCTCCAGGGCTACCCTCCCCTTTACAGATACCCCTCCCCTTCATTGAAACACTTTACCAGAAAGCTGTAGAAAAGCAACAAGATGCCTAATCTTGTGTAAAATGAAGTCTTTCAGTATTTCACCATCAGCCTGGTTTCCAGAATGCTCTATCCATTTCTATTGTACAAGGGCAATCAATGCAAAAGGGTTGAAAAATAACAAATGGCCACACAATACGCTCAGGCCTGCGGAAAAAGCACTTGAGGAATAACACATCACTTCCAAGGCTCCTGATTAGCTCATTGGCACAACACGGCTCTTCCAGCCACAGTTTAGGGCTCAAAAATAACCATGATGTGCTTCTTCAGTGAACCTATTCCATGGGCCAAGGGGAGGGGAAAACCCAGAACGCCTAGAGACTGCTGCTTTTTTTTTTTTTTTTTTTTTGGACAGAGTTTTGAGAAACCTTCAGGCTAAGTCTTGCAAGAACTGTGTCCAATACATATAGAGTTACATCATCAGCTGACATCCCAGAAGTCAAAGGTTAATTGCTATGGTTTACTGAACCATTCCAAACGACCCTGAGCAAGAAGATTTAACTTGACAACTGTTTGAACTCCACAGTCTGAAATTTCATCTACTCGGCTCACGAGTACTTTTTAATTACTCCCCTGGGGATATTAATAATGTTTTCTTTTTTTAATTACTCTCTGGAAGGGATAGTGGTTTCATGTTTTCCTCCTTCTTTGAGATGACTAAGTCCATGCCTGGTTAGCCCCGGGGCATTTTTATTTTCTTTACCTTAAGTAATTAAGGTAGAAGACAAGATATCAGGGCCGACTTCTGACAGCCCAGGATCTGAACTCAGAATGCTTTGTTCAAATCAACTCCACCACTGAGCAAGCAGTGTGACAGTGTGATAGTGAGCAAGTCATTTCCATCCCCTGGGCTCGGTTGCCTCACCTGTACTGCGCACCTGTAGGATCGGTAATAGTACTGACCTCCTAAGTCTGTACTGGAAGGATGGGAATGGACAACATGTACCTCAGAGTCTGGCATACGGCCAGCACTCAAATAATAGTTTCTATAGTATTTTTTTTCAATGCCATTTTTTTGACTATGCAAACAATTTTGGAATTGTGTTCTCTGATCTCACAGTGCATGGTACCGTGCCCCAGGCAGCAGCATCAACTCCGCTGGATTCCGCCAGCCTGAGTTTACTGAGCACCTTTGCAGTTAACAGGGCAAATGCTGGGTATGGCACAGAATGCACAAAAGCTTTGGTGTAGTGTTGTCCCCGGGGAACTGACAATCTAGATAGGAGAGAACATGGCGCATGCACACACACACACACACACACACACACACACACCTCCTGTGCTGCCTTGCATCATTTAATGGCCAGTCTCATGTGCAGGTTCTCTTAATACCTTTTACGGTGGGCCAAGGCCCTGAATTTTGTGGAAAACAACAAACACACAGAGATTCCTTCCCAAGGTAAGACAGCAAATCAGAGAGAGCCAGAGAGCTTGCTGGGATATCACATTCATTTGGCTTAAAATGGAGGCACTATGGTGGCAGACACCCCTCTTAAGGAAAGGGAGCAAAGGACCAGCATGATGAAACAGCATCTGCTGGGCTTTCAAAAGCCACGGGAATGGCGTCTTAGAATCTGAGAATGTTCTAGTCGAAAGAAAACCTTTTAAAAGCCTCCTACAACTCAATTCTCTCACAGTGGGCAGCCACACGTTGTTAGCATGAGGGTGCTGGCTCCCGCACCCTGGCATGCCCTCCTGGCTTGGCTGACTCCCAGCTGCAGAAAGACTGGGGAAGGAGGCTGAGGATATCCCAGAAAGGGGGTGGCCACCAATGCCACACACAGCCCATGAAACAGCTAAGTCATTTCTGACTGTCTGAGTCCTTCTTGTCAAACCGCCCCTCCTCCTCCCATGTCTGTGGTCATCACAGTCACAAGACACAAAAAATCAGGACTCGGGGGACATTGCTCCTGTCCAATGCCCAAACCCAGGCCCTTGTTGCTTCCTTCGTGTACCGGCCACAACCACAGGTGGCCCCCAGAATCGAGGCCCAATGAGAGGTTCCCTGTCCTTCCAAAATATCTCACTGGGATGTGCCCCCTGGGCCACGTTTAGGGGCAGACAGAGGGTTGAGGTCTTTGGGCAACAAAACCTAAGTCTGCCTTGGAGCCGGATGCGGCTGAGGTGGAGGACGGGAGGACGTGTCAGAAGGACCTGGTCCTCCAGGTGCAGCCTCCGGAGACGCCGCGACTCCCCCCAGGGGGTAGCCAGCCCTCCCACCTGCACCCCGGGCTGCGGCACGGGCGCTTACCTTGGCCCAGGAGACCTCGTAGGAGACCTGCGGGTCCCAGGGGGCGGTGCAGGGCAGGTCCACAGTCTCGGAGCACGCCACCTTCACCTCCCGCGTCGCGGGCGCCAGGCTGCAGGCTGCAAGAGAGAGAGAGAGCCGTGAGCCGGCGACGAGAGCGGGTGTCGCGAGGAGGCAGGGGGACGCGCTCGGGCCCTACCGCAGCTCAGGAGCAGGAGCTGGAGGCCGCGCGACATGGCTGGAGCGCTGCGCCGCCGCCTCGGGTGCCGGCCAGTGGCGCGCTCGCGCCGCGCCGCCTCTTGTACCCCGCGCCCGGGGACTTCCCTGCGCGCTGGCCCCGGGGAATCCCCCGCGGGCGGCGGAAGCGGGCGGCGCGCCCTCCCTGGCCCCCGGTGGCCGGGACCCCCCCGGCCGAGCCCCAGTCCCCGCCCCCCCCAGCGCCCAGAGCTAGCGTCGCCGCTGCGGCTGGGCTGCGGCGACAACAGTCCCCGCGGAACGCCCCACGCTTGCGGCTTTGCAAACCGCGCTACACGCGTGACAGGCGTTGACCCTCAAAACGAAGCCGGGTTCAGGCCTTGAAGCTGGTTATGCCCATTTTACGGAGGCGAAACCAGATTCAGAGAGGGTGGGCAGCTGCCCGCAAGGCCCAGCCTGTCCGTGGTGACGTCACCGACGAAGTCCAGCGCTCACTCTGGGCCAGATGCTGGGATCATGAGACTGGTTATAGGAATCATAGGAAAGGCATAATTCTGCAGAACTTGTCTCCCTGGGTATCCTAGAGGTTTATCATCCGGCCTCTTTAAATTACTTCAGCAAGGGACAACCTCTTCCACTGCAATAATAATTATACACACAGCAACATCCAACACTTTCGGGAAAGACAACTGTAGAAGATGGTGAAGTCACCTATATAATCCATCCAGAAGTCACTTCCATTAGCATTTTACTGTATCGACTTCCATGCACAGATAGGTATTTTTAATGATTTACTCTTCATACTGTTTGACACCCTTCTTTATGTTAGCTTACATTTTGCAAGCAGTTCCACATTTTAAAAATTTCAGCACCATCTTACAGGTGGCTGTCTAATATTATATTATGCAGTTGTAACACCCGTTAGAACCAATTAGTGTTAGATATTTAGGTTCTTTTTAAATTACTAATATTGCAAACAAAGCTGCTATTATTGTGATGTACTTCACTGTAAATAAATAAACTTTTTGTTTTAAGATTGCTAATCCAAACAACTTGGGAGGCTGAGGCAGGAGGATCCCAAACTCAAGGCCAGCCTCAGCAACCTAGCCACTTCCCTAAGCGACTTAACAAGATCCTATGTCAAAACATAAAACGAAAAGGGCTGTGAGTGGAGCTCAGTGATTAAGCGCCTGGGTTCAGTTGTTTTCTTAGAATATATCTCTGGAAGCAATAAGGGGTGCTTTCCAATCTTGTTAACTTGGAGGTAACAAAATCACCTCCAAGACCTCTGTTCCTGCCTGCACTATTTGAGGGTGCCTGTCTCCCTTACTCCCAAACCTTTGTCATCTTTGTTCATCCAGGAAGTTAAAAACAATGGCGCTTTGCGAGGCTTTTCCATGCCCTTGGAAATGTCCCTGCCGATTGACAGTCACCAGTCGTGTGTCGGAGCCTTTTCCCCAGAACCCTCACCCACTTTTCCTAAATTTTGATCAGGATATTTTTAGGTATACGAAAATAAGTATAGCAGATGATAGGCTTGAACACATCAGTGTACAGTTTATCTCTGAGAAAGTAACATTACTGATGCTGGGTGGTCTTCCACCAGCCAGAACTCCTGTCTGCATTTGTGCTTCCTTTCCGCCTTTCTGAGCTATAAGTCGCGGTGAGCAAGCTCCCTGGCTCAGCACTGCCATGCTAGATGCCGCCATCTGGCCCCCCACGTGCACGCACCCCTTTATGCTCTCCTTGGTAGAGCTTAGCCTAGTGGGATTTTATTTCATTTTGCCCATCTACTGAATGTGAACTAGTGGATCTTTTTAGTGTGATTTAAACCATATTTGTGACATATGTCCTGAGGTCACTGATGTCCTTTTTGGAGGGTTACCCATTTCATATCCTTTGATCTTCTCCATTAGAGCTGTTTATCAATTCTGGGCCAAATCCTTTCTTGGTTATGTGCACGCCAAATTCCTTCTCTCATCTTAAGATTTGTATTTTCCACTTTGTTTATGAAATCTTTCATGTACAAAGGTTTTTAAATATATTTTAATGCAATCAAAGGTACCAGTCTTTTATTTATGGTTTGTGCTGCTGGTGTTGTGTTTAACAAATCTTTTCCAAGCCTGAAATCATAAGAACATTTTCATTTATTTTCTTCCAAAACCTTTAAAGTCATGCTTTTTCATATGTAGGCTTCTAATCCATTTAAATATGATTTTATGTAGACATCTAATTTATTTTTTTCCATATGGATATCCTGTTGTTCCAATGCAGCTTCTAAAAGTCCTTCTTTCTTTGCTGATTTGAAATAACATCTCTGCCACACACAGCTTTCCATGCACACGTCATTCTGTCTCTCTGGTACTAACAACTCTCTCTTGGTTTGATGAAGTTCTTGCTATGGTGTTTCTGGGGGGAATCCTCTTATGTTGAATTTCCTTTTCAAATTTTTCCTGGTGTTCTTGATTCTTCACTTCACCTTATATAAATTAGAATCAACCAGAGAATCTAGAAAAATCTAGTTTGAATTTTAATTGGAAACATTCAAGTTATAAATTGCATAAAATTAACATATTTAGCAATAAGTTTCACAAGTTTATTGATATTGTGTATCTTTCCATTCATTCAAGTCTTTAAGAATTTTTAAAACTTTGTACAGAGGGGTTTTGCACATCTTGCCATAGAGTTACTCTGAGGTTCTTTTACATCTTTGGCTGCTATTTACACATCTAGAATTTCTAAACTCTATCTTTCTAGGTTTCCAGTGAATAGATATTTACTTTTTATTACTATTCTTTTTAGTGACATTTATTAATGTTCTTTTTATTGTGTTATCAAATTCAGTGTCAGATATTTCTTTAAGTTACAAAAGGCCAGGCATGGTGGTACACACCTGTAACCCCAGGGGCTCGGGATGCTGAGGCAGGAGGATCACAAATTCAAAGCCAACCTCAGCAACTTAGCGAGGCCCAAAGCAATGCTGTGAGACCCTGCCTCTAAATAAAATATTTAAAAAAAAAGAACTGGGGATGTGACTCGGGGGTTAAGAACCCCTGGGTTCAATCTCACTATCACAAAGAAAATACAAAAGTTTTTTTCCAAGTTTATGGTTTGGTTTCAATTGTGGCTGCTGGTGTCTAACAGCTGGGAACCCTGGGGACCCTGTCTGTTCGATCCTCTGTTACTTATCAGGAGTTGTGTCGTGTCTCTGTGTGATCTTTGGTGTGTCATGTGCTCTTGGAAAACAGGTGTCTTCTCTACCAAGGAGATTCTCCGTGTCCTTTCCTTTCTTCAATGTGGGTGTCATTTACTAAAAGGGACGTGTTCAGTTCTCAGTCTGTGACTATGTAATTGTCTATTTATTTTGAAATTCTGTCAGTTTTTGACTTCATATAATTTAATGCTCTTTAGGAGCCTATAAACTGTATCATTCCAAGCCTTTTTCTTTTTATCTTCATTTAGTGACTTATTTTCCCCTCAATATTCCTTTTTGCTCCAAAGACAATCTTGTCTCTTCTCGATGTAACCAGGACACTTTCTTTGGGCTAATATTTTGCTGGCATTTTCCATACTTTTAACATTTAATATTGATTCATCCTTATATTCTAAACGTGTCTCTTTTTAAAAAAAACACATATAGTTAGGTTTTTCCAACCCAATAGGACTAACATTCTGTCTTGCTAATTGAGAGTCTAATTTTGCTTATTTTCAGAATTCAACTATATTTAGATTTATTTCAGGCATCTTTTGAAATACTTTACACGTAGCCTGATTTTCCCCTGGTCCTTTTTTTCTTCCTTGCATCCATTTTTACTGACCAATTCACTTCACTGATGCTTTCTCTACTGATTTGGAAGCCATTTCTCTTCTTAAGCGATTACTTTTAAGTATTTTAATATGCAAACTTGCTTTCATAAATTCCAAAATCAATCAGTACCGCCTACTCCTGCCAAAATGCCTGCCCATCTGAATTCTGCCCATCCCTTCCCACCTTACACATGGCTGCATCCAGAACCTTCCTACACTCCTCTTTATTTGCCCAAATTAGTCTTTGTTATATATTCAAAAATCTATTCAAATTTTTGTGGGGGGGGGCTTTCTTTTGAAGTATTGTTGTAGGGACAGACAGGCAAGGCACCAAAGATAGTGGGAAACATTTGTTTGGCTGCAGCCAGGCTCAGAGGGCACACCTTTTGCTGTAATCAATTAATCCCCTGAACCTCAAGTGCAGGTAGTTGCAGAATTTTATACCCAGCATGGAAGGGGAGGGGCTCAGAGTTCACAGTCTGCAGAAGTTCACATACAAGCAGCTTTTTCTTTCACTGTTCTGGGCACCTTAACCCTTCAAGGACAACCCCTGAGAAGGGGAGAGCTTCTTCTCCCCTTTCTTTCCTCCCCTGCCAGCTGTTACCACGGAGCCCATTTGTAACTTATCTTAAAAATGTAGACATCTCTGTGAAGCCCAGCTCAAGGCCAGAGGCCTTGTTTGCACATTTCTACAAACTACTCTACTGGATACATGTTTGTGAAAAACTAGTAAGGGGGTGTCCAGCACCTGGAGTGCTGATTTCTTCCAGCCAGTGGCCAAGTAAACAGGGCGACAGGAAAACAGGGAGTTTATCTACATTGACCTCTTTTGTGGAGACTCTTTTGCTGAGGGTCCTAAAACCAGCCATGGTGAGGGTTTCTGGAGAAGCCAGTTAAGACTTTTCTGTGGAGAAAGGGGGTGCCACTATAGTATATTCTTCAATAAGCCCTTTAGCCCAGAACTTTTAGTGTTGAATGCCTTTCAAGTTTTCTCTGAAAATTTCACCCCCATTCGTGAGTGGCCGTCCAGTGGCGATGCAGAAGATGGTCATTTTCTCCCAGCACCCTGTACTATTCCATGACCTTCTGGCTGCTTCTGCTGCCCCTGCAGAGCTCAGACAAACTGGTGCACATTCCTGCTTAGGCAACCCCGACTTTCATCTGTAAGTTTCCTAAGACCTTGACCTTGAACCTGGTGATGTTACCGTGCTGGGTGGAGGAGAGGATTCTGTATTCTTTAACCTGCTGCAGTTAATAGCTTTTCTAGTTCTTTTTTCTCACTTTGAAGCTCTGTCTTACCTCAGTCTCTTCATTTCCGCCCCCTGGAACACCCTGGGGACTTGTGCTGGGCCTCACCCCAGCTCCTAGTTGACGAGTCCTCCTGCCACGAGGTCTGTGTCTCCCTCTCCCTTCACAGGCTTCTGAAGAGCCCTCGGGTCCGGCTTTCCATCTACTGGTCATTTTATTAAGTGAAACGTCATCTTTGGGTTATCATATTAAACTTTAAACTGGAATTATTTGATGTCTGAGTTATACTTCATTTCTTATTTAACTCCATCTGGACTTTTTATTTTATGGTGTCTACTACTTATTCTTCTAAATATGCTAATCTTATAGTCATGCTTATTTCATAAATAAAATATTCAACAATTACATTTGATCTGAAGTTGTTAGGGTTTGAATATGGCTTTTTTTGTTCTGCCTGCTAACTCTTGGGAGGGAGTGGTTGGTTTCTTCCTGTGTTTGGCAGTTTGTGATTACAAATTAATCTCCAGTTGGCACTTCCTGTGTGGATGCTAGAGGGCCTGGGATGAAGCTGGGGTCCCCCTAGAGAGACTGTCTTTATTTCAACCAGGTGCCCCAAAGGTACTACCAGCCTGTAGCAGTATTCTGTGTGGATTTTTCGCTGGAGTGTGTCCTGGACCACACTAGTAATATAAATTTAAGTACCGTCAACTATGTGTGAAGACACAGGTGCGATTATGAATTCTTTTTCTTTTTTGTATCAGAGATTGAACCCAAGGCACTTAACCCCCGAGCCACATCCCCAGCCCTTTTTATATTTTATTTAGTGACAGGGTTTCACTAAGATGCTTGGGGCCTCACTAAGTTGCTGAGGCTGGCTTTGAACCTGTGATCCTCCTGCCTCAGCCTCCCAAGCCACTGGGATTGCAGGCATGTGCCACCACGCCCAGCCCTATGACTAAGAATTCTAAGGGAGCATTTTCTTTTTCAAGGAAGCTTCCTTGGTGTCATACATGTGCACAGGTCATTGTTTTTGATCCTCAGGTTTCCACCTCTAAGCCTCCTCATCTGGGCCTCATCTGGGCCTCTCCAAAGCCAAAGCTCCTGACTCCCCAAGCTGGTCAGCTGCTCCCTCCCCAACTCGCAGCAGCCCCAGAGCCAACTCAGGCTGGTCCACAGTGTTCCCTTAATTTCTGACCCTTCTGATGCCCCTACTTTTGTTTTTAATTTATTTATTTGTTGCAAATGCAGCTGAGCATGGGTGAGACTTCACCCAGCCCTTCTAGGAATTTCCAAAACACATTTTTCATAATACAGAGAAACCCATATGGGTGAAAACAGAAGACTCTCTCACCCACTGCTCAATAACCTGAAAGTGTGACTTGGTGCTTCTTGAATTCTTCCTGAACATGAGGCGCTTCTGGGAAAGCCGTCCCTGAGGTCACATTCCAGGTTAACTCCAGGCTCATCTCAATGACCAACTAGAGAGGTGTCCGAGCAGCGTCCCAGGAAAGCCACGGGCCCCCTGCCCTCACCAGGGTCCTCCTTGAAAACAGGAAAGGGGGCCGCTCAGAGATGGGTGTATTTTCACTTTCACTGAAAAGGAGAGAGTGGGTGCAAAGGAGGGACTTCCTGCCTGTCTAAAATCACCAGTTGTCACCTTCACTTCTTCCTGCTCTGTCTGTCGTTAGAACAGAACAGGAACCCCAAGTCACCAGGAGATGTGGCCGTTACCCATTCCCCCTGCCAGGAGCGAACGTCCATTCACCTTGGGCAGAAAGCAAAGCCAGCCCTGTCCTGGGCCGCCTCGGCTCACCCTCAGCCTCTCCCATCCGGCTGTTTCTTGTGTCAGGACCAGGGCCTTGTGGCTTTGTGTCTCTCGGTGACCGTGCCAACCGAGCATGTCATCACATTTTGAATGCAGACATTTGAGAACCTGGTCAGAGTTTGGAGACCAGAGAAGAAAGTTCTAGAAGGTTCTGAGAGCTCCCCACCTGCCTCTCCCAAGGCAGGGCCTGAGGAGGGTGGGCACCCAGCTGCGGAGGCTGAGTTCACTGTACCCTCAGCAACAAGCCCGGGTCGGAGGGCACAGAGGGTTCTTGGGAGGTGTCCGCGGCGGAGAGCTGCTTCTCGGAGTGGACCTGTGCCTCCGCTTCTGCACAGCTTCTCTCTGAAGCTCTGAAACGGGGTGGGGTGCCGGGGTGGGGGACAGTCCTAAGAGGAAGCGAAGCCATGATCGGGGAAGGAGGAGATAAGGAGAAAAAGGAACCGAGAGTGCGGTGTGCCCTTTAAGAAATGTCCCGCAGGAGGGCCGGCTCCAGGGACCTCGGCAGACATTTGTGGACAGCTGAGCACAACATGAATATGCAAAATATGCTTGTGATCGACTGGGACAGCGAGTCTGCCACCCCCCCCCAGGAGGGCTGAAGAATGAGGAAGTCCTCAAGAGGGGGTTCCCTCTTCTAAGTGAGCCCTCTGAACCTCCTTTTTAGAAGGACCATGGAAAGCCAAGAACACCCAAGTCTTCCCAAAAATCTGCCTCCGCAGCCTCCACTTGGGACCCTGGTCAAGACCAGCTCTGAGGTCCCCACCTTCTCACTCTGGGACCCTCAGGCAGACCTGTGTGGCAATCTCAGCTACGTGCTGCCGCAGGGCCCCGGCCCCTCTCCCACCACCCCTCTCTCACACCCAAGGACCTCCACCGACAGCCTCCTGGACTCTTGCATCTCCAGCCTTGACCACTGAACTCTGCCCGGGGGGATTAGCAGGAGACCCGGAGTGTGGACATGTAAATCATGTTCTTTAATAAAATTTCCCTCTTAGGTTTTTCCCTTGAGCTACTTCTTAGTCACCCGTACTTTCCAGCCAGGGACTTCTTTGTCCACTCAATGAACCAAACAAATAGAGAGAACTCTTCTTTGCTGTACTGTTATGTCTTGGGACTTTCTCTTTCCTGCACTGTTATTTCTTTGGGGCTTTTTTCCCCTCCGACAAAGCAGTAGCAGGCAGCGATGACGCTCCTCTGTGATGGAGGAAAGAAGCACAGCAATGATTCTGATGTCAGACACGGGGGAGAAGCCAGTCGACCCAGCCAGCCCCACAGGAGACATGCAGAGGTGTTCTCAGCCTGACGGACGCATGTTGGAAAGGACTGCCTCTGCTCTGGGCATCCCACGGGCTCAGCCCTCCAAACACCAGGCGAAGAAAGCCCTGGGCAGCATGAAGGCCCTGCATCTGGTGACTCCTGCCCTGGGTCCCTGTTCACCTGCTTCTCCCTGCATTTTGCCCGCCCTTGTCCTTCTCTCTAGAAACTTCTTGGCTAAATACAGCCCAACTTCCTCTTTCTTTCTTTCAAGCCTGTTCAAATATCATCTTCCCAGAAGAGGCTTTCTTAGTTACCTATGCAAAGAGCTGACTTCTGCCACCCCCACCTTGCCTTGTTCATTGGTCCCATGGGACTTCTCCAAATCTGACGTTATCTCACATGTTTATTTATATTTTGTCTCCTCCAGTAGAAGCTAGGGCTGTTCTTTTTTGCTTCTTTTGGTATCGGATCCTAGAATAGCACTGGGCTCAGCAGATGTTTGCTGAATGGAAGAAAAGAGATATACTTGGCAGGGATTTTGTGGACAATTTGCATTAATAGCTTCTATGTTAGTCAGCTTCCCATTACTGTAACAAAACACCTGAGATAATCAGCTCATAAAGGGGAAAGGTTATTTGGAGGTTTCAGTCCGTGATCAGTTGTTCCTGTTGATCTGGGCCTGTGTCAAGGCAGCACATCATGCTGGGAAGCATGCAGAGTAGTGAACAGTTCACCTCAGAGCTGGCGGGAAAAAGAGGAAAAGGAGGAGACTTGTGTCGCATTAACCCCCTCACCTAAGACTTCTGCTAAGCCCCGCCTCTTCAAGTTTCTCTTAAGGCTTCCACCCTCTCCCAATAGCATCAAGCTGGGGACATGTCCCTTTGGGGGACACTCACGATCCAAGCTGTAGAGGTGTCGGTGTTCCCTGCTCTTTGTTTCTAGGCTGGGAGGGTTAAGGCCAACTGCAAAGTCAGGTCACAATCCAACCCCACCTGTGTCACTTCCAACATCAACTTGAGTTTGCAGTTTCTCCAAACCACTCTCAGGCTCCACAAGTCCCTGAAGTAGCTCTCAGAAGCCACAGGAAGCCGTGGTGCTCAGGAATACCCTTCACCACAGTGGAATGAGACAGCGTCAAACCAGGTAAGGAAGAACTGCAGAGTCCAGGAGGGGAACGGATGCGGAGCTTCCGGTGTCCTCTACCGGTGGAGCACAGAGAGCCTCACCTCCTCCTGCAGGTCCTCGGGATTGCACAGAACATCACCAGCTGGCCCACACCTCAGCGTCCAGGTGGTTGAGCTCAGTTACACTCTGCCCACGCGGCTGACCTGCAGTCTGTAGCCTGTAGTCCCTCCAAAGGCACAACTGGTGCCACCACCCCCATCATAAATCATGAATCACGTTGCCAGACGGTCCAGTGGCCACAGACCCCAGGCACACTCAGACACTTCTCCCAGGCATGACGTTCCCAGGGTCTAGCAGCCACCTCACTGGGCCCTGGGAACGTCATACCTGGCAGAGGCCAGGTCTTTCTTTAGGTGAAGTCAACTTGTTCTGAGTCACACGCCTGGTGACTTTGCCATGACCCTGAACCGGGATGGGAAATGCTCCCTGACCGCTTGACCTGGGGTTTGGTTGTGTGATTTGCTGGTCATAGGAGGAGGCAGAAATCCAGGCGTGTGACTCCATTCTCTCTCTTGCACCACTGCCGGGACCTGGAGAAGAGAGGGTCCAGGTGAGACCACCCCAGACTGAGCCCAGCCTGCACCCTCCTCCCGGGCTGACCCCTGACTCGGCCCCTTTCTGCTGTGTGCCCCTAAGATTCTGGGGTTGCCTTCACGCACCGTTACTTGGGGTGTAGTTAACTGGGAAAGACCAACTCCTTAAGAAGCATTCCCACTTCTCTGTGAGTTTGCTGATTAACTAGAGCTTCTTTGGGCAGCTTGAGGAAGCTGGCATATGTTGGTAAAGTCTGAGTGGAAGCAGGTGCCATGTCTTACAGGTGGTTTGAGTCTGTCCCCAAAGATTTGTGCGTTGGAAATTTTGTCCCAGGGTAGTGAGGTTAAGAAGGTGGTGACACCATCAAGAGCTGGGGCCTAGTGAGTCTCTGAGAACACTGCCCCTGGACGAAGTGACGGGACCCTGATGAGTTCCTATGAAAGAACAAGCCCGGCCTCGAATCACTCTTCGGCTCTCTGTTTCACCATTAATTTCTTCCTTTCACATGACGCCATCTGCCATGTGGTGACACAGACAAGGGGCTCCACACTACAGACTGAATCGAGGGGAACTCCCAATCTTTGACTTTCTGTCTCTGAAGCCGTTAGCTAAATAAACATCTTTTCTTTTTAGGTTACCCAGTCTCAGGTATTTTGTTATAGTAAAGGGAAGAAAGAGCCATTCAGCTGACGACGAGGGAGGAAGCTTGGGAGGCCTCACTCAGAGACTGTAAACACAGGTACCTCCAGGCCCTGAAAGATAAGTGCAGAGAGAGAGCCAGGGCTTGATGATAAATGTGGCCTATGTGAGAAGGGAAGTCAGAAGGAACAGTGGGGATCGTGGTTGATGGCCACTTAGGATGTTAGAAATGTGGAGAACTAGACAGCAATAGCCCACCTAGAAGGACAAGTCACCCATCTGACCCACTTTGCCAAATCTTTTGAGTATTTTATTTCAGAGAAGCTGAAAATTGAGATACATACGTGAAATCTCTCCAAAACCCAGAGCAATTCCCACCAAACCCATCGATGGCTGTTAGTGTGCGACTTCCCTTTGTGTCATCGGGTGCAGCATGTGGTGGCAGCAGGCTGGTCCAGGACTTGAGGAGGGGATCCTCCTGGCCTGGGGCAGCCTGAGGTGCTCAGGGGCTTCATGGGAACCACACTCTCACCTGAGAGAGGAAAAATCGTGCTCAGAGGTAAGAAGACAGAGCAAAGGGACGCCAAAGACAAACTTCTCCACCATCACTTGGCCCCTGCTGTTTCCATCAGAGCTTAATTGGAGGTGCCAGGTGGGAGGTGCCGATGCAGCCCCCTGCAGAGTCACCCCAAACACTCGCCCCTTATTGTGCTGCTGTCTGCAGAACCTGGGTCTCCCAACCCACGAGAGCTGGGCTTGCTGTCCGTTTGTGACTCAAAGCTCTGGACGTCAGCACCGGCTCTTTTTTTCCTTTGCCAAGTGGAATTCAGCTGGCACAGACCCCAGCACTCTGGGCAACCAGACCAGTGGGACCCAGACGGTCCCACAGAGCCAGAGCACGCCCCTGGGGCTTTCCGGGCCCCTGAGTTTGTTTTGAGGCTTGGTCCCTGAGGCCCCTGGGTTTGTTTTGAGAGCTTCTTTATCAAAGGGCGTCTCGGCTGATCGAGGCTTTCTAACAAGCTTCGGTGTGTGTCACAATCTCATCCAAAACGAAAGCCCCCTTTTCCTCTCCTGGGGTCTCAGGACTGAGCTGGCGGAGGGCCTCAGTGGCTGCCGGGTCTAGGTGAGGAGAGCTGCAGCCCTGGGCCTGGGGACTTGAGCATGTGCCCGTAGGAAGTGGGCATGCGTGAAAGAGCACACGCCTGTGTGTTTCTGGGAGTCTGGGCACCTCTTGCGGATGGGCTGGTCACCCCCGGCACCACTTCTCACTGAACTCAGCCAAGGAGCCCACAGGATGTGTGGATGTCTCACCCCCGTCCTCTCCTCCTGTCCCCCTCTCCGGCTGCATCCGGGCCACTCTGTCCATCTGGACTCCATCCTGACAGTAGGAGCTGATAGGACCCTGCCTCTCCTCCCCAGGAGGGTCTCCTGAGACTGCCTGGAATCAGAGATGGCTTTTCACCCCTGTTCTCCCCTCCCTTCTGTACGAGCCTCGGTTGGTGAACCTCAGAAGGATGGATGTCAGTTTCCACAATACTTAACCCAGAACACAACTTTGACCTTCCTAAGTGGCCATCGCCACTTAAGAAGTTAAGTGTTAAGTGATCTTTAACACTTAACAAAGACCCGGCTCTTAAAATCCATATGCCCCCCCCCCCCCCCCCCGTCCCCTCACACCTGGACCCCTTCCTAAGTCCATCAATTCTTCCCCTTCACTGAAAGCTTCCTTTCCTGGGAAATCCCTGTTTCTCCCTCAGGGAGACGGTGAATCCTCCCCGACTAGGGACCCCTGGTCAGATCAGGCTTGGCTCTGAGGCTGAAGCCACCAAAGAGGGGTCTGTGGTTTCTAGGGGTGACAGAGCCCAGGACTGTCCTTTGCTGCCATTCTACAGCAGGTCCTTGGTGAGAGAATCGTGCAGATACCACCAGCACCCACTCTCTTTGCTGTGGTCTCCAACCTCCCAGACCCTGCCCCCGCCACAGCTGAGGATCTGGCTCACTGACCTCCTCCACCGCCCTGTCATCCCAACCGCAAAGACAACCCGCCCTGCATCCTGCACCTGCACTTGGTGACCCTGCAGTTTGAGTCTCTTGTCACCATCTCTTCTGCCTCACCCTGTCCACCCACTCCCAAGATGATACCCTAGATGGATGGATACTCAGGGTTATTTCTTCCCCTTCCATCGACCCCGGTCTTTTTTTTTTTTTTTTTGTATTCTTCAGGATCTCAAACCCACTGATGCTGCTACCGTCTTTTCCACTCCTGTCCCCATCAGCCGACCTGGATCCCTGGCCCATCATTCTGTCACCTGCATCCATGGTCCTCCCACCACTTGAGCCCTCTGTCACGCCTCTTAGGCTGAATGCCAGCTCTATTTAACTCCTTGCCCACTCCACTCCCAAACCCAGCCATTATATAAGGCTGGAGAAAAACACTCGATGATGCTGACTGGTCCTGCCCTGTGTCTCTGACCACAGACCTCAAGTGGGCCCCAGCGTTGCTGGGTAATCCCCTAGTCAACTCACTTTGCAGTCCCCCTGCAAGATGGCTATTTCTCAACTTCTCCTCTTTCCCCCCACTTGGCCAATGACCTTTGTCTTATTTCACTAGAAAACCAAACGAACTTCCTGAATCTGATTTCTCTGGCTTCTTTCCAAGTCCTCTCCACTTACATCTATCCAATTGTCCTCTCTCCTGCCCCGAATCTATGTGCTCGTCCCTATCAGCCTGCACATATTCTGCAATGTCTCTAAATTCCTATATAAAAAAGGAGTGATCCTAGAGATATTAATACACACTAGGAAGCCCCTGCAATCAAAACAGTGTGCTATGAACACATAAAAATGCAGACACGTCAATGGAAATTAAGCCAAGAAATAGACCCAATTACTTACAGAAATCTAGATTATATTAAGGGGTACCCCAAAATCACCAGGGCAAATAAAATCTTCTTAATACAGGATATTGGAACAACTGGATAGTCATTTGAAAAGTAGAATAGAGTCCTATCTACTTCTCACACTCTACACAAATAAGTGTCCAAGGAAACAGAGGTCCAGATGCAAAGTGAAGCTGTTCAAGCACTAGCAGGAAACACAGAAGAACTGATATACAACCTGGACAGGAAAATATTTTTTAATAGGACTAAAAATCAAGATGGAGAGATTGGTCAATTTGACTGCCCCCCGCAAAAGTGGGGAGAACAAAAACAAAAACATGATCAAGACACAAGACACAGATAAAAACTGACAGAAAGATTGTAAAGGACCAATAACTAATATAAAAAATTAAAAATTGAAAAAAAGACTAAAAATTCTACCGAAAAACAGACAAAAGAAATAAATATACAATTCATTGAAAGAGACAGGAAATCGGTCCTGAAACATGAAAAGATGGCACTGGCTGGTGAGAATGTGGTAGGGCACGGTTCCCAGGAAGGGCACTCTGACAATATCTTTTTTTTTTAAGAGAGAGAGAGAGAGAAAGAGAGAATTTTTTAATATTTATTTTTTAGTTTTCGGCGGACACAACATCTTTGTTTGTATGTGGTGCTGAGGATCGAACCCGGGCCGCACGCACGCCAGGCGAGCGCGCTACCGCTTGAGCCATATCGCCAGCCCGATAATATCTAACAAACTACATACACATCTACCTTTTGACCCAGTGACTTCATTTCTAGAATTCACTCCAAACATGTGCCTTCTGTAACATTAAAACACAGACCCACAGTTAATCGCTGCAGCATTATTTATCATTGCAAAATATTAGAAACTACCCAAATGCCCAGCCTAGGAGATCAGTTGGAAAAGATTGGCTGGGTAAAATATGGTGCATATGTACAATGGACTGCTCTGTGGATTGACGAAAAGTGGCTTCCAGGAGATCTTATTACGTGAAAGAGCCAAGTGCACCAGAGCTTATGTGGCATGGTATCTTTTGTAAAGATGGAAAAGAAACAACAAGGTGTTATGGTTTACACATAAGGTGTCCCCCAAAACCTCATGTGTGAGATAATGCAAGAAAGTTTAGAGGTGAAATGATTGGATTATGAGAGCCTTAACCTAATCAGTGCATTGATCCATTTGATTGGATTAACTAGGCGGTGGCTGTAGGCAGGTAGGATGTGGCTAGAGGAGGTAGGTCGCTGGGTCCGTGCCTTTGGGGCATATATTTTTTCCCTGGTGAGCAGAGCTGTTGCTGTCTGCTTTCCAGTGCCGGTGTCCTGAGTTGTTTTCCTCCACCACACTCTTCCACCACGATGTTCTGCCTTATCTAGGGCCCACAGTATGGAGCCAGCTGACTATGGACTGAGACCTCTGAAACTGCGAGCCCCCCATAAAGCCTTCCTCCTCTATAGTTGTTCTCCTCGGGTCTTTTCATCGAAGCAGTGGGAAAGTGACTAACACACAAGGTTAGAGCACATCTGCTTCTCTTGACAAAGAAGCACAAGAAGAACAAATAAAAAAGTCTTGTAGTTGGTCTCCTCCAAAGAGTGTGGGGAATTGGAAGGAAGAGCCCTGGGAGGGAGCCATGATTCCCGGCACACATATTCCTATCGAGTCCTGACTTTTGATAATATCTTAATGCTCACCTAGAAAAACATAAAAAAGAAATCGGTAATGAAGTTACCCGCACTCAGAGCCCTTCTTTGCCCAGCTGTCCCCAGCCTTCCTTGGGGATGTACCCCTGCCCCAGGCTCAGCTCGGGTGCACCTCTTGGGTCTTACCTGGGTGGGCATGTGGCAGCCATGACTGATCTGTTCACTGGCCGGGGAGCCTGGCTCGGGGATGGGCACCTGACACAACTCAGTGGGTGACCTGCCACAGCCTTCGGCTGCCACTCTGCACACAGTAGGCCTGGAGTCATCAGCCCTGGCTGATGTGGAGTCTTGAAGTGAGGCCAAAGGAGAAGAAGAAAGCCGAGCTGAGAGACTGGCCAGTCAGTTCCTAGAAATACTCCCAAGCCCTGGATCAAGCCCGGCTCCTTTCCTGTCGTCCCGTGAGCCCCTCATTTCCCGTCTCTGCTCACCCTGCTTGAGTTGGGTTTTCTGTCCCATGCATTCCATGAGGTCTACTGATGCTCTTCTTTGTCCCCCGCCCCCATCCATGTGGAATGAAGGGTTGGGTCCGAAGCCATATTGAAAGATCGTAGATGAGATGACACCAACAGGCTCTCTGGTTCCAAGGGCAGATTCCACAGCCAGCATGGCAGATGGCCTTTCCCCAGGCTACCCCAAGGAGAAGCCAGGAAGGGAAAACAGTGAGCTTGTCCTCCTCCTCCCGTGGACATGTCCTGACCCCCTCAGCAGAGCGGGTCAACCCGCTCCTGCCTGTTTATAGGTAGCAGACTTGGAGAGGGTCACCTTCGCCTGGGGACAGGGGTGCTCTGAGGCCATCTGCAAGGCCACCAAGGCCCCAGCTCCATGGGCTGAGCTTCATAGGAAGCACTGTGACTCCTCTTTGGGGCCCAGTGGAGTGAGACCTGTGGTGCAGCAGGCCAAGTACATCTGGATGTGCATCAAGGAGACTGAACAACTGGGAAATCTGCCCCGTGTATCGACATCCACACACTCGAGTCAGGACGTGGTCTAGGCCTGCCCCTGACCACTGACCCCTGATGGCTGGCTTGTGCATGCAAAGGGAGCATCATAACGGCACTGTGAGGAGTCACAGTGACCCTGTGAGGGGCCTCTGTAACCCAGTTCTCCAACCAGCACAGCCCACAGGCCTGGGAATCGCCCCTGGGATTTTTTTATGAACCACCCCAGGGTTTTTAAATAACTCAGCCAGTGTTTAGCAATTGGGGTATTTCACAGAAAAATCTAGACCACCGCATTCTCTTGAAAGCAAAAAAGACTTGAGAACCACTGGCCGGAACAAGGACACCCGTGTCCCCTTTGCCCTTGGCACAGCTGAAGCCAGAGCATGGGTACCAGAGACCATTTAGGGTATCAAACCCCACTTGTCTCCTGATCAAGGACTGCTGCCCTGCTCCTGTGGGTGGAAGGACTGGTCAAGAGGCCCCTCTCATACCTGGCCCTGTTTTTCCAGGCTGTCCCCAGATTCACACAGGACAGGGCCACTTGGCCCTGCTCAGCTTCTGAGTTCACAGGCACAAATGCAAATGCAAATTCCTGCTCAAAGCATGGATTAAAGTCAGGAAATGAGAATCAGGCCTCCATTTCTTTTCACTGAGATAAAAACCTAGGGTGACTACCAGGATCAGGGTAAAGCAAGTGATTGGCAGGAGGACTAATGGGGAGCTTCGGGGATTAAGGACAGATGGAAGCAATTCCAGAAGCCAAAACCCAAATACTGGATGCCTGGTGGAAGGACTGATCCTACAGACCAAGGTCATGGCCAGGGCCGGGCCAACCCTGATCCTCCTGGTAGTATAAACAGGTACAGCTGCCCAGGTTGGCCTGGTCACTGGGGGACAGGAAGACAGCCAATGTCTGGTGACATTCTGGTGAGTTCTCACGTAGAACCCACAGCAGGCCAAATTTAGTCTTAAAATACCTATGGGGAAGTTGCTCTGAGTCTAGTTTTATGCTTTGAGAGAGGAAATAGGTAAGTGCTCAGGAATCTGATGAAAGGCATACGGAAGCTTAACTTTCAGCCAAACACACACGTGTGCATGCACTTTCATCACACACACACACACACACACACACACACACACACACACACCTGGATGGTCCAGCCAGAGTTGTCACCACACAGCTCATTCCACACAAAGCCCTTGTTCTCAACTCAGTAACATGCAGGTTGTACAAGGCAGACACCTCCCGACACCTGTTATAATCATAGAACTTACATTAATGTTTAGCCCATGATTTGAAAATCAGCGAGGCACCTGAGCTGAGGTGGGTGGTGGCTATGCACTGAGAATTCGGGCCAAGTGGGGATGTGCTCATTCACTTCTTCAGCAAGTGCTCCTTCCCTGGGGACACAGGGTTTGACAACCCATGTGGCCAAGCACTGTGGATCCTCAACAATGAGTAAGATTTTACTCTCCCTGGAGGAAGCCACAGGCCAGGTGGGCTAAGGGATCGGGGGTGTGAGGAGCGATGGAGAGAGGGATGTTGGCGCATTGCCTACGGTGCTCTGCAGCGGGGCCCAAGCCAGATAAGGATGCCTACGGATAGACAGTTTTCATAAGGAATTTTTTAAACAGACTTTCCTAGCCGGGAGCAGCAGAGGAATTTTTTTAATTTATATTTTTATTGGAACCTCAACCTGCCCTTGGCGGCACAGCCTGAGGCTAGCAGTGTCTATATAAAACCAAATCAAATAATTTTATTTTATTTTAATACCTTTATTTTATTTATTTATTTTTATGTGGTGCTGAGGATCAAACCCAGGGCCTCACATGGGCTAGGTGAGCGCTCTACCACTGAGCTGCAACCCCAGCCCCAAAATGAATAATTTTAAAAAGGAAAAAAAATCATCTGATTGCTTCCAGATAATGTATGTTTATGGTCTATTTGTTGTTGTTGTTGTTTCTAAAGTTGTCACTTACTGCATGCATACTATGTGCTGAAACTTTCCATGTGTTTTCTCATTGATTCTGCACTAGGAGCCTACAGATTAGCTGGTATTTCCATTGCTCATGGAGGATACTGATGCTCGATGATGCTTCAGTTTCACCTTGGTGACTTTTGAAGGTCCTTTGATCCATAGGGCAACTTTGGGGTGGGGGTAGGGATTGAACCCATTGCTAGAGAAGCACCCTACCAACGAGCTCCGCCCCCAGTTCTGTGCAGCAACACTGAAAGCAGAAGCTGGCCCATGTTTGGGGTCTAGTCTGCATGAACTGGGGGTCTGTGGCTCCTCCCGCACACACAAGGATGCTGCCAGGTGTTGGTGACCAGGCTTCCAGGGTGGCCTTGGCATCAATCAGCATCCAGAGACTGCCACCCCCAAACCGACCTCAGCCTCTCTCTCCGCCTCCATCAGCCACCTGCTAGAGAAACCAAAAGAAGAACTTGCAGACGCCGTCACGGGTCTTGTCACTTGTGGGACAGTGGTGCTTGGCCACCGCAGGGGTTTGGGGAAGGAAGTAGCACTGACATCATAGAAACATAGAACCAAAAAAAAATTTGAGACACTCATCTTGTCCAGGCACCCCAAGGGACCAAGCTCCCTCCCTGATGGTCTCCCACTGAAGATGCAGAAACAGGTCCTCCTCCTTCCCCAACAACTTGCCAGTGCTGAGTCTCCCAGCTCCATTTGCTCCCAAGGCCAGTCCCCCTTTAACTTAAGTCCACTCTCATTTTCCATCCCCAGTCGAGCCCCAGTCCCCTCGCACTTCCTAACTCATGAAGACAACACAATCATCCGCACCACATCCTGCACTTGGTTCATATTTTGTGAGGGGTTTGCTGTTTGTGATTTCTCTACTGCTTTTTTCAAACACGTGACTCTGGTCGAGTGGATAATTATCTCCCATCCCTTCATTTCTCCCTGTTGCAAAATTGGACCTCCACAGCTCTTGCATTGAGTCCGCAGTAGCTTTCACTAGAATTAGCGCGTGTTTTCTCTCACCCCCTGGATGTTTGGTTCAGCCAATGACTTACGTTGGAAGACAGATGTGCATGAAATGTGACAGAGGTTTCAAACGTGCTGTATGATCTGACTTGACCTCTTTTGTTTCTGCCATGGAAAGACTGTGCGCCAAGCAGTGCCAACTCCAGAATGAAACATACAAAGCAGGCCCAGAGTAGACTTGGAGCCTGGAGCCTTGCCCTGCTACGCCCAGCCAAGATCAGCTGCGCTCAGCCAAGATCAGCTGAACCCCAGCCAACCCTCAGACCTATGAATAAGAAAAATAGATGTCTGTGATGTAAGCCACTGAGATTTGGGGAGTTATTTGTTACATAACATTATTGCAGTAGTCGATGACTAATGAAAGTGTCAAAATAAGGTCTAAGCCAAATTACTGCCTGTCCCACTCTTTCGAATCCCCCCCTTTCATGAAAGCTTGCCTGGTTATTCCAGACTCTTTATAACTTGGCCATTTCAAACTCTTCTTTTTGTGTGTCTGGTATTTTTGCACCTGTTCATATCTAATATAATGCTTTCTAGAACTCAACCTGATATAGAATTTGATACTTGTACATGTGAAACCTTACCGGTAAGACTCCAAAATCTTTGAGAACAGAGACCCTGCAAGGACAGTATGGGCATAAAATATGCTGATTACAAATATTCTGTACCAGTATCTCCCATCTTTATCAGAATAAGACTCCCATTTTTTAAAATGGAAATACATTGTCTTTGTATTCCTGGGGCTAGACTCAGACTGTGAACACAGTACACAAGAGACTTCCAAATATTTACAGAACACCTAGGGGAAAGGCAAATGAAATTTAGTTTTCATAAATCAGATAAATATTTCTGCTCTATTCATAATCAATTTCATATACCGTACTGCTATTCAATGGTCATTTCCATGAGACAGTAAACATAAGAATCTCCCTTTCCCTTCTAAAATATGTCAATAGAGTAAGTGGGAGTTAGAGAATCCACCATCTAAAAGACCTATGAAGTAAAACCTTGGATAAAGCCAATGTTGCCACCCAACTTGACAATTTGATGTGCCTTTTTTATTCACAAAACACATCATCTTTGATTTTCATATTCTATATTTAAGATCAGAGAAAATTCTTCAGAATCACATTTTTTCCTCACCGTTTAGTTTCAGATGCAGCATAGTTCCTCTTTTTATTTATGTAAGCAGAAAGATTTGTTAGAGCATTCAATGAACTGGTGTTTTTCTGTAAGACGTATATTTACTTTTCATATACAGGAACGTTCCAGACGACTGGTCAAATCGCCACCTTTACATGGTACATTGATCTGGATGGAGTTAAAAATAAAACAAAGAACAATGACGTCCGTCAGCCCCCGTCCCCATGTACAGGCACAACTACAAAGCACCTGCCCGATTTTCAGATCAGTCAGAAACTGGGCACCAGAAGGGACCCTGCTCCACCAGGTCAGTCACATGACCCGGTTATCCCAGGGACTGCTGGTGCTCAAAACCACCCGGAAGTCCTTAGACGACCTTCAAGCCAGCTCTGCACTCAAACATATGACTATAGGTCGGCAGATCTTTGTCCTCTGAGAAGGAAAGTGATTTTTGGAAACGGGAAAAGTCATTTGGAAGCAAATTCAGTGGAAAAAAAAAAAAGAGGAAAGACCAAGCAGGGTGATACAAAGATGAAATTTAAATTGTCATGTAATTTCACGACCCAGAGATAACGGCCATCAGCACCCCGGGTGTGCTTTCTCCCAGAGACTTTTCTATGTATATATTTTAACACAAATGGGATAATGCCAAATGTGCAGTTTGGGGTCTCGCTTTTAGTTATCCCCAGTCGGTATTCCCAGTATTCCCATTGTATGTGGTTCGGAGAAGCCACCTAACAGGCAAAAAGTCAGACATCAGGATCAGAGGTGTCCTAACTTCTAAACTATTTCAAATTGTTTAGAGGCTGAAAAAAAGGCGAACAGTTAGAAAGAACACTCGTTTCCTGATCCCTGTCCCTTGGTGACGATTCCTTGCAAGAAGACTATTTGGTCACATCACCATGAAGCATGACCTGTGAGTGGGAAACCAAGAGGAACAGAGAGGAACGTGACGTGGTTCCAACAGAGAAGGAAGAGAATGGTCAGTCCTGCCCAGGTCAATCATTTATGTGGACTCTGTGTGTGTGTGTGTGTGTGTGTGTGTGTACACGGCATTCATTACCAAAGTTCATTTCCCACTGCTCAGCAATGGAGTGAGATCTCTTCAAAGGGAGGAAGCACCGAGAAGGCGGGATCAGACAAGATCCAACAACTGTTTACACTGACCAGTGAGAGGGGGCGCGCCATGTTTAAGCTGCCTTCTTGGCACACACAGGCTGATTTCCAAATGCCAAGCCTGAGCCGTCCAGGAGGTCAGGACAGCCTGGCCGCCATATTGAATTCTATAGTTCAGATCTGGAGTGTCCCCCAAGGGCCACTATGCTAAGGGCTTGGTCCCCAGCCTGGGGCTCAAGTGGGAGGTGGCAGAACCTTTAGGAGGTGGGTTTTAGTGGAAATAAGTTAGGACATTGGGAGTGCACCCTTGAAAGGGACGTTGGACCTCCAGCCCCTTCTGGTCTCTCTTTTTACATCCCAGACACCACGAGGTGAGCAGGCCTCCTCAGCCCTGTATTCCTGCCATGAGGTACTGCACCACCCCAGGCCCAATGACACAGGGCCAAGGAACCAGGAACTGAAAGGTCTAAGACCATGAGTCAAAATAAACCTTTTTTTTCCCTATAAGTTTATCATCTCAAGTATTTTGTCATAGTAACAGACAGCTGACTAACACGTGGATCTTTGGGATCCAGATCCCAGAGGAAGGGATATTTTCCTCATACTTTCCCATCTGGGTTGTGCTCTGTAGACAGAGAAACAAAAGATGAAAATCACAAGTCTTCACTTTGTTTCAACAATTAAAACCACCTTCCTACAACCTACCAGAAAATCCTGAACTAAAAATCATGTTTGATTTGGGCCCTCACAAGTTATTACAATCTTCATTCTGGTGTTAAGATGCCAGAAGCTATCTATTACACACTGAAAGTCTGTGTTCCCCCCTCTCCAAATTCAGGTGTTGATGGGCATTAGAGGTGGGGACTTTGGAGGGTGATGAGGTTGTGAAGGGGCGGCCTCAGCCCCGGGATTAGTGCTGTTTTATACAAGAGGCCCCACAGAGCACTCCTGCGGCTTACTCCACCTGAGGACACAGCAAGAAGATGGCAGTCTACGAACCAGGAAGGGGGCCCCTCACCAGATGCTAAACCTCCAGTCCCTCTGAAACCAGGAGAAAGAATATTATGAGCCACTTTATCTACGGTACTTTTGTTACAGTGGGTCAAAGGTCTAACATGGTCCCCATTTTGCCCTTTTTTGCTTTAAAAAAATTATTTTTCTGAAGAGTTGTTTTCTCTAAGTGGAGGGAAGATCAGCATTTTTTTTAAGAGAGAGAGAGAGAAGAGAAAGAGAAAATTTTTTTAATATTTATTTTTTGGTGGACACAACATCTTTGTTTGTACGTGGTGCTGAGGATCGAACCTGGGCCTCACGCATGCCAGGCGAGCGCGCTACCGCTTGAGCCACATCCCCAGCCCAAGGATCAGCTTTTAAAGAGGATTTGACAAACCCCCCTCACACATATTTCCCGAGTCAACGTTGTAAAGTGGCTTCTCTGCCCCTAAAGGAACTTCCCCACCTTCAATAAAGGTGAAGGAATCTGGGCAAAAACCACTCCATAGACAGTACATTGGGGAAGATTCTAGAAGGCCAAGTCATCTCAACCGTACCAGATAAAACTCTGTGAGTTGGGAGAAGAAAGGATGAGAATCAAGGGCTGGCATTGCATCTTGGTTCAGAGAGAGCCCTGCCCGCTGCCCCTCCCTACCCCACCTTGGTTCAAGCCCAGGGAGGGAAAATGACTGGCAGAAACTCCCGTAGCTTTAAAAACTCAAGAGCCTGTGTGAACCCTGTGAAGTCCCCTGGATCTAGAAGTCCGCTGAGCCCAGCCAGGTGGGCTGGCGAGGTGACACCTCAAAGATGGCCATTTCCCAGGCTCCAAGAAGACACAGGAGCCGCTTAGTGTAGCCAGACCCAAAGAGCTTCTGCAGGATGAGGTGACACCGGGGACCAGAACCAGATAGGAGCACGGAGGCCCCGAGCATGAAGCTCACACAAGCAATAGCCCTGCCACACCCACTCCACCACCCACTCCATCACTGCAGGGATGAGGGCTGGATGTTGGCAGAGTCTCACAGTGAAAGCGCTGAACAGAAACTGGAGTTGAAATTAAAGACAGTCACAAAAAGTTACATATTTTTGCAAAGTCCAATGTGAGTCCTCACTCTATGAATTTATGAGCTGCCTGTGCACATAGTAGTTGCACAATAAATCTCAGTGGTCACCAGAATGACCATTGACTAGTTATATCTCTTTCTTCTCCAGAGAAGTGGAATCACTAACCTGGAGCACTGGAAATAAGGTCAGAGCATCCTAGCCTTAAAACATTTGGAGAAATACTTAATCTTTCCCTTGTAAAAACAACTGTCAGATGCCTGTCGTCTGATCCCTCCCGACTGTGGAGACTGCATCCCTCTGCCGTCAGAGCGAATGCCGAGTCCCCAGCCCAGGTTGGAATCGCTCCCATCCTCTCCACTTTGGACTTGGCCAGTGGATGTGGCCCCCGGCCACAGCAGCCTGCCAGGCCAGGGAGGGAATCTCAGGCGTGTGTCTCTCCACTTCCTGTCTTTCTCCTCTCCTCTGTGAGAAAAGGAGCCCCTGGAAGGCATCGCCCCTCCATCCCAGGTCTCAGGGAACCAAGCCTGATGGAGTCCATGGAGCAAGAAGTTCAGGAGGGGGAAACCCAGCGGAGGCCTGGCTGACCTGCAGCCCCAGGAAGGAGAAATCAAAGTTTGCTTTCCTAAGGCGATAAAATCTGGAGCTGTTACTGCAATAAAATCCGCCTCCCACGCTCCCAGTGAAGACTGCCCGGGACATATCAAAGACAGGAGGAAAGAGAAGATGAATAGGAACAAGGACAAGAAGACCCCCTTAAGGAAGAGGGGAAAGGACCCTGCAGGAACTTTGGTCTGGCCATGGTAGAACTCGTAATGGAGAGGAAACGGAAAGTTCTAGAGATACCCATGAGCCTGGGAGGCCCTGTGGGGCTGGGTTCAGGAAAACGTGGTTCCTTCGCTCTCGGCTCCTCTTCTGCTTTAATTCTCGGCATTCCATGGCACTGTCTCCACACTCAGGGGCTTCACTCCCCTTCTGAGCACTGAGCTTGGTAAATAAATTTTTATGATTTGTAAAGAACTCACATTGCTCTGTCCCCCATTCCTATTAAAATACACCAAGATATGCATTGGATATAGACGTGGGTTTGCAATCAGAATTGCTCTTGGGTAGGCATTTTTCAAAGAACAGATGTTTTCTCCATGTGTCATTTGAGATGGGTTAAGTGTGCCCAGGAGGGGCTGGTGGATACAGGGGCCTCTCCCTGAGCAGGCAGGGTCACTGTAAATTGCTCTGTGGTTTTTTCCTAACCCTGTTATGGATGAAGTAAAACTTAGCAGCTGAGCAGTTAGCCCATTTATTTAATTTGATTTTGATTTTCCATTAAGCTCTTGTGATTTATTTAAATAGGTTCTGAAATACCAAATTGAAATGTGACGTGTTTGGCATGAAGGGGGATTAAGAACCAAAATATGAATTGAATAAAATCCATTTTACAAATCTCCAGGCCTGTCCAATAAATTGCTTGGGAAACCTGCACCGAATTACTCCTTAAGTGGCTTGGAGCATCAATATGACATCTCTGTTTCATAAAACATGGGCTTCGAGTACTTTCTTTCTAGGGGTTGTACCTCAGGACCTGACCTCAGAGCCACCACAAGGGGCCTTGGCCTCACCTTTCCTCCAATAGCAGATTGTTCGGTTATTCAGAAACTTAAATTCAAAATTTATTAAGGTGCAAATTTAACCATCCAATCAAAGCCTTAATTTTAAGGCTGGTGTTTGATGGAGAAAATAAGTGGTCAGCATTATTCACGTCCAGATAAAAAGCCAATACAGATGTGCCTGCCCCCTCTGGGCTTTTCCTGATCGGAAACTCTTTTCAAAGATCATTGGATAGATGAACAGAACTACATTAAAAAAAAAAAATAGTCCTGTGGTTTTTCACAAGGTCGTACATTTCTTTTTATTTATTTATTTTTTCGTTGTAGCTGAGCAATACATAAAATACCTTTGTTTTATTTATTTATTTGTGTGCGGTGCTGAGGATTGAACCCAGGGCCTCACACATGCTAGGTGAGTGCTCTACCGCTGAGCCCCAGCCCCAGCCCAAGGTTGTACCTCTCTATGGGCCTCAGCCCTCTCATTATAAAACAGGGGGTTGGGGTCCCTTGACTCTGAATTTCTGTTCTAAATCGTATCTGTATTTCTAGTGCCTTTATTTCTCACCATCTGTCTTACAAGGGCCAGAGAGTTAAGAGGATTCGCCACATACTTCAGGAAAGGAAAAAGGTCTTAAAATCAAGACTTAGAACCTGAGTCCACCTGGTAGATTGTCCTGCAGATAGCAGGGCCGGAACCCACCACCGTGAAATCCCATCTGAGCCGGTGGGTAGGCAGAAAGCCAGCTGATGGGGTAGAAGCAGTGGGTCTAAATCACCTTGAACGGCCCGTTCAGGTGCCATATTGGAGAGCAATCTGCGTCTGCTAGGACTGGCCAGGGGCCACTCCTCCTGCCCAGCTCACCCTTTCTTTGTCTGAAAACAGTTGGCTGGTGCTCAATATGGAAAATACATGAGAAATGCCCTGAGAGAAGCAGGTGTTCACACCCTGAGAGCCATGAGATATAATCCACGACGAGTTCATGAGCCCTCCGTGCACCGTCATTAACCAAAATGTCAATAAGCAGCACCTGACTATATACATTATCTATAGGTTAAATTCTTTGTGTCCTTGTGCTAAAGCTGGCCCTTGGTCCTCAGCCACAGAGGGCAGCAAGGCTCTTCCTGTTCATGGAATGCCTGGCTCAGTTGATGGAGGTTCCCAAGCGCTCCCCATGTGCCCCATGCGGGACCACAGGGCTGCAGAAGTCCCACCTGTTTTTAAGGCTCTGGCAGGCTACTAGGGAGAGGAACCACACTGAAGCATGATTAGAGGTTAAACCAAAGGCATCACACCACTGGGCAAGGTGTACATGGCACAATCAGGCCTGACCAAGATGACCGGAGAGGCAGATGGGGCAGAGGCTACGCTGGCCCAGCTGGGCGCCCTGGTGAGGAAGAAGTTTGGGTGCAGCCACCAAGAGGAGGTGTTATTTTGCAAAAAGCAGAGAGAGGAGACAATGAGAAATGGACAGATTCCACACATTAAAGACACAGAAGCATCAATCTGGTGGCTGATGGATGTGGGTGCCAAGAACGAGGAAGGGGACAAGCCTAGGACCCTCTCTCTGGTTTATGCTTCCCAGTGGGGGACAGCCCATGTGGTCTAAGATGTAAATTTAAATTGTGAGCAGTCAGGAAGACCCGCGGGTCCTGGGCCTGCCTGTGAGTCCCTCCCCTCAGCATCCCCCATGATGGGCGTCCCTCCATGCAGCCTTTCTCTTCAGGACGAGCAAACGCACGCCCTCCTAACTGTGAGGGTGGGTTTCGGTTCCCTGCCAGCCCACGAAGTCATTCAAGCAAGCCCCCCACCCCCTCTAGGGAACCAGCGGGCACAGCGCCCTCTAGCGGCCAGACACACCCACAGCATCGCTGTGCGCCTGGTGCAGCCTCCAAGCCCCCTGTAAGGTCCCCCACCCCAGGTTGTGTGTGTAGGTGACTCATGAACTGCCATCAGCCTCATCTGCCCAGCACTGTGTTCAGCTGTCTCCGTCACCTCCGGACAGTGCTACCGTTTGCATCTGGAATGTCCCCAAAGGCCCATGTGTTAAAGGCTTGGTCCCAGGCCTGGTGCTTTGGGGGGTGGTGGGACTGGAGGTGTGGCCTAGTAGTCTGCAGGACCCCAGTCTCCACCCCAAGCCACTTCTCTGTTTATCTCTCTTCCTGACCACAGGTGACTAGGCTGTTCCACCCTGTGATCCCAGCCATAATGGGCTGCCACAGGCTAAAATCACTGAGGCTAATCAATCATGGATTGAAACCTCCAACATCTGAGCCAAAATCAACCTTTTCTCTTTATAAGTTGATCATCTCAGAGAATTTGTTATAGTGACTGACAGCTAACTAACCCAGGAGGGAATCTCTCCGTCACTGGATGGGTAAGGAAGAGATGAAAACAAAGAAAACGCTCTATTAAGTCAGGGAGCCTGCAGGGAGGAGCAGGTGGTGAGTGGTTTCCATTTTGGAAGGATCGCCTTCCCTACTTCTTTTGTCTCATCCTTCCGGCAAAGTCCAAAGGCTCCCAACTCAAAGTCGCTGCCTCAGCAAGCCCAGACCAGAGCTCGTCTTTGTTCAAACCCCACGCCCATTCTGGGAGAGGGGAACGCTACACAGTTGTAGGACGTGACTGCTCCCTGGCAGCTGAGATCTTCGCGGGGTGGCTTTAGGGAAGTGAGGTTCGGTGTGCGGGTTAAATCATGGCTATTGTGTGAGATAAGACCAGCTGAGCTGCCGAGCTTCACCGTCAGCAACCAGGACAAGGACTTGGGCCGGATGAGTGGCAGCCACACAGGTTCTGTGCCAAGCGGGGGGATGAGCTGGGACACACCTGGATGGCTGAGCCCAGGAAGAAACTGATGAGCATCATGGCATCTCCTGGCGGCCACTTGTGCAGCCAGTGGCAGAGTCGTGGGGAGGGAGAAGGTTGGCAGGAAAGCTATCTGAATGGAGAATGTCCCATTGAGGACCAGGTCCCCTCTAGCTATGGAGGAAGAAGCTTCTGACACTACCTAAGAGCCCACACTCCAGGCCTTGTGATAGGAAAGCATGTGGATTTCTTAAAAAGGAGTTGCATGGATTTTTTTTTAACTTACTCTGATACCCAGAAACCTGGGAGAATTGTTGCTGGAGCATTAAATAGGAATAATATTAGCATAAGTGCTTACTGAGTGCCTGTTATGTTCCTGATACTACTCTAAGTGTATTTCAAGTGTTTACTCATTCGTTTCTCACAACATCTTTGGGGAAAAGATGCTGTTAAATTCTTCATTTAATCAAATCAGACAACTGATGCACAGAGACATCAAGGGACACCACCAAGGTCACACAGCACCCTGGCTCCAAGCCTATGCACTTAGATAGTACACTATATTGTCTTTCAGAGCTTGAAGCCACGCTCTATTTATCTCAACCTCCCCATGTCCATGTAGAGGACACAGACATGCTGTTATTGTTTTTATTCATTCTGGAGGCTTCTGTGGACCCTCCATTTAAATCGAGGGGAAGCCTCACAGTGGTGCAAACGCCAGGACGGACTGGCCCCTGCAGCCCACCTGGGCTATGGTGTTACAGGCCAACAGCGCCCCCCTCAGGTCGGCGTGGTGGTCGCAGCAGCTGGGTTGTGCGGAGAGCTCTGGAAGGACCCCAGCTCTGCAGGAAAGGGGTCCCATGGCCTTCCCCATCCCCACCACACCCCCCCCCACACACACACACACACACACTGGAAGTTCTCCCTCCAGCATCCAGGATGGAAGTCCAGGGTTGGTTTTTCTTATGGAAGGAAACTAACATCCTCAGGGCTGGGCCCGGCCGGGAGAAGGGCAGCTCAGGCTTCCCTCTGCTGTCCAGGCCCAGGTCTTCCGCCTCACCCTCAGGCTGTCCCCCTGCGGAGCCTTGCTGAAGGGGCGGACTAGGAGGGCCACCTGGGGCCAAGGGAGGGGGGCGTTCATCCCACAGCAGGGACCCAGGGAGGTCCATTTCCAAGCCCAGGGCAAGAGACAGAAGGACTCACCACCATGGCAGGACGCACCCCTCTCCTAGAGACTTCTCAGGGGTTCAAGGTCTCTGGACAAGATCCTGCTGGTGACTGGTAAGGCCTGCCGTGGCCTCAGGGGTCACGGGGCATCCTGGTCCCTGTCAGGTCCGCTCCTGGGTCCCGACTCCACTCACTTCCCTTCAGTCTTTGGTCTGATGGTTGACATCTGTGATCACCATGACAACATCACAGAACGCCTTTACCAGCCGACTCTGTTCCTCGGAGTTGAGGCAGGTGGGCTCTTGGAGTGAGAAAGGGCCCCCTGCTGGATGGAGACCCCGTCTCAGCACACCAGCCTCGCTCGTCTCTTTGGTTAGATGAACAGAGCCACCAGCGTGAGCTGGCAGCAGGTCAGTTAGGACAAAACTACGGTCCATTTCAATGCCACCACATTCAGAGACCTACACAGTGTGCCTCAAATGACTCATGGCCGGACTGCTCAATCAGAAAGAAACACACCGACCCCAAATGTCAAATGACTGACATGGGATCTGAATTTGACAGAAGCTTGCTTGGGAACCTGCACCTTTCCTCCCAGGAAGATCCTATGTATGATCAGGAAGCTCAGCTCCCGGGTGTCACTCACCTCCTCTTCTGAGAGGCCAGGGGTGCCCACACACTGCCTTTTGGGGTGTGTACACCTTTGGTTTGTTGTCCTTTAATAAGTCTTCACTTGGACCTTGCTTTTGACATCCGTGGCAAAGATCAAGAACCCACCTGGGCTGAGTTGAAGTACCATGGAGTTCAACAAAGTAATCCTCACGACAGTTTTATGAGGTAGTATTTTTCTTAATTTTCCGCTGAAGGACCAGGCTCAGAGAAGTGAAGTGTCCTATCTAAAGTCACACAGCTAGTAATTGGCAGAATTGGGACTCCGTAGGTGCTGCTCCCAACAATGTTAGGTGTTTCTTTTCCAATCCCTAACTCCAAGACAGAGT